>NC_091987.1:151123415-152323415 GCF_044704955.1 Pristiophorus japonicus | reverse complement strand
TCCATTCTAAGCAAAGTCCCCATTGTAATCTCAGTCCCCATTCTAATCTCAGACCCCATTCTCCATTCTAATCTCAGTCCCCATTCTCCATTTTAATCTCAGCCCTCATTCTAATCTCAGTCCCCATTCTTATCTCAGTCCCCATTCTTCATTCTAATCTCAGTCCCCATTCTAATCTCAGTCCCCTTTCTAATCTGAGTCCCCATTCTAATCTCATTCCCCATTCTCCATTCTAATCTCAGTCCCCATTCTAATCTCAGTCCCCATTCTCCATTCGATTCTCAGTCCCCATTCTAATCTCAGGACCGATTCTAATCTCAGTCCACATTCTAATGTCAGTCCCCATTCCCCATTCTAATCTCAGTCCCCATTCTAATCTCAGACCCCATTCTCCATTCTAATCTCAGTCCCCATTCTAATCACAGTCCCCATTCTCCATTCTAATCTCAGCACCCATTCTAATCTCAGTCCACATTCGAATCTCAGGACCGATTCTAATCTCAGTCCCCATTCTCCATTCTAATTTCAGTCCCCATTCTAATCTCAGTCCCGATTCTCCATTCTAATCTCAGTCCCCATTCTAATTTCAGTCCCCATTCTCCTTTCTGATGTCAGTCCCATTTCCCCATTCTAATCACGGTCCCCATTCTAATCTCAGTTCTCATTCTGATCTTAGTCCCCATTCTAATCTCAGTCCCAATTCTCCATTCTAATCTCAGTCCCCATTCTAATCTCAGTCCCCATTCTAATCTCAATCCGCATTCTCCATTCTAATCTCAGTCCCCATTCTAATCTCAGTCCCCATTCTCCATTCTAATCTCAGTCGTTATTCCAATCTCTGTCCCCATTCTCCATTCTAATCTCAGTCCCCATTGTAATCTCAGTCCCCATTCTATCTCAGTCCCCATTCTCAATTCTAATCTCAGTCCCCATTCTAATCTCAGTCCCCATTCTAATCTCAGTCCCCATTCTCCATTCTAATCTCAGTCCCCATTCTAATCTCAGTCCCCATTCTCCATTCTAATCTCAGTCCCCATTCTAATCTCAATCCGCATTCTCCATTCTAATCTCAGTCCCCATTCTAATCACAGTCCCCATTCTCCATTCTAATCTCAGTCGCAATTCTAATCTCAGTCCCCTTTCCCCATTCTAATCTCAGTCCCCATTCTAATCTCAGTCCACATTCTAATCTCAATCCCCATTCTCCATTCTAATTTCAGTCCCCAATCTAATCTCAGTCCACATTCTAATCTCAGTCCCCATTCTAATCTCAGTCCTCATTCTAATCTCAGTCCACATTCTAATCTCAGTCCTCATTCTAATCTCAGCTCCCTTTCTCATCTCAGTCCCCATTCTCCATTCTAATCTCAGTCCCCATTCCCCAAACTAATCTCAGTCCCCATTCTAATCTCAGTCCTCATTCTAATCTCAGTCCACTTCTCCATTCTAAGCAAAGTCCCCATTGTAATCTCAGTCCCCATTCTAATCTCAGACCCCATTCTCCATTCTAATCTCAGTCCCCATTCTCCATTCTAATCTCAGCCCCCATTCTAATCTCAGTCTCCATTCTAATCTCAGTACCAATTCTAATCTCAGTCCCCTGTCTCCATTCTAATCTCAGTCCCCATTCTAATCTCATTCCCCATTCTCAATTCTAATCTCAGTCCCCATTCTAATCTCAGTCCCCATTCCCCATTCTAATCTCAGTCACCATTCTCCATTCTAATCTCAGATCCCATTCGAATCTCAGTCCCCATTCTAATCTCAGTCCCCATTCTCCATTCTAATCTCAGTCGCAATTATAATCTCAGTCCCCTTTCCCCATTCTAATCTCAGTCCCCATTCTAATCTCAGTCCCCATTCTCCTTTCTGATGTCAGTCCCCTTTCCCCATTCTAATCACGGTCCCCATTCTAATCTCAGTTCTCATTCTGATCTCAGTCCCCATTCTAATCTCAGTCCCAATTCTCCATTCTAATCTCAGTCCCCATTCTAATCTCAGACCCCATTCTAATTTCAGTCCCCATTCTCCATTCTAATCTCAGTCCCCATTCTAATCTCAGTCCGCATTCTTCATTCTAATCTCATTGCGCATTCTACTCTCAGTACCCATTCTAATCTCAGTTACCATTTTAATCTCAGTACCCAGTCTCCGTTCTAATCTCAGTCCCCATTCTAATCTCAGTCCCCATTCTAATCTCAGGACCGATTCTAATCTCAGTCCACATTCTAATGTCAGTCCCCATTCCACATTCTAATCTAAGTCCCCATTCTAATTTCAGACCCCATTCTCCATTCTAATCTCAGTCCCCATTCTAATCTCAGTCCCGATTCTAATCTCAGTCCCCATTCCCCATTCTAACCTCAGTTCCCATTCTAATCTCTGTCCCCATTCTCCATTCTAATCTCAGTCCCGATTTCAATCTCAGTCCCCATTCTCCATTCTAATATCAGTCCCCATTCTAATCTCAGTCCCCATTCTCCATTCTAATCTCAGTCCCCACTCTAATCTCAGTCGCCATTTTAATCTCAGTCCCCATTCTAATCTCTGTCTCCATTCTCCATTCTAATCTCAGTCCCCATTCTAATCTCAGTTCCCATTCTCCATTCTAATCTCAGTCCCCATTCTCCATTTTAATCTCAGCCCTCATTCTAATCTCAGTCCCCATTCTTATCTCAGTCCCCATTCTTCATTCTAATCTCAGTCCCCATTCTAATCTCAGTCCCCTTTCTAATCTGAGTCCCCATTCTAATCTCATTCCCCATTCTCCATTCTAATCTCAGTCCCCATTCTAATCTCAGTCCCCATTCTCCATTCGATTCTCAGTCCCCATTCTAATCTCAGGACCGATTCTAATCTCAGTCCACATTCTAATGTCAGTCCCCATTCCCCATTCTAATCTCAGTCCCCATTCTAATCTCAGACCCCATTCTCCATTCTAATCTCAGTCCCCATTCTAATCACAGTCCCCATTCTCCATTCTAATCTCAGCACCCATTCTAATCTCAGTCCACATTCGAATCTCAGGACCGATTCTAATCTCAGTCCCCATTCTCCATTCTAATTTCAGTCCCCATTCTAATCTCAGTCCCGATTCTCCATTCTAATCTCAGTCCCCATTCTAATTTCAGTCCCCATTCTCCTTTCTGATGTCAGTCCCCTTTCCCCATTCTAATCACGGTCCCCATTCTAATCTCAGTTCTCATTCTGATCTCAGTCCCCATTCTAATCTCAGTCCCAATTCTCCATTCTAATCTCAGTCCCCATTCTAATCTCAGTCCCCATTCTAATCTCAATCCGCATTCTCCATTCTAATCTCAGTCCCCATTCTAATCTCAGTCCCCATTCTCCATTCTAATCTCAGTCGCTATTCTAATCTCTGTCCCCATTCTCCATTCTAATCTCAGTCCCCATTGTAATCTCAGTCCCCATTCTAATCTCAGTCCCCATTCTCAATTCTAATCTCAGTCCCCATTCTAATCTCAGTCCCCATTCTAATCTCAGTCCCCATTCTCCATTTTAATCTCAGTCCCCATTCTAATCTCAGTCCCCATTCTCCATTCTAATCTCAGTCCCCATTCTAATCTCAATCCGCATTCTCCATTCTAATCTCAGTCCCCATTCTAATCACAGTCCCCATTCTCCATTCTAATCTCAGTCGCAATTCTAATCTCAGTCCCCTTTCCCCATTCTAATCTCAGTCCCCATTCTAATCTCAGTCCACATTCTAAACTCAGTCCCCATTCTAATCTCAGTCCTCATTCTAATCTCAGTCCACATTCTAATCTCAGTCCTCATTCTAATCTCAGCTCCCTTTCTCATCTCAGTCCCCATTCTCCATTCTAATCTCAGTCCCCATTCCCCAAACTAATCTCAGTCCCCATTCTAATCTCAGTCCTCATTCTAATCTCAGTCCACTTCTCCATTCTAAGCAAAGTCCCCATTGTAATCTCAGTCCCCATTCTAATCTCAGACCCCATTCTCCATTCTAATCTCAGTCCCCATTCTCCATTCTAATCTCAGCCCCCATTCTAATCTCAGTCCCCATTCTAATCTCAGTACCAATTCTAATCTCAGTCCCCTGTCTCCATTCTAATCTCAGTCCCCATTCTAATCTCAGTCCCCATTCTCAATTCTAATCTCAGTCCCCATTCTAATCTCAGTCCCCATTCCCCATTCTAATCTCAACCCCCATTCTCCATTCTAATCTCAGTCCCCATTCTAATCTCAGTCACCATTCTCCATTCTAATCTCAGATCCCATTCTAATCTCAGTCCCCATTCTAATCTCAGTCCCCATTCTCCATTCTAATCTGAGTCGCAATTATAATCTCAGTTTCCTTTCCCCATTCTAATCTCAGTCCCCATTCTAATCTCAGTCCACATTCTAATCTCAATCCCCATTCTCCATTCTAATTTCAGTCCCCAATCTAATCTCAGTCCACATTCTAATCTCAGTCCCCATTCTAATCTCAGTCCTCATTCTAATCTCAGTCCACATTCTAATCTCAGTCCTCATTCTAATCTCAGCTCCCTTTCTAATCTCAGTCCCCATTCTCCATTCTAATCTCAGTCCCCATTCCCCAAACTAATCTCAGTCCCCATTCTAATCTCAGTCCTCATTCTAATCTCAGTCCACTTCTCCATTCTAAGCAAAGTCCCCATTGTAATCTCAGTCCCCATTCTAATCTCAGACCCCATTCTCCATTCTAATCTCAGTCCCCATTCTCCATTTTAATCTCAGCCCTCATTCTAATCTCAGTCCCCATTCTTATCTCATTCCCCATTCTTCATTCTAATCTCAGTCCACATTCTAATCTCAGTCCCCTTTCTAATCTGAGTCCCCATTCTAATCTCATTCCCCTTTCTCCATTCTAATCTCAGTCCCCATTCTAATCTCAGTCCCCATTCTCCATTCGATTCTCAGTCCCCATTCTAATCTCAGGACCGATTCTAATCTCAGTCCACATTCTAATGTCAGTCCCCATTCCCCATTCTAATCTCAGTCCCCATTCTAATCTCAGACCCCATTCTCCATTCTAATCTCAGTCCCCATTTTAATCTCAGCCCTCATTCTAATCTCAGTCCCCATTCTTATCTCAGTCCCCATTCTTCATTCTAATCTCAGTCCCCATTCTAATCTCAGTCCCCTTTCTAATCTGAGTCCCCATTCTAATCTCATTCCCCTTTCTCCATTCTAATCTCAGTCCCCATTCTAATCTCAGTCCCCATTCTCCATTCGATTCTCAGTCCCCATTCTAATCTCAGGACCGATTCTAATCTCAGTCCACATTCTAATGTCAGTCCCCATTCCCCATTCTAATCTCAGTCCCCATTCTAATCACAGTCCCCATTCTCCATTCTAATCTCAGCACCCATTCTCATCTCAGTCCACATTCGAATCTCAGGACCGATTCTAATCTCAGTCCCCATTCTCCATTCTAATTTCAGTCCCCATTCTAATCTCAGTCCCGATTCTCCATTCTAATCTCAGTCCCCATTCTAATTTCAGTCCCCATTCTCCTTTCTGATGTCAGTCCCCTTTCCCCATTCTAATCACGGTCCCCATTCTAATCTCAGTTCTCATTCTGATCTCAGTCCCCATTCTAATCTCAGTCCCAATTCTCCATTCTAATCTCAGTCCCCATTCTAATCTCAGTCCCCATTCTAATCTCAATCCGCATTCTCCATTCTAATCTCAGTCCCCATTCTAATCTCAGTCCCCATTCTCCATTCTAATCTCAGTCGCTATTCTAATCTCTGTCCCCATGCTCCATTCTAATCTCAGTCCCCATTGTAATCTCAGTCCCCATTCTAATCTCAGTCCCCATTCTCAATTCTAATCTCAGTCCCCATTCTAATCTCAGTCCCCATTCTAATCTCAGTCCCCATTCTCCATTCTAATCTCAGTCCCCATTCTAATCTCAGTCCCCATTCTCCATTCTAATCTCAGTCCCCATTCTAATCTCAATCCGCATTCTCCATTCTAATCTCAGTCCCCATTCTAATCACAGTCCCCATTCTCCATTCTAATCTCAGTCGCAATTCTAATCTCAGTCCCCTTTCCCCATTCTAATCTCAGTCCCCATTCTAATCTCAGTCCACATTCTAATCTCAATCCCCATTCTCCATTCTAATTTCAGTCCCCAATCTAATCTCAGTCCACATTCTAATCTCAGTCCCCATTCTAATCTCAGTCCTCATTCTAATCTCAGTCCACATTCTAATCTCAGTCCTCATTCTAATCTCAGTCCACTTCTCCATTCTAAGCAAAGTCCCCATTGTAATCTCAGTCCCCATTCTAATCTCAGACCCCATTCTCCATTCTAATCTCAGTCCCCATTCTCCATTCTAATCTCAGCCCCCATTCTAATCTCAGTCTCCATTCTAATCTCAGTACCAATTCTAATCTCAGTCCCCTGTCTCCATTCTAATCTCAGTCCCCATTCTAATCTCAGTCCCCATTCTCAATTCTAATCTCAGTCCCCATTCTAATCTCAGTCCCCATTCCCCATTCTAATCTCAGTCACCATTCTCCATTCTAATCTCAGATCCCATTCTAATCTCAGTCCCCATTCTAATCTCAGTCCCCATTCTCCATTCTAATCTCAGTCGCAATTATAATCTCAGTCCCCTTTCCCCATTCTAATCTCAGTCCCCATTCTAATCTCAGTCCCCATTCTCCTTTCTGATGTCAGTCCCCTTTCCCCATTCTAATCACGGTCCCCATTCTAATCTCAGTTCTCATTCTGATCTCAGTCCCCATTCTAATCTCAGTCCCAATTCTCCATTCTTATCTCAGTCCCCATTCTAATCTCAGACCCCATTCTAATTTCAGTCCCCATTCTCCATTCTAATCTCAGTCCCCATTCTAATCTCAGTCCGCATTCTTCATTCTAATCTCATTGCGCATTCTACTCTCAGTACCCATTCTAATCTCAGTTACCATTTTAATCTCAGTACCCAGTCTCCGTTCTAATCTCAGTCCCCATTCTAATCTCAGTCCCCATTCTAATCTCAGGACCGATTCTAATCTCAGTCCACATTCTAATGTCAGTCCCCATTCCACATTCTAATCTAAGTCCCCATTCTAATTTCAGACCCCATTCTCCATTCTAATCTCAGTCCCCATTCTAATCTCAGTCCCCATTCTCCATTCGATTCTCAGTCCCCATTCTAATCTCAGGACCGATTCTAATCTCAGTCCACATTCTAATGTCAGTCCCCATTCCCCATTCTAATCTCAGTCCCCATTCTAATCTCAGACCCCATTCTCCATTCTAATCTCAGTCCCCATTCTAATCACAGTCCCCATTCTCCATTCTAATCTCAGCACCCATTCTAATCTCAGTCCACATTCGAATCTCAGGACCGATTCTAATCTCAGTCCCCATTCTCCATTCTAATTTCAGTCCCCATTCTAATCTCAGTCCCGATTCTCCATTCTAATCTCAGTCCCCATTCTAATTTCAGTCCCCATTCTCCTTTCTGATGTCAGTCCCCTTTCCCCATTCTAATCACGGTCCCCATTCTAATCTCAGTTCTCATTCTGATCTCAGTCCCCATTCTAATCTCAGTCCCAATTCTCCATTCTAATCTCAGTCCCCATTCTAATCACAGTCCCCATTCTAATCTCAATCCGCATTCTCCATTCTAATCTCAGTCCCCATTCTAATCTCAGTCCCCATTCTCCATTCTAATCTCAGTCGCTATTCTAATCTCTGTCCCCATTCTCCATTCTAATCTCAGTCCCCATTGTAATCTCAGTCCCCATTCTAATCTCAGTCCCCATTCTCAATTCTAATCTCAGTCCCCATTCTAATCTCAGTCCCCATTCTAATCTCAGTCCCCATTCTCCATTCTAATCTCAGTCCTCATTCTAATCTCAGTCCCCATTCTCCATTCTAATCTCAGTCCCCATTCTAATCTCAATCCGCATTCTCCATTCTAATCTCAGTCCCCATTCTAATCACAGTCCCCATTCTCCATTCTAATCTCAGTCGCAATTCTAATCTCAGTCCCCTTTCCCCATTCTAATCTCAGTCCCCATTCTAATCTCAGTCCACATTCTAATCTCAATCCCCATTCTCCATTCTAATTGCAGTCCCCAATCTAATCTCAGTCCACATTCTAAACTCAGTCCCCATTCTAATCTCAGTCCTCATTCTAATCTCAGTCCACATTCTAATCTCAGTCCTCATTCTAATCTCAGCTCCCTTTCTCATCTCAGTCCCCATTCTCCATTCTAATCTCAGTCCCCATTCCCCAAACTAATCTCAGTCCCCATTCTAATCTCAGTCCTCATTCTAATCTCAGTCCACTTCTCCATTCTAAGCAAAGTCCCCATTGTAATCTCAGTCCCCATTCTAATCTCAGACCCCATTCTCCATTCTAATCTCAGTCCCCATTCTCCATTCTAATCTCAGCCCCCATTCTAATCTCAGTCCCCATTCTAATCTCAGTACCAATTCTAATCTCAGTCCCCTGTCTCCATTCTAATCTCAGTCCCCATTCTAATCTCAGTCCCCATTCTCAATTCTAATCTCAGTCCCCATTCTAATCTCAGTCCCCATTCCCCATTCTAATCTCAACCCCCATTCTCCATTCTAATCTCAGTCCCCATTCTAATCTCAGTCACCATTCTCCATTCTAATCTCAGATCCCATTCTAATCTCAGTCCCCATTCTAATCTCAGTCCCCATTCTCCATTCTAATCTGAGTCGCAATTATAATCTCAGTCCCCTTTCCCCATTCTAATCTCAGTCCCCATTCTAATCTCAGTCCACATTCTAATCTCAATCCCCATTCTCCATTCTAATTTCAGTCCCCAATCTAATCTCAGTCCACATTCTAATCTCAGTCCCCATTCTAATCTCAGTCCTCATTCTAATCTCAGTCCACATTCTAATCTCAGTCCTCATTCTAATCTCAGCTCCCTTTCTAATCTCAGTCCCCATTCTCCATTCTAATCTCAGTCCCCATTCCCCAAACTAATCTCAGTCCCCATTCTAATCTCAGTCCTCATTCTAATCTCAGTCCACTTCTCCATTCTAAGCAAAGTCCCCATTGTAATCTCAGTCCCCATTCTAATCTCAGACCCCATTCTCCATTCTAATCTCAGTCCCCATTCTCCATTTTAATCTCAGCCCTCATTCTAATCTCAGTCCCCATTCTTATCTCATTCCCCATTCTTCATTCTAATCTCAGTCCACATTCTAATCTCAGTCCCCTTTCTAATCTGAGTCCCCATTCTAATCTCATTCCCCTTTCTCCATTCTAATCTCAGTCCCCATTCTAATCTCAGTCCCCATTCTCCATTCGATTCTCAGTCCCCATTCTAATCTCAGGACCGATTCTAATCTCAGTCCACATTCTAATGTCAGTCCCCATTCCCCATTCTAATCTCAGTCCCCATTCTAATCTCAGACCCCATTCTCCATTCTAATCTCAGTCCCCATTTTAATCTCAGCCCTCATTCTAATCTCAGTCCCCATTCTTATCTCAGTCCCCATTCTTCATTCTAATCTCAGTCCCCATTCTAATCTCAGTCCCCTTTCTAATCTGAGTCCCCATTCTAATCTCATTCCCCTTTCTCCATTCTAATCTCAGTCCCCATTCTAATCTCAGTCCCCATTCTCCATTCGATTCTCAGTCCCCATTCTAATCTCAGGACCGATTCTAATCTCAGTCCACATTCTAATGTCAGTCCCCATTCCCCATTCTAATCTCAGTCCCCATTCTAATCACAGTCCCCATTCTCCATTCTAATCTCAGCACCCATTCTCATCTCAGTCCACATTCGAATCTCAGGACCGATTCTAATCTCAGTCCCCATTCTCCATTCTAATTTCAGTCCCCATTCTAATCTCAGTCCCGATTCTCCATTCTAATCTCAGTCCCCATTCTAATTTCAGTCCCCATTCTCCTTTCTGATATCAGTCCCCTTTCCCCATTCTAATCACGGTCCCCATTCTAATCTCAGTTCTCATTCTGATCTCAGTCCCCATTCTAATCTCAGTCCCAATTCTCCATTCTAATCTCAGTCCCCATTCTAATCTCAGTCCCCATTCTAATCTCAATCCGCATTCTCCATTCTAATCTCAGTCCCCATTCTGATCTCAGTCCCCATTCTCCATTCTAATCTCAGTCGCTATTCTAATCTCTGTCCCCATTCTCCATTCTAATCTCAGTCCCCATTGTAATCTCAGTTCCCATTCTAATCTCAGTCCCCATTCTCAATTCTAATCTCAGTCCCCATTCTAATCTCAGTCCCCATTCTAATCTCAGTCCTCATTCTCCATTCTAATCTCAGTCCCCATTCTAATCTCAGTCCCCATTCTCCATTCTAATCTCAGTCCCCATTCTAATCTCAATCCGCATTCTCCATTCTAATCTCAGTCCCCATTCTAATCACAGTCCCCATTCTCCATTCTAATCTCAGTCGCAATTCTAATCTCAGTCCCCTTTCCCCATTCTAATCTCAGTCCCCATTCTAATCTCAGTCCACATTCTAATCTCAATCCCCATTCTCCATTCTAATTTCAGTCCCCAATCTAATCTCAGTCCACATTCTAATCTCAGTCCCCATTCTAATCTCAGTCCTCATTCTAATCTCAGTCCACATTCTAATCTCAGTCCTCATTCTAATCTCAGTCCACTTCTCCATTCTAAGCAAAGTCCCCATTGTAATCTCAGTCCCCATTCTAATCTCAGACCCCATTCTCCATTCTAATCTCAGTCCCCATTCTCCATTCTAATCTCAGCCCCCATTCTAATCTCAGTCTCCATTCTAATCTCAGTACCAATTCTAATCTCAGTCCCCTGTCTCCATTCTAATCTCAGTCCCCATTCTAATCTCAGTCCCCATTCTCAATTCTAATCTCAGTCCCCATTCTAATCTCAGTCCCCATTCCCCATTCTAATCTCAGTCACCATTCTCCATTCTAATCTCAGATCCCATTCTAATCTCAGTCCCCATTCTAATCTCAGTCCCCATTCTCCATTCTAATCTCAGTCGCAATTATAATCTCAGTCCCCTTTCCCCATTCTAATCTCAGTCCCCATTCTAATCTCAGTCCCCATTCTCCTTTCTGATGTCAGTCCCCTTTCCCCATTCTAATCACGGTCCCCATTCTAATCTCAGTTCTCATTCTGATCTCAGTCCCCATTCTAATCTCAGTCCCAATTCTCCATTCTAATCTCAGTCCCCATTCTAATCTCAGACCCCATTCTAATCTCAGTCCCCATTCTCCATTCTAATCTCAGTCCCCATTCTAATCTCAGTCCGCATTCTTCATTCTAATCTCATTGCGCATTCTACTCTCAGTACCCATTCTAATCTCAGTTACCATTTTAATCTCAGTACCCAGTCTCCGTTCTAATCTCAGTCCCCATTCTAATCTCAGTCCCCATTCTAATCTCAGGACCGATTCTAATCTCAGTCCACATTCTAATGTCAGTCCCCATTCCACATTCTAATCTAAGTCCCCATTCTAATTTCAGACCCCATTCTCCATTCTAATCTCAGTCCCCATTCTAATCTCAGTCCCCATTCTCCATTCGATTCTCAGTCCCCATTCTAATCTCAGGACCGATTCTAATCTCAGTCCACATTCTAATGTCAGTCCCCATTCCCCATTCTAATCTCAGTTCCCATTCTAATCTCAGACCCCATTCTCCATTCTAATCTCAGTCCCCATTCTAATCACAGTCCCCATTCTCCATTCTAATCTCAGCACCCATTCTAATCTCAGTCCACATTCGAATCTCAGGACCGATTCTAATCTCAGTCCCCATTCTCCATTCTAATTTCAGTCCCCATTCTAATCTCAGTCCCGATTCTCCATTCTAATCTCAGTCCCCATTCTAATTTCAGTCCCCATTCTCCTTTCTGATGTCAGTCCCCTTTCCCCATTCTAATCACGGTCCCCATTCTAATCTCAGTTCTCATTCTGATCTCAGTCCCCATTCTAATCTCAGTCCCAATTCTCCATTCTAATCTCAGTCCCCATTCTAATCACAGTCCCCATTCTAATCTCAATCCGCATTCTCCATTCTAATCTCAGTCCCCATTCTAATCTCAGTCCCCATTCTCCATTCTAATCTCAGTCGCTATTCTAATCTCTGTCCCCATTCTCCATTCTAATCTCAGTCCCCATTGTAATCTCAGTCCCCATTCTAATCTCAGTCCCCATTCTCAATTCTAATCTCAGTCCCCATTCTAATCTCAGTCCCCATTCTAATCTCAGTCCCCATTCTCCATTCTAATCTCAGTCCCCATTCTAATCTCAGTCCCCATTCTCCATTCTAATCTCAGTCCCCATTCTAATCTCAATCCGCATTCTCCATTCTAATCTCAGTCCCCATTCTAATCACAGTCCCCATTCTCCATTCTAATCTCAGTCGCAATTCTAATCTCAGTCCCCTTTCCCCATTCTAATCTCAGTCCCCATTCTAATCTCAGTCCACATTCTAATCTCAATCCCCATTCTCCATTCTAATTGCAGTCCCCAATCTAATCTCAGTCCACATTCTAAACTCAGTCCCCATTCTAATCTCAGTCCTCATTCTAATCTCAGTCCACATTCTAATCTCAGTCCTCATTCTAATCTCAGCTCCCTTTCTCATCTCAGTCCCCATTCTCCATTCTAATCTCAGTCCCCATTCCCCAAACTAATCTCAGTCCCCATTCTAATCTCAGTCCTCATTCTAATCTCAGTCCACTTCTCCATTCTAAGCAAAGTCCCCATTGTAATCTCAGTCCCCATTCTAATCTCAGACCCCATTCTCCATTCTAATCTCAGTCCCCATTCTCCATTCTAATCTCAGCCCCCATTCTAATCTCAGTCCCCATTCTAATCTCAGTACCAATTCTAATCTCAGTCCCCTGTCTCCATTCTAATCTCAGTCCCCATTCTAATCTCAGTCCCCATTCTCAATTCTAATCTCAGTCCCCATTCTAATCTCAGTCCCCATTCCCCATTCTAATCTCAACCCCCATTCTCCATTCTAATCTCAGTCCCCATTCTAATCTCAGTCACCATTCTCCATTCTAATCTCAGTCCCCATTCTAATCTCAGTCCACATTCTAATCTCAATCCCCATTCTCCATTCTAATTGCAGTCCCCAATCTAATCTCAGTCCACATTCTAAACTCAGTCCCCATTCTAATCTCAGTCCTCATTCTAATCTCAGTCCACATTCTAATCTCAGTCCTCATTCTAATCTCAGCTCCCTTTCTCATCTCAGTCCCCATTCTCCATTCTAATCTCAGTCCCCATTCCCCAAACTAATCTCAGTCCCCATTCTAATCTCAGTCCTCATTCTAATCTCAGTCCACTTCTCCATTCTAAGCAAAGTCCCCATTGTAATCTCAGTCCCCATTCTAATCTCAGACCCCATTCTCCATTCTAATCTCAGTCCCCATTCTCCATTCTAATCTCAGCCCCCATTCTAATCTCAGTCCCCATTCTAATCTCAGTACCAATTCTAATCTCAGTCCCCTGTCTCCATTCTAATCTCAGTCCCCATTCTAATCTCAGTCCCCATTCTCAATTCTAATCTCAGTCCCCATTCTAATCTCAGTCCCCATTCCCCATTCTAATCTCAACCCCCATTCTCCATTCTAATCTCAGTCCCCATTCTAATCTCAGTCACCATTCTCCATTCTAATCTCAGATCCCATTCTAATCTCAGTCCCCATTCTAATCTCAGTCCCCATTCTCCATTCTAATCTGAGTCGCAATTATAATCTCAGTCCCCTTTCCCCATTCTAATCTCAGTCCCCATTCTAATCTCAGTCCACATTCTAATCTCAATCCCCATTCTCCATTCTAATTTCAGTCCCCAATCTAATCTCAGTCCACATTCTAATCTCAGTCCCCATTCTAATCTCAGTCCTCATTCTAATCTCAGTCCACATTCTAATCTCAGTCCTCATTCTAATCTCAGCTCCCTTTCTAATCTCAGTCCCCATTCTCCATTCTAATCTCAGTCCCCATTCCCCAAACTAATCTCAGTCCCCATTCTAATCTCAGTCCTCATTCTAATCTCAGTCCACTTCTCCATTCTAAGCAAAGTCCCCATTGTAATCTCAGTCCCCATTCTAATCTCAGACCCCATTCTCCATTCTAATCTCAGTCCCCATTCTCCATTTTAATCTCAGCCCTCATTCTAATCTCAGTCCCCATTCTTATCTCATTCCCCATTCTTCATTCTAATCTCAGTCCACATTCTAATCTCAGTCCCCTTTCTAATCTGAGTCCCCATTCTAATCTCATTCCCCTTTCTCCATTCTAATCTCAGTCCCCATTCTAATCTCAGTCCCCATTCTCCATTCGATTCTCAGTCCCCATTCTAATCTCAGGACCGATTCTAATCTCAGTCCACATTCTAATGTCAGTCCCCATTCCCCATTCTAATCTCAGTCCCCATTCTAATCTCAGACCCCATTCTCCATTCTAATCTCAGTCCCCATTTTAATCTCAGCCCTCATTCTAATCTCAGTCCCCATTCTTATCTCAGTCCCCATTCTTCATTCTAATCTCAGTCCCCATTCTAATCTCAGTCCCCTTTCAAATCGGAGTCCCCATTCTAATCTCATTCCCCTTTCTCCATTCTAATCTCAGTCCCCATTCTAATCTCAGTCCCCATTCTCCATTCGATTCTCAGTCCCCATTCTAATCTCAGGACCGATTCTAATCTCAGTCCACATTCTAATGTCAGTCCCCATTCCCCATTCTAATCTCAGTCCCCATTCTAATCACAGTCCCCATTCTCCATTCTAATCTCAGCACCCATTCTCATCTCAGTCCACATTCGAATCTCAGGACCGATTCTAATCTCAGTCCCCATTCTCCATTCTAATTTCAGTCCCGATTCTCCATTCTAATCTCAGTCCCCATTCTAATTTCAGTCCCCATTCTCCTTTCTGATGTCAGTCCCCTTTCCCCATTCTAATCACGGTCCCCATTCTAATCTCAGTTCTCATTCTGATCTCAGTCCCCATTCTAATCTCAGTCCCAATTCTCCATTCTAATCTCAGTCCCCATTCTAATCTCAGTCCCCATTCTAATCTCAATCCGCATTCTCCATTCTAATCTCAGTCCCCATTCTAATCTCAGTCCCCATTCTCCATTCTAATCTCAGTCGCTATTCTAATCTCTGTCCCCATTCTCCATTCTAATCTCAGTCCCCATTGTAATCTCAGTTCCCATTCTAATCTCAGTCCCCATTCTCAATTCTAATCTCAGTCCCCATTCTAATCTCAGTCCCCATTCTAATCTCAGTCCCCATTCTCCATTCTAATCTCAGTCCCCATTCTAATCTCAGTCCCCATTCTCCATTCTAATCTCAGTCCCCATTCTAATCTCAATCCGCATTCTCCATTCTAATCTCAGTCCCCATTCTAATCACAGTCCCCATTCTCCATTCTAATCTCAGTCGCAATTCTAATCTCAGTCCCCTTTCCCCATTCTAATCTCAGTCCCCATTCTAATCTCAGTCCACATTCTAATCTCAATCCCCATTCTCCATTCTAATTTCAGTCCCCAATCTAATCTCAGTCCACATTCTAATCTCAGTCCCCATTCTAATCTCAGTCCTCATTCTAATCTCAGTCCACATTCTAATCTCAGTCCTCATTCTAATCTCAGTCCACTTCTCCATTCTAAGCAAAGTCCCCATTGTAATCTCAGTCCCCATTCTAATCTCAGACCCCATTCTCCATTCTAATCTCAGTCCCCATTCTCCATTCTAATCTCAGCCCCCATTCTAATCTCAGTCTCCATTCTAATCTCAGTACCAATTCTAATCTCAGTCCCCTGTCTCCATTCTAATCTCAGTCCCCATTCTAATCTCAGTCCCCATTCTTAATTCTAATCTCAGTCCCCATTCTAATCTCAGTCCCCATTCCCCATTCTAATCTCAGTCACCATTCTCCATTCTAATCTCAGATCCCATTCTAATCTCAGTCCCCATTCTAATCTCAGTCCCCATTCTCCATTCTAATCTCAGTCGCAATTATAATCTCAGTCCCCTTTCCCCATTCTAATCTCAGTCCCCATTCTAATCTCAGTCCCCATTCTCCTTTCTGATGTCAGTCCCCTTTCCCCATTCTAATCACGGTCCCCATTCTAATCTCAGTTCTCATTCTGATCTCAGTCCCCATTCTAATCTCAGTCCCAATTCTCCATTCTAATCTCAGTCCCCATTCTAATCTCAGACCCCATTCTAATTTCAGTCCCCATTCTCCATTCTAATCTCAGTCCCCATTCTAATCTCAGTCCGCATTCTTCATTCTAATCTCATTGCGCATTCTACTCTCAGTACCCATTCTAATCTCAGTTACCATTTTAATCTCAGTACCCAGTCTCCGTTCTAATCTCAGTCCCCATTCTAATCTCAGTCCCCATTCTAATCTCAGGACCGATTCTAATCTCAGTCCACATTCTAATGTCAGTCCCCATTCCACATTCTAATCTAAGTCCCCATTCTAATTTCAGACCCCATTCTCCATTCTAATCTCAGTCCCCATTCTAATCTCAGTCCCCATTCTCCATTCGATTCTCAGTCCCCATTCTAATCTCAGGACCGATTCTAATCTCAGTCCACATTCTAATGTCAGTCCCCATTCCCCATTCTAATCTCAGTCCCCATTCTAATCTCAGACCCCATTCTCCATTCTAATCTCAGTCCCCATTCTAATCACAGTCCCCATTCTCCATTCTAATCTCAGCACCCATTCTAATCTCAGTCCACATTCGAATCTCAGGACCGATTCTAATCTCAGTCCCCATTCTCCATTCTAATTTCAGTCCCCATTCTAATCTCAGTCCCGATTCTCCATTCTAATCTCAGTCCCCATTCTAATTTCAGTCCCCATTCTCCTTTCTGATGTCAGTCCCCTTTCCCCATTCTAATCACGGTCCCCATTCTAATCTCAGTTCTCATTCTGATCTCAGTCCCCATTCTAATCTCAGTCCCAATTCTCCATTCTAATCTCAGTCCCCATTCTAATCACAGTCCCCATTCTAATCTCAATCCGCATTCTCCATTCTAATCTCAGTCCCCATTCTAATCTCAGTCCCCATTCTCCATTCTAATCTCAGTCGCTATTCTAATCTCTGTCCCCATTCTCCATTCTAATCTCAGTCCCCATTGTAATCTCAGTCCCCATTCTAATCTCAGTCCCCATTCTCAATTCTAATCTCAGTCCCCATTCTAATCTCAGTCCCCATTCTAATCTCAGTCCCCATTCTCCATTCTAATCTCAGTCCTCATTCTAATCTCAGTCCCCATTCTCCATTCTAATCTCAGTCCCCATTCTAATCTCAATCCGCATTCTCCATTCTAATCTCAGTCCCCATTCTAATCACAGTCCCCATTCTCCATTCTAATCTCAGTCGCAATTCTAATCTCAGTCCCCTTTCCCCATTCTAATCTCAGTCCCCATTCTAATCTCAGTCCACATTCTAATCTCAATCCCCATTCTCCATTCTAATTGCAGTCCCCAATCTAATCTCAGTCCACATTCTAAACTCAGTCCCCATTCTAATCTCAGTCCTCATTCTAATCTCAGTCCACATTCTAATCTCAGTCCTCATTCTAATCTCAGCTCCCTTTCTCATCTCAGTCCCCATTCTCCATTCTAATCTCAGTCCCCATTCCCCAAACTAATCTCAGTCCCCATTCTAATCTCAGTCCTCATTCTAATCTCAGTCCACTTCTCCATTCTAAGCAAAGTCCCCATTGTAATCTCAGTCCCCATTCTAATCTCAGACCCCATTCTCCATTCTAATCTCAGTCCCCATTCTCCATTCTAATCTCAGCCCCCATTCTAATCTCAGTCCCCATTCTAATCTCAGTACCAATTCTAATCTCAGTCCCCTGTCTCCATTCTAATCTCAGTCCCCATTCTAATCTCAGTCCCCATTCTCAATTCTAATCTCAGTCCCCATTCTAATCTCAGTCCCCATTCCCCATTCTAATCTCAACCCCCATTCTCCATTCTAATCTCAGTCCCCATTCTAATCTCAGTCACCATTCTCCATTCTAATCTCAGATCCCATTCTAATCTCAGTCCCCATTCTATTCTCAGTCCCCATTCTCCATTCTAATCTGAGTCGCAATTATAATCTCAGTTCCCTTTCCCCATTCTAATCTCAGTCCCCATTCTAATCTCAGTCCACATTCTAATCTCAATCCCCATTCTCCATTCTAATTTCAGTCCCCAATCTAATCTCAGTCCACATTCTAATCTCAGTCCCCATTCTAATCTCAGTCCTCATTCTAATCTCAGTCCACATTCTAATCTCAGTCCTCATTCTAATCTCAGCTCCCTTTCTAATCTCAGTCCCCATTCTCCATTCTAATCTCAGTCCCCATTCCCCAAACTAATCTCAGTCCCCATTCTAATCTCAGTCCTCATTCTAATCTCAGTCCACTTCTCCATTCTAAGCAAAGTCCCCATTGTAATCTCAGTCCCCATTCTAATCTCAGACCCCATTCTCCATTCTAATCTCAGTCCCCATTCTCCATTTTAATCTCAGCCCTCATTGTAATCTCAGTCCCCATTCTTATCTCATTCCCCATTCTTCATTCTAATCTCAGTCCACATTCTAATCTCAGTCCCCTTTCTAATCTGAGTCCCCATTCTAATCTCATTCCCCTTTCTCCATTCTAATCTCAGTCCCCATTCTAATCTCAGTCCCCATTCTCCATTCGATTCTCAGTCCCCATTCTAATCTCAGGACCGATTCTAATCTCAGTCCACATTCTAATGTCAGTCCCCATTCCCCATTCTAATCTCAGTCCCCATTCTAATCTCAGACCCCATTCTCCATTCTAATCTCAGTCCCCATTTTAATCTCAGCCCTCATTCTAATCTCAGTCCCCATTCTTATCTCAGTCCCCATTCTTCATTCTAATCTCAGTCCCCATTCTAATCTCAGTCCCCTTTCTAATCTGAGTCCCCATTCTAATCTCATTCCCCTTTCTCCATTCTAATCTCAGTCCCAATTCTAATCTCAGTCCCCATTCTCCATTCGATTCTCAGTCCCCATTCTAATCTCAGGACCGATTCTAATCTCAGTCCACATTCTAATGTCAGTCCCCATTCCCCATTCTAATCTCAGTCCCCATTCTAATCACAGTCCCCGTTCTCCATTCTAATCTCAGCACCCATTCTAATCTCAGTCCACATTCGAATCTCAGGACCGATTCTAATCTCAGTCCCCATTCTCCATTCTAATTTCAGTCCCCATTCTAATCTCAGTCCCGATTCTCCATTCTAATCTCAGTCCCCATTCTAATTTAAGTCCCCATTCTCCTTTCTGATGTCAGTCCCCTTTCCCCATTCTAATCACGGTCCCCATTCTAATCTCAGTTCTCATTCTGATCTCAGTCCCCATTCTAATCTCAGTCCCAATTCTCCATTCTAATCTCAGTCCCCATTCTAATCTCAGTCCCCATTCTCCATTCTAATCTCAGTCGCTATTCTAATCTCTGTCCCCATTCTCCATTCTAATCTCAGTCCCCATTGTAATCTCAGTCCCCATTCTAATCTCAGTCCCCATTCTCAATTCTAATCTCAGTCCCCATTCTAATCTCAGTCCCCATTCTAATCTCAGTCCCCATTCTCCATTCTAATCTCAGTCCCCATTCTAATCTCAGTCCCCATTCTCCATTCTAATCTCAGTCCCCATTCTAATCTCAATCCGCATTCTCCATTCTAATCTCAGTCCCCATTCTAATCACAGTCCCCATTCTCCATTCTAATCTCAGTCGCAATTCTAATCTCAGTCCCGTTTCCCCATTCTAATCTCAGTCCCCATTCTAATCTCAGTCCACATTCTAATCTCAATCCCCATTCTCCATTCTAATTTCAGTCCCCAATCTAATCTCAGTCCACATTCTAATCTCAGTCCCCATTCTAATCTCAGTCCTCATTCTAATCTCAGTCCACATTCTAATCTCAGTCCTCATTCTAATCTCAGCTCCCTTTCTCATCTCAGTCCCCATTCTCCATTCTAATCTCAGTCCCCATTCCCCAAACTAATCTCAGTCCCCATTCTAATCTCAGTCCTCATTCTAATCTCAGTCCACTTCTCCATTCTAAGCAAAGTCCCCATTGTAATCTCAGTCCCCATTCTAATCTCAGACCCCATTCTCCATTCTAATCTCAGTCCCCATTCTCCATTCTAATCTCAGCCCCCATTCTAATCTCAGTCCCCATTCTAATCTCAGTACCAATTCTAATCTCAGTCCCCTGTCTCCATTCTAATCTCAGTCCCCATTCTAATCTCAGTCCCCATTCTCAATTCTAATCTCAGTCCCCATTCTAATCTCAGTCCCCATTCCCCATTCTAATCTCAACCCCCATTCTCCATTCTAATCTCAGTCCCCATTCTAATCTCAGTCACCATTCTCCATTCTAATCTCAGATCCCATTCTAATCTCAGTCCCCATTCTAATCTCAGTCCCCATTCTCCATTCTAATCTCAGTCGCAATTATAATCTCAGTCCCCTTTCCCCATTCTAATCTCAGTCCCCATTCTAATCTCAGTCCACATTCTAATCTCAATCCCCATTCTCCATTCTAATTTCAGTCCCCAATCTAATCTCAGTCCACATTCTAATCTCAGTCCCCATTCTAATCTCAGTCCTCATTCTAATCTCAGTCCACATTCTAATCTCAGTCCTCATTCTAATCTCAGCTCCCTTTCTCATCTCAGTCCCCATTCTCCATTCTAATCTCAGTCCCCATTCCCCAAACTAATCTCAGTCCCCATTCTAATCTCAGTCCTCATTCTAATCTCAGTCCACTTCTCCATTCTAAGCAAAGTCCCCATTGTAATCTCAGTCCCCATTCTAATCTCAGACCCCATTCTCCATTCTAATCTCAGTCCCCATTCTCCATTCTAATCTCAGCCCCCATTCTAATCTCAGTCCCCATTCTAATCTCAGTACCAATTCTAATCTCAGTCCCCTGTCTCCATTCTAATCTCAGTCCCCATTCTAATCTCAGTCCCCATTCTCAATTCTAATCTCAGTCCCCATTCTAATCTCAGTCCCCATTCCCCATTCTAATCTCAACCCCCATTCTCCATTCTAATCTCAGTCCCCATTCTAATCTCAGTCACCATTCTCCATTCTAATCTCAGATCCCATTCTAATCTCAGTCCCCATTCTAATCTCAGTCCCCATTCTCCATTCTAATCTCAGTCGCAATTATAATCTCAGTCCCCTTTCCCCATTCTAATCTCAGTCCCCATTCTAATCTCAGTCCACATTCTAATCTCAATCCCCATTCTCCATTCTAATTTCAGTCCCCAATCTAATCTCAGTCCACATTCTAATCTCAGTCCCCATTCTAATCTCAGTCCTCATTCTAATCTCAGTCCACATTCTAATCTCAGTCCTCATTCTAATCTCAGCTCCCTTTCTAATCTCAGTCCCCATTCTCCATTCTAATCTCAGTCCCCATTCCCCAAACTAATCTCAGTCCCCATTCTAATCTCAGTCCTCATTCTAATCTCAGTCCACTTCTCCATTCTAAGTAAAGTCCCCATTGTAATCTCAGTCCCCATTCTAATCTCAGACCCCATTCTCCATTCTAATCTCAGTCCCCATTCTCCATTCTAATCTCAGCCCCCATTCTAATCTCAGTCCCCATTCTAATCTCAGTACCAATTCTAATCTCAGTCCCCTGTCTCCATTCTAATTTCAGTCCCCATTCTAATCACAGTCACCATTCTCCATTCAAATCTCAGCCCCCTTTCCAATCTCAGCCCCCATTCTAATCTCAGTACCCATTCTAATCTCCATCCCCATTCTAATCTCAGTCACCATTCTAATCTCAGTCCCCATTCTCCATTCAAACCTCAGACCCCATTCTAATTTCAGTCCCCATTCTCCATTCTAATCTCAGTCCCCATTCTAATCTCAGTCCGCATTCTCCATTCTAATCTCATTGCGCATTCTACTCTCAGTACCCATTCTAATCTCAGTTACCATTTTAATCTCAGTACCCAGTCTCCGTTCTAATCTCAGTCCCCATTCTAATCTCAGTCCCCATTCTAATCTCAGGACCGATTCTAATCTCAGTCCACATTCTAATGTCAGTCCCCATTCCACATTCTAATCTAAGTCCCCATTCTAATTTCAGACATCATTCTCCATTCTAATCTCAGTCCCCATTCTAATCTCAGTCCCGATTCTAATCTCAGTCCCGATTCTAATTTCAGACCGCATTCTCCATTCTAATCTCAGTCCCCACTCTAATCTCAGTCGCCATTTTAATCTCAGTCCCCATTCTAATCTCTGTCTCCATTCTCCATTCTAATCTCAGTCCCCATTCTAATCTCAGTTCCCATTCTCCATTCTAATCTCAGTACCCATTCTCCAATTTAATCTCAGCCCTCATTCTAATCTCATTCCCCATTCTTATCTCAGTCCCCATTCTTCATTCTAATCTCAGTCCCCATTCTAATCTCAGTCCCCTTTCTAATCTGAGTCCCCATTCTAATCTCATTCCCCATTCTCCATTCTAATCTCAGTCCCCATTCTAATCTCAGTCCCCATTCTCCATTCGATTCTCAGTCCCCATTCTAATCTCAGGACCGATTCTAATCTCAGTCCACATTCTAATGTCAGTCCCCATTCCCCATTCTAATCTCAGTCCCCATTATAATCTCAGACCCCATTCTCCATTCTAATCTCAGTCCCCATTCTAATCTCAGTCCCCATTCTAATCTCAGACATCTTCTCCATTCTCATCTCAGTTCCCATTCTAATCTCAGTCCCCATTCTCAATTCTAATCTCAGTCGCTATTCTAATCTCAGTCCCCATTGTAATCTCAGTCCCCATTCTAATCTCAGTCCCCATTCTCAATTCTAATCTCAGTCCCCATTCTAATCTCAGTCCCCATTTCCCATTTTAATCTCAACCCCCATTCTCCATTCTAATCTCAGTCCCCATTCTAATCTCAGTCACCATTCTCCATTCTAATCTCAGATCCCATTCTAATCTCAGTCCCCATTCTAATCTCAGTCCCCATTCTCCATTCTAATCTCAGTCGCAATTCTAATCTCAGTCCCCTTTCCCCATTCTAATCTCAGTCCCCATTCTAATCTCAGTCCACATTCTAATCTCAATCCCCATTCTCCATTCTAATTTCAGTCCCCAATCTAATCTCAGTCCACATTCTAATCTCAGTCCCCATTCTAATCTCAGTCCTCATTCTAATCTCAGTCCACATTCTAATCTCAGTTCTCATTCGAATCTCAGCTCCCTTTCTAATGTCAGTCCCCATTCTCCATTCTAATCTCAGTCCCCATTCCCCAAACGAATCTCAGTCCCCATTCTAATCTCAGTCCTCATTCTAATCTCAGTCCCCATTCTCCATTCTAAGCAAAGTCCCCATTGTAATCTCAGTCCCCATTCTAATCTCAGACCCCATTCTCCATTCTAATCTCAGTCCCCATTCTCCATTCTAATTTCAGCCCCCATTCTAATCTCAGTCCCCATTCTAATCTCAGTACCAATTCTAATCTCAGTCCCCTTTCTCCATTCTAATTTCAGTCCCCATTCTAATCTCAGTCCCCATTCTCCATTTTAAGTCTTCATTTTAATCTCAGTCCCGATTCTCCATTCTAATCATAGACCCCATTCTAATTTCAGTCCCCATTCTCCATTCTACTCTCAGTACCCATTCTAATCTCAGTTACCATTTTAATCTCAGTACCCAGTCTCCGTTTTAATCTCAGTCCCCATTCTAATCTCAGTCCCCATTCTAATCTCAGGACCGATTCTAATCTCAGTCCACATTCTAATGTCAGTCCCCATTCCACATTCTAATCTAAGTCCCCATTCTAATTTCAGACCCCATTCTCCATTCTAATCTCAGTCCCCATTCTAATCTCAGTCCCCATTCTAATCTCAGTCCCCATTCCCCATTCTAACCTCAGTTCCCATTCTAATCTCTGTCCCCATTCTCCATTCTAATATCAGTCCCCATTCTAATCTCAGTCCCCATCCTCCATTCTAATCTCAGTCCCCACTCTAATCTCAGTCGCCATTTTAATCTCAGTCTCCATTCTAATCTCTGTCTCCATTCTCCATTCTAATCTCAGTCCCCATTCTAATCTCAGTTCCCATTCTCCATTCTAATCTCAGTCCCCATTCTCCAATTTAATCTCAGCCCTCATTCTAATCTCAGTCCCCATTCTTATCTCAGTCCCCATTCTCCATTCGATTCTCAGTCCCCATTCTAATCTCAATCCCCATTCTAATCTCTGTCCCCATTCTCCATTCTAATCTCAGTCCCCATTCTTCATCCAATCTCAGTCCCCATTCTAATCTCAGTCCCCATTCTCCATTCTAATCTCATTCCCCATTCTAATCTCAGTACCCAATCCCCATTGTAATCTCAGTCCCCATTGTAATCGCAGTCCCCATTCTAATCTCAGTCCCCATTCTCCATTCTATTCTCAGATCCCATTCTAATCTCAGTCCCCATTCTAATAACATTCCCATTCCAATCTCAGTCCCCATTCCCCATTCTAACCTCAGTTCCCATTCTAATCTCAATCCCCAATCTCCATTCTAATATCAGTCCCCATTCTAATCTCTGTTCCTATTCTTCATTCTAATCTGAGTCCCCATTCTAATCTCATTCCCCATTCTCCATTCTAATCTCAGTCCCCATTCTAATCTCAGTCCCCATTCTCCATTCGATTCTCAGTCCCCATTCTAATCTCAGGACCGATTCTAATCTCAGTCCACATTCTAATGTCAGTCCCCAATCCCCATTCTAATCTCAGTCCCCATTCTAATCTCAGTCCCCATTCTCCATTCTAACCTCAGCACCCATTCTAATCTCAGTCCACATTCGATTCTCAGGACCGATTCTAATCTCAGTCCCCATTCTCCATTCTAATTTCAGTCCCCATTCTAATCTCAGTCCCGATTCTCCATTCTAATCTCAGTCCCCATTCTAATTTCAGTCCCCATTCTCCTTTCTGATGTCAGTCCCCTTTCCCCATTCTAATCACGGTCCCCATTCTAATCTCAGTTCTCATTCTGATCTCAGTCCCCATTCTAATCTCAGTCCCAATTCTCCATTCTAATCTCAGTCCCCATTCTAATCTCAGTCCCCATTCTAATCTCAATCCGCATTCTCCATTCTAATCTCAGTCCCCATTCTAATCTCAGTCCCCATTCTCCATTCTAATCTCAGTCGCTATTCTAATCTCTGTTCCCATTCTCCATTGTAATCTCAGTCCCCATTCTAATCTCAGTCCCCATTCTCAATTCTAATCTCAGTCGCAATTCTAACCTCAGTCCCATTTCCCCATTCTAATCTCAGTCCCCATTCCAATCTCAGTCCACATTCTAATCTCAATCCCCATTCTCCATTCTAATTTCAGTCCCCAATCTAATCTCAGTCCACATTCTAATCTCAGTCCCCATTCTAATCTCAGTCCTCATTCTAATCTCAGGCCACATTCTAATCTCAGTCCTCATTCTGATCTCAGCTCCCATTCTAATCTCAGTCCCCATTCTCCATTCTAATCTCAGTCCCCATTCCCCAAACTAATCTCAGTCCCCATTCTAATCTCAGTCCTCATTCTAATCTCAGTCCCATTCTCCATTCTAATCTCAGTCCCCATTGTAATCTCAGTCCCCATTCTAATCTCAGTCCCCATTCTCAATTCTAATCTCAGTCCCCATTCTAATCTCAGTCCCCATTTCCCATTTTAATCTCAACCCCCATTCTCCATTCTATTCTCAGATCCCATTCTAATCTCAGTCCCCATTCTAATAACATTCCCATTCCAATCTCAGTCCCCATTCCCCATTCTAACCTCAGTTCCCATTCTAATCTCAATCCCCAATCTCCATTCTAATATCAGTCCCCATTCTAATCTCTGTTCCTATTCTTCATTCTAATCTGAGTCCCCATTCTAATCTCATTCCCCATTCTCCATTCTAATCTCAGTCCCCATTCTAATCTCAGTCCCCATTCTCCATTCGATTCTCAGTCCCCATTCTAATCTCAGGACCGATTCTAATCTCAGTCCACATTCTAATGTCAGTCCCCAATCCCCATTCTAATCTCAGTCCCCATTCTAATCTCAGTCCCCATTCTCCATTCTAACCTCAGCACCCATTCTAATCTCAGTCCACATTCGATTCTCAGGACCGATTCTAATCTCAGTCCCCATTCTCCATTCTAATTTCAGTCCCCATTCTAATCTCAGTCCCGATTCTCCATTCTAATCTCAGTCCCCATTCTAATTTCAGTCCCCATTCTCCTTTCTGATGTCAGTCCCCTTTCCCCATTCTAATCACGGTCCCCATTCTAATCTCAGTTCTCATTCTGATCTCAGTCCCCATTCTAATCTCAGTCCCAATTCTCCATTCTAATCTCAGTCCCCATTCTAATCTCAGTCCCCATTCTAATCTCAATCCGCATTCTCCATTCTAATCTCAGTCCCCATTCTAATCTCAGTCCCCATTCTCCATTCTAATCTCAGTCGCTATTCTAATCTCTGTCCCCATTCTCCATTGTAATCTCAGTCCCCATTCTAATCTCAGTCCCCATTCTCAATTCTAATCTCAGTCGCAATTCTAACCTCAGTCCCATTTCCCCATTCTAATCTCAGTCCCCATTCCAATCTCAGTCCACATTCTAATCTCAATCCCCATTCTCCATTCTAATTTCAGTCCCCAATCTAATCTCAGTCCACATTCTAATCTCAGTCCCCATTCTAATCTCAGTCCTCATTCTAATCTCAGGCCACATTCTAATCTCAGTCCTCATTCTGATCTCAGCTCCCATTCTAATCTCAGTCCCCATTCTCCATTCTAATCTCAGTCCCCATTCCCCAAACTAATCTCAGTCCCCATTCTAATCTCAGTCCTCATTCTAATCTCAGTCCCATTCTCCATTCTAATCTCAGTCCCCATTGTAATCTCAGTCCCCATTCTAATCTCAGTCCCCATTCTCAATTCTAATCTCAGTCCCCATTCTAATCTCAGTCCCCATTTCCCATTTTAATCTCAACCCCCATTCTCCATTCTATTCTCAGATCCCATTCTAATCTCAGTCCCCATTCTAATAACATTCCCATTCCAATCTCAGTCCCCATTCCCCATTCTAACCTCAGTTCCCATTCTAATCTCAATCCCCAATCTCCATTCTAATATCAGTCCCCATTCTAATCTCTGTTCCTATTCTTCATTCTAATCTGAGTCCCCATTCTAATCTCATTCCCCATTCTCCATTCTAATCTCAGTCCCCATTCTAATCTCAGTCCCCATTCTCCATTCGATTCTCAGTCCCCATTCTAATCTCAGGACCGATTCTAATCTCAGTCCACATTCTAATGTCAGTCCCCAATCCCCATTCTAATCTCAGTCCCCATTCTAATCTCAGTCCCCATTCTCCATTCTAACCTCAGCACCCATTCTAATCTCAGTCCACATTCGATTCTCAGGACCGATTCTAATCTCAGTCCCCATTCTCCATTCTAATTTCAGTCCCCATTCTAATCTCAGTCCCGATTCTCCATTCTAATCTCAGTCCCCATTCTAATTTCAGTCCCCATTCTCCTTTCTGATGTCAGTCCCCTTTCCCCATTCTAATCACGGTCCCCATTCTAATCTCAGTTCTCATTCTGATCTCAGTCCCCATTCTAATCTCAGTCACCATTCTCCATTCTAATCTCAGATCCCATTCTAATCTCAGTTCCCATTCTAATGTCAGTCCCCATTCTCCATTCTAATTTCAGTCCCCATTCTAATCTCAGTCCCGATTCTCCATTCTAATCTCAGTCCCCATTCTAATTTCAGTCCCCATTCTCCTTTCTGATGTCAGTCCCCTTTCCCCAATCTAATCACGGTCCCCATTCTAATCTCAGTTCTCATTCTGATCTCAGTCCCCATTCTAATCTCAGTCACCATTCTCCATTCTAATCTCAGATCCCATTCTAATCTCAGTTCCCATTCTAATCTCAGTCCCCATTCTCAATTCTAATCTCAGTCCCCATTCTAATCTCAGTCCCCATTCTAATCTCAGTCCCCATTCTCCATTCTAATCTCAGTCCCCATTCTAATCTCAGTCCCCATTCTCCATTCTAATCTCAGTCCCCATTCTAAACTCAATCCGCATTCTCCATTCTAATCTCAGTCCCCATTCTAATCACAGTCCCCATTCTCCATTCTAATCTCAGTCGCAATTCTAATCTCAGTCCCGTTTCCCCATTCTAATCTCAGTCCCCATTCTAATCTCAGTCCACATTCTAATCTCAATCCCCATTCTCCATTCTAATTTCAGTCCCCAATCTAATCTCAGTCCACATTCTAATCTCAGTCCCCATTCTAATCTCAGTCCTCATTCTAATCTCAGTCCACATTCTAATCTCAGTCCTCATTCTAATCTCAGCTCCCTTTCTCATCTCAGTCCCCATTCTCCATTCTAATCTCAGTCCCCATTCCCCAAACTAATCTCAGTAACCATTCTAATCTCAGTCCTCATTCTAATCTCAGTCCACTTCTCCATTCTAAGCAAAGTCCCCATTGTAATCTCAGTCCCCATTCTAATCTCAGACCCCATTCTCCATTCTAATCTCAGTCCCCATTCTCCATTCTAATCTCAGCCCCCATTCTAATCTCAGTCCCCATTCTAATCTCAGTACCAATTCTAATCTCAGTCCCCTGTCTCCATTCTAATCTCAGTCCCCATTCTAATCTCAGTCCCCATTCTCAATTCTAATCTCAGTCCCCATTCTAATCTCAGTCCCCATTCCCCATTCTAATCTCAACCCCCATTCTCCATTCTAATCTCAGTCCCCATTCTAATCTCAGTCACCATTCTCCATTCTAATCTCAGATCCCATTCTAATCTCAGTCCCCATTCTAATCTCAGTCCCCATTCTCCATTCTAATCTCAGTCGCAATTATAATCTCAGTCCCCTTTCCCCATTCTAATCTCAGTCCCCATTCTAATCTCAGTCCACATTCTAATCTCAATCCCCATTCTCCATTCTAATTTCAGTCCCCAATCTAATCTCAGTCCACATTCTAATCTCAGTCCCCATTCTAATCTCAGTCCTCATTCTAATCTCAGTCCACATTCTAATCTCAGTCCTCATTCTAATCTCAGCTCCCTTTCTAATCTCAGTCCCCATTCTCCATTCTAATCTCAGTCCCCATTCCCCAAACTAATCTCAGTCCCCATTCTAATCTCAGTCCTCATTCTAATCTCAGTCCACTTCTCCATTCTAAGTAAAGTCCCCATTGTAATCTCAGTCCCCATTCTAATCTCAGACCCCATTCTCCATTCTAATCTCAGTCCCCATTCTCCATTCTAATCTCAGCCCCCATTCTAATCTCAGTCCCCATTCTAATCTCAGTACCAATTCTAATCTCAGTCCCCTGTCTCCATTCTAATTTCAGTCCCCATTCTAATCTCAGTCCCCATTCTCCATTTTAAATCTTCATTATAATCTCAGTCCCGATTCTCCATTCTAATCTCAGTCCCCATTCTAATCACAGTCACCATTCTCCATTCAAATCTCAGCCCCCTTTCCAATCTCAGCCCCCATTCTAATCTCAGTACCCATTCTAATCTCCATCCCCATTCTAATCTCAGTCACCATTCTAATCTCAGTCCCCATTCTCCATTCAAACCTCAGACCCCATTCTAATTTCAGTCCCCATTCTCCATTCTAATCTCAGTCCCCATTCTAATCTCAGTCCGCATTCTCCATTCTAATCTCATTGCGCATTCTACTCTCAGTACCCATTCTAATCTCAGTTACCATTTTAATCTCAGTACCCAGTCTCCGTTCTAATCTCAGTCCCCATTCTAATCTCAGTCCCCATTCTAATCTCAGGACCGATTCTAATCTCAGTCCACATTCTAATGTCAGTCCCCATTCCACATTCTAATCTAAGTCCCCATTCTAATTTCAGACATCATTCTCCATTCTAATCTCAGTCCCCATTCTAATCTCAGTCCCGATTCTAATCTCAGTCACCATTCCCCATTCTAACCTCAGTTCCCATTCTAATCTCTGTCCCCATTCTCCATTCTAATCTCAGTCCCCATTCCAATCTCAGTCCCCATTCTCCATTCTAATATCAGTCCCCATTCTAATCTCAGTCCGCATTCTCCATTCTAATCTCAGTCCCCACTCTAATCTCAGTCGCCATTTTAATCTCAGTCCCCATTCTAATCTCTGTCTCCATTCTCCATTCTAATCTCAGTCCCCATTCTAATCTCAGTTCCCATTCTCCATTCTAATCTCAGTACCCATTCTCCAATTTAATCTCAGCCCTCATTCTAATCTCATTCCCCATTCTTATCTCAGTCCCCATTCTTCATTCTAATCTCAGTCCCCATTCTAATCTCAGTCCCCTTTCTAATCTGAGTCCCCATTCTAATCTCATTCCCCATTCTCCATTCTAATCTCAGTCCCCATTCTAATCTCAGTCCCCATTCGAATCTCCGTCCCGATTCTAATCTCAGTCCCCATTCCCCATTCTAATCTCAATCCCATTCTAATCTCATTTCCCATTCGAATCTCAGTCCCCATTCTCCATTCTAATCTCAGTCCCCATTCTAATTTCAGTCCCCATTCTCCATTCTAATCTCAGTCCCCATTCTAATCTCAGTCCGCATTCTCCATTCTAATCTCATTGCGCATTCTACTCTCAGTACCCATTCTAATCTCAGTTACCATTTTAATCTCAGTACCCAGTCTCCGTTCTAATCTCAGTCCCCATTCTAATCTCAGTCCCCATTCTAATCTCAGGACCGATTCTAATCTCAGTCCACATTCTAATGTCAGTCCCCATTCCACATTCTAATCTAAGTCCCCATTCTAATTTCAGACATCATTCTCCATTCTAATCTCAGTCCCCATTCTAATCTCAGTCCCGATTCTAATCTCAGTCACCATTCCCCATTCTAACCTCAGTTCCCATTCTAATCTCTGTCCCCATTCTCCATTCTAATCTCAGTCCCCATTCCAATCTCAGTCCCCATTCTCCATTCTAATATCAGTCCCCATTCTAATCTCAGACCGCATTCTCCATTCTAATCTCAGTCCCCACTCTAATCTCAGTCGCCATTTTAATCTCAGTCCCCATTCTAATCTCTGTCTCCATTCTCCATTCTAATCTCAGTCCCCATTCTAATCTCAGTTCCCATTCTCCATTCTAATCTCAGTACCCATTCTCCAATTTAATCTCAGCCCTCATTCTAATCTCATTCCCCATTCTTATCTCAGTCCCCATTCTTCATTCTAATCTCAGTCCCCATTCTAATCTCAGTCCCCTTTCTAATCTGAGTCCCCATTCTAATCTCATTCCCCATTCTCCATTCTAATCTCAGTCCCCATTCTAATCTCAGTCCCCATTCTCCATTCGATTCTCAGTCCCCATTCTAATCTCAGGACCGATTCTAATCTCAGTCCACATTCTAATGTCAGTCCCCATTCCCCATTCTAATCTCAGTCCCCATTATAATCTCAGACCCCATTCTCCATTCTAATCTCAGTCCCCATTCTAATCTCAGTCCCCATTCTAATCTCAGACATCTTCTCCATTCTCATCTCAGTTCCCATTCTAATCTCAGTCCCCATTCTCAATTCTAATCTCAGTCGCTATTCTAATCTCAGTCCCCATTGTAATCTCAGTCCCCATTCTAATCTCAGTCCCCATTCTCAATTCTAATCTCAGTCCCCATTCTAATCTCAGTCCCCATTTCCCATTTTAATCTCAACCCCCATTCTCCATTCTAATCTCAGTCCCCATTCTAATCTCAGTCACCATTCTCCATTCTAATCTCAGATCCCATTCTAATCTCAGTCCCCATTCTAATCTCAGTCCCCATTCTCCATTCTAATCTCAGTCGCAATTCTAATCTCAGTCCCCTTTCCCCATTCTAATCTCAGTCCCCATTCTAATCTCAGTCCACATTCTAATCTCAATCCCCATTCTCCATTCTAATTTCAGTCCCCAATCTAATCTCAGTCCACATTCTCCATTCTAATCTCAGTCCCCATTCTAATCTCAGTCCCCATTCTAATCTCAGACATCTTCTCCATTCTCATCTCAGTTCCCATTCTAATCTCAGTCCCCATTCTCAATTCTAATCTCAGTCGCTATTCTAATCTCAGTCCCCATTGTAATCTCAGTCCCCATTCTAATCTCAGTCCCCATTCTCAATTCTAATCTCAGTCCCCATTCTAATCTCAGTCCCCATTTCCCATTTTAATCTCAACCCCCATTCTCCATTCTAATCTCAGTCCCCATTCTAATCTCAGTCACCATTCTCCATTCTAATCTCAGATCCCATTCTAATCTCAGTCCCCATTCTAATCTCAGTCCCCATTCTCCATTCTAATCTCAGTCGCAATTCTAATCTCAGTCCCCTTTCCCCATTCTAATCTCAGTCCCCATTCTAATCTCAGTCCACATTCTAATCTCAATCCCCATTCTCCATTCTAATTTCAGTCCCCAATCTAATCTCAGTCCACATTCTAATCTCAGTCCCCATTCTAATCTCAGTCCTCATTCTAATCTCAGTCCACATTCTAATCTCAGTTCTCATTCTAATCTCAGCTCCCTTTCTAATGTCAGTCCCCATTCTCCATTCTAATCTCAGTCCCCATTCCCCAAACGAATCTCAGTCCCCATTCTAATCTCAGTCCTCATTCTAATCTCAGTCCCCATTCTCCATTCTAAGCAAAGTCCCCATTGTAATCTCAGTCCCCATTCTAATCTCAGACCCCATTCTCCATTCTAATCTCAGTCCCCATTCTCCATTCTAATCTCAGCCCCCATTCTAATCTCAGTCCCCATTCTAATCTCAGTACCAATTCTAATCTCAGTCCCCTTTCTCCATTCTAATTTCAGTCCCCATTCTAATCTCAGTCCCCATTCTCCATTTTAAGTCTTCATTTTAATCTCAGTCCCGATTCTCCATTCTAATCTTAGACCCCATTCTAATTTCAGTCCCCATTCTCCATTCTAATCTCAGTCCCCATTCTAATCTCAGTCCGCATTCTCCATTCTAATCTCATTCCGCATTCTACTCTCAGTACCCATTCTAATCTCAGTTACCATTTTAATCTCAGTACCCAGTCTCCGTTTTAATCTCAGTCCCCATTCTAATCTCAGTCCCCATTCTAATCTCAGGACCGGTTCTAATCTCAGTCCACATTCTAATGTCAGTCCCCATTCCACATTCTAATCTAAGTCCCCATTCTAATTTCAGACCACATTCTCCATTCTAATCTCAGTCCCCATTCTAATCTCAGTCCCCATTCTAATCTCAGTCCCCATTCCCCATTCTAACCTCAGTTCCCATTCTAATCTCTGTCCCCATTCTCCATTCTAATATCAGTCCCCATTCTAATCTCAGTCCCCATCCTCCATTCTAATCTCAGTCCCCACTCTAATCTCAGTCGCCATTTTAATCTCAGTCTCCATTCTAATCTCAGTCGCCATTTTAATCTCAGTCCCCATTCTAATCTCAGACCCCATTCTCCATTCTAATCTCAGTCCCCATTCTCCATTCTAATCTCAGCCCCCATTCTAATCTCAGTCCCCATTCTAATCTCAGTACCAATTCTAATCTCAGTCCCCTGTCTCCATTCTAATCTCAGTCCCCATTCTAATCTCAGTCCCCATTCTCAATTCTAATCTCAGTCCCCATTCTAATCTCAGTCCCCATTCCCCATTCTAATCTCAACCCCCATTCTCCATTCTAATATCAGTCCCCATTCTAATCTCAGTCCCCATCCTCCATTCTAATCTCAGTCCCCACTCTAATCTCAGTCGCCATTTTAATCTCAGTCTCCATTCTAATCTCTATCTCCATTCTCCATTCTAATCTCAGTCCCCATTCTAATCTCAGTTCCCATTCTCCATTCTAATCTCAGTCCCCATTCTCCAATTTAATCTCAGCCCTCATTCTAATCTCAGTCCCCATTCTTATCTCAGTCCCCATTCTCCATTCGATTCTCAGTCCCCATTCTAATCTCAGTCCCCATTCTAATCTCTGTCCCCATTCTCCATTCTAATCTCAGTCCCCATTCTTCATCCAATCTCAGTCCCCATTCGAATCTCAGTCCCCATTCTCCATTCTAATCTCATTCCCCATTCTAATCTCAGTACCCAATCCCCATTGTAATCTCAGTCCCCATTGTAATCGCAGTCCCCATTCTAATCTCAGTCCCCATTCTCCATTCTATTCTCAGATCCCATTCTAATCTCAGTCCCTATTCTAATAACATTCCCATTCCAATCTCAGTCCCCATTCCCCATTCTAACCTCAGTTCCCATTCTAATCTCAATCCCCAATCTCCATTCTAATATCAGTCCCCATTCTAATCTCTGTTCCTATTCTTCATTCTAATCTGAGTCCCCATTCTAATCTCATTCCCCATTCTCCATTCTAATCTCAGTCCCCATTCTAATCTCAGTCCCCATTCTCCATTCGATTCTCAGTCCCCATTCTAATCTCAGGACCGATTCTAATCTCAGTCCACATTCTAATGTCAGTCCCCAATCCCCATTCTAATCTCAGTCCCAATTCTAATCTCAGTCCCCATTCTCCATTCTAACCTCAGCACCCATTCTAATCTCAGTCCACATTCGATTCTCAGGACCGATTCTAATCTCAGTCCCCATTCTCCATTCTAATTTCAGTCCCCATTCTAATCTCAGTCCCGATTCTCCATTCTAATCTCAGTCCCCATTCTAATTTCAGTCCCCATTCTCCTTTCTGATGTCAGTCCCCTTTCCCCATTCTAATCACGGTCCCCATTCTAATCTCAGTTCTCATTCTGATCTCAGTCCCCATTCTAATCTCAGTCCCAATTCTCCATTCTAATCTCAGTCCCCATTCTAATCTCAGTCCCCATTCTAATCTCAATCCGCATTCTCCATTCTAATCTCAGTCCCCATTCTAATCTCAGTCCCCATTCTCCATTCTAATCTCAGTCGCTATTCTAATCTCTGTCCCCATTCTCCATTGTAATCTCAGTCCCCATTCTAATCTCAGTCCCCATTCTCAATTCTAATCTCAGTCGCAATTCTAACCTCAGTCCCATTTCCCCATTCTAATCTCAGTCCCCATTCCAATCTCAGTCCACATTCTAATCTCAATCCCCATTCTCCATTCTAATTTCAGTCCCCAATCTAATCTCAGTCCACATTCTAATCTCAGTCCCCATTCTAATCTCAGTCCTCATTCTAATCTCAGGCCACATTCTAATCTCAGTCCTCATTCTGATCTCAGCTCCCATTCTAATCTCAGTCCCCATTCTCCATTCTAATCTCAGTCCCCATTCCCCAAACTAATCTCAGTCCCCATTCTAATCTCAGTCCTCATTCTAATCTCAGTCCCATTCTCCATTCTAATCTCAGTCCCCATTGTAATCTCAGTCCCCATTCTAATCTCAGTCCCCATTCTCAATTCTAATCTCAGTCCCCATTCTAATCTCAGTCCCCATTTCCCATTTTAATCTCAACCCCCATTCTCCATTCTATTCTCAGATCCCATTCTAATCTCAGTCCCCATTCTAATAACATTCCCATTCCAATCTCAGTCCCCATTCCCCATTCTAACCTCAGTTCCCATTCTAATCTCAATCCCCAATCTCCATTCTAATATCAGTCCCCATTCTAATCTCTGTTCCTATTCTTCATTCTAATCTGAGTCCCCATTCTAATCTCATTCCCCATTCTCCATTCTAATCTCAGTCCCCATTCTAATCTCAGTCCCCATTCTCCATTCGATTCTCAGTCCCCATTCTAATCTCAGGACCGATTCTAATCTCAGTCCACATTCTAATGTCAGTCCCCAATCCCCATTCTAATCTCAGTCCCCATTCTAATCTCAGTCCCCATTCTCCATTCTAACCTCAGCACCCATTCTAATCTCAGTCCACATTCGATTCTCAGGACCGATTCTAATCTCAGTCCCCATTCTCCATTCTAATTTCAGTCCCCATTCTAATCTCAGTCCCGATTCTCCATTCTAATCTCAGTCCCCATTCTAATTTCAGTCCCCATTCTCCTTTCTGATGTCAGTCCCCTTTCCCCATTCTAATCACGGTCCCCATTCTAATCTCAGTTCTCATTCTGATCTCAGTCCCCATTCTAATCTCAGTCCCAATTCTCCATTCTAATCTCAGTCCCCATTCTAATCTCAGTCCCCATTCTAATCTCAATCCGCATTCTCCATTCTAATCTCAGTCCCCATTCTAATCTCAGTCCCCATTCTCCATTCTAATCTCAGTCGCTATTCTAATCTCTGTCCCCATTCTCCATTGTAATCTCAGTCCCCATTCTAATCTCAGTCCCCATTCTCAATTCTAATCTCAGTCGCAATTCTAACCTCAGTCCCATTTCCCCATTCTAATCTCAGTCCCCATTCCAATCTCAGTCCACATTCTAATCTCAATCCCCATTCTCCATTCTAATTTCAGTCCCCAATCTAATCTCAGTCCACATTCTAATCTCAGTCCCCATTCTAATCTCAGTCCTCATTCTAATCTCAGGCCACATTCTAATCTCAGTCCTCATTCTGATCTCAGCTCCCATTCTAATCTCAGTCCCCATTCTCCATTCTAATCTCAGTCCCCATTCCCCAAACTAATCTCAGTCCCCATTCTAATCTCAGTCCTCATTCTCAATTCTAATCTCAGTCCCCATTCTAATCTCTGTCCCTATTCTCCATTCTAATCTCAGTCCCATTGTAATCTCAGTCCCCATTCTAATCTTAGTCCCCATTCTAATCTCAGTACCGATTCTAATCTCAGTCCCCATTCCCCATTCTAATCTCAGTCCCCATTCTAATCTCAGGACCGATTCTAATCTCAGTCCACATTCTTATGTCAGTCCTCATTCCCCATTCTAATCTCAGTCCCCATTCTAATCTCAGACCCCATTCTCCATTCTAATCTCAGTCCCCATTCTAATCTCAGTCCCCATTCTAATCTCAGACATCATTCTCCATTCTAATCTCAGTTCCCATTCTAATCTCAGTCCCCATTCACCATTCTAGTCTCAGCCCCCATTCAAATCTCAGTCCCCATTCTAATCTCAGGACCGATTCTAATTTCAGACAACATTCTCCTTTCAAATGTCAGTCCCCATTCTCCATTCTAATCATGGTCCCCATTCTAATCTCAGTTCTCATTCTCATCTCAGTCCCCATTCTAATCACAGTCCCAATTCTCCATTCTAATCTCAGTCCCCATTCTAATCTCAGTCCCCATTCTAATCTCAGTCCCCATTCTCCATTCTAATCTCAGTCCCCATTCTAATCTCAGTCCCCATTCTCCATTCTAATCTCAGTCCCCATTCTCCAATTTAATCTCAGCCCTCATTCTAATCTCAGTCCCCATTCTTATCTCAGTCCCCATTCTAATCTCAGTCCCCTTTCTAATCTGAATCCCCATTCTAATCTCATTCCCCATTCTCCATTCTAATCTCAGTCCCCATTCTAATCTCAGTTCCCAATCTCCATTCGATTCTCAGTCCCCATTCTAATCTCAGTCCCCATTCTAATCTCTGTCCCCATTCTCCATTCTAATCTCAGTCCCCATTCTCCATCCCAATCTCAGTCCCCATTCGAATCTCAGTCCCCATTCTAATCTCAGGACCGATTCTAATTTCAGACAACATTCTCCTTTCAAATGTCAGTCCCCATTCTCCATTCTAATCATGGTCCCCATTCTAATCTCAGTTCTCATTCTCATCTAAGTCCCCATTCTAATCACAGTCCCTATTCTCCATTCTAATCTCAGTCCCCATTCTAATCTCAGTCCCCATTCTAATCTCAGTCCCCATTCTTCATTCCAATCTCAGTCCCCATTCTAATCTCAGTCCCCATTCTCCATTCTAATCTCAGTCCCCATTCTCCAATTTAATCTCAGCCCTCATTCTAATCTCAGTCCCCTTTCTAATCTGAGTCCCCATTCTAATCTCATTCCCCATTCTCCATTCTAATCTCAGTCCCCATTCTAATCTCAGGACCGATTCTAATTTCAGACAACATTTTCCTTTCAAATGTCAGTCCCCATTCTCCATTCTAATCATGGTCCCCATTCTAATCTCAGTTCTCATTCTCATCTCAGTCACCATTCTAATCTCAGTCCCAAATCTCCATTCTAATCTCAGTCCCCATTCTAATCTCAGTCCCCATTCTCCATTCTAATCTCAGTCCCTATTCTAATCTCAGTCCCCATTCTCCATTCTAATCTCAGTCCCCATTCTTATCTCAGTCCCCATTCTCCATTCTAATCTCAGTCCCTATTCTAATCTCAGTCCTCATTCTAATCTCAGCCCCCATTCTAATCTCAGTCCCCATTCTCCATTCTAATCTCAGTCCCCATTCCCCAAACTAATCTCAGTCCCCATTCTAATCTCAGTCCTCATTCTAATCTCAGTCCCCATTCTCCATTCTAATCTCGGTCCCCATTCTAAACTCAGTCCCCATTCTAATCTCAGACCCCATTGTACATTCTAATCTCAGTCCCCATTGTAATCTCAGTGCCCATTCTAATCTCAAATCTCATTCTCCATTCTAATCTCAGACCACTTTCTCCATTCTAATTTCAGTCCCCATTCTAATCTCAGTCCCCATTCTCCATTTTAAGTCTTCATTTTAATCTCAGTCCCGACTTTCCATTCTAATCTCAGTCCCCATTCTAATCACAGTCCCCATTCTCCATTCTAATCTCAGCCCCAATTCTAATCTCAGCCCCCATTCTAATCTCAGTACCCATTCTAATCTCCATCCTCATTCTAATCTCAGTCACCATTCTAATCTCAGTCCCCATTCTAATCTCAGTCCCCATTCTCCATTCTAATCTCAGACCCCATTCTAATTTCAGTGCCCATTCTCCATTCTAATCTCAGTCCCCATTCCCCATTCAAATCTCCATCCCCATTCTAATCTCAGTCCCCATTTTAATCTCAGTCCCCATTCTAATCTCAGTCCCCATTCTAATCTCAGTCCCCATTCTCCATTCTAATCTCAGTCTCCATTCCAATCTCAATCCGCATTCTCCATTCTAATCTCAGTCCCCATTCTCCATTCTAATCTCAGTCCCTATTTTAATCTAAGACCCCATTCTAATCTCAGTCCCTATTTTAATCGAAGTCCCCATTCTAATCTCAGTCCCCAAACTCATTGTCATCTCAATCTCTATTTTAATCTATGTCCCCATTCTCCATTCTAATCTCAGCCCCCGTTCTAATCTCAGCCCCCATTCTAATCTCAGTCCCAATTCTAATCTCAGTCCACATTCCCAATTCTAATCTCAGTCCCCATTCTACTCTCAGTCCCCGTACCCCATTCTAATATCAGCTCCCATTCTCCATCCCAATCTCAGTCCCCATTGTAATCTCAGTCCCCATTCCCCAAACTAATCTCAGTCCCCATTCTAATCTCAGTCCTCATTCTAATCTCAATCCCCATTCTCCATTCTAATCTCAGTCCCCATTCTAATCTCAGTCCTCATTCTAATCTCAGTCCCCATTCTCCATTCTAATCTCAGTCCCCATTCTAATCTCAGTCCCCATTCTAATCTCAGTCCCAATTCTCAATTCTAATCACAGTCCCCATTCCCCAAACTAATCTCAGTCCCCATTCTAATCTCAGTCCTCATTCTAATCTCAGTCCCCATTCTCCATTCTAATCTCAGTCCCCATTCTACTCTCAGTCCCCATTCCCCATTCTAATCTCAGCTCCCATTCTCCATCCCAATCTCAGTCCCCATTTTAATCTCAGTCCCCAGTCTCCATTCTAATCTCATTCCCCATTCTAATCTCAGTACCCAATCCCCATTGTAATCTCAGTCCCCATTGTAATCGCAGTCCCCATTCTAATCTCAGTCCCCATTCTCCATTCTGATCTCAGATCCCATTCTAATCTCAGTCCCCATTCTAATAACATTCCCATTCCAATCTCAGTCCCCATTCCCCATTCTAACCTCAGTTCCCATTCGAATCTCTGTCCCCATTCTCCATTCTAATCTCAGTTCCCATTCTAATCTCAGTCCGCCAATCTAATCTCAGTCCCTATTCTCCATTCTCATCTCAGTCCCAATTCTAATCTCAGTCCCCATTCTAGTCTCAGTCCCCATTCTCCATTCTAATCTCAGTTTCAATTCGAATCTCAGTCCCCATTCTCCATTCTAATCTCAGTCCTCATTCTAATCTCAGTCCCCATTCTCCATCCTAATCTCAGTCCCCATTCTAATCTCAGTCCCCTTTCTAAACTCAGTCCCCATTCTAATCTCATTCCCCATTCTCCATTCTAATCTCAGTCCCCATTCTAATCTCAGTCCCCATTCTCCATTCAATTCCCATTCCCCATTCTAATCTCAGTCCCCATTCTAATCTCTGTCCCCATTCTCCATTCTAATCTCAGTCCCCATTCTAATCTCAGTCCCCATTCTCCATTCTAATCTCAGTCCTCATTCTAATCTCAGTCCCCATTCTAATCTCAGTCCCCTTTCTAATCTCAGTCCCCATTCTAATCTCAATCCCCATTCCAATCTCAGTTCCCATTCTTCATTCAAATCTCAGTCCCCATTCTCCATTCTAATCTCAGTCCCCATTCTAATCTCAGTCCCCATTCCAATCTCAGTCCACATTCTCCATTCTAATCTCAGTCCCCATTTTAATCTCAGTCCCCATTCTCCATTCTAATCTCAGTCCCCATTCTAATCTCATTCCCCATTCTCCATTCTAATCTCAGTCCCCATTCTAATCTCAGTCCCCATTCTCCATTCAATTCCCATTCCCCATTCTAATCTCAGTCCCCATTCTAATCTCTGTCCCCATTCTCCATTCTAATCTCAGTCCCCATTCTAATCGCAGTCCCCATTCCGCATTCTAATCTCAGTCCTCATTCTAATCTCAGTCACCATTCCCCATTCTGATCTCAGTCCCCATTCTCATCTCAGTCCCCATTCTCCATTCTAGTCTCAGTCCCCATTCTAATCTCAGTCCCCATTCTGCATTCTAATCTCAGTCCCCATTCTAATCGCAGTCCCCATTCCGCATTCTAATCTCAGTCCTCATTCTAATCTCAGTCCCCATTCTTCATTCTAATCTCAGTCCCCATTCTAATCTCAGTCCCCATTCTACTCAGTCCCCATTCCCCATTCTAATCTCAGCTCCCATTCTCCATCCCAATCTCAGTCCCCATTCTAATCTCAGTCCCCATTCTTCATTCAAATATCAGTCCCCATTCTAATCTCAGTCCCCATTCTTCATTCAAATCTCAGTCCACATTCTAATCTCAGTCCCCATTCTAATCTCAGTTCCCATTCTTCATTCAAATCTCAGTCCCCATTCTCCATTCTAATCTCAGTCCCCATTCTAATCTCAGTCCCCATTCCAATCTCAGTCCCCATTCTCCATTCTAATCTCAGTCCCCATTCTAATCTCAGTCCCCATTCTCCATTCTAATCTCAGTCCTCATTCTAATCTCAGTCCCCATTCTCCATTCTAATCTCAGTCCCCTTTCTAATCTCAGTCCCCTTTCTAATCTCAGTCCCCATTCTAATCTCATTCCCCATTCTCCATTCTAATCTCAGTCCCCATTCTAATCTCAGTCCCCATTCTCCATTCAATTCCCATTCCCCATGCTAATCTCAGTCCCCATTCTAATCGCAGTCCCCATTCTCCATTCTAATCTCAGTCCCCATTCTAATCGCAGTCCCCATTCCGCATTCTAATCTCAGTCCTCATTCTCCATTCTAATCTCAGTTCCCATTCTAATCTCAGTCCCCATTCTCCATTCAATTCCCATTCCCCATGCTAATCTCAGTCCCCATTCTAATCGCAGTCCCCATTCTCCATTCTAATCTCAGTCCCCATTCTAATCGCAGTCCCCATTCCCCATTCTAATTTCAGTCCCCATTCTCCATTCTAACTTCAGTCCCCATTCCCCATTCTAATCACAGTCCCCATTCTAAACTCAGTTCTCATTCTAATCTCAGTCCCCATTCTAAACTCAGTCCCCATTCGAAGCTCAGTCCCCATTCTAATCTCAGTCCCAATTCTCCATTCTAATCTCAGTCCCCATTCTAATCTTAGTCCCCATTCTAATCTCAGTCCCCATTCTAATCTCAGTCCCCATTCTTCATTCTAATCTCAGCCCCCATCTCCATTCTAATCTCAGTCCTCATTCTAATCTCAGTCCCCATTCTCCATTCTAATCTCATTGACCATTCTAATCTCAGTCCCCATTCTCCATTCTAATCTCAGTCCCCATTCTAATCTCAGTCCCCATTCTAATCTCAGTCCCCATTCTAATCTCAGTCCCCATTCCCCATTCTAATCTCAGTCCCCATTCTAATCTCAGTCCCCATTCTCCATTCTCATCTCAGTCCCCATTCTAATTTCAGTCCCCATTCTCCATTCTAACGTCAGTCCCCATTCCCCATTCTAATCACAGTCCCTATTCTAAACTCAGTTCTCATTCTAATCTCAGTCTCCATTCTAAACTCAGTCCCCATTCGAATCTCAGTCCCCATTCTAATCTCAGTCCCAATTCTCCATTCTAATCTCAGTCCCCATTCTAATCTCAGTCCCCATTCGAATCTCCGTCCCGATTCTAATCTCAGTCCCCATTCCCCATTCTAATCTCAATCCCATTCTAATCTCATTTCCCATTCGAATCTCAGTCCCCATTCTCCATTCTAATCTCAGTCCCCATTCTAATTTCAGTCCCCATTCTCCATTCTAACGTCAGTCCCCATTCCCCATTCTAATCACAGTCCCCATTCTAAACTCAGTTCTCATTCTAATCTCAGTCCCCATTCTAAACTCAGTCCCCATTCGAAGCTCAGTCCCCATTCTAATCTCAGTCCCAATTCTCCATTCTAATCTCAGTCCCCATTCTAATCTTAGTCCCCATTCTAATCTCAGTCCCCATTCTCCATTCTAATCTCAGTCCCCATTGTAACCTTAATCCGCATTCTGCATTCTAATCTCAGTCCCCATTCTAATCTCAGTCCCCATTCTCCATTCTAATCTCAGTCCATATTCTAATCTCAGTCCCCATTCTAATCTCAGTCACTAAACTCCATTCCATTCTCAATCTCTATTCTAAACTCTGTCCCCATTCTCCATTCTAATCTCACTCCCAATTCTAATCTCAGCCCCCATTCTAAAATCAGTCCCCATTCTAATCTCAGTCCCCATTCTTCATTCTAATCTCAGCCCCCATCTCCATTCTAATCTCAGTCCCCATTCTAATCTCAGTCCCCATTCTCCATTCTAATCTCATTGCCCATTCTAATCTCAGTCCCCATTCTCCATTCTAATCTCAGTCCCCATTCTAATCTCAGTCCCCATTCAAATCTCAGTCCCGAATCTAATCTCAGTCCCCATTCCCCATTCTAATCTCAGTCACCATTCTAATCTCAGTCCCCTTTCTCCATTCTAATCTTACTCCCTTTTCTAATTTCAGTCCCCATTCTCCATTCTAACGTCAGTCCCCATTCCCCATTCTAATCACAGTCCCGATTCTAAACTCAGTTCTCATTCTAATCTCAGTCCCCATTCTAAACTCAGTCCCAATTCTCCATTCTAATCTCAGTCCCCATTCTAATCTCAGTCCCCATTCTAATCTCAGTCCCCATTCTCCATTCTAATCTCAGTCCCCATTATAATCTCAGTCCCCATTCTCCATTCTAATCTCAGTCCCCATTCTAATTCCAGTCTCCATTCTAATCTCAGTCCCCATTCTCCATTCTAATCTCAGTCTCCATTCTAATCTCAGTCCCCATTCTAATTCCAGTCTCCATTCTAATTTCAGTCCCCATGCTAATCACAGTCCCCATTCTCCATTCTAATCTCAGTCCCCATTCTAATCTCAGTCCCCATTCTAATCTCAGTCCCGATTCTAATCTCAGTCCCCATTCCCCATTCTAATCTCAGTGTCATTCGAATCTCATTTCCCATTCTAATCTCAGTCCCCATTCTCCATTCTAATCTCAGTCCCCATTCTAATTTCAGTCCCCATTCTCCATTCTAACGTCAGTCCCCATTCCCCATTCTAATCACAGTCCCTATTCTAAACTCAGTTCTCATTCTAATCTCAGTCCCCATTCTTCATTCTAATCTCAGCCCCCATCTCCATTCTAATCTCAGTCCCCATTCTAATCTCAGTTCCCATTCTCCATTCTAATCTCAGCCCACATTCTAATCTCAGTCCCCATTCTAATCTCAGTCCCCATTCTAATCTCAGTCCCCATTCTAATCTCAGTCCCCATTCCCCATTCTAATCTCAGTCCCATTCTAATCTCATTTCCCATTCTAATCTCAGTCCCCATTCTCCATTCTAATCTCAGTCCCCATTCTAATTTCAGTCCCCATTCTCCATTCTAACGTCAGTCCCCATTCCCCATTCTAATCACAGTCTCTATTCTAAACTCAGTTCTCATTCTAATCTTAGTCCCCATTCTAAACTCAGTCCCCATTCGAATCTCAGTCCCCATTCTAATCTCAGTCCCAATTCTCCATTCTAATCTCAGTCCCCATTCTAATTCCAGTCTCCATTCTAATCTAAGTCCCCATTCTCCATTCCAATCTCAGTCTCCATTCTAATCTCAGTCCCGATTCTCCATTCTAATCTCAGTCCCCATTCTAATCACAGTTCCCATTCTCCTTTCTAATCTCAGTCCCCATTCTAATCTCAGTCCCCATTCGAATCTCAGTCCCGATTCTAATCTCAGTCCCCATTCCCCATTCTAATCTCAATCCCATTCTAATCTCATTTCCCATTCGAATCTCAGTCCCCATTCTCCATTCTAATCTCAGTCCCCATTCTAATTTCAGTCCCCATTCTCCATTCTAACGTCAGTCCCCATTCCCCATTCTAATCACAGTCCCTATTCTAAACTCAGTTCTGATTCTAATCTCAGTCCCCATTCTAAACTCAGTCCCCATTCGAAGCTCATTCCCCATTCTAATCTCAGTCCCAATTCTCCATTCTAATCTCAGTCCCCATTCTAATCTCAGTCCCCATTCTAATCTCAGTCCCCATTCTCCATTCTAATCTCATTGCCCATTCTAATCTCAGTCCCCATTCTCCATTCTAATCTCAGTCCCCATTCTAATCTCAGTCCCCATTCTAATCTCAGTCCCCATTCTAATCTCAGTCCCCATTCCCCATTCTAATCTCAGTCTCCATTCTAATCTCAGTCCCGATTCTCCATTCTAATCTCAGTCCCCATACTAATCACAGTCCCCATTCCCCATTCTAATCTCAGTCCCCATTCTAATCTCAGTCCCCATTCTCCATTCTAATCTCAGTCCATATTCTAATCTCAGTCCACATTCTAATCTCAGTCCCTAAACTCCATTCCAATCTCAATCTCTATTCTAAACTCTGTCCCCATTCTCCCTTCTAATCTCAGTCCCAGTTGTAATCTCAGCCCCCATTCTAATCTCAGTCCCCATTCTAATCTCAGTCCCCATTCTTCATTCTAATCTCAGCCCCCATCTCCATTCTAATCTCAGTCCCCATTCTAATCTCAGTCCCCATTCTCCATTCTAATCTCATTGCCCATTCTAATCTCAGTCCCCATTCTCCATTCTAATCTCAGTCCCCATTCTAATCTCAGTCCCCATTCTAATCTCAGTCCCAATTCTAATCTCAGTCCCCATTCCCCATTCTAATCTCAGTCCCCATTCTAATCTCAGTCCCCATTCTCCATTGTCATCTCAGTCCCCATTCTAATTTCAGTCCCCATTCTCCATTCTAACGTCAGTCCCCATTCCCCATTCTAATCACAGTCCCTATTCTAAACTCAGTTCTCATTCTAATCTCAGTCCCCATTATAAACTCAGTCCCCATTCGAATCTCAGTCCCCATTCTAATCTCAGTCCCAATTCTCCATTCTAATCTCAGTCCCCATTCTAATCTCAGTCCCCATTCTAATCTCAGTCCCCATTCTCCATTCTAATCTCAGTCCCCATTCTAATTAGAGTCCCCATTCTCCATTCTAACGTCAGTCCCCATTCCTCATTCTAATCACAGTCCCTATTCTAAACTCAGTTCTCATTCGAAGCTCAGTCCCCATTCTAATCTCAGTCCCAATTCTCCATTCTAATCTCAGTCCCCATTCTACATTCTAATCTCAGTCCATATTCTAATCTCAGTCCCCATTCTAATCTCAGTCCCTAAACTCCATTCCATTCTCAATCTCTATTCTAAACTCTGTCCCCATTCTCCATTCTAATCTCAGTCCCAGTTCTAATCTCAGCCCCCATTCTAATATCAGTCCCCATTCTAATCTCAGTCCCCATTCTTCATTCTAATCTCAGCCCCCATCTCCATTCTAATCTCAGTCCCCATTCTAATCTCAGTCCCCATTCTCCATTCTAACCTCATTGCCCATTCTAATCTCAGTCCCCATTCTCCATTCTAATCTCAGTCCCCATTCTAATCTCAGTCCCCATTCTAATCTCAGTCCCCATTCTAATCTCAGTGCCAATTCTCCATTCTAATCTCAGCCCCCATTCTAATTCCAGTCTCCATTCTTATCTCAGTACCATTCTCCATTCTAATCTCAGTCTCCATTCTAATCTCAGTCCCGATTCTCCATTCTAATCTCAGTCCCCATTCTAATTCCAGTCTCCATTCTAATCTCAGTCCCCATTCTCCATTCTGATCTCAGTCCCCATTCTAATCACAGTCCCCATTCTCCATTCTAATCTCAGTCCCCATTCTAATTTCAGTCCCCATTCTCCATTCTAACGTCAGTCCCCATTCCTCATTCTAATCACAGTCCCTATTCTAAACTCAGTTCTCATTCGAAGCTCAGTCCCCATTCTAATCTCAGTCCCAATTCTCCATTCTAATCTCAGTCCCCATTCTAATCTCAGTCCCCATTCTAATCTCAGTCCCCATTCTACATTCTAATCTCAGTCCATATTCTAATCTCAGTCCCCATTCTAATCTCAGTCCTTAAACTCCATTCCATTCTCAATCTCTATTCTGAACTCTGTCCCCATTCTCCATTCTAATCTCAGTCCCAGTTCTAATCTCAGCCCCCATTCTAATATCAGTCCCCATTCTAACCTCAGTCCCCATTCTTCATTCTAATCTCAGCCCCCATCTCCATTCTAATCTCAGTCCCCATTCTAATCTCAGTCCCCATTCTCCATTCTAATCTCATTGCCCATTCTAATCTCAGTCCCCATTCTCCATTCTAATCTCAGTCCCCATTCTAATCTCAGTCCCCATTCTAATCTCAGTCCTCATTCTAATCTCAGTCCCAATTCTCCATTCTAACGTCAGTCCCCATTCCCCATTCTAATCACAGTCCCTAGTCTAAACTCAGTTCTCATTCTAATCTCAGTCCCCATTCTAAACTCAGTCCCCATTCGAATCTCAGTCCCCATTCTAATCTCAGTCCCCATTCTCCATTCTAATCTCAGTCCCCATTATAATCTCAGTCCCCATTCTCCATTCTAATCTCAGTCCCCATTCTAATTCCAGTCCCCATTCTCCATTCTAATCTCAGTCCATATTCTAATCTCAGTCCCATTCTAATCTCATTTCCCATTCTAATCTCAGTCCCCATTCTCCATTCTAATCTCAGTCCCCATTCTAATTTCAGTCCCCATTCTCCATTCTAACATCAGTCCCCATTCCCCATTCTAATCACAGTCTCTATTCTAAACTCAGTTCTCATTCTAATCTCAGTCCCCATTCTAAACTCAGTCCCAATTCGAATCTCAGTCCCCATTCTAATCTCAGTCCCAATTCTCCATTCTAATCTCAGTCCCCATTCTAATCTCAATCCCCATTCTAATCTCAGTCCCCATTCTCCATTCTAATCTCAGTCCCCATTCTAATTCCAGTCCCCATTCTCCATTCTAATCTCAGTCCCCATTATAATCTCAGTCCCCATTCTCCATTCTAATCTCAGCCCCCATTCTAATTCCAGTCTCCATTCTTATCTCAGTACCATTCTCCATTCTAATCTCAGTCTCCATTCTAATCTCAGTCCCGATTCTCCATTCTAATATCAGTCCCCATTCTAATCTCAGTCCCCATTCCCCATTCTAATCTCAGTCCCATTCTAATCTCATTTCCCATTCTAATCTCAGTCCCCATTCTCCATTCTAATCTCAGTCCCCATTCTAATTTCAGTCCCCATTCTCCATTCTAACGTCAGTCCCCATTCCCCATTCTAATCACAGTCTCTATTCTAAACTCAGTTCTCATTCTAATCTTAGTCCCCATTCTAAACTCAGTCCCCATTCGAATCTCAGTCCCCATTCTAATCTCAGTCCCAATTCTCCATTCTAATCTCAGTCCCCATTCTAATTCCAGTCTCCATTCTAATCTAAGTCCCCATTCTCCATTCCAATCTCAGTCTCCATTCTAATCTCAGTCCCGATTCTCCATTCTAATCTCAGTCCCCATTCTAATCACAGTTCCCATTCTCCTTTCTAATCTCAGTCCCCATTCTAATCTCAGTCCCCATTCGAATCTCAGTCCCGATTCTAATCTCAGTCCCCATTCCCCATTCTAATCTCAATCCCATTCTAATCTCATTTCCCATTCGAATCTCAGTCCCCATTCTCCATTCTAATCTCAGTCCCCATTCTAATTTCAGTCCCCATTCTCCATTCTAACGTCAGTCCCCATTCCCCATTCTAATCACAGTCCCTATTCTAAACTCAGTTCTGATTCTAATCTCAGTCCCCATTCTAAACTCAGTCCCCATTCGAAGCTCATTCCCCATTCTAATCTCAGTCCCAATTCTCCATTCTAATCTCAGTCCCCATTCTAATCTCAGTCCCCATTCTAATCTCAGTCCCCATTCTCCATTCTAATCTCATTGCCCATTCTAATCTCAGTCCCCATTCTCCATTCTAATCTCAGTCCCCATTCTAATCTCAGTCCCCATTCTAATCTCAGTCCCCATTCTAATCTCAGTCCCCATTCCCCATTCTAATCTCAGTCTCCATTCTAATCTCAGTCCCGATTCTCCATTCTAATCTCAGTCCCCATACTAATCACAGTCCCCATTCCCCATTCTAATCTCAGTCCCCATTCTAATCTCAGTCCCCATTCTCCATTCTAATCTCAGTCCATATTCTAATCTCAGTCCACATTCTAATCTCAGTCCCTAAACTCCATTCCAATCTCAATCTCTATTCTAAACTCTGTCCCCATTCTCCCTTCTAATCTCAGTCCCAGTTGTAATCTCAGCCCCCATTCTAATCTCAGTCCCCATTCTAATCTCAGTCCCCATTCTTCATTCTAATCTCAGCCCCCATCTCCATTCTAATCTCAGTCCCCATTCTAATCTCAGTCCCCATTCTCCATTCTAATCTCATTGCCCATTCTAATCTCAGTCCCCATTCTCCATTCTAATCTCAGTCCCCATTCTAATCTCAGTCCCCATTCTAATCTCAGTCCCAATTCTAATCTCAGTCCCCATTCCCCATTCTAATCTCAGTCCCCATTCTAATCTCAGTCCCCATTCTCCATTGTCATCTCAGTCCCCATTCTAATTTCAGTCCCCATTCTCCATTCTAACGTCAGTCCCCATTCCCCATTCTAATCACAGTCCCTATTCTAAACTCAGTTCTCATTCTAATCTCAGTCCCCATTATAAACTCAGTCCCCATTCGAATCTCAGTCCCCATTCTAATCTCAGTCCCAATTCTCCATTCTAATCTCAGTCCCCATTCTAATCTCAGTCCCCATTCTAATCTCAGTCCCCATTCTCCATTCTAATCTCAGTCCCCATTCTAATTAGAGTCCCCATTCTCCATTCTAACGTCAGTCCCCATTCCTCATTCTAATCACAGTCCCTATTCTAAACTCAGTTCTCATTCGAAGCTCAGTCCCCATTCTAATCTCAGTCCCAATTCTCCATTCTAATCTCAGTCCCCATTCTACATTCTAATCTCAGTCCATATTCTAATCTCAGTCCCCATTCTAATCTCAGTCCCTAAACTCCATTCCATTCTCAATCTCTATTCTAAACTCTGTCCCCATTCTCCATTCTAATCTCAGTCCCAGTTCTAATCTCAGCCCCCATTCTAATATCAGTCCCCATTCTAATCTCAGTCCCCATTCTTCATTCTAATCTCAGCCCCCATCTCCATTCTAATCTCAGTCCCCATTCTAATCTCAGTCCCCATTCTCCATTCTAACCTCATTGCCCATTCTAATCTCAGTCCCCATTCTCCATTCTAATCTCAGTCCCCATTCTAATCTCAGTCCCCATTCTAATCTCAGTCCCCATTCTAATCTCAGTGCCAATTCTCCATTCTAATCTCAGCCCCCATTCTAATTCCAGTCTCCATTCTTATCTCAGTACCATTCTCCATTCTAATCTCAGTCTCCATTCTAATCTCAGTCCCGATTCTCCATTCTAATCTCAGTCCCCATTCTAATTCCAGTCTCCATTCTAATCTCAGTCCCCATTCTCCATTCTGATCTCAGTCCCCATTCTAATCACAGTCCCCATTCTCCATTCTAATCTCAGTCCCCATTCTAATTTCAGTCCCCATTCTCCATTCTAACGTCAGTCCCCATTCCTCATTCTAATCACAGTCCCTATTCTAAACTCAGTTCTCATTCGAAGCTCAGTCCCCATTCTAATCTCAGTCCCAATTCTCCATTCTAATCTCAGTCCCCATTCTAATCTCAGTCCCCATTCTAATCTCAGTCCCCATTCTACATTCTAATCTCAGTCCATATTCTAATCTCAGTCCCCATTCTAATCTCAGTCCTTAAACTCCATTCCATTCTCAATCTCTATTCTGAACTCTGTCCCCATTCTCCATTCTAATCTCAGTCCCAGTTCTAATCTCAGCCCCCATTCTAATATCAGTCCCCATTCTAACCTCAGTCCCCATTCTTCATTCTAATCTCAGCCCCCATCTCCATTCTAATCTCAGTCCCCATTCTAATCTCAGTCCCCATTCTCCATTCTAATCTCATTGCCCATTCTAATCTCAGTCCCCATTCTCCATTCTAATCTCAGTCCCCATTCTAATCTCAGTCCCCATTCTAATCTCAGTCCTCATTCTAATCTCAGTCCCAATTCTCCATTCTAACGTCAGTCCCCATTCCCCATTCTAATCACAGTCCCTAGTCTAAACTCAGTTCTCATTCTAATCTCAGTCCCCATTCTAAACTCAGTCCCCATTCGAATCTCAGTCCCCATTCTAATCTCAGTCCCCATTCTCCATTCTAATCTCAGTCCCCATTATAATCTCAGTCCCCATTCTCCATTCTAATCTCAGTCCCCATTCTAATTCCAGTCCCCATTCTCCATTCTAATCTCAGTCCATATTCTAATCTCAGTCCCATTCTAATCTCATTTCCCATTCTAATCTCAGTCCCCATTCTCCATTCTAATCTCAGTCCCCATTCTAATTTCAGTCCCCATTCTCCATTCTAACATCAGTCCCCATTCCCCATTCTAATCACAGTCTCTATTCTAAACTCAGTTCTCATTCTAATCTCAGTCCCCATTCTAAACTCAGTCCCCATTCGAATCTCAGTCCCCATTCTAATCTCAGTCCCAATTCTCCATTCTAATCTCAGTCCCCATTCTAATCTCAATCCCCATTCTAATCTCAGTCCCCATTCTCCATTCTAATCTCAGTCCCCATTCTAATTCCAGTCCCCATTCTCCATTCTAATCTCAGTCCCCATTATAATCTCAGTCCCCATTCTCCATTCTAATCTCAGCCCCCATTCTAATTCCAGTCTCCATTCTTATCTCAGTACCATTCTCCATTCTAATCTCAGTCTCCATTCTAATCTCAGTCCCGATTCTCCATTCTAATATCAGTCCCCATTCTAATTCCAGTCTCCATTCTAATCTCAGTCCCCATTCTCCATTCTAATCTCAGTCTCCATTCTAATCTCTGTCCCAATTCTCCATTCTGATCTCAGTCCCCATTCTAATCACAGTCCCCATTCTCCATTCTAATCTCTGTCCCCATTCTAATCTCAGTCACCATTCGAATCTCAGTCCCGATTCTAATCTCAGTCCCCATTCCCCATTCTAATCTCAGTCCCATTCTAATCTCATTTCCCATTCTAATCTCAGTCCCCATTCTCCATTCTAATCTCAGTCCCCATTCTAATTTCAGTCCACATTCTCCATTCTAACGTCAGTCCCCATTCCCCATTCTAATCACAGTTTTAATTCTAAACTCAGTTCTCATTCTAATCTCAGTCCCCATTCTAAACTCAGTCCCCATTCGAATCTCAGTCCCCATTCTAATCTCAGTCCCAATTGTCCATTCTAATCTCAGTCCCCATTCTAATTCCAGTCTCCACTCTAATCTAAGTCCCCATTCTCCATTCTAATCTCAGTCTCCATTCTAATCTCAGTCCCAATTGTCCATTCTAATCTCAGTCCCCATTCTAATTCCAGTCCCCATTCTAATCACAGTCCCCATTCTCCATTCTAATTTCAGTCCCCATTCTAATCTCAGTCCCCATTCGAATCTCAGTCCCGATTCTAATCTCAGTCCCCATTCCCCATTCTAATCTCAATCCCATTCTAATCTCATTTCCCATTCGAATCTCAGTCCCCATTCTCCATTCTAATCTCAGTCCCCATTCTAATTTCAGTCCCCATTCTCCATTCTAACGTCAGTCCCCATTCCCCATTCTAATCACAGTCCCTATTCTAAACTCAGTTCTCATTCTAATCTCAGTCCCCATTCTAAACTCAGTCCCCATTCGAAGCTCAGTCCCCATTCTAATCTCAGTCCCAATTCTCCATTCTAATCTCAGTCCCCATTCTAATCTCAGTCCCCATTCTAATCTCAGTCTCCAATCTCCATTCTAATCTCATTGCCCATTCTAATCTCAGTCCCCATTCTCCATTCTAATCTCAGTCTCCATTCTAATCTCAGTCCCGATTCTCCATTCTAATCTCAGTCCCCATTCTAATCACATTCCCATTCTCCATTCTAATCTCAGTCCCCATTCTAATCTCAGTCCCGATTCGAATCTCAGTCCCCATTCTCCATTCTAATCTCAGTCCCCATTGTAATCTCAATCCGCATTCTGCATTCTAATCTCATTCCCCATTCTAATCTCAGTCCCCATTCTCCATTCTAATCTCAGTCCATTTTCTAATCTCAGTCCACATTCTAATCTCAGTCCCTAAACTCCATTGCAATCTCAATCTCTATTCTAAACTCTGTCCCCATTCTCCCTTCTAATCTCAGTCCCAGTTCTAATCTCAGCCCCCATTCTAATCTCAGTCCCCATTCTAATCTCAGTCCCCATTCATCATTCTAATCTCAGCCCCCATCTCCATTCTAATCTCAGTCCCCATTCTAATCTCAGTCCCCATTCTCCATTCTAATCTCATTGCCCATTCTAATCTCAGTCCCCATTCTAATCTCAGTCCCCATTCTAATCTCAGTCCCCATTCTAATCTCAGTCCCCATTCCCCATTCTAATTTCAGTCCCCATTCTAATCTCAGTCCCCATTCTCCATTCTCATCTCAGTCCCCATTCTAATTTCAGTCCCCATTCTCCATTCTAACGTCAGTCCCCATTCCCCATTCTAATCACAGTCCCTATTCTAAACTCAGTTCTCATTCTAATCTCAGTCCCCATTCTAAACTCAGTCCCCATTCGAATCTCAGTCCCCATTCTAATCTCAGTCCCCATTCTCCATTCTAATATCAGTCCCCATTGTAATCTCAATCCGCATTCTGCATTCTAATCTCAGTCCCCATTGTATTCTCAGTCCCCATTCTCCATTCTAATCTCAGTCCATTTTCTAATCTCAGTCCCCATTCTAATCTCTGTCCCTAAACTGCATTCCAATCTAAATCTATATTCTAAACTCTGTCCCCATTCTCCATTCTAATCTCAGTCCCCATTCTAATCTCAGTCCCCATTCTAATCTCAGTCCCGATTCTAATCTCAGTCCCCATGCCCCATTCTAATCTCAGTCCCATTCTAATCTCATTTCCCATTTTAATCTCAGTCCCCATTCTCCATTCTAATCTCAGTTCCCATTCTAATTTCAGTCCCCATTCTTCATTCTAATCTCAGCCCCCATTCTCCATTCTAATCACAGTCCCCATTCTAATCTCAGTCCCCATTCTCCATTCTAATCTCATTGCCCATTCTAATCTCAGTCCCCGTTCCCCATTTTAATCTCAGTCCCCATTGTAATCTCAGTCCCCATTCTAATCTCAGTCCCCATTCTAATCTCAGTCACCATTCTCCATTATAATCTCAGTCCCCATTCTAATCTCAGTCCCCATTCTCCATTCTAATCTCAGTCCATATTCTAATCTCAGTCCACATTCTAATCTCAGTCCCTAAACTCCATTCCAATCTCAATCTCTATTCTAAACTCTGTCCCCATTCTCCCTTCTAATCTCAGTCCCAGTTCTAATCTCAGCCCCCATTCTAATCTCAGTCACCATTCTAATCTCAGTCCCCATTCTTCATTCTAATCTCAGCCCCCATCTCCATTCTAATCTCAGTCCCCATTCTAATCTCAGTCCCCATTCTCCATTCTAATCTCATTGCCCATTCTAATCTCAGTCCCCATTCTAATCTCAGTCCCCATTCTAATCTCAGTCCCAATTCTAATCTCAGTCCCCATTCCCCATTCTAATCTCAGTCCCCATTCTAATCTCAGTCCCCATTCTCCATTCTCATCTCAGTCCCCATTCTAATTTCAGTCCCCATTCTCCATTCTAACGTCAGTCCCCATTCCCCATTCTAATCACAGTCCCTATTCTAAACTCAGTTCTCATTCTAATCTCAGTCCCCATTCTAAACTCAGTCCCCATTCGAATCTCAGTCCCCATTCTAATCTCAGTCCCCATTCTCCATTCTAATATCAGTCCCCATTGTAATCTCAATCCGCATTCTGCATTCTAATCTCAGTCCCCATTCTATTCTCAGTCCCCATTCTCCATTCTAATCTCAGACCATTTTCTAATCTCAGTCCCCATTCTAATCTCAGTCCCTAAACTGCATTCCAATCTAAATCTCTATTCTAAACTCTGTCCCCATTCTCCATTCTAATCTCAGTCCCAGTTCTAATCTCAGCCCCCATTCTAATCTCAGTCCCCATTCTAATCTCAGTCCCCATTCTAATCTCAGTCCCGATTCTAATCTCAGTCCCCATGCCCCATTCTAATCTCAGTCCCATTCTAATCTCATTTCCCATTTTAATCTCAGTCCCCATTCTCCATTCTAATCTCAGTCCCTATTCTAATTTCAGTCCCCATTCTTCATTCTAATCTCAGCCCCCATTCACCATTCTAATCACAGTCCCCATTCTAATCTCAGTCCCCATTCTCCATTCTAATCTCATTGCCCATTCTAATCTCAGTCCCCATTCCCCATTTTAATCTCAGTCCCCATTGTAATCTCAGTCCCCATTCTAATCTCAGTCACCATTCTCCATTATAATCTCAGCCCCCATTCACCATTCTAATCACAGTCCCCATTCTAATCTCAGTCCCCATTCTCCATTCTAATCTCATTGCCCATTCTAATCTCAGTCCCCATTCCCCATTTTAATCTCAGTCCCCATTGTAATCTCAGTCCCCATTCTAATCTAAGTCCCCATTCTCCATTCTAATCTCAGTCGCAATTCTAATCTCCGTCACCTTTCCCCATTCTAATCTCAGTCCCCATTCTAATCTCATTCACCATTCTAATCTCAGTTCCCATTCTAATCTCAGTCCCCATTCTCCATTCTAATCTCAGTTCCCATTCTAATCTCAGTCCCCATTCTCCATTCTAATCTCAGTTCCCATTCGAATTTCAGTCCCCATTCTCCATTGTAATTTCAGTCCCCATTCCCCATTCTAATCTCAGTCCCCATTCTAATCTCAGTCCCCATTCTAATCTCAGTTCCCATACTCCATTCTAATCTCAGTCCCCATTCTAACCTCAGTCCCCATTCTCCATTCAAATCTCAGTCCCCATTCTAATCTCAATCCGCATTCTCCATTCTAATCTCAATCTCTATTCTAATCTCTGTCCCCATACTCCATTCTAATCTCAGTCCCCGTACTAATCTCAGCCCCCATTCTAATCTCAGTCCCAATTCTAATCTTAGTCCCCATTCCCAATTCTAATCTCAGTCCTCATTCCAATCTCAGTCACCATTCTCCATTCCAGTCTCAGTCCCCATTCTAATCTCCGTCCCCATTCTCCATTCTAATATCATTCACCATTCTAATCTCTGTCCCTATTCTCCATTTTAATCTCAGTCCCATTGTAATCTCAGTCCCCATTCTAATCGCAGTCCCCATTCTCAATTCTAATCTCAGTGCCCATTCTAATCTCAGTCACTATTCTAATCTCAGAGCCCATTCCCCATTCTAATCTCAGTCCCCATTCTAATCTCAGTCCCATTTCTAATCTCAGTCCCCACTCTAATCTCAGTCCCCATTCTCCATTCTAATCTCAGTCCCCATTCTAATTCCAGTCTCCATTCTAATCTCAGTCCCCATTCTCCATTCTAATCTCAGTCTCCATTCTAATCTCAGTCACTATTCTCCATTCTAATCTCAGTCCCCATTCTAATCACAGTCCCCATTCTCCATTCTAATCTCAGTCTCCATTCTAATCTCAGTCCCGATTCTAATCTCAGTCCCCATGCCCCATTCTAATCTCAGTCCCATTCTAATCTCATTTCCCATTTTAATCTCAGTCCCCATTCTCCATTCTAATCTCAGTCCCCATTCTAATTTCAGTCCCCATTCTCCATTCTAACGTCAGTCCCCATTCCCCATTCTAATAACAGTCCCTATTCTAAACTCAGTTCTCATTCTAATCTCAGTCCCCATTCTAAACTCAGTCCCCATTCGAATCTCAGTCCCCATTCTAATCTCAGTCCCTAAACTCCATTCAAATCTCAACCTCTATTCTAAACTCTGTCCCCATTCTCCATTCTAATCTCAGTCCCAGTTCTAATCTCAGCCCCCTTTCTAATCTCAGTCCCCATTCTAATCTCAGTCCCCACTCTTCATTCTAATCTCAGCCCCCATCTCCATTCTAATCTCAGTCCATATTCTAATCTCAGTCCCCATTCTCCATTCTAATCTCATTGCCCATTCTAATCTCAGTCCCCATTCTCCATTCTAATCTCAGTCCCCATTCTAATCTCAGTCCCCATTCTAATCTCAGTCCCGATTCTAATCTCAGTCACCATTCTCCATTCTAATCGCAGTACCCATTCAAATCTCAGTCCCCATTCTAATCTCAGTACCCATTCTCCATTCTAATCTCAGTCCCCATTCTAATTTCAGTCCCCCTTCTCCATTCTAACGTCAGTCCCCATTCCCCATTCTAATCACAGTCCCTATTCTAAACTCAGTTCTCATTCTAATCTCAGTCCCCATTCTAAACTCAGTCCCCATTCGAATCTCAGTCCCCATTCTAATCTCAGTCCCAATTCTCCATTCTAATCTCAGTCCCCATTCTAATCTCAGTCCCCATTCTAATCTCAGTCCCCATTCTCCATTCTAATCTCAGTCCCCATTATAATCTCAATCCGCATTCTGCATTCTAATCTCAGTCCCCATTCTAATCTCAGTCCCCATTCTCAATTCTAATCTCAGTCCATTTTCTAATCTCAGTCCCCATTCTAATCTCAGTCCCTAAACTCCATTCCAATCTAAATCTCTATTCTAAACTCTGTCCCCATTCTCCATTCTAATCTCAGTCCCAGTTCTAATCTCAGCCCCCATTCTAATCTCAGTCCCCATTCTAATCTCAGTCCCCATTCTTCATTCTAATCTCAGCCCCCATTCTCCATTCTAATCTCAGTCCCCATTCTAATCTCAGTCCACATTCTCCATTCTAATCTCATTGCCCATTCTAATCTCAGTCCCCATTCCCCATTTTAATCTCAGTCCCCATTGTAATCTCAGTCCCCATTCTAATCTCAGTCACCATTCTCCATTCTAATCTCAGATCCCATTCTAATCTCAGTCCCCATTCGAAACTCAGTCCCCATTCTCCATTCTAACCTCAGTCGCAATTCTAATCTCAGTCACCTTTCCCCATGCTAATCCCAGTCCCCATTCTAATCTCATTCACCATTCTAATCTCAGTTCCCATTCTAATCTCAGTCCCCATTCTCCATTCTAATCTCAGTTCCCATTCTAATCTCAGTCCCCATTCTCCATTCTAATCTCAGTTCCCATTCTAATTTCAGTCCCCATTCTCCATTGTAATTTCAGTCCCCATTCCCCATTCTAATCTCAGTCCCCATTCTAATCTCAGTCCCCATTCTCCATTCTAATCTCAGATCCCATTCTAATCTCAGTCCCCATTCTAATCTCAGTCCCCATTCTCCATTCTAATCTCAGTCGGAATTCTAACCTCAGTCCCCTTTCCCCATTCTAATCTCAGTCCCCATTCCAATCTCAGTCCCCATTCTAATCTCAGTCCCCATTCTAATCTCAATCCCCATTCTCCATTCTAATTTCAGTCCCCAATCTAATCTCAGTCCACATTCAAATCTCAGTCCCCATTCTAATCTCAGTCCCGATTCTAATCTCAGTCCCCATTCTAATCTCAGTCCTCATTCTAATCTCAGTCCCCATTCTAATCTCAGTCCTCATTCCCCAATCTAATCTCAGTCCCCATTCTAATCTCAGTCCTCATTCTAATCTCAGTCCCCATTCTCCATTCTAATCTCGGTCCCCATTCCAATCTCAGTCCCCATTCTAATCTCAGACCCCATTCTCCATTCTAATCTCAGTCGCCATTCTAATCACAGTCGCCATTCTCCACTCTAATCTCAGCCCCCATTCTAATCTCAGTCCCCATTCTAATCTCAGTACCAATTCTAATCTCAGTCCCCATTCTCCATTCTAATTTCAGTCCCCATTCTAATCTCAGTCCTCATTCTAATCTCAGTCCCCATTCTAATCTCAGTCCTCATTCTCCATTCTAATCTCAGTCCCCATTATAACCTCAATCCGCATTCTGCATTCTAATCTCACTCCCCATTCTAATCTCAGTCCCCATTCTCCATTCTAATCTCAGTCCATTTTCTAATCTCAGTCCCCATTCTAATCTCAGTCCCTAAACTCCATTCCAATCTAAATCTCTATTCTAAACTCTGTCCCCATTCTCCATTCTAATCTCAGTCCCAGTTCTAATCTCAGCCCCCATTCTAATCTCAGTCCCCATTCTCCATTCTAATCTCATTGCCCATTCTAATCTCAGTCCCCATTCCCCATTTTAATCTCAGTCCCCATTGTAATCTCAGTTCCCATTCTAATCTCAGTCACCATTCTCCATTCTAATCTCAGATCCCATTCTAATCTCAGTCCCCATTCTAAACTCAGTCCCCATTCTCCATTCTAATCTCAGTCGCAATTCTAATCTCAGTCACCTTTCCCCCTTCTAATCTCAGTCCCCATTCTAATCTCATTCACCATTCTAATCTCAGTTCCCATTCTAATCTCAGTCCCCATTCTCCATTCTAATCTCAGTTCCCATTCTAATCTCAGTCCCCATTCTCCATTCTAATCTCATTTCCCATTCTAATTTCAGTCCCCATTCTCCATTGTAATTTCAGTCCCCATTCCCCATTCTAATCTCAGTCCCCATTCTAATCTCAGTCCCCATTCTAATCTCAGTTCCCATACTCCATTCTAATCTCAGTCCCCATTCTAATCTCAGTCCCCATTCTCCATTCTAATCTCAGTCCCCATTATAATCTCAATCCGCATTCTGCATTCTAATCTCAGTCCCCATTCTAATCTCAGTCCCCATTCTCCATTCTAATCTCAGTCCATTTTCTAATCTCAGTCCCCATTCTAATCTCAGTCCCTAAACTCCATTCCAATCTAAATCTCTATTCTAAACTCTGTCCCCATTCTCCATTCTAATCTCAGTCCCAGTTCTAATCGCAGCCCCCATTCTAATCTCAGTCCCCATTCTAATCTCAGTCCCCATTCTTCATTCTAATCTCAGCCCCCATTCTCCATTCTAATCTCAGTCCCCATTCTAATCTCAGTCCACATTCTTCATTCTAATCTCAGCCCCCATTCTCCATTCTAATCTCATTGCCCATTCTAATCTCAGTCCCCATTCCCCATTTTAATCTCAGTCCCCATTGTAATCTCAGTCCCCATTCTAATCTCAGTCACCATTCTCCATTCTAATCTCAGATCCCATTCTAATCTCAGTCCCCATTCGAAACTCAGTCCCCATTCTCCATTCTAACCTCAGTCGCAATTCTAATCTCAGTCACCTTTCCCCATGCTAATCTCAGTCCCCATTCTAATCTCATTCACCATTCTAATCTCAGTTCCCATTCTAATCTCAGTCCCCATTCTCCATTCTAATCTCAGTTCCCATTCTAATCTCAGTCCCCTTTCTCCATTCTAATCTCAGTCCCCATTCTAATCTCAGTCCCCATTCTCCATTCTAATCTCAGTCCATTTTCTAATCTCAGTCCCCATTCTAATCTCAGTCCCTAAACTCCATTCCAATCTAAATCTCTATTCTAAACTCTGTCCCCATTCTCCATTCTAATCTCAGTCCCAGTTCTAATCTCAGCCCCCATTCTAATCTCAGTCCCCATTCTAATCTCAGTCCCCATTCTTCATTCTAATCTCAGCCCCCATTCTCCATTCTAATCTCAGTCCCCATTCTAATCTCAGTCCACATTCTCCATTCTAATCTCATTGCCCATTCTAATCTCAGTCCCCATTCCCCATTTTAATCTCAGTCCCCATTGTAATCTCAGTCCCCATTCTAATCTCAGTCACCATTCTCCATTCTAATCTCAGATCCCATTCTAATCTCAGTCCCCATTCGAAACTCAGTCCCCATTCTCCATTCTAACCTCAGTCGCAATTCTAATCTCAGTCACCTTTCCCCATGCTAATCCCAGTCCCCATTCTAATCTCATTCACCATTCTAATCTCAGTTCCCATTCTAATCTCAGTCCCCATTCTCCATTCTAATCTCAGTTCCCATTCTAATCTCAGTCCCCATTCTCCATTCTAATCTCAGTTCCCATTCTAATTTCAGTCCCCATTCTCCATTGTAATTTCAGTCCCCATTCCCCATTCTAATCTCAGTCCCCATTCTAATCTCAGTCCCCATTCTCCATTCTAATCTCAGATCCCATTCTAATCGCAGTCCCCATTCTAATCTCAGTCCCCATTCTCCATTCTAATCTCAGTCGGAATTCTAACCTCAGTCCCCTTTCCCCATTCTAATCTCAGTCCCCATTCCAATCTCAGTCCCCATTCTAATCTCAGTCCCCATTCTAATCTCAATCCCCATTCTCCATTCTAATTTCAGTCCCCAATCTAATCTCAGTCCACATTCAAATCTCAGTCCCCATTCTAATCTCAGTCCCGATTCTAATCTCAGTCCCCATTCTAATCTCAGTCCTCATTCTAATCTCAGTCCCCATTCTAATCTCAGTCCTCATTCCCCAATCTAATCTCAGTCCCCATTCTAATCTCAGTCCTCATTCTAATCTCAGTCCCCATTCTCCATTCTAATCTCGGTCCCCATTCCAATCTCAGTCCCCATTCTAATCTCAGACCCCATTCTCCATTCTAATCTCAGTCGCCATTCTAATCACAGTCGCCATTCTCCACTCTAATCTCAGCCCCCATTCTAATCTCAGTCCCCATTCTAATCTCAGTACCAATTCTAATCTCAGTCCCCATTCTCCATTCTAATTTCAGTCCCCATTCTAATCTCAGTCCTCATTCTAATCTCAGTCCCCATTCTAATCTCAGTCCTCATTCTCCATTCTAATCTCAGTCCCCATTATAACCTCAATCCGCATTCTGCATTCTAATCTCACTCCCCATTCTAATCTCAGTCCCCATTCTCCATTCTAATCTCAGTCCATTTTCTAATCTCAGTCCCCATTCTAATCTCAGTCCCTAAACTCCATTCCAATCTAAATCTCTATTCTAAACTCTGTCCCCATTCTCCATTCTAATCTCAGTCCCAGTTCTAATCTCAGCCCCCATTCTAATCTCAGTCCCCATTCTCCATTCTAATCTCATTGCCCATTCTAATCTCAGTCCCCATTCCCCATTTTAATCTCAGTCCCCATTGTAATCTCAGTTCCCATTCTAATCTCAGTCACCATTCTCCATTCTAATCTCAGATCCCATTCTAATCTCAGTCCCCATTCTAAACTCAGTCCCCATTCTCCATTCTAATCTCAGTCGCAATTCTAATCTCAGTCACCTTTCCCCCTTCTAATCTCAGTCCCCATTCTAATCTCATTCACCATTCTAATCTCAGTTCCCATTCTAATCTCAGTCCCCATTCTCCATTCTAATCTCAGTTCCCATTCTAATCTCAGTCCCCATTCTCCATTCTTATCTCATTTCCCATTCTAATTTCAGTCCCCATTCTCCATTGTAATTTCAGTCCCCATTCCACATTCTAATCTCAGTCCCCATTCTAATCTCAGTCCCCATTCTAATCTCAGTTCCCATACTCCATTCTAATCTCAGTCCCCATTCTAATCTCAGTCCCCATTCTCCATTCTAATCTCAGTCCCCATTATAATCTCAATCCGCATTCTGCATTCTAATCTCAGTCCCCATTCTAATCTCAGTCCCCATTCTCCATTCTAATCTCAGTCCATTTTCTAATCTCAGTCCCCATTCTAATCTCAGTCCCTAAACTCCATTCCAATCTAAATCTCTATTCTAAACTCTGTCCCCATTCTCCATTCTAATCTCAGTCCCAGTTCTAATCGCAGCCCCCATTCTAATCTCAGTCCCCATTCTAATCTCAGTCCCCATTCTTCATTCTAATCTCAGCCCCCATTCTCCATTCTAATCTCAGTCCCCATTCTAATCTCAGTCCACATTCTTCATTCTAATCTCAGCCCCCATTCTCCATTCTAATCTCATTGCCCATTCTAATCTCAGTCCCCATTCCCCATTTTAATCTCAGTCCCCATTGTAATCTCAGTCCCCATTCTAATCTCAGTCACCATTCTCCATTCTAATCTCAGATCCCATTCTAATCTCAGTCCCCATTCGAAACTCAGTCCCCATTCTCCATTCTAACCTCAGTCGCAATTCTAATCTCAGTCACCTTTCCCCATGCTAATCTCAGTCCCCATTCTAATCTCATTCACCATTCTAATCTCAGTTCCCATTCTAATCTCAGTCCCCATTCTCCATTCTAATCTCAGTTCCCATTCTAATCTCAGTCCCCATTCTCCATTCTAATCTCAGTTCCCATTCTAATTTCAGTCCCCATTCTCCATTGTAATTTCAGTCCCCATTCCCCATTCTAATCTCAGTCCCCATTCTAATCTCAGTCCCCATTCTCCATTCTAATCTCAGATCCCATTCTAATCTCAGTCCCCATTCTAATCTCAGTCCCCATTCTCCATTCTAATCTCAGTCGGAATTCTAACCTCAGTCCCCTTTCCCCATTCTAATCTCAGTCCCCATTCCAATCTCAGTCCCCATTCTAATCTCAGTCCCCATTCTAATCTCAATCCCCATTCTCCATTCTAATTTCAGTCCCCAATCTAATCTCAGTCCACATTCAAATCTCAGTCCCCATTCTAATCTCAGTCCCGATTCTAATCTCAGTCCCCATTCTAATCTCAGTCCTCATTCTAATCTCAGTCCCCATTCTAATCTCAGTCCTCATTCCCCAATCTAATCTCAGTCCCCATTCTAATCTCAGTCCCCATTCTAATCTCAGTCCCCATTCTCCATTCTAATCTCAGTCCATTTTCTAATCTCAGTCCCCATTCTAATCTCAGTCCCTAAACTCCATTCCAATCTAAATCTCTATTCTAAACTCTGTCCTCATTCTCCATTCTAATCTCAGTCCCAGTTCTAATCGCAGCCCCCATTCTAATCTCAGTCCCCATTCTAATCTCAGTCCCCATTCTTCATTCTAATCTCAGCCCCCATTCTCCATTCTAATCTCAGTCCCCATTCTAATCTCAGTCCACATTCTCCATTCTAATCTCATTGCCCATTCTAATCTCAGTCCCCATTCCCCATTTTAATCTCAGTCCCCATTGTAATCTCAGTCCCCATTCTAATCTCAGTCACCATTCTCCATTCTAATCTCAGATCCCATTCTAATCTCTGTCCCCATTCGAAACTCAGTCCCCATTCTCCATTCTAACCTCAGTCGCAATTCTAATCTCAGTCACCTTTCCCCATGCTAATCTCAGTTCCCATTCTAATCTCAGTCCCCATTCTCCATTCTAATCTCAGTTCCCATTCTAATTTCAGTCCCCATTCTCCATTGTAATTTCAGTCCCCATTCCCCATTCTAATCTCAGTCCCCATTCTAATCTCAGTCCCCATTCTCCATTCTAATCTCAGATCCCATTCTAATCTCAGTCCCCATTCTAATCTCAGTCCCCATTCTCCATTCTAATCTCAGTCGGAATTCTAACCTCAGTCCCCTTTCCCCATTCTAATCTCAGTCCCCATTCCAATCTCAGTCCCCATTCTAATCTCAGTCCCCATTCTAATCTCAATCCCCATTCTCCATTCTAATTTCAGTCCCCAATCTAATCTCAGTCCACATTCAAATCTCAGTCCCCATTCTAATCTCAGTCCCGATTCTAATCTCAGTCCCCATTCTAATCTCAGTCCTCATTCTAATCTCAGTCCCCATTCTAATCTCAGTCCTCATTCCCCAATCTAATCTCAGTCCCCATTCTAATCTCAGTCCTCATTCTAATCTCAGTCCCCATTCTCCATTCTAATCTCGGTCCCCATTCCAATCTCAGTCCCCATTCTAATCTCAGACCCCATTCTCCATTCTAATCTCAGTCGCCATTCTAATCACAGTCGCCATTCTCCACTCTAATCTCAGCCCCCATTCTAATCTCAGTCCCCATTCTAATCTCAGTACCAATTCTAATCTCAGTCCCCATTCTCCATTCTAATTTCAGTCCCCATTCTAATCTCAGTCCTCATTCTAATCTCAGTCCCCATTCTAATCTCAGTCCTCATTCTCCATTCTAATCTCAGTCCCCATTATAACCTCAATCCGCATTCTGCATTCTAATCTCACTCCCCATTCTAATCTCAGTCCCCATTCTCCATTCTAATCTCAGTCCATTTTCTAATCTCAGTCCCTAAACTCCATTCCAATCTAAATCTCTATTCTAAACTCTGTCCCCATTCTCCATTCTAATCTCAGTCCCAGTTCTAATCTCAGCCCCCATTCTAATCTCAGTCCCCATTCTCCATTCTAATCTCATTGCCCATTCTAATCTCAGTCCCCATTCCCCATTTTAATCTCAGTCCCCATTGTAATCTCAGTCCCCATTCTAATCTCAGTCCCCATTCTCCATTCTAATCTCAGATCCCATTCTAATCTCAGTCCCCATTCTAATCTCAGTCCCCATTGTCCATTCTAATCTCAGTCGGAATTCTAACCTCAGTCCCCTTTCCCCATTCTAATCTCAGTCCCCATTCCAATCTCAGTCCCCATTCTAATCTCAGTCCCCATTCTAATCTCAATCCCCATTCTCCATTCTAATTTCAGTCCCCAATCTAATCTCAGTCCACATTCAAATCTCAGTCCCCATTCTAATCTCAGTCCCGATTCTAATCTCAGTCCCCATTCTAATCTCAGTCCTCATTCTAATCTCAGTCCCCATTCTAATCTCAGTCCTCATTCCCCAATCTAATCTCAGTCCCCATTCTAATCTCAGTCCCCATTCTAATCTCAGTCCCCATTCTCCATTCTAATCTCAGTCCATTTTCTAATCTCAGTCCCCATTCTAATCTCAGTCCCTAAACTCCATTCCAATCTAAATCTCTATTCTAAACTCTGTCCTCATTCTCCATTCTAATCTCAGTCCCAGTTCTAATCGCAGCCCACATTCTAATCTCAGTCCCCATTCTAATCTCAGTCCCCATTCTTCATTCTAATCTCAGCCCCCATTCTCCATTCTAATCTCAGTCCCCATTCTAATCTCAGTCCACATTCTAATCTCAGTCCCCATTCTCCATTCTAATCTCAGTTCCCATTCTAATTTCAGTCCCCATTCTCCATTGTAATTTCAGTCCCCATTCCCCATTCTAATCTCAGTCCCCATTCTAATCTCAGTCCCCATTCTCCATTCTAATCTCAGATCCCATTCTAATCTCAGTCCCCATTCTAATCTCAGTCCCCATTCTCCATTCTAATCTCAGTCGGAATTCTAACCTCAGTCCCCTTTCCCCATTCTAATCTCAGTCCCCATTCCAATCTCAGTCCCCATTCTAATCTCAGTCCCCATTCTAATCTCAATCCCCATTCTCCATTCTAATTTCAGTCCCCAATCTAATCTCAGTCCACATTCAAATCTCAGTCCCCATTCTAATCTCAGTCCCGATTCTAATCTCAGTCCCCATTCTAATCTCAGTCCTCATTCTAATCTCAGTCCCCATTCTAATCTCAGTCCTCATTCCCCAATCTAATCTCAGTCCCCATTCTAATCTCAGTCCTCATTCTAATCTCAGTCCCCATTCTCCATTCTAATCTCGGTCCCCATTCCAATCTCAGTCCCCATTCTAATCTCAGACCCCATTCTCCATTCTAATCTCAGTCGCCATTCTAATCACAGTCGCCATTCTCCACTCTAATCTCAGCCCCCATTCTAATCTCAGTCCCCATTCTAATCTCAGTACCAATTCTAATCTCAGTCCCCATTCTCCATTCTAATTTCAGTCCCCATTCTAATCTCAGTCCTCATTCTAATCTCAGTCCCCATTCTAATCTCAGTCCTCATTCTCCATTCTAATCTCAGTCCCCATTATAACCTCAATCCGCATTCTGCATTCTAATCTCACTCCCCATTCTAATCTCAGTCCCCATTCTCCATTCTAATCTCAGTCCATTTTATAATCTCAGTCCCTAAACTCCATTCCAATCTAAATCTCTATTCTAAACTCTGTCCCCATTCTCCATTCTAATCTCAGTCCCAGTTCTAATCTCAGCCCCCATTCTAATCTCAGTCCCCATTCTCCATTCTAATCTCATTGCCCATTCTAATCTCAGTCCCCATTCCCCATTTTAATCTCAGTCCCCATTGTAATCTCAGTCCCCATTCTAATCTCAGTCCCCATTCTCCATTCTAATCTCAGATCCCATTCTAATCTCAGTCCCCATTCTAATCTCTGTCCCCATTCTCCATTCTAATCTCAGTCGGAATTCTAACCTCAGTCCCCTTTCCCCATTCTAATCTCAGTCCCCATTCCAATCTCAGTCCCCATTCTAATCTCAGTCCCCATTCTAATCTCAATCCCCATTCTCCATTCTAATTTCAGTCCCCAATCTAATCTCAGTCCACATTCAAATCTCAGTCCCCATTCTAATCTCAGTCCCGATTCTAATCTCAGTCCCCATTCTAATCTCAGTCCTCATTCTAATCTCAGTCCCCATTCTAATCTCAGTCCTCATTCCCCAATCTAATCTCAGTCCCCATTCTAATCTCAGTCCCCATTCTAATCTCAGTCCCCATTCTCCATTCTAATCTCAGTCCATTTTCTAATCTCAGTCCCCATTCTAATCTCAGTCCCTAAACTCCATTCCAATCTAAATCTCTATTCTAAACTCTGTCCTCATTCTCCATTCTAATCTCAGTCCCAGTTCTAATCGCAGCCCACATTCTAATCTCAGTCCCCATTCTAATCTCAGTCCCCATTCTTCATTCTAATCTCAGCCCCCATTCTCCATTCTAATCTCAGTCCCCATTCTAATCTCAGTCCACATTCTCCATTCTAATCTCATTGCCCATTCTAATCTCAGTCCCCATTCCCCATTTTAATCTCAGTCCCCATTGTAATCTCAGTCCCCATTCTAATCTCAGTCCCCATTCTAATCTCAGTCACCATTCTCCATTCTAATCTCAGATCCCATTCTAATCTCAGTCCCCATTCTAAACTCAGTCCCCATTCTCCATTCTAATCTCAGTCGCAATTCTAATCTCAGTCACCTTTCCCCCTTCTAATCTCAGTCCCCATTCTAATCTCATTCACCATTCTAATCTCAGTTCCCATTCTAATCTCAGTCCCCATTCTCCATTCTAATCTCAGTTCCCATTCTAATCTCAGTCCCCATTCTCCATTCTAATCTCATTTCCCATTCTAATTTCAGTCCCCATTCTCCATTGTAATTTCAGTCCCCATTCCCCATTCTAATCTCAGTCCCCATTCTAATCTCAGTCCCCATTCTAATCTCAGTTCCCATACTCCATTCTAATCTCAGTCCCCATTCTAACCTCAGTTCCCATTCTCCATTCAAATCTCAGTCCCCATTCTAATCTCAATCCGCATTCTCCATTCTAATCTCAGTCCCCATTCTAATCTCAGACCCCATTCTCCATTCTAATCTCAGTCCCTATTCGAATCTCAGTCCCGATTCTAATCTCAGTCCCCAAACTCATTCTAATCTCAATCTCTATTCTAATCTCTGTCCCCATACTCCATTCTAATCTCAGTCCCCGTACTAATCTCAGCCCCCATTCTAATCTCAGTCCCAATTCTAATCTTAGTCCCCTTTCCCAATTCTAATCTCGGTCCCCATTCTAAACTCAGTCCCCATTCCCCATTCTAATCTCAGCTCCCATTCTCCATTCCAATCTCAGTCCCCATTCTAATCTCAGTCCCCATTCTCCATTCTAATCTCATTCCACATTCTAATCTCAGTCCCCATTCCCCATTGTAATCGCAGTCCCCATTGTAATCCCAGTCCCCATTCTAAACTCAGTCCCCATTCTTCATTCTAATCTCAGATCCCATTCTAATCTCAGTCCCCATTCTAATCTCAGTTCCCATTCTCCATTCTAATCTCAGTCGCAATTCTAATCTCAGTCCCCTTTCCCCATTCTAATCTCAGTCACCATTCTAATCTCAGTCCCCATTCTCATCTCAGTCCCCATTCTAATCTCAATCCCCATTCTCCATTCTAATTTCAGTCCCCAATCTAATCTCAGTCCACATTCTAATCTCAGTCCACATTCTAATCTCAGACCCCATTCTCCATTCTAATCTCAGACACATTCTAATCTCAATCCCCATTCTCTATTCTAATTTTAGTCCCCAATCTAATTTCAGTCCACATTCTAATCTCAGTCCCCATTCTCATCTCATTCCGTATTCTAATCTCAGTTCCCATTCTAATCTCAGTCCTCATTCTAATCACAGTCCCAATACTAATCTCAGTCCCCATTCCCCAATCTAATCTCAGTCCCCATTCTCATCTCAATCCTCATTCTAATCTAAGTCCCCATGCTAATCTCAGCCCCGATTCTCCATTCTAATCTCAGTCCCCATTCTAATCTCAGTCCCCATTCTAATCTCAGTCCGCATTCTAATCTCAGACCCCATTCTCCATTCTAATCTCAGACACATTCTAATCTCAATCCCCATTCTCTATTCTAATTTTAGTCCCCAATCTAATTTCAGTCCACATTCTAATCTCAGTCCCCATTCTCATCTCATTCCGTATTCTAATCTCAGTTCCCATTCTAAACACAGTCCTCATTCTAATCACAGTCCCAATACTAATCTCAGTCCCCATTCCCCAATCTAATCTCAGTCCCCATTCTCATCTCAATCCTCATTCTAATCTAAGTCCCCATGCTAATCTCAGCCCCGATTCTCCATTCTAATCTCAGTCCCCATTCTAATCTCAGTCCCCATTCTAATCTCAGTCCCCATTCCAATCTCAGTCCCCATTCTAATCTCAGACCCCATTCTCCATTCTAATCTCAGTCGCCATTCTAATCACAGTCGCCATTCTCCACTCTAATCTCAGCCCCCATTCTAAACTCAGTCCCCATTCTAATCTCAGTACCAATTCTAATCTCAGTCCCCATTCTCCATTCTAATTTCAGTCCCCATTCTAATCACAGTCCTCATTCTAATCTCAGTCCCCATTCTAATCTCAGTCCTCATTCTCCATTCTAATCTCAGTCCCCATTATAACCTCAATCCGCATTCTGTATTCTAATCTCACTCCCCATTATAATCTCAGTCCCCATTCTCCATTCTAATCTCAGTCCATTTTCTAATCTCAGTCCCCATTCTAATCTCAGTCCCTAAACTCCATTCCAATCTAAATCTCTATTCTAAACTCTGTCCCCATTCTCCATTCTAATCTCAGTCCCAGTTCTAATCTCAGCCACCATTCTAATATCAGTCCCCATTCTCCATTCTAATCTCATTGCCCATTCTAATCTCAGTCCCCATTCCCCATTTTAATCTCAGTCCCCATTGTAATCTCAGTTCCCATTCTAATCTCAGTCACCATTCTCCATTCTAATCTCAGATCCCATTCTAATCTCAGTCCCCATTCTAAACTCAGTCCCCATTCTCCATTCTAATCTCAGTCGCAATTCTAATCTCAGTCACCTTTCCCCCTTCTAATCTCAGTCCCCATTCTAATCTCATTCACCATTTTAATCTCAGTTCCCATTCTAATCTCAGTCCCCATTCTCCATTCTAATCTCAGTTCCCATTCTAATCTCAGTCCCCATTCTCCATTCTAATCTCAGTTCCCATTCTAATTTCAGTCCCCATTCTCCATTGTAATTTCAGTCCCCATTCCCCATTCTAATCTCAGTCCCCATTCTAATCTCAGTCCCCATTCTAATCTCAGATCCCATTCTAATCTCAGTCCCCATTCTAATCTCAGTCCCCATTCTCCATTCTAATCTCAGTCGGAATTCTGACCTCAGTCCCCTTTCCCCATTCTAATCTCAGTCCCCATTCCAATCTCAGTCCCCATTCTAATCTCAGTCCCCATTCTAATCTCAATCCCCATTCTCCATTCTAATTTCAGTCCCCAATCTAATCTCAGTCCACATTCAAATCTCAGTCCCCATTCTAATCTCAGTCCCGATTCTAATCTCAGTCCCCATTCTAATCTCAGTCCTCATTCTAATCTCAGTCCCCATTCTAATCTCAGTCCTCATTCCCCAATCTAATCTCAGTCCCCATTCTAATCTCAGTCCTCATTCTAATCTCAGTCCCCATTCTCCATTCTAATCTCGGTCCCCATTCCAATCTCAGTCCCCATTCTAATCTCAGACCCCATTCTCCATTCTAATCTCAGTCGCCATTCTAATCACAGTCGCCATTCTCCACTCTAATCTCAGCCCCCATTCTAATCTCAGTCCCCATTCTAATCTCAGTACCAATTCTAATCTCAGTCCCCATTCTCCATTCTAATTTCAGTCCCCATTCTAATCTCAGTCCTCATTCTAATCTCAGTCCCCATTCTAATCTCAGTCCTCATTCTCCATTCTAATCTCAGTCCCCATTATAACCTCAATCCGCATTCTGCATTCTAATCTCACTCCCCATTCTAATCTCAGTCCCCATTCTCCATTCTAATCTCAGTCCATTTTCTAATCTCAGTCCCCATTCTAATCTCAGTCCCTAAACTCCATTCCAATCTAAATCTCTATTCTAAACTCTGTCCCCATTCTCCATTCTAATCTCAGTCCCAGTTCTAATCTCAGCCCCCATTCTAATCTCAGTCCCCATTCTCCATTCTAATCTCATTGCCCATTCTAATCTCAGTCCCCATTCCCCATTTTAATCTCAGTCCCCATTGTAATCTCAGTTCCCATTCTAATCTCAGTCACCATTCTCCATTCTAATCTCAGATCCCATTCTAATCTCAGTCCCCATTCTAAACTCAGTCCCCATTCTCCATTCTAATCTCAGTCGCAATTCTAATCTCAGTCACCTTTCCCCCTTCTAATCTCAGTCCCCATTCTAATCTCATTCACCATTCTAATCTCAGTTCCCATTCTAATCTCAGTCCCCATTCTCCATTCTAATCTCAGTTCCCATTCTAATCTCAGTCCCCATTCTCCATTCTAATCTCATTTCCCATTCTAATTTCAGTCCCCATTCTCCATTGTAATTTCAGTCCCCATTCCCCATTCTAATCTCAGTCCCCATTCTAATCTCAGTCCCCATTCTAATCTCAGTTCCCATACTCCATTCTAATCTCAGTCCCCATTCTAATCTCAGTCCCCATTCTCCATTCTAATCTCAGTCCCCATTATAATCTCAATCCGCATTCTGCATTCTAATCTCAGTCCCCATTCTAATCTCAGTCCCCATTCTCCATTCTAATCTCAGTCCATTTTCTAATCTCAGTCCCCATTCTAATCTCAGTCCCTAAACTCCATTCCAATCTAAATCTCTATTCTAAACTCTGTCCCCATTCTCCATTCTAATCTCAGTCCCAGTTCTAATCGCAGCCCCCATTCTAATCTCAGTCCCCATTCTAATCTCAGTCCCCATTCTTCATTCTAATCTCAGCCCCCATTCTCCATTCTAATCTCAGTCCCCATTCTAATCTCAGTCCACATTCTTCATTCTAATCTCAGCCCCCATTCTCCATTCTAATCTCATTGCCCATTCTAATCTCAGTCCCCATTCCCCATTTTAATCTCAGTCCCCATTGTAATCTCAGTCCCCATTCTAATCTCAGTCACCATTCTCCATTCTAATCTCAGATCCCATTCTAATCTCAGTCCCCATTCGAAACTCAGTCCCCATTCTCCATTCTAACCTCAGTCGCAATTCTAATCTCAGTCACCTTTCCCCATGCTAATCTCAGTCCCCATTCTAATCTCATTCACCATTCTAATCTCAGTTCCCATTCTAATCTCAGTCCCCATTCTCCATTCTAATCTCAGTTCCCATTCTAATCTCAGTTCACATTCTTCATTCTAATCTCAGTCCCCATTCTCCATTCTAATCTCATTGCCCATTCTAATCTCAGTCCCCATTCCCCATTTTAATCTCAGTCCCCATTGTAATCTCAGTCCCCATTCTAATCTCAGTCACCATTCTCCATTCTAATCTCAGATCCCATTCTAATCTCAGTCCCCATTCGAAACTCAGTCCCCATTCTCCATTCTAACCTCAGTCGCAATTCTAATCTCAGTCACCTTTCCCCATGCTAATCTCAGTCCCCATTCTAATCTCATTCACCATTCTAATCTCAGTTCCCATTCTAATCTCAGTCCCCATTCTCCATTCTAATCTCAGTTCCCATTCTAATCTCAGTCCCCATTCTAATCTCATTCACCATTCTAATCTCAGTTCCCATTCTAATCTCAGTCCCCATTCTCCATTCTAATCTCAGTTCCCATTCTAATCTCAGTCCCCATTCTCCATTCTAATCTCAGTTCCCATTCTAATTTCAGTCCCCATTCTCCATTGTAATTTCAGTCCCCATTCCCCATTCTAATCTCAGTCCCCATTCTAATCTCAGTCCCCATTCTCCATTCTAATCTCAGATCCCATTCTAATCTCAGTCCCCATTCTAATCTCAGTCCCCATTCTCCATTCTAATCTCAGTCGGAATTCTAACCTCAGTCCCCTTTCCCCATTCTAATCTCAGTCCCCATTCCAATCTCAGTCCCCATTCTAATCTCAGTCCCCATTCTAATCTCAATCCCCATTCTCCATTCTAATTTCAGTCCCCAATCTAATCTCAGTCCACATTCAAATCTCAGTCCCCATTCTAATCTCAGTCCCGATTCTAATCTCAGTCCCCATTCTAATCTCAGTCCTCATTCTAATCTCAGTCCCCATTCTAATCTCAGTCCTCATTCCCCAATCTAATCTCAGTCCCCATTCTAATCTCAGTCCCCATTCTAATCTCAGTCCCCATTCTCCATTCTAATCTCAGTCCATTTTCTAATCTCAGTCCCCATTCTAATCTCAGTCCCTAAACTCCATTCCAATCTAAATCTCTATTCTAAACTCTGTCCTCATTCTCCATTCTAATCTCAGTCCCAGTTCTAATCGCAGCCCCCATTCTAATCTCAGTCCCCATTCTAATCTCAGTCCCCATTCTTCATTCTAATCTCAGCCCCCATTCTCCATTCTAATCTCAGTCCCCATTCTAATCTCAGTCCACATTCTCCATTCTAATCTCATTGCCCATTCTAATCTCAGTCCCCATTCCCCATTTTAATCTCAGTCCCCATTGTAATCTCAGTCCCCATTCTAATCTCAGTCACCATTCTCCATTCTAATCTCAGATCCCATTCTAATCTCTGTCCCCATTCGAAACTCAGTCCCCATTCTCCATTCTAACCTCAGTCGCAATTCTAATCTCAGTCACCTTTCCCCATGCTAATCTCAGTTCCCATTCTAATCTCAGTCCCCATTCTCCATTCTAATCTCAGTTCCCATTCTAATTTCAGTCCCCATTCTCCATTGTAATTTCAGTCCCCATTCCCCATTCTAATCTCAGTCCCCATTCTAATCTCAGTCCCCATTCTCCATTCTAATCTCAGATCCCATTCTAATCTCAGTCCCCATTCTAATCTCAGTCCCCATTCTCCATTCTAATCTCAGTCGGAATTCTAACCTCAGTCCCCTTTCCCCATTCTAATCTCAGTCCCCATTCCAATCTCAGTCCCCATTCTAATCTCAGTCCCCATTCTAATCTCAATCCCCATTCTCCATTCTAATTTCAGTCCCCAATCTAATCTCAGTCCACATTCAAATCTCAGTCCCCATTCTAATCTCAGTCCCGATTCTAATCTCAGTCCCCATTCTAATCTCAGTCCTCATTCCCCAATCTAATCTCAGTCCCCATTCTAATCTCAGTCCTCATTCTAATCTCAGTCCCCATTCTCCATTCTAATCTCGGTCCCCATTCCAATCTCAGTCCCCATTCTAATCTCAGACCCCATTCTCCATTCTAATCTCAGTCGCCATTCTAATCACAGTCGCCATTCTCCACTCTAATCTCAGCCCCCATTCTAATCTCAGTCCCCATTCTAATCTCAGTACCAATTCTAATCTCAGTCCCCATTCTCCATTCTAATTTCAGTCCCCATTCTAATCTCAGTCCTCATTCTAATCTCAGTCCCCATTCTAATCTCAGTCCTCATTCTCCATTCTAATCTCAGTCCCCATTATAACCTCAATCCGCATTCTGCATTCTAATCTCACTCCCCATTCTAATCTCAGTCCCCATTCTCCATTCTAATCTCAGTCCATTTTCTAATCTCAGTCCCTAAACTCCATTCCAATCTAAATCTCTATTCTAAACTCTGTCCCCATTCTCCATTCTAATCTCAGTCCCAGTTCTAATCTCAGCCCCCATTCTAATCTCAGTCCCCATTCTCCATTCTAATCTCATTGCCCATTCTAATCTCAGTCCCCATTCCCCATTTTAATCTCAGTCCCCATTGTAATCTCAGTCCCCATTCTAATCTCAGTCCCCATTCTCCATTCTAATCTCAGATCCCATTCTAATCTCAGTCCCCATTCTAATCTCAGTCCCCATTCTCCATTCTAATCTCAGTCGGAATTCTAACCTCAGTCCCCTTTCCCCATTCTAATCTCAGTCCCCATTCCAATCTCAGTCCCCATTCTAATCTCAGTCCCCATTCTAATCTCAATCCCCATTCTCCATTCTAATCTCAGTCCCCATTCTCCATTCTAATTTCAGTCCCCATTCTAATCTCAGTCCTCATTCTAATCTCAGTCCCCATTCTAATCTCAGTCCTCATTCTCCATTCTAATCTCAGTCCCCATTATAACCTCAATCCGCATTCTGCATTCTAATCTCACTCCCCATTCTAATCTCAGTCCCCATTCTCCATTCTAATCTCAGTCCATTTTCTAATCTCAGTCCCTAAACTCCATTCCAATCTAAATCTCTATTCTAAACTCTGTCCCCATTCTCCATTCTAATCTCAGTCCCAGTTCTAATCTCAGCCACCATTCTAATCTCAGTCCCCATTCTCCATTCTAATCTCATTGCCCATTCTAATCTCAGTCCCCATTCCCCATTTTAATCTCAGTCCCCATTGTAATCTCAGTCCCCATTCTAATCTCAGTCCTCATTCCCCAATCTAATCTCAGTCCCCATTCTAATCTCAGTCCTCATTCTAATCTCAGTCCCCATTCTCCATTCTAATCTCGGTCCCCATTCCAATCTCAGTCCCCATTCTAATCTCAGACCCCATTCTCCATTCTAATCTCAGTCGCCATTCTAATCACAGTCGCCATTCTCCACTCTAATCTCAGCCCCCATTCTAATCTCAGTCCCCATTCTAATCTCAGTACCAATTCTAATCTCAGTCCCCATTCTCCATTCTAATTTCAGTCCCCATTCTAATCTCAGTCCTCATTCTAATCTCAGTCCCCATTCTAACCTCAGTCCCCTTTCCCCATTCTAATCTCAGTCCCCATTATAACCTCAATCCGCATTCTGCATTCTAATCTCACTCCCCATTCTAATCTCAGTCCCCATTCTCCATTCTAATCTCAGTCCATTTTCTAATCTCAGTCCCTAAACTCCATTCCAATCTAAATCTCTATTCTAAACTCTGTCCCCATTCTCCATTCTAATCTCAGTCCCAGTTCTAATCTCAGCCCCCATTCTAATCTCAGTCCCCATTCTCCATTCTAATCTCATTGCCCATTCTAATCTCAGTCCCCATTCCCCATTTTAATCTCAGTCCCCATTGTAATCTCAGTCCCCATTCTAATCTCAGTCCCCATTCTCCATTCTAATCTCAGATCCCATTCTAATCTCAGTCCCCATTCTAATCTCAGTCCCCATTCTCCATTCTAATCTCAGTCGGAATTCTAACCTCAGTCCCCTTTCCCCATTCTAATCTCAGTCCCCATTCCAATCTCAGTCCCCATTCTAATCTCAGTCCCCATTCTAATCTCAGTCCACATTCTAATCTCAGTCCCCATTCTCCATTCTAATCTCAGTTCCCATTCTAATTTCAGTCCCCATTCTCCATTGTAATTTCAGTCCCCATTCCCCATTCTAATCTCAGTCCCCATTCTAATCTCAGTCCCCATTCTCCATTCTAATCTCAGATCCCATTCTAATCTCAGTCCCCATTCTAATCTCAGTCCCCATTCTCCATTCTAATCTCAGTCGGAATTCTAACCTCAGTCCCCTTTCCCCATTCTAATCTCAGTCCCCATTCCAATCTCAGTCCCCATTCTAATCTCAGTCCCCATTCTAATCTCAATCCCCATTCTCCATTCTAATTTCAGTCCCCAATCTAATCTCAGTCCACATTCAAATCTCAGTCCCCATTCTAATCTCAGTCCCGATTCTAATCTCAGTCCCCATTCTAATCTCAGTCCTCATTCTAATCTCAGTCCCCATTCTAATCTCAGTCCTCATTCCCCAATCTAATCTCAGTCCCCATTCTAATCTCAGTCCTCATTCTAATCTCAGTCCCCATTCTCCATTCTAATCTCGGTCCCCATTCCAATCTCAGTCCCCATTCTAATCTCAGACCCCATTCTCCATTCTAATCTCAGTCGCCATTCTAATCACAGTCGCCATTCTCCACTCTAATCTCAGCCCCCATTCTAATCTCAGTCCCCATTCTAATCTCAGTACCAATTCTAATCTCAGTCCCCATTCTCCATTCTAATTTCAGTCCCCATTCTAATCTCAGTCCTCATTCTAATCTCAGTCCCCATTCTAATCTCAGTCCTCATTCTCCATTCTAATCTCAGTCCCCATTATAACCTCAATCCGCATTCTGCATTCTAATCTCACTCCCCATTCTAATCTCAGTCCCCATTCTCCATTCTAATCTCAGTCCATTTTCTAATCTCAGTCCCTAAACTCCATTCCAATCTAAATCTCTATTCTAAACTCTGTCCCCATTCTCCATTCTAATCTCAGTCCCAGTTCTAATCTCAGCCCCCATTCTAATCTCAGTCCCCATTCTCCATTCTAATCTCATTGCCCATTCTAATCTCAGTCCCCATTCCCCATTTTAATCTCAGTCCCCATTGTAATCTCAGTCCCCATTCTAATCTCAGTCCCCATTCTCCATTCTAATCTCAGATCCCATTCTAATCTCAGTCCCCATTCTAATCTCTGTCCCCATTCTCCATTCTAATCTCAGTCGGAATTCTAACCTCAGTCCCCTTTCCCCATTCTAATCTCAGTCCCCATTCCAATCTCAGTCCCCATTCTAATCTCAGTCCCCATTCTTATCTCAATCCCCATTCTCCATTCTAATTTCAGTCCCCAATCTAATCTCAGTCCACATTCAAATCTCAGTCCCCATTCTAATCTCAGTCCCGATTCTAATCTCAGTCCCCATTCTAATCTCAGTCCTCATTCTAATCTCAGTCCCCATTCTAATCTCAGTCCTCATTCCCCAATCTAATCTCAGTCCCCATTCTAATCTCAGTCCCCATTCTAATCTCAGTCCCCATTCTCCATTCTAATCTCAGTCCATTTTCTAATCTCAGTCCCCATTCTAATCTCAGTCCCTAAACTCCATTCCAATCTAAATCTCTATTCTAAACTCTGTCCTCATTCTCCATTCTAATCTCAGTCCCAGTTCTAATCGCAGCCCACATTCTAATCTCAGTCCCCATTCTAATCTCAGTCCCCATTCTTCATTCTAATCTCAGCCCCCATTCTCCATTCTAATCTCAGTCCCCATTCTAATCTCAGTCCACATTCTCCATTCTAATCTCATTGCCCATTCTAATCTCAGTCCCCATTCCCCATTATAATCTCAGTCCCCATTGTAATCTCAGTCCCCATTCTAATCTCAGTCCCCATTCTAATCTCAGTCACCATTCTCCATTCTAATCTCAGATCCCATTCTAATCTCAGTCCCCATTCTAAACTCAGTCCCCATTCTCCATTCTAATCTCAGTCGCAATTCTAATCTCAGTCACCTTTCCCCCTTCTAATCTCAGTCCCCATTCTAATCTCATTCACCATTCTAATCTCAGTTCCCATTCTAATCTCAGTCCCCATTCTCCATTCTAATCTCAGTTCCCATTCTAATCTCAGTCCCCATTCTCCATTCTAATCTCATTTCCCATTCTAATTTCAGTCCCCATTCTCCATTGTAATTTCAGTCCCCATTCCCCATTCTAATCTCAGTCCCCATTCTAATCTCAGTCCCCATTCTAATCTCAGTTCCCATACTCCATTCTAATCTCAGTCCCCATTCTAACCTCAGTTCCCATTCTCCATTCAAATCTCAGTCCCCATTCTAATCTCAATCCGCATTCTCCATTCTAATCTCAGTCCCCATTCTAATCTCAGACCCCATTCTCCATTCTAATCTCAGTCCCTATTCGAATCTCAGTCCCCATTCTAATCTCAGTCCCCAAACTCATTCTAATCTCAATCTCTATTCTAATCTCTGTCCCCATACTCCATTCTAATCTCAGTCCCCGTACTAATCTCAGCCCCCATTCTAATCTCAGTCCCAATTCTAATCTTAGTCCCCTTTCCCAATTCTAATCTCGGTCCCCATTCTAAACTCAGTCCCCATTCCCCATTCTAATCTCAGCTCCCATTCTCCATTCCAATCTCAGTCCCCATTCTAATCTCAGTCCCCATTCTCCATTCTAATCTCATTCCACATTCTAATCTCAGTCCCCATTCCCCATTGTAATCGCAGTCCCCATTGTAATCCCAGTCCCCATTCTAAACTCAGTCCCCATTCTTCATTCTAATCTCAGATCCCATTCTAATCTCAGTCCCCATTCTAATCTCAGTTCCCATTCTCCATTCTAATCTCAGTCGCAATTCTAATCTCAGTCCCCTTTCCCCATTCTAATCTCAGTCACCATTCTAATCTCAGTCCCCATTCTCATCTCAGTCCCCATTCTAATCTCAATCCCCATTCTCCATTCTAATTTCAGTCCCCAATCTAATCTCAGTCCACATTCTAATCTCAGTCCACATTCTAATCTCAGACCCCATTCTCCATTCTAATCTCAGACACATTCTAATCTCAATCCCCATTCTCTATTCTAATTTTAGTCCCCAATCTAATTTCAGTCCACATTCTAATCTCAGTCCCCATTCTCATCTCATTCCGTATTCTAATCTCAGTTCCCATTCTAATCTCAGTCCTCATTCTAATCACAGTCCCAATACTAATCTCAGTCCCCATTCCCCAATCTAATCTCAGTCCCCATTCTCATCTCAATCCTCATTCTAATCTAAGTCCCCATGCTAATCTCAGCCCCGATTCTCCATTCTAATCTCAGTCCCCATTCTAATCTCAGTCCCCATTCTAATCTCAGTCCGCATTCTAATCTCAGACCCCATTCTCCATTCTAATCTCAGACACATTCTAATCTCAATCCCCATTCTCTATTCTAATTTTAGTCCCCAATCTAATTTCAGTCCACATTCTAATCTCAGTCCCCATTCTCATCTCATTCCGTATTCTAATCTCAGTTCCCATTCTAAACACAGTCCTCATTCTAATCACAGTCCCAATACTAATCTCAGTCCCCATTCCCCAATCTAATCTCAGTCCCCATTCTCATCTCAATCCTCATTCTAATCTAAGTCCCCATGCTAATCTCAGCCCCGATTCTCCATTCTAATCTCAGTCCCCATTCTAATCTCAGTCCCCATTCTAATCTCAGTCCCCATTCCAATCTCAGTCCCCATTCTAATCTCAGACCCCATTCTCCATTCTAATCTCAGTCGCCATTCTAATCACAGTCGCCATTCTCCACTCTAATCTCAGCCCCCATTCTAAACTCAGTCCCCATTCTAATCTCAGTACCAATTCTAATCTCAGTCCCCATTCTCCATTCTAATTTCAGTCCCCATTCTAATCTCAGTCCTCATTCTAATCTCAGTCCCCATTCTAATCTCAGTCCTCATTCTCCATTCTAATCTCAGTCCCCATTATAACCTCAATCCGCATTCTGTATTCTAATCTCACTCCCCATTATAATCTCAGTCCCCATTCTCCATTCTAATCTCAGTCCATTTTCTAATCTCAGTCCCCATTCTAATCTCAGTCCCTAAACTCCATTCCAATCTAAATCTCTATTCTAAACTCTGTCCCCATTCTCCATTCTAATCTCAGTCCCAGTTCTAATCTCAGCCACCATTCTAATATCAGTCCCCATTCTCCATTCTAATCTCATTGCCCATTCTAATCTCAGTCCCCATTCCCCATTTTAATCTCAGTCCCCATTGTAATCTCAGTTCCCATTCTAATCTCAGTCACCATTCTCCATTCTAATCTCAGATCCCATTCTAATCTCAGTCCCCATTCTAAACTCAGTCCCCATTCTCCATTCTAATCTCAGTCGCAATTCTAATCTCAGTCACCTTTCCCCCTTCTAATCTCAGTCCCCATTCTAATCTCATTCACCATTTTAATCTCAGTTCCCATTCTAATCTCAGTCCCCATTCTCCATTCTAATCTCAGTTCCCATTCTAATCTCAGTCCCCATTCTCCATTCTAATCTCAGTTCCCATTCTAATTTCAGTCCCCATTCTCCATTGTAATTTCAGTCCCCATTCCCCATTCTAATCTCAGTCCCCATTCTAATCTCAGTCCCCATTCTAATCTCAGTTCCCATACTTCATTCTAATCTCAGTCCCCATTCTAACCTCAGTTCCCATTCTCCATTCAAATCTCAGTCCCCATTCTAATCTCAATCCGCATTCTCCATTCTAATCTCAGTCCCCATTCTAATCTCAGACCCCATTCTCCATTCTAATCTCAGTCCCTATTCGAATCTCAGTCCCCATTCTAATCTCAGTCCCCAAACTCATTCTAATCTCAATCTCTATTCTAATCTCTGTCCCCATACTCCATTCTAATCTCAGTCCCCGTACTAATCTCAGCCCCCATTCTAATCTCAGTCCCAATTCTAATCTTAGTCCCCTTTCCCAATTCTAATCTCGGTCCCCATTCTAATCTCAGTCCCCATTCCCCGTTCTAGTCTCAGCTCCCATTCTCCATTCCAATCTCAGTCCCCATTCTAATCTCAGTCCCCATTCTCCATTCTAATCTCATTCCCCATTCTAATCTCAGTCCCCATTCCCCATTGTAATCGCAGTCCCCATTGTAATCCCAGTCCCCATTCTAAACTCAGTCCCCATTCTTCATTCTAATCTCAGATCCCATTCTAATCTCAGTCCCCATTCTAATCTCAGACCCCATTCTCCATTCTAATCTCAGACACATTCTAATCTCAATCCCCATTCTCTATTCTAATTTTAGTCCCCAATCTAATTTCAGTCCACATTCTAATCTCAGTCCCCATTCTAATCTCATTCCGTATTCTAATCTCAGTTCCCATTCTAATCTCAGTCCTCATTCTAATCACAGTCCCCATTCTAATCTCAGCCCCGATTCTCCATTCTAATCTCAGTCTCTATTCTAATCTCAGTCCCCATTCTAATCTCAGTCCGCATTCTAATCTCAGACCCCATTCTCCATTCTAATCTCAGTCCGCATTCGAATCACAGTCCCCATTCTCCATTCTAATCTCAGCCCCTATTCTAATCTCAGTCCCCATGCTAATCACAGTACCAATTCTCATCTCAAACCCCATTCTCCATTCTAATTTCAGTCCCTATTCTAATCCCAGTCCCCATTCTCCAATATAAGTCTTCATTTTAATCTCAGTCCCGATTCGCCATTCTAATCTCAGTCCCCATTCTAATCTCAGTCCCCATTCTAATCTCAGTCCCCATTCTTCATTCTATTCTCAGTCCCCATTCCCCATTCTAATCTCAGTCCCCATTCGAATCTCATTTCTCATTCTAATATCAGACCCCATTATAAACTCAGTCCCCATTTTAATCTCAGTCCCCATTCTAATCTCAGTCCCCATTCTCCATTCTAATCTCAGTCCCCATTCTAATCTCAGTCCCAATTCTAATCTCAATCCCCATTCTCCATTCTAATCTCAGTCCCCATTCTAATTTCAGTCCCCATTCTCCAATCTAATCTCAGTCCCCATTCTAATCTCAGTCCTCATTCTAATCTCAGTCCCCATTCTAATCTCAGTCCCCATTCTCCATTCTAATCTCAGTCCCCATTCTAATCTCAATCCGCATTGTCCATTCTAATCTCAGTCCCCATTCTAATTTCAGTCCCCATTCTCCAATCTAATCTCAGTCCCCATTCTAATCTCAGTCCTCATTCTAATCTCAGTCCCCATTCTAATCTCAGTCCCCATTCTCCATTCTAATCTCAGTCCCCATTCTAATCTCAGTCCCCATTCTAATCTCAGACCCCATTCTCCATTCTAATCTGAGTCGCCATTCTAATCACAGTCCCCATTCTCCATTCTAATCTCAGCCCCCATTCTAATCTCAGTCCCCATTCTAATCTCAGTACCAATTCTAATCTCAGTCCCCATTCTCCATTCTAATCTCAGTCCCCATTCTAATCACAGTCCCCATTCTCCATTCTAATCTCAGTCCCCATTCTAATCTCAGTCCCCATTCTCCATTCTAATCTCAGTCCCCACTCTAATCTCAGTCCCCATTCTCCATTCTAATCTCAGTCCCCATTCTAATCTCAGTCCCCATTCTCCATTCTAATCTCAGTCCCCATTCCAATCTCAGTCCCGATTCCCCATTCTAATCTCAGTCCCCATTCTAATCTCAGTCGCCATTCTCCATTCTAATCTCAGTCCCAATATCTAATCTCAGTCCCCATTTTCCATTCTAATCTCAGTCCCCATTCTAATCTCAGTCCCCATTCTAATCTCAATCCCTATTCTCCATTCTAATGTCAGTCCCCATTCTAATAACAGTCCCATTCTAATCTCAGTCCCCATTCTCCATTCTAATCTCATTCCCCATTGTAATCTCAATCCCCATTCCCCATTGTAATCTCAGTCCCCATTGTAATCGCAGTCCCCATTCTAATCTCAGTCCCCATTCTCCATTCTAATCTCAGATCCCATTCTAATCTCAGTCCCCATTCTAATATCAGTCCCCATACTCCATTCTAATGTCAGTCCCCATTCTAATAACAGTCCCATTCTAATCTCAGTCCCCATTCCCCATTCTAAACTCAGTTCCCATTCGAATCTCTGTCCCCATTCTCCATTCATCTCAGTTCCCATTCTCATCTCTGTCCCCATTCTGCACTCTAATCTCAGTCCCCATTCTAATCTCAGTCCCCATTCTAATCTCAGTCCCCATTCTCCATTCTAATCTCATTCCGCATTCTAATCTCTGTCCCCATTCTAATCTCAGTCCCCATTCTAATCTCAGTCCCCATTCTTCATTCAAATTTCAGTCCCCATTCTAATCACAGTCCCCATTCTTCATGCAAATCTCTGTCCCCATTCGAAACTCAGTCCCCATTCTAATCTCAGTTCCCATTCTTCATTCAAATCTCAGTCCCCATTCGCCATTCTAATCTCAATCCCCATTCTAATCTCAGTCCCCATTCTAATCTCAGTCCCCATTCTCCATTCTAATCTCATTCCCCATTCTAATCTCAGTCCACATTCTATTCTCAGTCCCCATTCTCCATTGTAATCTCATTCCCCATTGTAATCTCAATCCCCATTCCCCATTGTAATCTCAGTCCCCATTGTAATCGCAGTCCCCATTCTAATCTCAGTCCCCATTCTCCATTCTAATCTCAGATCCCATTCTAATCTCAGTCCGCAATCTAATCTCAGTCCCCATTCTCCATTCTAATCTCGGATCCCATTATAATCTCAGTCCCCATTCTAATCTCAGTCCCCATTCTCCATTCTAATCTCAGTCGCAATTCTAATCTCAGTCCCCTTTCCCCATTTTAATCTCAGTCCCCATTCTAATCTCAGTCCACATTCTAATCTCAGACCGCATTCTCCATTCTAATCTCAGTCCCCTTTCTAATCTCAATCCCCATTCTCGATTCTAATTACAGTCCCCAATCTAATCTCAGTCCACATTCTAATCTCAGTCCCCATTCTAATCTCATTCCTTATTCTAATCTCAGTTCCCATTCTAATCTCAGACTCCACTTTCCATTCTAATCTCAGTCCCCACTCTAATCTCAGTCCCCATTCTATTCTCAGACCCCATTCTCCATTCTAAACTCAGTCCCCATTCTAATCTCAGACCCCATTCTCCATTCTAATCTCAGTCGCCATTCTAATCACAGTCCCCATTCACCATTCTAATCTCAGCCCCCATTCTAATCTCAGTCCCCATTCTAATCTCAGTACCAATTCTAATCTCAGTCCCCATTCTCCATTCTAATTTCAGTCCCCATTCTAATCTCATTCCCCATTCTCCATTTTAATCGCAGTCATCATTCTAATCTCAGTCCCGATTCTCCATTCTAATCTCAGTCCCCATTCTAATCACAGTCCCCATTCTCCATTCTAATCTCAGCCCATTCTAATCTCAGTCCCCATTCTAATCTCAGTCCCCATTCTAATCTCAGTCCCCATTCCCCATTCTAATTTCAGTCCCCATTCTAATCTCAGTCCCCATTCTAATCTCAGTCCCCATTCTCCATTCTAATCTCAGTCCCCATTCTAATCTCAGTCCCCATTCTCCATTCTAATCTCAGTCCGCATTCTAATCTCAGTCCCGATTCCCCATTCTAATCTCAGACCCCATTCTAATCTCAGTCGCCATTCTCCATTCTAATCTCAGTCCCAATTCTAATCTCAGTCCCCATTTTCCATTCTAATCCTGTCCCCATTCTAATCTCAGTCCCCATTCTAATCTCAATCCCCATTCTCCATTCTAATATCAGTCCCCATTCTAATAACAGTCCCATTCTAATCTCAGTCCCCATTCCCCATTCTAATCTCAGTTCCCATTCTAATCTCTGTCCCCATTCTCCATTCATCTCAGTTCCCATTCTCATCTCTGTCCCCATTCTGCACTCTAATCTCAGTCTCCATTCTAATCTCAGTCCGCCAATCTAATCTCAGTCCCCATTCTCCATTCTAATCTCATTCCGCATTCTAATCTCTGTCCCCATTCTAATTTCAGTTCCCATTCTAATCTCATACCCCATTCTCCATTTTAATCGCAGTCATCATTCTAATCTCAGTCCCGATTTTCCATTCTAATCTCAGTCCCTATTCTAATCACAGTCCCCATTCTCCATTCTAATCTCAGCCCATTCTAATCTCAGTCCCCATTCTAATCTCAGTCCCCATTCTAATCTCAGTCCCCATTCCCCATTCTAATCTCAGTCCCCATTCTAATCTCAGTCCCCATTCTAATCTCAGTCCCCATTCTCCATTCTAATCTCAGTCCACATTGTAATCTCAGTCCCCATTCCCCATTGTAATCTCAGTCCCCATTGTAATCGCAGTCCCCATTCTAATCTCAGTCCCCATTCTCCATTCTAATCTCAGATCCCATTCTAATCTCAGTCCGCAATCTAATCTCAGTCCCCATTCAACATTCTAATCTCAGATCCCATTCTAATCTCTGTCCACATTCTCATCTCAATCCCAATTCTCCATTCTAATCTCAGTCCCCATTCTCATCTCAGTCCCCATTCCCCAATCTAATCTCAGTCCCATTCTAATCTCAGTCCCCATTCTAATCTCAGTCCCCATTCCCCATTCTAATCTCAGTCGCCATTCTAATCTCTGACCCCATGCTCCATTCTAATCTCAGTCCCCATTCTAATCTCAGTTCCCATTCTCCATTCTAATCTCAGTACCCATTCTCCATTCTAATCTCAGTCCTCATTCAAATCTCAGTACCCATTCACCATTATAATCCGAGTCCCCATTCTCCATTCTAATCTCAGCCCCCATTCTAATCTCAGTCCCCATTCTCCATTCTAATCTCAGTCCCCATTCTAATCTCAGTCCCCATTCTCCATTCTAATCTCAGTCCCCACTCTAATCTCAGTCCCCATTCTATTCTCAGACCCCATTGTCCATTCTAATCTCAGTCGCCATTGTAATCTCAGTGCCCATTCTAATCTCAGACCCCATTCTCCATTCTAATCTCAGTCCCCATTGTAATCTCAGTGCCCATTCTCCATTCTAATCTCAGACCCCATTCTCCATTCTAATCTCAGTCCCCATTCTAATCTCAGTCCCCATTCTCCATTCTACTCTCAGTCCCCATTCTAATCTCAGTCCCCATTCTAATCTCAGTCCTCATTCTAATCTCTGTCTCCATTCGCCATTCTAATCTCAGTCCCCATTCTCATCTCAGTTCCCATTCGTCACTCTAATCTCAGTCCCCATTCTCCATTCTAATCTCAGTCCTCATTCTAATCTCAGTCCCCATTCTAATCTCAGTCCCCAATCTCCATTCTAATCTCAGTCCCCATTCTCATCTCAGTCCCCATTCTAATCTCTGACCCCATTCTCCATTCTAATCTCAGTCCCCATTCTAATCTCAGTTCCCATTTTCCATTCTAATCCCAGTCCACATTCTAATTCTAATCTCAGTCCTCATTCTAATCTCAGTCCCCATTCACAATTCTAATCTCAGTCCCCATTCTAATCTCAGTCCCCATTCTCCATTCTAATCTCAGTCCCCATTCTAATCTCAGTCCCCATTCTCCATTCAAATCTCAATCCCCATTCTCATCTCAGTCCCCATTCCCCAATCTAATCTCAGTCCCATTCTAATCTCAGTCACCATTCTAATCTCAGTCCCCATTCTCCATTCTAATGTCTGTCCCCATCTAATCTCCGTCCCCATTCTAATCTCAGTCCCCATTCTCCATTCTAATCTCAGTCCCCATTCTAATCTCAATGCCCATTCTCCATTCTAATCTCAGTCCCCATTCTAATGTCAGTCTCCATTCTAATCTCAGTCCCCATTCTAATCTCAGTCTCCCTTCTCCATTCTAATCTCAGTCTCCATTCTAATCTCAGTCCCCATTCTAATCTCAGTCTCCCTTCTTCATTCCAATCTCAGTGCCCATTCTAATCTCAGTCCACATTCTCATCTCAATCCCAATTCTCCATTCTAATCTCAGTCCCCATTCTAATCTCAGTCCCCATTCCCCATTCTAATCTCAGTCGCCATTCTAATCTCTGACCCCATTCTCCATTCTAATCTCAGTTCCCATTCTCCATTCTAATCTCAGTACCCATTCTCCATTCTAATCTCAGTCCTCATTCAAATCTCAGTACCCATTCACCATTCTAATCCGAGTCCCCATTCTCCATTCTAATCTCAGCCCCCATTCTAATCTCAGTCCCCATTCTCCGTTCCAATCTCAGTCCCCATTCTCATCTCAGTCCCCATTCCCCAATCTAATCTCAGTCCCATTCTAATCTCAGTCCCCATTCTAATCTCAGTCCCCATTCTCCATTCTAATGTCTGTCCCCATCTAATCTCCGTCCCCATTCTAATCTCAGTCCTCATTCTCCATTCTAATGTCAGTCCCCATTCTAATCTCAATCCCCATTCTCCATTCTAATCTCCGTCCCCATTCTAATCTCAGTCTCCATTCTAATCTCAGTCCCCATTCTAATCTCAGTCTCCCTTCTCCATTCTAATCTCAGTCTCCATTCTAATCTCAGTCCCCATTCTAATCTCAGTCTCCCTTCTCCATTCTAATCTCAGTCCCCATTCTAATCTCAATCCCCATTCTCCATTCTAATCTCAGTCCCCATTCTAATCTCAGTCTCCATTCTAATCTCAGTCCCCATTCTAATCTCAGTCTCCCTTCTCCATTCTAATCTCAGTCTCCATTCTAATCTCAGTCCCCATTCTAATCTCAGTCTCCCTTCTCCATTCTAATCTCAGTCCCCATTCTAATCTCAGTCCCCATTCTAATCTCAGTCCCCATTCTTCATTCCAATCTCAGTGCCCATTCTAATCTCAGTCCACATTCTCATCTCAATCCCAATTCTCCATTCTAATCTCAGTCCCCATTCTAATCTCAGTCCCCATTCCCCATTCTAATCTCAGTCGCCATTCTAATCTCTGACCCCAATTTCCATTCTAATCTCAGTCCCCATTCTAATCTCAGTTCCCATTCTCCATTCTAAACTCAGTACCCATTCTCCATTCTAATCTCAGTCCTCACTCAAATCTCAGTACCCATTCACCATTCTAATCCGAGTCCCCATTCTCCATTCTAATCTCAGCCCCCATTCTAATCTCAGTCCCCATTCTCCATTCTAATCTCAGTCCCCATTCTAATCTCAGTCCCCATTCTCCATTCTAATCTCAGTCCCCATTCCAATCTCAGTCCCCATTCTTCATTCAAATTTCAGTCCCCATTCTAATCTCAGTCCCCATTCTTCATGCAAATCTCAATCCCCATTCTAATCTCAGTCCCCATTCTAATCTCAGTCCCCATTCTCCATTCTAATCTCATTCCCCATTCTAATCTCATTCCCCATTGTAATCTCAGTCCCCATTCCCCATTGTAATCTCAGTCACCATTGTAATCGCAGTCCGCAATCTAATCTCAGGCCCTATTCTCCATTCTAATCTCAGATCCCATTACAATCTCAGTCCCCATTCTAATCTCAGTCCCCATTCTCCATTCTAATCTCAGTCGCAATTCTAATCTCAGTCCCCTTCCACCATTTTAATCTCAGTCACCATTCTAATCTAAGTCCCCATTCTAATCTCAGTCAACATTCTAATCTCAGACCACATTCTCCATTCTAATCTCAGTCCCCATTCTAATCTCAATCTTCATTCTCTATTCTAATTTCAGTCCCCAATCTAATCTCAGTCCACATTCTAATCTCAGTCCCCATTCTAATCTCATTCCTTATTCTAATCTCAGTTCCCATTCTAATCTCAGACTCCACTTTCCATTCTAATCTCAGTCCCCACTCTAATCTCAGTACCCATTCTATTCTCAGACCCCATTCTCCATTCTAATCTCAGTCCCTATTCTAATCTCAGTCCCCATTATCCATTCTAATCTCAGCCCCTATTCTAATCTCAGTCCCCATTCTAATCTCAGTACCAATTCTAATCTCAGTCCACATTCTCCATTCTAATCTCAGTCCCCATTCTAATCTCAGTCCCCATTCTCCATTCTAATCTCAGTCCCCATTCTAATCTCAGTCCCCATTCTTCATTCAAATTTCAGTCCCCATTCTAATCTCAGTCCCCATTCTTCATGCAAATCTCAATCCCCATTCTAATCTCAGTCCCCATTCTAATCTCAGTCCCCATTCTCCATTCTAATCTCATTCCCCATTCTAATCTCATTCCCCATTGTAATCTCAGTCCCCATTCCCCATTGTAATCTCAGTCGCCATTGTAATCGCAGTCCGCAATCTAATCTCAGTCCCTATTCTCCATTCTAATCTCAGATCCCATTACAATCTCAGTCCCCATTCTCATCTCAGTCCCCATTCCCCAATCTAATCTCAGTCCCATTCTAATCTCAGTCACCATTCTAATCTCAGTCCCCATTCTCCATTCTAATGTCTGTCCCCATCTAATCTCCGTCCCCATTCTAATCTCAGTCCCCATTCTCCATTCTAATCTCAGTCCCCATTCTAATCTCAATGCCCATTCTCCATTCTAATCTCAGTCCCCATTCTAATGTCAGTCTCCATTCTAATCTCAGTCCCCATTCTAATCTCAGTCTCCCTTCTCCATTCTAATCTCAGTCTCCATTCTAATCTCAGTCCCCATTCTAATCTCAGTCTCCCTTCTCCATTCTAATCTCAGTCCCCATTCTAATCTCAGTCCCCATTCTAATCTCAGTCCCCATTCTTCATTCCAATCTCAGTGCCCATTCTAATCTCAGTCCACATTCTCATCTCAATCCCAATTCTCCATTCTAATCTCAGTCCCCATTCTAATCTCAGTCCCCATTCCCCATTCTAATCTCAGTCGCCATTCTAATCTCTGACCCCATTCTCCATTCTAATCTCAGTTCCCATTCTCCATTCTAATCTCAGTACCCATTCTCCATTCTAATCTCAGTCCTCATTCAAATCTCAGTACCCATTCACCATTCTAATCCGAGTCCCCATTCTCCATTCTAATCTCAGCCCCCATTCTAATCTCAGTCCCCATTCTCCATTCCAATCTCAGTCCCCATTCTCATCTCAGTCCCCATTCCCCAATCTAATCTCAGTCCCATTCTAATCTCAGTCCCCATTCTAATCTCAGTCCCCATTCTCCATTCTAATGTCTGTCCCCATCTAATCTCCGTCCCCATTCTAATCTCAGTCCTCATTCTCCATTCTAATCTCAGTCCCCATTCTAATCTCAATCCCCATTCTCCATTCTAATCTCAGTCCCCATTCTAATCTCAGTCTCCATTCTAATCTCAGTCCCCATTCTAATCTCAGTCTCCCTTCTCCATTCTAATCTCAGTCTCCATTCTAATCTCAGTCCCCATTCTAATCTCAGTCTCCCTTCTCCATTCTAATCTCAGTCCCCATTCTAATCTCAGTCCCCATTCTAATCTCAGTCCCCATTCTTCATTCCAATCTCAGTGCCCATTCTAATCTCAGTCCACATTCTCATCTCAATCCCAATTCTCCATTCTAATCTCAGTCCCCATTCTAATCTCAGTCCCCATTCCCCATTCTAATCTCAGTCGCCATTCTAATCTCTGACCCCAATCTCCATTCTAATCTCAGTCCCCATTCTAATCTCAGTTCCCATTCTCCATTCTAATCTCAGTACCCATTCTCCATTCTAATCTCAGTCCTCATTCAAATCTCAGTACCCATTCACCATTCTAATCCGAGTCCCCATTCTCCATTCTAATCTCAGCCCCCATTCTAATCTCAGTCCCCATTCTCCATTCTAATCTCAGTCCCCATTCTAATCTCAGTCCCCATTCTCCATTCTAATCTCAGTCCCCATTCTAATCTCAGTCCCCATTCTTCATTCAAATTTCAGTCCCCATTCTAATCTCAGTCCCCATTCTAATCTCAGTCCCCATTCTCCATTCTAATCTCATTCCCCATTCTAATCTCATTCCCCATTGTAATCTCAGTCCCCATTCCCCATTGTAATCTCAGTCACCATTGTAATCGCAGTCCGCAATCTAATCTCAGGCCCTATTCTCCATTCTAATCTCAGATCCCATTACAATCTCAGTCCCCATTCTAATCTCAGTCCCCATTCTCCATTCTAATCTCAGTCGCAATTCTAATCTCAGTCCCCTTCCACCATTTTAATCTCAGTCACCATTCTAATCTAAGTCCCCATTCTAATCTCAGTCCACATTCTAATCTCAGACCGCATTCTCCATTCTAATCTCAGTCCCCATTCTAATCTCAATCCCCATTCTCTATTCTAATTTCAGTCCCCAATCTAATCTCAGTCCACATTCTAATCTCAGTCCCCATTCTAATCTCATTCCTTATTCTAATCTCAGTTCCCATTCTAATTTCAGACTCAACTTTCCATTCTAATCTCAGTCCCCACTCTAATCTCAGTCCCCATTCTATTCTCAGACCCCATTCTCCATTCTAATCTCAGTCCCTATTCTAATCTCAGTCCCCATTATCCATTCTAATCTCAGCCCCTATTCTAATCTCAGTCCCCATTCTAATCTCAGTACCAATTCTAATCTCAGTCCCCATTCTCCATTCTAATCTCAGTCCCCATTCTAATCTCAGTCCCCATTCTAATCTCAGTCCACATTCTCCATTCTAATCTCAGTCCCCATTCTAATCTCAGTCCCCATTCTCCATTCTAATCTCAGTCCCCATTCTAATCTCAGTCCCCATTCTTCATTCAAATTTCAGTCCCCATTCTAATCTCAGTCCCCATTCTTCATGCAAATCTCAATCCCCATTCTAATCTCAGTCCCCATTCTAATCTCAGTCCCCATTCTCCATTCTAATCTCATTCCCCATTCTAATCTCATTCCCCATTGTAATCTCAGTCCCCATTCTAATCTCAGTTCCCATTCTCCATTCTAATCTCAGTCCCCATTCTCCATTCTAATTTCAGTTCCCATTCTAATCTCATTCCCCATTCTCCATTTTAATCGCAGTCATCATTCTAATCTCAGTCCCGATTCTCCATTCTAATCTCAGTCCCCATTCTAATCACAGTCCCCATTCTCCATTCTAATCTCAGTCCCCACTCTAATCTCAGTCCCCATTCTCCATTCTAATCTCAGTCCCCATTCTAATCTCAGTCCCCATTCTCCATTCTAATCTCAGTCCCCATTCCAATCTCAGTCCCGATTCCCCATTCTAATCTCAGTCCCCATTCTAATCTCAGTCGCCATTCTCCATTCTAATCTCCGTCCCAATATCTAATCTCAGTCCCCATTTTCCATTCTAATCTCAGTCCCCATTCTAATCTCAGTCCCCATTCTAATCTCAATCCCTATTCTCCATTCTAATGTCAGTCCCCATTCTAATAACAGTCCCATTCTAATCTCAGTCCCCATTCTCCATTCTAATCTCATTCCCCATTGTAATCTCAATCCCCATTCCCCATTGTAATCTCAGTCCCCATTGTAATCGCAGTCCCCATTCTAATCTCAGTCCCCATTCTCCATTCTAATCTCAGATTCCATTCTAATCTCAGTCCGCAATCTAATCTCAGTCCCCATTCTCCATTCATCTCAGTCCCCATTCTCATCTCTGTCCCCATTCTGCACGCTAATCTCAGTCCCCATTCTAATCTCAGTCCACCAATCTAATCTCAGTCCCCATTCTACATTCTAATCTCAGTCCCCATTCTCCATTCTAATCTCATTCCGCATTCTAATCTCTGTCCCCATTCTAATCTCAGTCCCCATTCTAATCTCAGTCCCCATTCTTCATTCAAATTTCAGTCCCCATTCTAATCACAGTCCCCATTCTTCATGCAAATCTCTGTCCCCATTCGAAACTCAGTCCCCATTCTAATCTCAGTTCCCATTCTTCATTCAAATCTCAGTCCCCATTCGCCATTCTAATCTCAATCCCCATTCTAATCTCAGTCCCCATTCTAATCTCAGTCCCCATTCTCCATTCTAATCTCATTCCCCATTCTAATCTCAGTCCACATTCTATTCTCAGTCCCCATTCTCCATTCTAATCTCATTCCCCATTGTAATCTCAATCCCCATTCCCCATTGTAATCTCAGTCCCCATTGTAATCGCAGTCCCCATTCTAATCTCAGTCCCCATTCTCCATTCTAATCTCAGATCCCATTCTAATCTCAGTCCGCAATCTAATCTCAGTCCCCATTCTCCATTCTAATCTCAGTCGCAATTCTAATCTCAGTCCCCTTTCCCCATTTTAATCTCAGTCCCCATTCTAATCTCAGTCCACATTCTAATCTCAGACCGCATTCTCCATTCTAATCTCAGTCCCCTTTCTAATCTCAATCCCCATTCTCGATTCTAATTACAGTCCCCAATCTAATCTCAGTCCACATTCTAATCTCAGTCCCCATTCTAATCTCATTCCTTATTCTAATCTCAGTTCCCATTCTAATCTCAGACTCCACTTTCCATTCTAATCTCAGTCCCCACTCTAATCTCAGTCCCCATTCTATTCTCAGACCCCATTCTCCATTCTAAACTCAGTCCCCATTCTAATCTCAGACCCCATTCTCCATTCTAATCTCAGTCGCCATTCTAATCACAGTCCCCATTCACCATTCTAATCTCAGCCCCCATTCTAATCTCAGTCCCCATTCTAATCTCAGTACCAATTCTAATCTCAGTCCCCATTCTCCATTCTAATTTCAGTCCCCATTCTAATCTCATTCCCCATTCTCCATTTTAATCGCAGTCATCATTCTAATCTCAGTCCCGATTCTCCATTCTAATCTCAGTCCCCATTCTAATCACAGTCCCCATTCTCCATTCTAATCTCAGCCCATTCTAATCTCAGTCCCCATTCTAATCTCAGTCCCCATTCTAATCTCAGTCCCCATTCCCCATTCTAATTTCAGTACCCATTCTAATCTCAGTCCCCATTCTAATCTCAGTCCCCATTCTCCATTCTAATCTCAGTCCCCAGTCTAATCTCAGTCCCCATTCTCCATTCTAATCTCAGTCCGCATTCTAGTCTCAGTCCCGATTCCCCATTCTAATCTCAGACCCCATTCTAATCTCAGTCGCCATTCTCCATTCTAATCTCAGTCCCAATTCTAATCTCAGTCCCCATTTTCCATTCTAATCTCAGTCCCCATTCTAATCTCAGTCCCCATTCTAATCTCAATCCCCATTCTCCATTCTAATGTCAGTCCCCATTCTAATAACAGTCCCATTCTAATCTCAGTCCCCATTCCCCATTCTAATCTCAGTTCCCATTCTAATCTCTGTCCCCATTCTCCATTCATCTCAGTTCCCATTCTCATCTCTGTCCCCATTCTGCACTCTAATCTCAGTCTCCATTCTAATCTCAGTCCGCCAATCTAATCTCAGTCCCCATTCTCCATTCTAATCTCATTCCGCATTCTAATCTCTGTCCCCATTCTAATTTCAGTTCCCATTCTAATCTCATACCCCATTCTCCATTTTAATCGCAGTCATCATTCTAATCTCAGTCCCGATTTTCCATTCTAATCTCAGTCCCTATTCTAATCACAGTCCCCATTCTCCATTCTAATCTCAGCCCATTCTAATCTCAGTCCCCATTCTAATCTCAGTCCCCATTCTAATCTCAGTCCCCATTCCCCATTCTAATTTCAGTCCCCATTCTAATCTCAGTCCCCATTCTAATCTCAGACCCCATTCTCCATTCTAATCTCAGTCCACATTGTAATCTCAGTCCCCATTCCCCATTGTAATCTCAGTCCCCATTGTAATCGCAGTCCCATTCTCATCTCAGTCCCCATTCCCCAATCTAATCTCAGTCCCATTCTAATCTCAGTCCCCATTCTAATCTCAGTCCCCATTCCCCATTCTAATCTCAGTCGCCATTCTAATCTCTGACCCCATGCTCCATTCTAATCTCAGTCCCCATTCTGATCTCAGTTCCCATTCTCCATTCTAATCTCAGTATCCATTCTCCATTCTAATCTCAGTCCTCATTCAAATCTCAGTACCCATTCACCATTCTAATCCGAGTCCCCATTCTCCATTCTAATCTCAGCCCCCATTCTAATCTCAGTCCCCATTCTCCATTCTAATCTCAGTCCCCATTCTAATCTCAGTCCCCATTCTCCATTCTAATCTCAGTCCCCACTCTAATCTCAGTCCCCATTTTATTCTCAGACCCCATTGTCCATTCTAATCTCAGTACCAATTCTAATCTCAGTCCCCATTCTCCATTCTAATTTCAGTCCCCATTGTAATCTCAGTGCCCATTCTAATCTCAAACCCCATTCTCCATTCTAATCTCAGTCGCCATTGTAATCTCAGTGCCCATTCTAATCTCAGACCCCATTCTCCATTCTAATCTCAGTCCCCATTGTAATCTCAGTGCCCATTCTCCATTCTAATCTCAGACCCCATTCTCCATTCTAATCTCAGTCCCCATTCTAATCTCAGTCCCCATTCTCCATTCTACTCTCAGTCCCCATTCTAATCTCAGTCCCCATTCTAATCTCAGTCCTCATTCTAATCTCTGTCTCCATTCGCCATTCTAATCTCAGTCCCCATTCACATCTCAGTTCCCATTCGCCACTCTAATCTCAGTCCCCATTCTCCATTCTAATCTCAGTCCTCATTCTAATCTCAGTCCCCATTCTAATCTCTGACCCCATTCTCCATTCTAATCTCAGTCCCCATTCTAATCTCAGTTCCCATTTTCCATTCTAATCCCAGTCCACATTCTAATTCTAATCTCAGTCCTCATTCTAATCTCAGTCCCCATTCACAATTCTAATCTCAGTCCCCATTCTAATCTCAGTCCCCATTCTCCATTCTAATCTCAGTCCCCATTCTAATCTCAGTCCCCATTCTCCATTCCAATCTCAATCCCCATTCTCATCTCAGTCCCCATTCCCCAATCTAATCTCAGTCCCATTCTAATCTCAGTCACCATTCTAATCTCAGTCCCCATTCTCCATTCTAATGTCTGTCCCCATCTAATCTCCGTCCCCATTCTAATCTCAGTCCCCATTCTCCATTCTAATCTCAGTCCCCATTCTAATCTCAATGCCCATTCTCCATTCTAATCTCAGTCCCCATTCTAATGTCAGTCTCCATTCTAATCTCAGTCCCCATTCTAATCTCAGTCTCCCTTCTCCATTCTAATCTCAGTCTCCATTCTAATCTCAGTCCCCATTCTAATCTCAGTCTCCCTTCTCCATTCTAATCTCAGTCCCCATTCTAATCTCAGTCCCCATTCTAATCTCAGTCCCCATTCTTCATTCCAATCTCAGTGCCCATTCTAATCTCAGTCCACATTCTCATCTCAATCCCAATTCTCCATTCTAATCTCAGTCCCCATTCTAATCTCAGTCCCCATTCCCCATTCTAATCTCTGACCCCATTCTCCATTCTAATCTCAGTTCCCATTCTCCATTCTAATCTCAGTACCCATTCTCCATTCTAATCTCAGTCCTCATTCAAATCTCAGTACCCATTCACCATTCTAATCCGAGTCCCCATTCTCCATTCTAATCTCAGCCCCCATTCTAATCTCAGTCCCCATTCTCCATTCCAATCTCAGTCCCCATTCTCATCTCAGTCCCCATTCCCCAAACTAATCTCAGTCCCATTCTAATCTCAGTCCCCATTCTAATCTCAGTCCCCATTCTCCATTCTAATGTCTGTCCCCATCTAATCTCCGTCCCCATTCTAATCTCAGTCCTCATTCTCCATTCTAATCTCAGTCCCCATTCTAATCTCAATCCCCATTCTCCATTCTAATCTCAGTCCCCATTCTAATCTCAGTCTCCATTCTAATCTCAGTCCCCATTCTAATCTCAGTCTCCCTTCTCCATTCTAATCTCAGTCTCCATTCTAATCTCAGTCCCCATTCTAATCTCAGTCTCCCTTCTCCATTCTAATCTCAGTCCCCATTCTAATCTCAGTCCCCATTCTAATCTCAGTCCCCATTCTTCATTCCAATCTCAGTGCCCATTCTAATCTCAGTCCACATTCTCATCTCAATCCCAATTCTCCATTCTAATCTCAGTCCCCATTCTAATCTCAGTCCCCATTCCCCATTCTAATCTCAGTCGCCATTCTAATCTCTGACCCCAATCTCCATTCTAATCTCAGTCCCCATTCTAATCTCAGTTCCCATTCTCCAAATCTAATCTCAGTACCCATTATCCATTCTAATCTCAGTACTTATTCAAATCTCAGTACCCATTCACCATTCTAATCCGAGTCCCCATTCTCTATTCTAATCTCAGCCCCCATTCTAATCTCAGTCCCCATTCTCCATTCTAATCTCAGTCCCCATTCTAATCTCAGTCCCCATTCTCCATTCTAATCTCAGTCCCCATTCTAATCTCAGTCCCCATTCTTCATTCAAATTTCAGTCCCCATTCTAATCTCAGTCCCCATTCTTCATGCAAATCTCAATCCCCATTCTAATCTCAGTCCCCATTCTAATCTCAGTCCCCATTCTCCATTCTAATCTCATTCCCCATTCTAATCTCATTTCCCATTGTAATCTCAGTCCCCATTCCCCATTGTAATCTCAGTCACCATTGTAATCGCAGTCCGCAATCTAATCTCAGGCCCTATTCTCCATTCTAATCTCAGATCCCATTACAATCTCAGTCCCCATTCTAATCTCAGTCCCCATTCTCCATTCTAATCTCAGTCGCAATTCTAATCTCAGTCCCCTTCCACCATTTTAATCTCAGTCACCATTCTAATCTAAGTCCCCATTCTAATCTCAGTCCACATTCTAATCTCAGACCGCATTCTCCATTCTAATCTCAGTCCCCATTCTAATCTCAATCCCCATTCTCTATTCTAATTTCAGTCCCCAATCTAATCTCAGTCCACATTCTAATCTCAGTCCCCATTCTAATCTCATTCTTTATTCTAATCTCAGTTCCCATTCTAATCTCAGACTCCACTTTCCATTCTAATCTCAGTCCCCACTCTAATCTCAGTCCCCATTCTATTCTCAGACTCCATTCTCCATTCTAATCTCAGTCCCTATTCTAATCTCAGTCCCCATTATCCATTCTAATCTCAGCCCCTATTCTAATCTCAGTCCCCATTCTAATCTCAGTACCAATTCTAATCTCAGTCCCCATTCTCCATTCTAATCTCAGTCCCCATTCTAATCTCAGTCCCCATTCTAATCTCAGTCCACATTCTCCATTCTAATCTCAGTCCCCATTCTAATCTCAGTCCCCATTCTCCATTCTAATCTCAGTCCCCATTCTAATCTCAGTCCCCATTCTTCATTCAAATTTCAGTCCCCATTCTAATCTCAGTCCCCATTCTTCATGCAAATCTCAATCCCCATTCTAATCTCAGTCCCCATTCTAATCTCAGTCCCCATTCTCCATTCTAATCTCATTCCCCATTCTAATCTCATTCCCCATTGTAATCTCAGTCCCCATTCCCCATTGTAATCTCAGTCGCCATTGTAATCGCAGTCCGCAATCTAATCTCAGTCCCTATTCTCCATTCTAATCTCAGATTCCATTACAATCTCAGTCCCCATTCTAATCTCAGTCCCCATTCTCCATTCTAATCTCAGTCGCAATTCTAATCTCAGTCCCCTTCCCCCATTTTAATCTCAGTCACCATTCTAATCTCAGTCCCCATTCTAATCTCAGTCCCCATTCTAATCTCAATCCCCATTCTCCATTCTAATTTCAGTCCCCAATCTAATCTCAGTCCACATTCTAATCGAAGTCCCCATTCTAATCTCAGTCCACATTCTAATCTCAGTCCACATTCTCCATTCTAATCTCAGTCCCCATTCTAATCTCAGTCCCCATTCTCCATTCTAATCTCAGTCCCCATTCTAATCTCAGTCCCCATTCTTCATTCAAATTTCAGTCCCCATTCTAATCTCAGTCCCCATTCTTCATGCAAATCTCAATCCCCATTCTAATCTCAGTCCCCATTCTAATCTCAGTCCCCATTCTCCATTCTAATCTCATTCCCCATTCTAATCTCATTCCCCATTGTAATCTCAGTCCCCATTCCCCATTGTAATCTCAGTCGCCATTGTAATCGCAGTCCGCAATCTAATCTCAGTCCCTATTCTCCATTCTAATCTCAGATCCCATTACAATCTCAGTCCCCATTCTAATCTCAGTCCCCATTCTCCATTCTAATCTCAGTCGCAATTCTAATCTCAGTCCCCTTCCCCCATTTTAATCTCAGTCACCATTCTAATCTCAGTCCCCATTCTAATCTCAGTCCCCATTCTAATCTCAATCCCCATTCTCCATTCTAATTTCAGTCCCCAATCTAATCTCAGTCCACATTCTAATCTAAGTCCCCATTCTAATCTCAGTCCACATTCTAATCTCAGACCGCATTCTCCATTCTAATCTCAGTCCCCATTCTAATCTCAATCCCCATTCTCTATTCTAATTTCAGTCCACAATCTAATCTCAGTCCACATTCTAATCTCAGTCCCCATTCTAATCTCATTCCTTATTCTAATCTCAGTTCCCATTCTAATCTCAGACTCCACTTTCCATTCTAATCTCAGTCCCCACTCTAATCTCAGTCCCCATTCTATTCTCAGACCCCATTCTCCATTCTAATCTCAGTCCCTCTTCTAATCTCAGTCCCCATTATCCATTCTAATCTCAGCCCCTATTCTAATCTCAGTCCCCATTCTAATCTCAGTACCAATTCTAATCTCAGTCCCCATTCTCCATTCTAATCTCAGTCCCCATTCCCCAATCTAATCTCAGTCCCCATTTTACTCTCAGTCCTCATTCTAATCTCAGTCCCCATTCTAATCTCAGACCCCATTCTCCATTCTAATCTCAGTCGCCATTCTAATCACAGTCCCCATTCTCCATTCTAATCTCAGCCCCCATTCTAATCTCAGTCCCCATTCTAATCTCAGTACCAATTCCAATCTCAGTCCCCATTCTCCATTCTAATTTCAGTCCCCATTCTAATCTCATTCCCCATTCTCCATTTTAATCGCAGTCATCATTCTAATCTCAGTCCCGATTCTCCATTCTAATCTCAGTCCCCATTCTAATCACAGTCCCCATTCTCCATTCTAATCTCAGCCCATTCTAATATCAGTCCCCATTCTAATCTCAGTCCCCATTCTAATCTCAGTCCCCATTCCCGATTCTAATCTCAGTCCCCATTCTAATCTCAGTCCCCATTCTCCATTCTAATCTCAGTCCCCATTCTAATCTCAGTCCCCATTCTCCATTCTAATCTCAGTCCCCATTCTAATCTCAGTCCCGATTCCCCATTCTAATCTCAGACCCCATTCTAATCTCAGTCGCCATTCTCCATTCTAATCTCATTCCCAATTCTAATCTCTGTCCCCATTTTCCATTCTAATCTCAGTCCCCATTCTAATCTCAGTCCCCATTCTAATCTCAATCCCCATTCTCCATTCTAATGTCAGTCCCCATTCTAATAACAGTCCCATTCTAATCTCAGTCCCCATTCCCCATTCTAATCTCAGTTCCCATTCTAATCTCTGTCCCCATTCTCCATTCTTCTCAGTTCCCATTCTCATCTCTGTCCCCATTCTGCACTCTAATCTCAGTCCCCAGTCTAATATCAGTCCGCCAATCTAATCTCAGTCCCCATTCTCCATTCTAATCTCATTCCGCGTTCTAATCTCTGTCCCCATTCTAATTTCAGTTCCCATTCTAATCTCATTCCCCATTCTCCATTTTAATCGCAGTCATCATTCTAATCTCAGTCCCGATTCTCCATTCTAATCTCAGTCCCCATTCTAATCACAGTCCCCATTCTCCATTCGAATCTCAGCCCATTCTAATCTCAGTCCCCATTCTAATCTCAGTCCCCATTCTAATCTCAGTCCCCATTCCCCATTCTAATCTCAGTCCCCATTCTAATCTCAGTCCCCATTCTAATCTCAGTCCCATTCTCCATTCTAATCTCAGTCCCCATTGTAATCTCAGTCCCCATTCCCCATTGTAATCTCAGTCCCCATTGTAATCGCAGTCCCCATTCTAATCTCAGTCCCCATTCTCCATTCTAATCTCAGATCCCATTCTAATCTCAGTCCGCAATCTAATCTCAGTCCCCATTCTCCATTCTAATCTCAGATCCCATTATAATCTCAGTCCCCATTCTGATCTCAGTCCCCATTCTCCATTCTAATCTCAGTCGCAATTCTAATCTCAATCCCCATTCTCCATTCTAATTTCAGTCCCCAATCTAATCTCAGTCCACATTCTAATCTAAGTCCCCATTCTAATCTCAGTCCACATTCTAATCTCAGACCGCATTCTCCATTCTAATCTCAGTCCCCATTCTAATCTCAATCCCCATTCTCTATTCTAATTTCAGTGCCCAATCTAATCTCTGTCCACATTCTAATCTCAGTCCCCATTCTAATCTCATTCCTTATTCTAATCTCAGTTCCCATTCTATTCTCAGACTCCACTTTCCATTCTAATCTCAGTCCCCACTCTAATCTCAGTCCCCATTCTATTCTCAGACCCCATTGTCCATTCTAATCTCAGTCTCCATTCCCCAATCTAATCTCAGTCCCCATTTTAGTCTCAGTCCTCATTCTAATCTCAGTCCCCATTCTAATCTCAGACCCCATTCTCCATTCTAATCTCAGTCAGCATTCCAATCACAGTCCCCATTCTCCATTCTAATCTCAGCCCCCATTCTAATCTCAGTCCCCATTCTAATCTCAGTACCAATTCTAATCTCAGTCCCCATTCTCCATTCTAATTTCAGTCCCCATTCTAATCTCATTCCCCATTCTCCATTTTAATCGCAGTCATCATTCTAATCTCAGTCCCGATTCTCCATTCTAATCTCAGTCCCCATTCTAATCACAGTCCCCATTCTCCATTCTAATCTCAGCCCATTCGAATCTCAGTCCCCATTCTAATCTCAGTCCCCATTCCCCATTCTAATCTCAGTCCCCATTCTAATCTCAGTCCCCATTCTAATCTCAGTCCCATTCTCCCTTCTAATCTCAGTCCCCATTCTAATCTCAGTCCCCATTCTCCATTCTAATCTCAGTCCGCATTCTAATCTCAGTCCCGATCCCCATTCTAATCTCAGACCCCATTCTAATCTCAGTCGCCATTCTCCATTCTAATCTCAGTCCCAATTCTAATCTCAGTCCCCATTTTCCATTGTAATCTCAGTCCCCATTCTAATCTCAGGCCCCATTCTAATCTCAATCCCCATTCTCCATTCTAATGTCAGTCCCCATTCTAATAACAGTCCCATTCTAATCTCAGTCCACATTCCCCATTCTAATCTCAGTTCCCATTCTAATCTCTGTCCCCATTCTCCATTCATCTCAGTTCCCATTCTCATCTCTGTCCCCATTCTGCAATCTAATCTCAGTCCCCATTCTAATCTCAGTCCGCCAATCTAATCTCAGTCCCCATTCTCCATTCTAATCTCATTCCGCATTCTAATCTCTGTCCCCATTCTAATTTCAGTTCCCATTCTAATCTCATTCCCCATTCTCCATTTTAATCGCAGTCATCATTCTAATCTCAGTCCCGATTCACCATTCTAATCTCAGTCCCCATTCTAATCACAGGCCCCATTCTCCATTCTAATCTCAGCCCATTCTAATCTCAGTCCCCATTCTAATCTCAGTCCCCATTCTAATCTCAGTCCCCATTCTCCATTCTAATCTCAGTCCCCATTCTAATCTCAGTCCCCATTCTAATCTCAGTCCCCATTCTCCATTCTAATCTCAGTCCCCATTCTAATCTCAGTCCCCATTCTCCATTCTAATCTCAGTCCCCATTCTAATCTCAGTCCTGATTCCCCATTCTAATCTCAGACCCCATTCTAATCTCAGTCACCATTCTCCATTCTAATCTCAGTCCCAATTCTAATCTCAGTCCCCATTTTCCATTCTAATCTCAGTCCCCATTCTAATATCAGTCCCCATACTCCATTCTAATGTCAGTCCCCATTCTAATAACAGTCCCATTCTAATCTCAGTCCCCATTCCCCATTCTAAACTCAGTTCCCATTCGAATCTCTGTCCCCATTCTCCATTCATCTCAGTTCCCATTCTCATCTCTGTCCCCATTCTGCACTCTAATCTCAGTCCCCATTCTAATCTCAGTCCGCCAATCTAATCTCAGTCCCCATTCTCCATTCTAATCTCATTCTGCATTCTAATCTCTGTCCCCATTCTAATCTCAGTCCCCATTCTAATCTCAGTCCCCATTCTTCATTCAAATTTCACTCCCCATTCTAATCTCAGTCCCCATTCTTCATGCAAATCTCAGTACCCATTCTAATCTCAGTCCCCATTCTAATCTCAGTTCCCATTCTCCATTCTAATCTCATTCCCCATTGTAATCTCAGTCCCCATTCCCCATTGTAATCTCAGTTCCCATTCGCCATTCTAATCTCAATCCCCATTCTAATCTCAGTCCCCATTCTAATCTCAGTGCCCATTCTCCATTCTAATCACATTTCCCATTCTAATCTCAGTCCACATTCTAATCTCAGTCCCCATTCTCCATTCTAATCTCATTCCCCATTGTAATGTCAGTCCCCATTCCCCATTGTAATCTCAGTCCCCATTGTAATCGCAGTCCCCATTCTAATCTCAGTCCCCATTCTCCATTCTAATCTCAGATCCCATTCTAATCTCAATCCGCAATCTAATCTCAGTCCCCATTCTCCATTCTAATCTCAGATCCCATTATAATCTCAGTCCCCATTCTATTCTCAGTCCCCATTCTCCATTCTAATCTCTGTCCCCATTCTAATCTCAATCCCCATTCTCTATTCTAATTTCAGTCCCCAATCTAATCTCTGTCCACATTCTAATCTCAGTCCCCATTCTAATCTCATTCCTTATTCTAATCTCAGTTCCCATTCTAATCTCAGACTCCACTTTCCATTCTAATCTCAGTCCCCACTCTAATCTCAGTCCCCATTCTATTCTCAGACCCCATTGTCCATTCTAATCTCAGTCTCCATTCCCCAATCTAATCTCAGTTCCCATTTTAGTCTCAGTCCTCATTCTAATCTCAGTCCCCATTCTAATCTCAGACCCCATTCTCCATTCTAATCTCAGTCAGCATTCCAATCACAGTCCCCATTCTCCATTCTAATCTCAGCCCCCATTCTAATCTCAGTCCCCATTCTAATCTCAGTACCAATTCTAATCTCAGTCCCCATTCTCCATTCTAATTTCAGTCCCCATTCTAATCTCATTCCCCATTCTCCATTTTAATCGCAGTCATCATTCTAATCTCAGTCCCGATTCTCCATTCTAATCTCAGTCCCCATTCTAATCACAGTCCCCATTCTCCATTCTAATCTCAGCCCATTCGAATCTCAGTCCCCATTCTAATCTCAGTCCCCATTCCCCATTCTAATCTCAGTCCCCATTCTGATCTCAGTCCCCATTCTAATCTCAGTCCCATTCTCCATTATAATCTCAGTCCCCATTCTAATCTCAGTCCCCATTCTCCATTCTAATCTCAGTCCGCATTCTAATCTCAGTCCCGATCCCCATTCTAATCTCAGACCCCATTCTAATCTCAGTCGCCATTCTCCATTCTAATCTCAGTCCCAATTCTAATCTCAGTCCCCATTTTCTATTCTAATCTGAGTCCCCATTCTAATCTCAGGCCCCATTCTAATCTCAATCTCCATTCTCCATTCTAATGTCAGTCCCCATTCTAATAACAGTCCCATTCTAATCTCAGTCCACATTCCCCATTCTAATCTCAGTTCCCATTCTAATCTCTGTCCCCATTCTCCATTCATCTCAGTTCCCATTCTCATCTCTGTCCCCATTCTGCACTCTAATCTCAGTCCCCATTCTAATCTCAGTCCGCCAATCTAATCTCAGTCCCCATTCTCCATTCTAATCTCATTCCGCATTCTAATCTCTGTCCCCATTCTAATTTCAGTTCCCATTCTAATCTCATTCCCCATTCTCCATTTTAATCGCAGTCATCATTCTAATCTCAGTCCCGATTCACCATTCTAATCTCAGTCCCCATTCTAATCACAGTCCCCATTCTCCATTCTAATCTCAGCCCATTCTAATCTCAGTCCCCATTCTAATCTCAGTCCCCATTCTAATCTCAGTCCCCATTCTCCATTCTAATCTCAGTCCCCATTCTAATCAGTCCCCATTCTAATCTCAGTCCCCATTCTAATCTCAGTCCCCATTCTCCATTCTAATCTCAGTCCCCATTCTAATCTCAGTCCTGATTCCCCATTCTAATCTCAGACCCCATTCTAATCTCAGTCACCATTCTCCATTCTAATCTCAGTCCCCATTCTAATCTCAGTCCCCATTCTCCATTCTAATCTCAGTCCCCATTCTAATCTCAGTCCTGATTCCCCATTCTAATCTCAGACCCCATTCTAATCTCAGTCCCCATACTCCATTCTAATGTCAGTCCCCATTCTAATAACAGTCCCATTCTAATCTCAGTCCCCATTCCCCATTCTAATCTCAGTTCCCATTCGAATCTCAGTCCCCATTCTCCATTCTAATCTCATTCTGCATTCTAATCTCTGTCCCCATTCTAATCTCAGTCCCCATTCTAATCTCAGTCCCCATTCTTCATTCAAATTTCACTCCCCATTCTAATCTCAGTCCCCATTCTTCATGCAAATCTCAGTACCCATTCTAATCTCAGTCCCCATTCTAATCTCAGTTCCCATTCTCCTTTCTAATCTCATTCCCCATTGTAATCTCAGTCCCCATTCCCCATTGTAATCTCAGTCCCCATTCGCCATTCTCATCTCAATCCCCATTCTAATCTCAGTCCCCATTCTAATCTCAGTGCCCATTCTCCATTCTAATCACATTTCCCATTCTAATCTCAGTCCACATTCTAATCTCAGTCCCCATTCTCCATTCTAATCTCATTCCCCATTCTAATCTCAGTCCCCATTCTCCATTCTAATCTCAGATCCCATTCTAATCTCAATCCGCAATCTAATCTCAGTCCCCATTCTCCATTCTAATCTCAGATCCCATTATAATCTCAGTCCCCATTCTAATCTCAGTCCCCATTCTCCATTCTAATCTCAGTCGCAATTCTGATCTCAGTCCCCTTTCCCCATTCTAATCTCAGTCACCATTCTAATCTCAATCCCCATTCTCCATTCTAATTTCAGTCCCCAATCTAATCTCAGTCCACATTCTAATCTAAGTCCCCATTCTAATCTCAGTCCACATTCTAATCTCAGACCGCATTCTCCATTCTAATCTCAGTCCCCATTCTAATCTCAATCCCCATTCTCTCTTCTAATTTCAGTCCCCAATCTAATCTCAGTCCACATTCTAATCTCAGTCCCCATTCTAATCTCATTCCTTATTCTAATCTCAGTTCCCATTCTAATCTCAGACTCCACTTTCCATTTTAATCTCAGTCCCCACTCTAATCTCAGTCCCCATTCTATTCTCAGACCGCATTATCCATTCTAATCTCAGTCCCCATTCTAATCTCAATCCACATTATCCATTCTAATCTCAGCCCCTTTTCTAATCTCAGTCCCCATTCTAATCTCAGTACCAATTCTAATCTCAGTCCCCATTCTCCATTCTAATTTCAGTCCCCATTGTAATCTCAGTGCTCATTCTAATCTCAAACCCCATTCTCCATTCTAATCTCAGTCGCCATTGTAATCTCAGTGCCCATTCTCATCTCAGACCCCATTCTCCATTCTAATCTCATTCCCCATTGTAATCTCAGTCCCCATTCCCCATTGTAATCTCAGTCCCCATTCGCCATTCTAATCTCAATCCCCATTCTAATCTCAGTCCCCATTCTAATCTCAGTGCCCATTCTCCATTCTAATCACATTTCCCATTCTAATCTCAGTCCACATTCTAATCTCAGTCCCCATTCTCCATTCTAATCTCATTCCCCATTGTAATCTCAGTCCCCATTCCCCATTGTAATCTCAGTCCCCATTGTAATCGCAGTCCCCATTCTAATCTCAGTCCCCATTCTCCATTCTAATCTCAGATCCCATTCTAATCTCAATCCGCAATCTAATCTCAGTCCCCATTCTCCATTCTAATCTCAGATCCCATTATAATCTCAGTTCCCATTCTAATCTCAGTCCCCATTCTCCATTCTAATCTCAGTCCCCATTCTAATCTCAATCCCCATTCTCTATTCTAATTTCAGTCCCCAATCTAATCTCTGTCCACATTCTAATCTCAGTCCCCATTCTGATCTCATTCCTTATTCTAATCTCAGTTCCCATTCTAATCTCAGACTCCACTTTCATTCTAATCTCAGTCCCCACTCTAAGCTCAGTCCCCATTCTATTCTCAGACCCCATTGTCCATTCTAATCTCAGTCTCCATTCCCCAATCTAATCTCAGTCCCCATTTTAGTCTCAGTCCTCATTCTAATCTCAGTCCCCATTCTAATCTCAGACCCCATTCTCCATTCTAATCTCAGTCAGCATTCCAATCACAGTCCCCATTCTCCATTCTAATCTCAGCCCCCATTCTAATCTCAGTCCCCATTCTAATCTCAGTACCAATTCTAATCTCAGTCCCCATTCTCCATTCTAATTTCAGTCCCCATTCTAATCTCATTCCCCATTCTCCATTTTAATCGCAGTCATCATTCTAATCTCAGTCCCGATTCTCCATTCTAATCTCAGTCCCCATTCTAATCACAGTCCCCATTCTCCATTCTAATCTCAGCCCATTCGAATCTCAGTCCCCATTCTAATCTCAGTCCCCATTCCCCATTCTAATCTCAGTCCCCATTCTAATCTCAGTCCCCATTCTAATCTCAGTCCCATTCTCCATTCTAATCTCAGTCCCCATTCTAATCTCAGTCCCCATTCTCCATTCTAATCTCAGTCCGCATTCTAATCTCAGTCCCGATCCCCATTCTAATCTCAGACCCCATTCTAATCTCAGTCGCCATTCTCCATTCTAATCTCAGTCCCAATTCTAATCTCACTCCCCATTTTCCATTCTAATCTGAGTCCCCATTCTAATCTCAGGCCCCATTCTAATCTCAATCCCCATTCTCCATTCTAATGTCAGTTCCCATTCTAATAACAGTCCCATTCTAATCTCAGTCCACATTCCCCATTCTAATCTCAGTTCCCATTCTAATCTCTGTCCCCATTCTCCATTCATCTCAGTTCCCATTCTCATCTCTGTCCCCATTCTGCACTCTAATCTCAGTCCCTATTCTAATCTCAGTCCGCCAATCTAATCTCAGTCCCCATTCTCCATTCTAATCTCATTCCGCATTCTAATCTCTGTCCCCATTCTAATTTCAGTTCCCATTCTAATCTCATTCCCCATTCTCCATTTTAATCGCAGTCATCATTCTAATCTCAGTCCCGATTCACCATTCTAATCTCAGTCCCCATTCTAATCACAGTCCCCATTCTCCATTCTAATCTCAGCCCATTCTAATCTCAGTCCCCATTCTAATCTCAGTCCCCATTCTAATCTCAGTCCCCATTCTCCATTCTAATCTCAGTCCCCATTCTAATCTCAGTCCCCATTCTAATGTCAGTCCCCATTCTAATAACAGTCCCATTCTAATCTCAGTCCCCATTCCCCATTCTAATCTCAGTTCCCATTCGAATCTCAGTCCCCATTCTCCATTCTAATCTCATTCTGCATTCTAATCTCTGTCCCCATTCTAATCTCAGTCCCCATTCTAATCTCAGTCCCCATTCTTCATTCAAATTTCACTCCCCATTCTAATCTCAGTCCCCATTCTTCATGCAAATCTCAGTACCCATTCTAATCTCATTCCCCATTGTAATCTCAGTCCCCATTCCCCATTGTAATCTCAGTCCCCATTCGCCATTCTAATCTCAATCCCCATTCTAATCTCAGTCCCCATTCTAATCTCAGTGCCCATTCTCCATTCTAATCACATTTCCCATTCTAATCTCAGTCCACATTCTAATCTCAGTCCCCATTCTCCATTCTAATCTCATTCCCCATTGTAATCTCAGTCCCCATTCCCCATTGTAATCTCAGTCCCCATTGTAATCGCAGTCCCCATTCTAATCTCAGTCCCCATTCTCCATTCTAATCTCAGATCCCATTCTAATCTCAATCCGCAATCTAATCTCAGTCCCCATTCTCCATTCTAATCTCAGATCCCATTATAATCTCAGTCCCCATTCTAATCTCAGTCCCCATTCTCCATTCTAATCTCAGTCGCAATTCTGATCTCAGTCCCCTTTCCCCATTCTAATCTCAGTCACCATTCTAATCTCAATCCCCATTCTCCATTCTAATTTCAGTCCCCAATCTAATCTCAGTCCACATTCTAATCTAAGTCCCCATTCTAATCTCAGTCCACATTCTAATCTCAGACCGCATTCTCCATTCTAATCTCAGTCCCCATTCTAATCTCAATCCCCATTCTCTCTTCTAATTTCAGTCCCCAATCTAATCTCAGTCCACATTCTAATCTCAGTCCCCATTCTAATCTCATTCCTTATTCTAATCTCAGTTCCCATTCTAATCTCAGACTCCACTTTCCATTCTAATCTCAGTCCCCACTCTAATCTCAGTCCCCATTCTATTCTCAGACCCCATTATCCATTCTAATCTCAGTCCCCATTCTAATCTCAGTCCACATTATCCATTCTAATCTCAGCCCCTTTTCTAATCTCAGTCCCCATTCTAATCTCAGTACCAATTCTAATCTCAGTCCCCATTCACCATTCTAATCTCAGCCCCCATTCTAATCTCAGTCCCCATTCTAATCTCAGTACCAATTCTAATCTCAGTCCCCATTCTCCATTCTAATTTCAGTCCCCATTCTAATCTCATTCCCCATTCTCCATTTTAATCGCAGTCATCATTCTAATCTCAGTCCCGATTCTCCATTCTAATCTCAGTCCCCATTCTAATCACAGTCCCCATTCTCCATTCTAATCTCAGCCCATTCGAATCTCAGTCCCCATTCCCCATTCTAATCTCAGTCCCCATTCTAATCTCAGTCCCCATTCTAATCTCAGTCCCATTCTCCATTCTAATCTCAGTCCCCATTCTAATCTCAGTCCCCATTCTCCATTCTAATCTCAGTCCGCATTCTAATCTCAGTCCCGATCCCCATTCTAATCTCAGACCCCATTCTAATCTCAGTCGCCATTCTCCATTCTAATCTCAGTCCCAATTCTAATCTCACTCCCCATTTTCCATTCTAATCTGAGTCCCCATTCTAATCTCAGGCCCCATGCTAATCTCAATCCCCATTCTCCATTCTAATGTCAGTCCCCATTCTAATAACAGTCCCATTCTAATCTCAGTCCACATTCCCCATTCTAATCTCAGTTCCCATTCTAATCTCTGTCCCCATTCTCCATTCATCTCAGTTCCCATTCTCATCTCTGTCCCCATTCTGCACTCTAATCTCAGTCCCCATTCTAATCTCAGTCCGCCAATCTAATCTCAGTCCCCATTCTCCATTCTAATCTCAGTCCACATTCTAATCTCAGTCCCCATTCTCCATTCTAATCTCATTCCCCATTGTAATCTCAGTCCCCATTCCCCATTGTAATCTCAGTCCCCATTGTAATCGCAGTCCCCATTCTAATCTCAGTCCCCATTCTCCATTCTAATCTCAGATCCCATTCTAATCTCAATCCGCAATCTAATCTCAGTCCCCATTCTCCATTCTAATCTCAGATCCCATTATAATCTCAGTCCCCATTCTAATCTCAGTCCCCATTCTCCATTCTAATCTCAGTCGCAATTCTGATCTCAGTCCCCTTTCCCCATTCTAATCTCAGTCACCATTCTAATCTCAATCCCCATTCTCCATTCTAATTTCAGTCCCCAATCTAATCTCAGTCCACATTCTAATCTAAGTCCCCATTCTAATCTCAGTCCACATTCTAATCTCAGACCGCATTCTCCATTCTAATCTCAGTCCCCATTCTAATCTCAATCCCCATTCTCTCTTCTAATTTCAGTCCCCAATCTAATCTCAGTCCACATTCTAATCTCAGTCCCCATTCTAATCTCATTCCTTATTCTAATCTCAGTTCCCATTCTAATCTCAGACTCCACTTTCCATTCTAATCTCAGTCCCCACTCTAATCTCAGTCCCCATTCTATTCTCAGACCCCATTATCCATTCTAATCTCAGTCCCCATTCTAATCTCAGTCCACATTATCCATTCTAATCTCAGCCCCTTTTCTAATCTCAGTCCCCATTCTAATCTCAGTACCAATTCTAATCTCAGTCCCCATTCTCCATTCTAATCTCAGCCCCCATTCTAATCTCAGTCCCCATTCTAATCTCAGTACCAATTCTAATCTCAGTCCCCATTCTCCATTCTAATTTCAGTCCCCATTCTAATCTCATTCCCCATTCTCCATTTTAATCGCAGTCATCATTCTAATCTCAGTCCCGATTCTCCATTCTAATCTCAGTCCCCATTCTAATCACAGTCCCCATTCTCCATTCTAATCTCAGCCCATTCGAATCTCAGTCCCCATTCCCCATTCTAATCTCAGTCCCCATTCTAATCTCAGTCCCCATTCTAATCTCAGTCCCATTCTCCATTCTAATCTCAGTCCCCATTCTAATCTCAGTCCCCATTCTCCATTCTAATCTCAGTCCGCATTCTAATCTCAGTCCCGATCCCCATTCTAATCTCAGACCCCATTCTAATCTCAGTCGCCATTCTCCATTCTAATCTCAGTCCCAATTCTAATCTCACTCCCCATTTTCCATTCTAATCTGAGTCCCCATTCTAATCTCAGGCCCCATTCTAATCTCAATCCCCATTCTCCATTCTAATGTCAGTCCCCATTCTAATAACAGTCCCATTCTAATCTCAGTCCACATTCCCCATTCTAATCTCAGTTCCCATTCTAATCTCTGTCCCCATTCTCCATTCATCTCAGTTCCCATTCTCATCTCTGTCCCCATTCTGCACTCTAATCTCAGTCCCCATTCTAATCTCAGTCCGCCAATCTAATCTCAGTCCCCATTCTCCATTCTAATCTCATTCCGATTTCTAATCTCTGTCCCCATTCTAATTTCAGTTCCCATTCTAATCTCATTCCCCATTCTCCATTTTAATCGCATTCATCATTCTAATCTCAGTCCCGATTCACCATTCTAATCTCAGTCCCCATTCTAATCACAGTCCCCATTCTCCATTCTAATCTCAGCCCATTCTAATCTCAGTCCCCATTCTAATCTCAGTCCCCATTCTAATCTCAGTCCCCATTCTCCATTCTAATCTCAGTCCCCATTCTAATCTCAGTCCCCATTCTAATCTCAGTCCCCATTCTCCATTCTAATCTCAGTCTCCATTCTAATCTCAGTCCCCATTCTCCATTCTAATCTCAGTCCCCATTCTAATCTCAGTCCTGATTCCCCATTCTAATCTCAGACCCCATTCTAATCTCAGTCACCATTCTCCATTCTAATCTCAGTCCCAATTCTAATCTCAGTCCCCATTTTCCATTCTAATCTCAGTCCCCATTCTAATCTCAGTCCCCATACTCCATTCTAATCTCAGTCCCCATTCTAATAACAGTCCCATTCTAATCTCAGTCCCCATTCCCCATTCTAATCTCAGTTCCCATTCGAATCTCAGTCCCCATTCTCCATTCTAATCTCATTCTGCATTCTAATCTCTGTCCCCATTCTAATCTCAGTCCCCATTCTAATCTCAGTCCCCATTCTTCATTCAAATTTCACTCCCCATTCTAATCTCAGTCCCCATTCTTCATGCAAATCTCAGTACCCATTCTAATCTCATTCCCCATTGTAATCTCAGTCCCCATTCCCCATTGTAATCTCAGTCCCCATTCGCCATTCTAATCTCAATCCCCATTCTAATCTCAGTCCCCATTCTAATCTCAGTGCCCATTCTCCATTCTAATCACATTTCCCATTCTAATCTCAGTCCACATTCTAATCTCAGTCCCCATTCTCCATTCTAATCTCATTCCCAATTGTAATCTCAGTCCCCATTCCCCATTGTAATCTCAGTCCCCATTGTAATCGCAGTCCCCATTCTAATCTCAGTCCCCATTCTCCATTCTAATCTCAGATCCCATTCTAATCTCAATCCGCAATCTAATCTCAGTCCCCATTCTCCATTCAAATCTCAGATCCCATTATAATCTCAGTCCCCATTCTAATCTCAGTCCCCATTCTCCATTCTAATCTCAGTCGCAATTCTGATCTCAGTTCCCTTTCCCCATTCTAATCTCAGTCACCATTCTAATCTCAATCCCCATTCTCCATTCTAATTTCAGTCCCCAATCTAATCTCAGTCCACATTCTAATCTAAGTCCCCATTCTAATCTCAGTCCACATTCTAATCTCAGACCGCATTCTCCATTCTAATCTCAGTCCCCATTCTAATCTCAATCCCCATTCTCTCTTCTAATTTCAGTCCCCAATCTAATCTCAGTCCACATTCTAATCTCAGTCCCCATTCTAATCTCATTCCTTATTCTAATCTCAGTTCCCATTCTAATCTCAGACTCCACTTTCCATTCTAATCTCAGTCCCCACTCTAATCTCAGTCCCCATTCTATTCTCAGACCCCATTATCCATTCTAATCTCAGTCCCCATTCTAATCTCAGTCCACATTATCCATTCTAATCTCAGCCCCTTTTCTAATCTCAGTCCCCATTCTAATCTCAGTACCAATTCTAATCTCAGTCCCCATTCTCCATTCTAATTTCAGTCCCCATTGTAATCTCAGTGCTCATTCTAATCTCAAACCCCATTCTCCATTCTAATCTCAGTCGCCATTGTAATCTCAGTGCCCATTCTCATCTCAGACCCCATTCTCCATTCTAATCTCAGTCCCCATTGTAATCTCAGTGCCCATTCTCCATTCTAATCTCAGACCCCATTCTCCATTCTAATCTCAGTCCCCATTCTAATCTCAGTCCCCATTCTCCATTCTACTCTCAGTCCCCATTCTAATCTCAGTCCCCATTCTAATCTCCGTCCCCATTCTAATCTCTGTCTCCATTCTCCATTCTAATCTCAGTCCCCATTCTCATCTCAGTTCCCATTCGCCACTCTAATCTCAGTCCCCATTCTCCATTCTAATCTCAGTCCTCATTCTAATCTCAGTCCCCATTCTAATCTCAGTCCCCAATCTCCATTCTAATCTCAGTCCCCATTCTCATCTCAGTCCCCATTCTAATCTCTGACCCCATTCTCCATTCTAATCTCAGTCCCCATTATAATCTCAGTTCCCATTCTCCATTCTAATCCCAGTCCACATTCTAATTCTAATCTCAGTCCTCATTCTAATCTCAGTCCCCATTCACAATTCTAATCTCAGTCCCCATTCTAATCTCAGTCCCCATTCTCCAATTCTAATCTCAGTCCCTATTCTAATCTCAGTCCCCATTCTCCATTCTAATCTCAGTCCCCATTCTCATCTCAGTCCCCATTCCCCAATCTAATCTCAGTCCCATTCTAATCTCAGTCCCCATTCTAATCTCAGTCCCCATTCTCCATTCTAATGTCAGTCCCCATTCTAATCTCCGTCCCCATTCTAATCTCAGTTCCCATTCTCCATTCTAATCTCAGTCCCCATTCTAATCTCAATCCCCATTCTCCATTCTAATCTCAGTACTCATTCTAATCTCAGTCCCCATTCTCATCTCAGTTCCCATTCACCACTCTAATCTCAGTCCCCATTCTCCATTCTAATCTCAGTCCTCATTCTAATCTCAGTCCCCATTCTAATCTCAGTCCCCAATCTCCATTCTAATCTCTGTCCCCATTCTCATCTCAGTCCCCATTCTAATGTCTGACCCCATTCTCCATTCTAATCTCAGTCCCCATTATAATCTCAGTTCCCATTCTCCATTCTAATCCCAGTCCACATTCTAATTCTAATCTCAGTCCTCATTCTAATCTCAGTCCACATTCTCCATTCTAATCTCAGTCCTCATTCTAATCTCAGTCCCCATTCTAATCTCAGTCCCCAATCTCCATTCTAATCTCAGTCCCCATTCTCATCTCAGTCCCCATTCTAATCTCTGACCCCATTCTCCATTCTTATCTCAGTCCCCATTATAATCTCAGTTCCCATTCTCCATTCTAATCCCAGTCCACATTCTAATTCTAATCTCAGTCCTCATTCTAATCTCAGTCCCCATTCACAATTCTAATCTCAGTCCCCATTCTAATCTCAGTCCCCATTCTCCAATTCTAATCTCAGTCCCCATTCTAATCTCAGTCCCCATTCTCCATTCTAATCTCAGTCCCCATTCTCATCTCAGTCCCCATTCCCCAATCTAATCTCAGTCCCATTCTAATCTCAGTCCCCATTCTAATCTCAGTCCCCATTCTCCATTCTAATGTCAGTCCCCATTCTAATCTCCGTCCCCATTCTAATCTCAGTTCCCATTCTCCATTCTAATCTCAGTCCCCATTCTAATCTCAATCCCCATTCTCCATTCTAATCTCAGTACTCATTCTAATCTCAGTCCCCATTCTCATCTCAGTTCCCATTCACCACTCTAATCTCAGTCCCCATTCTCCATTCTAATCTCAGTCCTCATTCTAATCTCAGTCCCCATTCTAATCTCAGTCCCCAATCTCCATTCTAATCTCTGTCCCCATTCTCATCTCAGTCCCCATTCTAATGTCTGACCCCATTCTCCATTCTAATCTCAGTCCCCATTATAATCTCAGTTCCCATTCTCCATTCTAATCCCAGTCCACATTCTAATTCTAATCTCAGTCCTCATTCTAATCTCAGTCCACATTCTCCATTCTAATCTCAGTCCTCATTCTAATCTCAGTCCCCATTCTAATCTCAGTCCCCAATCTCCATTCTAATCTCAGTCCCCATTCTCATCTCAGTCCCCATTCTAATCTCTGACCCCATTCTCCATTCTAATCTCAGTCCCCATTATAATCTCAGTTCCCATTCTCCATTCTAATCCCAGTCCACATTCTAATCTCAGTCCCCATTCTCCATTCTAATCTCAGTCCTCATTCTAATCTCAGTCCCCATTCTAATCTCAGTCCCCAATCTCCATTCTAATCTCAGTCCCCATTCTCATCTCAGTCCCCATTCTAATCTCTGACCCCATTCTCCATTCTAATCTCAGTCCCCATTATAATCTCAGTTCCCATTCTCCATTCTAATCCCAGTCCACATTCTAATTCTAATCTCAGTCCTCATTCTAATCTAAGTCCCCATTCACAATTCTAATCTCAGTCCCCATTCTAATCTCAGTCCCCATTCTCCAATTCTAATCTCAGTCCCCATTCTAATCTCAGTCCCCATTCTCCATTCTAATCTCAGTCCCCATTCTCATCTCAGTCCCCATTCCCCAATCTAATCTTAGTCCCATTCTAATCTCAGTCCACATTCTAATCTCAGTCCCCATTCTCCATTCTAATGTCAGTCCCCATTCTAATCTCCGTCCCCATTCTAATCTCAGTTCCCATTCTCCATTCTAATCTCAGTCCCCATTCTCCATTCTAATCTCAGTCCCCATTCTAATCTCAGTCTCCATTCTCATCTCAGTCCCCATTCTAATCTCAGTCTCCCTTCTCCATTCTAATCTCAGTCCCCATTCTAATCTCAGTCCCCATTCTAATCTCAGTCCCCATTCTTCATTCCAATCTCAGTGCCCATTCTAATCTCAGTCCACATTCTCATCTCAGTCCCAATTCTCCATTCTAATCTCAGTCCCCATTCTAATCTCAGTCCCCATTCCCCATTCTAATCTCAGTCGCCATTCTAATCTCTGACCCCATTCTCCATTCTAATCTCAGTCCCCATTCTAATCTCAGTTCCCATTCTCCATTCTAATCTCAGTCCCCATTCTCCATTCTAATCTCAGTCCTCATTCAAATCTCAGTACCCATTCACCATTCTAATCTGAGTCCCCATTCTCCATTCTAATCTCAGTCCCCATTCTAATCTCAGTCCCCATTCTCCATTCTAATCTCAGTCCCCATTCTAATCTCAGTCCCCATTCTCCATTCTAATCTCAGTCCCCATTCTATTCTCAGTCCCCATTCCCCAATCTAATCTCAGTCCCCATTCTAATCTCTGTCCCCATTCTCCATTTTAATCTCAGTCCCATTCTTATCTCAGTCCCCATTCTAATCTCAGTCCCCATTCTAATCTTAGTCCCCATTCCCCATTCTAATCTCAATCCCCATTCTAATCTCAGTCCCCATTCTCCATTCTAATCTCAGTCCCCATTCTCCATTCTAATCTCAGTCCCTCTTCTAATCTCAGTTCCCATTCTCCATTCTAATCTCAGTCCCCATTCTAATCTCAGTCCCCATTCTCCATTCTAATCTCAGTCCCCATTCTAATCTCAATCCCCATTCCTCATTCTAATCTCAGTCCCCCTTCTAATCTCATTCCCCATTCTAATCCCAGTCCACATTCTAATCTCAGTCCCCATTCTAATCTCAGTTCCCATTCTAATCTCAGTCCCCATTCTCCATTGTATTCTCCGTCCCCATTCTAATCTCAGTCCCCATTCTCCATTCTCATCTCAGTCCCCATTCCAATCTCAGTCCCCATTCTCCATTCTTATCTCAGTCCCCATTCTAATCTCAGTCCCTATTCTACATTCTACTCTCAGTCCCCATTCTAATCTCATTCCCCATTCTAATCTCAGTCCCCATTCTCCATTCTAATCCCTGTCCCCATTCTAATCTCAGTCCCCATTCTCCATTCTAATCTCAGTCCCCATTCTAATCCCATTCCCCATTCTAATCCCATTCCCCATTCTAATCTCAGTCCCCATTCTAATCTCAGTCCCCATGCTAATCTCAGTCTCCATTCTAATCTCAGTCCCCATTCTAATCTCAGTCCACATTTCGCATTCTAATCTCAGTCCCCATTCTCCATTCTAATCTCAGTCCCCATTCTCCATTCTAATCTCAGTCCCCATTCTCATCTCATTCCCCATCTAAGTCCGCATTCTAATCTCATTCTTTCCCTCCCGGGGTGGGATGGAGGTGGGGGTGGGGGGTGGGGAAGCTACTGGCTCCCGCATAATTGCACGGGGGTTAGCGGAGGCGCGTGCCACGATAACCCATGCTGTCAATGAACTAATCGGCATGCACAGCGCTCGCTTTCCGCCCCGCAGAGTATGTTGCCATGCGTCCTGTGAGGCTCCCTCGTGCAGTTCTAGCACCAACTTCGCGGGTCGTGTATCGGAGGTTAAGTGGGAGGCTGCGAGCGCCCTGCACCACCATTATGGTGGTGTTGTGACTCAACATTCAGCCCATCATATCCGTGCCGGACGACAAAGAGCTAACTAGCCTAATCCCACTTTCCAGCTCTTGGTCGGTAGCCCGTTTCCCAAACATAAGAAGATAAGAACATAAGAAATAGGAACAGGAGTTGGCCATCTGGCCCCTCGAGCCTATTCTGCCATTCAATAAGATCATGGCTGATCTGATCATGGACTCAGCTCCATTCCCTGCCCGCTCCCCATAACCCCTTATTCCCTTATCAGTTAAGAAACTGTCTATTTCTGTTCAAAATTTATTTAATGTCCCAGCTCCCACAACTCTTTGAGGCAGTGAATGCCACAGATTTACAACACTCAGAGAGAAGAAATTCCTTTTCATCTCAGTTTTAAATGGGTAACCACTTATTCTAAGGTTATGCTCTATAGTTCTAGTCTCACTTATCAGTGGAAACATTCTCTCCACATCCACCTTGTCCAGCCCCTCATAATCTTACACCTTTCGATAAGATCACCTCTCATTCTTCTGAATTCCAATGGGTAGAGGCCCAACCTACTCAACCTTTTCTCATAAGTCAACCCCCTCATCCCCGTAATCAACCTAGTGAACCTTCTCTGAACTGCCTACAAAGCAAGTATATCCTTTCGTAAATATGGAAACCTAAACTGCACGGAGTATTCCAGGTGAAAGAATTTTGGATTGCCAACTTGTACCAAAAATGATCACTTTATTGTGGGTTTGAGTGCCTAAAACTTTAGAACCTTCATACATCCGAAATCTAAATGGAATTCAATCCTCGGTGCCAATGTTGAAAATACAGCAATGACTCACTGTGGCTGGCAATGATTGGCTAAGCCAGTTGGGTGGCAGAATCGCTTTAGTTTGTTACCCTTGGACTTTACGGGGGGAAATAGAAACCATACCAGGCGAATGGCGTGGATTGGACACAGTGAAGATTTTCCTGGAGACATGGGCATTAACGGCAGAGCTTTATAAAATCAACTGCTGCAGAAGTATTATCTTCTTCTTAGGCAGTCCCTCGAATCGAGGATGACTTGCTTCCACCCCAATAGGGGATGAGTTTAATGAGTTCACTAGTGTTTCAATGAAGGACCTAATATTCCAGGTCCTGAACTACATGTTGAAGGGTGGAAAATGCCTGTGCGTGGATTTTCTTAGCGTTGGATGGCCGTTGCACACCAGCCACCACACGGGCTTGACAAAGCTCGGTCTTGGTCCAGTGGCAAGGGTTAACCAGGACGACTGGAGACCAGCTCTGCTGCATGTTTTATGTTATGTTATTATTATGTTACATGTTACTTGCATTATGTTACATGAAGGGCCAAGGACTGGGAAGTTGAGAGTTTGAAATTACAGTTGTAAGTAACTTGGAGAAGTTAATTTTTTTCCTAAGGGCTGAAACAGAAGGGTTGTAAGGAGATGGGGATGTGGATAGTGAGGGTTAGAAGGAACTGGTATGAGATGGCCTTGCCGGTAATTGAGACCTGGGCGAGGAGACAATGGGAGATGGCAAGGTGGAGGGGGTGTAGGTGGTTTTCTCGGGCGTACCAAAAACGCACCTCCTACTACAAGTTCTGGACAATAGGGATTATATAGACAGATCAGACTCGGACACACACTTTTCAGGCTCAACTGTATTGTGTTTAATAAGATTAACAAAACGCGGCTCGTGGGTTCTGCCCTGTACATTTCTGCTCGCAAACACAGTTCCAGTTAATTTATGAACTTTGCTAGCACTTGTGTGCTGAGAGATTTGTTTGGTGTTATCACTGGTGGACATAAACGCCTATGCTATCGCAATGACCTTACTGAGAGTCGGTGTCTTTACAGTCAAAAGTTTTCGTAGGATAATCTCGTGGCCAATGCCTAGTACAAAAATGTCTCTGAGCTTTTGCTCCAGGTAGCCATCAAACTTACATTGTCCTGCAAGTCGCCTTAGCTTGGCGACATAGCTCGCCACTTCCTGACCTTCAGATCGCTGGCACGTGTAGAACCGATACCTCGCCATCAGCACGCTCTCCCTCGGGTTAAGATGCTCCCGAACCAGTGTACACAGCTCCTCATATGACTTATCAGTGGGTTTTACTGGAGCCAGAAGATTCTTCATGAGGCTGTAGGTCGGTGCCCCGCAGACTGTGAGGAGGACCGCTCTCCTTTTTGCAGCGCTTCCTTCTCTGTCCAGCTCATTGGCTACAAAGTACTGGTCTAGCCATTCAACAAAGGCTTCCCAGTCCTCACCCTCCGAGAACTTCTCCAGGATGCCCACAGTTTGCTGCATCTTTGCGTTGGATTCGTATTCTTGTCGCCAGTTATTGTGTTCCTAACACAGATGAGACTGCACACAGGGAGGTTAAAGTAACAGTGACCTCAGTCTTTAATAAGACACTCCAGAGTGAGGAACAGATCTTAGGGGCCGGCTTATATACAGTGCTCCCAAAGGGATGCTGGGATCCCTTGGAATTTCAGGGGATGAGTTCCCTGGTGGCGGAACTTGGGAGTGCTTGCTTTACAGATACACAACAGATAGGACAACCTGTTTTCCTTAGCAGGGGCGTCAACAACCAGGAGGCGTAGATTTAAAGTAAATGATAGGGGGTTTAGAGGGGAAATTTCTTCACCCAGAGGGTGGTGGGTGTGTCAGCCTAGATTTATGTGCTTAAATTCCTGGGGTGAGATTTGAACCCACAACCTTCTGACTCAGAGGCAGGAGTGCTACCTACTTCAAAAAAATATATTAGTATTTATTGAACATTAAGAACATTTACATCGTGATCATTCCATTATATCATACAAATCCATTCTGACCCTCTGCACAGCTGTTCCTCCAACACATATTAACATCAAAACCTGAAGTTTAATATGTCTGCTGTAATATATAATAATCTATTGTACTTTACAAATTGATCATAAAATATTATCTTTAAATTCTTTTCTGAATAAAATATCCATAGAGCCTTATAATGATCTTTTAGTTTATGTTTAAAATACTCTGAGGTTTATTCTCCTCCTCTTAACAAACAGAGCATTCCTTCTTTGCACAATCACAAATCTAACCAAACTGTACATTACACTAATTGCTGCTCCGCTCTACTCGGGCAGACTCTCCTGCAATCCCCATCTCAAAATTGAGTCCCACGGGATTCCCATTCTTGCTCTTCGGTCCTCACCCAGCAAGAAAACCTCACGTAACTGTCGAACATAGTACTTAAAATCATTTAACTGTGGACATAACACCAGTAAATGGGACAGTCTCATCCCACGTCCCACACACTGGGCAAGTTGCCACCTCTACTCGCCCAATCTTACATAAGACTATCACGGTAAAAATCTGGTCATGAACCCAGTTCAATCCACTCTGGACATTTAAAATTCGCCCACACTCCCTTCCAAATCCTGTTTAAGTCCAGCTGTGGGTATATATTCTGCCCAAACTCCTGACCAGCAGGTGTCTTAAATCACCGTTCTCTAAATACTCCATAGAAATCTCAAGTATTACAGTTGTCAACTTGGACAACTCCTCCCCTTTCTCAAGCAGAAAGCTTGGAAAAGCAGGACGCATTGTACCTCCTTTGGAGATTTGTGCATTTATTTCATCCATCCAATCCTGTGGCATTGCCCTCACAATCTTCTCATACATGATCATAATTGCTTTTTCCTCTACCTCCTGATCCTCCTCCCAAACATGTCCCTCACTACCTCTTCCGGCAACCAACCTGGAATTACCTCATATAATACATCTCTCACATATAATACCAGCTTTTATAAAAGCTTGATTAAATAATACCCCTCCTTCAATGTTGATTCACCTATTCAAAAATAAGGGCAGGTCTAAAAATTCCTCAGCACCTTTGGGCATAAACTGCACACTTTAAAAAAATTGGGCCCAAGTGTATACAACCCCCTTATAAAACCTAGGGAGAGGTTTGATCAATTTCAAAAACATATTGTTGTATTCTATATAAAATATTCCTTGTCCTCCTATCCCACTTAATTAAACAAAATGCTGGAAACAACTCTTCCAAAAACTTGTATTTGACTTCTGAAGAAATCTCTTCACCCATTTAATTCTAAAGGATGTTTTCTTCAATCAATATCTGGGAAAGTGAGTCCTCCCTGATTTTACTGTCCAATGATGGTTTGTAAGCAACCAAGGCTGATAGACTTTTCTGCCCACTCAGGAATATCCTCCACAGTCAGTAAGTACCATAGTTTAGGTAGCAGGAGAGCTGCCACCACTGTCGCTCTTCCTTGCACTTTCAACCACCTTCTTTCCCACCTTCCCAAAATCTTTTTAATTTTCATAACCTCCCATTCCCAATTTAGTCGATCCACTTCATCCCTATCCTTCTTGCACCCCATATGCACCCCCAGAACTTCTAAAACTTCCTCCACCACCTTAAAAGGGCTTCCTTCAACCACTCCCCCTACTCCTTCCTACAACCAGGCATTGGAACTTACTATAATTTACTCTGGCTCCTGAAGCTCTACAATACTCCTCCACTACTCCCATAGATTTCCTCACTGACTCCCCATCTCTCAATGTTCAGGTTGTGTCATCTGCATTTTGGTGTATCACCGACACCTGCCCGGGACTGGGAACCACAATCCCGACTACACCTTGTTCCTTTCGCATCATGTAACCGAATGGTTCTGCTACCAATGTGTACAACACTGGGGACAGGATACAACCCTGTCTCACTGATCTCTGTATTGGAAAATACTTGGATAAAAAACCATTACATTTAACACAGAACTTGGAGGTCCTGGTGCATGAAACACAAAAGGTTAGTGTGCAGGTACAGCAAGTGATCAGGAAAGCTAATGGAATCTTGGCCTTTATTACAAAGGAGATGGAGTATAAAAGCAGGGATGTCTTACTACAGTTATACAGGATATTGTGAGACAACACCTGGAAAAATGCGTACAGTTTTAGTTTCCATATTTAAGAAAGGATATACTTGCTTTGGAGGCAGTTCAGAGAGGGTTCACCAGGTTGATTCCGGAGATGAGGGGGTTGACTATGAGGAACAATTGAGTAGGTTGGGCCTCTACTCATTGGAACTCAGAAGAATGAGAGATGATTTTATCGAAAGGTATAAGATTATGAGGGGGTTTGACAAGGTGGATGCAGAGAGGATGTTTCCAATGGTGGGGAGACTAGAACTAGAGGGCATGATCTTAGAATAAGGGACCACCCATTTAAACCTGAGATGAGGTGAAATTTCTTCTCTCAGAGAGTTGTAAATTTATGGAATTCACTGCCTCAGAGAGCTGTGGAAGCTGGGACATTAAATAAATTTAAGACAGAGATAGACAGTTTCTTAACCAGTAAGGGAATAAGTGGTTATGTGGAGCGGGCAGGGAAGTGGATCTGAGTCCATGATCGTATTAAATGGTGGAGCAGGCTCAAGGGGCCGTATGGTCGATTCCTGCTCCTATTTCTTATGTTGTTAAATTCTCAATGTGTTTTAATAAAAATTCCCTATCCACTCAATGAAATTTTTCCCAAAACCAAATGCTTCCAAAACCATCAATAAAAACTCAGGAGAGATTCTATCAAAGACTTTCTCTTGATCCATCTTCAGCACATAAGTTTCTCTCCCATTCTCTTCCATGAGCTATATCGCATCCTGGATGGAGACCACAGAGTTAGCGATTCCCAGCCTATGACTCCATAGGACTAAGAAAACGATTTGCCATAACCCTTGCCAAGATCTTATCATCCACTTAATAATGTGATGGGCCTCCAATTCTTCGGATCCCTTCTATCCCCTTAATTTTTATAAGCTAAGCTTGTGATACATCTCCTCATAGTTGGAGCCAGGCTTCCCTCAGGTTTAATCTCCTTAAAAACCTCTAAGACCAATGGATTTAAAATCTCTAAAAATTCTTTTTAAAATTCTGCACTTAGTCCATCAGACGCTGGGCCTTCCCTCCCCCGCACCTCCCCCCTCCCACCCCACTCCACTATTGCTACTTTTATTTCCGCTAATCCTACTTCTTTGTCACACATGCTTCTCTCATCCTCCTTTAAACCCTCTTTAGTAAAAGCACTAACCTTCTCCATCGCCAATTTGGAAATGTCTTTTGTATATAACTCTTGATAAAAACTACTGGCCGCCTCCATATTCTCCCCACTTTCATAAATGATCTTTTCCCCAACCTGCAACTCTCCAATTAATGATAACCTTTGTCGCAACTTCTCTTGCTCTCGAAAATATCCAGTGCATCTTTCTCCCTCCAATGCATCTTGAGCCTTTGCACGGAGGATGGCCCCTTGCATTTTTCAGCTTGCAATAATTCCCACTCTTCCTTTAAAACCTTCCACTTAGTCTCTGCTCCCTTATCCCCTCCGTCAACTGCTACACAGATATCTGTAAACCTTCTGTTTATATTCTCTTCTTGATGCCAGTTAGCTGTTGCTCTTTATTTCCCATAACGTACCGAAAAACCTTTTACCTCATATTTGAAATTGTCCCACCAAACTCTTTTTTCTTTCAAGAATAAAGGTTCCTTCTGAGCATTCTTTATTATATTTAAAATACCTTCTTTAAAAGCAATTTCTTTCAGGTACTGATTGTTTAAAGTCCACACCCCAGGAGTATTGAAAGTAAAATGCGAAGAACAAGGAATTTTGTTACCAAACGTAGGCAATTTTCCCTTGTCCTTTCTTTCATTGTTCATTATGTAACCAGAGATGATACCAAGGAAGCAGAGATGGGTTAAGTTTGTTTGATATTGAGGCCAGTCTTAAGAACTGATGTGTAAAGGATAAATGCAGACAGTTGTGTTTAGCAAATGCCTGAAAATTGATCCACCTTGTATCTGAAATTCAGCAACCCTCCAAATCAAGGTATCTTCGCTCGAATGGAACGAGCTTTCACTTTACTTACTAGTTAATAACCTGCCAGTTCCATCTAGCCGCACGTTCTCTGGTGATGGGTTGTTGGGCTGAAGGAGGTTACAGGAATAGGGAGAGGCAAGGTCATGGAGGGATTTTGAGCATGCTTTATTCAAAGAGTTTTCAGAAAACTACCTTGTCCATGATTGAATTCTCAGATTTCTGGTCCCTCGACGACCTTTATCGTGAGATGGTGAAGGTTTATGTTGAGATCGTTGAAAAAATCCATAAGAGGCGACCAGATCCAGCGACTGTTGAAGGCTGCACCCAGCTCAAGCCAGATAATTACCTCCTGGGATGGCACACACCTTTTAATGAGAAAGGTACGTGGACATGTGGCAGGGCATTAGTTAACCTCACCAACAGTACACCTCAACGTTTGATGGCAGAACTGACTTCTCTTCTCCCACGTGTTGTGTTTTATGCAGGGTCAGGGTTCGGGGCGGCCACGAAGGCCATGTGCATCGGGATGAGGTATTGGCAATCTGAGAAACTCAACAATCTCGTGGAAATAAGCATTGAATGTGGCCGAATGACTCACAATCATCCCACAGGTAATATACCCACAGGTAATCTCTCCACAGGTAATCTCTCCACAGGTAATCTTCCCACAGATAATCTCGCCACAGATAATCACCCCACGGGTAATCTCCCCATGGGTAAACTACCCACAGGTAATCACCCCACGGGTAATTTCCCCACAGGTAATCACCCCATGGGTAATCTTCCCACAGGTAATCTCCCCACAGGCAATCTCTCCATAGGTAATCTCCCCATGGGTAATCTCCCCATGGTTAATCTCATCACAGGTAATCTCCCCACAGGTAATCTCCCCACGGGTAATCTCCCCACAGGTAATCTCCCCATGGGTAATCTCCCCACAGGTAATCTTCCCACAGGTAATCTCCCCACAGGTAATCTTCCCATAGGTAATTTCCCCACAGGTAATCTTCCCACAGGTTATCTCCCCACAGGCAATCTCTCCATAGGTAATCTCCCCATGGGTAATCTCCCCATGGTTAATCTCATCACAGGTAATCTCCCCACAGGTAATCTCCCCACAGGTAATCTCCCCATGGGTAATCTCCCCACAGGTAATCTCCACACAGGTAAACTCCCCACAGGTAATCTCCCCACGGGTAATCTCCCCACAGGTAATCTCCCCATGGGTAATCTCCCCACTGGTAATCTCCCCACAAATAATCACTCCACGGCTAATCTCCCCACAAGTAAACTCCCACAGGTAATCTCCCCACAGGTAATCTCCCCACAGGTAATCTCCCCACGGGTAATCTCTCCACAGGTAATCTCCCCACAGGTAATCTCCCTTAGATAAACTGCTCACAGGTAATCTCCCCACAGGCAATCTCCCCACGGGTAATCACACCACAGGTAATCACTGCGCAGGTAATCTCTCCAAAGGTACTCTCTCCACAGGTAATCATCCCACAGGTAATCTCCCCAAAGGTAATCTCCCCACGGGTAATGTCTCCACAGGTAATCTCCCCACAGGTAATCTCCCCATGGGTAATCTCCCCATGGGTAATCACTCCACAGGTAATCTCCCCACCGATAATCTCCCCACAGGTAATCTCCCCATGGGTAATCTCCCCACGGGTAATCACTCCACAGGTAATCTCCCCACCGGTAATCTCCTCACAGGTAATCTCTCCACAGCTAATCTCCCCACAGAAAATCTCCCCATGGGTAATCTCCCCACAGGTAATCTCCCCATGGGTAATCTCCCCACAGGTAAACTCCCCACAAATAATCACTCCACAGGTAATCCCTCTGTTTTTCAGACTAGGTGGTGGTTTCCAGCGATATTCCCCAAGGGTCAGTTTTGGGCCAATTACTTTTCAGTTTTTATAAACGACCTAGACCCAGGTGTAGGGAGCAGCATTATAAAGTTTGCAGATGATATGAAACTTGGCAAAGTAGTAGATAGTGCTGAGGATGGTTATAGGCTTCAGGATGGGGAATGATGCACTGTGAAATGATGCACTTTGGGAGCAGTAATGTAGAAAGACAGTGTACAATAAATGGCACGGTTTTGGAAAGTGTCGATGAGCCAAGACCTCGGTGTCCTTATACACAAATCCTTAAAGGTGGCAGGGCAAGCTGATCAGGTGGTTAAAAAGCCAATGTGTTACTGGGGTTTATGAATAGAGGGATAGAATATAAAAGCAAAGAGATTATGCTGGAACTTTATACATCACTGGTTAGGCCTCAGCTGGAGTATTGTGGCCAATTCTGGGCACCAGACCGGGAAAGGTGTAAAGGCCTTAGAAAGGGCACAGAGGAGGTTTACCGGGATGTTACCGGGGAGGGGGAACTTCAATTATGAGGAGAGGTTGGAAAAGTTCGGGCTGTTCTCCTGGGAACAGAGGGTGAAGAGGTGCCCTAATCCAGGTGCTGAAGCTGATGAGAGGTGGTGATTGAGTAAATCAGGAAACTGTTCCCTCTGGGGACTGGCTCAGTAACCAGAGGTCACATATTCAAAATCATTGGTAAAGGATCTTTGGGGAGAGGAGGAGAAATGTTCTCACTGTGAGTTGTGGGGGTCTGGGACGCTCCACCTGAAAAGCTGGTTCACCAATAATTGTAAAAGGGAGATGGACGGGTTCTGGGGGATGGTGAACTTACAGGGTTACGGACAGAGAGTGGGGATGTGGGACTGAGCACGACTGCTTTTCAAAGAGCGGGCACAGCACGATGGGCCAAATGGCCTCTTTCTGTGCTGTAAGTTTCTATCGGAGCCAAAATTGGTGAAGGGCAAGGGCTGCCCAAGTGCCGTCCAAAGGACCGCCGATGGCCACCGAGATACCTGCTGATACTTTGGATGGGGTTTTCGGCAGAAAGGTCCTTGTGTCATGTATGTACTTTTGGGATCACTAGCCGCTAGATGGCGTCACTATTGGAGGCCATTGGGCTGCACGCATGTGTGTGCAGCCCAAGTATAAAAGGCCAGCCATTTTGTATATTAGTCACTTTGGGCCTTAATAAAGCAGAGCCAAGGTCATACCTCTTGGAGTTAAACAGTACTCAGTCTAACAGTTATTGCATACACAACATTTGGCGACGAGGCAACAAGAACCTTTGCATGCAAAAATGAGCACAATTGGATAGTTGGAGCGATTTGTGGAAGGAGAAGATTGGGCAGACTTTGTGAGCCATTTGAGCCAGTTCTTCGTGGTCCACAAAATGGAGGAGGTTGGCGATGCAGATCGGCGCCGGGCGGTGTTCCTCACGGTTTGCGGTCCAAAAATTTATGGTCTGATAAAGAATCTATTCCTGCCTGTGGGTCCACCAGAGAAGACATATGAAGAATTGTGTACACTGGTACAGGACCACCTTAAGCCAGACGAAGGCATCATCACCTCGAGATACAGAGTTTATACGCACATTCGCTCAGAGGGCCAGAATGCAGCGGAATTCGTTGCCGACCTGAGACGTCCAGCAGGACCGTGTAAGATCAGGGCTGTGTTGGCAGACATGCTGCGGGACTTCTTTGTAATTGGCATCAACCACGAGGTGATCCTGCATAAACTATTGGCGGTGAGAGGTTGGACTTGAACAGGGCCATCATGATCGCTCAGTCAAACATGACGACGGATAGAAATCTAAAGCAGATAGCAGTGAAAAATCGAAACTCGGCAAGTACTGCAAATATGATTGATTCGGCATTCAGCTGAGCGGCAACGAGCAGGGCCTACTCGACTGCATACACGAAACCTGTGGCTGCCCAAAGTCCGCCAGCAGGAATGCATCCGATTTCTCCGTGTTGGTGTTGTGGGGGAAATCACCGGCACCAACAGGGCTGATTTAAACAATGTAGTTGCAAAGGCTGTCTGAGAGTGGGGCATCTCTAGCACAAGCGTCCGCAGATGAGCAAGCGTGCTGCAACACACCCCGTGGAGGATGATGGTCAGACTAGCACGGATCCGGATACGCAATCCGAGATACCAGAGGAGGAAGTGTATGGACTGGACTCGTTCCTAACTAAGAGCAAACCGATAATGATCAACGTGAAATTTAATGGAGTGCCGGCATCGATGGAACTGGACATGGGGACGAATCAATCTATAATGAGCCAGAAAGCATTCGACAAGCTGTGAGGCCCAGGCTGAGTCCAGTCAATGCCAAGTTGTGCACGTACACCAAAGAACTCATAATAGTGATTGGCAGTGCCACAATTAAAGTGTCGTATGATGGTGTGGTTCACGAGTCACCACTATGGATTGTTCAATGATCCAACGGCAGGGACTGGCTTGAAAAAATCAGATACGATTGGAACAACATCAAGGCATTGTCATTGGAGAAAGATACATGTGCCAAAGTACTGAGCAAGTTCCCGTCGCTGTTCGAATCAGGCATCGGCAACTTCACAGGAGCCAAGGTGTAGATCCACGTGGACTCGGATGCAAGACCCGTCCATCATAAAGCTTGGGCAGTTCCGTATGTGATGAGGACAGACTCCAGCATGAAGGGATCATATCACCAGTTGAATTTAATGAATGGGCCAGCTCCATTGTTCCTGTGCTGAAAAGTGATGGCACAGTCAGAATCTGTGAAGATTACAAGGCGACAATCAACAGGGTTTCGAAACAGGATCAGTACCCGTTACTGAAGGCTGATGACTTGTTTGCAATAATAACGGGGGAGAAGTCGTTCACCAAATTGGACTTGACGTTGGCCTACATAACACAGGAGCTGGTCGAGACGTCGAAGAGACTTACGTGCATTAACACGCATAAAGGACCTTTTGGAATTCGCTCGACTGCAGCAATATTTCAGAGGAACATGGAGAGTCTACTGAAGTCCGTTCCCAGAACCATCGTGTTCCAAGATGACATCCTGATCACAGGTCGTGACTCCGAGGAACATCTGAACAACTTGGAAGAGGTTCTACATCGTCTGGACAAAGTGGGACTCAGACTGAAACGCTTGAAGTGCGTCTTCATGGCACCAAAGATCGAATTCCTGGGGAGAAAAATTGCTGCTGACGGCATCAGGCCCACGGACGCGAAAACCAAGGCCATCAAGAATGCACCCAAGCCACAGAATGTGATGGAGCTGCGTTCGTTCCTGGGTCTACTCAACTACTTCGGTAACTTTCTACCTTATTTGAGCACCTTAATAGAATCACTGCACATGCTGCTAAGAAAAGGCGACAACTGGGTGTGGGGTGCGTCTCAAGACAGAGCTTTTGAGAAAGCCACTAATCTGCTTTGCTCTAACAAGCTGCTGGTACATTATGACCCATGTAAACGTTTAGTATTGACCTGTGATACTTCGTCATATGGAATTGGTTGCGTACTCCAATAAGCTAATGAGTCGGGTAAACTTCAACCAGTCGCGTATGCTTCAAAAAAACTTTCTAAAGCGGACCGAGTCTACAGCATGGGAGAGAAAGAAACATTAGCATGGGGTTAAAAAGATGCATCAGTAACTGTTTGGTCTTAGGTTTGAACTGGAGACAGATCACAAGCCGCTCATTTCACTGTTCCCTGAAAACAAAAGTATCAATCCCAATGCTTCATCCCGAATCCAGAGGTGGGCGCTGATATTATCCCCTTATGATTATGTCATTCGCCATCGACCTGGCACCGAGAATTGTGCTGATTCTTTGAGCCATCTGCCATTGCCTACAACGGAGGTGGAAATGCCACAACCTGCGGTGCTATTGTTAGTTATGGATGCTTTTGAGAGTGAAGGAAGTTAAGTTAAAACCTGGACCAGCCAGGACCCGATTTTATTGGTGGTGAAGAGTTGCATCCTCAAAGGTGATTGGGGTCTGCCATATCCAAGCAATGTGCGAGGAGACCAAACCTTACGTTCGTCACAAAAATGAACTGTCTATTCAGTCGGATTGTATACTGTGAGGCAATCATGTTGTTATGCCCAAGAAAGGAAGAGAGAAATTTGTACGTGAGCTACATAGCACACATCCCGGCATTGTAATGATGAAAGCCATCGCCAGGTCCCACGTATGGTGGCCAGGAATTGATTCTGAGCTGGAATCATGTGTGCATCAGTGCAACACTTGCATGCAACTCAGCAAAGCACCAGTGCAATCGCCGCTGAGTCTGTGGTCGTGGCCGTCCAAACCATGGTCCAGGATCCACATAGACTTTGCAGGTCCCTTCTTGGGGAAGATGTTTTTAGCTGTGGTGGATGCATATTCGAAGTGGATAGAGTGTATAATCATGTCATCCATCATCATAGGCGGTCTCTCGAACGAGGATGACTTGCTTCCACTCGAGTTCACAGATGTTTCAATGAAGGACCCGATGTTCCAGTCCTGAACTCCAATTGCGGGGGTGAAGATGCCCGTGCGTGGATTTTTTTAATGTGTGGTGACCGTTGCACACCAGCCACCACACGGGCTTGGCAAAGCTAGGCCTTTATCCATTGACATGGGTGAACCAGGACCACTGGAGACCAGCTCTGCTGCACTGACCTAGTGCGCACACATATCGCAGTGTGGGCTGGCCCGTGCTGCCCCTGGGCCCTCACCTCTCCCAGGCACCACACCCTCATTCACCGCACTTCCTCCAGGATCCCTCACCGCTCCTCCGCCACAAAAACACTCGCCGCACCTCCGCCACGATCTCCCCCCGCACCTCCGCACCAAACAGCTTCAAGAAGGTACAGTACTTTGAGTAACAAAACATCTTCTGTTTCATTTCAGATTTCCAATATTTGTTCCATTGTTATCTCTATCATTGCTCTGACTGCCACTGAAAAGAGGGGCTTTGCAGGTCTGCCACACCAAATTGTGAATGGTGGTGGATAATTAGACATGAGCATCCTCAGCGATGGTGGAGCCCAGCACGTGAGTGGAAAAGATAAGGCTGAAGCGTTTGCAACCATCTTCAGCCAGAAGTACCAAGTGCATGATCCACTCAGGCACTTCGAGGTTCCCATCATCATATATGTCAGTCGCTAGTCAATTCAATTCACTCCATGTAATGTCAAGAAACGGCTGAGCGCACTGGATACAGCTATGGATCTCGGCAACATCCCAGCTGTTGTGCTGAAGACTTGTGCTCCAGGACTAGCCACGTCTCTAGCCAATCTGTTCCAGTACAGGTGCAACATTGGCACCTAGCCGACAAAGTGGAAAACTGCCCAGGTATGTCCTGACCACAGAAAGCAGGACGAATCCAATCCGGCCAATTATCGCTCCATCAGTCTACTCTCAATCATCAACAAAGTGATGGAAGGGTTCGTCGACAGTGCTATGAAGCAGAACTTACTCAACAATAACCTGCTCACTGATGCTTAACTTGGGTTCTGCCAGGACCACTCGGCTCCAGACCTTATTACAGCCTTGGTCCAAACATGGACAAAAGAGCTGAATTCCAGAGGTGAGGTGAGAGTGACTGCCCTTGACATCAAGGCAGCATTTGACCGAGTGTGGCATCAAGGAGCCCGAGTAAAACTGAAGTCAATGGGAATCGGGGGGAAAACTCTCCACTGGCTGGAGTCATATCCAGTACATAGGAAGATGGTTGTGGTGGTTGGAGGCCAATCGTGTTAGCCCAGGACATCGCTGCAGGAGTTCCTTAGGGTAGTGCCTTAGGCCCAACTATCTTCAGCTGCTTCATCAATTCCCTTCTTTCCATCCAAAATCTGTCATAAGGTCAGAAGTGGGGTTGTTTTTTGATGATTAGCAGAGTGTTCATTTCCATTCACAATTTGACAGATAATGAAGCCGTCCATGCCTGCACGTAGCAAGACCTGGACAACGTTTGATAAGTGGCAAGTATCATTTGTACCACACAAGTGCCAGGCAATGGCCATCTCCAACAAGAGAAAGTCTAACTTCCATCCCTTGATATTCAACAGCATTACCATCACAGAATCACCACCATGAATATCCTGAGTGTCACCATTGACCAGAATCTCAACTGGACCAGATATATAAATACTGTGGCTACAAGAGCAGGTCAGAGGCTGGGTATTCTGCAACAAGTACCTCACCTCCTGACTCCCCAAAGCTTTTTCACCATCTACAAGGCACAAGTTAGGAGTGTGATGGAATACTCTCCACTTGCCTGGATGAGTGCAGCTCCAGCAACACTCAAGAAGCTCGACACCATCCAGGACAAAGCAGCCCTCTTGATTGGCTCCCCATCCAACACCTTAAACATTCACTCCCTCCACCACCGGCGCACCGTGGCTGCAGTGTGCACCATCTACAAGATGCACTGCAGCAACTCGCCAAGGCTTCTTCAACAGCACCTCCCTAACCCGCGACATCTATCACCTAGAAGACATCAGCAGCAGGCACATCGGAACACCATCACCTCCAAGTTCCCCTCCAAGTCACACACCCTTCTGACTCTGACATATATCGCCGTTCCCTCTTTGTCGCTGGGTCAAAGTCCTGGAACTCCCTCCCGAACAACACTGTGGGAGCACCTTCACCACACGGACTACAGTGGCTCAAGAAGGCGGCTCACCACTACCTTCTCAAGGGCAGTTAGGGATGGCTTTGCTAGAAATACCGATATCCCTAGAATGAAATGTAATGAAGGAGTCAGGAGTAACGACACAACTGATTGAGCCTGGTCTACGGTGCTCAATTTCAATTCATCATTGAGGGCAGTACTTCCCACAAATGTTCAGATAAGCACTTCAACATGCTTCATTCTTAGATTAAAAAAAAGCCGAGGCCAATTCAGCAGCCAGCTTTAATTAGCCGAGTATTTCCATATCTGCCTCATAGATTCGCTATTATGCTTTGAGGATGAAGTTGGCAGAGCAGAAACAATTATACACCATCAACTCAAAGTTTCAAATTAACCTCTCCAGTGACATGCAGCTATTTTTCCCAGTTATCGAGGGGATAACTAGCAATTATGACTGTCACTTTCCAAGTCTGTGTACTGAAGGAAAACAGACCTGACAAGGGATAGAACGATTAGCAGAATGCAGTTCTCAACAGGAAAGTGACCACAGCATCACAAACTCAATTTCGCCCCTATTAGTCTTCTCTTTTAATCACTTGGTGGTAATTGGCTCGTCCTTCAGAGCCACCGCTGAAACCCACGGAGCAGCAGTTGTATAACAGATAAAATGTAACCAACACTTACTGTCAACATGCTGCATGGCACAGGTTGAAGGACTTCATCACTGGATGTCACATGAATAGATGCCACATAAATCAGACCTCCAAGAATAATGGAGTTGGCAACCCAATCGCTATCACATGGAGTAGTTGAAGCGATTAACATAGATACATTTAAGGGGATCCAGCATATCCACAGCTACCATTGAGAATCTCAGTGTCATGGGCGCCACACATGGTCTGCCTGACATCGTTGTTAGCGACAACGGATTGTGCTTCACCAGTCAGGAGTTTCAAGAGTTCATGAAACTCAATGGTATCAAATGTGTAAGGTCAGTACCATTCAAACCTGCATCCAATGGGCAAGCAGAACGTGCTGTCCAAATCATAAAGCAGAGTATGAAGCGAGTAACCCAAGGGTCACTGCAGACCCGTCTGTCATGCATACTGCTTAGTTACAGGACAAGACCACAAACGCTTACCGGGGTATCGCCTGCTGAACTAATGATGAAGAGAGGTCTTAAGGCCAAGCTATCTCTTGTACACCCTGACTTGAATAATCATGTTGAATATAGAAGACAAAGTCAGCAAGGGTATCACGATCGCGCAGCTGTGTCACGCGATACTTCTGTAAATGATCCTGTATATGTTCTGAATTATGGTCAGGGTCCCAAGTGGATTGCTGGTACTGTCTTGGCCAAGGAGGGCAACAGAGTACTTATTGTCAAGCTCAATAATGGGCAAACATGCAGGAAACATATGGATCAGACAAATCTACGGCACACAGACGAACTGGAACAGTCGGAGGAAGAAACAATCGACGACCAACCAACCTACCTCCAGTCATCAGAGGACTCAGTGGTCATCAGTGAATCGGGACTTTCAATCACTGACATGTTCAATGAAAATGGACTTTCAATCCCTGACATGGCCATTGCCACTCCCACCAGGTCAGCCACCCAGCCACTTGTCACAACAAACTCTGAACCCTCACCCAAGGCTGGAGTTGAACTGAGACGGTCAACCTGGGAGCGTAAAACACCGGACCGTCTCAATTTGTAAAAGACTGTGTTAATATCTCAGAGATGGGGTATAGTCAATCTGGGCAGCAGCGGGCGGGAGCTCCCATTCTCGGTGGCAGAGGCGCTTGCTGCCCAAGTGCCGGTGAGGATGGAGTCGGGCCCACGGAGGGTCGAAGACCTGCAAATAAAAAGCATCGAAAAAAACCATCGGAAGACCTTCAGGGGACCCCATCCAGGTAAGTTGCTGTAAAGAAAATGTATTAACATTGTTTACTAACCTTTTGTTTCAACTTTTCAGACACACCGTTGGGGACAGCCCAGACTCCAGCCATTGTCCTTCCCCATTCTGGCGCCGAGTCCTGCCGACTCCCGCCTGCAGGAATCTGGCATCTCGGCAGGCGGGAGCTCAGTTGCGCCACTCGGCCGCCCGTTGACGCCAGCGGGCAGATCCCGGCGGCTCTCCCCTCCCGCCCGCTCCAGCCGAAGTCCAAACTGGCACAGGGCAGAATCCGAGGAGGAGTGTTGGCGGCAGTGGGCAGTAAGGCCATCAATTTCGGCCCCATGGAGTCTATGATTCTAAGAGAGTGAGAAACTTGGACTGTCGTTTTACTCAATCTATCAGTCATCAGATAGGAAAATCATGAAGGTGTGGGAACGCAGAGTGAGCGAGGCCTAAACCAGAGCACAGCACCTGAAAACACAAATTGGATAAAGGAGAGTGAATGGTGTGGTGTGGCATGACAGCCCACAGGTCTTGCTCAGATGTGAGCAGCTTCCCAGTCTGGGTATGATTTACGCCATGCCAGAGAGTGGGAAAGAGGATGGGAGGTGCAGTTACCTCAGGTCACTCTCACTCATCTCCTCATCACCTGGACACAGGTTTCCAAGGGCTTGTCTGATTCCTGCCTGCCTCGCTCTGTCGGCCAGTGTCCCATCAACGGAAACCAGAAAGAGCGGAAGTGATAAAGAAAATTGGTAAATACTAGATTGGAGCCCAGAACATTGCTGCTCAATGGGTAACTCTCTCTCTCTGCTTGGCCTTTGACCCTTAACTTCAAGAATTTGGCCCTTAAAATTAAACATTTATGGGCTGTGATTGGCTCCTTTCTTGTGGATGAGGACATTTCATTTTGAGTGTGAAGTTTTGTGTGTTTTGGGCGTGTTTGTGAACTGTGAATTGGAGAAATGTGAGATGCCAAGTATGGCCTCTGCAAATGTGGGGTGTGCCCGACAATCAACGGGACTTGCATTGATAGAAATAGTCAGGCACTTGGAGATAATCGCACTGTGCATTCTGACTGATAAACGATTGCTGCTTTACTGTGATAAAGTCATGGGGTAAATCGCAAGAGAATTCAGAAATAAAAACAGAAAATGCACAGCATCTAATACCCCAAAGATTAATGATTCTACGATATCCGAATGCTGACTGACACACGGTGGACTTCCAGCCTCTGGAGCCCATTCCCTGTTTGATTTGATCGACAGAAGTGTTAATAGAATTTTACAGTACAGAAGGAGGCCATTCAGCCCATCGTGCCCATGCCAGCCCTTTGAGAGAGCGATCCCATTAGTCCCACTCCCTGCTCTTTCCCCAGAGCCCTGCAATTTTGTCCTTTTCATGTACTTACCCAATTCTCTTAAAATGAATATGCTTCCACCGCCCTTTCAGGCAGTGGCATTACAGATCATAGCAACTTGCTGAGTTTGAAAAATAATTCTCATCTCTCCTCTTGTTCCTTTGCCTGTGTTCTCTCGTTACTGACCCTTCTGCCACTGGATATCGTTTCCCCTTATTTCCTCTCTCAGAACCCTTCATAATTTTGAACACCTCCATTAAAGAATGCGGAGTCAAGAGGACTATCAGAATGTAGAGCTTGCTCATTGCAAGACAGAAAGCAGAGAGTAGGGGTAAAGGGTAATCACAGTGGCAGAAGGTGGGCAGTGGTGTTCCACAGGGATCAGTGCTGGACCACTGTTGTTCACTATTTATATTAACGATTTAGACTTTCGACTCAAAAATTTCTAAATTTGCAGAAGACACCAATACTGAGGAGGTCCAACAAATTACAGGAAGGCATAAATAAACTTGCAGAATGGCCACATAATTTGTAAATTAAATTCAATATAGATAGGTGTGAGGTATGACATTTTGGTAAGAAAAATAAGGAGGTCACATATTACTTGGAAAATAAGAATCTGAATGGGGTAGAACAACACCAACTTGTATTTATATAGCGCCTTTAACGTAGTGAAATGTCCCAAGGCGCTTCACAGGAGTGTTATGTGATAAAAATTTGACAACGAGCCGCATATGGAGAAATTAATACTTGGTCAAAGGGATAGTTTTTAAGGAGCGTCTTGAAGGAGGAAAGAGAGGTAGAGAGGCGGAGAGGTTTAGGGAGGGAGTTCCAGCGCTTGGGGCCTGGGCAACAGAAGGCACGGCCACAAATGTTTGAGCGATTATAATCAGGGATGCTCAAGAGGGCAGAATTAGTGGAGCACAGACATCTCTGGGGGTTGTGGGGCTGGAGGAGATTACAGAGATAGTGAGGGGTGAAGCCATGGAGGGATTTGAAAACAAGGATGAGAATTTTGAAATCGAGGCATTGTTTAACCGGGAGCCAATGTAGGTCAGTGAGCACAGGGGTGATGGATGAGCGGAACTTGGTGCGAGTCAGGACACGGGCTGCTGAGTTTTGGATCACCTCTAGTTTACATAGGGTAGAATGCGGGAGGCCGGCCAGGAGTGTGTTGGAATAGTCAAGTCTAGAGGTAACAAAGGCATGGATGAGGGTTTCAGCAGCGGATGAGTTGAGGCAAGGGGGGAGACGGGCAATGTTACGGAGGTGGAAATAGGCGGTTTTAGTTGTGCTGCAGATATGTGGTCAAAAGCAAAGGGATTTGAGTACAAATATTCAAATCACTAAAGATAGCGACGCAGGTTAATAAGGCCATAAAAAAGCAAACCAAACACTGAGTTTATTTGTAGAGGAATAGAATTGAAAAGTAGAGAAGATAAGCTAAACCTGTATCGAACCTTGGTCAGATCACACTGTGTACAATTCTGGTCACCATATTATAAAAAGGATATAGAGACACTGGGGAGGGGGCAGAGAAGATTTACAAGAATGAGAAAAGAAGGCTGAGAGGTGACCTAATAGATATCTTTAAAATTATGAAAGGTTTTGATAAAGAAGACACAGAGTGTTTACTTATGGTGAAGAGAAAAACTAGAGGCCATCAATATAAGATAGTCACCAAGAAATCCAATCGGGAATTCAGAAGAAACTTCTTTACCCAGAGATTGGTGAGAATGTGGAACTCGTTGCCACAGGGAGTGGTTGTGGCGAATAGTATCGATGTATTTAAGGGGAGGCTAGATAAACACATGAGGGAGAAGGGAATAGAGGGTTATGCTGATAGAGTTAGATGAGGAAAGACAGGAGGCTCGAGTGGAGCATAAACGCTGGCATGGATTGGTTGGGCCGAATGGCTGTCTATCCTATGTAAATCCTATGTATATTATATGTAAATCTCCCCTTAACCTTCTCTGCTCCAGGGAGAACAAGGCTTCTCCAGTCTCTCCACATAACTGAAGGTCCTCAGTCCTGGGACCCTTCTGGTAAATCTCCACACCCTCTCCAAGGCCTTGACATCCTTTCCATAGCGTGCTGCTGAGGATTGGACATAATGCTCCAGCGAATGCTAATCAGTGATTTTTTGTCCTTTGTACGTACTGTATATATCCAATTCCCTTTGGTGCGTTACTATCGAATCTGTTTCCGCCACCCTTTCAGGTAGTGCATTCCAGTGTTTTCTCTCTCTATTGGTGGCAGGTTTCCTGGGATCATTGTGCACGGCGCTGTTCGCGTCCTACGCTGTCCAGCGCAAGCCGATGGTGGAGTGGGGAAGGGAGATGTTGAAGGTTGTTGGTGTGGCCGAGGCCTACTGCAGGAAGACCATTCGCCACATGTCGGGTAAGTGGGGGACTGCGGGGGAGGGGGGAAATAACAGAAACTCCCAGCACCAAGCATGTCTAAATTTAAGATCTGTTTGTGTGGGACTGATTCCCTGAATTCTACAAATTGGCCTTTGGTTCTTGCATGTGGGTTTTGAGGTGAGCTGCCAGGATGTGAATATAATGTGCAGACTGTCCCTCAGTTCTGACCATGTTCTCCACAACAAATTGCATTTATATAGCCCCTGTAACATAGGACAGCGCCCCAAGGCCATTCAAAAAAGCTTAATCAGACAAAGATTCACAGCGAACTGTTACATATGTATATACCTTGTGTAGTCACCAGAGGGCTCATCCTCTGGTGCTTAAGGAGGCCTCACAGGCTGGAGAGGCACTCTGGAGACCTGCAATAAAAGACTACGGTCACACTTTACTTTGAGCTCACAGTATCTAGTCAGACCCTTTATTCATACATAACAACTGGCAACGAGATACAGATGACGAACCCAATGATGCAGAGAACAATGGGCATTATGGAGACATTTTCGGAGGGAGATGATTGGGAAACCTTCGTGGAGCGACTTGACCAATACTTCGTGGCCAACGAGCTGGAAGAAGAAGCGAACACTGCCAAACGAAGGGCGATTCTTCTCACCATCTGCGGGGCACCAACGTATGGCCTGATGAAAAACCTGATTGCTCCAGCGAAACCCACAGAGAAATCATACGACGATTTGTGCACACTGGTACGAGAGCATGTGAACCCGAAGGAAAGCGTTCTGATGGCGAGGTACCAGTTCTACATCTACAAAAGGTCAGAAAGCCAGGAAGTAGCGAGCTATGTCGCCGAGCTGAGACACCTTGCAGGACATTGCGAATTTGAAGGACATTTGGAGCATATGCTCAGGGACTTCTTCATACTTGGCATTGGACATGAAGACTGTAGAGACCCCAACCTTGAGTAAAGCCATTGCTACCAGTGACAATACTAAGCAAATCTTTCAGCACACAAGTGCTGCTACAAGTACTGTGAACAAAGTGATGTTGTTTTCAAATTGCAATGGACAGGACAAGCCCCACATGCCTGCAGCTGCATGTACACAGATGTCTCAGAGTCCACTCTCAAGGGTGGTGAATGCAAAGCCATTAACACCTTATTGATGCTGTGGGGGTGATCATCGTTTCCATTCATGCCGCTTCAAAGGGTACGTTTGCAAGGGCTGCGGAACAATGGGACACCTCCAACATATGTGCAGGCGAGCTGCAAATCCTGCTAATCCTGCAAACCACCATGTTTCAGAGGAGGACAGATCCACGATGGATCACGATGAACCAGAGCCTCAGACCGTGGAGGTAGAGGTATATGGGGTGCACACATTTACCACAAAGTGTCCCCCGATAATGCTGAAGGTTGAATTAAATGGGCTCCCGGTGTCAATGGAGCTAGACACGGGTGCGAGCCAGTCCATTATGAGCAAAAAGACTTTCAATAAATTGTCGTGCAGCAAAGCCTCAAGGCCAGTCCTGACCCCCATTCGCACTAAACTGAGAACGTCCACAAAGGAACTGATTCTTGTCATCGGCAGTGCTACTGTAAAGGTCTCCTCCGATGGAGCGGTGCACAAGCTACCACTCTGGGTGGTACAATGATGGTGGCACAGACTCTTACCGTTCCAGTGCAATGCACCGGGGTGGACCAGGGCCAGTTTGCACCCACCATTCGTGACGCTGGGGGCAGCTGCTGAAAGTTTGCCAAAAGGGAAGAGTAAAAAGTGAAGACTGCTCTGGTGGATGTTGTAACAGTTCGCCATTGAGCAGTGGGAGGCCTAGGATATATCACCGACCCCAGCTCTCAGTGGGAGAAGCCAAAGACAGATGCACAGCCTCAGCAGGGGATGCCCACGATTGAGCCCCAGCTACAGTAGGGGAGCAATCCATAAAATAAACATGGTAAGATAAATCATTCTTTTTGTTTAACAGTTTATTGAAAGGGGGATGGAGTATAAAAGTGGGGAAGTCTTTTTACAACTGTTGGTGAGACCACACCTGGAGTTCTGCATACAGTTTTGGTCTCCTTATTTAAGGAATTATATAATTACATTGGAGGCAGTTCAGAGAAGTTTCACGAGGTTGATTCCGGAGATGAAGGGGTTTGTTATGTATGTAAACATTGTAACTGTGTAAGATTTGCCACCAGAGGGCACAACTTTTGGAGGCCCAAGGGTCACCTGCACACCTCGTGCAAGGGAGTATAAAAGGTTGTCTGCCATGCTGCTTAGGCATTCTGGAGTTGTATTAAAGAGACGAAGGTCACATCAGTTTTAGCTCATAGTACTCAGTCTTGTGGAGTTCTTCCATACTTAACAATAACAGATTCCGAACTTTCACATGGTCATGGCTGTCGTTGGTATTTTAGAGAGATTTGTAGAGGGTGATGATTGGGAAGCCTTCGTTGAGCGTCTTGACCTGTACTTCGTGACCAACGAGCTGGATGGGGATGATAAAGCGATCAAGCGCAGGACAATTCTCCTCACCGTGTGTGGGTCCACAATATACGGCCTCATCAAGAATCTGCTGGCACCAGAGAAACCAGCGGAGAAGACATATACAGTTGTGTACACTGGTTCGGAACCATCTAAAGCCGAAGGAGAGCATCTCAATGGCCAGGTATCGCTCCTACACGCACCACCGTGTGTCGAGTTATGTCGCCAACCTGAGACGCCTTGCGGGAACTTGCGAATTTGCTGGAAATGCTCCGGGACATTTTTGTGCTTGGCCTCGGCCACGAGGTCATTCTTCGCAAGCTGCTGTCTGCTGAATCTCTAGACCTGAGCAAGGCCATCGCAATAGCCCAGGCATTCGTATCCACGAGCGATAATACCAGACAGATATCTTCCCAGCATCGAAGCTCACTGGCAAGTACTGTGCATAAAATAATGTCGCTAGCAGGCAGAACTGCATAAGGCAGGGCCTACATGTCTGCAGCTGCAAGACCTGGGATGACTCAGAGTCTGCCATCAGGCGTGAATGCAAATCCATAAGCACTATGTTGGCGCTGCGGAGGTAATCATCGAGCCCATCAATGTCGATTCAAGCACTACGTGTGCAAAGGCTGCAAAACAATGGGGTACCTCCAGCGAATGTGCAAGGGCGCTGCGACTCACCACGTGGCAGAGTTGGCAGAGGATGATCGATCCAGCGTGGATCACGCAGAACAAACATGAGAGGCAATTCAACTCGAGGAAGCAGTGTATGTGGTACACCCCTTCACCACCAAGAGCCCTCCTATCATGCTAAAAGTCAAATTGAACGGTATTCCGGTATCAATGGAGTTGGACACGGGGGCGAGTCAGTCAATTATGAGCCAGAAGGCTTTTGAGAAACTGTGGGGCAACAAGGCACAAAGGCCCAAACTAAGCCCGATTCAGACAAAGCTGCGCACCTACACAAAAGAGCTCATACCAGTCATTGGCAGTGCGACAGTTAAGGTATTGTACGATGGAGCTGTGCATGATTTATCACTGTGGATTGTATCAGGCAATGGCCCAATGCTATTTGGTAGAAGCTGGCTGGGAAAGATTCGATGGAACTGGGACGACATCAAAGCATTATCTTCAGTGGATGATGCCTCGTGCGCCCAAGTGGGGAGCAAATTTTCCTCGCTATTTAAACCAGGCATCGGCAACTTCACAGGTGCCAAGGTGCAGATCCATCTAGTCCCCAATGCACGGCCCGTTCATCACAAGGCTTGAGTGGTTCCATATATGATGAGGGAGAAAGTTGAGATCGAACTGGACAGACTCCAATGCGAAGGAATCATATCGCCAGTCAAGTTCAACGAGTGGGACAGTCCAATTGTTCCAGTGTTGAAAAGCGATGGCATGGTCAGAATCTGTGGAGACTGCAAGGTAACGACTAACCGAGTCTCACTACAGGACCAGTACCCGCTACCCAAGGTGGATAACGTTCGCAACGTTAGCAGGGGGGAAGTCATTCATCAAGTTGGACCTCTCCTCCACCTACATGACACAGGAGTGGCTGAATCTTCGAAAAGATTGACGTGCATCAACACACACAAAGGGCTGTTTATATACCACAGGTGCCCTTTTGGGATTCGCTCGGCTGCTGCCAGAGGAACATGGAGAGTCTGTTGAAATCGGTTCTGCGCACCGTTGTTTTCAAGACGGCATCCTGATCACCAGTCGTGACACCACCGAACACCTGCACACCTGGAAGAGATTCTAAGTGGACTAGACAGAGTGGGACTCAGGCTGAAATGCTCCAAGTGTATTTTCCTGGTGCCAGAGGTCGAATTTTTGGGGAGAAAGATTGCTGTAGATGGCATCAGACGCACGGATTCAAAGACAGAGGCCATCAAGAATGCACCCAGACCACAGAATGTGATGGAGCTGCATTCGTTCCTGGGGCTCCTCAACTATTTTGGTAACTTTCTACCCGGGTTAAGCACTTTGCTGGAACCGTTGCACATGTTGCTACGTAAGGGTGACGACTGGGTTTGGGGTCAATCTCACGAGACAGCCTTTGAGAAGGCCATAAACCTATTTTGTTCTAACAAGTTACTTGTACTGTATGACCCGTGTAAATGATTAGTGCTAGCTTGTGATGCATCTTCGTACGGGGTTAGCTGTGTGTTACAGCAAACCAATGTATCGGGTAAACTTCAACTGGTTGCATATGTGTTTAGGAGTCTGTCTAAGGCTGAAAGAGCCTACAGTATGGTCGAGAAAGAGGCGTTAGCATGTGTATATGGGGTTAAGAAAATGCACCAATACCTATTTGGACTTCAGTTTGAGCTTGAAACCGACCACAAACCGCTCATTTCACTGTTTTCAGAAAGCAAAGGTATAAACACCAATGCTTCGTCCCGCATCCAAAGATGGGCACTAACATTATCCGCCTATGACTATGTTATCCGCCACAGATCAGGCACGGAGAACTGTGCTGATACCCTCAATCAGCTACCATTGCCCATTACCAGGGTGTAAATGGCGCAGCCCGCAGACTTGTTTCTGGTCATGGATGCTTTTGAGAGTGAGGGGTCACCCATCACTGCTCGCCAGATCAGGACCTGGACCAGCCAGGATCCTGTGCTATCACTTGTAAAAAGTTACATCCTTAATGGGAGCTGGTCGGCCGTTCCCGGGGAAATGCAAGATGAAATTAAGCCGTTTCACTGACGCAAAGATGAAATGTCCATCCAGTCGGATTGTCTCTTATGGGGTACTTGCGTGGTTTTGCCAAAAAAAGGCATGGAAACGTTAATACGCAACCTACACAATATCCATCCAGGCATAGACATGATGAAGGCTAGAGGCAGGTTGCATGTTTGGTGGCCTGGCATTGACTCGGACTTAGAGTCATGCGTACACCAGTGCAACACATGCTCACAATTGAGCAATGCGCCAAGGGAGGCTCCATTGTGTCTGTGGTCATGGCCCTCCAAACTGTGGTCCAGGATCCACGTAGATTTTGCTAGCCCCTTTCTCGGAAAGATGTTTTTAGTTGTAGTAGACGTTTACTCTAAATGGATTGAATGCATAATCATGTCATCCAGCACGTCCACTACCACCATTGAATGCGTCCGGGCTATGTTCGCCACCCATGGCTTGCCCGACGTCCTTGTCAGTGACAATTGACCATGTTTCATCAGCTCGGAATTCAACGAGTTTATGACCCGCAAAGAGATTAAGCATGTCAGGTCTGCCCCATTTAAGCCCCCCGCATCCAACGGTCAAGTGGAACGGGTAGTCCAAACTATCAAGCAGAGCTTGAAACGCATGACGGAAGGTTCCTTGCAGACCCGCTTATCTCGGGTTCTGTTCAGTTACCGGACGCGACCCCACTTGTTCACTGGGGTCCCCTCTGCAGAATTGTTAATGAAGAGAGCAGTCAAAACCAGGCTCTCCCTAGTCCACCCGGATCTAAATGATCATGTGAAAACCCGGCGTCACTGGCAAAACATGTACCACGATCGCGTGGCTGTATCGCGTGACATTGATGTTAACGACCCTGTGTTTGTCCTTAATTATGGTCATGGTCCTAACTGAGTCGCTGGCACTGTCTTGGCCAAGGAGGGGAATAGAGTGTTTATAGTCAAACTATTAAATGGACAAACATGCAGAAAGCATTTGGATCAGACCAAACTGCGGTTCACCGACAAGCAGGAACAACCTGAAGAGGACATCACCACCTTCGATCCACCAACACACACCTAACCAGCAATCGACCTCGCTGTCAATCAAGAGGATGAACCCACCATTCCCAACAGTCCTGTCAGACCAGCCGCGCCGCAGTGCAGCAATGGTCCGATCAACTCACCCATGCCAGAGTTGGAACTCAGACAATCAACAAGGGAGCGTAGGGCCCCGGATTGTCGCAACTTGTAAATAATTTGTATCAAAGACTTTGGGGGGAGTGATGTTATGTATGTAAACATTGTAACTGTGTAAGACTTGCCACCAGAGGGCACAACTGTTGGAGGCCCAAGGGTCACCTGCATATCTCGTGCAAGGGAGTATAAAAGGTTGTCTGCCAGGCTGCTTAGGCACTCTGGAGTTGTATTAAAGAGACTAAAGTCACATCAGTTTTAGCTCACAGTACTCAGTCTTGTGGAGTTCTTCCATACTTAACAGGGTTGTCTTTTGAAGAAAGGTTGAGCAGGTTGGGCTTATACTCATTGGAGTTAAGAAGAATGAGAAGTGATCTTATTGAAACATATACGATTCTGAGGGGGCTGGACAAGGTAGATGCAGAGAGGATGTTTCCCCTCGTGGGGGAATCTAGAACTAGGGGGCATAATTTCAGAATAAGGGGTCGCCCATTTAAAACGGAGATGAGGAGGAATTTCTTCTCTCAGAGGGTCGTGTATCTTTGGAATTCTCTACACAAAGCTGTGGAAGCTCAGTCATTGAATATATTTAAGATGGAGATAGACAGATTTTTGAGCGATAAGGGAGTTAAGGGTTATGGGGAGCAGGCAGGGAAGTGGAGCTGAGTCCATGATCAGATCAGCCATGATCTTCTTGAATGGCGGAGCAGGCTCGAGGTGCCGAATGGCCAATTCCTGCTCTTATTTCTTATGTTCTTATGTTCTAAGGCAGAGAATTCCTCAGATTATTTTTAAGAATAGACTCATTAAGATGCATTTTTTCCTCAGAGTACCAAGAAAACTGGTTTTATTTTGAAACTAAATGGCAGTCGTATTTGGAAGAAAGAGGGATTGCACAGGAGGGGCAGAACACACCGACATTCCCCAAGAACTATGACGCGGAGAAAAGAGATCAGGTCGGTGCAGACAATTCAAAATCCTGGGTTAAACTTGTTCAATTTTGAAACTCGGCGAGGTTGATTTCAAATGTATGTTTGCTCACTGGGGGCAGGTCTACCCACCAGCAGGGCATCGTGGGAAACCGTGGGCGTGATCCCGCCATTGGATAATTGGGAGCATGCCTGTCAGTGCACACTCTGACTGGCTGTGTACCGGGTGCGGAGGACCACTGGAGATGGCCGCTCCAGTTGGTTCGTCCTGCATTATGGGGGACCAGGGATCGAAGGGGTATTACACCAATGACACAGTGTTAACAAGAAGCTCCAAAAAAGTTAAAACATGTTGGTGGAAAGGTCTCTATATGGCAAGCGGCAGTGATCCAGTCAACAAAATGTTGCGTACCCCACTCTCGTTACGTAATCAATTGGTACATCTGTACATGTAGGAATTTAACCAGTATGGCACTAGTTAGGCTGGGGTTTAGTTTGGAATCTGTGCTCTGGGATGGTTTGGTTTGGGTTTGGTATCTGTGCCCTGGGATGATTTGGTTTGGGTTTGGTATCTGTGCCCTGGGATGGTTTGGTTTGGTTTGGTATCTGTGCCCTGGGATGGTTTGGTTTGGGTTTGGTATCTGTGCTCTGGGATGGTTTGGTTTGGGTTTGGATTCTGTGCTCTGGGATGGTTTGGTTTGGGTTTGGTATCTGTGCCCTGGGATGGTTGGGTTTGGGTTTTATATCTGTGCTCTGGGATGGTTTGGGTTTGGTATCTGTGCCCTGGGATGGTTTGGTTTGGGTTTGTTATCTGTGCCCTGGGATGGTTTGGTTTGGGTTTGGTATCTGTGCCCTGGGATGGTTTGGTTTGGGTTTGGTATCTGTGCCCTGGGATGGTTTGGTTTGGGTTTGGTATCTGTGCCCTGGGATGGTTTGGTTTGGGTTTGGTATCTGTGCCCTGGGATGGTTTGGTTTGGGTTTGTTTTCTGTGCTCTGGGATGGTTTAGTTTGGGTTTGGTATCTGTGCCCTGGGATGGTTTGGTTTGGGTTTGGTATCTGTGCCCTGGGATGGTTTGGTTTGGGTTTGGTATCTGTGCTCTGGGATGGTTTGGTTTGGGTTTTATACCTGTGCTCTGGGATGGTTTGGGTTTGGTATCTGTGCCCTGGGATGGTTTGGTTTGGGTTTGGTATCTGTGCTCTGGGATGGTTTGGTTTGGGTTTGGTATCTGTGCTCTGGGATGGTTTGGTTTGGGTTTGGTATCTGTGCTCTGGGATAGTTTGGGTTTGGTATCTGTGCCCTGGGATGGTTTGGTTTGGGTTTGTTATCTGTGCCCTGGGAAGGTTTGGTTTGGTTTGTTCTCATAAGAACATAAGAAATAGGAGCAGGAGTAGGCCATTTGGCCTCTCGCGCCTGCTCCACCATTCAATAAGTTCATGGCTGATCTGATCATGGACTCAGCTCCACTTCCCTGCCCGCTCCGCATAACCCTTTATTCCCTTATCGCTCAAAAATCTGTCTATCTCCGCCTTAAATATATTCAAAGACCCAGCCTCCACAGGTCTCTTGGGCAGAGAATTCCACAGATTTACAACCCTCTGAGAGAAGAAATTTCTTCTCATCTCAGTTTTAAATGGGCGGCCCCTTATTCTAAGACTATGTCCGCTTGTTTTAGTTTCCCCTATGAGTGGAAATATCCTCTCTGCTTCCACCTTGTCGGGCCCCCTCATTATCTTATGTTTCAATAAGATCACCTCTCATTCTTCTAAGCTCCAATGTGTTACTCAACCTACTCAACGTTTCTTCATAAGTCAACCCTCTCTTCTCCGGAATCAAACGAGTGAACCTTCTCCGAGCAGCCTCCAATGCAAGTATATCCTTCCTTAAATACGGAGACCAAAACTGCGGACAGTACTCTAGGTGTGGCCTCACCAATACCCTATACAGTTGTAGCAGGTCTTCTCTGCTTTTATACTCTATCCACCTTGCAATAAAGGCCAATATTCCATTTGCCTTCCTGATTACTTGCTGCACCTGCATACTAACTGTTTGGGTTTGGTATCTGTGCTCTGGGATGGTTTGGTTTTGTATCTGTGCCCTGGGATGGTTTGGGTTTGGGTTTGGTATCTGTGCTCTGGGATGGTTTAGTTTGGGTTTGGTATCTGTGCCCTGTGATGGTTTAGTTTGGGTTTGGTATCTGTGCCCTGGGATGGTTTGGTTTGGGTTTGTTATCTGTGCCCTGGGATGGTTTGGTTTGGGTTTGGTATCTGTGCCCTGGGATGGTTTGGTTTGGGTTTGGTATCTGTGCCCTGGGATGGTTTGGTTTGGGTTTGGTATCTGTGCCCTGGGATGGTTTGGTTTGGGTTTGGTATCTGTGCCCTGGGATGGTTTGGTTTGGGTTTGTTTTCTGTGCTCTGGGATGGTTTAGTTTGGGTTTGGTATCTGTGCCCTGGGATGGTTTGGTTAGGTTTGGTATCTGTGCCCTGGGAAGGTTTGGGTTTGGTATCTGTGCTCTGGGATTGTTTGGGTTTGGTATCTGTGCTCTGGGATGGTTTGGTTTGGGTTTGGTATCTGTGCTCTGGGATGGTTTGGGTTTGGTATCTGTGCCCTGGGATGGTTTGGATTTGGTATCTGTGCTCTGGGATTGTTTGGGTTTGGTATCTGTGCCCTGGGAAGGTTTGGGTTTGGTATCTGTGCCCTGGGAAGGTTTGGGTTTGGTATCTGTGCTCTGGGATGGTTTGGTTTGGGTTTGGTATCTGTGCCCTGGGATGGTTTGGTTTGGGTTTGGTATCTGTGCTCTGGGATGGTTTGGTTTGGGTTTGGATTCTGTGCTCTGGGATGGTTTGGTTTGGGTTTGGTATCTGTGCCCTGGGATGGTTGGGTTTGGGTTTTATATCTGTGCTCTGGGATGGTTTGGGTTTGGTATCTGTGCCCTGGGATGGTTTGGTTTGGGTTTGTTATCTGTGCCCTGGGATGGTTTGGTTTGGGTTTGGTATCTGTGCCCTGGGATGGTTTGGTTTGGGTTTGGTATCTGTGCCCTGGGATGGTTTGGTTTGGGTTTGGTATCTGTGCCCTGGGATGGTTTGGTTTGGGTTTGGTATCTGTGCCCTGGGATGGTTTGGTTTGGGTTTGTTTTCTGTGCTCTGGGATGGTTTAGTTTGGGTTTGGTATCTGTGCCCTGGGATGGTTTGGTTTGGGTTTGGTATCTGTGCCCTGGGATGGTTTGGTTTGGGTTTGGTATCTGTGCTCTGGGATGGTTTGGTTTGGGTTTTATACCTGTGCTCTGGGATGGTTTGGGTTTGGTATCTGTGCCCTGGGATGGTTTGGTTTGGGTTTGGTATCTGTGCTCTGGGATGGTTTGGGTTTGGTATCTGTGCCCTGGGATGGTTTGGTTTGGGTTTGTTATCTGTGCCCTGGGAAGGTTTGGTTTGGTTTGTTCTCATAAGAACATAAGAAATAGGAGCAGGAGTAGGCCATTTGGCCTCTCGCGCCTGCTCCACCATTCAATAAGTTCATGGCTGATCTGATCATGGACTCAGCTCCACTTCCCTGCCCGCTCCGCATAACCCTTTATTCCCTTATCGCTCAAAAATCTGTCTATCTCCGCCTTAAATATATTCAAAGACCCAGCCTCCACAGGTCTCTTGGGCAGAGAATTCCACAGATTTACAACCCTCTGAGAGAAGAAATTTCTTCTCATCTCAGTTTTAAATGGGCGGCCCCTTATTCTAAGACTATGTCCGCTTGTTTTAGTTTCCCCTATGAGTGGAAATATCCTCTCTGCTTCCACCTTGTCGGGCCCCCTCATTATCTTATGTTTCAATAAGATCACCTCTCATTCTTCTAAGCTCCAATGTGTTTAGGCCCAACCTACTCAACGTTTCTTCATAAGTCAACCATCTCTTCTCCGGAATCAAACGAGTGAACCTTCTCCGAGCAGCCTCCAATGCAAGTATATCCTTCCTTAAATACGGAGACCAAAACTGCGGACAGTACTCTAGGTGTGGCCTCACCAATACCCTATACAGTTGTAGCAGGTCTTCTCTGCTTTTATACTCTATCCACCTTGCAATAAAGGCCAATATTCCATTTGCCTTCCTGATTACTTGCTGCACCTGCATACTAACTGTTTGGGTTTGGTATCTGTGCTCTGGGATGGTTTGGTTTTGTATCTGTGCCCTGGGATGGTTTGGGTTTGGGTTTGGTATCTGTGCTCTGGGATGGTTTAGTTTGGGTTTGGTATCTGTGCCCTGTGATGGTTTAGTTTGGGTTTGGTATCTGTGCCCTGGGATGGTTTGGTTAGGTTTGGTATCTGTGCCCTGGGAAGGTTTGGGTTTGGTATCTGTGCTCTGGGATTGTTTGGGTTTGGTATCTGTGCTCTGGGATGGTTTGGTTTGGGTTTGGTATCTGTGCTCTGGGATGGTTTGGGTTTGGTATCTGTGCCCTGGGATGGTTTGGATTTGGTATCTGTGCTCTGGGATTGTTTGGGTTTGGTATCTGTGCCCTGGGAAGGTTTGGGTTTGGTATCTGTGCCCTGGGAAGGTTTGGGTTTGGTATCTGTGCTCTGGGATGGTTTGGTTTGGGTTTGGTATCTGTGCCCTGGGATGGTTTGGTTTGGGTTTGGTATCTGTGCTCTGGGATGGTTTGGTTTGGGTTTGGATTCTGTGCTCTGGGATGGTTTGGTTTGGGTTTGGTATCTGTGCCCTGGGATGGTTGGGTTTGGGTTTTATATCTGTGCTCTGGGATGGTTTGGGTTTGGTATCTGTGCCCTGGGATGGTTTGGTTTGGGTTTGTTATCTGTGCCCTGGGATGGTTTGGTTTGGGTTTGGTATCTGTGCCCTGGGATGGTTTGGTTTGGGTTTGGTATCTGTGCCCTGGGATGGTTTGGTTTGGGTTTGGTATCTGTGCCCTGGGATGGTTTGGTTTGGGTTTGGTATCTGTGCCCTGGGATGGTTTGGTTTGGGTTTGTTTTCTGTGCTCTGGGATGGTTTAGTTTGGGTTTGGTATCTGTGCCCTGGGATGGTTTGGTTAGGTTTGGTATCTGTGCCCTGGGAAGGTTTGGGTTTGGTATCTGTGCTCTGGGATTGTTTGGGTTTGGTATCTGTGCTCTGGGATGGTTTGGTTTGGGTTTGGTATCTGTGCTCTGGGATGGTTTGGGTTTGGTATCTGTGCCCTGGGATGGTTTGGATTTGGTATCTGTGCTCTGGGATTGTTTGGGTTTGGTATCTGTGCCCTGGGAAGGTTTGGGTTTGGTATCTGTGCCCTGGGAAGGTTTGGGTTTGGTATCTGTGCTCTGGGATGGTTTGGTTTGGGTTTGGTATCTGTGCCCTGGGATGGTTTGGTTTGGGTTTGGTATCTGTGCTCTGGGATGGTTTGGTTTGGGTTTGGATTCTGTGCTCTGGGATGGTTTGGTTTGGGTTTGGTATCTGTGCCCTGGGATGGTTGGGTTTGGGTTTTATATCTGTGCTCTGGGATGGTTTGGGTTTGGTATCTGTGCCCTGGGATGGTTTGGTTTGGGTTTGTTATCTGTGCCCTGGGATGGTTTGGTTTGGGTTTGGTATCTGTGCCCTGGGATGGTTTGGTTTGGGTTTGGTATCTGTGCCCTGGGATGGTTTGATTTGGGTTTGGTATCTGTGCCCTGGGATGGTTTGGTTTGGGTTTGGTATCTGTGCCCTGGGATGGTTTGGTTTGGGTTTGTTTTCTGTGCTCTGGGATGGTTTAGTTTGGGTTTGGTATCTGTGCCCTGGGATGGTTTGGTTTGGGTTTGGTATCTGTGCCCTGGGATGGTTTGGTTTGGGTTTGGTATCTGTGCTCTGGGATGGTTTGGTTTGGGTTTTATACCTGTGCTCTGGGATGGTTTGGGTTTGGTATCTGTGCCCTGGGATGGTTTGGTTTGGGTTTGGTATCTGTGCTCTGGGATGGTTTGGTTTGGGTTTGGTATCTGTGCTCTGGGATGGTTTGGTTTGGGTTTGGTATCTGTGCTCTGGGATGGTTTGGGTTTGGTATCTGTGCCCTGGGATGGTTTGGTTTGGGTTTGTTATCTGTGCCCTGGGAAGGTTTGGTTTGGTTTGTTCTCATAAGAACATAAGAAATAGGAGCAGGAGTAGGCCATTTGGCCTCTCGCGCCTGCTCCACCATTCAATAAGTTCATGGCTGATCTGATCATGGACTCAGCTCCACTTCCCTGCCCGCTCCGCATAACCCTTTATTCCCTTATCGCTCAAAAATCTGTCTATCTCCGCCTTAAATATATTCAAAGACCCAGCCTCCACAGGTCTCTTGGGCAGAGAATTCCACAGATTTACAACCCTCTGAGAGAAGAAATTTCTTCTCATCTCAGTTTTAAATGGGCGGCCCCTTATTCTAAGACTATGTCCGCTTGTTTTAGTTTCCCCTATGAGTGGAAATATCCTCTCTGCTTCCACCTTGTCGGGCCCCCTCATTATCTTATGTTTCAATAAGATCACCTCTCATTCTTCTAAGCTCCAATGTGTTTAGGCCCAACCTACTCAACGTTTCTTCATAAGTCAACCATCTCTTCTCCGGAATCAAACGAGTGAACCTTCTCCGAGCAGCCTCCAATGCAAGTATATCCTTCCTTAAATACGGAGACCAAAACTGCGGACAGTACTCTAGGTGTGGCCTCACCAATACCCTATACAGTTGTAGCAGGTCTTCTCTGCTTTTATACTCTATCCACCTTGCAATAAAGGCCAATATTCCATTTACCTTCCTGATTACTTGCTGCACCTGCATACTAACTGTTTGGGTTTGGTATCTGTGCTCTGGGATGGTTTGGTTTTGTATCTGTGCCCTGGGATGGTTTGGGTTTGGGTTTGGTATCTGTGCTCTGGGATGGTTTAGTTTGGGTTTGGTATCTGTGCCCTGTGATGGTTTAGTTTGGGTTTGGTATCTGTGCCCTGGGATGGTTTGGTTAGGTTTGGTATCTGTGCCCTGGGAAGGTTTGGGTTTGGTATCTGTGCTCTGGGATTGTTTGGGTTTGGTATCTGTGCTCTGGGATGGTTTGGTTTGGGTTTGGTATCTGTGCTCTGGGATGGTTTGGGTTTGGTATCTGTGCCCTGGGATGGTTTGGATTTGGTATCTGTGCTCTGGGATTGTTTGGGTTTGGTATCTGTGCCCTGGGAAGGTTTGGGTTTGGTATCTGTGCCCTGGGAAGGTTTGGGTTTGGTATCTGTGCTCTGGGATTGTTTGGGTTTGGTATCTGTGCTCTGGGATGGTTTGGTTTGGGTTTGGTATCTGTGCTCTGGGATGGTTTGGGTTTGGTATCTGTGTCCTGGGATGGTTTGCTTTGGGTTTGGTATCTGTGCCCTGGGATAGTTTGGGTTTGGGTTTGGTATCTGTGCTCTGGGATGGTTTAGTTTGGGTTTGGTATCTGTGCCCTGGGATGGTTTAGTTTGGGGTTGGTATCTGTGCCCTGGGATGGTTTAGTTTGGGTTTGGTATCTGTGCCCTGGGATGGTTTAGTTTGGGTTTGGTATCTGTGCCCTGGGATGGTTTAGTTTGGGTTTGGTATCTGTGCCCTGGGATGGTTTGGTTAGGTTTGGTATCTGTGCCCTGGGAAGGTTTGGGTTTGGTATCTGTGCTCTGGGATTGTTTGGGTTTGGTATCTGTGCTCTGGGATTGTTTGGGTTTGGTATCTGTGCTCTGGGATGGTTTGGTTTGGGTTTGGTTCTGTGCTCTGGGATGGTTTGGGTTTGGTATTTGTGCCCTGGGATGGTTTAGGTTTGGTATCTGTGCTCTGGGATTGTTTGGGTTTGGTATCTGTGCCCTGGGAAGGTTTGGGTTTGGTATCTGTGCTCTGGAATGGTTTGGATTTGGTATCTGTGTCCTGGGATGGTTTGCTTTGGGTTTGGTATCTGTGCCCTGGGATGGTTTGGGTTTGGTATCTGTGCCCTGGGAAGGTTTGGGTTTGGTATCTGTGCTCTGGGATTGTTTGGGTTTGGTATCTGTGCCCTGGGAAGGTTTGGGTTTGGTATCTGTGCCCTGGGATGGTTTGGGTTTGGTATCTGTGCTCTGGGATTGTTTGGGTTTGGTATCTGTGCTCTGGGATGGTTTGGTTTGGGTTTGGTATCTGTGCTCTGGGATGGTTTGGGTTTGGTATCTGTGTCCTGGGATGGTTTGCTTTGGGTTTGGTATCTGTGCCCTGGGAAGGTTTGGGTTTGGTATCTGTGCTCTGGGATGGTTTGCTTTGGGTTTGGTATCTGTGCCCTGGGATAGTTTGGGTTTGGTAGCTGTGCTCTGGGATGGTTTGGTTTGGGTTTGGTATCTGTGCCCTGGGATGGTTTGCTTTGGGTTTGGTATCTGTGCCCTGGGATGGTTTGCTTTGGGTTTGGTATCCGTGCCCTGGGATAGTTTGGGTTTGGCAGCTGTGCCCTGGGATGGTTTGCTTTGGGTTTGGTATCTGTGCCCTGGTATGGTTTGCTTTGGGTTTGGTATCTGTGCCCTGGGATGGTTTGCTTTGGGTTTGGTATCTGTGCTCTGGGATGGTTTGGTTTGTCATGTATGCTCTGGGCTGGTATGGTTTGGTTGGGGTTGGTATCTGTGCCTTGGGATGGTTTGGGTTTGGTATCTGTGCTCTGGGATGGTTTGGTTTGGTTAGGTTTTGTATCTGTGCCCTGGGATAGTTTGGGTTTGGTATCTGTGCCCTGGGATGGTTTGGTTTGGTATCTGTGCCCTGGGATGGTTTGGTTTGGGTTTGGTATCTGTGCCCTGGGAAGGTTTGTTTTGGGTTTGCTCTCATAAGAACATAAGAAATAGGAGCAGGAGTAGGCCATTTGGCCTCTCGCACCTGCTCCATCATTCAATATGTTCATGGCTGATCTGATCATGGACTCAGCTGCACTTCCCTGCCCACTCCCCATAACCCTTTATTTCCTTATCGCTCAAAAATCTGTCTATCTCCGCCTTAAATATATTCAATGACCCAGCCTCCACAGGTCTCTTGGGCAGAGAATTCTACAGATTTACAACCCTCTGAGAGAAGAAATTTCTTCTCATCTCAGTTTTAAATGGGCGGCCCCGATTTCTAAGACTATGTCCGCTTGTTTTAGTTTCCCCTATAAGTGGAAATATCCTCTCTGCTTCCACCTTGTTGGGCCCCCTCATTATCTTATGTTTCAATAAGGTCACCTCTCATTCTTCTGAGCTCCAATGTGTATAGGCCCTACTCAACGTTTCTTCACAAGTCAACCCCCTCTTCTCCGGAATCAAACTAGTGAACCTTCTCCGAACAGCCTCCAATGCAAGTATATCCTTCCTTAAATACGGAGACCAAAACTGCGGACAGTAATCTAGGTGTGGCCTCACCAATACCCTATACAGTTGTAGCAGGTCTTCTCTGCTTTTATACTCTATCCCCCTTGCAATAAAGGCCAATATTCCATTTGCCTTCCTGATTACTTGCTGCACCTGCATACTAACTGTTTGGGTTTGGTATCTGTGCTCTGGGATGGTTTGGTTTGGTATCTGTGCCCTGGGATGGTTTGGGTTTGGTTTTGGTATCTGTGCCCTGGGATGGTTTGGGTTTGGGTTTTGGTATCTGTGCCCTGGGATAGTTTGGTTAGGTTTGGTATCTGTGCCCTGGGATGGTTTGGGTTTGGGTTTTGTATCTGTGCTCTGGGATGGTTAGGGTTTGGGTTTTGTATCTGTGCTCTGGGATGGTTAGGGTTTGGGTTTGGTATCTGTGCTCTGGGATGGTTTGGTTAGGTTTGGTATCTGTGCCCTGGGAAGGTTTGGGTTTGGTATCTGTGCCCTGGGAAGGTTTGGGTTTGGTATCTTTGCTCTGGGATGGTTTGGGTTTGATATCTATGCTCTGGGATGGTTTAGTTTGGGTTTGGTATCTGTGTCCTGGGATGGTTTGGTTAGGTTTGATATCTGTGCCCTGGGAAGGTTTGGGTTTGGTATCTGTGCTCTGGGATGGTTTGGGTTTGGTATCTGTGCTCTGGGATGGTTTGGTTTGGGTTTGGTATCTGTGCTCTGGGATGGTTTGGTTGGGTATCTGTGCCCTGGGATGGTTTGGGTTTGGTATCTGTGCCCTGGGAAGGTTTGGGTTTGGTATCTGTGCTCTGGGATGGTTTGGTTTGGGTTTGGTATCTGTGCCTTGGGATGGTTTGGTTTGGTATCTGTGCTCTGGGCTGGGATGGTTTGGTTGGGTTTGGTATTTGTGCCTTGGGATGTTTGGGTTTGGTATCTGTGCTCTGGGAAGGTTTGATTTGGTGAGGTTTTGTTACTGTGCCCTCGGATAGTTTGGGTTTGGTATCTGTGACCTGGATGGTTTGGTTTGTTATCTGTGCCCTGGGATGGTTTGGTATGGTATCTGTCCTCTTGGATGGTTTGGTTAGGTTTGGTATCTGTGCCCTGGGATGGTTTGGTTTGGTATCAGTGCTCTGGGATGGTTTGGGTTTGGTATCTGTGCTCTGGGATGGTTAGGTTTGGTTAGGTTTGGTATCTGTGCCCTGGGATGGTTTGATTTGGGTTTGGTATCTGTGCTCTGAGATGGTTAGGTTTGGTATCTGTGCTCTGGGATGGTTAGGTTTGGTTAAGTTTGGTATCTGTGCCCTGGGATGGTTTGGGTTTGGTATCTGTGCTCTGAGATGGTTTGGTTTGGTATCTGTGCCCTGGGATGCTTTGGGTTTGGTATCTGTGCCCTGGGATGGTTTGGTTTGGTATCTGTGCTCTGAGATGGTTAGGTTTGGTATCTGTGCTCTGAGATGGTTTGGTTTGGTATCTGTGCCCTGGGATGCTTTGGGTTTGGTATCTGTGCCCTGGGATGGTTTGGTTAGGTTTGGTATCTGTGCTCTGAGATGGTTAGGTTTGGTATCTGTGCTCTGAGATGGTTTGGGTTTTATTTCTGTGCTCTGGCATGGTTTGGGTTTGGTATCTGTGCCCTGGGATGGTTTGGTTTGGGTTTGGTATCTGTGCTCTGGGATGGTTTGGGTTTGGGTTTGTTATCTGTGCTGTGGGTTAGGGTTAGATTTAGGGTTTGGTATCTGTGCTGTGGGTTAGGGTTAGGGTTAGTGTTTGGTATCTGTGCTGTGGGTTAGGATTAGGGTTAGGGATTGGGATCTGTGCTGTGGGTTAGGGTTAGGGTTAGGGTTTGGTATCTGTGCTGTGGGATGGTTTGGTGTGAGAAGTAGCTTGTAACAAACATAATATAACGTGTTTGTTGCTATGGGGAGGGACTGAAAAAATAATAAATTATAAAAATTTAGAATCTTTGACTATGGAATAACATCCAGTCAAATGTTTCCATTCAAGGTGTACAGGGAATGGAGTTCGGAAGGTGTGGGTGGGAGGAGAGGCCATGACGCACCAATGATAGCCTATGATGCCCTCCTCTGTGCTAGCAGTGACTGGGCAGAGCTGTGTAATCATGCCATGTTTCATGGAGGTAAGTGGCTTCAATACAACTGTGCTTTATTCCCATTAATCAGATCAGCATCGCGTGTCTCAGATTGAAGGGTAGAACTGATCTTGGGTGACTTTACTTTATGAATAACTCAATCAAATTCCTCTCTGCACTGTTTCAATAGCAATGGCCCCATAGTCTTTGGAGAGTGAAATCGTTGGCAATGCGCCTCCTTTAAGTTCCTCTTGGTATAAAAATTCAAGTTTGAAGCCGTGTACCTTATGCACGGATTGTTTAAGAAAATGCAATCACGGAAGTTTTTCAGTATTTAATACAAATTAGTCCCATAAAGAGCTTATTCTGCAATTTCAATTAGATCATTGCAATTACTTTAAATCCCTTAATACCCTTACCGAACAAAAAAACATCAATCTCACTCTGAAAGCTCCAAGTGTCCCAGCAGCCACAGCATTTTGGAGGAGAGAGTTCAAGATTCCCACTGCGCTTGGTGTGAAGACATTGCCCCTGAGCGGCCGGGCTGTAATGTTAAGGTTACACCTCCTTGTTCTGGGCTCCTCCCACCAGAGGAAATAGTCTCTATCTACCCTATCAAATATTTTAATCATCTTAAACACTTCGATTAGATTCCATAATCTTCTGTACTCGAGGGAATGCAAGCCCAGTCTGTGCAATCTGTCCGCATAATTTAACTCTCTAAGCTCCACTATCGCTCTGGTCAATCTGCGCTGCTCCTCATTTCGAGGCCAACATACTGTTCCTGAGGGGCAGCGCCCAGAACTGAACACAGTGTCCACATGGGGTCAACAGATGAAATATCAAACTGAGGCCTCGTTTACCTGTTCAGTATTTCTCCAGGTGTCTTGACTGTCCAACAAACCTTCAGTACTTTTGAAGTGTTGTAATGTGAGAAACGCAGTAGCCAATTTGCACACAGCAAGCTCCCACAAACAGCAATGTGAGAACGACCAGATAAACTGTTTTTTTGTTATGTTGATTGAGGGATAAATATTAGCCCCAGGACACCTGGGATAAGTCCTCTGCTCTTCTTCAAAATAGTGCCATGGGATCTTTTACATCCACCTGAGAGAATAGTTGGGGCCTCGGTTTAACGTCTCATCCGAAAGACAGAACCTCCAACAAAGCAGCACTCCCTCAGCACTGCACTGGGAGTGTCAGCCTAGATTTATGTACTATCTGCACTGTTTTAATAGCAATGGCCCCATAGTTTTTGGAGAGTGAAATCGTTGGCAACAGCATCACCAAGCAGTGCGTCAAACTTACGCCACACTCTTTCTGAACCCACAACCTTCTGACTCAGAGGCGAGAGTGCTGCTCACTAGGCCACGGCTGGCACAGAGTAGGGATATTCCCATTCATACTTGTGGTGAGCTCTGTATGTACGGAATCATCATAGGTAAGAATGGGAATACCCCCAAAAATATACAAACACTTCAAATAGAAAAAACATCACATATTTAAAATTAATCAAAATGGAATTTATTTAAATATTTAAAACAAAAATGTAATTTTTGGGAAAATAAATTTACATATTTTAAAGGATCCAAAACTAAACTTACCTTATTTAACAGGTTTTTAAATGTTTGAATTATTGAACAAAATGTATTTTTCTGTCCTTTAAGAGTCTTACGCTGGCTTTTATCAGTCGTAAACATTTCACGGGCATTCGCTGGGCAGGAGTGGGACGAATAGCCCGACTCTCCGCTCGAGGGGGCCCTTCACTTGAGGATGCGTGCAATCTGTCGAGAGGATTATTGACAGATCGCAAGTTCCGGGTTTAGGCACACGTGCCGTGCAGGCCTGAACCTGGAACTTTCCGGGCCCCTATGGGGTCGTGCGCCCCTTGTAAGCAGCCGTAGTGGCCTCCAACTCAGGGCCAATGGAACAGCTGCTGTTATTTCAGACTCTCTGGAACCTTCTCTCTGGATATAACCGTCATGATGAGGGGAGTGTAATGGTTGCAAGGAGCATGGTCCCTTGTAGTGTCTGTTGATCGATATTCAAGTATGTTCCATACCATTAGCCAACATTCAACCCTTAACCAATAACACCAAACCAGATTTTCTGCTGCATGTGGCATCTTCCTGCCAAAAATTGGCTGCCATGTTTGTCAGCCCAACACTTCAAAACCGACTACAGGCAAAGAATTAATCGACCTCTTATTTTCTGTCAACAGGTGAGAGTGGAGCCACTGGGTCAATTGCAGGCTGCCTCTATGGCCTACTGTTTGGAATGACGAACATTCCCAAAGGATTATACCAGAATTTAGAGTTCAGGGAGAGGCTAGAGGAGCTGGCAGAAAAACTGTATAAAGCAGCAAATGACAGCAAAAGCCCTTGACCGGCATCAGGGGGAAGGGGACAAAACCAGTCTGTGCTGAGACAACCATGTTTTCAGATTCCCAGAACCCTTCCGTCCCTTAAAAAGCTCGTCTCTAAACTATTAATAATAAATATTAATGATCCTAGGACAAAGTAGAAAAAATAATGAGGTATGAGTAGGAAGCTGTGGCTTTTTAATAAATGTGTGTACCTTGTAATGTACGGAGGGGTTAATCTCCTCGGGTGATTCTCCTGCTGAGAGACAGAACTTTGGCGTAAGTTCAATGCTTACATCGTGCGCAGAAGTGGCGTTTCCGTTGTAAGTTACAATAGCGGATTGGGAAAAACACTGAGCAAATTCACCCCATAGTGTGTGTATGTAACAATACACATAGGGGTCGAAATTCGGTCACGCCATGTGTGAGGCGATGTCACTGCCTGAGTGCCTATTTTAACGCCGGCTCCAACTGAAACATTCGGTTTTGACGGCCAAAGATGAGAGAGCAGGAGGCCGACTGAATCTCGCATCGAGAGGCTGCCACCGAGCTCGTTGAGAAACAGGGAGTAAAGGGAAGGAAAAAACCCTCAAACTTCCCCAACACACACACACACACTTACATGACCCACACACACTTCCCCAACACACACACACACTTACGTGACCCACACACACTTCCCCAACACACACACACACTTCCCCAACCGACAACACACTTCCCCAACACACACACACACTTACCTGACCCACACACACTTCCCCAACACACACACACACTTACCTGACCCACACACACTTCCCCAACACACACACACACTTACGTGACCCACACACACTTCCCCAACACACACACACACTTCCCCAACCGACAACACACTTCCCCAACACACACACACACTTACGTGACCCACACACACTTCCCCAACACACACATACACTTCCCCAACCGACACACACACTTCCCCAACACACACACACACTTCCCCAACCGACACACACACTTCCCCAACACGCACACACACTTCCCCAACACACACACACACACTTACATGACCCACACACACTTCCCCAACACACACACACACTTACGTGACCCACACACACTTCCCCAACACACACACACACTTCCCCAACCGACAACACACTTCCCCAACACACACACACACTTACCTGACCCACACACACTTCCCCAACACACACACACACTTCCCCAACCGACAACACACTTCCCCAACACACACACACACTTCCCCAACCGACACACACACTTCCCCAACACACACACACACTTCCCCAACACACACACACACTTCCCCAACACACACACACACTTCCCCAACCGACACACACACTTCCCCAACACACACACACACTTCCCCGACCCACACACACTTCCCCGACCCACACACACACTTCCCAGACCCACACACACACTTCCCCCGACACACACACACACTTTCCCGACACACACACACACTTCCCCAACCCACACACACACTTCCCCGACACACACACACACTTTCCCGACACACACACACACTTCCCCAACCCACACACACACTTCCCCGACCCACATGCACACTTCCCCGACACACACACACACTTCCCCGACACACACACACACTTCCCCGACACACACACACACACTTCCCCGACCCACACACTTCCCCGACACACACACACACACTTCCCCGACACACACACACACTTCCCCGACCCACATGCACACTTCCCCGACACACACACACACTTCCCCGACACACACACACACTTCCCCGACACACACACACACACTTCCCCGACCCACACACTTCCCCGACACACACACACACACTTCCCCGACACACACACACACTTCCCCGACACACACACACACTTCCCCGACCCACACACACACTTACCTGACCCACACACTTCCCCGACCCACACACACACACTTCCCCGACACACACACACACTTCCCCGACCCACACACACACTTACCTGACCCACACACTTCCCCGACACACACACACACACTTCCCTGATCCACCCGAGATCCGCTGTTCATTCACCACTTTATCCAGGTTGTAAAAAGGCCTGCCGGGAAGGACCATGTTCAAACGAAACATCACGATGGAGGCGCCAAGGAGGCATTGCACATGTACTGATGTCATGATTTCCGTGGTGTTAACTGGCAGGTCGTAACGTTTTAATGCCCTTAAAAACTGACCAGCGAATTTCGAGTCAGGCATGAACAGCACCCAGCGCCACTCCCAACCGCCCAACTCCCAGTTAACACCCAACACCAGCGTTACCAGTGGGCTTAGCACCTGAATTTCTTCAATATATACATGGTGCATGCTTTACAGTATACTTCGTGGTATATTGCATATTTTACAGTATATGTAGTGTGAACTTTATATTTATGTATTAAGCAACAGAGTACTATTGCAGTAGTGAGAGTTATCTCAGCCCCTCTATTATGTTACATAAGAACATAAGAAATAGGAGCAGGAGTAGGCCATACGGCCCCTCGAGCCTGCTCCACCATTCAATAAGATCATGGCTGATCTGATCATGGACTCAGCTCCACTTCCCCGCCCGCTCTCCATAACCCCTTATTCCCTTATCGATAAAGAAACTGTCTATTTCTGTTGTAAATTTATTCAATGTCCCAGCTTCCACAGCTCTCTGAGGCAGCGAATTCCACAGGTTCATAACCCTTTGAGAGAAGAAATTTCTCCTCATCTCAGTTTTAAATGGGTGGCCCCTTATTCTAAGACCATGCCGTCAAGTTCTAGTCTCCCCCATCAGTGGAAACATCCTCTCTGCATCCACTTTGTCGAACTTCCTCATAATCTTATACATTTCGATAATATCACCTCTCATTCTTCTGAATTCCAATGAGTAGAGGCCCAACCTCCTCAACCTTTCCTCATAAGTCAACCGCCTCAACTCCGGAATCAACCTAGTGAACCTTCTCTGAACTGCCTCCAAAGCAAGGATATCCTTCCATAAATATGGAAACCAAAACTGTGTGCCGTATTCCAGGTGTGGCCTCACCAATATCCTGTATAACTGTAGCAAGACTTCCCTGCTTTTATACTCCATCCCCTTTGCAATAAAGGCCAAGATTCCATTGGCCTTCCTGATCACTTACTGTACCTGCATACTAATCTTTTGTGTTTCATGCACAAGTACCCCCAGGTCCCTCTGTACTGCAGCACTTTGCAATCTTTCTCCATTTAAATAATAACTTGCTCTTTGATTTTTTTCTGCCGAAGTGCATGACCTTACACTTTCCAACATTATACTCCATCTGCCAAATTTTTGCGCACTCACTTAGCCTGTCTATGTCCTTTTGCAGATTTTTTGTGTCCTCCTCACACATTGCTTTTCCTCCCATCTTTGTATCGTCAGCAAACTTGGCTACGTTACACTTAGTCCCTTCTTCCAAGTCGTTAATATAGATTGTAAATAGTTGGGGTCCCAGTACTGATCCCTGCGGCACCCCACTAGTTACTGGTTGCCAATCAGAGAATGAACCATTTATCCAGACTTTCTGTTTTCTGTTAGTTAGCCAATCCTCTGTCCATGCTAATATATTACCCCCAACCCCATGAACTTTTAACTTGTGCAGTAACCTTTTATGTGGCACCTTGTCAAATGCTTTCTGGAAGTCTAAATATACCACATCCACTGGTTCCCCTTTATCCACCCTGTTCGTTACATCCTCAAAGAATTCCAGAAAATTGGTCAAACATGACTTCCCCTTCATAAATCCATGCTGACTCTGCCTGACTGAATTTTGCTTTTCCAAATGTCCTGCTACTGCTTCTTTAATAATGGAGTCCAACATTTTCCCAACCACAGATGTTAGGCTAACTGGTCTATAGTTTCCTGCATTTTGTCTGCCTCCTTTTTTAAATAGGAGCATTACATTTGCAGTTTTCCAATCTGCTGGGACCTCCATAGAATCCAAGGAATTTTGGTAAATTACAACCAATGCATCTACAATCCCTGCCGCTACTTCTCTTAAGACCTTAAGATGCGAGCCATCAGGTCCAGGGGATTTATCTGCCTTTAGTCCCATTATCTTACTGAGTACCACCTCCTTAGTGATTGTGATTGTGTTCAGTTCCTCCCCCACTATAGCCCCTTGATTATCCACTGTTGGGATATTGTTAGTGATCTCTACCGTAAAGACTGATACAAAATATTTGTTCAGAGTTTCTGCCATCTCCATGTTCCCCATTATTAATTCCCCGGTCTCGTCCTCTAAGGGGCCAACATTTACTTTAGCCACTCTTTTCCTTTTTATATACCTATAAAAACTCTTGCTGTTTTTATATTTTGCGCTAGTTTACTTTCATAGTCTATCTTCCCTTTCTTAATCAATTTTTTAGTCATTCTTTGCTGGCTTTTAAAAGCTTCCCAGTCTTCTGTCCTCCCACTAGTTTTGGTCTCTTTGTATGCCCTTGTTTTTAATTGGATACCATCCTTTATTTCTTTAGTTACACGTCATAGCTCCACCACACTCCATATTCCTACCAAATGACAGCAAGAGAGATTTATTTTTATTTTTATTTTTAAAACCAAAAAGGGATATACGGTGAAATGATGAGGACAGGTTGTATAAATTGGCTTGTATTCCTGTGAATTTAGAAGGTTGAGGAGTGATCTAATTGAGGTGTTTAAGATGATTAAAGGAATTGATGGAATAGAATCAGAGAAATTTACAGCACGGAAGGAGGCCATTTTGGCCCATCGTGTCTGCGCTGGCCAACAAGAGGCTATCCAGCCTAATCCCACTTTCCAGCTCTTGGGGCTTAATTTTCCACGGTGATTTGCACCCTTTTTTTGGAGCAGGCTGCTCTTTTTGGCCTGTTGAAAAACCAGTTTCCCCAATCAATTTGCACCAGTGTAATTCAGTTACGATTTTTTTAATGTCCGATCCCATTCTTGATCCCCGGTTCACAGAGCGAGAGAGAGAGAGTGAGAGAGAGAGAGACAGAGAGAGAGAGAGAGAGAGAGAGAGAGAGAGTGTTTGTGTGTGTGTGTGTGTGTGTGTGTGTGTGTCTGGGGACCTGGAATGGGACAGGACCAGCAAGCCCTTCGGGCAGGATTGGAGATAAGTTGTTGCTATGTATTTTCAATTCTTTTAATGTGTTGGGAGCTTGCTGTATGTTTCACTTTGCAGTCTCAGCTCACATTGTGTCCCTGGTTACCATGGCAGCACGATCTTTTTGGCGCAGATCAAGGCTCCACCCCTAAAACTAAAGGTTGGGTTAAGCCATGCCAAAATGAAGAAATCCAACGGGGAAACTTAGAATATTTTTTTTGGCATACTTAGGCCCCCAAAAATTGGGCGTAACGCTTCAAATATGCCAAAAAAATGCCTTGGGGAAAATTGTGCCCAATATTAGGATAGTTGAAATCCCCTACTATTACTGCCCAAAATCTTTGCACTTCAGAAATGTGCCTACATATTTGCTCTTCTATCTCCCTCTCACTGTTTGGGGGTCTATAGTACACTCCCAGCAGTGTGATCGCCCCTTTTTTGTTTTTCAGTTCGATCCATATGGACTCGTTTGATGATCCCTCTAACATATCACCCCTCCTCACTGCTGTAATAGTTTCTTTAATCAATACCGTGACCCCCCACCATCACTTTTTACCCCCTTTATATCCGTCTGAAGATCTTGTAACCAGGAATGTTGAGCTACCATACCTGCCCCTCTTTTAGCCATGTCTCTGAAATAGCTATATCATACTGCCAAGTGTCTATCTGTGCTCACAGCTCATCTGCCTTATTCGCTATACACCTTGCATTGAAGTATATCCCATTTAGTACAGCCAGACCTCCTTGTTGACAACTTTCTAGCTCTTATTTCCTCTGTCCTTCAAATTCATTTTCTACGTTTTTGCTTTCCAATTCTAGTTTTACTCCCCTCCCTACTGAATCTATTTTCAGGTTCCCATCCCCCTGCCAAGCTAGTTTAAACCCTCCCCAACAGCACTAGCAACCCCCGCTCGCGAGGATATTGGTCCTAGCTCTGTTGAGGTGCAACCCGTCCAGCTTCCTCCCCCAGAAAAGGTCCCAATACCTCAGGAATCTAAAACCCTCCCTCCTGCACCATCTCTCCAGCCACGTATTCATCTTCTCTATCCTCCTATTTCTGTAGTCACCAGCTCATGGCACCGGGAGTAATCCGGAAATTACCAACTTTGAGGTCCTGCTTTTTAATCTCTCTCCTAGCTCCCTAAACTCATCCCTCTTTCTATCTATGTAATTGGTACCGATATGGACCACGACCGCTGGCTGTTCACCCTCTGCCCCCCAGAATGCCCGGCAGCTGCTCGGTGACATCCTTGACCCTGGCATCAGGGAGGCAATATACCATCCTGGAGTCACGTCTGCGGCCGCAGAAACGCCTGTCTGCTCCGCTGACTATTGAATCCCATACCACTATAGCTCTTCCATTCTTCTTCCTCCCCCCCGCCCTGTGCAGCTGAGCCACCCGTGGTACCGTGGACTTGGCTCTGGTTGCACTCCCCAGAGGCACCATCGCCCCCACTGGTACTCAGAAGAGAATACCAGTTGGAGAGCAAGGTGGACTCAGGGGACTCCTGCACTACCTGCCTAGTCCTCCTCTTCTGTAGACAGAGAGAAACTATTCCCTCTAGTGGGGGAGTCCAGAACAAGGGGCATAACTTTAACATTAGAGCCAGGCCGTTCAAGGGTGATGTCAGGAAGCACTTGTTCACAAAAAGGACAGTGGGAATCTAGAACTCTCCCCCCAAAAAGGCTGTGGATGCTGGGGGTCAATTGAAATTTTCAAGACTGAGATAGATAGATTTTTTGGGGTTATGGGTATGGAACTAAGGCGGGCAAATGGAGTTAAGTTACAGATGACCCATGATCTAATTGAACAGCGGAACTGGCTCGAGGGCTGAAATGGTGCACAATATATGTTGTGACCAACATTCTGGTGTAGCATAGAATCATTGAAAACAGGAGACCTTTCGGTCCAAGCTGATGGCCACAATCCCCCTCAGATACAGGGGTAGTGCCACAGGACTGGAGGATTGCAAATGTTACACCGTTGGTCAAAAACGGGGAGCAGGATAAACCTGTCAACTACAGGCCAGTCAGTTTATGGTGGGAAAGCTTTGAGAAATGATAATCCTGGAGAAAATTAACAGTCATTTGAACAACCATGGGCTAATAAAGGAGAGCCAGCACAGATTGGTTATGGGCAAACCGGGTTTGACAAACTTGATTGTTTTTTGATGAGGTAACAGAGAGGGTGGATGAGGGCAGTGCTGTTGACGTTGTGTATATAGACTTTCAAAAGGCGTTTGATAAAGTACCACATATTGGGCTTGTTATCAAAACCGAGGCCCATGGGATAAAAGGCGCTGTAACAGCATGGTCCGATATTGGCCGAGGGACAGATAGAGAGTTGTGTGAACAGTTGTTTCTCGGACTGGAGGGAGGGATACAGTGGTGGTCCCCGGGGTTCAGTACTGGGACCCACTGCTGTTTGTGATATACATCAATGACCTGGACATGGGGCACAGGGAGCAATTACAACATTTGCAGATGACACGGAAATTGGAAGTGTAGTAAACAGTGAGGAGGATAGGGATAGACTTCAAGCAGACAATAGGCCGGTGGAATGGGCAGGCATGTGGCAGATGGAATTCAATGCAGAGAATTGTGAGGTGATACAATTTGGTCGGAAGAATGAGGAGAGGCCATGCAAGCTAAATGGTACCATTTTAAAGGGGGTCCAAGATACAGAGACCTGGGGGGGGTGTTTGTGCACAAATCTTTGAAGGTGGCAGGGCAGATTAATGAAGCAGTTAATAAAGCCTACGGGATCCTGGGCTTTATAAAGAGGCAGAGGCAGAGTTTAAAACTGAGATGAGGAGAAAGTTCTTCTCTCAGAGGGTTGTAAATCTGTGGAATTCGTGGACTCAGAGAGCTGTGGAAGCTGGGACATTGAATAAATATAAGACAGAAATAGACAGTTTCTTAAACGATAAGGGGATAAGGGGTTATGGGGAGCGGGCAGGGAAGTGGAGCTGAGTCCATGATCAGATCGGCCATGATCTTATTAAATGGTGGAGTAGGCTCGAGGGGCCGTATGGCCGACTCCTGCTCCTATTTCTTATGTTCTTATGTAAAAACCAGGAAGTTATACTAAACCTATATAAAACACTAGTTTGGTGCCAATTCTGGGCGCACACTTTAGGAAGGACGTGAAGGAGGGTGCTGAAGAAATTTACGTGAACGGTTGCAGGGATGAGGGATTATAGTTAAGTGGAGAGACTGGAGAAGCTGGGGTTATTCGCATTAGAGAAGAGCAGGCTAAGAGGAGATTTGATGGCGGTGTTTAAAATCATGAAGGGTTTCGATAGAGTAAATGAAGAGAAACTGTTTCTAATGGCTGAAAGGTCGCTATCGATACGGCACAGATTTAAGGCGATTGGCAAAAGATCCAGCGACATGAGGACAAACATTTTTACACAGTGGATGGTGAGGATCTGGAACGCACTGCCTGATAGGGTGGTGGACACAGATTCAATTGTAGCCTTCAAAACAGAATTGGATAAATACTTGAGGGAGAGAAAATTGCAGGTACATGGGGAACAAGCGGGGGAGTGGGACTAACATATACTGGTGCTGCACAGAACATCACACTACTTAGATATCGGGATTTTAGCAGCACTGAGTTTAATATCGATTCCCTCCACCGTGGCTGCAGTGTGTACCATCTACAAGATGAGCTGCAGCAACTCGCCAAGGCTTCTTCGGCAGCACCTCCCAAACCCACGACCTCTACCACCGAGAAGGACAAGGGCAGCAGCACATGGGAACACCACCACCTCCAAGTTCTCCTCCAAATCACACACTATCCTGACTTGGAAATATATCGGCCGTTCCTTCATTGTCGCTGTGTCAAAATCCTAGAACTCCCTCCCTAACAGCACTGTGGGAGCACCTTCACCACACGGACTGCAGCGGTTCAAGAAGGCGGCTCACCACCACCTTCTCAAGGGGCAATTAGGGATGGGCAATAAATGCCGGCCTGGTCAGTGACACTCACATCCCAGGAACAAATACTAAAAAATGAATTAAATATCACTTAAAGCTTCATGGTTTACATTCTGATTCTTAACTGAATAAAATGATAAATAAGATAGAGAAAGAGATATTCATTTTTTATTCAAACTTATAGATTCCTTACAAGATGCAACCATATATCAAAGACATTTAAAATAGGAAAATAATCCAAGTTGTGTAACATATAAAATTCCTTACATATTTGTAATCCTTACATATATTTTTAAAATAATACAGAATAAATAATGAATTTAGATGCATGTACATAGGGCAGCTGATAAACTGACTAATTTGATAACAGCAGCCACTGTAAGCTGATTGTGATAGAATTAGTTTGTTATATAACTTTATGGTAAAATAAAATCTCTCGGATACACATGGCGACCTAACCACAAATCTTTGGCTATTACACAAGCTGAGACAGCTAAAACCTAGCATTTCCCACCTTGAGGTTCCCCACTTTAAGTGCTTTCCTCCTTTCTATTCTATTTAAATATCCTGAAGTCACCAAGTTCCCGAGATCTGAGCTGCCGAATTCCCTCTGCTCAGTCCTTCCCTCAATACATTTCTTTAAACAGCACTAAGGAGACAGAAGGAGATGGGAAGGGGGCATTAACATCCTGAGATGAAGGGGGGTTTCTTATGAAGAAAGGTTGAGCAGGTTGGAGTTTAGAAGAATGAGAGGTGATCTTATTGAAACGTATAAGATTCTGAGGGGGCTTGACAAGGTAGAAGCAGAGAGAATGTTTCCCCTCGTGGGGGAATCTAGAACTAGGGGGCATAGTCTCAGAATAAGGGGGTCACCCATTTAAGACGGAGATGAGGAGGAATTTCTTCTCTCAGAAGGTTGTAAATCTGTGGAATTCTCTGCCCCAGAGAACTGTGGATGCTGTGTCATTGAATATATTTAAGGCGGAGATAAGACAGATTTTTGAGCGATAAGGGAATAAAGGGTTATGGAGAGCGGGCAAGGAAGTGGAGCTGAATCCATGATCAGATCAGCCATGATCTTATAAAATGGCGGAGCAGGCTCAAGGGGCCAAATGGCCTCCTCCTGCTCCTATTTCTTATGTTCTTATGTAATGTACAAATCTACCAGTGGACGCAAGTGGTGGAGAGGAAGGAGGGAGGGAGCTTTGTGAGAGGAAGATCAATGAAGACCGCACGGAAAGCTTTCACTTTCGCCTTCATCACTAATCACAAATAGTGCGTGATGTATTTGAACGGAATCTGGAGGCTGGAGCCCGGAAGAGTGAATAAGTGGGCGGTGGGAAATCGAAAATGCTCATTTCCCTTCGTAGAAAGGTCCCAAAAACACAGGGAGCTTCTCCGGATTGATGAGAAAAGGCTCGGGGTAAATGCAGCGATTCCATGCTCCCAGGAGGGAATTGGTGCTTGGCCATTGTCTCTGAGCCCCACTCCCTTCGAACACCTCCTCTCCACACAGAGGTTACAGGGATAGGGATGGGCAAGACCGTGGAGGGGTTTGAACACAAGGGTGCATCCAGTGCTGAAAGCAACAACATAAATATTGCTGGAAATGGGAAGGTTTCCCAGAGACGAATGGGTGAGCTGATTTCCACAAAATTTCCTCATGCAAAGGCTGCAGGATGGAGAATGGTGGTGATGAGAGGGCAAAGGAAGTGAAGAGCAAAGGCCACTGACACAGCACAAATTGGAGAAAGGGCAGAGGTGGTGTCAGGCTGACGAGCTCAAAAGTGCTCTTAAAGGGGCACACCTTGTGCCTCTCTCCAGCCTCGTGGGCAGGTGTCCTTGGCACATGGGGGCTGAATGAATGGGGGGGGTGGGGCGCGTTCGGCAAACAGTGGCAGCAGTGATTCTGAGAGGTAGGGTCAATCTCGGTAACAGACAAATAGAGATCAGAAATAAAACCTAAACCTCTGTCTTCTTCAGACCTCTGGAATCTTCCAGCAAAAGTCAGTTTGGTTTAAGATATTCAGTTATGACAAGGTCAGACAATAAGTTCATATGGTTTAGCAGAGGGGTCACCAACCAGGGGGCACAGATTTAAAGTAATTGGGGGTAGGTTTCGAGGGGATTTGAGGGAAATGTCTTCACCCAGAGGGTGGTGGGGGTCTGGAACTCACTGCCTGAAAGGGTGTTAGAGGCAGAAACCCTCACCACATTTAAAAAGTACTTGGCTGTGCACCTGAAGTGCCGTAACCTACAGGGCTACGGACCCAGAGCTGGAAAGTGGGATTAGGCTGGGTAGCTCTTGGTCAACCGGCACGGACACGATGGGCCGAAATGGCCTCCTTCCGTGCTGTAAATTTCTATGATTCTATGATAAGTGTTCTGAATGATGTCAATCAGTTTATGGTCAGATTTTTGAAAGGTAGAATTCTGAAGCAATATTGTGTTGCTCTGTGGGGGACTGGAACAGGTTCGAGGGGCTGAATGGCCACCTCCTGTTCCGATATCATGAAACAAAACATCTTGCCAGCTTGCCTTCATTTCCGTGTAAGCAGGCATCCTATTAGCCTGACCCTGATAAACAAGTTTGGCTGTTTAGATTGAAGCAGCCCTTTCCATTGACACACTCGCCTTATTGGCAGGCCTTAATATTAATGAATTAGCACCAAATCTCTGAGTCGGCAACGGCCGTGAGGAACCTCAGCCAATGCCAGCGTGCACAGTGCCCACATGCTTCCCATGTCAGTGCTGCCCATCACTCTGTAAGATTACTCCCAACACCGACCTATATTTTTAACAGTACAATTAACATTCTGAAAACTGGCTGGTTTCTATTTCAATGGAAAAGGTCGGGAGATAAACTACTTTCTCTCTCACTGGACAAAATCCCCAAATGAGGTGATGTGGCACTCACAGAGATTCTTGTTAGTATTTCTCCCTCTCGCCCCGGTAATGTTGGCAGAAATCCCGTTTACCCGTGCATCCAGGGCTTGGCCCCCGATCGGGATGCCTGAGGAAATCCTCACCACAAAAGCAAATTATTAGTTGAAATATATAAGTGTGATGTTATTATCTATAATGTAGACCGGCTAACTATCTAATGCTGGATCAAAAGTAGACAAGGTTGCCCCTTTTAAATCAGTCAGTCCATTTTGAAGTAAGTTTTCCATCTTTAATGTCCCTGGTGAGACACACTCTCACACCTGGGCACCTATATGGGCACAGAGGCACATTCTCACACACCTGGACATGTACACTGGGCTCGGAGGCACATTCTCACACCTGCTCATGTAAACTGGGCATGCAGGCACACTCTCACACCTGGGCATGTACACTGGGCACAGAGGCACACTCTCACACCTGGGCATGTACACCTGGGCATAAAGGCACACACTCTCACACCTGGAAATGTACACTGGGCACAGAGGCACACTCTCACATCTGGGCATGTACACTGGGCATGGAGGCACACTCTCACACACCTGGGCATGTACATTGGGCACAGAGGCACACTCTCACACCTGGGCATGTACACCTGGGCATAAAGGCACACACTCTCACACCTGGAAATGTACACTGGGCACAGAGGCACACTCTCACACCTGGGCATGTACACTGGGCACAGATGCACACACACACACCTGGGCACAAAGGCACACTCTCACACACCTGGGCATGTACACTGGGCACACTCTCACACCTGGGCATGTACACTGGGCACAGAGGCACACTCTCACACCTGGGCATGTACACTGGGCACTGGGCACACTCTCATACCTGGGCATGTACACTGGGCACAGAGGCACACTCTCACACCTGGGCATGTACACTGGGCAGAGAGGCACACTCTCACACACCTGGGCATGTACACTGGGCATGGAGGCACACTCTCACACCTGGGCATGTACACTGGGCACAGAGGCACACTCTCACACACCTGGACATATATACTGGGCACAGAGGCACACACACACATCTGGGCATGTACACTGGGCACAGAGGCACACTCTCACACACCTGGACATATATACTGGGCACAGAGGCACACACACACATCTGGGCATGTACACTGGGCAGAGAGGCACATTCTCACACACCTGGACATGTACACTGGGCACAGAGGCACACTTTCACACACCTGGACATGTAACATGGGCACTCTCGTGTCATCATCTGCACCAAATGAACTAAAGGCAGAAACTTGCTCCAATTTATCTAACATAAGTTGCTACTTTAATACTTAAAGCTGTGTTTGATTGTCATAACCTTCCAGATTACACAGATAAAGCCATGACAGTGGTTTGTAGCAAAATAGTCTTGTTCCATACACATATATTTATATATATATAAAAACGTTGCATGCAAAATGAGGTTACAATGATTTGACGTCCTCCTTTAAACCATGAACTGAGTATAACCTTCAGCTCCTGTCACAATGACATCCATCCAAATTCGCATGGTCTCTGGGGACGGTGCGACCATGTAGAAGATTCTGTCTCGAGTCTTTACACTGAAGGTAAGCGAGGGATTGGGACTCTGAGAAAGAGAGACAGTACATTGTTCAGAGCACGGTGACTAACACGCTTGACATCCGCAATGTTTCCACATTACACAGATCTATACTGAGCTAATATCCCCGAGCAACATCGCTGCCCGCTCCCTCCACACGGCACGCAGCCTGCGGCTTTGAAGTTTGCCCTTCCTGTCACGTTCCAGAATTCTGCAGCTATCTGACCCTTCGTCCAGTGATCACTCTGGGGGTTTGTTTCCTGGCACTGATTTACAGCGAGACTTTTCAACAAAGGCTTTTGAAGAGACATTGGTTTAAACTTGAGAGAGGCTGCACTCCGGCCGGCGAGACAGGAGCGTGGGACAGGGAAAGGGCTATGGCCCAATCTCACTGAATACACTGACAATGACTGAAAAAGAAAGGTGCTCATTTTGAGTCCAAAAATGAATCACGTTAACTGAGTGTTGTCCAACAGAAATCACTGACGAGTCCCGGGTGAGGCTGTGGTGACACTGTTTTTTCAACAAGCGCTCATTTTAACAGAAACCACCTCACTCACAGTACAAGTCAATGTGCTTCCCGGGAGTGTGTACTGAACAAATATTTGCCACTGTTCGGTGACCAAGGGAGGAGAGCAGCCACGAATGATCAAATAACACTCTCTCTAACTCTGCTTTTCCCTTTATCATTTCACCAACGATCGCACAGAAAGGTTAAAGTTCATGCGCGAGTTTGATCATTGCGATCACATGCCCAACGACCGTATCTATTACAGTCACCACCACTTAGAGCGGGCTGTAATGTGTGTACCGGTGAGTACGCTCACAGGTTTGTGGAGCTGTTGAGTTGGGAGTGGCTGAGCCAGTCACGTGATGTTCACAAGACTCAATAAAACCCCAGCCAGTTGGGTTCAGGGGATCCACGATGAGGCAGGTGGTTGTGAGCCTGGTGGATGAACCGGTAATGTGGTAATCCCCTGGGAGGACAGACCCACCAACATTAGCGTTCTCGACCAGGCCAACATCCCCAGCATCGAAGCACTGACCACACTCGACAAGCTCCGTTAGGCGAACCACATTGTCCACATGCCCGACACAAGACTCCCAAAGCAAGCGCTCTACTCGGAACTCCTACTTGGCAGGCGGGCCCCAGGTGGGCAGAGGAAACATTTCAAGGACACCCTCAAAGCCTCCTTGATAAGGTGCAACATCCCCATTGACACCTGGGAGTCCCTGGCCAAAGACTGCCCCAAGTACATGAAGTGCATCCAGGAGGGTGCTGAGCACCTCGAGTCTTGTCGGCGAGAGCATGCAGAAACCAAGCGCAGGCAGCGGACGGAGCGTGCGGCAAACCTGTCCCACCCACCCTTTCCCTCAACGACTATCTGTCCCATCTGTGACAGGGACTGTGGTTCTCGTATTGGACTGTTCAGCCACCTAAGGACTCACTTTTAGAGTGGAAGCAAGTCTTCCCCGATTCCGAGGGACTGCCTGTAATGAATGTGAAGCGTGATTGTTAAACCGTTGCTAATAAACCAACTAGTTGTTGATAGCAATGTGTTGCTATGAATTCTTAAGCAAAGAACCCATGAAGCAAATACATTACAGCTGCTTTATGCGATGACTGGTGTATAACGGGGGTAGCCTTATTACAGTATTAGACTATAAAGACTGGTGCTTCTGTGCAGCAACCTTTTCACCAACCATTCCCAACATGACTTGGGCCTGCACTTTTATTTAAACTCAGAACAACCTGTCCCACACCATCCACAGCAGGGGGGCTGTACTGCCAGTCCGCTGCCCCCCAGGGCTCCGCAAGAAGATTTCAGGGGCTCCGCGAGTTGGTTTGTCCCATCAATACACCAGGGTGACGATGGTGCTTATGGTGTAAACCTTTCGTCAGATGTGAGATGTTAACGAGAGTTTAGAAGAATGAGAGGTGATCTGATTGCAGTACTCAAGGTGTGGCCTCACCAATACCCTGTACAGTTGTAGCAGGGCTTCTCTGCTTTTATACTCTATCCCCCTTGCAATAAAGGCCAACATTCCATTTGCCTTCCTGATCACTTGCTGTACCTGCATACTAACCTTTTGTGTTTCACTCACAAAGACACCCAGGTCCCTCTGTACTGCAGCATTTTGTAATCTCTCTGCATTTTAATAATAATTTGCTTTTTTATTTTTCCTGCCAAAGTGCATGACCTCACATTTTCCCACATTATATTCCATCTGCCAAATTTTTGCTCACTCACTTAGCCTGTCTATATCCCTTCACAGATTCTTTGTGTCCTTCTCACAACTTGCTTTCCCACCCATCTTTGTATCATCAGCAAACATTACACTGACTAATTTTTATACAGAATAAATGCGTTGTGTTGTGTAATGGGGGGCCGTGGAATTTTATAACACAGGAGAGGCCTCAGAAGGAAAAATGTTGCGAACCCCTGATTTAGAAGGCGTTAGATCTCAAGTACACAATAGGTAACTGAATATTAATGAGGTTTTATTTACTTCTGTTTATTCTGGCCTTCAGTGCACCGTAACCAGGCGCGAGCTGGTGAGTAAGCTCAGCTGTGGATTCCCAAAATAAACAGAGCCCTTACAATGCAACTCAGAAACTAAGGTTAATGCACGTCCCAAACCCGCGACCTCCAACACCAAGAAGGACAGGGACAGCAGGCGCATGGGAACACCACCATCTCCACATTCCCCTCCAAGTCACACACCAGCCTGACTGGGAAATATATCTCCGTTCCTTCATTGTCAGAATTCTGGAACTCCCTCCCTAACAGCACTGTGGAGCACCTTCACCACACGGACTGCAGCGGTTCAAGAAAGTGGCTCATCACCACCTTCTCAAGGGGCAATTAGGGATGGGCAATAAATGCCAGCCTTGCCAGCGATGCCCACATCCCAGGAACGAATAAAAAACAATTATTGTCTATCTCCTTTGGGCGATACAAGCGATAGCCGTTTAAACTTAGACTTTAAGTGGTGGGGACTGTACTCAATTTTTTATTTATGAATCAGAAATTGGTCACATCTGGATGCCCAGTTGGGGGCAGGTGGTTAACGGCAGATTCTAAAACGCAGAAGCCCCAGTACCTTGTGCGCACTCTTCAAGTGATCGTAATAGACTTCCTCGATGGCTTGAAAATATATCACTCCTTTTAATTTGGTTTCATGTTTATCTGCAGAGAAGCAAAAGGGAATTGATCAATGCTGGAAAACCGTACGGTTAAATACTGCTCGTGATGAGGGCTAAACCCGCCCCCCCTCCCATCCCTGCCAATCAGCATCCCCCACAGTGTAAGCGTTTCGTCCCCAGCCATCAATCGCCATTGGTCTCCCATCTGAGCCCACGGGAGGGGGCGGGGCATCTGGTGGGAAGGGGCGGGGCTACCGGTGTGTGGGCGGGGCTTCCAGCGTGGGGGTGTGTGGCTTCTGGCATGAGGGGATGGGGCTTCTGGCAGGAGCAGCCATTGCCGCGGAGCCGAGGGGAGGGGGGGGGGTCCTGGCACAGGACAGCGGTCGGTGGATGGACCACTGCAGGGGGACACAGGGAAAGGGGAGCATGCCAAGGGTAGGAGGGGTGGGGGGAGTGGGAGGGGCAAGGCGAGAGGGAGGGGCAGAGGGAGTGGGAGGGGCGGGGAGAGTGGGAATGGGAGGGGCAGGGGGAGTGGGAGGGGCAGGGGTAGTGGGAGGGGCAGGGGGAATGGGAGGGGCAAGGCAAGAGGGAGGGGCAGGGGGAGTGGGGGGTGAGTGGGAGGGGCAGGAGGAGTGGGAGTGGGAGGGGCAGGGGGAATGGGAGGGGCAGGGGAAGTGCGAGGGGCAGGGGGAGTGGGAGGGGCAGGAGGAGTAGGAGGGGTAGGGGAGTGGGAGTGGCAAGGCGAGAGGGAGGGGCAGGGGGAATGGGAGGGGCAGGGGGAATGGGAGGGGCAGGGGGAATGGGAGGGGCAAGGCAAGAGTGGGGGTAGGGGGAGTGGGGGGTGAGTGGGAGGGGCAGGAGGAGTGGGAGTGGGAGGGGCAGGGGGAATGGGAGGGGCAGGGGAAGTGCGAGGGGCAGGGGGAGTGGGAGGGGCAGGAGTAGGAGGGGTAGGGGAGTGGGAGGGGCAAGGCGAGAGGGAGGGGCAGGGGGAATGGGAGGGGCAGGGGGAATGGGAGGGGCAAGGCAAGAGGGAGGGCAGGGGGAGTGGGGTGGGAGTGGGAGGGGCAGGGGGAGAGGGAGGGGCAAGGGAGAGGGCGTGGTGAGGGGGAGAGGGCAGGGAGCGAGGGAGAGGGTGGGGAGGGGGAGAGGGCGGGGCGAGTCGGCGAGGGCGAGGCGTGGGGGGAGAGGGCGGGGCGAGAGGGTAGAGGACGGGGCATGGGGAGAGTGGGCTGGGCGGGGGAGAGGGGATGGACGGGCGAAGGGGGAGAGGGCGCGGCGAGGGAAAGAGGGCAAATCAGGCCATTTCTGAGGTGGCACCAGGAAAGTGGCCGGACAAGGTGCTGGATTGTCATAAACCCCGCCAGGTGTGAACCTGCAACATGTGACCCCAGTCCCACACAACATGACTGACTCTGATTGGTCTGGGAAATGACCTGACAACTCAGCGGTTTGTGTAAACTTTCACTAGTTGGGGAAAAGGCCCATCACCAGCTCCTCAAGGCAGCTGAAGAAGCTCAGTAACTGTGCACTCGGCAGCGATAACATCGGGAGAACACAAGCCCATCGCCGAGCACAAGGCACTGTGGTCTCCCAGATAACATACACAGACTGGTGCAATGGGCAGGCACACGGCCGATGCAGTTTAACACAGAGACGTGCGAAGGGATATATTTTGTAATGAAGAACATGGAGAGGCAATATTAACTAAAGGGTGCAATTCTATTGGGGATATAGGAGCAGAGAGACCTGGGGTGTCTGCACACAAATCTTTGAAGGTGGCAGGGCAGGTTCAGGCTGTTGTTACAAAAAACATACAGGATCCTGGGCGTTATAAATAGAGGCATTGAGTATAACAGCAAGGAGGTTATGCTAAACCTTTATACATCACTGGTTAGGCCTCAGCTGGAGTGTTGTGGCCAATTCTGAATCACACTTTAGAAGGATGTGAAGGCCTGGGAGAGGGGGCAGAGGAGATCAACCAGAATGGTCCCAGGGATGAGGGACTTCAGTTCTGTGGAGAGACTGCAGAAGCTGGGGTTGTTCTCCTCGGAGCAGAGCAGGTTAAGGGGAGATTTGATCGAGGTGTTCAAAATCATGTCGCGTTTTTAGAGAGTAAGCAAGGAAAAACGGTTTCGACTGGCTGAGGGGGCATAACCAGAGGACACAGATTAAAGGTGATTGGCAAAAGAGCCAGAGGGGGAGATGAGCAGTATTTATTTTATGCCATGAGCTGTTGTGATCTGGAACGCACTGCCTGAAAGGGCAGTGGGAGCAGATTCAACAGTAATTTTCACAAGGGAATGGGATAAATATTTGAAGGGGAGATGTTGCAGGGCTGTGGGGAAAGGGCGGGGGAGTGGGACTAACTGGATCACTCTTTCACAGAGTCGGCACAGGCACGATGGGCCGAACGGCCGGGTCGTTTCCTGTAAAGTTCTGTAAGTTGGAGCCTGTTGCAAGGCGATTGCGCCCCTCGGCAGAACGTTGCAGAGCACCTACCTGCGTAATACGACAGTGTCCGTTTGGTTCGATCAAAGACAAACCAGCGTTTCTTCCAGGTTTTAATTTTGCCGCCCATTTTGACCAGGAACCCTCGACACGTCTTCTCGGTGAGGGACACATGGTAGCAGGTCTCCACGGTGTGGCCAGCCGCCTCGATGTGAGTTCGCAGATCAAAGTCCTCCTTTCGGACTGGGAGGTAGCGGGTTAGCGGTCTGGCCTGCAAGGGGAGGTTCACAAAAACAGCCGCTGACGTTTGCATTCAGTCTCTGTGTCAGCAACACGCAAACACCGTGTTGTCTCGCCTCACATGTCGCGCAGAATGCAGGCTGTGCTTTTAATTCAATGTTATTGACTGAGCAGAAACAGCAAGCTTATATATCACTCCGTGTCACATTGTTTACATGTTAACAGCTGTGCAAGGCCTTCCGATATCTCCACCCCCTCTCCTCCCGTCCCTCCTGACTCCTGCCCCTCCCCCTGACCTGCGCCTCGTGACTCCCACCACTGTCAGCCCGACTCTTCCCCCTCCCTCCCACTCATCCCGCCTAATCCCACTGCCCCACACTCTCTCTATAGCCCTGTATCAATCCCCAAGCTAATCCCACTGCCCCTCTCTCTCCCCACAGCCCTGTATCAATTCTAAACTAATCACATGGCCCCACACTCTCGCCCCAGAGCTCTGTATCAAATCAAAACTGATCCCACTGCCCCGCTCTCTCCCCATAAGCCCTATATCAATCCTAAACTAATCACACGGCCCCACACTCTCGCTCCATAGCCCTGTATCAATCCAAAACTAATCCCACTGCCATGCTCTCTCCCTATAGCCCTGTATCAATCCCAAACTAATCCCACTGCTCCGCTCTCTCCCCATAGCCCTGTATCAATCCCAAACTAATCCCACAGCCCCGCTCTCTCCGTAGCCCTGTATCATACCGAAACTAACCACACGCCCCACACTCTCTCCCCAGAGCCCTGTATCAATCCAAAACTGATCCCACTGCCCCGCTCTCTCCCCATAGCCCTGTATCAATCCCAAACTAATCCCACTGCCATGCTCTCTCCTCATAGCCCTGTATCAATCCCCAAATTAATCCCACTGCATCGCTCTCTCCCCATAGCCCTGCATCAATCCCAAACTAATCCCACTGCCCCGCTCTCTCCCCATAGCCCTGTATCAATCCCCACACCAATCCCACTGCCCCGCTCTCTCCCCATAGGCCTGTATCAATCCCCAAACTAATAACACTGTCCCACACTCTCTCCATAGCCCTGTATCAATCCCCAAACTAATCCCACTGACTCACTCTCTCCCCAGGGCCCTGTATCAATCCCAAACTAATCCCACTGCCTGGCTCTCTCCCCACGGCCCTGTATCAATCCCAAACTAATCGCACTGCCTCGCTCTCTCCCCACAGCTCTGTCTCAATCACAAACTAATCCCACTGCCGCGCTCTCTCCCCACAGCCCTGTATCAATCACAAACTAATCCCACTGCCGCGCTCTCTCCCCACAGCCCTGTATCAATCCCCAAACTAATCTCATTGCTTCGCAACCTCCCCATAGCCCTGTATCAATCCCAAACTAATCACACGGCCCCACACTCTCTCCCAGGGCCCTGTATCAATCCAAAACTGATCCCACTGCCCCGCTCTCTTCCCACAGCCTTGTATTAATGCCAACCTAATCCCACTGCCCCACTCTCTCCCCATTGCCCTGTATCAATCCCAAACTAATCCCACTGCCCCGCTCTCTCCCCATAGCCCTGTATCAATCCCCAAACTAATACCACTGCCCCACACTCTCTCCATAGCCCTGTATCAATCCCCAAACTAATCCCACTGCCTCACTCTCTCCCCAGGGCCCAGTATCAATCCCAAACTAATCCCACTGCCTGGCTCTCTCCCCACGGCCCTGTATCAATCCCAAACTAATCGCACTGCCTCGCTCTCTCCCCACAGCTCTGTATCAATCACAAACTAATCCCACTGCCGCGCTCTCTCCCCGTAGCCCAGTATCAATCCCAAACTAATCCCACTGCTTCGCTCTCTCCCCACAGCCCTGTATCAATCCCCAAACTAATCCCATTGCTTCACACTCTCTCCCCAGGACCCTGTATCAATGCAAAACTGATCCCACTGCCCCGCTCTCTTCCCACAGCCTTGTATTAATGCCAACCTAATCCCACTGCCCCACTCTCTCCCCATTGCCCTGTATCAATTCCAAACTAATCCCACTGCCCCGCTCTCTCCCCATAGCCCTGTATCAATCCTAAACTAATCACAGGGCCCCACACTCTCGCCCCAGAGCCCTGTATCAATCCAAAACTGATCCCACTGCCCCGCTCTCTCCCCATAGCCCTGTATCAATCCCACACTAATCCCACTTCCCCGCGCTCTCCCCATGACCCTGTATCAATCCCAAACTAATCTCACTGCCTCACTCTCTCCCCACGGCCCTATATCAATCCCAAACTAAACCCACTGCCCTGCCCTCTCCCCATAGCACTGCATCTATCCCAAACTAATCCCACTGCCACGCTCTCTTCCCAGAGCCCTGTATCAATCCCAAACTAATCCCACTGCCCCGCTCTCTCCCCAGAACCCTGCATCAATCCAAAACTGATCACACAGCCCCGCTCTCTTCCCATAACCTTGTATTAATACCAAACTAATCTTACTGCCCCACTCTTTCTCCATAGCCCTGAATCAATCCCCAAACTAATCCCACTGCCTCACTCTCTCCCCATAGCCCTGTATCAATCCCAAACTAATCCCACTACCTCACTCCCACCCCATAGCCCTGAATCAATCCCAAACTAATCCCACTGCCACGCTCTCCCCGTAGCTCTGTATCAATTCCAAACTAATCCCACTGCCCCACTCTCTCCCCAGAGCCCTGTATCAATCCAAAACTGATCACACAGCCCCGCTCTCTTCCCATAGCCTTGTATTAATGCCAAACTAATCCCACTGCCCCACCCTTTCTCCATAGCCCTGTATCAATCCCAAACTAATCCCACTACCTGGCTCTCTCCCCATGGCCCTTTATCATTCCCAAACTAATCTCACGGCCCCACACTCTCTCCCCATAGCCCTGCATCAATCCTAAACTAATTACACGGCACCACACTCTCTCCCCAGGACCCTGTATCAATCCAAAACCGATTTCACTGCCCCGCTCTCTTCCCACAGCTTTGTATTAATGCCAACCTAATCCCATTGTCACGCTCTCTCCCCATAGCCCTGTATCAATCCTAAACTAATCACAGGGCCCCACACTCTCGCCCCAGAGCCCTGTGTCAATCCAAAACTGATCCCACTGCCCCGCACTCTCCCTATAGCCCTGTTTCAATCCTAAACTAATCACATGGCTCCACACTCTCGCCCCATAGCCCTGTATCAATCCTAAACTAATCCCTTTGCCCCGCTCTCTCCCCATAGCCCTGTATCAATCCAAAACTAATCACAAGGCCCCACACTTTCGCCCCATAGCACTGTATCAATCCCAAACTAATCCCACTGCCGCACTCTTTTCCCATAGCCCTGTATCAATCCCAAACTAATCCCACTGCCTCGCTCTCTCCGCACAGCCCTGTATCAATCCCAAACTAATCCCACTGCCCCGCTCTTTCCCCATAGCCCTGTATCAATCCCAAACTAATCTCACTGCCTCGCTCTCTCCCCACAGCCCTGCATCAATCCTCAACTAATCACACGGCCCCACACTCTCGCCCCATAGTCCTGTATCAATCCCAAACTAATCTCACTGCCTCGCTCTCTCCCCACAGCCCTGCATCAATCCTCAACTAATCACACGGCCCCACACTCTCGCCCCATAGCCCTGTATCAATCCCAAACTAATCCCACTGCCCCACTCTCTTCCCATAGCCCTGTATCAATCCCAAACTAAGCCCACTGCCTCGCTCTCTCCCCACAGCCCTGCATCAATCCCAAACTAATCCCACGGCCACGCTGTCTTCCCATAGCCCTGTATCAATCCCAAACTAATCCCACTGGCCTGCTCTCTCCCCATAGCCCTGCATCAATCCTAAACTAATCACACGGCCCCACACTCTCTCCCCAGGGCCCTGTATCAATCCAAAACTGATCCCACTGCCCCGCTCTCTTCCCACAGCCTTGTATTAATGCCAACCTAATCCCACTGCCCCGCTCTCTCCCTATTGCCCTGTATCAATCCCAAACTAATCCCACTGCCCCGCTCTCTCCCCATAGCCCTGTATCAATCCTAAACTAATCACAGGGCCCCACACTCTCGCCCCAGAGCCCTGTATCAATCCAAAACTGATCCCACTGCCCCGCTCTCTCCCCACGACCCTGTATCAATCCCAAACTAATCCCACTGCCTCACTCTCTCCCCACGGCCCTGTATCAATCCCAAACTAAACACACTGCCCTGCCCTCTCCCCATAGCACTGCATCTATCCCAAACTAATCCCACTGCCACGCTCTCTTCCCATAGCCCTGTATCAATCCCAAACTAATCCCACTGCCCCGCTCTCTCCCCAGAACCCTGCATCAATCGAAAACTGATCACACAGCCCCGCTCTCTTCCCATAGCCTTGTATTAATGCCAAACTAATCTCACTGCCCTACACTTTCTCCATAGCCCTGTATCAATCCCCAAACTAATCCCACTGCCTCGCTCTCTCCCCATAGCCCTGTATCAATCCCAAACAAATCCCACTGCCTCGCTCCCACCCTATAGCCCTGAATCAATCCCAAACTAATCCCACTGCCCCGCTCACTCCCCAGAGCCCTGCATCAATCCAAAACTGATCACACAGCCCCGCTCTCTTCCCATAGCCTTGTATTAATGCCAAACTAATCCCACTGCCGCACCCTTTCTCCATAGCCCTGTATCAATCCCGAACTAATTCCACTGCCTGGCTCTCTCCCCATGGCCCTTTATCAATCCCAAACTAATCACACGGCCCCACACTCTCTCCCCAGGGCCCTGTATCAATCCAAAACTGATCCCACTGCCCCGCTCTCTTCCCACAGCCTTGTATTAATGCCAACCTAATCCCACTGCCCCGCTCTCTCCCTATTGCCCTGTATCAATCCCAAACTAATCCCACTGCCCCGCTCTCTCCCCATAGCCCTGTATCAATCCTAAACTAATCACAGGGCCCCACACTCTCGCCCCAGAGCCCTGTATCAATCCAAAACTGATCCCACTGCCCCGCTCTCTCCCCACGACCCTGTATCAATCCCAAACTAATCCCACTGCCCCGCTCTCTCCCCATAGCCCTGTATCAATCCTAAACTAAACACACTGCCCTGCCCTCTCCCCATAGCACTGCATCTATCCCAAACTAATCCCACTGCCACGCTCTCTTCCCATAGCCTTGTATCAATCCCAAACTAATCCCACTGCCCCGCTCTCTCCCCAGAACCCTGCATCAATCGAAAACTGATCACACGGCCCCACACTCTCTCCCCAGGACCCTGTATCAATCCAAATACGATTTCACTGCCCAGCTCTCTTCCCGCAGCATTGTATTAATGCCAACCTAATCCCACTGCCCCGCTCTCTCCCCATTGCCCTCTATCAATCCCAACCTAATCCCACTGCCCCGCTCTCTCCCCATTGCCCTCTATCAATCCTAAACTAATCCCACAGCCCCGCTCTCTCCCCATGACCCTGGATCAATCCCAAACAAATCCCACTGCCCCGCTCTCTCCCCACAGCCCTGTATCAATCCCAAACTTAAACCCATTGTCCTGCCCTCTCCCCATAGCACTGCATCTATCCCAAACTAATCCCACTGCCACGCTCTCTTCCAATAGCACTGTATCAATCCCCAAACTAATCCCACTACCTCACTCTCTCCCCAGGGCTCTGTATCAATCCCAAACTAATCCCACTGCCTGGCTCTCTCCCCACGGCCCTGTATCAATCCCAAACTAATCGCACTGCCTCGCTCTCTCCCCACAGCTCTGTATCAATCTCAAACTAATCCCACTGCCGCGCTCTCTCCCCGTAGCCCTGTATCAATCCCAAACTAATCCCACTGCCTCGCTCTCTCTCCACAGCCCTGTATCAATCCCAAACTAATCCCACTGCCACACTCTCTTCCCATAACCCTGTATCAATCCAAAACTAAACCCACTGCCCCGCTCTCTCCCCATAGCACTGCATCAATCCCAAACTAATCCCACTGCTCCGCTCTCTCCCCATAGCCCTGTATCAATCGCAAACTAATCCCACTGCCCCGCTCTCTCCCCACGACCCTGGATCAATCCCAAACAAATCCCACTGCCCCGCTCTCTCCCCACGACCCTGTTTCAATTCCAAACAAATCCCACTGCCTCGCTCTCTCTCCACGGCCCTGTATCAATCCCAAACTTAAACCCATTGTCCTGCCCTCTCCCCATAGCACTGCATCTATCCTAAACTGATCACACTGCCCCGCACTCTCCCCACAGCCTTGCATCAATCCCCAAACTAATCCCACTGCCTCACTCTCTCCACAGGGCCCTGTATCAAACCCCAAACTAATCCCACTGCCCTGCTCTCTCCCCAGAGCCCTGTATCAATCCAAAACTGATCACACTGCCCCGCTCTCTCCCTATAGCCCTGTTTCAATTCTAAACTAACCACATGGCCCCACACTCTCGCCCCATAGCCCTGTATCAATCCCAAACTTATCCCATTGCACCGCTCTCTCCCCACAGCCCTGTATCAATCGCAAACTAATCCCACGGCAACGCTGTTTTCCCATAGCCCTGTATCAATCCAAAACTAAACCCACTGCCCCGCCCTCTCCCCATAGCACTGCATCAATCCCCAAACCAATCCCATTGCCCCGCTCTCTTCCCACAGTGCTGTATCAATCCTAAACTAATCACACGGCCCCACACTTTCGCCCCATAGCACTGTATCAATCCCAAACTAATCCCACTGCCGCACTCTTTTCCCATAGCCCTGTATCAATCCCAAACTAATCCCACTGCCTCGCTCTCTCCGCACAGCCCTGTATCAATCCCAAACTAATCCCACTGCCCCGCTCTTTCCCCATAGCCCTGTATCAATCCCAAACTAATCTCACTGCCTCGCTCTCTCCCCACAGCCCTGCATCAATCCTCAACTAATCACACGGCCCCACACTCTCGCCCCATAGTCCTGTATCAATCCCAAACTAATCTCACTGCCTCGCTCTCTCCCCACAGCCCTGCATCAATCCTCAACTAATCACACGGCCCCACACTCTCGCCCCATAGCCCTGTATCAATCCCAAACTAATCCCACTGCCCCACTCTCTTCCCATAGCCCTGTATCAATCCCAAACTAAGCCCACTGCCTCGCTCTCTCCCCACAGCCCTGCATCAATCCCAAACTAATCCCACGGCCACGCTGTCTTCCCATAGCCCTGTATCAATCCCAAACTAATCCCACTGGCCTGCTCTCTCCCCATAGCCCTGCATCAATCCTAAACTAATCACACGGCCCCACACTCTCTCCCCAGGGCCCTGTATCAATCCAAAACTGATCCCACTGCCCCGCTCTCTTCCCACAGCCTTGTATTAATGCCAACCTAATCCCACTGCCCCGCTCTCTCCCTATTGCCCTGTATCAATCCCAAACTAATCCCACTGCCCCGCTCTCTCCCCATAGCCCTGTATCAATCCTAAACTAATCACAGGGCCCCACACTCTCGCCCCAGAGCCCTGTATCAATCCAAAACTGATCCCACTGCCCCGCTCTCTCCCCACGACCCTGTATCAATCCCAAACTAATCCCACTGCCTCACTCTCTCCCCACGGCCCTGTATCAATCCCAAACTAAACACACTGCCCTGCCCTCTCCCCATAGCACTGCATCTATCCCAAACTAATCCCACTGCCACGCTCTCTTCCCATAGCCCTGTATCAATCCCAAACTAATCCCACTGCCCCGCTCTCTCCCCAGAACCCTGCATCAATCGAAAACTGATCACACAGCCCCGCTCTCTTCCCATAGCCTTGTATTAATGCCAAACTAATCTCACTGCCCTACACTTTCTCCATAGCCCTGTATCAATCCCCAAACTAATCCCACTGCCTCGCTCTCTCCCCATAGCCCTGTATCAATCCCAAACAAATCCCACTGCCTCGCTCCCACCCTATAGCCCTGAATCAATCCCAAACTAATCCCACTGCCCCGCTCACTCCCCAGAGCCCTGCATCAATCCAAAACTGATCACACAGCCCCGCTCTCTTCCCATAGCCTTGTATTAATGCCAAACTAATCCCACTGCCGCACCCTTTCTCCATAGCCCTGTATCAATCCCGAACTAATTCCACTGCCTGGCTCTCTCCCCATGGCCCTTTATCAATCCCAAACTAATCACACGGCCCCACACTCTCTCCCCAGGGCCCTGTATCAATCCAAAACTGATCCCACTGCCCCGCTCTCTTCCCACAGCCTTGTATTAATGCCAACCTAATCCCACTGCCCCGCTCTCTCCCTATTGCCCTGTATCAATCCCAAACTAATCCCACTGCCCCGCTCTCTCCCCATAGCCCTGTATCAATCCTAAACTAATCACAGGGCCCCACACTCTCGCCCCAGAGCCCTGTATCAATCCAAAACTGATCCCACTGCCCCGCTCTCTCCCCACGACCCTGTATCAATCCCAAACTAATCCCACTGCCCCGCTCTCTCCCCATAGCCCTGTATCAATCCTAAACTAAACACACTGCCCTGCCCTCTCCCCATAGCACTGCATCTATCCCAAACTAATCCCACTGCCACGCTCTCTTCCCATAGCCTTGTATCAATCCCAAACTAATCCCACTGCCCCGCTCTCTCCCCAGAACCCTGCATCAATCGAAAACTGATCACACGGCCCCACACTCTCTCCCCAGGACCCTGTATCAATCCAAATACGATTTCACTGCCCAGCTCTCTTCCCGCAGCATTGTATTAATGCCAACCTAATCCCACTGCCCCGCTCTCTCCCCATTGCCCTCTATCAATCCCAACCTAATCCCACTGCCCCGCTCTCTCCCCATTGCCCTCTATCAATCCTAAACTAATCCCACAGCCCCGCTCTCTCCCCATGACCCTGGATCAATCCCAAACAAATCCCACTGCCCCGCTCTCTCCCCACAGCCCTGTATCAATCCCAAACTTAAACCCATTGTCCTGCCCTCTCCCCATAGCACTGCATCTATCCCAAACTAATCCCACTGCCACGCTCTCTTCCAATAGCACTGTATCAATCCCCAAACTAATCCCACTACCTCACTCTCTCCCCAGGGCTCTGTATCAATCCCAAACTAATCCCACTGCCTGGCTCTCTCCCCACGGCCCTGTATCAATCCCAAACTAATCGCACTGCCTCGCTCTCTCCCCACAGCTCTGTATCAATCTCAAACTAATCCCACTGCCGCGCTCTCTCCCCGTAGCCCTGTATCAATCCCAAACTAATCCCACTGCCTCGCTCTCTCTCCACAGCCCTGTATCAATCCCAAACTAATCCCACTGCCACACTCTCTTCCCATAACCCTGTATCAATCCAAAACTAAACCCACTGCCCCGCTCTCTCCCCATAGCACTGCATCAATCCCAAACTAATCCCACTGCTCCGCTCTCTCCCCATAGCCCTGTATCAATCGCAAACTAATCCCACTGCCCCGCTCTCTCCCCACGACCCTGGATCAATCCCAAACAAATCCCACTGCCCCGCTCTCTCCCCACGACCCTGTTTCAATTCCAAACAAATCCCACTGCCTCGCTCTCTCTCCACGGCCCTGTATCAATCCCAAACTTAAACCCATTGTCCTGCCCTCTCCCCATAGCACTGCATCTATCCTAAACTGATCACACTGCCCCGCACTCTCCCCACAGCCTTGCATCAATCCCCAAACTAATCCCACTGCCTCACTCTCTCCACAGGGCCCTGTATCAAACCCCAAACTAATCCCACTGCCCTGCTCTCTCCCCAGAGCCCTGTATCAATCCAAAACTGATCACACTGCCCCGCTCTCTCCCTATAGCCCTGTTTCAATTCTAAACTAACCACATGGCCCCACACTCTCGCCCCATAGCCCTGTATCAATCCCAAACTTATCCCATTGCACCGCTCTCTCCCCACAGCCCTGTATCAATCGCAAACTAATCCCACGGCAACGCTGTTTTCCCATAGCCCTGTATCAATCCAAAACTAAACCCACTGCCCCGCCCTCTCCCCATAGCACTGCATCAATCCCCAAACCAATCCCATTGCCCCGCTCTCTTCCCACAGTGCTGTATCAATCCTAAACTAATCACACGGCCCCACACTTTCGCCCCATAGCACTGTATCAATCCCAAACTAATCCCACTGCCGCACTCTTTTCCCATAGCCCTGTATCAATCCCAAACTAATCCCACTGCCTCGCTCTCTCCGCACAGCCCTGTATCAATCCCAAACTAATCCCACTCTTTCCCCATAGCCCTGTATCAATCCCAAACTAATCTCACTGCCTCGCTCTCTCCCCACAGCCCTGCATCAATCCTCAACTAATCACACGGCCCCACACTCTCGCCCCATAGTCCTGTATCAATCCCAAACTAATCTCACTGCCTCGCTCTCTCCCCACAGCCCTGCATCAATCCTCAACTAATCACACGGCCCCACACTCTCGCCCCATAGCCCTGTATCAATCCCAAACTAATCCCACTGCCCCACTCTCTTCCCATAGCCCTGTATCAATCCCAAACTAAGCCCACTGCCTCGCTCTCTCCCCACAGCCCTGCATCAATCCCAAACTAATCCCACGGCCACGCTGTCTTCCCATAGCCCTGTATCAATCCCAAACTAATCCCACTGGCCTGCTCTCTCCCCATAGCCCTGCATCAATCCTAAACTAATCACACGGCCCCACACTCTCTCCCCAGGGCCCTGTATCAATCCAAAACTGATCCCACTGCCCCGCTCTCTTCCCACAGCCTTGTATTAATGCCAACCTAATCCCACTGCCCCGCTCTCTCCCTATTGCCCTGTATCAATCCCAAACTAATCCCACTGCCCCGCTCTCTCCCCATAGCCCTGTATCAATCCTAAACTAATCACAGGGCCCCACACTCTCGCCCCAGAGCCCTGTATCAATCCAAAACTGATCCCACTGCCCCGCTCTCTCCCCACGACCCTGTATCAATCCCAAACTATTCCCACTGCCTCACTCTCTCCCCACGGCCCTGTATCAATCCCAAACTAAACACACTGCCCTGCCCTCTCCCCATAGCACTGCATCTATCCCAAACTAATCCCACTGCCACGCTCTCTTCCCATAGCCCTGTATCAATCCCAAACTAATCCCACTGCCCCGCTCTCTCCCCAGAACCCTGCATCAATCGAAAACTGATCACACAGCCCCGCTCTCTTCCCATAGCCTTGTATTAATGCCAAACTAATCTCACTGCCCTACACTTTCTCCATAGCCCTGTATCAATCCCCAAACTAATCCCACTGCCTCGCTCTCTCCCCATAGCCCTGTATCAATCCCAAACAAATCCCACTGCCTCGCTCCCACCCTATAGCCCTGAATCAATCCCAAACTAATCCCACTGCCCCGCTCACTCCCCAGAGCCCTGCATCAATCCAAAACTGATCACACAGCCCCGCTCTCTTCCCATAGCCTTGTATTAATGCCAAACTAATCCCACTGCCGCACCCTTTCTCCATAGCCCTGTATCAATCCCGAACTAATTCCACTGCCTGGCTCTCTCCCCATGGCCCTTTATCAATCCCAAACTAATCACACGGCCCCACACTCTCTCCCCAGGGCCCTGTATCAATCCAAAACTGATCCCACTGCCCCGCTCTCTTCCCACAGCCTTGTATTAATGCCAACCTAATCCCACTGCCCCGCTCTCTCCCTATTGCCCTGTATCAATCCCAAACTAATCCCACTGACCCGCTCTCTCCCCATAGCCCTGTATCAATCCTAAACTAATCACAGGGCCCCACACTCTCGCCCCAGAGCCCTGTATCAATCCAAAACTGATCCCACTGCCCCGCTCTCTCCCCACGACCCTGTATCAATCCCAAACTAATCCCACTGCCCCGCTCTCTCCCCATAGCCCTGTATCAATCCTAAACTAAACACACTGCCCTGCCCTCTCCCCATAGCACTGCATCTATCCCAAACTAATCCCACTGCCACGCTCTCTTCCCATAGCCCTGTATCAATCCCAAACTAATCCCACTGCCCCGCTCTCTCCCCAGAACCCTGCATCAATCGAAAACTGATCACACGGCCCCACACTCTCTCCCCAGGACCCTGTATCAATCCAAATACGATTTCACTGCCCAGCTCTCTTCCCGCAGCATTGTATTAATGCCAACCTAATCCCACTGCCCCGCTCTCTCCCCATTGCCCTCTATCAATCCCAACCTAATCCCACTGCCCCGCTCTCTCCCCATTGCCCTCTATCAATCCTAAACTAATCCCACAGCCCCGCTCTCTCCCCATGACCCTGGATCAATCCCAAACAAATCCCACTGCCCCGCTCTCTCCCCACAGCCCTGTATCAATCCCAAACTTAAACCCATTGTCCTGCCCTCTCCCCATAGCACTGCATCTATCCCAAACTAATCCCACTGCCACGCTCTCTTCCAATAGCACTGTATCAATCCCCAAACTAATCCCACTACCTCACTCTCTCCCCAGGGCTCTGTATCAATCCCAAACTAATCCCACTGCCTGGCTCTCTCCCCACGGCCCTGTATCAATCCCAAACTAATCGCACTGCCTCGCTCTCTCCCCACAGCTCTGTATCAATCTCAAACTAATCCCACTGCCGCGCTCTCTCCCCGTAGCCCTGTATCAATCCCAAACTAATCCCACTGCCTCGCTCTCTCTCCACAGCCCTGTATCAATCCCAAACTAATCCCACTGCCACACTCTCTTCCCATAACCCTGTATCAATCCAAAACTAAACCCACTGCCCCGCTCTCTCCCCATAGCACTGCATCAATCCCAAACTAATCCCACTGCTCCGCTCTCTCCCCATAGCCCTGTATCAATCGCAAACTAATCCCACTGCCCCGCTCTCTCCCCACGACCCTGGATCAATCCCAAACAAATCCCACTGCCCCGCTCTCTCCCCACGACCCTGTTTCAATTCCAAACAAATCCCACTGCCTCGCTCTCTCTCCACGGCCCTGTATCAATCCCAAACTTAAACCCATTGTCCTGCCCTCTCCCCATAGCACTGCATCTATCCTAAACTGATCACACTGCCCCGCACTCTCCCCACAGCCTTGCATCAATCCCCAAACTAATCCCACTGCCTCACTCTCTCCACAGGGCCCTGTATCAAACCCCAAACTAATCCCACTGCCCTGCTCTCTCCCCAGAGCCCTGTATCAATCCAAAACTGATCACACTGCCCCGCTCTCTCCCTATAGCCCTGTTTCAATTCTAAACTAATCACATGGCCCCACACTCTCGCCCCATAGCCCTGTATCAATCCCAAACTTATCCCATTGCACCGCTCTCTCCCCACAGCCCTGTATCAATCGCAAACTAATCCCACGGCAACGCTGTTTTCCCATAGCCCTGTATCAATCCAAAACTAAACCCACTGCCCCGCCCTCTCCCCATAGCACTGCATCAATCCCCAAACCAATCCCATTGCCCCGCTCTCTTCCCACAGTGCTGTATCAATCCTAAACTAATCACACGGCCCCACACTCTCGCCCCATAGCCCTGTATCAATCCAAAACTAATCCCACTGCCCCACTCTCTTCCCATGGCCCTGTATCAATCCCAAACTAATCCCACTGCCTCGCTCTCTCCGCACAGCCCTGTATCAATCCCAAACTAATCCCACTGCCCCGCTCTTTCCCCATAGCCCTGTATCAATCCCAAACTAATCCCACTGCCTCGCTCTCTCCCCACGGCCCTGTATCAATCCCAAACTAAACCCACTGCCCTGCCCTCTCCCCATAGCACTGCATCTATCCCAAACTAATCCCACTGCCACGCTCTCTTCCCGTAGCTCTGTATCAATCCCAAATTAATCCCACTGCCCCGCTCTCTCCCCAGAGCCCTGCATCAATCCAAAACTGATCACACAGCCCCGCTCTCTTCCCATAGCCCTGTATCAATCCCAAACTAATCCCACTGCCTGGCTCTCTCCCCATGGCCCTGTATCGATCCCAAACTAATCACACAGCCCCACACTCTCTCCCCATAGCCCTGCATCAATCCTAAACGAATCACACGGCCCCACACTCTCTCCCCAGGGCCCTGTATCAATCCAAAACCGATTTCACTGCCCCGCTCTCTTCCCACAGCCTTTTATTAATGCCAACCTAATCCCACTGCCCTGCTCTCTCCCCATTGCCCTCTATCAATCCCAAACTAATCCCACTGCCCCGCTCTCTCCAAATAGCCCTGTATCAATCCTAAACTAATCACAGGGCACTACACTCTCGCCCCAGAGCCCTGTGTCAATGCCAAACTAATCCCACTGCCCCGCTCTCTCCCTATAGCCCTGTTTCAATCCTAAACTAATCACAGGGCCCCACACTCTCGCCCCAGAGCCCTGTATCAATCCCAAACTAATCTCACTGCCCCGCTCTCTCCCCATAGCCCTGTATCAATCCCAAACTAATCCCACTGCCCCGCTCTCTCCCCATAGCACTGCATCTATCCCAAACTAATCCCACTGCCTCGCTCTCTCCCCATTGCCCTGTATCAATCCTCAACTAGTCACACGGCCCCACACTCTCTCCCCATAGCCCTGTATCAATCCAAAACTGATCCCACTGCCCCACACTCTCCCCATAGCTCTGTTTCAATCCTAAACGAATCACACGGCCCCATACTCTCGCCCCACAGCCCTGTATCAATCCAAAACCAATGTCACTGCCACGCTCTCTCCCCATAGCCATGTATCAATCCCAAACTAATCCCACTGCCCCGCTCTCTCTCCAGAGCCGTGTATCAATCCAAAACTGATCCCACTGCCTCGCTCTCTTCCCATAGCCCTGTATCAATCCCCAAAATAATCCCATTGCCCCACTCTCCCACCATAGCCCTGTATCAATCCCCAAATTAGACCCACTGCCCCGCTCTCTCCCCAGAGCCGTGTATCAATCCAAAACTGATCCCACTGCCACGCTCTCTTCCCATAGCCCTGTATCAATCCCCAAAATAATCCCACTGCCATGCCTTCTCCCCATAGCCTTGTATCAATCACAAAATTAATCCCACTACCTCGCTCTCTCCCCATAGCCATGGATCAATCCCAAATTAATCCCACTGCCCCGCAATCTCCCCACAGCCTTGTATCAATCCCAAACTAATCCTACTGCCCCACTCTCTCCCCATAGCCCTGTATCAATTTCCAAACTAATCCCACTACCCCGCTCTCTCCCCACTGTCCTGAATCTATCCGAAATTAATCACAGGGCCCCACACTCTCGCCCCAGAGCCCTGTACCAATCCAAAACTGATCCCACTGCCCCGCACTCTCCCCATAGGCCTGTATCAATCCCAAACTAATCCTACTGCCCCACTCTCTCCCCATTGCCCTGTATCAATCTCCAAACTAATCCCATTGCCCCGCTCTCACCCCATAGCCCCGTATCAAACCCCAAACTAATCCCACTGCCCCCCTCTCTTCTCATAGCCTTTATCAATCCCAAAGAAATCCCACTGCTCCACTGTCTCCCCATAGTCCTGTATCAATCCCCATACTAATACACCCCCATACTCTCTCCATAGTCTTGTATCAATCCCCAAACTAATCCCACTGACTCGCTCTCTCCGCAGGGCCCTGTATCAATCTCAAACTAATCCCACTGTCCCGCTCTCTTCCCATAGCCTTGTATCTATCACCAAACTAATCCCATTGCCTCGCTCTCTCCCCAGAGCCGTGTATCAATCCCAAACTAATCCCACTGCCTCGCTCTCTCCCCACGGCCCTGTATCAATCCCAAACTAATCCACTGCCTCGCTCTCTCCCCAGAGCCCTGCATCAATCCCAAACTAATCCCACTGCTCCACTCTCTCCCCATAGCCCTGTATCAATCCCCATACTAATACCACTGCCCCATACTCTCTCCACAGCCCTGTATCAATCCCCAAACTAATCCCACTGCATCGCTCTCTCCCCATAGCCCTGCATCAATCTCAAACTAATCCCACTGCCCTGCTCTCTCCCCACAGCCCTGTATCAATCCTAAACTAATCTCACGGCCAAACACTCTCTCCCCATGTCGTATATCAATCCAAAACTGATCCCACTGCCTCGCTCACTCCCCACGGCCCTGCATCAATCCCAAATTAATCCCACTGCCTCGCTCTCTCCCCATAGTCCTGTATCAATCCTAAACTAATCACATGGCCCCACACTCTCTCCCCATAGCCCTGTATCAATCCCAAACTAATCCCACTACCCGCTCTCTCCCCACGACCCTGTATCAATCCAAAACTAATTCCACTGCATGTTCTCTTTCCACGACCCTGTATCAATCCCCAAACTAATCCCACTGCCTGGCTCTCTCCCCAGAGCCCTGTATCAATCCCAAACTAATCCCACTGCCATGTTCTCTCCCCATAGCCCTGTATCAATCCCAAACTAATCCCACTGCCCCGCACTCTCCCCAAAGGCCTGTATCAATCCCAAACTAATCCTACTGCACCACTCTCACCCCATAGCCCTGTATCAATCCCAAACTAATCCCACTGCCACGCTTTCTCCACACGACCCCGTATCAATCCCAAACTAATCCCACTGCACGTTCTCTTTCCATAGACCTCTACAATCCGAAACTAATCACACGGGCCCACACTCTCTCCCCAGAGCCTTGTATCAATCCAAAACTGATCCCACTGCCATGCTCTCTCCCCATAGCCCTGTATCAATCCCAAACTAATCCCACTGCCATGCTCTCTCCCCATAGCCATGTATCAATCCCAAACTAATCCCACTGCTCCGCTCTCCCCACGACCCTGTATCAATCCCAAACAAATCTCACTGCCCCGCTCTCTCCCCACGACCCTGTATCAATCCAAAACTAATCCCACTGCCCTGCCCTCTCCCCATAGCACTGCATCTATCCCAAACTAATCCCACTGCCACGCTCTCTTCCCATAGCCCTGTATCAATCCCCAAACTAATCCCACTGCCACGCTCTCCCCATAGCCCTGTATCAATCCCAAACTAATCCCACTGCCCCGCACTCTCCCCATAGCCCTGTATCAATCCCAAACTAATCCTACTGCCCCACTCTCTTCCCATAGCCCTGTATCAATACCAAACTAATCCCACTGCCATGCTCTCTCCCCATAGCCCTGTATTAATCCCCAAATTAATCCCACTGCCTAGCTCTCTTCACATAGCCCTGTATCAATCCCAAACTAATCCCACTGCCCCGCACTCTCCCCATAGCCCTGTATCAATCCCAAACTAATCCTACTGCCCCACTCTCTCCCCAGAGACCTGTATCAATCGCCAAACTAATCCCACTGCCCCGCTCTCTCCCCATAGCCCTGTATCAAACCCCAAACAAATCCCACTGCCCCGCTCTCTTCCCATAGCCTTGCATCAATCCCAAACTAATCCCACTGCTCCTCACTCTCTCCATAGCCCTGTATCAATCCCCAAACTAATCCCACTGCCTCGCTTTCTCCCCAGTGCCCTGTATCAATCCCAAACTAATCCCACTGCCCCGCTCTCTTCCCATAGCCTTGTATCAATCCCAAACTAATCCCACTGCCCAATTCTCTTCCCATAGCCCTGTATCAATCCCCAAACTAATTCCACTGACCCACACTCTCTCCATAGCCGTGTATCAATCCACAAATTAATCCCACAGCCTCGCTCTCTCCCCAGAGCCCTGTATCAATCCCAAACTAATCCCACTGCCTCGCTCTCTCCCCACGGCCCTGTATCATCCCAAACTATTCCCACTGCCCTGCTCTCAACCCATAGCCCTGGATCAATCATAAACTAATCTCATGGCCCCACACTCTCTCCCCAGGCCCTATATCAATCCAAAACTGATCCCACTGCCCCACACTCTCCCCATAGCTCTGTTTGAATCCTAAACTAATCACACGGCACCATACTCTCGCCCCACAGCCCTGTAGCAATCCAAAACTAATGCCACTGCCCCGCTCTCTCCCCCAGCCCTGTATCAATCCCAAACCAATCTCACTGCCACGCTCTCTCCCCATAGCCCTGTATCAATCCCAAACTAATCCCATTGCCCCGCTCTCTCCCTGCATCCCTGTATCAATCCCAACCTAATCCCACTGACCCGCTCTCTCCTCACGACCCTGTATCAATCCCAAAAAAATCCCACTGCCACGCTCTCTTCCCATAGCCCTGTATCAATCCCAAACAAAACCCAGTGCCCCGCTCTCTCCCCATAGCCCTATATCAATCCCAAACTAAGCCCACTGCCCAGCTCTCTTCCCACAGCCTTGTATTAATGCCAACCTAATCCCACTGCCTCGCTCTCTCCCCATTGCCCTCCATCAATCCCGAACTAATCCCACTGTTCCGATCTCTCCCCATAGCCCTGTATCAATCCTAAACTAATCACAGGGCCCCACACTCTCGCCCCAGAGCCCTGTATCAATCCAAAACTGACCCCACTGCCCTGCTCTCTCCCTATAGCCCTGTTTCAATGCTAAACTAATCACATGGCCCCACACTCTCGCCCCATCGCCCTGTATCAATCCCAAACTAATCCCACTGCCCCGCTCTCTCCGCAAAGCCCTGTATCAATCCAAAACTAATCACAGGGCCCCACACTCTCGCCCCATAGCCCTGTATCAATCCCAAACTAATCCCACTGCACTGCTCTCTTCCCATAGCCCTGTATCAATCCCAAACAAATCCCATTGCCCCGCTCTCTTCCCATAGCCTTGTATCAATCCCAAACTAATCCCACTGCCCCGCTCTCTCCCCACAGCCCTGTATCAATCCCCAAACTAATCCCACTGCCACACACTCTCTCCATAGCCCTGTATTAATCCCCAAACTAATCCCACTGCCCCGCTCTCTCCCCATAGCCCTGTATCAATCCCAAATTAATCCCACTGCTCCGCTCTCTCCCCAGAGCCCTGTATCAATCCCAAACTAATCCAACTGCTCCGCTCTCTCCCCATGACCCTGTATCAATCCCAAAGAAATCCCAGTGCTCTGCTCTCTCCCCATAGCCCTGTATCAATCCCAAACAAATCTCACTGCCTCGCTCTCTCCTCACGGCCCTGTATCAATCCCAAACTAATCCCAATGCCCCGCTCTCTCCCCATAGCCCTGTGTCAATCCAAAACTAATCACATAGCCCCACACTCTCTCCCTAGGGCCCTGTATCAATCCAAAACTAATCCCACTGCCACGCTCTCTTCTCATAGCCCTGCATCAATCCCAAACTAAACCCACTGCCCCGCCCTCTCCCCATAGCACTGCATCAATCCCAAACTAATCCCACTGCCACGCTCTCTCCCCATAGCCCTGTATCAATCCCCAAACTAATCCCACTGCCTCGCTCTCTCCCCATAGCCCTGTATCAATCCCAAACTAATCCCACTGGACCTGCTCTCTCCCCATAACCCTGCATCAATCCTAAACTAATCACACGCCCCCACACTCTCTCCACAGGGCTCTGTATCAATCCAAAACTGATGCCACTGCCCCGCTCTCTACCCACAGCCTTGCATTAATGCCAACCTAATCCCACTGCCACGCTCTCTTCCCACAGCCCTCTATCAATCCCAAACTAATCCCACTGCCCCGCTCTCTCCCCATTGCCCTGTATCAATCCCAAACTAATCCCACTGCCCCGCTCTCTCCCCATTGCCCTGTATCAATCCTAAACTAATCACACGGCCCCACTCTCTCCCCATTGTCCTATATCAATCCAACACTGATCCCACTGCCCCGCTCTCCCTGCATAGCACTGTATCAATCCCAAACTAATCCCACTGCCCCGCTCTCCCCCCATAGCCCTGTATCAATCCCAAACTAATCCTACTGCCGCACACTCTTTCCATAGCTCTGAATCATCCCCAAACTAATCCCACTGCCCCGCTCTCTCCCCATAGCCCTGTATCAATCCCAAACTAATCCCACTGCTCCGCTCTCTCCCGATAGCCCTGTATCAATCCCAAACTAATCCCACTGCCCCGCTCTCTCCCCACGACCCTGTATCAATCTCAAACAAATCCCACTGACCCGCTCTCTCCCCACGACCCTGTATCAATCCAAAACTAATCCCACTGCCCTGCCCTCTCCCCATAGCACTGCATCTATCCCAAACTAATCCAACTGCCACGCTCTCTTCCAATAGCCTTGTATTAATGCCAACCTAATCCCAATGCCCCGCTATCTCCCCATTGTTCTGTATCAATCCCAAACTAATCACCCTGCCCCACTCTCGCCCCAGAGCCCTTTTTCAATCCCAATCTAAACCCACTGCCCCGCCCTCTCCTCATAGCACTGCATCAAGCCCAAACTAATCCCACTGCCACGCTCTCTCCCCATAGCTCTGTATCAATCCTCAAACTAATCCCACTGCCACGCTCTCTCCCCATAGCCCTGTATCAATCCCAAACTAATTCTACTGCCGCTCTCTTTCCCCATAGCCCTGTATCAATCCTAAACTAATCCCACTGCCATGCTCTCTCCCCATAGCACTGCATCAATCCTCAAACTAATCCCACTGCCACGCTCTCGGACCCATAGCACTGCATCAATCCTCAAACTAATCCCACTGCCACGCTCTCTCCCCATATCCCTGTTTCAATCCCAAACTAATCCCACTGCCACCCTCTTTTCCCATCGCCTTGTATTAATGCCAACCTAATCTCACAGCCCCACTCTCTCCCCATAGCCCTGTATCAATCCTAAACTAATACATGGCCCCACACTCTCTCCCCAGGGCCTGCAGCAATCCAAAACTGATCCCACTGCCATACTCTCGCCCCATAGCCCTGTATCAATCCCAAACTAATCCCACTGCCATGGTCTCTCCCCATAGCCCTGTATCAATCCAACACTAATCCCACTGCCCTGCCCTCTCCCCATAGCACTGCATCAATCCCAAACTAATCCCACTGCCACAATCTCGCCCCATAGCCCTGCATCAATTCCAAACTAATCCCACTGCCACACTCTCTCCCCATAGCCCTGTATCAATCACAAACTATTCCCACTGCCCCACTCTCTCCCCATAGCCCTGTATCAATCCCAAACTATTCTCACTGCCCCACTCACTCCCCATAGCCCTGTATCAATCCCCAAACTAATCCCACTACCCCGCTCTCTCACCATAGCCCTGTATCAAACCGGAAACTAATCCCACTGCTCCGCTCTCTCCCCATAGCCCTGTTTCAATCCCAAACAAATCCCACTGCCCCGCTCCCTCCCCACGACCCTGTATCAATCCCAAACAAATCCCACTGCCCTGCGCTCTCCCCACGACCCTGTATCAATCCCAAACTAATCTCACAGCCCCACTCTCTCCCCACAGCCCTGTATCAATCCAAAACTGATCCCACTGCCCCGCTCTCTTCCAATAGCCTTGTATTAATGCCAACCTAATCCCACTGCCCCGCTATCTCCCCATTGCCCTGTATCAATCCCAAACTATTCCCACTGCCCCATTCTCTCCCTATAGCCCTGTATCAATCCCCAAACTAATCCCACTACCCCGCTCTCTCCCCATAGCCCTGTATCAAACTGTAAACTAATCCCACTGCCCCGCTCTCTTCCCATAGCCTTGTATCAATCCCAAACTAATCACGACTGCCCCGCTCTCTCCCCATAGCCCTGTATCAATCCCCAAACTATTCCCACTGCCCCAAACTCTCTCCATAGCCCTGTATCAATCTCCAAACTAATCCCATTGCCCCGCTCTCTCCCCATAGCCCTGTATCAATCCCAAACTAATCCCACTGCTCCGCTCTCTCCCCATAGCCCTGTATCAATCCCAAACAAATCTCACTGCCTCGCTCACTCCCCACAGCCCTGTATCAATCCTAAACTAATCCCACTGCCCCGCTTTCTCCCCATAGCCCTGTATCAACCCTAAACTAATCACAGGGTCCACACTCTCGCCCCAGAGCCCTGTATCAATCCCAAACTAAACCCACTGCCCCGCCCTCTCCTCATAGCACTGCATCAAGCCCAAACTAATTCCACTGCCACGCTCTCTCCCCATAGCCCTGTATCAATCCCCAAACTATTCCCACTGCCCCAAACTCTCTCCATAGCCCTGTATCAATCCCCAAACTAATCCCATTGCCCTGCTCTCTCCCCATAGCCCTGTATCAATCCCAAACTAATCCCACTGCTCCGCTCTCTCCCCATAGTCCTGTATCAATCCCAAACAAATCCCACTGCCCCGCTCTCCCCCCACGACCCTCTATCAATCCCAAACAAATCCCACTGCCCTGCTCTCTCCCCACGACCCTGTATCAATCCCAAACTAATCTCACTGCCTCGCTCTCTCCCCACGGCCCTGTATCAATCCCAAACTAATCCCACTGCCCCACTCTCTCCCCATAGCCCTGTATCAATCCCAAACGAATCCCACTGCCCCGCTCTCTCCCCAGAGCCCTGAATCAATCCAAAACTGATTCCGCTGCCCCGATCTCTTCGCATAGCCTTGTACTAATGCCCACCTAATCTCACTGCCCCGCTCTCTCCCCATAGCCCTGTATCAATCCACAAATTAATCCCACTGCCCCGCTCTCTCCCCATAGCCCTGTATCAATCCATAACTAATTCTACTGCCCCACTCTCTCCCCATAGCCCTGTATCAATCCCAAACAAATCCCACTGCCCCGCTCTCTCCCCATAGCCCTGTCTCAATCCGAAACTAATCACATGGCCCCACACTCTCTCCCCAGGGACTGTAGCAATCCAAAACTGATCCCACTGACCTGCTCTCTTCCCATAGCCCTGTATCAATCCCAAACTGATCCCACTGCCTCGCTCTCTCCCCACTGCCCTGTATCAATCCCAAATTAATCCCACTGCCTCGCTCTCTCCCCATAGCCCTGTATCAATCCTAAACTAATCACACGGCCCCACACTCTCTCCCCATAGCCCTGTAACAATCCTAAACTAATCACACGGTCCCATACTCTCGCCCCATAGCCCCGTATCAATCCCAAACTATTCCCACTGCTCCGCTCTCTCCCACCGACCTTGTATCAATCCCAAACTAATCCCACTGCCTCGCTCTCTCCCCATAACCCTGTATCAATCCCAAACTAATCCCACTGGCCTGCTCTCTCCCCATAGCCCTGCATCAATCCTAAACTAATCACACGGCACAACACTCTCTCCCCAGGGCACGATATCAATCCAAAACTGATCCCACTGCTCCGCTCTCTTCCCATAGCCTTGTATTAATGCCATCCTAATCCCACTGCCCCGCTCTCTCCCCATTGCCCTGTATCAATCCGAAACTAATCCCACTGCCCCACTCTCTCCCCATAGCCCTGTATCAATCCGAAACTAATCAAACGGCCTCACAATCTCTCCCCATAGTCCTATATCAATCCAACACTGATCCCACTGCCCCACACTCTCCCCATAGCCCTGTATCAATCCTAAACTAGTCACAGGGCCCCACACTCTCGCCCCATAGCCCTGTATCAATCCCAACCTAATCCCACTGTCCCACTCTCTCCCCATTGCCCTGTATTAATCCCAAACTAATCCCACTGCCCCGCTCTCTCCCCAAAGCCCTGTATCAATCCTAAACTAATCACATGGCCCCATACTCTCGCCCCATAGCCCTGTATCAATCCCAAACTAATCCCACTGCCATGGTCTCTCCCCTTAGCCCTGTATCAATCCAAAACTAATCCCACTGCACCGCTCTCTTCCCATCGCCCTGTATCAATCCCAAACTAAACCCACTGCCCTGCCCTCTCCCCATAGCACTGCATCAATCCCAAACTAATCCCACTGCCACGCTCTCACCCCATAGCCCTGCATCAATCATCAAACTAATCCCACTGCCCCGCTCTCTTCCCATTGCCTTGTATTAATGCCAACCTAATCTCACAACCCCACTCTCTCCCCACAGCCCTGTATCAATCCCAAAGTAATTCCACTGCCCCGCACTTTCCCCACAGCCTTGTATCAATTCCAAACTAATCCGACTGCCCCACTCTCTCCCCATAGCCCTGTATCAATCCCAAACTAATCCCACTGCCCTGTTCTCTCCCCATAGCCATGTATCAATCCCAAACTAATCCCACTGCTCCGCTCTCCCCACGACCCTGTATCAATCCCAAACAAATCCCAGTGCTCCGATCTCTCCCCATAGTCCTGTATCAATCCCAAACTAATCTCACTGCCTCGTTCTCTCCCCACGGCCCTGTATCAATCCCAAACTAATCCCAATGCTCCGCTCTCTCCGCATAGCCCTGTATCAATCCTAAACTAATCACACGGCCCCACACTCTCTCCCTCGGGCCCTGTATCAATGCAAAACTGATCCCACTGCCCCGCTCTATTCCCATAGTCCTGTATCAATCCTAAACTAATCACACGGCTCCACAATCTCGCCCCATAGCCCTGTATCAATCACAAACGAATCCCACTGCCCCGCTCTCTTCCCATAGCCTTGTATCAATCCCAAACTAATCCCACTGCGCTGCTCTCTCCCCATCGCCCTGTATCAATACCCAAACTAATCCCACTGCCATACACTCTCTCCATAGCCCTGTATCAATCCCCAAACTAATCCCACTGCCCTGCCCTCGCCCCATAGCACTGCATCTATCCCAAACTAATCCCACTGCCTTGCTCTCTCCCCATAGCCCTGTATCAATCCCAAACTAATCTCACTGACTCGTTCTCTCCCCACGGCCCTGTATCAATCCCAAACTAATCCCAATGCTCCGCTCTCTCCGCATAGCCCTGTATCAATCCTAAACTAATCACACGGCCCCACACTCTCTCCCCAGGGCTCTGTATCAATCCAAAACTGATGCCACAGCCCCACTCTCTTCCCACAGCCTTGTATTAATGCCATCCTAATCCCACTGCCCCGCTATCTCCCCATTACCCTCTATCAATCCCAAACTAATCCCACTGCCCCGCTCTCTCCCCATTGCCCTGTAACAATCCAAACTAATCACAGGGCCCCACACTCTCGCCCCAGAGCCCTGTATCAATCCCAAACTAATCCCACTGCCCCGCTCTCTTCCCATAGCCCTGTATCAATCCCAAACTAATCACACTGCTCCGCTCTCTCCGCATAGCCCTGTATCAATCCTAAACTAATCACACGGCCCCACACTCTCTCCCCAGGGCTCTGTGTCAATCCAAAACTGATGCCACAGCCCCACTCTCTTCCCACAGCCTTGTATTAATGCCATCCTAATCCCACTGCCCCGCTATCTCCCCATTACCCTCTATCAATCCCAAACTAATCCCACTGCCCCGCTCTCTCCCCATTGCCCTGTAACAATCCAAACTAATCACAGGGCCCCACACTCTCGCCCCAGAGCCCTGTATCAATCCCAAACTAATCCCACTGCTCCGCTCTCTCCCCATACCCTGTATCAATCCCAAACTAATCCCACTGCCTCGTTCTCTCCCCATGACCCTGTATCAATCCCAAACAAATTCCACTGCCCCGCTCTCTCCCCACGACCCTGTATCAATCCCAAACTGATCACACAGCCCCGCTCTCTTCCCATAGCCTTGTATTAATGACAAACTAATCCCACTGCCCCACACTTTCTCCATAGCCCTGTATCAATCCGCAAAGTAATCCCACTGCCTCGCTCTCTCCCCATAGCACTGTATCAATCCCAAACAAATTTCACTGCCCCGCTCTCTCCCCACGACCCTGTATCAATCCCAAACTAATCTCACTGCCTCGCTCTCTCCCCAGAGCCCTGTATCAATCCCAAACTAATCCCACTGTCCTGCTCTCTCCCCATAGCCCTGTATCAATCTGAAACTAATCACATGGCCCCACACTCTCTCCCCATAGCCCTGTATCAATCCGAAACTAATCACATGGCCCCACACTCTCTCCCCAGGGCCCTGTATCAATCCAAAACTGACCCACTGCCCAACTCTCTCCCCATAGCCCCGTATCAATCCCAAACTAATCCCACTGCCCCGCTCTCTCCCCACGACCCTGTATCAATCCCAAACAAATCCCACTGCCCCGCTCTCTCCCCACGACCCTGTATCAATCCAAAACTAATCCCACTGCCCTGCCCTCTCCTATTAGCACTGCATCTATCCCAAACTAATCCCACTGCCACGCTCTCTTCCCATAGCCCTGTATCAATCCCCAAACTAATCCCACTGCCACGCTCTCCCCATAGCCCTGTATCAATCCCAAACTAATCCCACTGCGCCGCACTTTCCCCATAGCCCTGTATCAATCCCAAACTAATCCTACTGCCCCACTCTCTCCCCATAGCCCTGTATTAATCCCCAAATTAATCCCACTGCCTAGCTCTCTCCACATAGCCCTGTATCAATCCCAAACTAATCCCACTGCCCCGCACTCTCCCCATAGCCCTGTATCAATCCCAAACTAATCCTACTGCCCCACTCTCTCCCCAGAGACCTGTATCAATCGCCAAACTAATCCCACTGCCCCGCTCTCTCCCCATAGCCCTGTATCAAACCCCAAACAAATCCCACTGCCCCGCACTCTCCCCATAGCCCTGTATCAATCTCCAAACTAATACCACCGCCCCACACTCTCTCCATAGCCCTGTATCAAACCTCAAACTAATCCCACTGCCCAATTCTCTTCCTATAGCCCTGTATCAATCCCCAAACTAATCCCACTGCCCCGCTCTCTCCCCATAGCCCTGTATCAAACCCCAAACAAATCCCACTGCCCCGCACTCTCCCCATAGCCCTGTATCAATCTCCAAACTAATACCACCGCCCCACACTCTCTCCATAGCCCTGTATCAATCCCCAAACTAATCCCACTGCCTCGCTTTCTCCCCAGTGCCCTGTATCAATCCCAAACTAATCCTACTGCCCCGCTCTCTTCCCATAGCCTTGTATCAATCCCAAACTAATCCCACTGCCCAATTCTCTTCCCATAGCCCTGTATCAATCCCCAAACTAATTCCACTGACCCACACTCTCTCCATAGCCGTGTATCAATCCACAAATTAATCCCACAGCCTCGCTCTCTCCCCAGAGCCCTGTATCAATCCCAAACTAATCCCACTGCCTCGCTCTCTCCCCACGGCCCTGTATCAATCCCAAACTATTCCCACTGCCCTGCTCTCTCCCCATAGCCCAGGATCAATCATAAACTAATCTCATGGCCCCACACTCGCTCCCCAGGCCCTATATCAATCCAAAACTGATCCCACTGCCTCACACTCTCCCCATAGCTCTGTTTGAATCCTAAACTAATCACACGGCACCATACTCTCGCCCCACAGCCCTGTAGCAATCCAAAACTAATGCCACTGCCCCGCTCTCTCCCCACAGCCCTGTATCAATCCCAAACCAATCTCACTGCCACGCTCTCTCCCCATAGCCCTGTATCAATCCCAAACGAATCCCATTGCCCCGCTCTCTCCCTGCATCCCTGTATCAATCCCAACCTAATCCCACTGACCCGCTCTCTCCTCACGACCCTGTATCAATCCCAAAAAAATCCCACTGCCACGCTCTCTTCCCATAGCCCTGTATCAATCCCAAACAAAACCCAGTGCCCCGCTCTCTCCCCATAGCCCTGTATCAATCCCAAACTAAGCCCACTGCCCAGCTCTCTTCCCACAGCCTTGTATTAATGCCAACCTAATCCCACTGCCTCTCTCTCTCCCCATTGCCCTCTATCAATCCCGAACTAATCCCACTGTTCCGATCTCTCCCCATAGCCCTGTATCAATCCTAAACTAATCACAGGGCCCCACACTCTCGCCCCAGAGCCCTGTATCAATCCAAAACTGACCCCACTGCCCCGCTCTCTCCCTATAGCCCTGTTTCAATGCTAAACTAATCACATGGCCCCACACTCTCGCCCCATCGCCCTGTATCAATCCCAAACTAATCCCACTGCCCCGCTCTCTCCGCAAAGCCCTGTATCAATCCAAAACTAATCACAGGGCCCCACACTCTCGCCCCATAGCCCTGTATCAATCCCAAACTAATCCCACTGCACTGCTCTCTTCCCATAGCCCTGTATCAATCCCAAACAAATCCCATTGCCCCGCTCTCTTCCCATAGCCTTGTATCAATCCCAAACTAATCCCACTGCCCCGCTCTCTCCCCACAGCCCTGTATCAATCCCCAAACTAATCCCACTGCCACACAATCTCTCCATAGCCCTGTATTAATCCCCAAACTAATCCCACTGCCCCGCTCTCTCCCCATAGCCCTGTATCAATCCCAAATTAATCCCACTGCTCCGCTCTCTCCCCAGAGCCCTGTATCAATCCCAAACTAATCCAACTGCTCCGCTCTCTCCCCATGACCCTGTATCAATCCCAAAGAAATCCCAGTGCTCTGCTCTCTCCCCATAGCCCTGTATCAATCCCAAACAAATCTCACTGCCTCGCTCTCTCCCCACGGCCCTGTATCAATCCCAAACTAATCCCAATGCCCCGCTCTCTCCCCATAGCCCTGTTTCAATCCAAAACTAATCACATAGCCCCACACTCTCTCCCTAGGGCCCTGTATCAATCCAAAACTAATCCCACTGCCACGCTCTCTTCTCATAGCCCTGCATCAATCCCAAACTAAACCCACTGCCCCGCCCTCTCCCCATAGCACTGCATCAATCCCCAAACTAATCCCACTGCCTCGCTCTCTCCCCATAGCCCTGTATCAATCCCAAACTAATCCCACTGGACCTGCTCTCTCCCCATAACCCTGCATCAATCCTAAACTAATCACACGCCCCCACACTCTCTCCACAGGGCTCTGTATCAATCCAACACTGATCCCACTGCCCCGCTCTCCCTGCATAGCACTGTATCAATCCCAAACTAATCCCACTGCCCCGCTCTCTCCCCATTGCCCTGTATCAATCCGAAACTAATCACACGGCCCCACTCTCTCCCCATTGTCCTATATCAATCCAACACTGATCCCACTGCCCCGCTCTCCCTGCATAGCACTGTATCAATCCCAAACTAATCCCACTGCCCCGCTCTCCCCCCATAGCCCTGTATCAATCCCAAACTAATCCTACTGCCGCACACTCTTTCCATAGCTCTGAATCATCCCCAAACTAATCCCACTGCCCCGCTCTCTCCCCATAGCCCTGTATCAATCCCAAACTAATCCCACTGCTCCGTTCTCTCCCGATAGCCCTGTATCAATCCCAAACTAATCCCACTGCCCCGCTCTCTCCCCACGACCCTGTATCAATCTCAAACAAATCCCACTGACCCGCTCTCTCCCCACGACCCTGTATCAATCCAAAACTAATCCCACTGCCCTGCCCTCTCCCCATAGCACTGCATCTATCCCAAACTGACCTATCAAGAAAGACTGGATCAACTGGGCTTGTATTCACTGGAGTTCAGAAGAATGAGAGGGGACCTCATAGAAACATATAAAATTCTGACGGGGTTAGACAGGTTAGATGCAGGAAGAATGTTCCCAATGTTGGGGAAGTCCAGAACCAGGGGTCACAGTCTAAGGATAAGGGGTAAGCCATTTAGGACCGAGATGCGGAGGAACTTCTTCACCCAGAGAGTGGTGAACCTGTGGAATTCTCTACCACAGAAAGTTGTTGAGGCCAATTCACTAAATATATTCAAAAAGGAGTTAGATGAGGTCCTTACTGCTAGGGGGATCAAGGGGTATGGCGAGAAAGCAGGAATGGGGTACTGAAGTTGAATGTTCAGCCATGAACTCATTGAATGGCGGTGCAGGCTAGAAGGGCCGAATGGCCTACTCCTGCACCTATTTTCTATGTTTCTATGTTTCTATCCCACTGCCACGCTCTCTTCCAATAGCCTTGTATTAATGCCAACCTAATCCCAATGCCCCGCTATCTCCCCATTGTTCTGTATCAATCCCAAACTAATCACCCTGCCCCACTCTCGGCCCAGAGCCCTTTTTCAATCCCAATCTAAACCCACTGCCCCGCCCTCTCCTCATAGCACTGCATCAAGCCCAAACTAATCCCACTGCCACGCTCTCTCCCCATAGCTCTGTATCAATCCTCAAACTAATCCCACTGCCACGCTCTCTCCCCATAGCCCTGTATCAATCCCAAACTAATTCTACTGCCGCTCTCTTTCCCCATAGCCCTGTATCAATCCTAAACTAATCCCACTGCCACGCTCTCTCCCCATAGCACTGCATCAATCCTCAAACTAATCCCACTGCCACGCTCTCTCCCCATAGCCCTGAATCAATCCTAAACTAATACATGGCCCCACACTCTCTCCCCAGGGCCTGTAGCAATCCAAAACTGATCCCACTGCCATGCTCTCTTCCCATAGCCCTGTATCAATCCCAAACTGATCCCACTGCCTCGCTCTCTCCCCACGGCCCTGTATCAATCCCAAATTAATCCAACTGCCTCGCTCTCTCCGCATAGCCCTGTATCAATCCTAAACTAATCACACGGCCCATACTCTCACCCCATAGCCCTGTATCAATCCCAAACTAATCCCACTGCCATGGTCTCTCCCCATAGCCCTGTATCAATCCAACCCTAATCCCACTGTACCGCTCTCTTCCCATAGCCCTGTATCAATCCCAAACTAAACCCACTGCCCTGCCCTCTCCCCATAGCACTGCATCAATCCCAAACTAATCCCACTGCCACAATCTCGCCCCATAGCCCTGCATCAATTCCAAACTAATCCCACTGCCACACTCTCTCCCCATAGCCCTGTATCAATCACAAACTATTCCCACTGCCCCACTCTCTCCCCATAGCCCTGTATCAATCCCAAACTATTCTCACTGCCCCACTCACTCCCCAGAGCCCTGTATCAATTCCCAAACTAATCCCACTACCCCGCTCTCTCACCATAGCCCTGTATCAAACCGGAAACTAATCCCACTGCTCCGCTCTCTCCCCATAGCCCTGTTTCAATCCCAAACAAATCCCACTGCCCCGCTCCCTCCCCACGACCCTGTATCAATCCCAAACAAATCCCACTGCCCTGCGCTCTCCCCACGACCCTGTATCAATCCCAAACTAATCTCACAGCCACACTCTCTCCCCATAGCCCTGTATCAAACTGTAAACTAATCCCACTGCCCCGCTCTCTTCCCATAGCCTTGTATCAATCCCAAACTAATCACGACTGCCCCGCTCTCTCCCCATAGCCCTGTATCAATCCCCAAACTATTCCCACTGCCCCAAACTCTCTCCATAGCCCTGTATCAATCTCCAAACTAATCCCATTGCCCCGCTCTCTCCCCATAGCCCTGTATCAATCCCAAACTAATCCCACTGCTCCGCTCTCTCCCCACAGCCCTGTATCAATCCCAAACAAATCTCACTGCCTCGCTCACTCCCCACAGCCCTGTATCAATCCTAAACTAATCCCACTGCCCCGCTCTCTCCCCATAGCCCTGTATCAACCCTAAACTAATCACAGGGTCCACACTCTCGCCCCAGAGCCCTGTATCAATCCCAAACTAAACCCACTGCCCCGCCCTCTCCTCATAGCACTGCATCAAGCCCAAACTAATTCCACTGCCACGCTCTCTCCCCATAGCCCTGTATCAATCCCCAAACTATTCCCACTGCCCCAAACTCTCTCCATAGCCCTGTATCAATCCCCAAACTAATCCCATTGCCCCGCTCTCTCCCCATAGCCCTGTATCAATCCCAAACTAATCCCACTGCTCCGCTCTCTCCCCATAGTCCTGTATCAATCCCAAACAAATGCCACTGCCCCGCTCTCCCCCCACGACCCTGTATCAATCCCAAACAAATCCCACTGCCCTGCTCTCTCCCCACGACCCTGTATCAATCCCAAACTAATCTCACTGCCTTGCTCTCTCCCCACGGCCCTGTATCAATCCCAAACTAATCCCACTGCCCCACTCTCTCCCCATAGCCCTGTATCAATCCCAAACGAATCCCACTGCCCCACTCTCTTCCCAGAGCCCTTAATCAATCCAAAACTGATTCCACTGCCCCGATCTCTTCGCATAGCCTTGTACTAATGCCCACCTAATCTCACTGCCCCGCTCTCTCCCCATAGCCCTGTATCAATCCACAAATTAATCCCACTGCCCCGCTCTCTCCCCATAGCCCTGTATCAATCCATAACTAATTCTACTGCCCCACTCTCTCCCCATAGCCCTGTATCAATCCCAAACAAATCCCACTGCCCCGCTCTCTCCCCATAGCCCTGTTTCAATCCTAAACTAATCACATGGCCCCACACTCTCTTCCCAGGGCCTGTAGCAATCAAAAACTGATCCCACTGACCTGCTCTCTTCCCATAGCCCTGTATCAATCCCAAACTGATCCCACTGCCTCGCTCTCTCCCAACTGACCTGTATCAATCCCAAATTAATCCCACTGCCTCGCTCTCTCCCCATAGCCCTGTATCAATCCTAAACTAATCACACGGCCCCACACTCTCTCCCCATAGCCCTGTAACAATCCAAAACTAATCACACGGTCCCATACTCTCGCCCCATAGCCCCGTATCAATCCCAAACTATTCCCACTGCTCCGCTCTCTCCCACCGACCTTGTATCAATCCCAAACTAATCCCACTGCCTCGCTCTCTCCCCATAGCCCTGCATCAATCCTAAACTAATCACACGGCACAACACTCTCTCCCCAGGGCACGATATCAATCCAAAACTGATCCCACTGATCCGCTCTCTTCCCATAGCCTTGTATTAATGCCATCCTAATCCCACTGCTCCGCTCTCTCCCCATAGTCCTGTATCAATCCCAAACAAATCCCACTGCCCCGCTCTCCTCCCACGACCCTGTATCAATCCCAAACAAATCCCACTGCCCTGCTCTCTCCCCACGACCCTGTATCAATCCCAAACTAATCTCACTGCCTCGCTCTCTCCCCACGGCCCTGTATCAATCCCAAACTAATCCCACTGCCCCACTCTCTCCCCATAGCCCTGTATCAATCCCAAACGAATCCCACTGCCCCGCTCTCTCCCCAGAGCCCTTAATCAATCCAAAACTGATTCCACTGCCCCGATCTCTTCGCATAGCCTTGCACTAATGCCCACCTAATCTCACTGCCCCGCTCTCTCCCCATAGCCCTGTATCAATCCACAAATTAATCCCACTGCCCCGCTCTCTCCCCATAGCCCTGTATCAATCCATAACTAATTCTACTGCCCCACTCTCTCCCCATAGCCCTGTATCAATCCCAAACAAATCCCACTGCCCCGCTCTCTCCCCATAGCCCTGTCTCAATCCTAAACTAATCACATGGCCCCACACTCTCTCCCCAGGGCCTGTAGCAATCCAAAACTGATCCCACTGACCTGCTCTCTTCCCATAGCCCTGTATCAACCCCAAACTGATCCCACTGCCTCGCTCTCTCCCCACTGCCCTGTATCAATCCCAAATTAATCCCACTGCCTCGCTCTCTCCCCATAGCCCTGTATCAATCCTAAACTAATCACACGGCCCCACACTCTCTCCCCATAGCCCTGTAACAATCCTAAACTAATCACACGGTCCCATACTCTCGCCCCATAGCCCCGTATCAATCCCAAACTATTCCCACTGCTCCGCTCTCTCCCACCGACCTTGTATCAATCCCAAACTAATCCCACTGCCTCGCTCTCTCCCCATAGCCCTGTATCAATCCTAAACTAATCCCACTGGCCTGCTCTCTCCCCATAGCCCTGCATCAATCCTAAACTAATCACACGGCACAACACTCTCTCCCCAGGGCACGATATCAATCCAAAACTGATCCCACTGCTCCGCTCTCTTCCCATAGCATTGTATTAATGCCATCCTAATCCCACTGCCCCACTCTCTCCCCATTGCCCTGTATCAATCCGAAACTAATCCCACTGCCCCACTCTCTCCCCATAGCCCTGTATCAATCCTAAACTAATCAAACGGCCTCACAATCTCTCCCCATAGTCCTATATCAATCCAACACTGATCCCACTGCCCCACACTCTCCCCATAGCCCTGTATCAATCCTAAACAAGTCACAGGGCCCCACACTCTCGCGCCATAGCCCTGTATCAATCCCAACCTAATCCCACTGTCCCACTCTCTCCCCATTGCCCTGTATTAATCCCAAACTAATCCCACTGCCCCGCTCTCTCCCCAAAGCCGTGTATCAATCCTAAACTAATCACATGGCCCCATACTCTCGCCCCATAGCCCTGTATCAATCCCAAACTAATCCCACAGCCATGGTCTCTCCCCATAGCCCTGTATCAATCCAAAACTAATCCCACTGCACCGCTCTCTTCCCATCGCCCTGTATCAATCCCAAACTAAACCCACTGCCCTGCCCTCTCCCCATAGCACTGCATCAATCCCAAACTAATCCCACTGCCACGCTCTCACCCCATAGCCCTGCATCAATCATCAAACTAATCCCACTGCCCCGCTCTCTTCCCATTGCCTTGTATTAATGCCAACCTAATCTCACAACCCCACTCTCTCCCCATAGCCCTGTATCAATCCCAAACGAATCCCACTGCCCCGCTCTCTCCCCAGAGCCCTTAATCAATCCAAAACTGATTCCACTGCCCCGATCTCTTCGCATAGCCTTGTACTAATGCCCACCTAATCTCACTGCCCCGCTCTCTCCCCATAGCCCTGTATCAATCCACAAATTAATCCCACTGCCCCGCTCTCTCCCCATAGCCCTGTATCAATCCATAACTAATTCTACTGCCCCACTCTCTCCCCATAGCCCTGTATCAATCCCAAACAAATCCCACTGCCCCGCTCTCTCCCCATAGCCCTGTCTCAATCCTAAACTAATCACATGGCCCCACACTCTCTCCCCAGGGCCTGTAGCAATCCAAAACTGATCCCACTGACCTGCTCTCTTCCCATAGCCCTGTATCAATCCCAAACTGATCCCACTGCCTCGCTCTCTCCCCACTGCCCTGTATCAATCCCAAATTAATCCCACTGCCTCGCTCTCTCCCCATAGCCCTGTATCAATCCTAAACTAATCACACGGCCCCACACTCTCTCCCCATAGCCCTGTAACAATCCTAAACTAATCACACGGTCCCATACTCTCGCCCCATAGCCCCGTATCAATCCCAAACTATTCCCACTGCTCCGCTCTCTCCCACCGACCTTGTATCAATCCCAAACTAATCCCACTGCCTCGCTCTCTCCCCATAGCCCTGTATCAATCCTAAACTAATCCCACTGGCCTGCTCTCTCCCCATAGCCCTGCATCAATCCTAAACTAATCACACGGCACAACACTCTCTCCCCAGGGCACGATATCAATCCAAAACTGATCCCACTGCTCCGCTCTCTTCCCATAGCATTGTATTAATGCCATCCTAATCCCACTGCCCCACTCTCTCCCCATTGCCCTGTATCAATCCGAAACTAATCCCACTGCCCCACTCTCTCCCCATAGCCCTGTATCAATCCGAAACTAATCAAACGGCCTCACAATCTCTCCCCATAGTCCTATATCAATCCAACACTGATCCCACTGCCCCACACTCTCCCCATAGCCCTGTATCAATCCTAAACAAGTCACAGGGACCCACACTCTCGCGCCATAGCCCTGTATCAATCCCAAACTAATCCCACTGCCATGGTCTCTCCCCATAGCCCTGTATCAATCCAAAACTAATCCCACTGCACCGCTCTCTTCCCATCGCCCTGTATCAATCCCAAACTAAACCCACTGCCCTGCCCTCTCCCCATAGCACTGCATCAATCCCAAACTAATCCCACTGCCACGCTCTCACCCCATAGCCCTGCATCAATCATCAAACTAATCCCACTGCCCCGCTCTCTTCCCATTGCCTTGTATTAATGCCAACCTAATCTCACAACCCCACTCTCTCCCCACAGCCCTGTATCAATCCCCAAATTAATCCCACTGCCCCGCTCTCGCCCCATAGACCTGCATCAATCCCAAACTAATTCTACTGCCCCACTCTCTCCCCATAGCCCTGTATCAATCCCAAACTATTCCCACTGCCCCACTCTCTCCCCATAGCCCTGTATCAATCCCAAACTAATCCCACTGCCTCGCTCTCTCCCCATAGCCCTGTATCAATCCTAAACTAATCACACGGCCCCACACTCTCTCCCCATAGCCCTGTATCAATCCCAAACTGATCCCACTGCCTCACTCTCTCCCCACTGCCCTGTATCAATCCCAAACTAATCCCACTGCCTCGCTCTCTCCCCACTGCCCTGTATCAATCCCAAACTAATCCCACTGCCCCACTCTCTCCCCAAAGCCCTGTATCAGTCCTAAACTAATCACACGGCCCAATACTCTCGCCCCATAGCCCTGCATCAATCCCAAACTAATCCCACTGCCATGGTCTCTCCCCATAGCCCTGTATCAATCCAAAACTAATCCCACTGCCCTGCCCTCTCCCCATAGCACTGCATCAATCCTAAACTAATCCCACTGGCACGCTGTCTCCCCACAGCCCTGCATCAATCATCAAACTAATCTCATTGCCACGCTCTCTCCCCATATCCCTGTTTCAATCCAAAACTAATTCCACTGCCCCACTCTCTTCCCATAGCCTTGTACGAATGCCAACCTAATCTCACTGCCCCGCTCTCTCCCCATAGCCCTGTATCAATCCACAAATTAATCCCACTGCCCCGCTCTCTCCCCATAGCCCTGTATCAATCCATAACTAATTCTACTGCCCCACTCTCTCCCCATTGACCTGCAACATCCCCAAACTAATACCACTGCCCCACGCTCTCCCCATAGCCCTGTATCAATCCTAAACTAATCACACGGCCTCACACTCTCTCCCCATGGCCCTCTATCAATCCCAAACTAATCCCACTGCCTCGTTCTCTCCACTTTGCCCAGTATCAATCCCAAACTAATCCCACTGCCCCGCTCTCTCCCCGTAGCCCTGTATCAATCCTAAACTAATCACACGGCCCCACACTCTCTCCCCATAGTCCTATATCAATCCAACACTGATCCCACTGCCCCACAATCTCCCCATAGCCCTGTATCAATCCTAAACTAGTCACACGGCCCCACACTCTCGCCCCATAGCCCCGTATCAATCCCAAACTATTCCCACTGCTCCGCTCTCTCCCACCGACCTTGTTTCAATCCCAAACTAATCCCACTGCCTCGCTCTCTCCCCATAGCCCTGTATCAATCCCAAACTAATCCAACTGGCCTGCTCTCTCCCCATAGCCCTGCTTCAATCCTAAACTAATCACACGGCACAACACTCTCTCCCCAGGGCACGATATCAATCCAAAACTGATCCCACTGCTCCGCTCTCTTCCCATAGCCTTGTATTAATGCCAACCTAATCCCACTTCCCCGCTCTCTCCCCATTGCCCTGTTTCAAACCGAAACTAATCCCACTGTCCCACACTCTCCCCATAGCCCTGTATCAATCCTAAACTAGTCACACGGCCCCACACTCTCGCCCCATAGCCCAGTATCAATCCCAACCTAATCCCACTGTCCCACTCCCTCCCCATTGTCCTGTATTAATCCCAAACTAATCCCACTGCCCCGCTCTCTCCCCAAAGCCCTGTATCAATCCTAAACTAATCACATGGCCCCATACTCTCGCCCCATAGCCCTGTATCAATCCCAAACTAATCCCACTGCCATGGTCTCTCCCCATAGCCCTGTAACAATCCAAAACTAATCCCACTGCACCGCTCTCTTCCCATCGCCCTGTATCAATCCCAAACTAAACCCACTGCCCTGCCCTCTCCCCTATAGCACTGCATCAATCCCAAACTAATCCCACTGCCACGCTCTCACCCCATAGCCCTGCATCAATCATCAAACGAATCCCACTGCCCCGCTCTCTTCCCATTGCCTTGTATTAATGCCAACCTAATCTCACAGCCCCACTCTCTCCCCACAGCCCTGTATCAATCCCCAAATTAATCCCACTGCCCCGCTCTCGCCCCATAGCCCTGCATCAATCCCAAACTAATTCTACTGCCCCACTCTCTCCCCATAGCCCTGTATCAATCCCAAACTATTCCCACTGCCCCACTCTCTCCCCATAGCCCTGTATCAATCCCAAACTATTCCCACTGCCCCATTCTCTCCCTAGAGCCCTGTATCAATCCCCAAACTAATCCCACTACCCCGCTCTCTCCCCATAGCCCTGTATCAAACTGTAAACTAATCCCACTGCCCCGCTCTCTTCCCATAGCCTTGTATCAATCCCAAACTAATCACGACTGCCCCGCTCTCTCCCCATAGCCCTGTATCAATCCCCAAACTATTCCCACTGCCTCAAACTCTCTCCATAGCCCTGTATCAATCCCCAAACTAATCCCATTGCCCCGCTCTCTCCCCATAGCTCTGTATCAATCCCAAACTAATCCCACTGCTCCGCTCTCTCCCCATAGCCCTGTATCAATCCCAAACAAATCCCACTGCCCCGCTCTCTCCCCACGACCCTGTAACAATCCCAAACAAATCCCACTGCCCTGCTCTCTCCCCACGACCCTGTATCAATCCCAAACTAATCTCACTGCCTCGCTCACTCCCCACGGCCTGTATCAATCCTAAACTAATCCCACTGCCCCACTCTCTCCCCATAGCCCTGTATCAATCCTAAACTAATCACACGGCCCCACACTTTCTCCCCAGAGCCCTGTATCAATCCAAAACTGATCCCACTGCCCTGCTCTCTTCCAATAGCCTTGTATTAATGACAATCTAATCACGACTGCTCCGCTATCTCCCCATAGCCCTGTATCAATCCCAAACTAATCCCACTGCCCCGCTCTCTCCCCATAGCCCTGTATCAATCCTAAACTAATCACAGGGCCCCACACACTCTCCCCATAGCCCTGTAGCAATCCCAACCTAATCCCACTGTCCCGCTCTCTCCCCATAGCCCTGTATCAATCCATAACTAATTCTACTGCCCCACTCTCTCCCCATAGACCTGTAACATCCCCAAACTAATCCCACTGCCTCGCTCTCTCCCCACGGACCTGTATCAATCCCAAACTAATCCCACTGCCTCGCTCTCTTCCCTTAGCCCAGTATCAATCCCAAACTAATCCCACTGCCCCGCTCTCTCCCCACAGCCCTGTATCAATCCTAAACTAATCACATGGCCCCACACTCTCTCCCCAGGGCCTGTAGCAATCCAAAACTGATCCCACTGCCATGCTCTCTTCCCATAGCCCTGTATCAATCCCAAACTGATCCCACTGCCTCGCTCTCTCCCCACTGCCCTGTATCAATCCCAAACTAATCCCACTGCCTCGCTCTCTCCCCATAGCCCTGTATCAATCCTAAACTAATCACAGGGCCCCACACACTCTCCCCATAGCCCTGTAGCAATCCCAACCTAATCCCACTGTCCCGCTCTCTCCCCATAGCCCTGTATCAATCCATAACTAATTCTACTGCCCCACTCTCTCCCCATAGACCTGTAACATCCCCAAACTAATCCCACTGCCTCACTCTCTCCCCAGGGCCTGTAGCAATCCAAAACTGATCCCACTGCCATGCTCTCTTCCCATAGCCCTGTATCAATCCCAAACTGATCCCACTGCCTCGCTCTCTCCCCACTGCCCTGTATCAATCCCAAACTAATCCCACTGCCTCGCTCTCTCCCCATAGCCCTGTATCAATCCTAAACTAATCACACGGCCCCACACTCTGTCCCCATAGCCCTGTATCAATCCCAAACTGATCCCACTGCCTCCCTCTCTCCCCACTGCCCTGTATCAATCCCAAACTAATCCCACTGCTCCACTCTCTCCGCAAAGCCCTGTATCAGTCCTAAACTAATCACACGGCCCAATACTCTCGCCCCATAGCCCTGTATCAATCCCAAACTAATCCCACTGCCATGGTCTCTCCCCATAGCCCTGTATCAATCCAAAACTAATCCCACTGCACCGCGCTCTTCACACAGCCCTGTATCAATCCCAAACTAAACCCACTGCCCTGCCCTCTCCTCATAGCACTGCATCAATCCTAAACTAATCCCACTGGCACGCTGTCTCCCCACAGCCCTGCATCAACCATCAAACTAATCCCACTGCCCCGCTCTCTTCCCATTGCCTTGTATTGATGCCAACCTAATCACATAGCCGCACTCTCTCCCCATAGCCCTGTATCAATCCCCAAATTAATCCCACTGCCCCGCTCTCGCCCCACAGCCCTGTATCAATCCCCAAACTAATCCCACTGCCACACACTCTCTCCACAGCCCTATATTAATCCCCAAACTAATCCCATTGCCCCGCTCTCTCCCCATAGCCCTGTATCAATCCCAAATTAATCCCACTGCTCCGCTCTCTCCCCAGAGCCCTGTATCAATCCCAAACTAATCCAACTGCTCCGCTCTCTCCCCATGACCCTGTATCAATCCCAAAGAAATCCCAGTGCTCTGCTCTCTCCCCATAGCCCTGTATCAATCCCAAACAAATTTCACTGCCTCGCTCTCTCCCCACGGCCCTGTATCAATCCCAAACTAATCCCAATGCCCCGCTCTCTCCCCATAGCCCTGTGTCAATCCAAAACTAATCACATAGCCCCACACTCTCTCCCTAGGGCCCTGTATCAATCCAAAACTAATCCCACTGCCACGCTCTCTTCTCATAGCCCTGCATCAATCCCAAACTAAACCCACTGCCCCGCCCTCTCTCCATAGCACTGCATCAATCCCAAACTAATCCCACTGCCACGCTGTCTCCCCATAGCCCTGTATCAATCCACAAACTAATCCCACTGCCTCGCTCTCTCCCCATAGCCCTGTATCAATCCCAAACTAATCCCACTGGACCTGCTCTCTCCCCATAACCCTGCATCAATCCTAAACTAATCACACGGCCCCACTCTTTCCCCATTGTCCTATATCAATCCAACACTGATCCCACTGCCCCGCTCTCCCCGCATAGCACTGTATCAATCCCAAACTAATCCCACTGCCACGCTCTCTCCCCATAGCACTGCATCAATCCTCAAACTAATCCCACTGCCACGCTCTCGGACCCATAGCACTGCATCAATCCTCAAACTAATCCCACTGCCACGCTCTCTCCCCATATCCCTGTTTCAATCCCAAACTAATCCCACTGCCACCCTCTTTTCCCATCGCCTTGTATTAATGCCAACCTAATCTCACAGCCCCACTCTCTCCCCATAGCCCTGTATCAATCCTAAACTAATACATGGCCCCACACTCTCTCCCCAGGGCCTGTAGCAATCCAAAACTGATCCCACTGCCATGCTCTCTTCCCATAGCCCTGTATCAATCCCAAACTGATCCCACTGCCTCGCTCTCTCCCCACGGCCCTGCATCAATCCCAAATTAATCCATCTGCCTCGCTCTCTCCTCATAGCCCTGTATCAATCCTAAACTAATCACACGGCCCATACTCTCGCCCCATAGCCCTGTATCAATCCCAAACTAATCCCACTGCCATGGTCTCTCCCCATAGCCCTGTATCAATCCAACACTAATCCCACTGCACTGCTCTCTTCCCATAGCCCTGTATCAATCCCAAACTAAACCCACTGCCCTGCCCTCTCCCCATAGCACTGCATCAATCCCAAACTAATCCCACTGCCACAATCTCGCCCCATAGCCCTGCATCAATTCCAAACTAATCCCACTGCCACACTCTCTCCCCATAGCCCTGTATCAATCACAAACTATTCCCACTGCCCCACTCTCTCCCCATAGCCCTGTATCAATCCCACTGTATCAATCCCAAACTATTCTCACTGCCCCACTCACTCCCCATAGCCCTGTATCAATCCCCAAACTAATCCCACTACCCCGCTCTCTCACCATAGCCCTGTATCAAACCGGAAACTAATCCCACTGCTCCGCTCTCTCCCCATAGCCCTGTTTCAATCCCAAACAAATCCCACTGCCCCGCTCCCTCCCCACGACCCTGTATCAATCCCAAACAAATCCCACTGCCCTGCGCTCTCCCCACGACCCTGTATCAATCCCAAACTAATCTCACAGCCCCACTCTCTCCCCATAGCCCTGTATCAATCCAAAACTGATCCCACTGCCCCGCTCTCTTCCAATAGCCTTGTATTAATGCCAACCTAATCCCACTGCCCCGCTATCTCCCCATTGCCCTGTATCAATCCCAAACTATTCCCACTGCCCCATTCTCTCCCTATAGCCCTGTATCAATCCCCAAACTAATCCCACTACCCCGCTCTCTCCCCATAGCCCTGTATCAAACTGTAAACTAATCCCACTGCCCCGCTCTCTTCCCATAGCCTTGTATCAATCCCAAACTAATCACGACTGCCCCGCTCCCTCCCCATAGCCCTGTATCAATCCCCAAACTATTCCCACTGCCCCAAACTCTCTCCATAGCCCTGTATCAATCTCCAAACTAATCCCATTGCCCCGCTCTCTCCCCATAGCCCTGTATCAATCTCAAATTAATCGCACTGCTCCGCTCACTCCCCACAGCCCTGTATCAATCCTAAACTAATCCCACTGCCCCGCTCTCTCCCCATAGCCCTGTATCAACCCTAAACTAATCACAGGGTCCACACTCTCGCCCCTGAGCCCTGTATCAATCCCAAACTAAACCCACTGCCCCGCCCTCTCCTCATAGCACTGCATCAAGCCCAAACTAATTCCACTGCCACGCTCTCTCCCCATAGCCCTGTATCAATCCCCAAACTATTCCCACTGCCCCAAACTCTCTCCATAGCCCTGTATCAATCCCCAAACTAATCCCATTGCCCCGCTCTCTCCCCATAGCCCTGTATCAATCCTAAACTAATCCCACTGCTCCGCTCTCTCCCCATAGTCCTGTATCAATCCCAAACAAATCCCACTGCCCCGCTCTCCCCTCACGACCCTGTATCAATCCCAAACAAATTCCACTGCCCTGCTCTCTCCCCACGACCCTGTATCAATCCCAAACTAATCTCACTGCCTCGCTCTCTCCCCAGGGCTCTGTATCAATCCCAAACTAATCCCACTGCCCCACTCTCTCCCCATAGCCCTGTATCAATCCCAAACGAATCCCACTGCCCCGCTCTCTCCCCAGAGCCCTAAATCAATCCAAAACTGATTCCACTGCCCCGATCTCTTCGCATAGCCTTGTACTAATGCCCAGCTAATCTCACTGCCCCGCTCTCTCCCCATAGCCCTGTATCAATCCACAAATTAATCCCACTGCCCCGCTCTCTCCCCATAGCCCTGCATCAATCCACAACTAATTCTACTGCCCCACTCTCTCCCCATAGCCCTGTATCAATCCCAAACAAATCCCACTGCCCCGCTCTCTCCCCATAGCCCTGTCTCAATCCTAAACTAATCACATGGCCCCACACTCTCTCCCCAGGGCCTGTAGCAATCCAAAACTGATCCCACTGACCTGCTCTCTTACCATAGCCCTGTATCAATCCCAAACTGATCCCACTGCCTCGCTCTCTCCCCACTGCCCTGTATCAATCCCAAATTAATCCCACTGCCTCGCTCTCTCCCCATAGCCCTGTACCAATCCTAAACTAATCACACGGCCCCACACTCTCTCCCCATAGCCCTGTAACAATCCTAAACTAATCACACAGTCCCATACTCTCGCCCCATAGCCCCGTATCAATCCCAAACTATTCCCACTGCTCCGCTCTCTCCCACCGACCTTGTATCAATCCCAAACTAATCCCACTGCATTGCTCTCTCCCCATAGCCCTGTATCAATCCCAAACTAATCCCACTGGCCTGCTCTCTCCCCAAAGCCCTGCATCAATCCTAAACTAATCACACGGCACAACACTCTCTCCCCAGGGCACGATATCAATCCAAAACTGATCCCACTGCTCCGTTCTCTTCCCATAGCCTTGTATTAATGCCATCCTAATCCCACTGCCCCGCTCTCTCCCCATTGCCCTGTATCAATCCGAAACTAATCCCACTGCCCCACTCTCTCCCCACAGCCCTGTATCAATCCTAAACTAATCAAACGGCCTCACAATCTCTCCCCATAGTCCTATATCAATCCAACACTGATCCCACTGCCCCACACTCTCCCCATAGCCCTGTATCAATCCTAAACTAATCACATGGCCCCATACTCTCGCCCCATAGCCCTGTATCAATCCCAAACTAATCCCACTGCCATGGTCTCTCCCCATAGCCCTGTATCAATCCAAAACTAATCCCACTGCACCGCTCTCTTCCCATCGCCCTGTATCAATCCCAAACTAAACCCACTGCCCTGCCCTCTCCCTATAGCACTGCATCAATCCCAAACTAATCCCACTGCCACGCTCTCACCCCATAGCCCTGCATCAATCATCAAACTAATCCCACTGCCCCGCTCTCTTCCCATTGCCTTGTATTAATGCCAACCTAATCTCACAACCCCACTCTCTCCCCACAGCCCTGTATCAATCCCCAAATTAATCCCACTGCCCCGCTCTCGCCCCATAGACCTGCATCAATCCCAAACTAATTCTACTGCCCCACTCTCTCCCCATAGCCCTGTATCAACCCCAAACTATTCCCACTGCCCTACTCTCTCCCCATAGCCCTGTATCAATCCCAAACTAATCCCACTGCCTCGCTCTCTCCCCATAGCCCTGTATCAATCCTAAACTAATCACACGGCCCCACACTCTCTCCCCATAGCCCTGTATCAATCCCAAACTGATCCCACTGCCTCACTCTCTCCCCACTGCCCTGTATCAATCCCAAACTAATCTCACTGCCCCGCTCTCTCCCCATAGCCCTGTATCAATCCACAAATTAATCCCACTGCCCCGCTCTCTCCCCATAGCCCTGTATCAATCCATAACTAATTCTACTGCCCCACTCTCTCCCCATTGACCTGCAACATCCCCAAACTAATACCACTGCCCCACTCTCTCCCCATAGCCCTGTATCAATCCTAAACTAATCACACGGCCCCACACTCTCTCCCCATGGCCCTCTATCAATCCCAAACTAATCCCACTGCCTCGTACTCTCCCCTTTGCCCAGTATCAATCCCAAACTAATCCCACTGCCCCGCTCTCTCCCCGTAGCCCTGTATCAATCCTAAACTAATCACACGGCCCCACACTCTCTCCCCATAGTCCTATATCAATCCAACACTGATCCCACTGCCCCACACTCTCCCCATAGCCCTGTATCAATCCTAAACTAGTCACACGGCCCCACACTCTCGCCCCATAGCCCCGTATCAATCCCAAACTATTCCCACTGCTCCGCTCTCTCCCACCGACCTTGTATCAATCCCAAACTAATCCCACTGCCTCGCTCTCTCCCCATAGCCCTGTATCAATCCCAAACTAATCCCACTGGCCTGCTCTCTCCCCATAGCCCTGCATCAATCCTAAACTAATCACACGGCACAACACTCTCTCCCCAGGGCACGATATCAATCCAAAACTGATCCCACTGCTCCGCTCTCTTCCCATAGCCTTGTATTAATGCCAACCTAATCCCACTGCCCCGATCTCTCCCCATTGCCCTGTATCAATCCGAAACTAATCCCACTGCCCCACTCTCTCCCCATAGCCCTGTATCAATCCTAAACTAATCACACGGCCTCACACTCTCTCCCCATAGTCCTATATCAATCCAACACTGATCCCACTGCCCCACACTCTCCCCATAGCCCTGTATAAATCCTAAACTAGTCACACGGCCCCACACTCTCGCCCCATAGCCCAGTATCAATCCCAACCTAATCCCACTGTCCCACTCTCTCCCCATTGCCCTGTATTAATCCCAAACTAATCCCACTGCCCCGCTCTCTCCCCAAAGCCCTGTATCAATCCTAAACTAATCACATGGCCCCATACTCTCGCCCCATAGCCCTGTATCAATCCCAAACTAATCCCACTGCCATGGTCTCTCCCCATAGCCCTGTATCAATCCAAAACTAATCCCACTGCACCGCTCTCTTCCCATCGCCCTGTATCAATCCCAAACTAAACCCACTGCCCTGCCCTCTCCCCATAGCACTGCATCAATCCCAAACTAATCCCACTGCCACGCTCTCACTCCATAGCCCTGCATCAATCATCAAACTAATCCCACTGCCCCGCTCTCTTCCCATTGCCTTGTATTAATGGCAACCTAATCTCACAGCCCCACTCTCTCCCCACAGCCCTGTATCAATCCCCAAATTAATCCCACTGCCCCGCTCTCGTCCCATAGCCCTGCATCAATCCCAAACTAATTCTACTGCCCCACTCTCTCCCCATAGCCCTGTATCAATCCCAAACTATTCCCACTGCCCCACTCTCTCCCCATAGCCCTGTATCAATCCCAAACTATTCCCACTGCCCCATTCTCTCCCTAGAGCCCTGTATCAATCCCCAAACTAATCCCACTACCCGGCTCTCTCCCCATAGCCCTGTATCAAACTGTAAACTAATCCCACTGCCCCGCTCTCTTCCCACAGCCTTGTATCAATCCCAAACTAATCACGACTGCCCCGCTCTCTCCCCATAGCCCTGTATCAATCCCCAAACTATTCCCACTGCCCAAACTCTCTCCATAGCCCTGTATCAATCCCCAAACTAATCCCATTGCCCCGCTCTCTCCCCATAGCCCTGTATCAATCCCAAACTAATCCCACTGCTCCGCTCTCTCCCCATAGCCCTGTATCAATCCCAAACAAATCCCACTGCCCTGCTCTCTCCCCACGACCCTGTAACAATCCCAAACAAATCCCACTGCCCTGCTCTCTCCCCACGACCCTGTATCAATCCCAAACTAATCTCACTGCCTCGCTCACTCCCCACGGCCCTGTATCAATCCTAAACTAATCCCACTGCCCCACTCTCTCCCCATAGCCCTGTATCAATCCTAAACTAATCACACGGCCCCACACTCTCTCCCCAGAGCCCTGTATCAATCCAAAACTGATCCCACTGCCCTGCTCTCTTCCAATAGCCTTGTATTAATGACAATCTAATCACACTGCCCCGCTATCTCCCAATAGCCCTGTATCAATCCCAAACTAATCCCACTGCCCCGCTTTCTCCCCATAGCCCTGTATCAATCCTAAACTAATCACAGGGCCCCACACTCTCTCCCCATAGCCCTGTAGCAATCCCAACCTAATCCCACTGTCCCGCTCTCTCCCCATAGCCCTGTATCAATCCATAACTAATTCTACTGCCCCACTCTCTCCCCATAGACCTGTAACATCCCCAAACTAATCCCACTGCCTCGCTCTCTCCCCACGGACCTGTATCAATCCCAAACTAATCCAACTGCCTCGCTCTCTCCCCATGGCCCTGTATCAATCCCAAACTAATCCCACTGCCTCGCTCTCTCCCCTTAGCCCAGTATCAATCCCAAACTAATCCCACTGCCCCGCTCTCTCCCCACAGCCCTGTATCAATCCTAAACTAATCACATGGCCCCACACTCTCTCCCCAGGGCCTGTAGCAATCCAAAACTGATCCCACTGCCATGCTCTCTTCCCATAGCCCTGTATCAATCCCAAACTGATCCCACTGCCTCGCTCTCTCCCCACAGCCCTGTATCAATCCCAAACTAATCCCACTGCCTCGCTCTCTCCCCATAGCCCTGTATCAATCCTAAACTAATCACACGGCCCCACACTCTCTCCCCATAGCCCTGTATCAATCCCAAACTGATCCCACTGCCTCGCTCTCTCCCCACTGCCCTGTATCAATCCTAAACTAATCCCACTGCCCCACTCTCTCCCCATAGCCCTGTATCAATCCTAAACTAATCACACGGCCCCACACTCTCTCCCCAGAGCCCTGTATCAATCCAAAACTGATCCCACTGCCCTGCTCTCTTCCAATAGCCTTGTATTAATGCCAATCTAATCCCACTGCCCCGCTATCTCCCCATAGCCCTGTATCAATCCCAAACTAATCCCACTGCCCCGCTCTCTCCCCATAGCCCTGTATCAATCCCAAACTAATCCCACTGCCCCACTCTCTCCTCAAAGCCCTGTATCAATCCCAAACAAATCCCACTGCCATGGTCTCTCCCCATAGCCCTGTATCAATCCAAAACTAATCCCACTGCACCGCTCTGTTCACATAGCCCTGTATCAATCCCAAACTAAACCCACTGCCCTGCCCTCTCCCCATAGCACTGCATCAATCTCAAACTAATCCCACTGGCATGCTGTCTCCCCATAGCCCTGCATCAATCATCAAACTAATCTCACTGCCACGCTCTCTCCCCATATCCCTGTTTCAATCCAAAACCGATTCCACTGCCCCGCTCTCTTTCCATAGCCTTGTACTAATGCCAACCTAATCTCACTGCCGCGCGCTCTCCCCATAGCCCTGTATCAATCCACAAATTAATCCCTCTGCCCCGCTCTCTCCCCATAGCCCTGTATCAATCCATAACTAATTCTACTGCCCCACTCTCTCCCTATAGACCTGTAACATCCCCAAACTAATCCCACTGCCTCGCTCTCTCTCCACGGACTTGTATCAATCCCAAACTAATCCCACTGCCTCGCTCTCTCCCCATGGCCCTGTATCAATCCGAAACTAATCCCACTGCCTCGCTCTCTCCCCTGAGCCCAGCATCAATCCCAAACTAATCCCACTGCCCCGCTCTCTCCCCACAGCCCTGTATCAATCCCAAACTAATCCCACTGCCTCGCTCTCTCCCCACAGCCCTGTATCAATCCTAAACTAATCACATGGCCCCACACTCTCTCCCCATAGCCCTTTATCAATCCCAAACTGATCCCACTGCCTCCCTCTCTCCCCACTGCCCTGTATCAATCCCAAACTAATCCCACTGCTCCACTCTCTCCGCAAAGCCCTGTATCAGTCCTAAACTAATCACACGGCCCAATACTCTCGCCCCATAGCCCTGTATCAATCCCAAACTAATCCCACTGCCATGGTCTCTCCCCATAGCCCTGTATCAATCCAAAACTAATCCCACTGCACCGCTCTCTTCACATAGCCCTGTATCAATCCCAAACTAAACCCACTGCCCTGCCCTCTCCTCATAGCACTGCATCAATCCTAAACTAATCCCACTGGCACGCTGTCTCCCCAAAGCCCTGCATCAATCATCAAACTAATCTCACTGCCACGCTCTCTCCCCATATCCCTGTTTCAATCCAAAACTGATTCCACTGCCCCGCTCTCTTCCCATAGCCTTGTACGAATGCCAACCTAATCTCACTGCCCCGCTCTCTCCCCATAGCCCTGTATCAATCCACAAATTAATCCCACTGCCCCGCTCTCTCCCCATAGCCCTGTATCAATCCATAACTAATTCTACTGCCCCACTCTCTCCCCATTGACCTGCAACATCCCCAAACTAATACCACTGCCCCACTCTCTCCCCATAGCCCTGTATCAATCCTAAACTAGTCACATGGCCTCACACTCTCGCCCCATAGCCCTGTATCAATCCCAACCTAATCCCACTGTCCCGCTCTCTCCCCATTGCCCTGTATCAATCTCAAACTAATCTACTGCCCCGCTCTCTCCCCAAAGCCCTGTATCAATCCTAAACTAATCACACGGCCACATACTCTCGCCCCATAGATCTGTATCAATCCCAAGCTAATCCCACTGCCATGGTCTCTCCCCATAGCCCTGTAACAATCCAAAACTAATCCCACTGCACCGCTCTCTTCCCATAGCCCTGTATCAATCCCAAACTAAACCCACTGCCTCGCTCTCTCCCCACTGCCCTGTATCAATCCCAAACTAATCCCACTGCTCCGCTCTCTCCCCATAGCCCTGTATCAATCCCAAACTAATCCCACTGTCCCGCTCTCTCCCCATAGCCCTGTATCAATCCTAAACTAATCACAGGGCCCCACACTCTCTCCCCATAGCCCTGTAGCAATCCCAACCTAATCCCACTGTCCCGCTCTCTCCTCATAGCCCTGTATCAATACATAACTAATTCTACTGCCCCACTCTCTCCCCATAGACCTGTAACATCCCCAAACTAATCCCACTGCCTCGCTCTCTCCCCACGGACCTGTATCAATCCCAAACTAATCCCACTGCCTCGCTCTCTCCCCATGGCCCTGTATCAATCCCAAACTAATCCCACTGCCTCGCTCTCTCCCCTTAGCCCAGTATCAATCCCAAACTAATCCCACTGCCCCGCTCTCTCCCCACAGCCCTGTATCAATCCTAAACTAATCACATGGCCCCACACTCTCTCCCCAGGGCCTGTAGCAATCCAAAACTGATCCCACTGCCATGCTCTCTTCCCATAGCCCTGTATCAATCCCAAACTGATCCCACTGCCTCGCTCTCTCCCCTTAGCCCTGTATCAATCCCAAACTAATCCCACTGCCCCGCTCTCTCCCGATTGCCCTGTATCAATCCCAAACTAATCCCACTGCCCCGCTCTCTCCCCAAAGTCCTGTATCAATCCTAAACTAATCACACGGCCCCATACTCTCGCCCCATAGCCCTGTATCAATCCCAAACTAATCCCACTGCCATGGTCTCTCCCCATAGCCCTGTAACAATCCAAAACTAATCCCACTGCACCGCTCTCTTCCCATAGCCCTGTATCAATCCCAACCTAATCCCACTGTCCCGCTCTCTCCCCATTGCCCTGTATCAATCCCAAACTAATCCCACTGCCCCGCTCTCTCCCCAATGCCCTGTATCAATCCTAAACTAATCCCACTGCCCCACTCTCTCCCCATAGCCCTGTATCAATCCTAAACTAATCACACGGCCCCACACTCTCTCCCCAGAGCCCTGTATCAATCCAAAACTGATCCCACTGCCCTGCTCTCTTCCAATAGCCTTGTATTAATGCCAATCTAATCCCACTGCCCCGCTATCTCCCCATAGCCCTGTATCAATCCCAAAGTAATCCCACTGCCCCGCTCTCTCCCCATAGCCCTGTATCAATCCCAAACTAATCCCACTGCCCCGCTCTCTCCTCAAAGCCCTGTATCAATCCCAAACTAATCCCACTGCCATGGTCTCTCCCCATAGCCCTGTATCAATCCAAAACTAATCCCACTGCACCGCTCTCTTCACATAGCCCTGTATCAATCCCAAACTAAACCCACTGCCCTGCCCTCTCCCCATAGCACTTCATCAATCCCAAACTAATCCCACTGGCATGCTGTCTCCCCATAGCCCTGCATCAATCATCAAACTAATCTCACTGCCATGCTCTCTCCCCATATCCCTGTTTCAATCCAAAACTGATTCCACTGCCCCGCTCTCTTTCCATAGCCTTGTACTAATGCCAACCTAATCTCACTGCCCCGCGCTCTCCCCATAGCCCTGTATCAATCCACAAATTAATCCCTCTGCCCCGCTCTCTCCCCATAGCCCTGTATCAATCCATAACTAATTCTACTGCCCTACTCTCTCCCCATAGACCTGTAACATCCCCAAACTAATCCCACTGCCTCGCTCTCTCCCCACAGACCTGTATCAATCCCAAACTAATCCCACTGCCTCGCTCTCTCCCCATGGCCCTGTATCAATCCCAAACTAATCCCACTGCCTCGCTCTCTCCCCTTAGCCCAATATCAATCCCAAACTAATCCCACTGCCCCGCTCTCTCCCCACAGCCCTGTATCAATCCTAAACTAATCACATGGCCCCACACTCTCTCCCCAGGGCCTGTAGCAATCCAAAACTGATCCCACTGTCCCGCTCTCTCCCCATTGCCCTGTATCAATCCCAAACTAATCTACTGCCCCGCTCTCTCCCCAAAGCCCTGTATCAATCCTAAACTAATCACACGACCACATACTCTCGCCCCATAGCCCTGTATCAATCCCAAACTGATCCCACTGCCATGGTCTCTCCCCATAGCCCTGTAACAATCCAAAACTAATCCCACTGCACCGCTCTCTTCCCATAGCCCTGTATCAATCCCAAACTAAACCCACTGCCCTGCCCTCTCCCGATAGCATGCATCAATCCAAAACTAATCCCACTGCCACGCTCTCTCCCCATAGCCCTGCATCAACCATCAAACTAATCCCACTGCCCCGCTCTTTTCCCATTGCCTTGTATTGATGCCAACCTAATCACACAGCCCCACTCTCTCCCCATAGCCCTGTATCAATCCCCAAATTAATCCCACTGCCCCACTCTCGCCTCATAGACCTGCATCAATCCCAAACTAATCCAACTGCCCCGCTCTCTCCCCATAGCCCTGTATCAATCGTAAACTAATCACATGGCCCCACACTCTCTCCCCAGGGCCTGCAGCAATCCAAAACTGATCCCACTGCCATGCTCTCTCCCCATAGCCCTGCATCAATCCTAAACTAATCACACGGCCCAACACTCTCTCCCCAGGGCACTGTATCAATCCAAAACTGATCCCACTGCCCAGCTCTCTTCCCATAGCCTTGTATTAATGCCAACCTAATCCCACTGCCCCGCTCTCTCCCCATTGCCCTGTATCAATCCGAAACTAATCCCACTGCCCCGCTCGCTCCCCACAGCCCTGTATCAATCCTAAACTAATCACACGGCCCCACACTCTCTCCCCATAGTCTGATATCAATCCAACATTGATCCCACTGCCCCGCTCTCTCCTCATAGCCCTGCATCAATCCCAAACTAATCCCACTGCCACACTCTCCCCATAGCCCTGTATCAATCCCAAACTATTCCCACTGCCCCATTCTCTCCACATAGCCCTGTATCAATCCCCAAACTAATCCCACTACCCGGCTCTCTCCCCATAGCCCTGTATCAAACTGTAAACTAATCCCACTGCCCCGCTCTCTTCCCATAGCTTTGTATCAATCCCAAACTAATCACGACTGCCCCGCTCTCTTCCCATAGCCCTGTATCAATCCCCAAACTATTCCCACTGCCCCAAACTCTCTCCATAGCCCTGTATCAATCTCCAAACTAATCCCATTGCCCCGCTCTCTCCCCATAGCCCTGTATCAATCCCAAACAAATCCCACTGCCCCGCTCTCTCCCCACGACCCTGTATCAATCCCAAACTAATCCCACTGCCCTGCTCTCTCCCCACGACCCTGTATCAATCCCAAACTAATCTCACTGCCGCGCTCTCTCCCCACGGCCCTGTATCAATCCTAAACTAATCACACGGCCCCACACTCTCTCCCCAGAGGCCTGTATCAATCCAAAACTGATCCCACTGCCCCGCTCTCTTCCAATAGCCTTGTAATAATGCCAACCTAATCCCACTGCCCCGCTCTCTCCCCAAAGCCCTGTATCAATCCTAAACTAATCACACGGCCCCATACTCTCGCCCCATAGCCCTGTATCAATCCCAAACTAATCCCACTGTCATGGTCTCTCCCCATAGCCCTGTATCAATCCAAAATTAATCCCATTGCACCGCTCTCTTCCCATAGCCCTGTATCAATCCCAAACTAAACCCACTGCCCTGCCCTCTCCCCATAGCACTGCATCAATCCCAAACTAATCCCATTGGCACGCTGTCTCCTCATAGCCCTGCATCAATCATCAAACTAATCCCACTGCCACGCTCTCTCCCCATGTCGCTGTTTCACTCCAAAAATGATTCCACTGCCCCGCTCTCTTCCCATAGCTTTGTACTAATGCCAACCTAATCTCACTGCCCCGCTCTCTCCCCATAGCCCTGTATCAATCCACAAATTAATCCCACTGCCCCGCTCTCTCGCCATAGCCCTGTATCAATCCATAACTAATTCTACTGCCCCACTCTCTCCCCATAGACCTGTAACATCCCCAAACTAATCCCACTGCCCCACTCTCTCCCCATAGCCCTGTATCAATCCCAAACTAATCACACGGCCCCACACTCTCTCCCCAGAGGCCTGTATCAATCCAAAACTGATCCCACTGCCCCGCTCTCTTCCAAAAGCCTTGTATTAATGCCAACCTAATACCACTGCCCTGCTCTCTCCCCAAAGCCCTGTATCAATCCTAAATTAATCACACGGCCCAATACTCTCGCCCCATAGACCTGTATCAATCCCAAACTAATCCCACTGCCATGGTCTCTCCCCATAGCCCTCGATCAATCCAAAACTAATCCCATTGCACCGCTCTCTTCCCATAGCACTGTATCAATCCCAAACTAATCACACGGCCCGACACTCTCTCCCCATATCCCTGTTTCAATCCAAAACTGATTCCACTGCCCCGCTCTCTTCCCATAGCCTTGTACTAATGCCAACCTAATCTCACTGCCCCGCTCTCTCCCCATAGCCCTGTATCAATCCACAAATTAATCCCACTGCCCCGCTCTCTCCGCATAGCCCTGTATCAATCCTAAACTAATCACATGGCCCCACACTCTCTCCCCAGGGCCTGCAGCAATCCAAAACTGATCCCACTGCCATGCTCTCTTCCCATAGCCCTGTATCAATCACAAACTGATCCCACTGCATCGCTCTCTCCCCATGTCGCTGTTTCACTCCAAAAATGATTCCACAGCCCTGCTCTCTTCCCATAGCCTTGTACTAATGCCAACCTAATCTCACTGCCCCGCTCTCTCCCCATAGCCCTGTATCAATCCACAAATTAATCCCACTGCCCCGCTCTCTCGCCATAGCCCTGTATCAATCCATAACTAATTCTACTGCCCCACTCTCACCCCATAGACCTGTAACATCCCCAAACTAATCCCACTGCCCCACTCTCTCCCCATAGCCCTGTATCAATCCCAAACTAATCACACGGCCCCACACTCTCTCCCCAGAGGCCTGTATCAATCCAAAACTGATCCCACTGCCCCGCTCTCTTCCAAAAGCCTTGTATTAATGCCAACCTAATACCACTGCCCTGCTCTCTCCCCAAAGCCCTGTATCAATCCTAAACTAATCACACGGCCCAATACTCTCGCCCCATAGACCTGTATCAATCCCAAACTAATCCCACTGCCATGGTCTCTCTCCATAGCCCTCTATCAATCCAAAACTAATCCCACTGCACCGCTCTCTTCCCATAGACCTGCATCAATCCCAAACTAATCACACGGCCCCACACTCTCTCCCCATATCCCTGTTTCAATCCAAAACTGATTCCACTGCCCCGCTCTCTTCCCATAGCCTTGTACTAATGCCAACCTAATCTCACTGCCCCGCTCTCTCCCCATAGCCCTGTATCAATCCACAAATTAATCCCACTGCCCCGCTCTCTCCCCATAGCCCTGTATCAATCCTAAACTAATCACATGGCCCCACACTCTCTCCCCAGGGCCTGCAGCAATCCAAAACTGATCCCACTGCCATGCTCTCTTCCCATAGCCCTGTATCAATCCCAAATTAATCCCACTGCCCCGCTCTCTCCCCATAGCCCTGTATCAATCGTAAACTAATCACACGGCCCCACACTCTCTCCCCATAGCCCTGTAACAATCCTAAACTAATCACACGGTCCCATACTCTCGCCCCATAGCCCCGTATCAATCCCAAACTATTCCCACTGCTCCGCTCTCTCCCACTGACCTTGTATCAATCCCAAACTAATCCCACTGGCCTGCTCTCTCCCCATAACCCTGCATCAATCCTAAACTAATCTCACGGCACAACACTCTCTCCCCAGGGCACTGTATCAATCCAAAACTGATCCCACTGCCCCGCTCTCTTCCCACAGCCTTGTATTAATGCCAACCTAATCCCACTGCCCCGCTCTCTCCCCATTGCCCTGTATCAATCCGAAACTAATCCCACTGCCCCGCTCTCTCCCCATAGCCCTGTATCAATCCTAAACTAATCACACGGCCCCACACTCTCTCCCCATAGTCCGATATCAATCCAACACTGATCCCACTGCCCCGCTCTCGCCCCATAGCCCTGCATCAATCTCAAACTAATCCCACTGCCACACTCTCTCCCCATAGACCTGTAACATCACCAAACTAATCCCACTGCCTCGCTCTCTCCCCACGGACCTGTATCAATCCCAAACTAATCCCACTGCCTCGCTCTATCCCCATGGCCCTGTCTCAATCCCAAACTAATCCCACTGCCTCGCTCTCTCCCCTTAGCCCTGTATCAATCCCAAACTAATCCCACTGCCCCGCTCTCTCCCGATTGCCCTGTATCAATCCCAAACTAATCCCACTGTCCCGCTCTCTCCCCATAGCCCTGTATCAATCGTAAACTAATCACACGGCACCACACTCTCTCCCCATAGCCCTGTAACAATCCTAAACTAATCACACGGTCCCATACTCTCGCCCCATAGCCCCGTATCAATCCCAAACTATTCCCACTGCTCCGCTCTCTCCCACTGACCTTGTATCAATCCCAAACTAATCCCACTGGCCTGCTCTCTCCCCATAACCCTGCATCAATCCTAAACTAATCTCACGGCCCAACACTCTCTCCCCAGGGCACTGTATCAATCCAAAACTGATCCCACTGCCCCGCTCTCTTCCCACAGCCTTGTATTAATGCCAACCTAATCCCACTGCCCCGCTCTCTCCCCATTGCCCTGTATCAATCCGAAACTAATCCCACTGCCCCGCTCTCTCCCCATAGCCCTGTATCAATCCTAAACTAATCACACGGCCCCACACTCTCTCCCCATAGTCCGATATCAATCCAACACTGATCCCACTGCCCCGCTCCCGCCCCATAGCCCTGCATCAATCTCAAACTAATCTCACTGCCACACTCTCTCCCCATAGACCTGTAACATCACCAAACTAATCCCACTGCCTCGCTCTCTCCCCACGGACCTGTATCAATCCCAAACTAATCCCACTGCCTCGCTCTATCCCCATGGCCCTGTCTCAATCCCAAACTAATCCCACTGCCTCGCTCTCTCCCCTTAGCCCTGTATCAATCCCAAACTAATCCCACTGCCCCGCTCTCTCCCGATTGCCCTGTATCAATCCCAAACTAATCCCACTGCCCCGCTCTCTCCCCAAAGTCCTGTATCAATCCTAAACTAATCACACGGCCCCATACTCTCGCCCCATAGCCCTGTATCAATCCCAAACTAATCCCACTGCCATGGTCTCTCCCCATAGCCCTGTAACAATCCAAAACTAATCCCACTGCACCGCTCTCTTCCCATAGCCCTGTATCAATCCCAACCGAATCCCACTGTCCCGCTCTCTCCCCATTGCCCTGTATCAATCCCAAACTAATCCCACTGCCCCGCTCTCTCCCCAAAGTTCTGTATCAATCCTAAACTAATCACACGGCCCCATACACTCGCCCCATAGCCCTGTATCAATCCCAAACTAATCCCACTGCCATGGTCTCTCCCCATAGCCCTGTAACAATCCAAAACTAATTCCACTGCACCGCTCTCTTCCCATAGCCCTGTATCAATCCCAAACTAAACCCACTGCCCTGCCCTCTCCCCATAGCACTGCATGAATTCCAAACTAATCCCACTGCCACGCTCTCTCCCCATAGCCCTGCATCAACCATCAAACTAATCCCACTGCCCCGCTCTCTTCCCATCGCCTTGTATTAATGCCAACCTAATCTCACAGCCCCACTCTCTCCCCATAGCCCTGTATCAATCCCCAAATTAATCCCACTGCCCCGCTTTCGCCCCATAGACCTGCATCAATCCCAAACTAATCCCACTGCCCCACTCTCTCCCCATAGCCCTGTATCAATCCTAAACTAATCACATGGCCCCACACTCTCTCCACAGGGCCTGTAGCAATCCAAAACTGATCCCACTGCCATGCTCTCTCCCCATAACCCTGCATCAATCCTAAACTAATCTCACGGCCCAACACTCTCTCCCCAGGGCACTGTATCAATCCAAAACTGATCCCACTGCCCCGCTCTCTTCCCACAGCCTTGTATTAATGCCAACCTAATCCCACTGCCCCGCTCTCTCCCCATTGCCCTGTATCAATCCGAAACTAATCCCACTGCCCCGCTCTCTCCCCATAGCCCTGTATCAATCCTAAACTAATCACACGGCCCCACACTCTCTCCCCATAGTCCGATATCAATCCAACACTGATCCCACTGCCCCGCTCCCGCCCCATAGCCCTGCATCAATCTCAAACTAATCTCACTGCCACACTCTCTCCCCATAGACCTGTAACATCACCAAACTAATCCCACTGCCTCGCTCTCTCCCCACGGACCTGTATCAATCCCAAACTAATCCCACTGCCTCGCTCTATCCCCATGGCCCTGTCTCAATCCCAAACTAATCCCACTGCCTCGCTCTCTCCCCTTAGCCCTGTATCAATCCCAAACTAATCCCACTGCCCCGCTCTCTCCCGATTGCCCTGTATCAATCCCAAACTAATCCCACTGCCCCGCTCTCTCCCCAAAGTCCTGTATCAATCCTAAACTAATCACACGGCCCCATACTCTCGCCCCATAGCCCTGTATCAATCCCAAACTAATCCCACTGCCATGGTCTCTCCCCATAGCCCTGTAACAATCCAAAACTAATCCCACTGCACCGCTCTCTTCCCATAGCCCTGTATCAATCCCAACCTAATCCCACTGTCCCGCTCTCTCCCCATTGCCCTGTATCAATCCCAAACTAATCCCACTGCCCCGCTCTCTCCCCAAAGTTCTGTATCAATCCTAAACTAATCACACGGCCCCATACACTCGCCCCATAGCCCTGTATCAATCCCAAACTAATCCCACTGCCATGGTCTCTCCCCATAGCCCTGTAACAATCCAAAACTAATTCCACTGCACCGCTCTCTTCCCATAGCCCTGTATCAATCCCAAACTAAACCCACTGCCCTGCCCTCTCCCCATAGCACTGCATGAATTCCAAACTAATCCCACTGCCACGCTCTCTCCCCATAGCCCTGCATCAACCATCAAACTAATCCCACTGCCCCGCTCTCTTCCCATCGCCTTGTATTAATGCCAACCTAATCTCACAGCCCCACTCTCTCCCCATAGCCCTGTATCAATCCCCAAATTAATCCCACTGCCCCGCTTTCGCCCCATAGACCTGCATCAATCCCAAACTAATCCCACTGCCCCACTCTCTCCCCATAGCCCTGTATCAATCCTAAACTAATCACATGGCCCCACACTCTCTCCACAGGGCCTGTAGCAATCCAAAACTGATCCCACTGCCATGCTCTCTTCCCATAGCCCTGTATCAATCCCAAACTGATCCCACTGCCTCGCTCTCTCCCCACAGCCCTGTATCAATCCCAAATTAAGCCCACTGCCCCGCTCTCTCCCCATAGCCCTGTATCAATCGTAAACTAATCACACGGCCCCACACTCTCTCCCCATAGCCCTGTAACAATCCTAAACTAATCACACGGTCCCATACTCTCGCCCCATAGCCCCGTATCAATCCCAAACTATTCCCACTGCTCCGCTCTCTCCCACTGACCTTGTATCAATCCCAAACTAATCCCACTGCCTCGCTCTCTCCCCATAGCCCTGTATCAATCCCAAACTAATCCCACTGGCCTGCTCTCTCCCCATAACCCTGCATCAATCCTAAACTAATCACACGGCCCAACACTCTCTCCCCAGGGCACTGTATCAATCCAAAACTGATCCCACTGCCCCGCTCTCTTCCCAGCCTTGTATTAATGCCAACCTAATCCCACTGCCCCGCTCTCTCCCCATTGCCCTGTATCAATCCGAAACTAATCCCACTGCCCCGCTCTCTCCCCATAGCACTATATCAATCCTAAACTAATCACACGGCCCCACACTCTCTCGCCATAGTCCGATATCAATCCAACACTGATCCCACTGCCCCGCTCTCGCCCCATAGTCCTGCATCAATCCCAAACTAATCACGACTGCCTCGCTCTCTCCCCATAGCCCTGTATCAATCCCCAAACTATTCCCATTGCCCCAAACTCTCTCCATAGCCCTGTATCAATCCCCAAACTAATCCCATTGCCCCGCTCTCTCCCCATAACCCTGTATCAATCCCAAACTAATCCCACTGCTCCGCTCTCTCCCCATAGCCCTGTATCAATCCCAAACAAATCCCACTGCCCCGCTCTCTCCCCACGACCCTGTATCAATCCCAAACAAAACCCACTGCCCTGCTCTCTCCCCACGACCGTGGATCAATCCCAAACTAATCTCACTGCCTCGCTCTCTCCCCACGGCCCTGTATCAAATCCAAACTAAACCCACTGCCCCGCTCTCTCTCCATAGCCCTGTATCAATCCTAAACTAATCACAGGGCTCCACACTCTCTCCCCATTGTCCTATATCAATCCAACACTGATCCCACTGCCCCAAACTCTCTCCATAGCCCTGTATCAATACCCAAACTAATCCCACTGCTCCGCTCTCTCCCCATAGCCCTGTATCAATCCCAAACAAATCCCACTGCTCCGCTCTCTCCCCATAGCCCTGTATCAATCCCAAACAAATCCCACTGCCCCGCTCTCTCCCCACGACCCTGTATCAATCCCAAACAAATCCCACTGCCCTGCTCTCTCCCCACGACCCTGGATCAATCCCAAACTAATCTCACTGCCTCGCTCTCTCTCCACGGCCCTGTATCAATCCCAAACTAATCCCACTGCCCCGCTCTCTCCCCATAGCCCTGTATCAATCCTAAACTAATCACAGGGCTCCACACTCTCTCCCCATTGTCCTATATCAATCCAACACTGATCCCACTGCCCCAAACTCTCTCCATAGCCCTGTATCAATACCCAAACTAATCCCACTGCTCCGCTCTCTCCCCATAGCCCTGTATCAATCCCAAACAAATCCCACTGCTCCGCTCTCTCCCCATAGCCCTGTATCAATCCCAAACAAATCCCACTGCCCTGCTCTCTCCCCACGACCCTGTATCAATCCCAAACTAATCTCACTGCCTCGCTCACTCCCCACGGCCCTGTATCAATCCCAAACTAATCCCACTGCCCCACTCTCTCCCCATAGCCCTGTATCAATCCTAAACTAATCACACGGCCCCACACTCTCGCCCCATAGGCCTGTATCAATCCCAACCTTATCCCACTGCCCCACTCTCTCCCCATAGCCCTGTATCAATCCTAAACTAATCACACGGCCCCACACTCTCTCCCCAGAGCCCTGTATCAATCCAAAACTGATCCCACTGCCCCGCTCTCTTCCAATAGCCTTGTATTAATGACAACCTAATCCCACTGCCCCGCTATCTCCCCATTGCCCTGTATCAATCCCAAACTAATCCCACTGCCCCACTCTCGCTCCAGAGCCCTGTATCAATCCCAAACTAAACCCACTGCCCTGCCCTCTCCTCATAGCACTGCATCAAGCCCAAACTAATCCCACTGTCACCGTCTCTCCCCATAGCCCTGTATCAATCCCCAAACTAATCCCACTGCCACGCTCTCTCCCCATAGCCCTGTATCAATCCCAAACAAATCCCACTGCCCCGCTCTCTCCGCAGAGCCCGAAATCAATCCAAAACTGATTCCACTGCCCCGCTCTCTTCCCATAGCCTTGTACTAATGCCAACCTAATCTCACTGCCCCGCTCTCTCCTCATAGCCCTGTATCAATCCACAAATTAATCCCACTGTCCCGCTCTCTCCCCATAGCCCTGTATCAATCCCAAACTAATTCTACTGACCCACTTTCTCCCCATAGCCCTGTATCAATCACGAAACTAATCCCACTGCCTCGCTTTCTCCCCACGGACCTGTATCAATCCCAAACTAATCCCATTGCCTCGCTCTCTCCCCATGGCCCTGTATCAATCCCAAACTAATCCCACTGCCTCGCTCTCTCCCCTCAGCCCAGTATCAATCCCAAACTAATCCCACTGCCCCGCTCTCTCCCAATAGCCCTGTATCAATTCTAAACTAATCACATGGCCCCACACTCTCTCCCCAGGGCCTGTAGCAATCCAAAACTGATCCCACTGCCATGCTCTCTTCCCATAGCCCTGTATCAATCCCAAATTAATCCCACTGCCTCGCTCTCTCCCCATAGCCCTGTATCAATCCTAAACTAATCACATGGCCCCACACTCTCTCCCCATTGCCCTGTAACAATCCTAAACTAATCACACGGTCCCATACTCTCGCCCCATAGCCCTGTATCAATCCCAAACTAAACCCACTGCCCTGCCCTCTCCCCATAGCACTGCATCAATCCCAAACTAATCCCACTGGCACGCTGTCTCCCCATAGCCCTGTATCAATCTATAACTAATTCTACTGCCCGAATCTCTCCCCATAGCCCTGTAACAATCCCCAAACTAATCACACTGCCTCGCTCTATCCCCACGGACCTGTATCAATCCCAAACTAATCCCACTGCCTCGCACTCTCCCCATGGCCCTGTATCAATCCCAAACTAATCCCACTGCCTCGCTCCCTCCCCTTAGCCCAGTATCAATCCCAAACTAATGCCACTGCCCCGCTCTCTCCCCATAGCCCTGTATCAATCCTAAACTAATCACATGGCTCCACACTCTCTCCCCAGGGCCTGTAGCAATCCAAAACTGATCCCACTGCCATGCTCTCTTCCCATAGCCCTGTATCAATCCCAAACTGATCCCACTGCCTCGCTCTCTCCCCACTGCCCTGTATCAATCCCAAATTAATCCCACTGCCTCGCTCTCTCCCCATAGCCCTGTAACAATCCTAAACTAATCACACGGTCCCATACTCTCGCCCCATAGCCCCGTATCAATCCCAAACTATTCCCACTGCTCCGCTCTCTCCCACCGACCTTGTATCAATCCCAAACTAATCCCACTGCCTCGCTCTCTCCCCATAGCCCTGTATCAATCTCAACCTAATCCCACTGTCCCGCTCTCTCCCCATTGCCCTGTATCAATCCCAAACTAATCCCACTGCCCCGCTCTCTCCCCAAAGTCCTGTATCAATCCTAAACTAATCACACGGCCCCATACTCTCGCCCCATAGCCCTGTATCAATCCTAAACTAATCACATGGCCCCACACTCTCTCCCCATTGCCCTGTAACAATCCTAAACTAATCACACGGTCCCATACTCTCGCCCCATAGCCCTGTATCAATCCCAAACTAAACCCACTGCCCTGCCCTCTCCCCATAGCACTGCATCAATCCCAAACTAATCCCACTGGCACGCTGTCTCCCCATAGCCCTGTATCAATCCATAACTAATTCTACTGCCCGAATCTCTCCCCATAGCCCTGTAACAATCCCCAAACTAATCACACTGCCTCGCTCTATCCCCACGGACCTGTATCAATCCCAAACTAATCCCACTGCCTCGCACTCTCCCCATGGCCCTGTATCAATCCCAAACTAATCCCACTGCCTCGCTCCCTCCCCTTAGCCCAGTATCAATCCCAAACTAATGCCACTGCCCCGCTCTCTCCCCATAGCCCTGTATCAATCCTAAACTAATCACATGGCTCCACACTCTCTCCCCAGGGCCTGTAGCAATCCAAAACTGATCCCACTGCCATGCTCTCTTCCCATAGCCCTGTATCAATCCCAAACTGATCCCACTGCCTCGCTCTCTCCCCACTGCCCTGTATCAATCCCAAATTAATCCCACTGCCTCGCTCTCTCCCCATAGCCCTGTAACAATCCTAAACTAATCACACGGTCCCATACTCTCGCCCCATAGCCCCGTATCAATCCCAAACTATTCCCACTGCTCCGCTCTCTCCCACCGACCTTGTATCAATCCCAAACTAATCCCACTGCCTCGCTCTCTCCCCATAGCCCTGTATCAATCTCAACCTAATCCCACTGTCCCGCTCTCTCCCCATTGCCCTGTATCAATCCCAAACTAATCCCACTGCCCCGCTCTCTCCCCAAAGTCCTGTATCAATCCTAAACTAATCACACGGCCCCATACTCTCGCCCCATAGCCCTGTATCAATCCCAAACTAATCCCACTGCCATGGTCTCTCCCCATAGCCCTGTAACAATCCAAAACTAATCCCACTGCACCGCTCTCTTCCCATAGCCCTGTATCAATCCCAAACTAAACCCACTGCCCTGCCCTCTCCCCATAGCACTGCATCAATTCCAAACTAATCCCACTGCCACGCTCTCTCCCCATAGCCCTGCATCAACCATCAAACTAATCCCACTGCCCCACTCTCTTCCCATCGCCTTGTATTAATGCCAACCTAATCTCACAGCCCCACTCTCTCCCCGTAGCCCTGTATCAATCCCCAAATTAATCCCACTGCCCCGCTCTCGCCCCACAGACCTGCATCAATCCCAAACTAATCCCACTGCCCCGCTCTCTCCACAGGGCCTGTAGCAATCCAAAACTGATCCCACTGCCATGCTCTCTTCCCATAGACCTGTATCAATCCCAAACTGATCCCACTGCCTCGCTCTCTCCCCACTGCCCTGTATCAATCCCAAATTAATCCCACTGCCCCGCTCTCTCCCCATAGCCCTGTATCAATCGTAAACTAATCACACGGCCCAACACTCTCTCCCCATAGCCCTGTAACAATCCTAAACTAATCACACGGTCCCATACTCTCGCCCCATAGCCCCGTATCAATCCCAAACTATTCCCACTGCTCCGCTCTCTCCCACTGACCTTGTATCAATCCCAAACTAATCCCACTGCCTCGCTCTCTCCCCATAGCCCTGTATCAATCCCAAACTAATCCCACTGGCCTGCTCTCTCCCCATAACCCTGCATCAATCCTAAACTAATCACACGGCCCAACACTCTCTCCCCAGGGCACTGTATCAATCCAAAACTGATCCCACTGCCCCGCTCTCTTCCCACAGCCTTGTATTAATGCCAACCTAATCCCACTGCCCCGCTCTCTCCCTATTGCCCTGTATCAAACTGTAAACTAATCCCACTGTCCCGCTCTCTTCCCATAGCCTTGTATCAATCCCAAACTAATCACAGGGATCCACACTCTCTCCCCATTGTCCTATATCAATCCAACACTGATCCTACTGCCCCACACTCTCGCCCCATAGGCCTGTATCAATCCCAACCTTATCCCACTGCCCCACTCTCTCCCCATAGCCCTGTATCAATCCTAAACTAATCACACGGCCCCACACTCTCTCTCCAGAGCCCTGTATCAATCCAAAACTGATCCCACTGCCCCGCTCTCTTCCAATAGCCTTGTATTAATGACATCCTAATCCCACTGCCCCGCTATCTCCCCATTGCCCTGTATCAATCCCAAACTAATCCCACTGCCCTGCGCTCTCCGCAGAGCCCTAAATCAATCCAAAATTGATTCCACTGCCCCGCTCTCTTCCCATAGCCTTGTACTAATGCCAACCTAATCTCACTGCCCCGCTCTCTCCTCATAGCCCTGTATCAATCCACAAATTAATCCCACTGTCCCGCTCTCTCCCCCTAGCCCTGTATCAATCCCAAACTAATTCTACTGCCCCACTTTCTCCCCATAGCCCTGTATCAATCACGAAACTAATCCCACTGCCTCGCTTTCTCCCCACGGACCTGTATCAATCCCAAACTAATCCCATTGCCTCGCTCTCTCCCCATGGCCCTGTATCAATCCCAAACTAATCCCACTGCCTCGCTCTCTCCCCTTAGCCCAGTATCAATCCCAAACTAATCCCACTGCCCCGCTCTCTCCCAATAGCCCTGTATCAATTCTAAACTAATTACATGGCCCCACACTCTCTCCCCAGGGCCTGTAGCAATCCAAAACTGATCCCACTGCCATGCTCTCTTCCCATAGCCTTGTATCAATGCCAAACTGATCCCACTGCCTCGCTCTCTCCCCATAGCCCTGTATCAATCCCAAGCTAATGCCACTGCCCCGCTCTCTTCCCATAGCCCTGTATTAATCCCCAAAATAATCCCACTGCCCCACTCTCCCCCACAGCCCTGTATCAATCCCCAAATTAATCCCACTGCCCCGCTCTCTCTCCCCATAGCCCTGTATCAATCCCAAACTAATCCCACTGCCCCGCTCTCTCCCTGTAGCCCTGTATTAATCCCAACCTAAACCCACTGACCCGCTCTCTCCCCACGACCCTGTATCAATCCCAAACAAATCCCACTGCCCCGCTCTCTCCCCACGACCCTGTATCAATCCCAAACTATTCCCACTGCTCCGCTCTCTCCCACCGATCTTGTATCAATCCCAAACGAATCCCACTGCCTCGTTCTCACCCCATAGCCCTGCATCAATCCCAAACTATTCAATTGTAAAAGGAATAGATAGGTGTTTCTGCGGCCGCAACCGAGACTCCAGGATGGTATGTTGCCTCCCTGGTGCAAGGGTCAAGGATTTCTCGGAGCGGGTGCAGGACATTCTAAAAAGGGAGGGAGAACAGCCAGTTGTCGTGGTGCATGTTGGTACCAACGACATAGGTAAAAAAAGGGATGAGGTCCTACGAAATGAATTTAAGGAGCTAAGAGCTAAATTGAAAAGTAGGACCTCAAAAGTAGTAATCTCGGGATTGCTACCAGTGCCACATGCTAGTCAGAGTAGGAATCGCAGGATAGCTCAGATGAATACGCAGCTTGAGCAATGATGCAGCAGGGAGGGATTCAAATTCCAGGGGCATTGGAACCGGTTCTGGGGGAGGTGGGACCAGTACAATCCGGACGGTCTGCACCTGGGCAGAATCGGAACCAATGTCCTCGGGGGAGTGTTTGCTAGTGCTGTTGGGGAGGAGTTAAACTAATATGGCAGGGGGATGGGAACCAATGCAGGGAGATAGAGGGAAACAAAAAGGAGGCAAAAGGAAAAGACAGAAAGGAGATGAGGAAAAGCGGAGGGCAGAGAAACCCAAGGCAAAGAACAAAAAGGGCCATTGTTCAGCAAAATTCTAAAAGGACAGAGGGTGCTAAAAAAACAAGCCTAAATGCTTTGTGTCTTAATGCAAGGAGTATCCGCAATAAGGTGGATGAATTAACTGTGCAAATAGATGTTAACAAATATGATGTGATTGGGATTACGGAGACGTGGCTCCAGGATGATCAGGGCTGGGAACTCAACATCCAGGGGTATTCAACATTCAGGAAGGATAGAATAAAAGGAAAAGGAGGTGGGGTAGCATTGCTGGTTAAGGAGGAGATTAAGGCAATAGTTAGGAAGGACATTAGCTTGGATGATGTGGAATCTATATGGGTAGAGCTGCAGAACACCAAAGGCGTTAGTGGGAGTTGTGTACAGACCTCCAAACAGTAGTAGTGATGTTCGGGAGGGCATCAAACAGGAAATTAGGGGTGCATGCAATAAAGGTGCAGCAGTTATAATGGGTGACTTTAATATGCACATAGATTGGGCTAACCAAACTGGAAGCAATATGGTGGAGGAGGATTTCCTGGAGTGCATAAGGGATGGTTTTTTAGACCAATATGTCGAGGAACCAACTAGGGGGGAGGCCATCTTAGACTGGGTGTTCTGTAATGAGAGAGGATTAATTAGCAATCTCGTTGTGCGAGCCCCTTGGGGAAGAGTGACCATAATATGGTGGAATTCTGCATTAGGATGGAGAATGAAACAGTTAATTCAGAGACCATGGTCCAGAACTTAAAGAAGGCTAACTTTGAAGGTATGAGGTGTGAATTGGCTGGGCTTGATTGGCGAATGATACTTAAGGGGTTGACTGTGGATGGGCAATGGCAGACATTTAGAGATCGCGAGATCGCATGGATGAACGACAACAATTGTACATTCCTGTCTGGCATAAAAATAAAAAAGGGAAGGTGGCTCACAAGGGAAATCAGGGATAGTATTAAAGCCAAGGAAGTGGCATTCAAATTGGCCAGAAATAGCAGCGAACCTGGGGACTGGGAGAAATTTAGAACTCAGCAGAGGAGGACAAAGGGTTTGACTAGGGCAGGGAAAATGGAGTATGAGAAGAAGCTTGCAGGGAACATTAAGACGGATTGCAAAACTTTCTATAGATATGTAAAGAGAAAAAGGTTAGTAAAGACAAACGTAGGTCCCCTGCAGTCAGAATCAGGGGAAGTCATAACGGGGAACAAAGAAATGGCGGACCAATTGAACAAGTACTTTGGTTCGGTATTCACGAAGGAGGACACAAACAACCTTCCGGTTATAAAAGGGGTCAGGGGGTCTAGTAAGGAGGAGGAACTGAGGGAAATCCTTATTAGCCGGGAAATTGTGTTGGGGAAATTGATGGGATTGAAGGCCGATAAATCCCCAGGGCCTGATGGACTGCATCCCAGAGTACTTAAGGAGGTGGCCTTGGAAATAGTGGATGCATTGACAGTCATTTTCCAACATTCCATTGACTCTGGATCAGTTCCTATAGAGTGGAGGGTAGCCAATGTAACCCCACTTTTTAAAAAAGGAGGGAGAGAGAAAACAGGGAATTATAGACCGGTCAGCCTGACATCGGTAGTGGGTAAAATAATGGAATCAATTATTAAGGATGTCATAGCAGTGCATTTGGAAAGAGGTGACATGATAGGTCCAAGTCAGCATGGATTTGTGAAAGGGAAATCATGCTTGACAAATCTTCTGGAATTTTTTGAGGATGTTTCCAGTAGAGTGGACAAGGGAGAACCAGTTGATGTGGTATATTTGGACTTTCAGAAGGCTTTCGACAAGGTCCCACACAAGAGATTGATGTGCAAAGTTAGAGCACATGGGATTGGGGGTAGTGTGCTGACATGGATTGAGAACTGGTTGTCAGACAGGAAGCAAAGAGTAGGAGTAAATGGGTACTTTTCAGAATGGCAGGCAGTGACTAGTGGGGTACCGCAAGGTTCTGTGCTGGGGCCCCAGCTGTTTACACTGTACATTAATGATTTAGATGAGGGGATTAAATGTAGTATCTCCAAATTTGCGGATGACACTAAGTTGGGTGGCAGTGTGAGCTGCGAGGAGGATGCTGTGAGGCTGCAGAGCGACTTGGATAGGTTAGGTGAGTGGGCAAAAGCATGGCAGATGAAGTATAATGTGGATAAATGTGAGGTTATCCACTTTGGTGGTAAAAACAGAGAGACAGACTATTATCTGAATGGTGACAGATTAGGAAAAGGGGAGGTGCAAAGAGACCTGGGTGTCATGGTACATCAGTCATTGAAGGTTGGCATGCAGGTGCAGCAGGCGGTTAAGAAAGCAAATGGCATGTTGGCCTTCATAGCAAGGGGATTTGAGTACAGGGGCAGGGAGGTGTTGCTACAGTTGTACAGGGCATTGGTGAGGCCACACCTGGAGTATTGTGTACAGTTTTGGTCTCCTAACCTGAGGAAGGACATTCTTGCTATTGAGGGAGTGCAGCGAAGGTTCACCAGACTGATTCCCGGGATGGCGGGACTGACCTATCAAGAAAGACTGGATCAACTGGGCTTGTATTCACTGGAGTTCAGAAGAATGAGAGGGGACCTCATAGAAACATTTAAAATTCTGACGGGGTTAGACAGGTTAGATGCAGGAAGAATGTTCCCAATGTTGGGGAAGTCCAGAACCAGACGTCACAGTCTAAGGATAAGGGGTAAGCCATTTAGGACCGAGATGAGGAGGAACTTCTTCACCCAGAGAGTGGTGAACCTGTGGAATTCTCGACCACAGAAAGTTGTTGAGGCCAATTCACGAAATATGTTCAAAAAGGAGTTAGATGAGGTCCTTACTACTAGGGGGATCAAGGGGTATGGCGAGAAAGCAGGAATGGGGTACTGAAGTAGAATGTTCAGCCATGAACTCATTGAATGGCGGTGCAGGCTAGAAGGGCCGAATGGCCTACTCCTGCACCTATTTTCTATGTTTCTATGTTTCTATCAATCCTAAACGAATCACACGGCCCAACACTCTCTCCCCAGGGCACTGTATCAACCAAAACTGATCCCACTGCCCCGCTCTCTTCCCATAGCCTTGTATTAATGCCAACCTAATCCCACTGCCCCGCTCTCTCCCCATTGCACTGTATCAATCCAAAACTAATCCCACTGCCCCGCTCTCTCCCCATAGCCCTGCATCAATCCTAAACTAATCATAGGGCCCCAAACTCTCGCCCCAGAGCACTGTATCAATCCAAAACTGATGCCACTGCCCCACACTCTCCCCATAGCCCTGTATCAATCCTAAACTAGTCACACGGCCCCACACTCTCGCCCCATAGCCCTGTATCAATCCCAAACTAATCCCACTGCCCTGCTCTCTCCCCAAAGCCCTGTATCAATCCCAAACTAATCCCACTGCCATGGTCTCTCCCCATAGCCCTGTATCAATCCTAAACTATTCCCACTGCCCCACTCTCTCCCCATAGCCCTGTATCAATACCCAAACCAATCCCACTATCCCACTCTCTCCCCATAGCCCTGTATCAAACCGTAAACTAATCCCACAGCCCCGCTCTCTTCTCATAGCCTTGTATCAATCCCAAACTAATCACGACTGCCCCGCTCTCTCCCCATAGCCCTGTATCAATCCCCAAACTATTCCCACTGCCCCAAACTCTCTCCATAGCCCTGTATCAATCCCAAACTAATCCCACTGCTCCGCTCCCTCCCCATAGCCCTGTATCAATCCCAAACAAATCCCACTGCCCCGCTCTCTCCCCATGACACTGTATCAATCCCAAACTAATCTCACTGCCTCGCTCTCTCCCCACGGCTCTGTATCAATCCCAAACGAATCCCACTGCCCCACTCTCTCCCCATAGCACTGTATCAATCCTAAACTAATCACACGGCCCCACACTCTCTCCCCAGAGCCCTGTATCAATCCAAAACTGATCCCACTGCCCCGCTCTCTTCCAATAGCCTTGTATTAATGCCAACCTAATCCCACTGCCCTGCTATCTCCCCATTGCCCTGTATCAATCCCAAACTAATCCCACTGCCCCGCTCTCTCCCCATAGCCCTGTATCAATCCTAAACTAATCACAGGGCCCACGCTCTCTCCCCATAGCCCTGTATCAATCCTAAACTAATCACAGGGCCCACGCTCTCTCCTCATAGCCCTGTATCAATCTCCAAACTAATCCCACTGCCAAGCTCTCTCCCCATAGCCCTGTATCAATCCCAAACTAATCCCACTTCCCCGCTCTCTCCCCAGAGCCCTAAATCAATCCAAAACTGATTCCACTGCCCCGCTCTCTTCCCAAGCCTTGTACTAATGCCAACCTAATCTCACTGCCCCGCTCTCACCCCATAGCCCTGTATCAATCCCCAAACTAATCCCACTGCCTCGCTCTCTCCCCACGGACCTGTATCAATCCCCAAACTAATCCCACTGCCTTGCCCTCTCCCCATAGCACTGCATCAATCCCAAACTAATCCCACTGCCACACTCTCTCCCCATAGCCCTGCATCAATCCTCAAACTAATCCCACTGCCACGCTCTCTCCCCATATCCCTGTTTCAATCCCAAACTAATCCCACTGCCACGCTCTCTTCCCATCGCCTTGTATTAATGCCAACATAATCTCACAGCCCCACTCTCTCTCCAAAGCCCTGTATCAATCCCCAAATTAATCCCACTGCCCCGCGCTCACCCCATAGCTCTGCATCAATCCCAAACTAATCCCACTGACACACTCTCTCCCCATAGCCTTGTATCAATTCTAAACTATTCCCACTGCCCCACTGTCTCCCCATAGCCCTGTATCAATCCCAAACTAATCCCACTGCTCCGCTCTCTCCCCATAGCCCTGTATCAATCCCAAACAAATCCCACTGCCCCGCTCTCTCCCCATGACACTGTATCAATCCCAAACTAATCTCACTGCCTCGCTCTCTGCCCACGGCCCTGTATCAATCCCAAACTAATCCCACTGCCCCACTCTCTCCCCATAGCTCTGTATCAATCCTAAACTAATTACACGGCCCCACACTCTCTCCCCAGAGCCCTGTATCAATCCAAAACTGATCCCACTGCCCCGCTCTCTTCCAATAGCCTTGTATTAATGCCAACCTAATCCCACTGCCCTGCTATCTCCCCATTGCCCTGTATCAATCCCAAACTAATCCCACTGCCCCGCTCTCTCCCCATAGCCCTGTATCAATCCTAAACTAATCACAGGGCCCACGCTCTCTCCCCATAGCCCTGTATCAATCCTAAACTAATCACAGGGCCCACGCTCTCTCCTCATAGCCCTGTATCAATCTCCAAACTAATCCCACTGCCAAGCTCTCTCCCCATAGCCCTGTATCAATCCCAAACTAATCCCACTTCCCCGCTCTCTCCCCAGAGCCCTAAATCAATCCAAAACTGATTCCACTGCCCCGCTCTCTTCCCAAGCCTTGTACTAATGCCAACCTAATCTCACTGCCCCGCTCTCACCCCAAAGCCCTGTATCAATCCCCAAACTAATCCCACTGCCTCGCTCTCTCCCCATGGACCTGTATCAATCTCCAAACTAATCCCACTGCCTTGCCCTCTCCCCATAGCACTGCATCAATCCCAAACTAATCCCACTGCCACACTCTCTCCCCATAGCCCTGCATCAATCCTCAAACTAATCCCACTGCCACGCTCTCTCCCCATATCCCTGTTTCAATCCCAAACTAATCCCACTGCCACGCTCTCTTCCCATCGCCTTGTATTAATGCCAACCTATTCTCACAGCCCCACTCTCTCTCCAAAGCCCTGTATCAATCCCCAAATTAATACCACTGCCCCGCGCTCACCCCATAGCTCTGCATCAATCCCAAACTAATCCCACTGCCACACTCTCTCCCCATAGCCTTGTATCAATTCCAAACTATTCCCACTGCCCCACTGTCTCCCCATAGCCCTGTATCAATCCCAAATTATTCCCACTGTCCCACTCTCTCCCCATAGCCCTGTATCAATCCCCAAACTAATCCCACTACCCCGCTCTCTCCCCATAGCCCTGTATCAAACCGTAAACTAATCCCACTGCTCCGCTCTCTCCCCAGAGCCCTGTATCAATCCCAAACAAATCCCACTGCCCCGCTCTCTCCCCACGACCCTGTATCAATCCCAAACTAATCCCACTGCCCCACTCTCTCTCCCCAGAGCCCTGTATCAATCCCAAACTAAACCCACTGCCCCACCCTCTCCTCATAGCACTGCATCAAGCCCAAACTAATCCCACTGCCCCGCTCTCTCCCCAGAGCCCTCAATCAATCCAAAACTGATTGCACTGCCCCGCTCTCTTCAAATAACCTCGTACTAATGCCAACCTAATTTCACTGCCCCGCTCTATCCCCATAGCCCTGTATCAATCCACAAATTAATCCCACTGCCCCGTTCTCTCCCCATAGCCCTGTGTCAATCCCAAACTAATTCTACTGCCCCACTCTCTCTCCATAGCCCTGTATCAATCACCAAAGTAATCCCACTGCCTCGCTCTCTCCCCACGGACTTGTATCAATCCAAAACTAATCCCACTGCCTCGCTCTCTCCCCATGGCCCTTATCAATCCCAAACTAATCCCACTGTCTCGCGCTCTACCCTGAGCCCAGTATCAATCCCAAACTAATCCCACTGCCCCGCTCGCTCCCCATAGCCCTCTATCAATCCTAAACTAATCACATGGCCCCACACTCTCTCCCCAGGGCCTGAAGCAATCCAAAACTGATCCCACTGCCATGCTCTCTTCCCATAGCCCTGTATCAATCCCAACCTGATCCCACTGCCTCGCTCTCTCCCCAGAGCCCTGTATCAATCCCAAACAAATCCCACTGCCCCGCTCTCTCCCCACGACCCTGTATCAATCCCAAACAAATCCCACTGCCGCGCTCTCTCCGCACGGCCGTGTATCAATCCCAAACTAATCCCACTGCCCCACTCTCTCTCCATAGCCCTGTATCAATCCTAAACTAATCACCCGGCCCCACACTCTCTCCCCAGAGCCCTTTATCAATTCCAAACTAAACACACTGCCCCACCCTCTCCTCATAGCACTGCATCAAGCCCAAACTAATCCCACTGCCACGCTCTCTCCCCATAGCCCAGTACCAATCCCCAAACTAATCCCACTGCCACGCTCTCTCCCCATAGCCCTGTATCAATCCCAAACTAATCCCACTGCCCCGCTCTCTCCCCATAGCCCTGTATCAATCCCAAACTAATTCTACTGCCCCACTGTCTCTCCATAGCCCTGTATCAATCACCAAAGTAATCCCACTGCCTCGCTCTCTCCCCACGGACCTGTATCAATCCCAAACAAATCCCACTGCCGCGCTCTCTCCCCACGGCCCTGTATCAATCCCAAACTAATCCCACTGCCACACTCTCTCCCCATAGCCTTGTATCAATTCCATACTATTCCCACTGCCCCACTCTCTCCCCATAGCCCTGTATCAACCTCAAACTATTCCCACTGCCCCACTCTCTCCCCATAGCCCTGTATCACCCTCAAACTATTCCCACTGCCCCACTCTCTCCCCTTAGTCCTATATCAATCCAACACTAATCCCACTGCCCCACACTCTCCCCATAGCCCTGTATCAATCCCAAACTAATCACACGGCCCCACACTCTCTCCCCAGAGCCCTGTATCAATCCCAAACTAAACCCACTGCCCCACCCTCTCCTCATAGCACTGCATCAAGCCCAAACTAATCCCACTGCCACGCTCTCTCCCCATAGCCCAGTACCAATCCCCAAAGTAATCCCACTGCCACGCTCTCTCCCCATAGCCCTGTATCAATCCCAAACTAATCCCACTGCCCCGCTCTCTCCCCATAGCCCTGTATCAATCCCAAACTAATTCTACTGCCCCACTGTCTCTCCATAGCCCTGTATCAATCACCAAAGTAATCCCACTGCCTCGCTCTCTCCCCCCGGACCTGTATCAATCCCAAACAAATCCCACTGCCGCGCTCTCTCCCCACGGCCCTGTATCAATCCCAAACTAATCCCACTGCCACACTCTCTCCCCATAGCCTTGTATCAATTCCATACTATTCCCACTGCCCCACTCTCTCCCCATAGCCCTGTATCAACCTCAAACTATTCCCACTGCCCCACTCTCTCCCCATAGCCCTGTATCACCCTCAAACTATTCCCACTGCCCCACTCTCTCCTCTTAGTCCTATATCAATCCAACACTAATCCCACTGCCCCACACTCTCCCCATAGCCCTGTATCAATCCCAAACTAATCACACGGCCCCACACTCTCTCCCCATAGCCCTGTATCAATCCTAAACTAATCACACGGTCCCATACTCTCGCCCCATAGCGCCGAATCAATCGCAAACTAATGCCACTGCCCCGCTCTCTCCCCATAGCCCTGTATCAATCCTAAAGTAATCACACGTTCCACACGCTCTCCCCATAGTCCTGTATCAATCCTAAACTAATCACACGGTTCCATACTCTCGCCCCATAGCACCGTATCAATCGCAAACTAATCCCACTGCCCCGCTCTCTCCCCATAGCCCTGTATCAATCCCAAGCTAATGCCACTGCCCCGCTCTCTTCCCATAGCCCTGTATCAATCCCAAACTAAACCCACTGCCCCGCCCTCTCCCAATGCACTGCATCAATCCCAAACTAATCCCACTGCCCCGCTCTCTCCCCATAGAGCTGTATCAATCCCCAAACTAATCCCACTGACCCGCTCCCTCCCCATAGCCCTGTATCAATCCCAAATTAATCCCACTGCCCCACTCTCTCCCCATAGCCCTGTATCAATCCCCAAGCTAATCCCACTGCCACGCTCTCTCCCCAGAGCCCTGTATCAATCCAAAACTGATCCCACTGCCCCGCTCTCTTCCCATAGCCCTGTATCAATCTCCAAAGTAATCCCACTGCCTCGCTCTCTCCCCACGGACCTGTATCAATCTCAAACTCGTCCCACTGCCCCGCTCTCTCCCCACAACCCTGTATCAATCCCAAACTAATCCCACTGCCCCGCTCTCTCTCCATAGCCCTGTATCAATCCCAAACTAATCCCACTGCCCCGCTCTCTCCCCACAACCCTGTATCAATCCTAAACCAAACACACGGCCCCACACTCTCTTCCCAGGGCCCTGTATCAATCAAAAACTGATCCCACTGCCCCGCTCTCTTCCAATAGCCTTGTATTAATGCCAGCCGAATCCTACTGCCCTGCTCTTTCCCCATAGCCCTGCACCAATCCTAAACTAATCACATGGCCCCACACTCTCTCCCCAGGGCCCTGTATCAATCCAAAACTAATCCCACTGCCCCGCTCTCTTCCCATAGGCCTGTATTAATCCCAAACTAATCCTACTCCCCCACTCTCTCTCCGTAGCCCTGTATCAATCCCAAACTAATCCCACTGCCCCACTCCCTCCCCAGAGCCCTGTATTAATCCCCAAATTGATCCCACTGCCCCAAACTCTCCCCATAGCCCTGTATCAATCCCCAAACTAATACCACTGCCCCACACTCTCTCCATAGCCCTGTATCAATCCCCAAACTAATCCCACTGCCTCGCTCTCTCCCCACGCCCTGTATCAATCCCAAACTAATCCCACTGCCTCACTCTCTCCCCACGGCCCTGTATCAATCCCAAATTAATCCCACTGCCTCGCTCTCTCCCCATGGTCCTGTATCAATCCCAAACTAATCCCACTGCTCCGCTCTCTCCCCAGAGCCCTGTATCAATCCTAAACTAATCACAGGGCTCCACACTCTCTCCCCAGAGCCCTGTATCAATCCAAACCTGATCCCACTGCCCCGCTCTCTCCCCATAGCCTTGTATAAATCCCAAATTTTCTGTTTGGCAGGCTGTAACTAGTGGGTACCGCAAGGATCAGTGTTTGGTCTCAGTTATTTACAATCTATATCAATGATTTGGATGAGGGGACCAAATGTAACATATCCAAATTTGCTGATGATACAACATCAAACAAAAAATTAGGGATGCGTGCAATAAAGGTACAGCAGTGATCTTGGGTGACTTTAATCTACATTTAGATTGGGCTAACCAAACTGGTAGCAATGCGGTGGAGGAGGATTTCCTGGAGTGTATTCGCGATGGTTTTCGAGACCAATATGTCGAGGAACCAACTAGAGGCCATCTTAGACTGGACGATGTGTAATGAGAAAGGACTAATTAGCAATCTTGTTGTGCGAGGCCCCTTGGTATATGGTAGAATTCTTTATTAAGATGGAGAGTGACACAGTTAATTCAGAGACAAGGGTCCTGAACTTAAGGAAAGGTAACTATGATGGTATGAGACGTGAACTAGCTAGAATAGACTGGCAAATTATATTTTATTGGTTGTCGGTGGATAGGCAATGGCAAACATTTAAAGATCACATGGATGAACTTCAACAATTGTACATCCCTGTCTGGAGTAAAAATAAAATGGGGAAGATGGCTCAACAGTGGCGAACAAGGGAAATTAAGGATCGTGTTAAATCCAAGGAAGAAGCATATAAGTTGGCCAGAAAAAGCAGCAAACCTGAGGACTGGGAGAAATTTAGAAATCAGCAGAGGAAGACAAAGGGTTTAATTAGGAAGGGGAAAATAGAGTATGAGAGGAAGCTTGCCAGGAACATAAAAACTGACTGCAAAAGCTTCTATAGATAGGTGAAGAGAAAAAGATTAGTGAAGACCAACGTAGGTCCTTTGCAGTCAGAAGCAGGTGAATTTATAATGGGGAACAAGGAAATGGCAGACCAGTTGAACAAATACTTTGGATCTGTCTTCACTAAGGAAGACACAAATAATCTTCCGGAAATACTAGGGGTTTGACGGTCTAGCGAAAAGGAGGAACTGAAGGAAATCCTTATTAGTCAGGAAATTGTATTAGGGAAATTGATGGGATTGAAGGCCGATAAATCCCCAGGGCCAGATAGTCTGCATCCCACAGTACTTAAGGAAGTGGCCCTAGAAATAGTGGATACATTGCCGATCATTTTCCAACATTCTAGCGACTCTGGATCAGTTCCTATGGACTGGAGGGTAGCTAATGTAACACCACTTTTTAAAAAAGGAGGGAGAGAGAAAACAGGGAATTTTAGACCGGTTAGCCTGACATCGGTGGTGGGGAAAATGTTGGAATCAATTATTAAAGATGAAATCGCAGCGCATTTGGAAAGCAGTGACAGGATCGGTCCAAGTCAGCATGGATTTGTGAAAGGGAAATCATGCTTGACAAATCTCCTAGAATTTTTTGAGGCTGTAACTAGTAGAGTGGACAAGGGAGAACCAGTGGATGTGGTGTATTTGGACTTTCAAAAGGCTTTTGACAAGGTCCCACACAAGAGATTAGTGTTCAAAATTAAAGCACATGGTATTGGGGGTAATGTACTGACGTGGATAGAGAACTGGTTGGCAGACAGGAAGCAGAGAGTCGGAATAAACGGGTCCTTTTCAGAATGGCAAGCAGTGACCAGTGGGGTGCTGCAGAGTTCAGTGCTGGGACCCCAGCTATTTACAATATACATCAATGATTTAGATGAAGGAATTGAATGTACTATCTCCAATTTTGCAGATGACACTAAGCTGGGTGGCGGTGTGAGCTGTGAGGAGGATGCTAAGAGGCTGCAGGGTGATTTGGACAGGTTTCGTGAGTGGGCAAATGCATGACAGATGCAGTGTAATGTGGATAAATGTGAGGTTATCCAGTTTTGTGGCAAAAACAGGAAGGCAGAATATTATCTGAATAGTGAGAGATTAGGAAAAGGGGAGATGCAGTGAGACCTGGGTGTCAGGGTACATCAGTCATTGAAAGTTGGCATGCAGGTATAGCAGGCGGTGAAGAAGGCAAATGGTATGTTGGCCTTCATAGCTAGGGGATTTGAGTATAGGAGCAGAGAGGTCTTACTGCTGTTGTACAGGGCCTTGGTGAGGCCTCACCTGGAATATTGTGTTCAGTTTTGGTCTCCTAATCTGAGGAAGGATGTTCTTGCTATTGAGGGAGTGCAGCGAAGGTTCACCAGACTAATTCCAGTGATGGCTGGACTGTCATATGAGGAGAGACTGCATCAATTGGGCCTTTATTCACTGGAGTTTAGAAGGAGAGGAGTCTCATAGAAACGTATAAGATTCTGACGGGACTGGACAGGTTATATGCGGGAAGAATGTTCTCGATGTTGGCGAAGTCCAGAACAAGGGGACACAGTCTAAGGATAAGGAGTAAGCCATTTAGGACTGAGATGAGGAGAAACTTCTTCACTCAGAGAGTTGTTAACCTGTGGAATTCCCTACTGCAGAGAGTTGTTGAGGCCAGTTCATTTGATATATTCAAGAGGGAGTTAGATATGGCCCTTACGGCTAAAGGGATCAAGGGGTATGGAGAGAAAGCAGGAAAGGGGTACTGAGGTGAATGATCAGCCATGATCTTATTGAATGGCGGTGCAGGCTCGAAGGGCCGAATGGCCTACTCCTGCACTTATTTTCTATGTTTCTATGTTTCTAAATTAATCCCACTGCCCCGCTCTCTCCCCATAGCCCTGTATCAATCCCCAAACTAATCCCACTGCGCCACACTCTCTCCCACAGCCCTGTATCAATCCCCAAACTAATCCCACTGCCCCGCTCTCTCTCCATAGCCCTGTATCAATCTCCAAACGAATCCCACTGCCCCACTCTGACCCCATAGGCCTGTATCTTCCTCTGCTTCCAATATTTATCCAGTTTTCCCTTAAATGGTGCCGTGGTCTCTGCCCCAACCACTCCCTGTGGCAAAGTAATTTGTGCTCCAACAATCCTCTGTGAAGACATTTCTCGTAACCCCTCTCGCCTGTTGTGACCATTTTAAATTGATGAACCCTCATCACTGACTCCCAGCTAGAACATAAGAAATAGGAACAGGAGTAGGCCTTATGGCCCCTCGAGCCTGCTCCACCATTTAATACGATCATGGCTGATCCGATCATGGACTCAGCTCCACTTCCCTGCCCACTCCCCATAACCCCTTATCCCCTTATCGGTTAAGAAACTGTCTATTTCTGTCTTAAATTTATTCAATGTCCCAGCTTCCACAGCTCTCTGAGGCAGTGAATTCCACAGATTTACAACCCTCTGAGAAGAAATTCCTCCTCATCTCTGTTTTAAATGGGCGGCCCCTTATTCTAAGATTATTCCCTCTAGTTCTAGTCTCCCCCATCAGTGGAAACATCCTCTCTGCATCCACCTTGTCAAGCCCCCTCATAATCTTAAACGTTTCGATAAGATCACCTCTCATTCTTCTGAATTCTAATGATTAGAGGCCCAACCTACTCAATCTTTTCTCATAAGTCAACCCCATCATCCCCGGAATCAACCGAGTGAACCTTCTCAGAACTGCCTCCAAAGCAAGTATCTCCTTTCGTAAATATGGAAACCAAAACTGCACGCAGTATTCTAGCTGTGGCCTCACCAATACCCTGTGCAGCTGTAACAAGACTTCCCTGCTTTTTTTTTAATGTTTATACTCCATCGCCTTTGTAATTAAGGCCAAGATTCCATTGGCCTTCCTGATCACTTGCTGTACCTGCATACTGACCTTTTGTGTTTCATGCACAAGTACCCCCAGGTCCAGCTGTACTGCAGCACTTGGCAATCTCTCTCCATTTAAATAATAACTTGCTCTTTGATTTTTCTGCCAAAGTGCATGACCTCACACTTTCCAAAATTATACTCCATCTGCCAAATTTTTGCCCATTCACTTAGCCTGTCTATGTCTTTTGCAGATTTTTTGTGTCCTCCTCACGCATTGCTTTTCCTTCCATCTTTGTATCATCAGCAAACTTGGCTACGTTACACTCAGTCTCTTCTTCCAAGTTGTTAATATAGATTGTAAATAGTTGGGGTCCCAGCACTGACCCCTGCGGCACCCCACTAGTTACTAATTGCCAACCCAAGGAAATGGACTTTCCTTATTCGTTGTATCAAAACCTGACATCATTTCAAAACCTCTGTTAAATCTCCTCCTAGCCTTCTCTGCTCCAATGGAAATAGTCCCATTATTTCAAGTCTCTCCTCATTGTAAAATATTTTACAGGCACATCAATAGAAAAGGCAGGTGGGGATGGGTATTGGGCCATTCAGGGATAGAGAGGAAAATACCACAGGTAACGATAGAGAGATGGCAGAAATATTTAATCATTATTTTGCTTCAGTATTTACCAAGGAGATAAAACAGCTGGCCATGACATTGGATAATGAGATTAGTAATGAGATAACTGCATTTACAATAAAAAGAGGGGATATATTAAATAAACTACTTAAACTCAAAGAGGATAAAACCCCTGGTCCGGATGGATTGCATCCACGTATTTTAAAAAACTCTTGGGAAGAGATAGCAGAGGCATTACTACACATATTTAATAATTCATTAGAAAAGGGTGTAGTGCCAGAGGACTGGCGGATAACTAACGTAATACCTATATTTAAGAAGGGGGATAGAACATGTCCAGGGAATTATAGACTAGTCAGCTTAACATCGGTGGTAGGAAAAATAATGGAATCCCGACTAAAGGAGAAACATCAAGAAACCAAAAATATTATAACAAATAGTCAGCGTGGATTTCAAAAGGGAATGTCTTGCTTGACCAACCTCACTGAATGTTTTGAAAAGGTAACAGAGGGAGTAGACAAGGGTAATGCAGTAGATGTAATTGATCTAGATTTTCAAAAGGCCTTCGATAAGGTACCCCATAATAGACTGATGAACAAAGTCAGAGAATGCGGAGTCAGGGGACAAGTAGCAGAATGGATCGCCAGCTGGCTTCAAGACAGAGAGCAGAGAGTAGGGATAAAGGGTAGCTATTCACAGTGACAGGTGGGTAGTGGTGTTCCACAAGGATCAGTGCTGGGACCACCGTTGTTCACAAGTTATATTAACGATTTAGACTTTGGAATCAAAAACACAATTTCTAAATTTGCAGATGATACCAAATTGGGGGAGATCGTCAATACGGAGGAGGACTGCAACAAATTACAGGAGGACATTAATAAACTTGCAGAATGGGCAAATAATTGGCAAACAAAGCTCAACACAGATAAATGTGAGATATGACATTTTGGTAGGAAGAATAAGAAGGTCACTTATTACTTGGAAGGTGCGAGTCTGGGTGGGATAAATGAACAAAGGGATCTCGGATACAAATACACACATCACTGAAAGTTGCGACACAGGTTAGCAAGGTCATAAAAAGCAAACCAAGAACTAGGGTTTATTTCTAGAGGGATAGAATTGAAAAGTAGTGAAGTTATGCTAAACCTGTATCGAACCTTAATTCGACCACACTTAGAGTACTGCATACTGTTCTGGGCGCTATATTATAAAAAGGATATAGAGGCACTCTCTGGAGAGGGTGCAGAGAAGATTTACAAGGATGATACCAGAAATGCGAGGGTATACATTTCAGGAAAGGATGAACAGGCTGAGGGGTGACCTAATCAAGGTCTTTAAATTTAAGGAAGGTTTTGATAGAGTGGATATAGAGAGAATGTTTCCACTTGTGGGGAAGAGCATAACTAGAGGCCATCAATATGATAGTCACCAAGAAATCCAATCGGGAATTCAGAAGAAACTTCTTTACCCGGAGAGTGGTGAGAATGTGGAACTCGCTGCCACAGGGAATGGTTGAAGCGAACAGTAGCGATGCATTTAAGGAGAGGCTAGACAAGCATATGAGGGAGAAGGGAATAGAGGGTTATGCTGAAAGATTTAGATGAGGAAAGACGGGAGGAGGCTCGAGTGGAGCATAAACGGCGGCATGGACTGGTTGGGCCGAATGGCCTGTTTCTGTGCCATATATCCTGTGTATCCTATGTAAGACTATGTAATAACCAGTTTCCTATCCCTGGCATCATCCAGGTGAATGTATGCTGTACACGCTCTGTGGCTTTAATGTCTTTTCTATAAATCAAAGAGATCCCGTTTTATACAGTACAGAGGTATCAGTTCTGATTACCAAATGACTGAGAAACCCAGACAACTAATGTATGTTGCTTGAGATGGTTGCAACTTTCCCTTGAACTTATTGGAGGGCTGGAGGAGTTTACAGAGACAGGGAGGGGCGAGGCCATGGAGGGATTTATAAACAAGGATGGGAATTGTTAATTTGTGTCGTTGCTGGACCAGGAGCCAATGTAGGTCAGCGAGCACAGGGATGATGGGTGAGCAGGACTTGGTGCGAGTTAGGACATGGCTGCCGAGTTTTGGATCACCTCATGTTTACTTAGGGTAGAATGTGGGAGGCCAGCCAGGAGTGCGTTGGAATAGTCAAGTCTAGAGGTAACAAAGGATGTGGGTTTCAGCAGCGGATGAGCTGAGGCAGGGGTGGAGACGGGCGATGTTACAGAGGTGGTATTAGGCGGTTTTAGTTATGCTGCGGATATGTGGCCGGAAGCTCATTTCAGGGTCAAATATGACACCAAGGTTGCGAACAGTCTGGTTCAGCCTCAGTCAGATGCTAGGGAGAGGGATGGAGTCGGTGGCTAGGGAACGGAGTTTGTGACGGGGACCGAAGACAATGGCTTCGGTCTTCCCAATATTTAATTGGGAGAAAATTTCTGCCCATCCAGAACTGGATGTCGGACAAGCAGTCTGACAATGTAGAGACAGTGGAGGGGTCGAGAGAAGTGGTGGTGAGGTAGAGCTGGGTGTCATCAGTGTACATGTGGAAACTGGCTCTGTGTTTTCGGGTGATGTCGGAGGGTGATGAAGAGGCAAATAACACGGACAGAGAAGGGCTGCCAGACTCCTGGGCCTGGAGGCTGGGTGTGCCGAGGCTGGGGACCACATGCTGCGCTGGACCGGGCTTTGAACAGCTCTCGAGTATCTCAAATACCTGCGATCGCTGCTTCTCTCGCATCTTAACTTCCTTTTCGATGAGCTGTTGTCTGCGTTCAGTCTCCTCCTGTAACCTCCTCTCCAGCTGCTCCCTGCGACATTTCTCCTCTTCCAAAGCCTGCTTCTTCGTTTCCATTTCCCGCTCCTCAATCACAAAACACAATGTTAACTCGTACTCTTGTTGCAGCAAGGGAAAATTAGTTTCGGTCCAAGAAACGTGGCTTGGAATGATAAAGTTCAAATATAAGCATCGGCAGTACGGAACAAGTGGTTCGCTGCAAAACTACAGACCCCGTAAAGCCCCCTCTGCTACCGTCGCTCATCTGTCCCCATCACGGACAGTAACCTCCACCCCCCCACCCCCCGTCTTGCACTTACAGGTTTAACCCAACTGGTGGCCAATCGCAGGAACGCTGCCAAATAACATTTGACACCGAACCACAAAAGAAGATATTACGACAGGTGACCAAAAGCTTGGTCAAAGAGGTAGGCTTTAAGGAGCGTCTTAAAGGAGGAAAGAGAGGTAGAGAGGGAGTTCCAGAGCTTGGGGCCCAGGCAACAGAAGGTACGGCCACCGATAGTTGAGCGATTATAATCAGGGATGCTCAGGAGGGCAGAATTAGAGGAACGCAGACATCTCGGGGGGTTGTGGGGCTGGAGGAGATTACTCAGTTAGGGAGGGGTGAGGCCATTGAGGGATCTGAACACAAGAATAAGAATTTTGAAATCAAGGTGTTGCCAGACTGGGAGCCAATGTAGGTCAGCGAGCACAGGGGAGATGGGTGAGCAGGGTCGGTTGAGAGTTAGGACACAGGCAGCAGAGTTTTAGACGAGCTCAAGTTTATCACAGATAAAAACACCCCATTTTGTCACAGAAGATTACGATTGAATGAACTTCACATTTTTAAAACTTTTCTTCCTGAGCTTTCCAACATGAATTGATACCTTTAGGTGTAACGTATGCACCGGTGAGGATGCTCACAGGTTTGTAAAGCTGTTGAGTTGGGAGTGGCTGAGCCAGTCACGTGATGGTCACAAGACTCAATAAAACCCCAGCCAGTTGGGTTCGGGGGATCCACGATGAGGCAGGTGGTTGTGAGCCTGGTGGATGAACTGGTAATGTGTAGTGTGATTGTTAAACCTTTGCTAATAGATCAACTAGTTCTTAATAGCAATGCGTTGCTATGGATTCTTAAGCAAAGAACCCATGAAGCAAATACATTACAGCAGGAACAAGAAGCAGCAAGTGCAGACACACTGGAGGTGCACGCACACTGCAAAATCGCGTGCAGCAACCCTACAACCCCATGCCATAGAGGAGGACTCACTTTGCTTTCGATTAGCCACGCCTTTTCCGCCTGGGCTTCCTTTAACAGGCGTTCCATCTCTTCCAGTTTAGCGACATTAAAGGTACTGGCACTGCACAAAAACACACAAGGCTCAATAAGTGCACGGTACTTTTATAAATGCAAAGGACTGAAACATGTTGTCTGACTTTGCACTAATTTAAACTTTATATGGAAGCCAATGACAGTTTTGCTAAGTTGCCGGAACTCAGCAAGATAATGTAACAGCAGCAGATATGTTGTAAGTTATAGTTTTATTGATCACTTGTAAAACACTCAGCACTGCAGGCCATGGTGAGTGGTTTGTGGGAGTTCAAAGAATCTTCTCTCAATATACGTGCTACATAGTTAACTCATTTTCCACAGAGCAAGATATCCGGATCTGGTCTGATCTCGGAAGGTACAACGCAGGTTGATATAGGAAAGTCCTACACTGAGTAACTAGATTTGCAGAAGCCGGGCCCTGGAACATGGTGGGCCGCCCCGACCTGTGTGAGAACACCACCGCAGGTCAGGGCTATAAATAGAGCTGGAGCACCGGGCCCTGGAACATCGTGGGCGGAGGTGCAGCGAATGAGGATACGGGGCCCAGAAGAGCCAAGGGCCTAGGGGCAGCACGGGTCAACCCACACTGCGATGTGTGTGCGCACTAGGTCCGTGCAGCAGAGCAGATCTCCAGTCATCCTGGTTAACCCTTGTCACTGGACCAAGACCTAGCTCTGTCAAGCCCATGTGGTGGCTGGTGTGCAACGGTCACCACACGTTAAAAAAAATCCATGCACAGGCATCTTCCACTCCTGAAGTCAGGACCTGGAATATCGGGTCCTTCATTGAAACACCTGTGAACTCTCACGGAAGCAAGTTCAAGGGACCACTGATGATGATGATGAAATTTGCAGAAACCATCTGATAGAAGTTCCACATGAAAGGCTGTAAAAGAGAAATAAGAGCTGGGTGCCATCTGCCTGGAAACAAAGGCAGGGACCGCTGTGCCTGTGGGGAGCACACTGGCTGATCCGAGGGGAATCTCTCACCTGCAACCTCCAGATTGTTGGCTGCTGGCACAACCAGTCTCCTGGGCAAAACCCTCCCCTGGGCACAGCCCTCCCCTGGGCACAACCCTCCCCTGGGCACAGCCCTCCCCTGGACACAGCCCTCCCCTGGGCACAACCCTCCCCTGGGCACAGCCCTCCCCTGGGCACAACCCTCCCCTGGGCACAGCCCTCCCCTGGGCACAGCCCTCCCCTGGGCACAACCAGTCTCCTGGGCACAGCCCTCCCCTGGGCACAACCCTCCCCTGGGCACAACCCTCCCCTGGGCACAACCCTCCCCTGGGCACAGCCCTCCCCTGGGCACAGCCCTCCCCTGGGCACAACCAGTCTCCTGGGCACAGCCCTCCCCTGGGCACAACCCTCCCCTGGGCACAACCCTCCCCAAGGCACAGCCCTCCCCTGGGCACAGCCCTCCCCTGGGCACAACCCTCCCCTGGGCACAACCCTCCCCTGGGCACAACCCTCCCCAAGGCACAGCCCTCCCCTGGGCACAGCCCTCCCCTGGGCACAACCCTCCCCTGGGCACAGTCCTCCCCTGGGCACAACCAGTCTCCTGGGCACAACCCTCTCCTGGGCACAGCCCACCCTGGGCACAACCAGTCTCCTGGGCACAACCCTCCCCTGGGCACAACCCTCCCCTGGGCACAGCCCTCCCCTGGGCACAGCCCTCCCCTGGGCACAACCAGTCTCCTGGGCACAGCCCTCCCCTGGGCACAACCCTTTCCTGGGCACAACCAGTCTCCTGGGCAGAACCCTCTCCTGGGCACACAACCCTCCCCTGGGCACAGCCCTCCCCTGGGCACAGCCCTCCCCTGGGCTCAGTCCTCCTCTGGGCACAACCCTCCCCTGGGCACAACCAGTCTCCTGGGCACAACCCTCCCCTGGGCACAGCCCACCCTGGGCACAACCAGTCTCCTGGGCACAACACTCCCCTGGCACAGCCCTCCCCTGGGCACAGCCCTCCCCTGGGCACAGCCCTCTCCTGGGCAGAACCCTCCCCTGGGCACAGCCCACCCTGGGCACAACCAGTCTCCTGGGCACAACCCTCCCCTGGGCACAGCCCTCCCCTGGGCACAACCCTCCCCTGGGCACAGCCCTCCTCTGGGCACAACTCTCTCCTGGGCACAACCCTCCCCTGGGCACAGCCCTCCCCTGGGCACAACCCTCCCCTGGGCACAGCCCTCCCCTGGGCACAGCCCTCCCCTGGGCACAACCCTCCCCTGGGCACAACACTCTCCTGGGCACAGCCCTCCCCTGGGCACAGCCAGTGTCCTGGGCACAACCCTCCCCTGGGCACAGCCCTCCCATGGGCACAGCCCTCCCCTGGGCACAGCCCTCCCTTGGGCACAACCCTCCCCTGCCTAAATGATGAATGAAGAGATGACTGGCTGCAGCTTATGCCTCGTACTCTGTGTTTACTTGGGACAGATTGTGTCTCTCGGTGAGTCGGAGCTGGCCCAGCCTTGCCCCCAGCCCTCCTTCCCCTTCCCTCCATCCCCCCGCCCCTCCTTCCCTGCGTCCCCCTTCCCCCTTCTCTCCTGCCCTCCTGCCCCCCTGCCCTTTAAACCAGCCTCCTCACCGTCCAATCCAAACCCTTGAGCCTACGCATGTTGTTGGCAAAGCCAAACTAGAATCTATACGCAGGACGGTGCAAACCAGTTTGGTTGAGGAGCTCAGACAGTGAATACGGCGACGTGAACTTCACCGAGTGCGAATGGTGCGTTTTCCCTGAGCTGCCACTTTGCAAAGATTCTCATTCGTCACGATTATGGAATAACAGACATTGCAAAGAATTGTGTTCAAAGCGGGGCTTTCATGTGGCCTACGTTTTAAATGACAAACTTAGCAAAAGCAAAGGAAGAGCCCAGTATCCAGCGTCCACTGTCCAGAGCCCAACTTCCAGAGCCCAGTGTCCAGAGACCAGCATCCAGAGTCCAGCGCCAGATCCCAATGTTCAGTGTCCAGAGCTCAGCGTCCAGAGTCCAGTCCCCAGAGCCCTAGAGCCCAGTCCCCAGAGCCCCATCTCCAGAGCCCCAGAGCCCAGTCCCCAGAGCCCCAGTGTCCAAGCCCAGTGTCCAGAGCCCAACGTCCAGAGCCCAGCATCCAGAGCCCAGCATCCAGAGCACAGTGTCCAGAGCACAGCGTCCCGATCACAGAGCCCAGTCCCCAGAGCCCCAGTCCCCAAAGCCCAGTGTCCAGAGCCCAGTCCCCAGTGTCCCAGAGCCCAGTGCCCCAGAGCACAGTCCCCAGTGTCCAGAATACAGAGCCCAGTCCCCAGAGCCCAGTCCCCAGAGCCCAGTGCCCCAGTCCCCAGAGCGCAATGTCCAGAGCCCAGTGTCCAGAGCCCAGCATCGTGTCCAGAGCCCAGCGTTCAGAGCCCAGTGTCCAGAGCCCAGTGTCCAGAGCCCAATGTCCAGAGCCCAACATCCATAGCCCAGCATACAGAGCCCAGTGTCCAGAGCACAGAGCTCAGTGTCCAGAGCCCAGTCCACAGAGTTCCAGTGTCCAGAGCGCAATGTCCAGTGCCCAGAGCCCAGAGTCCAGAGCACAATGTCCAGAGCCCAGCATCCAGAGTCCAGAGCACAGCGTCCAGAGCACAGTGTCCAGATCAGAGCCCAGTCCCCAGAGCCCCAGTCCCCAAAGCCCAGTGTCCACAGCCTAGTCCCCAGTGTCCCAGAGCCCAGTGCCCCAGAGCTCAGTCCCCAGTGTCCAGAGCCCAGAATACAGAGCCCAGTGTCCAGAGCCCAGCGTTCAGAGCCCAGTGTCCAGAGCCCAGAGTCCAGTACCCAGAGCCCCAGTCCCCAGAGTGCAATGTCCAGTCCCCAGAGCCCAGGTCCCCAGAGCCCAGAGCGCAATGCCCAGTGTCCAGAGCCAAGCATCCAGAGCCCAGTGTCCAGAGCACAGAGCCCAGTGTCCAGAGCCCAGCGTCCAGAGCCTAGTGTCCAGAGCCCAGTCCCCAGAACCCAGTCCTCAGAGCCCAGTCCCCCAGAGCCCCAGTCCCCAGAGCCCAGTCCCCAGAGCCCAGTGTCCAGTGCCCCAGAGCCCAATCCCCAGAGCCCAGAGCCCGGTTCCTGCTCGATAAAATGGTTCCATTGTAAAATGCTGCAGGACCCTCTCCACAGCACTGGCCCTCTGCCGCCCTCTTGTGGTGACTGTGAGTCTGGTTGGCAAGCACTGTTTTTGGCTGGCTTAAGTCAGACATTCTTGGACCTCTTGTCAGTTCTATATTTTGGTGGTATTTAAGCCGCCTTGCAGTTCCTTCTGGGACTATGCCTTGTCCGCCATGGTGCTATCTCCATGTGTGCTGTCTCACTACCTGCAAACAAATCTGCTGTGTTTTGTGCAGAGTGGTCAGCCCGAGCTCGGTTGGAGAAGTGTAGAGATTAAATGTAGAGATTAAGTACATTTCCTGCTTGTTAAGGTGGCTAATCACTCTGATTAAAAACACTGTTTGACTTAATAACAATGTGGTAAGTGCTGTGTCAGCACCTAAGGAGAAGAAGTGGCGATGACTGCGATCCGCGGAAGGATATCGGAATGAGTGAAAAAGCAACTGAAATTTTCCAATGAAAGAAACACTTGCATTTATATAGCGCCCTTCACAGCCCTGCAGAATGTCCCAAAGCGCTTTACAGCTAATGAAGTACTTTTGGAGTGTAGTTACTGTTGTAATGTAGGAAATGTGGCAGACAATTTGCGCACAGCAAGTTCCCACACACAGCAATGTGAAAATGACCAGATAATCTGTTCTTCTGTGATGTTGATTGAGGGATAAATATTGGCCCAGGACACCGGGGATAACTCCTCTGCTCTTCGAAATAGTGCCATGGGATCTTTTACATCCACCTGAGAGCGCAGACGGGGCCTCGGTTTAACGTCTCATCTGAAAGACGGCACCTCCGACAGTGCAGCGCTCCCTCAGCACTGCCCCTCCGACAGTGCAGCACTCCCTCAGTACTGCCCCTCCTACAGTGCAGCACTCCCTCAGTACTGCCCCTCTGACAGTGCGGCGCTCCTTCAGCACTGCCTCTCCGACAGTGCAGCACTCCCTGGGAGTGTCAGCCTAGATTTTGTGCTTAAATCTCAGGTGTGGCACTGCGAAAGAGTAAATTGGGAAAAGCCTAAAATGACACTGTATTAACAGGTTAAATGGGATTTCTCAGTGTTTTAACAGAGCGTGGAAAAAGCTTCATAACGAACAGTTTTATTTCATAAATTAATCAGCCCACATATTACAACAGTGACGACACTCCAAAAGTACTTCATTGGCTGCAAAGCACTTTGAGACGTCCGGTGGTCGTGAAAGGCGCTATATAAATACCCACATTTTTCTTTACAAAATCCTTTTGTGACTTTGTCAGACTGACCAATTGTAAATAAGATGTTGGACGGAATCCCACAGGAAAGGGTGAACTGTAATATTCCCTGCTGCAAGTAGGTTTTTGAAACAGCCAAGGTGGAAAAGATGCGAATGAGGAAAATCTGTGAACAATATTCAGCCATTTTCTACTCAACTTAACAGTGAGTGAAAGGCAGACTGGACCATCCAGCTGCCAGATGTCTGCACATCCTCACATTACCTACAGCGGTTTCACAGATGTTTTTGGCATAGTTTAGGATCAACAACCTGGACATGTGTATTTTAGCATCATATTTTATCGCCCTATTACAGACTTTTATCTTAAAGTGTTAGATGTTTATTTACAAGAGATAAATGTGGTGCTAAACTGCAGTTTGGTGTTTAACGCCAGTGTTAGTGTCGTGCGACACTGGCACACCACGAAAGGTTTGTGTGTAATTTATAGGAAGCACCTGGTACCAACTGTATATCAAAGGCTGGTTTTAACCACATCTCGGTGTTTAAACATCTTGACAGAGCCCCCAAGATTCCATCAGCTCGTCGAGTCTTTCAGTCCTTTTGTTTTTGAATGTTCTTTGCTGCCGTATGTGGCCCATCAAACTGTCAGCATGGTCTAGTGACGGCACATTAGATTTATCACATTCAGATGCGGGTCTGGAGTCTAATTTTGTGTCTACATTTGTGTCAGCGTCAAGCAGTCTCCACGTCACAGCGGGAAACTTCGAGGCGCGAGACTTGGAAATTGGGTCAGTGAGATTGAACATAACTTGCATCGGTTGCCCAGGCAGAATATAATGTGGATGTTAGCTGACATTGTTAACGGTTCTCTCTCCTCAGTTACTGTCCCCCTCTCCTTCAAATCTGCCGTCATCACCCCTCAACCCCTCTGTCCCACCTCCAACCGCCCTTTCCTCTCAAAGTCCTTGAACGTGTTGTCGCCTCCCAAATCCGTGCCCATCTTTCCTGGAACTCCATGTTTGGACCTCTCCAATCAGGTCTCCACCCCTGTCGCAGCAAAGAAACAGCCCGTATCAAAGTCACAAATGACATCCTGTGTGATTCTGGCCATGATAAAGAATCCCTCTTCCTACTCGACCTGTTGGTGGCCTTTGACACATGTTGATCACTCTATCCTCTTCCTCCGTTGTCCGGAGCTTAGGATCGACACAGCTGAAAGCACGGCCACCAAGAGTGGGGCAAAGGAAGCAAGGATTGCACAAGAGGCCAGAATTGGAGGAGCACATTGATCTTGGAGGGAAGGAGTCACTGAGATAGGGAGGGGCAAGGCCATGGAGGGAAATGAACACGAGGACAGGAATTTTAAATTGGAGGCGTTGCCTGACCAGGAGCCCTTGTGGGTCAGCGAGCACAGGGGTGATGGGTGAACGGGATTGGTCCAAGTTAGGACATGGGGCAGCCGAGTTTTGAATGAGTTAAAGTTTATGCAGGGTAGAAGATGGGAGGCCAGCCAGGAGCGCATTGGAATAGTCAAGTGTAGAGATAACAAAGGCATGGATGAGGGTTTGAGCAGATGAGCTGAGGCGGGGCGGAAACGGGTGATGTGACAGTAAGCCATCCTGAGACGTACAAGCATTCTCCTCCCCAGCTGCCGCGCTTTAAGCCGACAGGGCTGCGGCGACTGCTCCAAGAAGTTACTATTCACGGGGCGGAAGGACAGGCTCGCCGAGCAAACTCTCACCTGGAAATATTGTCGGGGGAGCAGGCGGACAGGTTGGTGTCCACACTGTCAGAGCTGTCCATGCTCAGACCGTCGAAGGCGCTGTCCTTGAATCCGTTGTCAGTGTAGGGCGAGCGATCTCCGCCAGCACTCGCCTCATCCTGGGCCCTCAGCCTCTGCTCCTCACTGCCGCGCTGGTGCCGGGGTCCTGAGGGGGACAATATTTCAGTCAAACACTTTCACTTTACAGAACCAACTGCAGGTACAAAAACAGCCACTATCAAACCAGGCTGGAGAAAGAAAGACTTGCATTTATAAAGCGCCTTTCACGACCACCGGACGGCTCAAAGCGCTTTACAGCCAATGAAATACTTTTGGAGTGTAGTCACTGTTGTAATGTGGGAAACGCGGTAGCCAATTTGCGCACAGCAAGCTCCCACACACAGCAATGTGATAATGAGCAGATTATCAGTTCTTTTGTTATGTTGATTGAGGGATAAATATCGGTCTTTGGCCAGGGACTCCCAGGTGTCGGTGGGGATGTTGCACTTTATCACGGAGGCTTTGAGGATGTCCTTGAAACGTTTCCTCTGCCCACCTTTGGCTCATTTGCTGTGAAGGAATCACCACCGACACCTGGGAGTCCCTGGCCAAAGACCGCCCTAAGGGGAGGAAGTGCATCCGGGAGGGCGCTGAGCACCTCGAGGCTCATCGCCGAGAGCATGCAGAAATCAAGCGCAGGCAGCAGAAGGAGCGTGCGGCAAACCAGTCCCACCCTCCCTTTCCCTCAACGACTATCTGTCCCACCTGTGACAGAGGCTTTGGTTCTCGTATTGGACTGTTCAGTCACCTAAAGTCTCATTCTAAGAGTGGAAGCAAGTCTTCCTCGATTCCGAAATGACTGCCCATGATGAAATATTGGCCAGGACACCAGGGATAACTCCCCTGCTCTTCTTTGAAATAGTGCCATGGGATCTTTTACATCCACCTGAGGGTGCATACAGGGCCTCAGTTTAACATCTCATCCGAAAGACGGCACCTCCGACAGTGCAGCACTACCTCAGCACTGCACTGGGAGTGTCAGCCTAGATTTAGTGCTCAAGCCACTCGAGTGGGACTTGAACCCACAACCTTTTGACTCAGAGGCAAGTATGCTACTCACTGAGCCACAGCTGACAGTTGAGGGGAAAGAATTCCTTTGCGAGTACCAAGTAAAATAGATCAGAAAAGTGGTGATGGTCCAGAATCTATCATTTGGCACAGCTGCTAATCTAAGTACAATTAGAATACGTCGCCATTATCACCACTCTATCTCCCACCTCGGAACCAATCCCTTATCCAGGTCAGCAGCTTTTCCCCAGTTCCACGCAATGTAATTTTTGTTAACAGTCTCTTATGTGGAACTTTATCAAATGTCTTCTGGAAGTCCATATAAACACCATCCATTACACTCCCTTATCTACCATGTTAGTTACCGCCATAAGAAATAAGGTTCATTCCCACATTCTACCCTATGTAAACTGGAGGTGATCCAAAACTCGGCTGCCCCATGTCCTAACTCTTACCCGGTCCCGCTTACCCATCACCCCCTGTGTTCGCTGAGCTACATTGGCTCCTGGTTAAGCAACGCCTCGATTTCAAAATTCTCATCTTTATTTTCAAATCCCTCCATGGCCCTCGCCCCTCCCTATCTCTGTAATCTCCTCCAGCCCCACAACTCCCCGAGATGTCTACGCTCCTCTAATTCTGCCCTCTTGAGCATCCCTGATTATAATCGCTCAACCATTGGTGGCCGTGTCTTCTGTTGCCTGGGCCCCAGGCTCTGGAACTCCCTCCCTAAACCTCTCTGCCTCTCTACCTCTTTCCTCCTTCAAGACGCTCCTTAAAACCTACCCCTTTGACCCAGCTGTTGGTCACCTGCGCTAATTTCTACTTATATGGCTCGGTGTCAAATTTTTATCGCATAACATTCCTCTGAAGCACCTTGGGACGTTTTACTACGTTAAAGGCGCTATATAAATACAAGTGTTGTTGTTGTTATACATGTCTTGCCCTTCACAAATCCACGCTGGCTCTCTCTGATCAGTTCATAGTGTACACAAGAGCTCAATCAGTCTGTCCTCAGGAATGTAGGAACTTCATACTTGGTCATAAATCTTTCTGTACTGTCGCAATGGTGCAGTCTCCCAAACGCTGCACTCCATTTGGAGAGGACACGATCGCTGCACCATGCACACTTGTGTCCAACACCATTTAGTGAGAGGGTACAGCTGTGCTTGCACTTTGACCCCGACAAAGTGATTGTGAGCAGGCCGACTTTTACCCTCGTGCGCTGGTGTAAACGAGAACCATTGCACAAAACGTCTGGTTGATGTGTATTTACTTCATGGGTTCTTTGCTTAAGAATTCAGAGCAACACATTGCTATTAAGAATTAGTTGGTTTATTAGCAAAAGGTTTAACAATCACACTACACATTACAGTTCATCCACCAGGCTCACAACCACCTGCCTCATCGTGGATCCCCCGAACCCAACTGGCTGGGGTTTTATTGAATCTTGTGAACATCACGTGACTGGCTCAGCCACTCCCAACTCAACAACTCACAGGTACATGCATTACATCGGTGAAAGGGCGATAGGGTCTCCTCTAAAACAGCCCACCTCTAAAACAGGTCCCCCACCCTGGGTGGGTGAGGGGGATGGCCCCGGGGGTCTCCCCCCCTGGGTGGATGAGGGGGGTGGCCCTGGGGGTCTCCCCCCCTGGGTGGCTGAGGGAGGTGGCCCTGGAACCACACCCCTTACCCCTGCCGGGACTGCACTTGCTCAGATGTTGGCCACGGCCAGGATCGAGCTGGCCTGTGATGGCTCCGGTAGTCGGCTTGCCAGCACTCGAATAATGAGCACTTGGGGTCAGCAAGGCGGGAGCTGCCCCTGGACTCTGCGAGCTATTGCCCTTGAGGAAAGGCCAACTGGGGTAAATGTTTCTGGGGTGGGAGACCATTCAAAACCACCGAGAACGTTCCACTGAAGTTCACACGCAGCAGGTTGCCATTTGGAAGCCAGTTACGATCTCGAGAATCATGTCTGGAAACATACAGTTACTGCCTAGTCTCCTGCCATCTCTGTCTCTAACCCTAGGGGGCATTGGATGCTCACTGACCGACCAAACGTGACACAGAAGATCTCGCTACAACACTGCCACAACACTGACCGGCCCAGTGCGGCCTGGCTCTGGCTGGTCACTGGACGCGTGGCCCAACCATTCTATACTGAGTGGCAGGCACACCGCCGGGAGCCACGCCGACTGGTGAACTGAACGCCACCAGAACTTTCAGTGCCGTTCCCATGCTTACATCCTGGGATGCTACCCAACCCCCTCTCACCCTGGTAAATCGGCACACACAACCGTGCCAAGAAAGGGTTTGGGCAAAAAATCGCTGAAGATATTGGCACCATGGTCAAACATTCAAACCAGTTCATCACCAGCTCGGGACAGCCTGACCCCAGGAGAGACGTGAGTTGGGCAAAGAAAAAGATGTGATTGCACAAGAGAGTGTACCGAGGAGATTTACCAGGATATTGCCCGGACTGGAGAAATTTGGCTATGAGGAAAGATTGGATAGGCTGGGGTTGTTTTCTTTGGAACAGAGTAGGCTGAGGGGAGACTTTATTGAGGTGTATAAAATTATGAGGGGCCTGGATAGAGTGGGTAGGACGGACCTATTTCCCTTAGCAGAGGGGTCAACAACCAGGGGGCATAGATTTAAAGTAATTGGTAGGAGGTTTAGAGGGGATTTGAGGGGAAATGTCTTCACCCAGTGGGTGGTGGGGATCTGGAACTCACTGCCTGATAGGGTGCTCGAGGCAGAAACCCTCACCACATTTAAAAAGTACTTGGATGTGCACCTGAAGTGCTGCAACTTACAGGGCTACGGACCGAGAGCTGGAAAGTGGGATTAGGCTGGATAGCTCTTGGTCGGCCGGCGCGGACACGATGGGCCGAAATGGCCTCCTTCCGTGCTGTAAATTTCTATGGTTCTATGACAGTGAGCTGTAATGCATCAGCCATCAAGTTGAGGCTGTCTGTGGCAGTCAGCTATGTGTAAACCGGCTTTAAACAGATCCCGCCAAGAGTTTAAAGCTGCAATTAATTAGGCTGCAAACCCTAGGCTGGCACGGATTGCGAGTGTTCCTGAAAACATCTCCCAGCCAGCAGTAATCTACCCCAGTGTAAACACGGCCGAGGAGCCCACAGGCTGGACACATGTTAAACTCAACAACCCGAACCTGCCAATGAAGTTCAAATGTCAGAGGTCAGGACAGGCAGCACTTCTCAGCACGAATGTCCAGACCCTGGCCAGTTGCAGAACATTGCTCAATAGGAATTTCATCCAAATCCCGTTTTGCGATGAAAGTTAAATGTGCGACTGCCTTTGTCGGAGTGTAACGTGTATCCTCGCATCACAGGAACACAGGGCCAACGAGATCAAGACCCTTTTATATTTTTCAAACCAAACTCCGTCCGTGAAACTGTTCAACCCGTAAAACTCCCACAGCACAAAGGGCCCAGGTTGAGCTGCGATCGACAATGTACGCTTCACACAGATGCTGAACACACACTAAACTCAGACATGATGCTGGGTGGGACAGCCACATGGATGAACTGCCCAGTGGCAGTTGTGTGGAATGGAGATTGAATGGCATCAAGATAATGGGACTAAAGGCGGATAAATCCCCTGGATCTGATGGCTTGCATCCTAGGGTCTTAACACACGTAGCAGCAGGGATAGTGGATGCATTGGTTGTAATTTACCAAAATTCCCTGGATTCTGGGGAGGTCCCAGCAGATTGGAAAACTGCAAATGTAACACCCCGATTTAAAAAAGGAGGCAGACAAAAAGCAGGAAACTATAGACCAGTTAGCCTAACATCTGTCGTTGGGAAAATGCTGGAGTCCATTATTAAAGAAGCAGTAGCAGGACATTTGGAAAAACAAAATTCGGTCAGGCAGAGTCAGCATGGATTTATGAAGGGGAAGTCATGTTTGATAAATTTGCTAGAATTCTTTGAGGATGTAATGAACAGGGTGGATAAAGGGGAACCAGTGGATGTGGTCTTTTTGGACTTCCAGAAGGCATTTGAAAAGGTGCCACATAAAAGGTTACTGCACAAGATAAAAGTTCACGGGGTTGGGGGTGATATATTAGCATGGAGAGAGGATTGGCTAACTAACAGAGAACAGAGAGTAGGGATAAATGGTTCATTCTCGGGTTGGCAATCAGTAACCAGTGGGATGCCGCAGGGATCAGTGCTGAGACCCCAACTATTTACAATCTATATTAACGACTTGGAAGAAGGGACTGAGTGTACTGTAGCCAAGTTTGCTGATGATACAAAGATGGGAGGAAAAGCAATGTGTGAGGAGGAAACACACAATCTGCAAAAGGACATAGACAGGCTAAGTGAGTGAGCAAAAATTTGGCAGATGGAGTATAATGTTGGAAAGTGTGAGGTCATGCACTTTGGCAGAAAAAAATGAAAGAGCAAGTTATTATTTAAATGGAGAAAGATTGCAAAGTGCCGCAGTACAGCGGGACCTGGGGGTACTTGTGCATGAAACACAAAAGGATAGTATGCAAATGCAGCAAGTGATCAGGAAGGCCAATAGAATCTTAGCCTTTATTGCAAAGGGGATGGCATATAAAATCAGGGAAGTTTTGCTGCAGTTGTACAGGGTATTGGTGAGGCCACACCTGGAATACTGCGTGTAGTTTTGGTTTCCATATTTACGAAAGGATATATTTGCTTTGGAGGCAGTTCAGAGAAGGTTCACAAGGTTGATGCAAGAGATGAAGGGGTTGATTTATGAGGAAAGGTTGAGGAGGTTGGGCCTCTACTCATTGGAACTCAGAAGAATAAGAGGTGATCTTATCGAAACGTATAAGATTATGAGGGGGCTTGACAAGGTCGACACAGAGAGGATGTTTCCACTAATAGGGGAGACTAGAACTAGAGGGCATGATCTTAGAATAAGGGGCCGCCCATTTAAAACTGAGATGAGGAGAAATTTCTTTTTTCAGAGGATTGTGGATCTGTGGAATTCGCTGCCTCAGAGAGCTGTGGAAGCTGGGACATTGAATAAATTTAAGACAGATTTAGACAGTTTCTTAAACGATCAGGGAATAAGGGCTTATGGGGAGCGGGCAGGGAAGTGGACCTGAGTCCATGATCGGATCACCCATGATCTTATTGAATGGTGGAGCAGACTCGAGGGGCCGTATGGCCTACTCCTGCTCCAATTTCTTATTTTCTTATGTTCTTAGCCTATTTCACCTTCTCGCAAATTCCAACCTCAAATATATCCAATGTATAGAAGCTCTATAAATAAGAATTTATATAAATAAGGAGAGGTGTGAGTTCAGGGCCAGGAGCCCAGGGACAGCACAGGCCGGCCCACACTGCGATATGTGTGTGCACTAGGCCCGTGCGACAGAGCTGGTCTCCAGTCGTCTTGGTTAACCCTTGCCCCTGGACCAAGACCTAGCTCTGTCAAGCCCGTGTGGTGGCTGGTGTGCAACGGCCACCACACGTTAAAAAAATCCACGCACAGGCATCTTCCATCCTTCAGGATGTAGTTCGGGACCTGGAATATTAGGTCCTTCATTGACACACCTGTCAACTCATCCCTTTTTGGTGTGGAAGCAAGTCATCCTCGCTTCGAGGGACTGCCTATGATGATGATGAAATAAGACTTTAAAGAATTGTTTACCAGTGTAATGTGAAAATAGGACCATCATTCCCCGGAGGGCGGTAGTTACACAGATCAAAATCAGACTGCAATGGCAAATGTAACTGCAATGATTGCGACACTGGATTGTCCTGAATTCACCATTCACTGTTCCACACGCTCTCCAATAGCATGTTTCGCACTGGCCCCCATTTCAAACACATATTTAGAAATACGGATAGATTTTAATAAGAACATAAGAAATAGGAGCAGGAGTCGGACATACGGCCCCTCGAGCCTGCTCCACCATTTAATAAGATCATGACTGATCTGATCATGGACTCAGCTCCACTTCCCCGCCCGCTCCCCATAACCCTTTACTCCCTTATCGCTCAAAAATCTGTCTATCTCCGCCTTAAATATATTCAGTGACCCAGCCTCCACAGCTCTCTGGAGCAGAGAATTCCACAGATTTACAACCCTCTGAGAGAAGAAATTCCTCCTCATCTCAGTTTTAAATGGGCGACCCCTTATTCTGAGACCATGCCCCATAGTTCCAGATTCCCCCACGAGGGGAAACATCCTCCCTGCATCTACCTTGACAAGCCCCGTCAGAATCTTATACATTTCAATAAGATCACATCTCATTCTTCTAAATTCCAATGTGTATAGGCCCAACCTGCTCAACCTTTCCTCATAAGACAGCCCTTTCATCTCAGGAATCAACCAAGTGAGCCTTCTCAGAACTGCCTCTAATGCAAGTATATCCTTCCTTAAATACAAAGACCAAAACTGCACGCAGTACTCCAGATGTGGCCTCACCAATTCCATAACAGTTGTAGCAGGACTTCTCTGCTTTTATACTCCATCCCCCTTGCAATAAAGGCCAACATTTCCAGTACCCGATTGTAATCGGCTGGAGGAGATTGCCCACCCGTCACCCCCCCCGCTGCCACCGTCACCCGCCGCCCGTCACACCCCGCCCGTCATACACCCCACCTATAACATAACATTCTGTCACACCCCGCTGTCACATACCCCGCCCATCACACACCCCACCTGTAATATAACATTTTGTCACACACCCCGCCCGTCACACACCCCACCCGTCACACACCCCACCTGTAATATTACATTTTGTCACACACCCCGCCCATCACACCCTGCTCATCACACACCCCACCTGTAATATAACATTTTGTCACACACCTCGCCCGTCACACCCCGCCGTCACACACCCGTCATACACCACCCGTCACACCCTGCTCGTCACACACCCCGTTCGTAATATAACATTCTGTCACACACCCCGCCCGTCACATCCCACTCGTCACACATCCCGCCTGTAATATCACATTCTGTCACACACCCCGCCCATCACATACCGCCCATCACACCCTGTTCATCACACACCCCGCCTATCACATCCCACCATCACACTCCTCCCGTCACACACCGCCCGTCTCACCTTCCGCCTGTAATATAACATTCTGTCACACACCCCGCCCGTCACACCCCGTCCGTCACACCACGCCCGTCACACCACGCCCGTCACACCACGCCTGTCACACCACGCCTGTAATATAACATTCTGTCACACCCCGCCCATCACACCACGCCTGTCAAACTCTGCCTGTAATATAACATTCTGTCACACCCCACCTGTCACACCCCGCCCATCACACCACACCTGTCACACCCTGCCTGTAATATAACATTCTGTCACACCCCGCCTGTCACACCACGCCTGTAATATAACATTCTGTCACACCCCGCCTGTCACACCACGCCTGTAATATAACATTCTGTCACACCCCGCCTGTCACACCACGCCTGTAATATACCATTCTGTCACACCCCGCCTGTCACACCACGCCTGTAATATACCATTCTGTCACACCCCGCCCGTCACACCACACCTGTAATATAACATTCTGTCACACCCCGCCTGTCACAGCACACCTGTAATATAACATTCTGTCACACCCCGCCTGTCACACCACGCCTGTAATATACCATTCTGTCACACCCCGCCCGTCACACACCTGTAATATAACATTCTGTCACACCCCGCCTGTCACACCACACCTGTAATATAACATTCTGTCACACCCCGCCTGTCACACCACACCTGTAATATAACATTCTGTCACACCCCGCCTGTCACACCACGCCTGTAATATACCATTCTGTCACACCCCGCCCATCACACCACACCTGTAATATAACATTCTGTCACACCCCGCCTGTCACACCACGCCTGTAATATACCATTCTGTCACACCCCGCCCGTCACAGCTCGCCTGTAATATTACATTCTGTCACACACCCCGCCCGTCACACCCCAGGTGGAGGTGGCGAGAGCCTCGCCACCCTCGGCAGGCCGAGTTACGTTATTTACCTTTTCTGCGAGTCCCCTTGGAATGCGAGGCCGCCCCTAGAGAGGATCACCAAAATAAAATAAAATCAAATCCAGGAACTTTAACCTCAGCACTACTGAAAACCAGTTCACAAATTGTGTTTCATGTAATATGCGAGTAACTAGTTTCCTGTAACTTTCTGCTGCAGAATGTAAATGGCAGCAACTGAAACAGAAACACTTATCATTACACCAACATTCTTTACAAACCCACACATTGCGTATTCTTGTTAATATTTGTGGGGTATCACATTTTATAACTGATGAGGTCAGTGTCTGGATTTTTCACAAGAAAGAATTTCAGATCCTTATTTTAATTCGTCTCAATAATTATTCACATTTAATCTAACATTTTTATCAGATTTTATGCCTGCTTGATTATCCTTCCGATCTCAAAATAAGATCATAAGTTTTATGACATTTTCTGAGCGAAGGCTTCATGCGAAAACGACTTTACACCCCTTATTTATGTTTTACTTCCGAGGGAGGTGTGGGCTTAGAGTATTAATGAGAGTGAGAGAGAGAGACAAAGAGAGAATAATACCAGAGTTATCAGTGCTAAAGTGCACCTCTACATCTCTGCGTAATCTTTGCAGCAAACACCATTCTGTGACCTGTTTCTCAGTAACTGTAAACTGGCCGGCACGGTTTAATTTCTGCGTTCTCTCTGCGGGTCTTGCTGCAGGTGTGGCTGTCACATTGCCCCAAGTGCTCCCCTCCACGGAGAGCGTTTATGAAGCAGTTTCCAAGAGCCAGTTTTTCCCATCGGCTCCGGGAGAATTTTGTGTGTTTCCCCTCCCCACTGTAGCGGATAAATTGAGCATTCAGTAAGCGACCAACTGTTCTCAACTCAATATCACAAAATAAAGCACAGGCGCTTTAACTTTTGGCTTCTATTTGTGTCTCTAACCCTAACTCTAAACCTGCTTCTCTCTCAAGTAAAAAAATATATAAAGCAGTTGATAAACTGAGTTTGTGATAGTTAAAGTGAAACTCTGATGCGTGTGCAGGTACCATCGTACTGCAGTGTACAATACTTGGGTATACAAGGTATTGGGAATATCATATTGCAGTGTACACTGGGGTATACAGGGTATTGGGAACACCGAACTGCAGTGTACAATACTGGACCATACTGGGTATTGGGAACACCATACTGCAGTGTACAATACTGGGGTATAAATTCCCAGCACCATCCCGTCCCACTGGCCTTTAGCACGATGCACCGAAATGAACACCAGGGCATAAACTGTATAGGAAAGGGGCGCTGCCCTCTCATTCGGACCGTGAAAGATAACCACGGTAACCAGGCCTGCATCGCGTTGCCCCACTCACAGTGGTTTGCGGAGCGCGACTGTTTTCCGAATCACGACCGCCTGCGAAATACTGGAAGAGTAGATGGAGTGAGCAAACACACAGCCCTCTCCCACCCAGTCTACCAATACTCTCTTCATCAGGGCATTTCTGGCGAAGTGGACGATGTCATCGTGTCGTGGGATGTTTAGAATGCTGCCCATAGCTCCAAGACATCTTTCGATTTTGAGAAGATGACATAACCCTTGAAGTTAGTCGAGAAAAGAGTTAGCGTGTAGCTGCTCACAGACCCGGTCGCGGCGGACACAAAGATAACCAAGAGGAAAATCTGGAGCCCTACCTTTTTTCGATTTCCCTGCAGAGGAAAGAAAGATGAGAGAGTTAGTCAGTGACGGCGTCTGGCAAGCAGTGAGTTTAACCAGAACGTAACCGTCGATCGCCGCACTAATACCGCACCGTGCTAAAACCACGGCGCTCCCGGAAAAAGGTTAAACAACTGCACAAACGTGACACTGATATTGCCACGTGAAGTTGATATCAGCAGTATTCGGTGTGATCACTGCATGGTGTGGATAGAATCATCAGCACTCGACACAGATGATCACATTAAAACCCAAATCAGAATGGATTATCCATCTGATGATGTGCGTTAGAAAAGGATCATCGGATCCCGGTCGGATTCCCAACCCTCCAGGATTGCCCCGGGGTCTCCACGAATTAGCAGGTATGATTAAGAAGTTTGCAGATGATCGGCTGTGTGGTTGATAATGAAGAAATATAGAAAATAGGTGCAGGAACAGGCCATTCGGCCCCTCGAGCCTGCACCACCATTCAATATGATCATGGCTGATCATGCAACTTCAGTACCCCTTTCCTGCCTTCTCTCCATACCCCTTGATCCCTTTAGCTGTAACTCCCTTTTGAATATATCTAACGAACTGGACTCAGCAACTTTCTGTGCTAGAGAATTCCACAGGTTCACAATTCTCTGGGAGAAGAAAGCTGCGGACTGCAGAAAGATATCAATGTACTGGTTAGGTGGGCAGAACAGTGGCAAATGGAATTTAATCCAGAGAAGTGTGAGGTAATGCATTTGGGGAGGGCTAACAAGGCAAGGGAATACACATTAAATGGTAGGACACTGAGAAGTGTAGAGGAACAAAGGGACCTTGGAGTGCATGTCCACAGATCCCTGAAGGTAGCAGGCCAGGTAGATAAGGTGGTTAAGAAGACATATGGAATACTTGCCTTTATTAGCCGAAGCATAGAATACAAGAGCAGGGGGTTATGCTTGAACTGTATAAAACACTGGTTAGGCCACAGCTGGAGTACTGTGTGCAGTTCTGGTCACCACATTACAGGAAGGATGTGATTGCACTGGAGAATTTTAGCTATGAGGACAGATTGGATAGATTGGGTTTGGTTTCTTTGGAACAGAGGAGACTAAGGGGAGACCTGATTGTGGTGTATAAAATTATGAGGGGTCGAGATAAGAGTGGATAGGATGGACCTATTTCCCTTAGCAGAGGGGTCAACAACCAGGGGGCATAGATTTAAAGTAATTGGGGGGAGGTTGAGAGGGGATTTGAGGGGAAATGTCTTCACCCAGAGAGTGGTGGGGGTCTAGAACTCACTGCCTGAAAGGGTGGTAGAGGCAGAAACCCTCACCACATTTAATAAGTACCTGGATGTGCACCTGAAGTGCTGTAACCTGCAGGGCTACGGACCCAGAGCTGGAAAGTGGGATTAGGCTGGATAGCTCTTGGTCGGCCGGCGCGGACACGATGGGCCGAAATGGCCTCCTTCCGTGCTGTAAATTTCTATGATGCTATTCTATGAAGGATAGGACGGCTGAGACGCAGACTGTCACTGTTCCACAGCCCAGCTAGCTGGAGCATGGAGCTATGGACAGGGTTATTAGTTAATCTTTAGTAAACTGCTGGAGAGAAACACGAGATGGGCCGTAATTATCGAGGAAGGGTTATTTGGGGGAGGATGTGTTGAGGAAGTGAGGCCCAGGGTGTGTTCATTCTGTGTGGGAACACAGTTATTGTCACAACTTGCAGCTCTCGGTCCGTAGCCCTGTAGGTTACGGCACTTCAGGTGCACATCCAAGTACATTTTAAATGTGGTGAGGGTTTCTGCCTCTACCACCCTTTCAGGCAGTGAGTTCCAGACCCCCACCACCCTCTGGGTGAAGGAATTTCCTCTCAAATCCCCTCTAAACCTCCCCCCAATTACTTTAAATCTATGTCCCCTGGTTGTTAACCCCTCTGCTAAGGGAAATAGATCCTTCCTATCCACTCTATCCAGGCCCCTCATAATTTTATACACCTGAATAAGGTCTCCCCTCAGCCTCCTCTTCCAAAGAAAACAACCCCAGCCTATCGATTCTTTCCTCATAGCTAAAATTCTCCAGTCCCGGCAACATCCTGGTAAATCTCCTCTGTACCTTCTCTACTGCAAATTCACCGTGGATTTCACGTCCATCCCGGAGTTACAGGCAGGGTCCACACTGCAGGTGGGCAAGGGTGTCTTGCTACAGCATTTTCAAAACCCAAGTCCCTTACAGAACAACAAAGAGCAGTAAAGGCTGGGAGCACTCAGCGGGTGAGGCAACATGTGTGGGGAGCAGCGGAGATTGGATTTAGTGTGTGCTGCCGTCCTACAAGCACTCACACCTAGAACACAAAGTCTCCAGAGGAGCCCACTGACCTGCTCCCGACACTTTCTGCTCCTGCCTCACATTTCCAGCACCTGCAGTTTTATATCTTTTGCTCATAATTTTCAATATGTCAAAACACCCACTGAGAATTCTGTCTGGTTTGTTGCAAGTGGGGCCTGAGGCTCGGGCCTCTGTGACACACAATTAAAATGGGCTCAGCAGACAGCGAATGTTTTTATAGTTCGTTTAGACGAGCTGGTGTTTCTCATTTCCTCCGATACATGATCGTCTCGGGATTACAGGCACCGACAGCCTTTTCAAGGTGCTACCACGTCTGGATATGTTGCAGAGCTTCCAGAATAAACTATTTACTGAAGCATGGCTTCTTTACAAAAGAACTGTCCTGTAATTTAACTTAACCAATCTCCTTTACACATACAGCAAGAAGAGGAAAGACATGCTGGGCTACGGGGGCAGAGCAGGGAAGTGGGACTCGTTGGATAGTTCATTCAAAGAGCCGGCACAGGCTCGATGGGCCGAAGGATTCTAATATTACACAATAAGATCACTTCTCAGTCTTCTAAACTCCAATGAGTACAGGCCCAACCTGCCCAACCTTTCTTCATAAGACAGCCCCTTCATCTCAGGAATCAACCAGTGAACTGCCTCCAATGCAAGGGATATACGAAAATGCTGGCGCTAAATTTAACCGACCCATTACTCATGCGCCGATCTCCGACTGCAATCCTGGGAAACGCCAAGTCTTAAGGGCGCAGCATAGTAACGCACCCATTACAGTTTTCAAAACCACTTGCTATCAAGCTGCACTGTTACGTCTGTCTGCCGCAGCAAACTGGGAGGCTCACGCACCGTGCTGTATGTAAACGTTGCACTGGCCGTGACCGCCGAGGGAAGCGCTTTCTCATCCCAGATCAGCAGGTTCAGACCGATATTACTCACAGCAGGGACATTATATGAGTACTACATACCTTTGTGCCCTTGTAGCCTCCTGATGTCCAACTCCTTGACACTCGCTGTCAGGCTGTGAGGTAGAATATTGCTGCAGCTGCTACTTTGGCCGAGGGGTAAGTGAGGCTGTGGAACAGATAGAACAGGAACCAACTATTCACCAAATAATAGGACTTTTCCAAAATACTTCACTGAAACCGCGACTCATTATTGGCAATTGTAATCCCTCTATTCACATAAATGGATTCAGTGTTGGGAAATTAGGTGGAGTGGAACATGGCACAGAATAAGTTCGGTGGAGCTAGGCTTGAAGGGAGTGCGTGTTGGAGATGGCGACAATGCCTTATCAGGATTCTCCGACTCCCAGTCCCTTCAACAGAAATTCTGGCTTGAGGAGAAACTTCTTCACTCAGAGAATTGTGAACCTATGGAATTCTCTACCACAGAAAGTTGTTGAGGCCAATTCGTTAGATATATTCAAAAGGAAGCTAGATGTGGCCCTTACAGCTAAAGGGATCAAGGAGTATGGAGAGAAAGCAGGAAGGGGGTACTGAAGTTGAATGATCAGCCATAATCATATTGAATGGTGGTGCAGGCTCGAAGGGCCAAATGGCCTACTCCTGCACCTATTTTCTATGTTTCTATGTTTCCATGTTTCTATGAACTGCAGGCCCCGTGAATTTCACATCGGACGTTTCCTCCCCTAAAAGGATTACCTTGAAACTAAAATGGTGAAAAAGCTCAAAGATATGTTACTGCAGTTGCCAGTCCCACAGTGGGCAGACTGGAGTTATACTGTGGAGTGTGCGTCACTGCTGGTCACACGGAAGGAACTCCCATGCCCAGCTCCCTCCCAAGGAACAAATTGTTTATATTAGGGGAGCACGAGCAGCTTGAAAAATGTTGGAAAATGCCGGATCGAATTTCTGTGGTAGGTTCTCCAGTCTCCCACAGTACCATCGTCGGGATCTGGGCAGAGTTTCCCAGAGTCTGCCTGTAACCTGCTCCGACCGTCGGCGGATGCTCACTTCCACCATTTTATTACTGGAAAGGACAATTTGCCGGAAGTATCCACGAGGACGTTTCCCTGATGGGCCGCACAATTTCGGCGGATAAAAAGAGAAAGGTGTGCGTTTATACAGCCCCTTTTCAGGACATCCCAACGCACTTTACAGCCAATAATGGACATTTGATGTGTAGTCACTGTTATATCATAGAATCATAGAAATTTACAGCACGGAAGGAGGCCATTTTGGCCCATCGTGTCCATGCCGGCCGACAATATAGGAAATATGGCAGCCACATTGCGCACAGCAAGGTCCCACAAACAGCAATGTGATAAATGACAAGATAATCTGTTTTAGTGATATTGGTTGTGGGGTAAATATTGGCCAGGACACCGGGGAGAATCTCCCTGCTCTTCCAATAGTGCCAGGGAATCTTTTACATTCACCTGAGAGGGCAGAATAGGCCTCGAATTAATGCCTCCTCCGAAAAACAGCCCCTCTGCACTGGGAGTGTCAGCTTGGATTATGGGCTCAAGTTCCTATATCTGGTAGGACAGGTTTCAATGACTGACGGGAAAATCCCCCAGCAAATTCCCGGCGATGTGTGTATATTAAAGCTCGCGGCAGTTTTTGCACAACACAACTCGTAGTGAAGGATCCTCTTGGGAAGAGTGATCATAGCATGGTAGAATTTCAAATTCAGTTTGAGGGTGAGAAAGCTAGGTCTCAAACTAGTGTGCTCAACTTAAATAAAGGTAATTACAAATGTATGAAGGCAGAGTTGGTTAAAGTGGACTGGGAAAATATATTAAAGGGTAAGACTTTAGAAAAGCAGTGGTAAACATTTAAGGAGATATTTCTTAATTCTCAGCAAAGATATATTCCAGTGAGAAACAAAGACTCTCAGAGAAGGATGAACTATCCATGACTAACTAAGGAAGTAAAGGATGGTATACAATTGAAAACAAAGGCATACAATGTTGCGAAGAACAGTGGAAAGCCAGAGGATTGTGAAATTTTTAGAAACCAGCAAAGGACGACAAAAAAGTGATAAAGGCAGAGAAGATTGGCAGAGGGATGAGAACCTGAGAACAAATTCAATAGGGAAGTAAAGCTGAAATTGCAAAGCAAGAATGTAGAAAGTGAATTTGTAAGACAGAGAAAACAAGGGTTAGTAAGTAGTAATTAAGGAGGTCTTCCTGTGTGAAATGGTATATACCTCAATGCAAGGAGTACAGGGAATAAGGCAGATGAGCTGTGAGCACAGGTAGACACTTGGGATTATGATATTATAGCTATTACAGAGACATGGCTGAAAGAGGGGCAGGTTTGGCAGTTCAATAGTCCTGGTTACAGGATTTTTAGATAGGACAGAGAGGAGGGTAAAAAAGGGGGGGGGGGTTGTGATACTGATTAAAGAAACTATTACAGCGGTGAGGAGGGATGATATGTTAGAGGGATCATCAAATGAGGCCATATGGGTTGAACAGAAAAATAAAAAAGGGGCAATCACACTGCTGGGAGTGTATTATAGACCCCCAAACAATGGGAGGGAGATAGAGGAGCAAATATGTAGGCAAATTGCTATGAATTCTAAAGCCATAGAGCAGTAATAGTAGGGGATTCCAATTATTCTAATATTGATTGGGACAAATATAGTGTGAAGGGTATAGAGGGTGCGGAATTCCTAAAATGCATTCAAGAGAACTTTTTTAGTCAGTATGTAGCAAGCCCAACACGAGAGGGGGCGGTCTTGGATTTAGTTTTGGGGAAGGGGTATCAGTGGGAGAGCATTTGGGTGCCAGTGATCATAATTCAGTCAGATTTAAGGTAGTTATGGATAAGGACAAGTATAGACCAGGAATAAAAGTCCCAAATTGAGGAAAAGCTAACTTTGCTAAATTGAGGAGTGATTTGGCCATAATGGACTGGAAACAGCTACTTGTTGGTAAATCAGTGTCAGAACAGTGGGAGGCATTCAAGGAGGAGATCCGGAAGGCTTAGGCCAAACATGTGGCCTTAAAGAAAAAGGGTAGGAATAACAATTCTGGAGCATTCTGGATGTCTAGGGGCTTAGAGGGAAGGATTAAGAAAAAAAGGGAAGCTCATGTCATATACCGACGGCTAAATACGGTAAAATCTCTGGAGGAATACAGGAAGTTCAGAGGTGAAATTAAAAAGGATATTAGGAAAGCTAAGAGAGAGCATGAAAAATTCTTGGCCAGTAAAATCAAGGAAAACCCAAAGATGTTCTATAAATATATTAAGAGCAAGAGGATAACTAAAGAAAGGACAGGGCTTATTAGAGATCTTTGTGTGGAGGTGGAAGATGTTGGTATAATTCTTAATGAACACTTTGTGTTTGTTTTCACATTGAAAGGGGCAATGCAGATACTGCTATCGAGGAGGAGTGTGAGATTCTGGGCGAAATAGACATAGTGAGAGAGGAGGTATTGGGGGTTTAGAAGCTTTGAAAGTGGATAAGTCCCCAGGCTCTGGCCTGGTAAGTGGAGCTGAGTCCATGGCCAGATCAGCCACGATCTTGTTGAATGGCGGAGCAGGCTCGAGGGGCTAGATGGCCTACTCCTGTTCCTAATTCTTATGTAAATGCATCACAGGCTGTTGAGCGAAGCAAGAGAGGAAATAGCAGAGGCCTTGACCATCATTTTCTAGTCCTCTTTGGACTCAGGTATGGTGCTGGAGGACAGGAGGACTGCTAATGTGGTACTCTTATTTAAGAAGGGAGAAAGGGATAGGCCGAGTAATTACAGGCCTGTCAACCTAACCTCAGTGGTGGGATAATTATTGGAAAAAATCCTGAAGGACAGAATAAATCTACATTTAGAAAGGCAAAGATTAATCAGGGACAGTCAGCACAGATTTGTAAAGGGAAGAGCATGTTTGACTAACCTAATTGAATTTTTCGAGGAGGTAACCAAGAGTGTCGATGAGGGTAGTGTGTACGATGTAGTATATCTGGACTTCAGCAAAACTTTTGATAAGGTCCCACATGGCAGACTGGTCACGAAGGTGAAAGCCCATGGGATCCAGGGCAAAGTGGTAAGTTGGATCCAAATTGGTTTAGAGGTAGGAAGCAAAGAGTAATGGTTGATGGGTGTTTTTGTGACTGGAAGGATGTTTCCAGTGGGGTTCCGCAGGGCTCAGTACTGGGTCCCTTGCTTTTTGTGGTATACATCAATGATCTATATTTGAATATAGGGAATATGATTAAGAAATTTGACACTAAAATTGGCTGTGTGGTTGATAATGAAGAGGAAAGTCATGGACTGCAATGCCAGTTCATTGGATATATTCAAGAGGGAATTAGATATGGCCTTTACGGCTAAAAAGATCAAGGGGTATGGAGAGAAAACAGGAAAGGGGTACTGAGGGAATGATCAGCCATGATCTTATTGAATGGCGGTGCAGGCTCGAAGGGCTGAATGGCCTACTCCTACAACTATTTTCTATGTTTCTATGTTTCTATGTTACGATATCAATCTACTGGTCAGGTAGGTAGAACAGTGGCAAATGGAATTTAATTCAGAGAAGTATAAGATAATGCACTTATGGAGGGCTAATAAGGAAAGGGTATACAAAATCAATGGTAGGTCATTAAGGAGTGTAGATGAATAAAGGCACTCTGGCGTGCTTGTCCACAGATCCCTGAAAGTAGCAGGCCAGGTGGATAAAGTGGTTAAGAAGGCATACGGAATGCTTGCCTTTATTAGCCGAGGCATAGAATATAAGAGCAGGGAGGTTATGCTTAAATTGTATAATACACTGGTTGGGCCACAGCTGGAATACTGCGTGCAGTTCTGGTCGCCGTATTATAGGAAGGACGTGATTGCACTGGAGAGGGAGCAGAGGAGATTTACAAGGATGTTGCATGGAATAGAGAATCTTAGCTATGAGGATAAATTGGACAGGCTGGGTTTGTTCTCATTGGAACAGAAGAGGCTGAGGAGAGACCTTATTGAGGTGTATAAAATTTTGAAGGGCCTGGACATAGTGGATAGTAAGGATCTATTTCCATTGGTGGAGGGGTCTATAACGAGGGGGCATTGTTTTAAGGTGCTTGGTAAAAGGTTTAAAGGGGATTTGAGGGGAAGCTTCTTCACACAGAGGGTTGTGGGGGTCTAGAACTCGCTGCCTGGAAGAGTGATGGATGCATAAACCCTCACCACTTTTAAGCGATGGTTGGATGGGTACCTAAAGTGCCGTAACCTGCAGGGTTAAGGACCTAGAGCTGGTAAGTGAGATTAGACTGGATAGCCTCTTGTTGGTTGGGGCAGATATAATGGTAAGTACTGCAGGGAATAGAATACGGCCAGGGTGATCTCCTGGACTAGTTTCGATCATCTGGATGGGTCGGAGAGGAATTTTCCCAGATTTTTTTCCCCAATTGGCCTGGGTTTTTATCTGTTTGTTTGCCTCTCCCAGGAGATCGTATGGCTCTGGTTGGGGTGAAGTGCAAAATGTTGCGATACATGGGGTGTCGCAGTTGTGTGAGGCGGACTGGTTGGGCTGGGTGCTCTTTACCTTTCCGTCATTGTTCACAGGTTTATATGTAACCTTCTGGGGTGCTGACCGAGGGCGTGCGGCTCTTTGTCGCGCGCGGAAACGATGGGCCGAAATGGCCTCCTTCTGCACTGTAAATTTCTATGTCTCTATGTTTCTAAGATAGCATATGAGAGTAAACTAGCAAGAAATATAAAAACAGTTTGTAAGAGTTTCTACAGGTATATAAAAAGGAAGAGAGTGGCTAAAGTAACTGTTGGTCCCTCAGAGGATGAGACTGGGGAATTAATAATGGGGAACAGGGAAATGGCAGAGACTTTGAACAAATATTTTGTATCGGTCTTCACGGTAGAGGACACTAAAACATCCCAATAACTGATAAACAAGGAGCTAGTGGAGGGCGGGGGGGAACTTATTACAATCACTATCACTAGCGATAAAATACTAGGCAAACTAATGGGACTAAAGGCTGACAAGTCCCCTGGATCTGATGGCCTGCATCCTAGGGTGGTAAAATAAGTGGCTGCAGAGATAGTGGATGCATTGGTTGTAATCTACCAAAACTCCCTGGATTCTGGGGTGGTCCCAGCGGATTGGAAAACCGCAAACGTAATGCCCTTATTTAAAAAAGGAGGCAAACAGAAAGCAGGAAACTATAGACCAGTTAGCCTAACATCTGTCATTGGGAAAATGCTGGAGTCCATCATTAAGGGATCAGTAGCAGTCAAACAGAGTCAGCATGGTTTTATGAAAGGGAAATCATGTTTGACAAAGTTGCTGCAATTCTTTGATGATGTAACGAACAGGGTGGATAAGGGGGAACCAGTGGATGTGATGTATTTGGATTTCCAGAAAGCATTCGATAAGGTGCCACATAAAAGGTTACTGCACAAGATAAAAGTTCATGGGTTGGGGGTAATATATTAGCATGGATAGAGGATTGGCTAACTAACAGAAAACGGAGAGTCGGGATAAATGGGTCATTTTCCTGTTGGCAAACTGTAATTAGTGGGGTGCCACAGGGATCAGTGCTGGGGCCTCAACTATTTACAATCTATATTAATGACTTGGATGAAGGGACCGAGTGTAATGTAGCCAAATTTGCTGATGATACGAAGATGGCTGGGAAAGCAAATTGTGAGGAGGACACAAAAAATCTGCAAAGGGATATAGACAGGCTCAGTGAGTGGGCAAACATTTGGCAGATGGAGTATAATGTGGGAAAATGTGAGTTTGTCCACTTTGCTGAAAAAATAAAAAAGCAAATTACTATTTAAATGGAGAGAGGTTACAAAATACAGCAGTATAGAGGGATCTGGAGGTTCTTGTACATGAAACACAAAAAGTTAGCATGCAGGTACAGCAAGTAATCAGGAAGGCAAATGGAATGTTGGCCTTTATTGCAAAGGGATGTAGTTTAAAAGCAGAGAAATCCTGCTACATAGCATTGGTAAGACCACATCTGAAGTACTGCGTACAGTTTTGGTCTCTCGTGGGGGAATCTAGAACTAGGGGGCATAGTTTCAGAATAAGGGGTCGCCCATTTAGGACAGAAATGGGGATGAACATCTTCTCTCAGAAGGTCATGAATCTTTGGAATTCTCCACCCCAGAGAGCTGTGGAGGCTGGGTCATTGAATATATTTAAGGCGGAAATAGACAGATTTTTGAGCGATAAGGGAGTGAAGGGTTATGAGGAGCGGGCAGGAAAGTGGAGTTGAGTCCAAGATCAGATCAGCCATGATCTTATTGAATGGTGGAGCAGGCTCGAGGGGCCAAATGGCCGACTCCTGCTCCTATTTCTTATGTTCTTATGTTACAACACACAACTCATTGCACACAGCCACGAGGCAAGATTTTGTGCATCCCTGTTAATACTTGACCTGTTCTAGAAGTGAAACTCAACCAGATCTGGACATGGACGAGGCCCCCCATTCACACCAGTAAATGTAGAATAATTGACCCTGAGTCTTTACACTCTTCTCGAACAGGGGCCATTTCACGAGCTGCCCACTGACTGAGAATAACCCCCTCTTTCAGTCTTGCCAGAGTTCTATGTGTGCAAGTGGCAGAAATTTGATGTGTGTGTGGAACAAAGCCTCCAAGAGTTGTCTGTATCCTTGCTTCTCAGCCTCGTGTAGTTTCATGAAAGCTGCCTTCAGATTAACAAGCAAAACCAAAAATCGTTCCACCTTAATATCCACCTTAACATCCAGCTTTTAATTAAAGAAATGTCTTTCATCCTTCAAGCACAGGACGTGGGGGCCTTATTGGGTGTGACTCTGTTTCCCAGCTTTATAACCTGGGTCAAAGTTCAGGCGACCGTTAAATTGAATCCTCCTGTTCCATTTGCCCCGAGCCCCTGTCTTGCATCCATGTGAGAAATTAAACCAGGGTCCCTCAAGGCCATTTTTTGATGTTCCCTGACTTATTTGCGAATGTGTAAGCTCTATTAAATAAAATGTAATGTATCAGAATGAGGAGCTTGAACAAACACTGCTTACAGAGCAAGTGCTGTCCAAGCAGATAAACCAGCAGTCAATTCCTTCTCAAATTATTTCATATCTGAGTCTAATTGGCAAAACTAACCCATGGTGGAACTCTCGCTCAATGGGAGAGCAGATCGGAGAATCGTCTGCTCTAGAGATGTGCTGATTTCCCAGTCACTAAATTTAATGCCTGGATAAATCGGGAGTGCCATGCATTTGACACACACTCTGATTGGTGCCCAGCTAAACATTCAGAGACCTGGACAAGTATTAAAAGGGATGCACAAAATCTTGACTCATGGCTGTGTGCGATGAGTTGTGTGTCGTGTTGTACAAAAGCCGGCGTGATCTTTAATATACCATTTCCAACATTCCATTGACTCTGGATCAGTTCCTATAGAGTGGAGGGTAGCCAATGTAACCCCACTTTTTAAAAAAGGAGGGAGAGAGAAAACAGGGAATTATAGACCGGTCAGCCTGACCTCGGTAGTGGGTAAAATGATGGAATCAATTATTAAGGATGTCATAGCAGTGCATTTGGAAAGAGGTGACATGATAGGTCCAAGTCAGCATGGATTTGTGAAAGGGAAATCATGCTTGACAAATCTTCTGGAATTTTTTGAGGATGTTTCCAGTAGAGTGGACAAGGGAGAACCAGTTGATGTGGTATATTTGGACTTTCAGAAGGCGTTCGACAAGGTCCCACACAAGAGATTAATGTGCAAAGTTAAAGCACATGGGATTGGGGGTAGTGTGCTGACGTGGATTGAGAACTGGTTGTCAGACAGGAAGCAAAGAGTAGGAGTAAATGGGTACTTTTCAGAATGGCAGGCAGTGACTAGTGGGGTACCGCAAGGTTCTGTGCTGGGGCCCCAGCTGTTTACATTGTACATTAATGATTTAGATGAGGGGATTAAATGTAATATCTCCAAATTTGCGGATGACACTAAGTTGGGTGGCAGTGTGAGCTGCGAGGAGGATGCTGTGAGGCTGCAGAGCGACTTGGATAGGTTAGGTGAGTGGGCAAATGCATGGCAGATGAAGTATAATGTGGATAAATGTGAGGTTATCCACTTTGGTGATAAAAACAGAGAGACAGACTATTATCTGAATGGTGACAGATTAGGAAAAGGGGAGGTGCAAAGAGACCTGGGTGTCATGGTACATCAGTCATTGAAGGTTGGCATGCAGGTGGAGCAGGCGGTTAAGAAAGCAAATGGCATGTTGGCCTTCATAGCAAGGGGATTTGAGTACAGGGGCAGGGAGGTGTTGCTACAGTTGTACAGGGCATTGGTGAGGCCACACCTGGAGTATTGTGTACAGTTTTGGTCTCCTAACCTGAGGAAGGACATTCTTGCTATTGAGGGAGTGCAGCGAAGGTTCACCAGACTGATTCCCGGGATGGCGGGACTGACCTATCAAGAAAGACTGGATCAACTGGGCTTGTATTCACTGGAGTTCAGAAGAATGAGAGGGGACCTCATTGAAACATTTAAAATTCTGACGGGGTTAGACAGGTTAGATGCAGGAAGAATGTTCCCAATGTTGGGGAAGTCCAGAACCAGAGGTCACAGTCTAAGGATAAGGGGTAAGCCATTTAGGACCGACACGCTGGTTCTTCACCCAGAGAGTGGTGAATCTGTGGAATTCTCTACCACAGAAAGTTGTTGAGGCCAATTCACTAAATATATTCAAAAAGGAGTTAGATGAGGTCCTTACTACTCGGGGGATCAAGGGGTATGGCGAGAAAGCAGGAATGGGGTACTGAAGTTGAATGTTCAGCCATGAACTCATTGAATGGCGGTGCAGGCTAGAAGGGCCGAATGGCCTACTCCTGCACCTATTTTCTATGTTTCTATGTTTCTATACACACATCGCCGGGAATTTCTTGAGGGATTCACTCGATCAGTCATTGAAACTCCGTTCACACTCCTATCAGGGCCAGGTGAAGCAGGTGCGTTCCCTCCCCCACAGTCCTGGCGATCGCTCCCCGCCCCCCCTCGGTCTTATCTGAGGGCCGCTGCCCATTGGTGGGAGCTGCCGCTACAGGAATGACAGGCACTGCCATCCCATTTCCCCCCCAAGAGGCAGATGACACCCAGGCCCAATTTCGGGCCCAGTCTAATTTCTACTCCAAAGCAACTCCAAGCGTGTCTGGAACGCGCAAGGGTCTGCTAGAGACCGGAGAATAATGGCACCATTTAGCTTTCACACAATCAGCACTGTAATGTATTTGCTTCATGGGTTCTTTGATTCAGAATTTATCGCAACACATTGCTATTAAGAACTCGTTAGTTTATTAGCAAAGGTTTATCAATCACACTACACATTACCAGTTCATCCACCAGGCTCACAACCACCTGCCTCATCGTGGATCCCCCGAACCCAACTGACTGGGGTTTTATTGAGTCTTGTGACCATCATGTGACTAGCTAAGCCACTCCCAACTCAACAGTTCTACAACTATTTTCGTTGCATCTGTAAATTAAATGCCCCCTTACTAAAACCGACAATTTAAACAAATTAAACTTTAAAGGTTAAATTAAAATTTGGTTGCCGGGGGTGATGATGCACTCCAGTCCCTCCGGTGCCCACCTCTCGCAGAAGGCCGCGAGCGTACCAGTGGACACCACGTGCTCCATCTCCAGGGACACCCTGGCTCGGATGTAACCATGAAATAGAGGCAGGCAGTCGGGCCGAACGACCCCCGCAACCGCCCGTGGCCTGGACCGGTTAATGGCCTCTTGGCCGTGCCCAGGAGCAGTCCTCCGAGGAGGCCTTCCGACCTGTCCGCTCCACTCTGCACAGGGTGCCCAAAGATCAGGAGCATGGGACTGAAGTGCAACTAGAATTTGAGGAGCAGCCCCTTCAAATAATGGAACAGGGGCTGCAACATCACACATTCCATAAACACATGCAACACGGATTTCTCCACACTGCAGAAATTACAGGCGGCCTGGGAGCCCGTGAACCAACTTAAAAACCGATTGCACGGGACTGCTCCGTGCATCACCCTCCAGGCCAAGTCCCCAATAAATAAAGAGAGGACTCCTGCATAGAGTGCACTCCACTGGGGACAAACCGCCTCCTCTGGACGGCAAGATGATGCGCCATGGTGTGTCCGGACGGCAGACGAGGATGGCAAGGTGGAGAATGTGCAAGAGCAGCCGTACAGGAATCCCCTCTCAACAGCTCCACAAAACTGTGAGCATACTCACAGGTGCACATATTACAAGCCCCCGCTTTGTTCGTGGTTATTCTATTCTTAGACTGACCTTCGGGGTGGAACTGCGGCCCAGAGTTGAGCTATTATACTTGGATGCGGAAGCCGAGCTGGACTTTTTCCTCGGCACCGTGTCACTCAGATACAAACCCTCCTTCTGTTGCTTTTTCCTGTCCTCCAGAGTCCGGAAGTTCTTTGAAATGAAACGTGATATATTCAAATGAGTACCTTGAACCAACAAGTGCGTCCAGAGCAAACTTTAATAACAACTATATATACACATAGGGTTGTAGTAATACCCACCCTCCTGTATGGCTCAGAGACATGGACCATGTACAGTAGACACCTCAAGTCGCTGGAGAACTACCACCAACGATGTCTCCGCAAGATCCTACAAATCCCCTGGGAGGACAGACGCACCAACATTAGCGTCCTCATCCAGGCCAACATCCCCAGCATTGAAGCACTGACCACACTTGATCAGCTCCGCTGGGCAGGCCACATTGTCCGCAGGCCAGACACGAGACTCGCAAAGCAAGTGCTCTATTCGAAACTCATTCACGGCAAACGAGCCAAAGGTGGGCAGCGGAAACATTACAAGGACACCCTCAAGGTCTCCCTGATAAAGTGCGACATCCCCACTGACACCTGGGAGTCCCTGGTCAAAGACCGCCCTAAGTGGAGGAAGTGCATCCGAGAGGGCACTGAGCACCTCAAACCTCGTCGCAGAGAGCATGCAGAAATCAAGCGCAGGCAGCGGAAGGAGCGTTTGGCAAACCTGTCCCACCCTCCCTTACTCTCAATGACTATCTGTCCCACCTGTGACAGGGACTGTGGTTCTCGTATTGGACTGTTCAGCCACCTAAGAACTCATGTTTTGAGTGGAAGCAAGACTTCCTCGATTCCGAGGGACTGCCTATGATGATGATGATGATGACATAATTGAAAGGCATGTGTTGAAGGTACATTTACTTCCTGTATCACTGTCCCTGTCACACTTTGTTGAGAATTCCCCCATCGGTTATAAAACAACTGATTCACCCCCGCACTGGGGGGGTTTAATGAACAGTCACCGTGATAATTCACCCCCCACCCCCAAAACCCACAGTGCAGGCAAACAATGTAGTTCGCATCAGTTGCAGCAAGCTCCCACAAACAAAACCGTGGTAACGACCAGATGATGTGTTTTAGGTGTTGGTTGAGGATAACTATTGGTCAGGACACCGGGGAGAACACCCCCGCTCTGCAGGGGAGTTTTTCACATCCACCCGAGAGAGCAGTTTAACGTCTCATCCAAAAGATGGCACCTCCGACAGTGCAGCACTCCCTCAGCACGGCACTGGAGTATCTGCCTAGATTTATGGGCTCAAGGCCCTGGAGTGGGACTTGAACCCACAACCTTCTGACTCAGAGACGAGGATGCTGTCCACTGAGCCACGGCTGCAAAACCACTGAAGACTAGAAGATGAGAAAATAGAAATAAATATGTAAGCAGCTCAATGATGTTCAGATATGCAGCATAAATATATATTTCAAGATATAAATAAGGTGAAGGCAAATGCTGCTGCAGTCTTGCCAAAATGTGTTGATGTTGAACTGGTCCTCCAGGAACCCATGTTGATCCAAGGAGTTCCCTTTGGGACATGGCCAAGCTGTGAGAGACTTGCTCACACAATTCCCCGATTGGACAGCTGCAAGAGCCATAGCCACCTCTCAATAATGGCAGTAATATTCATCGCTTCTATCACTATGTACACAGCTCAGCTCAAGTCAGCAGAGAATATCCCTCAGAGTTTCTTATGACATGAAACAACGCAGATCTCCATCACTGCATTCATCATAGGTGGTCCCGCGAAACGAGGATGACTTGCTTCCACGCCAAAAAAGGATGAGTTCACAGGGCTTTCAATGAGGGACCTAATATCCCAGGACGCGAACTAAATCTTGAAGGGTGGAAGATGCCTGTGCGTGGATTTTTTTAACGTGTGGAACCGTTGCACACAAGCCATCACACGGGCTTGACAGAGCTAGATCTTGGCAAGGATTAACCAAGACGACTGGAGACCTGCTTTGCTGCATGGTCCTAGTGCGCACACATATCGCGGTGTGGGCTGGCCCGTGCTGCCCCTGGGCCCTCGCCTCTCCTGGGCCCCGATCACATCCCTCGACGATCTCTCGCCGCTCCTTCGCCCCAACCTCGCCGCTCCTGCTGTACCTGCCCGCACTGCAGTCAGCCGTCGCCCTCCTGCAGCAGCACGCGCTGCTCCCTGCAGTGGTACACCGCATGTTGCTCCCTCCAATAGCTGCTTCACTCCAACATCGAGAGCGCCTGTGGGCATGTTCCGAGGATGATGGTGCTCTTGTCCTTCTCATTGGTAGAGGTCGCAGGGGAGGGAGGTGATGGTGAGTTGCTGCAGTGCAATATCCTGTTCATCGTACACACTGCAGCCAGGCTGGGCCAGAGGTGGAGGGGGTGGGTATTGGGTGCGGGGACACCAATCAAGGGATGCGCTCCCAGTTTTGTTGCGGCTGCACCATCCAGGGCAACGCTGAGTCATCATCATCATATAGGCAGTCCCTCGGAATGGAGGAAGACTTGCTTCCACTCCAACAGTGAGTTCTCAGGTGACTGAACAGTCCAATATGGGAATTACAGTGTCTGTCGCAGGTGGGGCAGACAGTGGTTAGAGGAAAGGGCGGGTGGGGAGTCTGGTTTGCCGCACGCTCCTTCCGCTACCTGCGCTTCTTTTCTGCATGATCTCGGCGACGAGACTCGAGGTGCTCAGCGCCCTCCCGGATGCACTTCCTCCACTTAGGGCAGTCTTTGGCCAGGGACTCCCAGGTGTCGGTGGGGATGTTGCACTTTATCAAGGAGGCTTTGAGGGTGTCCTTGAAACGTTTCCTCTGCCCACCTTTGGCTCGCTTGCCGTGTAGGAGTTCCGAGTAGAGCGCTTGCTTTGGGAGTCTTGTGTCGAGCATGCAAACAATGTGGCCTGCCTAACACAGCTGGTTAGTGCTTCAGTGCTGGAGATGTTGGTCTGGATGAGGACAATGATGTTGGTGCATCTGTCCTCTCAGGAGATTTGTAGGATCTTGCGGAGACATCGTTGTGATATATCTCCAGCGACTTGAGGTGTCTACTGTACATGGTCCATATCTCTGATCCATACAGGAGGGCGGGTATTACTACAGCCCTGTAGACCATGAGCTTGGTAGTAGATTTGAGGGCCTGGTCTTTGAAAACTCTTTTCCTCAGGAGGCCGAAGGCTGCGCTGATGCACTGGAGGCGATGTTGAATCTCCGCATCAATATCTGCTTTTGTTGATAAGAGGTTTACGAGGTATGGGAAGTGGTCCACGTTGTCCAGGGCCATGCCATGGATCTTGATGACTGGGGGGGGGGGGGGGCAGTGCTGTGCGGCGAGGACAGGTTGGTGGAGGACCTTTGTCTTACGGACATTTAGCGCAAGGCCCATGCTTTCGTACGCCTCAGTAAATACGTCGACTATATCCTGGAGTTCAGCCTCTGTGTGAGCACAGACGCAGGTGTACTGTAGCTCGACGACAGAGGTTGGGGTGGTCTTGGACTTGGCCCGGTGGCAGAGAAGGTTGAACAGATTCCCACTGGTTCTGTGGGAATATATTCATGCCTAACCACACAGTATGGAGGCGGTGAGCAGGGTTTAGGTCAGTGGATTCTTTGTGTGGCCAGTGTCACTTTGCACTTGAAGCTGTTCCCGGCTTGTTTATTGGCTAATGTGTTGTGAGGAAGTGGGGCAGTTCAGTCCATTCTGTTCTTATTAGACAGAACTCACACAAAAAAACAGAACAGCAGAGAAAAGGTTAACTCAAAGGAAGGAAATCCTGGAAGGACTGTACCATCATTCGAGTACGGTGGGGAGACGTGTGATTTGTCTTGGTGCATATACAGTAGCTTGAGCTCAGTGGAACAGGCTGCGGATTGGGTGACATCTAAATGATTCTCAGTCCAAAAGAGATCGTGCCTCCCCTCACAGACTGGGTGTATGGAATTAATGGCAAGGCAGATTACTTACTAGCTAGGGACTTCTGGTTCACTGAAGAATGTCTAGTGACTAAGTCGAATACTGTTGATGGAATCATGTCAGTGCCAAATAAATATTGTTTTAACCAGTGTTGGGTGTCTCCTGTGTCTAACTAAGGGAGGGAGAAAGAGAGATACCTTCAAGGGAAGGACAGGGAATCAATGTAGAATATACGTTGCAATTAAATCCTGACAGATTCATGCTGGGGAGGGAGTGTATAAATACCCCCTGTGAGGTACACCTTGTGTACTCTTTGTGGAAGTGCATCCGGGAGGGCACTGAGCACCTCGAGTCCCATCGCTGAGAGCATGCAGAAATCAAGCACAGGCAGCGGAAAGAGCGTGCGGCAAACCTGTCCCACCCACCCTTTCCTTCAACCACTGTCTGTCCCACCTGTGACAGAGACTGTGGCTCGCGTATTGGACTGTTCAGCCACCTAAGGTATCGTGTTAACAGTGGAAGCAAGTCTTGCTCGATTCCGAGGGACTGCCTATGATGCACCCTTTGTTAAACTTTGTACAGCCCGCAGCAATGTAAGGGATAACAGCATTTCGCAGACTGCTATCGGAGGAAACCCGGGCATTGACACATTACCTGATTACGCCTGCTATGTTTTTTAGCTGGAAGAGGAGGCGGAGAAGGAAGAGCAGGAGGAGGAGGAGGAGCAGCATCTACACAGGGCACCTCTTCAGGCCAGTGCACCATTGGTGGTTTCGGCACGGGGCGGGAGGAGAGGTGAGAAGGGGAGGAGCCACATCCATGGCCGGGAGGCGAAGACTCTGAAGGCTAAAGCAAGGAAAGCAAGCAAGCAAGACTCAGGATGGAGAAAGTGGGTGGCAGTTCAACATCGCTCGCCTACCCGCCTCAAAGTCACTAAAGCGGCAACCACTGGGAGACTGTGAGTGAGCGGAGAGGGAAGGCAGGGGTCCCGAATTTCCCAGGGTCCCGGGGGGGTGCGGTGGAGGCGGGTGAGGATAGGCGTGGGCAGGGGGTTGGGGCACAATCCAGTCTCTGCCCCGCCGCAAGTAACGACCCTGGAATTACCTCTGGGGGAGGAGGGGGTAGGGCTGCACCCCGTGACATCACAAAAGCAGGCGGGGTCAGTGGAATTCCCAGTTCTGCTGCCCCGGAAGTCCTGGACGGCGGATTCAGTTCATTGGCGTTCGCCGGGCCTGCGGGAGTGTTCCAGAACATTCCGCAACATAAAATGTCGGCCTTGTCAAAAAGGGGAGGCTGAGCTCGAGTATTATGGCTGTTTTCAGCCAGCTGCCATGTGCCACGTTGTCTGACCCCTGTTCCCCTGGACTGCCCATGAAGTGCCAACAGTTACACGGGCACCCGCCTGTATTACGTGGATTGCCTGAAGCTGGGAGTTCCGGGGATTTTTTTGTACTATTCGTCCATGGGATGTGGGCGTCTCTGGCAAGGCCGGAATTTATTGCCCATCCCTTGAGAAGATGGTGGTGTCGTCCTGGTTAACCCTCGCCACTGGACCAAGACCTAGCTCTGTCAAGCCCGTGTGGTGGCTGGTGTGCAACGGCCACCCCACGTTAAAAAAACCCACGCACAGGCATCTTCCACCCTTCAACATGTAGTTCAGGATCTGGAATATTAGGTCCTTCATTGAAACACATGTGAACTCATCCCTTTTTTGGAGTGGAAGTGAGTCATCCTCGATACAAGGGACCGCCTATGATAATGATGAGTGGTGACAATCGAGTGTCTCGCTGGGCCATTCCCAAGGGGCAATTAAGGGTCAACCACATTGCTGTGGGTCTGGAGTCACATGTAGGCCCAGACCGGATAAGGGCAGCAGGTTTCCTTCCTCTAAAGGACACGAGTGAACTAGATGGGTTTCTACCACAGTCCGATAGTTTCATGGTCACCATTACTGTGACGAGCTCTTTATTCCAAATGTATTTATTTAATGGAATTTAAATTCCCCAGCTGCCGTGGTGGGATTTGAACTCACATTTCTGGATCATTACTCCAGGCCCCGGCATTACTGGTCCAGTAACATCGCCACTGTGATACCGCTGAAATTGGGCACCAATCTGATGGTGCGTGGCGATGGTGCAACCAAATTGAGAGGCCCCGAGAACCAAAGCTAATTATCTCGGGCCCCGTCAGAACTAACCAGGCCCGGATACAGCTGGCCGATTATCTCGTGTCCTCACCAATTTCAGCCCACACCGAGGCCCAGAGGTAAGACCAGGTGGAGGTGGGCACCGAGGAAGGGGGACGGGAAGGGGTGGGTACTCAGGAAGGGGGAGAGGGTGGGCCAGCAGTAACCCCAGTTAATTTGTGCACCCGGGAGAAGAACTCCTGCCTCTTCCAACTCCATATTTGGGGCATTTTTCTCACAGAATCACACAAATTTACAGCATGGAAGGAGGCCATTGTGTTCGCGCCGGCCGACAAAGAGCTATCCAGCCTAATCCCACTTTCTAGCTCCTGGTCCGTAGCCCTGTAGGTTATGGCACTTCAGGTGCACATCCAAGTACTTTTTAAATGTGGTGAGGGTTTCTGCCTCTAACATCCTTTCAGGCTGTGAGTTCCAGACACCCACCACGCTCTGGGTGAAGACATTTCCCCTCAAATCCCCTCTAAACCTCCTACCAATTACTTTAAATCTGTGCCCCCTGGTTATTGACCCCTCTGCCAAGGGAAACAGGTCCTTCCTATCCATTCTATCCAGGCCCCTCATAATTTTATACACCTCAATAAGGTCTCCCCTCAGCCTCCTCTGTTCCAAAGAAAACAACCCCAGCCTGTCCAAACTTTCCTCATAGCTAAAATTCTCCAGTCTTGGCAACATCCTCGTAAATCTCCTCTGTACCCACTCGAGTGCAATCGCATCTTTGGGCAGCCTTCAGCATTCCCTTTATGAACCGCTGGTTAGGCTGCTCCAACTCCCGGGAATACTGGGCAGAGTTCGAGAGCGGGATCGCATTTCAATATTGATCGAAGTTTGTGCTCATTTCAGAGAAATACCAGGACCAGTTGAGCAGTGGCCTGAATAGGAGGGCTCCTGACAGCCCGGCTAAATGGCTTATCAGCTGTTTCAGGCTGATATAAGCAGGCACAACACTGTTAAGAGTTACACCCCTGTATGGCGATAGAATGGCCCGTTTTCACTCTCTTTAAGACATTAGAACATAAGAAATAGGAGCAGGAGTCGGCCATTCAGCCCCTCGAGCCTGCTCTGCCATTTAATAAGATCATGGCTTATCTGATCATGGACTCAGCTCCACTTCCCTGCCCGCTCCCCATAGCCCTTGGCTCCCCTATCGTTTACCAGCCACGTGTTCATTTGGTAATTTGCCGAAAATGGATCAAGCCGACCAACCTCTTCATGACGAGCGGTGGTTACCTGTTGGGGGCTGGGTGCTTCACCAACTGGTTCAGGAGACACCGCCAGAGAATCAAAGGGGCAACTGGTCTTTGCGTTGCTATACAATTGGTTAATCTGGCTTACAGTCACATAATCCTGGCAAAGGAGCGAAGGAACAGAAAGGGAAAGGTTAAAAGGGGGAACGTACAGTGGTGAATAGTGGCATCAGAGCAAAGAGCAGGAACTCGTGTGTAAATTAGATAGTTACAAACCACACAAGGACAGTGAGAGAGAGAGACAGTCAGAGAGAATGGCACCACGGAGTCGGTTAATGGTAGATGCAACACAGCACAATCGCAGGCGAGAGTCTCACCAGCACACTCCCCGGGGTATCTGTCGCCATCGGCCCCTCTGTCCTCCCAGGAAACCACACTGCTCCATCTTACACCGTGGTTTACAGTGGCTGAAAGGCCCCGCCCCCACCCTTCCCCACCCCTCCCCCACCCTGCCCTTGCCCTTCACCACCCCTCCCCTACTAACAATCTTCCACTGCCCAACCCTCCCCCACCTTTCCCCTGCTCACCCCTCCCCAACCACACCCTCCCCCTCCATGATCCACCCCTCCCCCACACCACCCCTCCCCTCTCCCACCAATGACCCTCCCCCGTGCCAACCACACCCGTCCCTCACCCCCCTCCCCGCCCCACCCACAACCCGTCCCCTCCTCTCCCACGATCCCCCTAAATGTTCCGAGTTGGTACGGGGGGGGGGGGGGGGGGGGGATTTTAACCGGGCGGGATACCCACGGGATTGGCTGGACGGCTGGTACTGCAACCCGCCCAGTATTGCTCTCCACTGACTCGAACGGAAATTAAAATCGGGCTGCGTGCGAGACCAGCGTTGCCCCTGATCACGTCAGTTTGTGATGGGCAGCTTGGGTTAAAATTGCCCCCCTGGCGTCTCTGGTGTGTCTTCTCGCGAGACAATCCCATGCTGGGAGACGGAGCCAACACTGGTATCCTGACCAATGCAGACTGTTGAGAGATGAGATGCCCAGATCTCGCAGCTACCTGTTGAAATGGGGAAATAAGATGGTGCCCCCTGTGTGCCATCAATCTATGAAGTGAGGTGAGAGGTTTGGAGACACCTCTTCCCATTGAGGGCTATCGGAGCACGGAACACCCAAAGACACAGACCACTGCATCATTTAATCAGAGCTGAGAGTTGATAGGTCCTCGGTTCAGGAGCTGGTCTAGATGGGAGGGCACATGATTAGCACAACAGCACAGCCCCATTGGATGAGCTAAAGCTGTAGCTATTGGTAGATTGGAAGCCAATGGAGGCTGTACACAGGACAGTTTGATTCAAGATCAGAAACATAAGAATTAAAAGCAGGAGGCGGCCATTCGGCCCCTCGAGCCTGCTCCGCCATTCAATGAGATCATGGCTGATCTTCGACCTCACTCCACTTTCCTGCACTGTCCCCATATCCCTTGATTCCATTAATATCCAAAAATCTATTGATCTTTGTTTTGAATATACTCAAAGACTGAGCCTACACAGCCCTCTGGGGCAGAGAATTCCAAAGATTCACCACCCTCTGAGTGAAGAAGTTTCTTCTCATCTCAGTCCTAAATGGCCGACCCCTTATTCTGAGACTGTGACCCCTGGTTCTAGACTCCCCAGCCAGAGGAAACATCCTCCCTGCATCTACCCTGTCAAGCCCTGTATGAATTGTGTTAGTTTCAATGAGATCATCTCTCATTCTTCTAAACTCTAGAGAATATAGGCCCATCTCATTTTCCAATCCTGACAGCTCATTGGACAGGATTATAATGCCCTAAATACGAGATGCATGAAGTTTCAAAGTTATAACTAAGTACATGAGATACCAGTCCAAATTAGCAGCTGTGTGCTTGATACCATTCCAACTGGCTCCATCACACGACTAAAGCTTTCCTGGCACTGACATCAGCTGCTGCCCTCCTTGGCTTCTGCTCACTAGCCAATAAATCAAAGTAGGATTTCCGTTAAAGTAAAAATACAAACACCTCCCAGGCATACTTGTGGGAACTCGTTAGTTTCATTCCCGAATTAGAATTTACTTTAAAATGGTAACAGTTTTATGGTGTGTACTGGGGAGGCTATTCAGTGAAACGTCCTGCACCTCAGAGTGTATCCATTGCTAAATCCCTTTTGCACCTGAAAACGGGATCTCAAAATTGTCATAGTGTCATACCCCAGACAGCCGCAATTCAGGGATCCCACACCTCGGGGTCTCACACCTCAGGGTCCCCACACCTCAGGGTCCCTCAGGGTCCCCACACCTCGGGGTCTCACACCTCAGGGTCTCTCAGGGTCCCCCAGACCTCAGGGTCCCCACACCTCAGGGTCCCCACAACTCAGGGTCTCACAGCTCGGAGTCCTCACACCTCAGGGTCCCCACACCTCAGGGTCTCACAGCTCAGGGTCTCACAGCTCAGGGTCTCCCACCTCAGGGTCCCACACCTCAGGGTCCCCACACCTCAGGGTCCCCACACCTCAGCGCCTCACACCTCAGGGTCTCACAACTCAGGGTCCCCACACCTCAGGGTCTCACACCTCAGGGCTCAGGGTCTCACACCTCGGGGCCCTCACACCTCAGGGTCTCACACCTCAGGGTCTCACACCTCAGGGTCTCACCTCGGGGTCCTCACACCTCGGTCCTCACACCTCGTGGTCCTCACACCTCAGGGTCTCACACCTCAGGGTCCTCACACCTCAGGGTCCCCACACCTCAGGGTCCTCACACCTCAGGGTCTCACACCTCAGGGTCTCACATCTCGGGGTCCTCACACCTCAGGGTCTCACACCTCAGGATCTCACACCTCAGGGTCTCACACCTCAGGGTCTCACACCTCAGGATCTCACACCTCAGGGTCTCACACCTCAGGATCTCACACCTCAGGGTCTCACACCTCAGGGTCTCACACCTCGGGGTCCTCACACCTCAGGGTCTCACACCTCAGGATCTCACACCTCAGGGTCTCACACCTCGGGGTCCTCACACCTCAGGGTCTCACACCTCAGGATCTCACACCTCAGGGTCTCACACCTCAGGGTCTCACACCTCAGGGTCTCACACCTCAGGATCTCACACCTCAGGGTCTCACACCTCAGGATCTCACACCTCAGGATCTCACACCTCAGGGTCTCACACCTCAGGATCTCACACCTCAGGGTCTCACACCTCAGGGTCTCACACCTCAGGATCTCACACCTCAGGGTCTCACACCTCAGGGTCTCACACCTCGGGGTCCTCACACCTCAGGGTCTCACACCTCAGGGTCTCACACCTCAGGGTCTCACACCTCAGGGTCTCACACCTCAGGATCTCACACCTCAGGGTCTCACACCTCAGGATCTCACACCTCAGGATCTCACACCTCAGGGTCTCACACCTCAGGATCTCACACCTCAGGGTCTCACACCTCAGGGTCTCACACCTCAGGGTCTCACACCTCAGGATCTCACACCTCAGGGTCTCACACCTCAGGGTCTCACACCTCGGGGTCCTCACACCTCAGGGTCTCACACCTCAGGGACCTCACACCTCGGGGTCCTCACACCTCGTGGTCCTCACACCTCGGGGTCCTCACACCTCAGGGTCTCACACCTCAGGGTCCCCACACCTCGGGGTCCTCACACCTCAGGGTCTCACACCTCGGGGTTCTCACACCTCGGGGTCCTCACACCTCAGGGTCTCACACCTCGGGGTCCTCACACCTCAGGGTCTCACACCTCAGGGTCCTCACACCTCGGGGTCTCACACCTCAGGGTCTCACACCTCCGGGTCCCTCACACCTCGGGGTCCCTCACACCTCGTGGTCTCACACCTCAGGGTCTCACACCTCCGGGTCCCTCACACTTCGGGGTCTCTCACACCTCGGGGTCCCTCACACCTCAGACAGTATCCGGGGATGGGAAGAGGAGAGGACACAGATCACATTTTGTAATCCCTTTTCAATTTGCCAAGGCTTCTTCAGCAGCACCTCCAAAACCCACGACCTCTACCACCTAGAAGGACAGCAGGCGCATGGGAACACCACCACCTCCACGTTCCCCTCCAAGTCACACACACCATCCTGACTGGGTCACAATCCTGGAACTCCCTCCCTAACAGCACTGTGGAGCACCTTCACCACACGGACTGCAGCGGTTCAAGAAGGCGGCTCACCACCACCTTCTCAAGGAGCAATTAGGGATGGGCAATAAATGCCGGCCCTGCCAGCGACGCCCACATCCCAGGAACAAATAAAAAAGCATTTAAACTTCCCCTCCCAGACCCCGTCGGGGCGGGAATGAAGCAGAGTTATTCCCACTGTGTTTAGATGGAATACCCCTGTGTTGAGCTGCCTGTGATTCACAGCCAGACTGTAACTCTGGAACAATAGTCAGAGGACTTAAATAAATCAAAGGGCTCCAGATGGATTGTTGATTTCAGCTGCTTGCTAAAAATTCCTCAGCTCGGGGAAGCTGTACAACACATTTAGTAAATCCAACCCACCTTGTGTGCTGTGTGAGGACATGCAAGAGCTACCTCACTCACTCCTGCTCCCACTAGTTTCTTGCACTCTTTCTCCAGCACCTCCACCAAGTCCCAGTCCAACACTCCCTGGGGCTTGGCGTTAGAACTCTCCCCGCTTGGTGGCAAGTGTGTGCGAGCAGTTAAATCATAGAATCGTAGCAATTTACCGCACGGAAGGAGGCCATTCCGGCCCATCGTGTCCGCGCCGGCCGACCAAGAGCTATCCAGCCTAATCCCACTTTCCAGCTCTTGGTCCATTGCCCTGTAGGTTACGGCACTTCAGGTGTACATCCAAGTACTTTTTAAATGTGGTGAGGGTTTCTGCCTCTACCACCCTTTCAGGTAGTGAGTTCCAGACCCCCACCACCCTCTGGATGAAGACATTTTCCCTCGAATCCCCTCTAAACCTCCCCCCAATTACTTTAAATCTGTGCCTCCTGATTGTTGACCGCTCTGCTAAGGGAAATAGGTCCGTCCTATCCACTCTATCCAGGCCCTTCATGATTTTATACACTCAATAAGGTCTCCCCTCAGCCACCTCTGTTCCAAAGAAAACAACCCAGCCTATCCAATCTTTCCTCAAAGGCAAAATTCTCCCGTCCAGGCAACATCCTCATAAATCTCCTCTGTTCCCTCTCTGGTGCAATCACATCTTTCCTGTAATGCGGTGACCAGAACTGCATGCAGTACTCCAGCTGTGGCCTAACCAGTGTTTTATACAGTTCAAGCATAACCCCCCTGCTCTTGTATTCTATGCCTTGGCAAATAAAGTTAAGTCGGAGCGGCTCGATTTCCCACTGGTTTATGGAGGTGTAAACGGTAATCAGGGCCGCTGCACCTCCCAGGGACCCCGATAGCCAGGGCCTGAGCGGAGACTGCACAACACTGGTGGGGCTTTCCCATCACGTCGGAGCAGGTGGGACGGACATAGAGGAACTCCAGCTAAGTGAGAAACCTTCCTTCATGGGGCTGGGTGGAATACGAGCGTCCCCTGCCCTGGACTCCCCGCCCCTCCTCCTTCTCCCGTGACCCTCGCCTATCACTTCTCCACAAGGTTAAACCCCCCCCCCCCAATCTGACCTCTCTCCCAACCCCGAACACCTCCACCCCTCCCCCGTCACGGCCACCACCCCCCAACACCTCCACCCCTCCCCCACCCCGCCACCTCCCCGCAACACCTCCACCCCTCCCCCATCACCACCACCTCCCCGCAACACCTCCACCCCTCCCCCACCCCGCCACCACCCCCCAACACCTCCACCCCTCCCCCATCACCACCACCTCCCCGCAACACCTCCACCCCTCCCCCACCCCGCCACCTCCCCTCCCCATCCCCCCGTCACCGCCACCTCCCTCCCCCCCGCCACCTCCACCGTCTGCCCCATCTCCACCCGCCTTAGTCACCTCCCTCCCCCATCCCCCCCATCACCACCACCTCCCTCTCTCCTTCACCCTCCCCCATCACCACCACCACCCCTTCACCCGCCCCATCACCACCCTGTCACCACCGCCCTCCCCCTCACTCCCCCCCTCTCTCCCAGCACCGTCCCCCCACTCAGTCAGCGGTCACTGTAACCCGCACCCCTCAGCGCCAGCTTCCTGCCGGTCTGAGTGATGTAGACGGCAGTGTTTACAGTCTACATTTTACGGCTTTCGATGCCTCCGGCGGGACATTAACTCGCCGGAAAGCCGCTGCACATTAAAACTAAAAGGTAGAATTACCCCGTTTTTATAAATGTGAATTCCTCTCGCTGGAGGTTGTGGGACTTGATGTGCCAACAGACAAAGAGCTAAAACTGAAAGACAAGTTGACCTTTAACTTGGAGAAACTGGATCTTTATGGGGTCAGCACCATCACTGGGCAACAGGAGTGAGGCATCTCCTCAGCCGGCGAGTGATGGGCCTGTGTGGTTCCCGGGGTCCGTGCAGGGCGGACACTCGCTCAGACTGACCACACTGGGATACGGGCGATTCCAGCCGGCGAGTGATGGGCCTGTGTGGTTCCCGGGGTCTGTGCAGGGCGGACACTCGCTCAGACTGACCACACTGGGATACGGGCGATTCCAGCCGGCGAGTGATGGGCCTGTGTGGTTCCCGGGGTCTGTGCAGGGCGGACACTCGCTCAGACTGACCACACTGGGATACGGGCGATTCCAGCCGGCGAGTGATGGACCTGTGTGGTTCCCGGGGTCCGTGCAGGGCGGACACTCGCTCAGACTGACCACTCTGGGATACGGGCGATTCCAGCCGGCGAGTGATGGGCCTGTGTGGTTCCCGGGGTCCGTGCAGGGCGGACACTCGCTCAGACTGACCACACTGGGATACGGGTGATTCCAGCCGGCGAGTGATGGGCCTGTGTGGTTCCCGGGGTCCGTGCAGGGCGGACACTCGCTCAGACTGACCACTCTGGGATACGGGCGATTCCAGCCGGCGAGTGATGGGCCTGTGTGGTTCCCGGGGTCCGTGCAGGGCGGACACTCGCTCAGATTGACCACACTGGGATACGGGCGATTCCAGCCCGTTGCAATGGTCAGTATTCCTGGCTTCTGTTCGGATAGGAGCAAGTTTCCAAACCGATTGTGGCGCGTGTGAGCAGGAAGCTTTACGGGGAACTCCTGGATGGTTTTTGTTGGCAGTGACGAGTTTCTTCCTGGTGTTGGAGGAATGGAGGCGGCTCCATTTGAGGGAGATACGTCGGACATCAGGAGTGTTTAAACCATTCTGGCTAGCTCGTCCCACACTGTGCATTCAATATAACATCTAGACAAGTCGTGTGGGTAAAACGTTACCATTTAAAGGACAATTGACATGGTTGAAAGGCTGCAAGAAAGTAATTACCTCCTTAAACATGTTCGGACTGATAGGGAGGCTGATCCCTCCAGTACTGTCATAATACTCCCTCTCCAAACTCAGCAAGTTGTCTTTTTCCTGAGGGGAAGACAAAGAGTTTTGATAAATTTTCTGCCGTATTGTGTTGTCCCAATACATGGCCAATCCAGATGTGGCTGATTGCATTTCTGATCAGTAAGCAATGATGAATAGACACCAACGTTGGGCCTGTGATCTCAAAGGTCATCCATAGGCAGGTGAACTTTAACCCTATTGTGCGTTCGTTGGTTAAATGGTAAGGGGGAAAGCAGAGTGTGTGAGTGTTATTTGATCGTTGTAGCTGCTTTCCTCTTGCACTTTGAGGAGCATCCGAGAAGGCAGCGAACACGTCGAGTCTCTTCATCGGGAGCACGTGGAAGCCAAGTACAAACAGCGGAAGGAGTGTACGACAACCCAAGCACCCCACCCACCCGTCCCTCCAACCACCGTCTGCCCCACCTGTGACAGAGACTGTAGGTCCCACATCGGTCTCATCCGTCACCTGAGAACTCATCTTAGTGTGGAAGCAAGTCATCTTCGACTCTGGGGATCTGCCCAAGAGAGGAGAGGAAGCAGGAAAAGTGGCTGCATTACTCCCTTGGTAACCGAACGGTGACAGATTCTTGTTCAGTAAACACACTCCCGGGAAGCACATTGACCAGTACTGTGTGTGAGGTGGTTTCTATTAAAATGAGCGCTTGTGGCTAAAACAGTGTCACCACATCCTCAACTGGGGCTAGTCAGTGATTTCTCATGGTCACCACCGGTCTAAGTAGAGCACTCCCAGAGCACAGCATGGTTAATAGTTTCAGCACTCCTGCAGTGATTGCCCATCTCCGACCTGTGCTCATTTTGCAGGTGGATTGAATCCTCCTGATGAAATTGAAGGCGCTGTGGTACCAATCGTCAGCCTGAGGGCTGGAAATTCTAGTTGGAGGCTGTAATGTATTTGCTTCATGGGTTCTTTGCTTAATAATTCAATCACAACACATTGCTATTAAGAACTAGTTGGTTTATTATCAAAGGTTTAACAATCACACTACGCAGGTGAGATGAAGGAAGAATGTTCCTGATGTTGGGGAAGTCCAGAACCAGGGGGTCACAGTCTAAGGATAAGGGGTAAGCCATTTAGGACCGAGATGAGGAGAAACTTCTTCACTCAGAGAATTGTGAGCATGTGGAATTCTCTACCACAGAAAGTTGTTGAGGCCAGTTCGTTAGATATATTCAAAACGGAGTTATATGTGACTCCTACGTCTAAAGGGATCAAGGGGTATGGAGAGAAAGCAGGAATGGGGTACTGAGGGAATGATCAGCCATGATCATATTGAATGGTGGTGCAGGCTTGAAGGGCCGAATGGCCTGCTCCTGCAACTATTTTCTATGTTTCTATTACCAGTTCATCCACCAGGTTCATAACCACCTGCCTCATCTTGGATCCCCCGAACCCAATTGGCTGGGGTTTTATTGAGTCTTGTGAACATCATGTGACTGGCTAAGCCACTCCCACTCAACAGCTCTACAAACCTGTGAGCATCCTCACCGGGGATATATTACAGACACATTCCCGGAAATTTCTAATTTGTCCTTATGTGGCTCGGTGTCAGATTTCTTGTTGTTGTCTCGTAACACACCTGTGAAGCACCTCGGGACGTTTTACGAACTTAAAGGCGCTATATAAACACAAGTTGTTCAAATACTCAGCGGGTCAGGCAGCACCAGTGGAGAGAGAAACGCAGTTAACCTTTCAGGTCGATGACCTTTCGTCATAATCTCATCGACCTGAAACGCTATCTGCGCTTCTCTCTCCACAGATGCTGCCTGACCCGCTGAGTATTTCAGGCAGCCGCAATACTTTCCTTTTGTGTTGGACATTTTATCTGGTGCATTCGTCACATGACCTCCCGCTGCCAATCGTTGCGCTCAGTCAGCCTAACCTTCCCATCTCCAATATTTTTTATAACCAATATTTTTAATGCCCCAATCATTTTTCTCCTGGGTGGGCTGCAGCCGAGTCCAGGAGATGAATCTTTAAATCCTGGAGCGCCCGGGACAATCTAGGGGGGTTGGCAACTGTAGTCGGCTCTTGACCCGGGCACCATTCCATCCCTTGTCCCCACTTTCATCCATTCCAGTCAATGGGGTAGAAATATATTCTCGATGCATCCCTTTTAAAGGCGTAAGCTGGAACATAGGAACAGGAGGAGGCCACTCACCCCCTCGAGCCTGTTCTGCCATTTTATCCGATCATGGCTGATCTGATCTGTATCTTAACTCCATTTGCCCACCTTCGCTCCATATCCCTTATAGAAACACAGAAATTTACAGGAGGCTATTCCGGCCCATCATGTCCGCGCCGGCTGACAAAGAGCTGCACGGCCCTCGGTCAGCAGCCCTGAAGATTACATATAAACCTATGAACAATGAACAATGGCGGAAAGGCAAGGAGCACCCAGCCCAACCAGTCCGCCCCACACAACTGCAACACCCCTTACACTGAAACATTCTACACTCCTCCGCAACTGGAGCCATGTGATCTCCATGTTATCTGACAAAAGTTTATCAAGCTCAGTCATGAGGGCACCAATTGTACCTCAGCACCCACAGCACTTTTTATGGGGGTAGGCTGGAGAGCTGCAGATTTCCTCTCCCCGCTGTGTGAAAGAATGTTTTCTGACATCATCCCTGAACGGACTAGCTGTAATTTTAAGGTTACGGCCCCTTGTTCTGGGCTTCCCCTGCGACCAGAGGAAATAGTCTTTCTCTATCTCCCCTATCGAATCTATTTATCCTTTTAAATACCTCTATGGGATCACGCCCTAACCTTCTGTACTCAAGGGAATTCGACAAGTTTATGCAATCTGTTTCACTGGACTCTGCGTGTTGAAAGATTGGCCTGTCGTCGTGCAGGAAGAATGTGTAGAGCCTTGTGTTGCCGGAGTTTCTGTCCCACTGGGTGGGAGCGAAGGCTTCATCCTGTAATACGAGACCCTGTTGATGGCTCTGATGCCACACTATCCTGCTGTAAGAGGAAGCAGAGCTCTGGCAAACAGAGCAGGAGCTGTCGCCCAGTGCTGGGAATTCAATCATTGACTACTAGCATTCCACAGCAGCATTCCAGCCTAATCACAGTCTCCATTACCGTGACAGCTAAAAGTAATGAGTAACATTCACCAGGGCAGTGCGGGCGGGCGGACGGTGGGAACTGCCTCAGTCTGCTGTTTATACAAAGGCCACTGAGGTATTGCGGCTCCCACTGTGAGAACTATCCCTGCCTGCTATTTATGCCAAAATCGCAGCACCACACAAAGCTCTGTCAAGCCCGTGTGGTGGCTGGTGTGCAACGGCCACCACACGTTAAAAAAATCCACACACAGGCATCTTCCACCCTTGAAGATTTAGTTCGGGACCTGGAATATTAGGTCCTTCATTGAAACACCTGTGAACTTTTTGACGTGGAAGCAAGTCACCTTCGACTTGAGGGACTGCCGAGGATGACGATGCACAAAGATGAAAGAGCAAGGCTTAGAGCCACGGTGATAGGGCAAAGGAGCAACAACATTTGTATTTATATAGCGCCTTTAGCATATGGAGAAGTCCCAAGGCGCTTCACAGGAGTGTTATGCGCTAAATATTTGATACCGAGCCGCATAAGTAGAAAGTAGCACAGGTGATCAAAAGCTTGGTCAAAGAGGTAGGTTTTAACGAGCGTTTTGAAGGAGGAAAGAGAGGTAGTGAGGCAGAGAGGTTTAGGCAGGGAGTTCCAGCGCTTGGGGTCCAGGCAACAGAAGGCACGGCCACCAATGGGAAGTGATTAAAATCCAGGATGCTAAAAAGTCCTGAAATGGAAGAGGGCAGTGATCTCGAAGGGTTGTGGGGCTGGAGGAGATTACAGAGATAGGGAGGGGCGAGGCCATGGAGGGATTTGTAAATAAGGATGAGAATTTTGAAAATCGAGGCGTTGCTTAACTGGGAGCCAACGTAGGTCAGTGAGTACAGGGGTAATGGGTGGGTGGGACTTCGTGAGAGTTAGGACATGGGCAGCCGAGATTTGGATAACCCTGATATTGCAGGGGATTTCCAGTGCAGGGGTTGCCCAGTGCAGGGGATTGCCCAGTGCAGGGGATGCCCAGTGCAGGGGATGTTCAGTGCAGGGATTGCCCAGTGCAGGGTATTTCCACTGCAGGGGATTTCCAGTGCAGGGATTGCCCAGTTCAGGGGATGTCCAGTGCAGGGGATGTCCAGTGCAGGGGATGTCCAGTGCAGGGATTGCCCAGTCCAGGGATTGCACAGTGTAGGGGATGTCCAGTGCAAGGATTGCCCAGTGCAGGGATTGCCCAATGCAGAGATTGCCCAATGCAGAGATTGCCTAGTGTAGGGGCCGTCCAGGGCAGGGATTGCCCAGTGTGGGGATTGCCCAGTGCAGGGATTGCCCAGTGCGGGGACGGTCCAGTGGGGGGATTGCCCATTGCAGGGATTGCCCAGTGCGGGATTGCCCAGTGCGGGGATTGCCCAGTGTGGGGATTGCCCAGTGTGGGGATTGCCCAGTGTGGGGATTGCCCAGTGTGGGGATTGCCCAGTGCGGGGATTGCCCAATGCAGAGATTGCCCAGTGCAGGGGCTGTCCAGTGCAGGGATTGCCCAGTGTGGGGATTGCCCAGAGCGGGGATTGCCCAGTGCGGGGATTGCCCACTGCGGGGATTGCCCAGTGCAGGGATTGTCCAGTGTGGGGGATGGCCCAGTGTGGGGATTGCCCAGTGCGGGATTGCCCAGTGCGGGGATTGCCCAGTGTGGGGATTGCCCAGTGTGGGGATTGCCCAGTGTGGGGATTGCCCAGTGTGGGGATTGCCCAGTGCGGGGATTGCCCAATGCAGAGATTGCCCAGTGCAGGGGCTGTCCAGTGCAGGGATTGCCCAGTGTGGGGATTGCCCAGAGCGGGGATTGCCCAGTGCGGGGATTGCCCAGTGCGGGGATTGCCCAGTGCAGGGATTGTCCAGTGTGGGGATTGCCCAGTGCAGGGATTGCCCAGTGCAGGGATTGCCCAGTGCGGGGATTGCCCAGTGCGGGGATTACCCAGTGCAGGGATTGCCCAGCGCAGGGATTGCCCAGCGCGGGGATTGCCCAGTGCGGGGATTGCCCAGTGCAGGGATGGCCCAGTGCGGGGATTGTCCAGTGCGGGGATTGCCCAGTGCGGGGATTGCCCAGTGCTGAGATTGCCCAGTGCGGGGATTGCCCAGTGCGGGGATTGCCCAGTGCGGGGATTGCCCAGTGCTGAGATTGCCCAGTGCGGGGATTGCCCAGTGCGGGGATTGCCCAGTGCGGGGCTTGCCCAGTGCGGGGCTTGCCCAGTGTGGGGATGGCCCAGTGCGGGGATTGCCCAGTGCGGGGATTGCCCAGTGCGGGGATTGCCCAGTGCGGGGATGGCCCAGTGCGGGGATTGCCCAGTGCGGGGATTGCCCAGTGCGGGGATGGCCCAGTGCGGGGATTGCTCAGTGCGGGGATTGCCCAGTGCGGGGATTGCCCAGTGTGGGGATTGCCCAGTGCGGGGATTGCCCAGTGCGGGGACGGCCCAGTGTGGGGATTGCCCAGTGTGAGGATTGCCCAGTGTGGGGATTGCCCAGTGCGGGGGATGGCCCAGTGCGGGGGATTGCCCATTGTGGGGATTGCCCAGTGCGAGGATTGCCCAGTGCGGGGACGGCCCAGTGTGGGGATGGCCCAGTGCGGGGATGGCCCAGTGCGGGGATTGCCCAGTGCGGGGATTGCCCAGTGTGGGGATTGCCCAGTGCGGGGATTGCCCAGTGCGGGGACGGCCCAGTGTGGGGATTGCCCAGTGTGAGGATTGCCCAGTGTGGGGATTGCCCAGTGCGGGGGATGGCCCAGTGCGGGGGATTGCCCACTGTGGGGATTGCCCAGTGTGGGGATTGCCCAGTGCGGGGATTGCCCAGTGCGGGGATGGCCCAGTGCGGGGATGGCCCAGTGCGGGGATGGCCTAGTGTGGGGATTGCCCGGTGCGGGGGATGGCCCAGTGCTGGGACAGCCCGGTGCGGGGATTGCCCAGTGCAGGGATTGCCCAGTGTGGGGATTGCCCAATGCAGGGATTGCCCAGTGTGGTGATGGCCCAGTGCGGGGATTGCCCAGTGTGGGGATTGCCCAGTGTGGGGATTGCCCAGTGCGGGGATTGCCCAGTGCGGGGATTGCCCAGTGCAGGGATTGCCCAGTGCGGGGATTGCCCAGTGCAGGGATTGCCCAGTACGGGGATTGCCCAGTGTGGGGATTGCCCAGTGCAGGGACGGCCCAGTGCGGGGGATCTGCACCACTCATTCTAGTCCATCTGACCACACAGAAGGACTTCGGCTTAATGCCTGACTCTCAACTCATGGTAACCAAATAGAAAATTGACAAAGCTGATGTAAACAAATTGTTCATGGTGGGAAGTGGCTCAAATTCTAGGGAGAAAAGGAAGTTCTTGTCTAAGAAAGGAGACCCATCATTTCTATCCTTGCCAAGCCCCCATGGTGATGTTAAGGTTGCTATTTCCGTTTTATTCTGTCACGGTCTTGCTCCACCTCATCCAAAGCACCTTCTGCAATGTGACCTCCTCGGCCATACCTTCTGCTCAAGCGTTGTATTATTGCTCATCACTCATTCCCTTCAGTCCACCAATAAGACCAATCTTTCAGGCCCTCCGCTCCCAAAGCCTCTCTGCCTGTCTACCAATCCCCCCTCCTTCAAGTGCTTTCTCTCTGATCACGCCGTTGGTGCGTCCCTCTTTAATCTTCAACGTATCCTGCTCGGCACCTCCTATGCCCTTCGTAAAGGGATTCAACTCTTATCCTCGTGTTCAAATCCCTCGTGGATTTGCCCCTCCCTATCTCTGCATCATCCTCCAGCTCTACAACCGCTGAGATCTCTGTGCTCCTCCAAATCTGGCATCCTGCACATCACTTCACCATTGGTGGCCGTGGGACTCCCTGCCTAAACCTCTCCGCCTCTCTTTCTTCATTTAAGATGCTCCTTAAAACCTACCTCTGTGACCAATATCTCTCTGTCCGAATATCTCCCCAAGTGGCTTGGTGTCAAATTTTGTTTGATGATGCTCTAAGGACGTTTTACTCCATTAAAGGCGCTATATGAAGGCAATTGTTATTGAGATGTTTTTCTGTGCTAAGGACACAATAGAAAAGCAGGAAGTTGGTTGGAAGTTCTTTAATGAAAGAGTAATGGATATAAACTAAGGACTAAGTTACTGCGGATGACCAGTGAGCAAACAGTATAAGTGGATTCAATCCTGTGGATTGCTGAAGAGAGAGCGGACTGAAGGATATTGTGAAATGGATATTCGTGTGGCAGCCTGAGGGAGCGGGTTAGCTGGAGAGGGGGAGCCGGAGACACAGGCCCAGCTGCTGGGAGGGAGCAGCGTGCGGCGACCCAGTCTGCAAATTGGCACAGTCCCGGTCTGCAAGACCATCAGCAGGCCGGGGCCATTAGAGGGAGCAGCGTACGGCGACATACCACTGCAGGGAGCAGCGTGTGCTGCTGCAGGAGGGCGATGGCTGACTGCAGTGCGGGCAGGAGAGGCAAGAGTTCGTAGAGGGACGTGATCGGGGCCCAGGAGAGGCGAGAGTTCGGGGCCCGGGGCCCAGGGGCAGCCATATGTGTGCGCACTAGGTCCGTGCAGCAGAGCAGGTCTCCAGTCGTCCTAGTTAACCCTTGCCACTGGACCAAGACCTAGCTCTGTCAAGCCCGTGTGGTGGCTGGTGTGCAACGGTCACCACACGTTAAATAAATCCACCTATAGGCACCTTCCAGACTTCAACACCCTTCGCGACCTGGAATATTAGGTCCTTCATTGAAACATCTGTAAACTCATCCTTTTTTGGCGTGGAAGCAAGTCACCCTCGATACGAGGGACCGCCTATGAGATGAGGTGATTGTGAGATGGTCAGGAGGTGCAGTTCAAATCTATTAAAAAAAGGAGCAAACCGGTTGAGCCAAATGGGCTTTACCTGTTCCTAAAATTGCTTGGGGACAGATTTCTTCTGAGCACCCTGGGCTGGATTTTTCGGCTCTGCTCATTTCGGGGCGGTAATAGCGGCGGGGCGGTAAAGTTTGCGCCTCAGTCAGTAACATTGGTCAGTTGGGCCCCGAGTGTGGGGCGGGGCGCTAAGGCAGGTGTTGTACACCTCTCTCAGGGCGCTAGGCCGGCTGAGCGTGGGAAAATCCTGAGCTAAACAGCCGGTCTCCGAGCGCCCTAAGGGAGGCTTCTGTGGTTAAAAAAAACACACCTAAAAACACGACCACCATTCCCAATTCCTTAAACAACCCACAATAAGCTACATCGCAAACATAAAACTAAACAAAACAATCAAACTGGCCTCATTCACCAAATTCCGTCACTCGGTGCTGCCGGGACAGCTCTGACCGCCTGGTTTACCATTACGGGCGGACATGCCGCCCAGCCATACACCGCTCGCTGCTGGGGAAAACTGCCGGGGGCACCGACCGACAGCAGCGCCGCTGCTGCGGGGCAATTTCCTGCAGGGTTCGGAAAGGGGGTCACCACCGGGCGATGTGGGGTTGGGCGTGAGCCCGATGTGGGGTGGGGGGGGGGGGGGGGTAGCACGGGCAGCGCGGAAACCCGTTCCCACCGCTTCCGGCCTGGGGCCAATTCCAATCGGGTCGGCCTGTCCACCTGCTCCCCGGCGATGAGGTCTCTTGGGTGGAAACATTCTCCGGGGCTGAAATTGCCCGGCTACATAAGCTCAATTTCAACCCCAGAAAATGTTTCCACTTGTGGGAAACAGCTAGAGGCCATCAATGAAGACTGACATTTGAAGAAAGACTGGATTGACTCGGCTTATATTCACTGGAATTTAGAAGAATGAGGGGGGGATCTCATAGAAACATATAAAATTCTGACGGGATTTTACAGGTTAGATGCAGGAAGAATGTTCCCAATGTTGGGGAAGTCCAGAACCAGGGGTCACAGTCTAAGGATAAGGGGTAAGCCATTTAGGACCGAGATGAGGAGAAACTTCTTCACTCAGAAAGTTGTGAACCTGTGGAATTCTCTACCACAGAAAGTTGTTGAGGTCAGTTCGTTGGATATATTCAAAAGGGAGTTAGATGTGGCCCTTACGGCTAAAGGGATCAAGGGGTATGGAGAGAAAGCAGGAATGGGGTACTGAAGTTGCATGATCAGCCATAACCATATTGAATGGCGGTGCAGGCTCGAAGGGCTGAATGGCCTGCTCCTGCACCTATTTTCTATGTTTCTAATATAAGATGGAAACGTAAAAAATAGGTGCAGGAGTAGGCCATTCGGCCCTTCGAGCCTGCACCACCATTCAATAAGATCATGGCTGATCATTCACCTCAGTACCCCTTTCCTGCTTTCTCTCCATACTCCTTGATCCCCTTAGCCGTAAGGGCCATATCTAACTCCCTCTTGAATATATCTAACGAACTGGCATCAATAACTTTCTGCGGCAGGGAATTCCACAGGTTAACAACTCTCTGAGTGAAGAAATTTCTCCTCATCTCAGTCCTAAATGGCCTACCCCTTATCCTAAGACTATGTTCCCTGGTTCTGGACTTCCCCAACATCGGTAACATTCTACCTGCATCTAACCTGTCCAGTCCCGTCAGAATCTTATATGTTTCTCTGAGATCCCCTCTCATTCTTCTAAACTCCAATGTATAAAGGCCCAGTTGATCCAGTCTCTCCTCATGTGTCAGTCCAGCCATCCCGGGAATCAGTCTGGTGAACCTTCGCTGCACTCCCTCAATAGCAAGAACGTCCTTCCTCAGATTAGGAGACCAAAACTGAACACAATATTCCAGGTGGGACCTCACCAAGGCCCTGTACAACTGCACTAATCACCAAGAAATCCAATAAGGAATTCAGAAGAAACCTCTTTACTTGGAGAGTGGTGAGAATGTGGAACTCGTTACCACAGGGAGTGGTTGAAGCGAATAGTATAGATGCATTTAAGGGGAGGCTAGACAAGCATATGAGGGAGAAGCGAATAGAGGGTCACGCTGATAGATTTAGATGAGGAAAGACAGGAGGAGGCTCGAGTGGAGCATAAACGCCGGCATGGACTGGTTAGGCCAAATGGTCTGTTTCTGTGTTGTATGTCCTGTGTAATCCGATGATTGGTCGCTGCGGATTTTCCAATTGGCTACCAGTGACCATGGAGCTCCCCTATATTGTTCACTGATTGGATAACCAAACTTCGAGAAGAACAGATATTGGTGCTCAGAGAAAACGACCAATGTTACGATGCTTAAACTGCTTACCTCGAAACAATGCCTCGGGTATTGAGGATTGACACCTGGAAAATTGCTCCCATAGGGCTGACTCCCCGATCAGCCCATCCAGCAGTGAAGCAGCATTCCCAGAAAAATCAATGGACAGAAATCAGAAGCCAGAATTACCCGGACCAACCCAGGTCAGGGATCCAGTAAAAATTTCCCCCGGGGACCTCCCTGCCTTCTTTCTGCCTCATTCCCAGGCTGTGGGAGCCTTTACATTGGTCTCCTCTACATTGGGGAGACCAAACATAGATTGGGTGACTGCTTTGCAGAACATCTCTGTTCAGTCCGTAAGTGTGACCCGGAGCTTCCGGTCGCCTGTCACTTTAATTCCCCGCTCCACTCTCACTCTGACCTTTCCGTCCTCGGCCTCCGACACTGTTCCGATGAAGCTCAACACAAGCTTGAGGAACAGCACCTCATCTTTCGTTTAGGCACTTTACAGCCTTCTGGACTCAACATCGAGTTCAACAATTTCAGACCATAACCTCTGCCCCTATTTATTCCCAGGGCAGTTGTTGATGATTCAGCCATTCCCATTTACACTCTATCTAGACTCAGCTTTTGTTTCTTAATGTCCCACTACCATCGCCTTTTGCCTCACACCATCATCCCTTTTGTCTCTCTGATCTCTCCTGCCTTCCACCCTATCACAGACCTTCCCTTTTGTTCTTTCTCCCCTCCCCCTTTCCCAGCTCCTGCACTTCCTTAAAACCTGTTGCATCTCTAACTTTTTCCAGTTCTGACGCAGGGTCATCGACCTGAGACGGTAACTGTTTCTCTCTCCACAGAAGCTGCCTGACCTGCTGAGTATTTCTGCCATTTTCTCTTCATACCCGACCAAGGTCTCCTCGGGCCACCCCACCGCTCCCACCCCCCAATCCCCCACCCTCCCCGGGGTGGGAATCGGGCACTTACTCTCTGCAGCATGGTGAGTAAGTTGCATTTCTCTTTGGCGAAGTGCTGATGCTCGACCTCCGCCTGCTGCTCTATCTGTCCGGCCTGACTTCTCAACGATGCCAGTTTTTTCTGTTAGAGTAAAGCAGTGGCCTCATGAGAAACATCTTCAAATAAAAGGTGTCTGACTGGTCATTGAATTTATATTAAAACATTAATTATCAAGTAGTTATGTGGAAAAAAATTAAAAGGAATGACTTGGATTTATATAGCGCCTTTCATGACCATCGGGCGTCTCAAAGAGCTTTACAGCAATGAAGTACTTTTGGAGTGTAGTCACTGTTGTAACGTGGGAAATGCAGCAGCCAACTTGCGCACAGCAAGCTCCCACAAGCAGCAATGTGATAATGGCCAGATCATCTGTTTTTGTTATGCTGATTGAGGGATAAACATGAGGCCTTGGACAACGTGGACTATTTTCCATACCTCGGGAGCCTACTGTCAACAAGGGCAGACATCGATGACAAAGTCCAACACCGCCTCCAGTTTGCGAGTGCAGCCTTCGGTCGCCTGAGAAAGAGAGTGTTTGAAGACCAGAACCTCAAACCCAGCACCAAGCACGGTTTACAGAGCAGTGGTGATACGTGCCCTCCTATAAGGCTCAGAGCCATGGACTATGTACAGCAGGCACCACGGCGGCGGCCATGGGCAGCGTGGAGGCCCCGACCTACGAGGGAACATCAGTGGCAGGTCGGGGCCATAAAAGGAGCGGTGAGTGGCGGCCATGGGCAGTGTGAAGGCCACTACAAGGTACAGCGCGAGCTGCTGCAGGAGGGCGATGGCTGTGAAGAGTGACGTCATCAAGGTCTAGGTCGGTGATTGGAGCGTGGGCAGATACAGCAGGAGCGGCGAGAGACTGTGGAGGGACGTGATCGAGTCTCAGGGGAGGCGTGAGTTTGGGGCCAGGGGCAGTACGGGCCAGCCCACACTGCGATACATGTGCGCACTAGGTCCTTGCAGCAGAGCAGGTCTCCAGTTGTCCTGGTTAACCCTTGCCACTGGACCAAGACCTAGCTTTGTCAAGCCTGTGTGATGGCTGGTGTGCAATGGCCACCCCACGTTAAAAAAATCCACGCACAGGCATCTTCCACCCTTCAGGATGTAGTTCAGGTCCTTCACTGAAACACCTGTGAACTCGTCCTTTTTTTGGCATGGAAGCAAGTCATCCTCGTTTCGAGGGACTGCGTATGATGATGACAGCAGGCACCTCAAAGCACTGGAGAAGTACCACCAACACTGCTTCCGTAAGATCCTGCAAATCCATTGGCAGGATAGGCGCACCAACATCAGTGTTTTCGCCCAGGCCAACATCCCCAGCATCGAAGCATTGACCACGCTCGATCAGCTCTGCTGGACAGGCCATATTGTCCGCATGCTTGACATGAGACTCCCAAAGCAAGCGCCCTTCTCGGAGCTCAGACACGGCAAGCGAGCCCCAGGTGGGCAGAGGAAACGTTTCAAGGACACCCTCAAAGCCTCCTTGATAAAGTGCAATATCCCCACCGCCACCTGGGAGTCCCTGGCCAAAGACTGACCTAAGTGGAAGAAGTGCATCCGGGAGGGCGCTGAGCACCTCGAGTCTCTATGTTGAGAGCAAGCTGAAACCAAGCGTCGAAGAAGTGTGCGGCAACCCAGGCCCCCCACCCACATGTCCCTTCAACCACCATCTGCCCCACCTGTGACACAGACTGTAGGTCCCGCATAGAGCTCATCGGTCAACTGAAAACTCATTTTTAGTGTGGAAGCAAGTCATCTTCGACTCCGAGGAACTGCCCAAGCGAGAGAGAAATATTGGCCAGGACACCGGGGATAACTCCCCTAGTCTTCTTTGAAATAGTGCCATGGGATCTTTTACATCCACCTGAGGAGGTCAGACGGGGCCTCGGTTTAACGTCTCATCCGAAAGACGGCACCTCCGACAATGTAGCGCTCCCTCAGCACTGCACTGGAGTGTCAGCCTAGATTTTTGTGCTCAAGTCCCTGGAGTGGGACTTGAATGCACAACCTTCTGACTCAGAGGCAAGGGTGCTGCCCATTGAGCCATAGCTGACAGAAATTAAACTCAAAAAGATGTAATTTTTTTCCCTTTACTCTTTACGGTAAAACGCAACCAAATTCTATATTCGTCCATAGGATGTTGGCAATGCTGGCATTTACTGTCCATCCCTAGTGTCTCAGAGGGCATTAACAATCAACCTGACAATGTGGGTCTGGGGCCAGACCGGGTTTGGGGTAACGAGTTCCCTTGTCGTGAGTGAACCAGTTGGGTTTTTGGGAGATTTCTGCAGCTTCCGTGGCCGTGTTCTCCAGTGCCGGTCCACCAGTTAGTGAACTCAACCTCACATGTGGTCATGGTGGGATTTGAACTCAGCGCCTCTAGGCAGGGGGGTGCTAGGTCAGCGGCAAGCATAGCACGCAAAGGCCAAGACTTTCCTCGGAGCGGCGCCCACTCTGCCGTCAGCCCAGGAAAATCCCAGGCTAATGCACTTCCGACAGGCCTCAGTGAAATGTAAACAGAGCATGACTTGGAACACGTGTTTACCTTGGCCCTGGTGAAGTGCCAACCTTTGGGTATATTATTCCCTACCTACATAACCCAGCTCTCTTCCAGCAATAATATATGACAAATCTCACATCTGTGCACACATTCTGTCGGCTGTTTGCATTTCTGCATTTCTATGTCACCTATTTATGATGAAATTAATGGCGGTAAACATACTGGAGGTGAAATTGGTCTTTGCCGGCAGTGTGAAACGGGTGCAGAATGAATCAGCAGCCAGTATGAGAAAGAAAAGTGGGTGTGATGTAAAACAGATTGTCGATTCGTTAGGAGAGGGTTTCACATGACCATGAAAGACCAATTTCACCTCCGTCACGTTGCAATCGCATTATCCCACCACTGGAGGTTCTCCAGCACCACCACTGCACGAGGTGAGAATCACAGTGAGAAAAGTTTACATACTGGAGCAGTTTAGCTATCAGGAAAGATTAGATCGGTTGGGGTTGTGTTCTTTGGAACAGAGGAGGCTGAGGGGAAAACTTATTGAGGTGTATAAAATTATGAGGGTTAGATAGAGTGGATCTGCAACAACTGAGCAGAGTGGCGCAGCGGAAGTGTGCTGGGCCCATAACCCAGAGATCAATGGATTGAAACCATTCTCTGCTAGCAGCAAGATCAACTTTTGGGGTACTGAAGGAATGATCAGCCATGATCTAATTGAATGGCAGTGCAGGCTCGAAGGGCTGAATGGCCTACTCCTGCACCTATTTTCTATGTTTCTATGACCGATTTCCCTTAGCAGAGGGGTCAACAACCAGGGGGCATAGATTTAAAGTAATTGCGGAGAGGTTTAGAGGGGATATGAGGGGAAATTCCTTCACCCAGAGGATGGTGCGGGTCTGGAACTCACTGCCTGAAAGGGTGGTAGAGGCAGAAACCCTCACCACATTTAAAAAGTACTTGGATGTGCACCTGAAGTGCCGTAACCTACAGGGCTACGGACCAAGAGCTGGAAAGTGGGATTAGGCTGGATAGCTCTTGGTCGGCCGGCACCGACACGATGGGCTGAAATGGCCCCCTTCCGTGCTGTAAATTTCTATGGTTCTATGATTGGTAGCGTCAATTATAAAAGCACTGACAGGGGCTTCCAAAGAAATCAACTCGCCCCAACAGTCTGCTCTGCTGAGGGATTTGCTGAACATCGACTCTGGGATCTTGCAGCAAAGGCCACAACCAGAGCTGGCCAAACAGCTCCTCGACTGGGAAGCAGTCAGCAGTCTGAAAGGGCGGTGGAAACAGATTCACTCGTGACATTCAAAAAGGAATTGGTTAAATACTTGAAAAGGAAAAATGTGCAGTGCTATGGGGAAAGAGCGGGGGAGTGGGACTAATTGGATCACTCTTTCAGAGAGCTGGCACAGGTATGATGGGCTGAAGGGCCACCTTTTCTTTTCTGTTTCATTCTATAATTCCCTGATGCCAAAAATTAGCTTTATTTCTTTATTTTTTTGAACTAATTTTGTCCCTTTCTAGGGATTATCCGGTTTTATCACATTGCTGTTTGTGGGAGCTTGCTGTGCGCAAATTGGCTGCCGCGTTTCCCACATTACAACAGTGACTGCACTCCAAAAGTACTTCATTGGCTGTAAAGTGCTTTGAGACGTCCGGTGGTAGTGAGAGGCACTATATAAATACAAGTCTTTCTTTTTCTTCGCTCCAAGAGCCCCTGTGTGCGATACACCTGTCTGCACAAAGTCACTCACCTCCCTTGTCGCAATACTCTGTTGGTATTCTGCCATTTCCCCCAGGAGCTGTTTGGAGAGGTTCTCCTTCTCTTCTTCAAGCCTGCTCTCCAGCTCCAGCTGCTGAAACTCTAAATCGTCGTATCGTTTCATCTCTGTATCCAACTGTTCACCATCCTGTCGAAACATAACCCGGCCAAACACTGCTTAACATGCAACCAGGAGCACTCCACTACAAACTCTGCTCTCTCTATCTTTTAGCATGTTACCGCAGCCTTTTATGCCCCAAACTCATGGTCTACAAGGCTGCATTGATATCTGCCCTCCTGAATAGCGCAGAGATTTGGGCCATATGCAGTAGATACTTCAAATCGCTGGAGAAATACCACCAACAATGTCTCCGCAAGATCCTGCAAATCCCCTGGGAGGACAGATGCACCAACGTCAGTGTTCTCGATCAGGCCAACATCCCCAGCATTGAAGCACGACCACACTCGAGCAGCTCCATTGGGCAGGACACATTGTTCGCATGTCTGACACGAGACTCCCAAAGCAAGCGCTCTACTCGGAACTCCTACACGGCAAGCGAGCCCCAGGTGGGCAGAGGAAACATCTCAAGGACACCCTCAAAGCCTCCCTGATAAAGTGCAACATCCCCACTGACACCTGGGAGTCCCTGGCCAAAGACCGCCCTAAGTGGAGGAAGTGCATCCGGGAGGGCACTGAGTACCTCGAGTCTTGTTGCGGAGAGCATGCAGAAACCAAGCACAGGCAGCGGAAGGAGCATACGGAAAACCTGTCCCACCCTTTGCCTCAACCACTGTCTGTCCCACCTGTGACAGGGACTGTGGCTCTCGTATTGGACTCTTCAGCCACCGAAGAACTCATTTTTCGAGTGGCAGCAAGTCTTCCTTGATTTCGAGGGACTGCCTATGATGATACCTCGATACCAAGGGCCAGTTCCAAGGGCTGGTTCCCCAATGCACAGAAAGCCAGGCACTGCCGTGGGGCCACGATTTCCTACCCGGGTCTTCCTGTGGTCGCCATGCCTCACCGTGAGCCCTCATTGGGGGAGCGAGCCCAATAACTTGCTTCCAAACAAGGTTTTGATACCCAGCCTGTGCAGCATTAGACACATATGTGCTCAGCCTCCCTTGTTGTCAATGAAGCAGCCAATCTCTGCTCAATGCCTCCCCGTGTCTCAACAAGAGAGAGAGATTGAAATGAAACATGCGGAAGAAATTCTATGCTAGATACAAAAGAACATAAGAAATAGGAGCCATTTGGCCCCTCGAGCCTGCTCCACCATTCAATAAGATCATGGCTGATCTGATCAAGGACTCAGCTCCACTTCCCTGCCCGCTCCCCATAACCCTTTACTCCCTTATCGCTCAAAAATCTGTCTATCTCCACCTTAAATATATTCAATGACCCAGCCTCCACAGCTCTCTGGGGCAGAGAATTCCAAAGATTCACGACTCAGAGAAGAAATTCCTCCTCAAGTCTGCTTGAAATACAAACCACATGGAGGTCACAAAGTATTCGGGATAGATGGCCCTCCAGCAATAGGAAGGGAGAAGCACTTTATTTTTCCAGCTTCTACCCCGAGAATATCTTGCAGTATATTTCCGCTTCCCACCCATTGCGGATTGCCGATGGGAACCACACGATTTTCAGCTTGCTGCATTTGTACTCCCGGCTGGCAATTTGAAACTCTTCCCCATTCGTGTTTATTTTCAATCTGCTCTTTCATTCCTCCTCCACTTTCCAGCTGTTACACGGAGAGTAGAATGGAGAACTGACACATCCGGCCGGGGAATGCCGTCATAATTCCAATGAGAGCGTCAATCGGGGCAACTGTGAGAGGCTGGTCACAGAACGACACTTTATACTCCGAAACATTACTGCCGGCCACGATTTTAATCTCACTGTAATTTCATCTCAGATTCATCAAGGCATGGAAGAGTGTGTGAAGATAGTAGGAATAATAGAAGGAATTTTTGTCATTTTATAACCTAAGGTTTTATTTAATAAAAAAATCATACAGAGATTTTAAATCGATAAAACACTGCAACACCGATCTGTCCATTCCCTGTGTACAGTAGTTCTAACTAATCTGTCCATTCCGTGTGTACAGTAGTTCTATCTGATCTCTCCATTCCCCTGTATATAGTTCTATCTGATCTGTCCATTCCCTGTGTACAGTAGTTCTATCTGATCTCTCCATTCCCTGTGTACAGTAGTTGTATCTGATCTCTCCATTACCCTGTGTACAGTAGTTCTATCTGATCTCTCCATTCCCCTGTGTACAGTAGTTCAATCTGATCTCTCCTTTCGCGTGTACAGTAGTTCTATCTGATCTGTCCATTTGCCCTGTGAACAGTAGCTCTATCTCATCTTTCCATTCCCCCTGTGTACAGTAGTTCTATCTGATCACTCCATTCCCCTTGTGTACAGTAGTTCTATCTGATCTCTCCATTCCCCTGTGTACAGTAGTTCCACCTGATCTCTCCATTCCCCTGTGTACAGTAGTTCTATCTGATCTCTCGATTCTCCCGTGTACAGTAGTTCAATCTGATCTGTCCATTCGCGTGTACAGTAGTTCTATCTGATCTGTCCATTCGTCCTGTGAACAGTAGTTCCACCTGATGTGTCCATTCCTTGTGTACAGTAGTTCTATCTGATCTGTCCATTCCCTGTGTACAGTAGTTCTAACTGATCTGTCCATTCCGTGTGTACAGTAGTTCTATCTGATCTCTCCATTCCCTGTGTACAGTAGTTCTAACTGAACTGTCCATTCCCTGTGCACAGTAGTTCTAACTGATCTCTCCAGTCCCTGTGTACAGTAGTTCTATCTGATCTGTCCATTCCGTGTGTACAGTAGTTCGATCTGATCGCTCCATTCCCCTGTATATAGTTCTATCTGATTTGCCCATTCCCTCTGTACAGTAGTTCTATCTGATCTGTCCGTTTCCCTGTGTACAGTAGTTCTATCTGATCTGTCATTCCCTGTGTACAGTAGTTCTATCTGATCTGTCCGTTTCCCTGTGTACAGTAGTTCTATCTGATCTGTCCATTCCCGTGTACAGTAGTTCTATCTGATCTCGCCATTCCCTGTGTACAGTAGTTCTATCTGATCTGTCCATTTCCCTGTGTAGAGTAGTTCTATCTGATCGGTCCATTCCCTGTGTACAGTAGTTCTCTGATAATTCCATTCCCTGTGTACAGTAGTTCTATCTGATCTCTCCATTCCCTGTGTACAGTAGTTGTATCTGATCTCTCCATTCCCCTGTGTACAGTAGTTCTATCTGATCTCTCCATTCCCCTGTGTACAGTAGTTCAATCTGATCTGTCCATTCGTGTGTACAGTAGTTCTATCTGATCTCTCCATTCCCCTGTGTACAGTAGTTCTATCTGATCTGTCCATTTGCCCTGTGAACAGTAGTTCTAACTCATCTCTCCATTCTCCCTGTGTACAGTAGTTCTATCTGATCACTCAATTCCCCTTGTGTACAGTAGTTCTATCTGATCTCTCCATTCCCTGTGTACAGTAGTTCTATCTGATTTGTCCATTCCCTGTGTACAGTAGTTCTATCTGATCTATTCATTCCCTGTGTTCAGTAGTTTTATCTGATCTCTCAATTCCCTGTGTACATTAGTTTTATCTGATCTCTCCATTCCTGTGTAGTCGTTCTATCTGATCTCTCCATTCCCCTGTGTACAGTGGTTCTATCTGATCTCTCCATTCTCTGTGTACAGTAGTTACATCTGATCTCTCCATTCCCTGTGTACAGTAGTTCTATCTGATTGCTCCAATCCTGTGTATACAGTAGTTCAATCGGATCTGTCCATTCCCTGTGTACAGTAGATCTATCTGATCTCTCCATTCCATATACAGTAGTTCTATCTGATCTCTCCATTCCATATACAGTAGTTCTATCTGATCTGTCCATTCCCTGTGTACAGTAGTTCTATCTGAGCTGACCATTCCCTGTGTACAGTAGATCTACCTGATCTGTCCATCACCTCTGTGTACATTAGTTTTATCTGATCTGTCCATTCCCTGTGTACAGTATTTCTCTCTGATCTCTCCATTCCCTGTGTACAGTAGTTCTATCTGATCTCCCCATTCCCTGTGTAAAGTAGTTCTATCTGATCTGTCCATTCCAAGTACAGTAGTGCTATATGATCGCTCCATTCCCTGTGTACAGTAGTTCTGCTGATCTATCCAAACCCCTGTGTAAATCGATCTACCTGATCTGTCCAGTCCCTGTGTACAGTACTTCTACCTGATCTGTCCATTCCCTGTGTACAGAAGTTCAATCTGATCTGTCCATTCCCATATACAGTAGTTCTATCTGAGCTGTCCATTCCCTGTACACGGTAGATCTACCTGATCTGTCCATCACCTCTGTGTAAAGCAGTTCTATCTGATCTGTCCATTCCCTGTGTACAGTAGTTCTCCCTGATCTCTACATTCCCTGTGTACAGGAGCTCTATCTGATCTGTCCATTCTCTGTGTACTTTAGTCCTATCTGATCTGCCCATTCCTTGTACAGTAGTGCTATCTGATCTCTCCATTCCCTGTGTACAGTAGTTCTACCTGATCTGTCCATTCCCTGTATACAGTAGTTATACATGATCTGTCCATTCCCCTGTGTACTGTAGATCTACCTGATCTGTCCATTCCTGTATAAAGTAGTTCTATCTGATCTGTCCATTTTCTATCTGATCTCTCCAATCCCGCGTATACAGTAGTTCGATTGGATCTGTCCATTCCCTGTGTACAGTCGATCTATCTGATCTGTCCATTCCCTGTGTACAGTAGTTCTATCTGATCTCTCCATTCCATGTACAGTAGTTCTATCTGATCTGTCCATTCCCTGTGTACAGTAGTTCTATCTGATCTCTCCATTCCATGTGTACAGTAGTTCTATCTTATCTGTCCATTCCCCTGTATACAGTAGTTCTATCTGATCTGACCATTCCCTGTGTACAGTAGTTCTATCTGATCTCTCCATTCTCTGTGCACAGTAGTTCTATCTGATCCGTCCATTCCCGTATACAGTAGTTCTATTTGATCTGTTAATTCCCTGTGTACAGTAGTTCTCTCAGATCTCTCCAATCCCGTGTATACAGTAGTTCGATCAGATCTGTCCATTCCCTGTGTAAAGTAGATCTATCTGATCTCTCCATTCCCCCCATGTACAGTAGTTCTATCTGATCTCTCCATTCCCCTGTGTACAGTAGATCTATCTGATCTCTCCATTCCATATACATTAGTTCTATCTGATCTCTCCATTCCCTGTGTATAGTAGTTCTATCTGATCTCTCCATTCCCTGTGTACAGCAGTTCTATCTCATCTGTCCATTCCCTGTGTTCAGTAGTTCTATCTGATCTCTCCATTCCCCCTGTGTACAGTAGTTCAAGCTGATCTGTCCATTCCCTGTGTACAGTAGTTGTGTCTGATCTGTCCATTGCCTTGTACAGTTGTTCTACCTTATCTGTCCATTCCCCCTGTGTATAGTAGTTCAAGCTGATCTGTCCATTCCCTGTGTACAGTAGTTCTATCTGATCTCTCCATTCCCTGTGTACAGCAGTTCTATCTCATCTGTCCATTCCCTGTGTTCAGTAGTTCTATCTGATCTCTTCATTCCCCCTGTGTACAGTAGTTCAAGCTGATCTCTCCATTCCTCTGTGTACAGTAGTTGTGTCTGATCCCTCCATTCCATATACAGTAGTTCTATCTGATCTGTCCATTCCCTGTGTACAGTAGTTCTATCTGATCTCTCCATTCCCCTGTGTGCAGTAGTTCTATATGATCTCTCCATTCCCCTGTGTATAGTAGTTCTATCTGATCTGTCCATTCCCCCTGTGTACAGTAGTTCTATCTGATCTGTCCATTCCCTGTGTACAGTAGTTCTATCTGATCTGTCCATTCCGTGTGTACAGTAGTTCTATCTGATGTGTCCATTCCCTGTGTACAGTAGTTCTATCTGGTCTGTCCATTCCCTGTGTTCAGTAGTTCTATCTGATCTCTCCATTCCCCCTGTGTACAGTAGTTCTATCTGATCAGTTTGGGTGGAGCTAAGAAACAGCAAGGGGCAGAAAACATTGGTGGGAGTTGTTTATAGGCTCTCAAACATTGGTTGTAATGTAGGGCACGGTATAAATCAGGAAATTAGAGGTGTAGGTCACAAGGGGAATACAGTAATCATGAGGGATTTTAGTCTCCGTTTCGACTGAGCAAACGAAATATGTTGTACCAAGTATAGCGGCCCGAATCCGGAACCCTCGGGATCGAGGCCGTTCCAGACTCCACGTTTTTCCGGACTTTGCAACGTCTTTGTGACGTCACGAATTCGGAAACACCCGAGCCCAGGTTCAGGTATTACCAGATTTCGGAACGGCAAAAAGGCGGGTGGGGAGCGAGGGGGTGGCGGGGGAGGTGTTCAGGTCGCCGGCCCCTTCGTGAAGGACGTGTTCAGGCCGGCCCCGTCGCGGAGGATGTGTTCGGGTCGCGGGCCCCGTCGCGGAGGTGGTGCTCGGACTGGCCCCGTCGCGGAGGAGGTGTTTGGGCGGGTCGGCGAGGAGGCCCCGAGGCAAGGGCAATGGCGGGACCTCGAGGTCGGCAGAGTCGGCGGCTGCGGAATCCGGAACGTTCCGGAAGTCCGGATTTTGGATGCAGCATCTGCAATAGTGTGGAGGACGAGTTCATGGAATGTATACAGGATAGTTTTCTAGATCAGTATGTTGAGGAACCAACTAGGGAACAGGTTATTTTAGATCTAGTGTTGAGCAATGAGAAAGGATTAATTAATAACCTTGTAGTAAAGGGGCCTTTAGGGAAGAGTGACCATAATATGATAGAATTTTATATTGAGTTTGAAAGTGATTTAGTTAAGTCCAAAACTAGGGTCTTAAATCTAAACAAAGCAAACTATGTAATTATAAGGTGAGAGTTGGTTAAGGTAGATTGGGAAATTACATTAAAAGGTATGACGGTAGACAAGCAATGGATAGCATTTAAATAATTAATACATAATTTACAACAAACATATGCTTCTTTTAAGGCACAAAAACCCCACAGGAAAAGTGAACCAACCGTGGCTAACGAGAAGTTAAAGACAGTATTCGATCAAAGGAAGAGTCTTATCATGTTGCCAAAAAGAGCAGTAGGCCTGAGGATTGGGAGGATTTTAGAATTCAGCAAAAGATCAAGAAATTGATAAGGAAAGGGAAAATTAGCAAGAGACATAAAAACAGAATGTAAACGTTTATACAGGTATGTAAATATAAGAGATTAGTGAAGTTCGAAGACACAAAAAAATTCAGGAAATAATGGGAACCAAGGGCATCGAGTGAATGAGGAACTTAAAGAAATTAGTATAAGTAAAGACATACTGGAGAAATTAATGGGACTAAGAGTTGACAAATCCCCTGGACCTGATGGCCTGCATCCTAGGGTTTTGAAAGAGGTAGCTGCAGAGATAGTGCATGCACTGGTATTAATCTTCCAGAATTCCCTCGATTCTAGAACAATCCCAAACGATTGGAAGGTAGCAACGTCACTCCACTATTTAAAAAAAGAGGAAGAGAAAATCCGGAACTATAGGCCAGTTAGCCTGACATCAGTCGTAGGGTACTTAGATAACAGAGCACTTAGAAAATCGTAATATGCTTAGGTAGAGTCAACATGGTTTTATGAAAGGGAAATTGTGTTTGACTAATCTGTTAAGAGTTTTATTGAAGATGTAACTAGTAGGATGGTTAAGGTGAACCAGTAGATTTAGTATATTTGGATTTTCAAAAAGCATTCGATAAGGTGCCACACATGAGGTTATTACACAAAATTAGGACTTATGGAATTGGTGGTAATAAATTAGAATGGATTGAGGATTGGTTAATGGACATAAATCAGAGAGTAGGAATAAACGGGCCTTTTTGGGATTGGCAGGTTTAACTAGTGGGGTGCCGCAAGGATCAGTACTGGGTCCTCAGCTATTTACAATCTATATCAATGATTTGGATGAAGAGACCGAGTGTAATGTATCTACGTTTCCTGCTGATACAAAGTTACTTGGGAAAGTAATCTGTGAGGAGGATGCAAAGAGGCTGCAGAGATATAGACACATTTATTGAGTGGGCACGAACATGGCAACTGGAATACAATATAGGGAAGTGTGAATTTATCCACTTTGGTAGGAAAAGCAAAGAAACAGAATATTTGTTGAATGGCAACAGACTGGGAAATGTTTGCATTCAGAGGGACCTGGATGTCCTTGTACACGAATCACTGAAAGTTAACATGCAGGTACAGCAAGAAATTGGGAAAGCAAATGGTATGTTAGCCTTTTGAGTACAGGGGCAGGGAGGTATTGCTACAGTTGTACAGGGCCTTGGTGAGACCACACCTGGAGTATTGTGAACAGTTTTGGTCTCCTAACTTGAGGAAGGACATTCTTGCTATTGAGGGAGTGCAGCGAAGGTTCACCAGACTGATTCCCGGGATGGCGGGACTGACATATCAAGAAAGACTGGATCAACTGGGCTTGTATTCACTGGAGTTCAGAAGAATGAGAGGGGACCTCGTAGAAACGTTTAAAATTCTGACGGGTTTAGACAGGTTAAATGCAGGAAGAATGTTCCCAATGTTGGGGAAGTCCAGAACCAGGGGTCACAGTCTAAGGATAAGGGGTAAGCCATTTAGGACTGAGATGAGGAGAAATGTCTTCACTCAGAGGGTGGTGAATCTTTGGAATTATCTACACCAGAGGGCTGTGGGGGCTCAGTCTTTGAGTATATTCAAGACAGAGATTGATAAGTTTTTGGGAACCAAGGGAATTAGGGGATATGGGGATAGTGCTGTGGAGTTGAGGTAGAAGATCAGCCATGATCTCATTGAATGGCAGAGAAGGCTCGAGGGGCCGAATGGCCGACTCCTGCTCCTAGTTATTATGTTCTTATTGGGATCTTCATATTCCTGGATGCAAAGTATTCAGGAAAGATAGGGGAGGAAAAAAGAAAGGTGGGGTGGCAATTAATCATAGAAAATATTGTAGTATTGGGGATGATGTACTTGTGAGGTCAAAGACAGAATCTATTTGGTTAGAATTAAGGAACATTGGAGGAGCTCTTACCCGACTGGGTGTGGGTATTGACCACCAAATAGTGGCAAGGAGATAGAGGAGCAAATCTGTACGCAAATTATATAAAGATGCAAGAACTTTAGATTAGAGATAACAGGGGAACTTCAGTGATCCTAATACAGACTGGGATAGTAACAGTGCAAAGGCAATGAGGGGAGGAATTCCTGAAATGTGTACAAGGAAACTTTCTTGGTCAGTGTGTTTCCAGCCCAACGAGGAAGGAAGCAGTCCTAGATCTAGTTCCGGGGAATGAAGTGGAACATGTTTCAGTGGGGGAACATTTTGGAAATAGTGATCAGATTTAGAATAATTATGGAAAAGGACAAGGAACAATCAAGCATAAAATCACTTGGCGGGAGTAACGGCAAAGGCTGATAGGGCAGTGTGATTGATGTCGTGTATATGGACTTTGAAAAGGCATCTGACATAAATACCACATAATAGACTTGTTAACAGAATTGAAGCCCATGGGATTAAAGGGACAGTGGCAGTGTGGATACAATATTGGGTAAAGGAGAGAAAGCAGAGAGGGGCGGTGAACGGTTGTTTTTCAGACTGGAGGGAGTATACAGTGGTGTTCCCCAGTATTGGGGCTACTAATCTATTTGATATGTATTAATGACATGGACTTGGGTATACAAGGCACCATTTCAAAGTTTACAGATGAAACAAATCTTAGAAATTTAGTAAGCAGTGAGAAGGAAAGTATCAGACTTCAGGACACAGACTGGTGACATGGGCAGACACGTGGTAGCTGAAATTTAATGCAGAGAAGTGTGAAGTGATAAATTTTGGTAGGAAGAATACGGAGAGGCAATATGAACTAAATGGTACAATTTTAATGGGAGTGCAGGAACAGGGAGACCTGAGGTGTATGTACATAAATCTTTAAAGGTGGCAGGGCAAGTTTGGAAAGCTGTTCGAAAAGCATATGGGCTCCTTGGCTTCATTAATAGAGGAATAGAGTATAAAAGCAAGGAACTTTTATAAAACACGTTAGACCTCAGCTGGAGTATTGTGAGCAGTTCTGGGCACCACACTTTAGGAAGGATGTCAAGACCTTGGAGAGGGGGCAGAAGAAATTTACTAGAATGGTACCAGGGGTGAGGGACTTCAGTTATGTGGAGAGACTGGAGAAGGTGGTGTTCTCCTTAAAGCGGAGATGTTTCAAGGGAGAGCTCCTGCCCTCTTCGTGAAATTGCCTCTCGCACTCAGCTATCCACCTCAGTGTGGTGAGCATATTGGAAATGCCTGATCCAGAAACAGTTCAAGCTCCCCCATGTTAGACCATGCGGCGAGACAACCCTTGAGCTCAGCAATCCTGCGCTCGAGAGATCTCACTTTCCGTTACTTGATGCCTTGTATATGATACCCCGCCCGCCTCCGCACCCCCCCAACCTCGCACCCCCCACCCTCGCACCTCCCCCCGCCACCCCTACCCTTACCCCCGCTCCCCCACTCCTGCTCCCCCACCGCGCCCCCACCCCTGCTCCCCCACCACCCCCACTAGTTTCTCCTCATCTCAGTACTAGATGGCTTACCCCTTATCCAGAGACTGTGACCCCTAGTTCTGGACTTCCCCAACATCGGGAACGTTCTTCCTGCATCTAATCTGTCCAGTCCCGTCAGAATTTTATATGTTTCTATGAGATCCCCTCTCATTCTTCTAAATTCCAGTGAATATAAGCCTAGTCGATCCAGTCTTTCTTCATATGTAAGTCCTGCCATCCTGGGAATCAGTCTGGTGAATCTTCGCAGCACTCCCTCAATAGCAGGAATGTCCTTCCTCAGATTAGAAGACCAAAACTGCACACAATACTCAAGGTGTGGTCTCACCAAGGCCCTGTACAACTGCAGCAAGACGTCCCTGCTCCTCTACTCAAATCCTCTCGCTATGAAGGCCAATATGCCATTTGCTTTCTTCTCCGCCTGCTGTACCTGCATGCCAACTTTCTGATGTACCATGACACCCAGGTCTCACTGCACCTCCCCTTTTACTAATCTGTCACCATTCAGATAATAATCTGCCTTCCTGTTTTTGCCACCAAAATGGATAACCTCACATTTATCCACATTATACTGCATCTGCCATGCATTTGCCCACTCACCTAATCTGTCCAAGTCACCCTGCAGCCTCTTAGCATCCTCCTCACAGCTCACAATGCCACCCAGCATAGTGTCATCTGCAAACTTGGAGATATTACATTCAATTCCTTTGTCTAAATCATTAATATATATTGTAAATAGCTGGGGTCCCAGCACTGAACCTTGCGGTACCCCACTAGTCACTGCCTGCCATTCTGAAAAGGACCCGTTTATTCCTACTCTTTGTTTCCTGTCTGCCAAACAGTTCTCTATCCACGTCAATACATTACCCCCAATACCATGCACTTTGATTTTGCATACCAATCTCTTGTGTGGGACCTTGACAAAAGCCTTTTGAAAGTCCAAGTACACTACATCCACTGGTTCTCCCTTGTCCACTCTACTAGTTACATCCTCAAAAAATTCAAGAAGATTTGTTAAGCATGATTTCCCTTTCATAAATCCATGCTGACTTGGACCAATCCTGTCACTGCTTTCCAAATGCACTGCTATTACATCTTTAATAATTGATTCCAGCATTTCCAGATGGAGGAAAAAAACAACTTCTGCATCATTTATATACGATTCAATTACTTTTGTGTCAGCTGTGACTCAGTGGGCAGCACTCTGGCCTCTGAGTCAGAAGGTTGTGGGTTCAAGTCCCACTTCAGGGACTTGAGCACATAAATCTAGACTGATACTCCAGTGCAGTGCTGAGGGAGTGCTGCACTGTCGGAGGTGCCATCTTTCAGATGAGATGTTAAACCGAGGCCTTGTCTGCTCTCTCAGGTGGATGTAAAAGATCCCATGGCCACTATTTCGAAGAGCATGGGAGTTATCCCTGTTGTCCTGGCCAATATTTATCCCTCAACCTACAGCACGAAAACAGATTATCTGTTCATTTATTTCATGACTGTTTCTGGAAGCTTGCTGTGCAAACTGTCTGCTGCATTTCCGACATTACAACAGCAACTTTAGACTTTGATATTTATGGTATTTGTGGTTTGTTGATCGGCCCCAGATGGGAGAATGCAAGTTGTAGCAATTACACTCTAAGGTTTCATCTTGTTTTGTTATTCTTTGCCGGGAATGTTCTCGAGAGACTGGAATTAAGAAACGCTCATAATAACCACACCAAGATAAGTGGCTATTCAGACATAAGGTTGTGACAGGTGCTATATAAATACAAATACTTTCTCTTTCTGCCTTTTTGTGCAAGCTGTGGCTTATTGGGTAGCACTCTCGCCTCTGAGTCAGAAGGTTGTAGGTTCAAGTCCCACTTCACGAACCTGAGCACATAAATCTAGGCTAACACTCCAGTGCAGTGCTGAGGGAGCGCCGCACTGTCGGAGGTGCCGTCTTTCGGGTGAAACGTTAAACCGAGGCCCCGTCTGCTCTCAGGTGGATGTAAAAGATCCCAGGGCACTATTTCGAAGAAGAGCAGGGGAGTTATCCTCAGTGTCCTGGGGCCAATATTTATCCCTCAATCAACATAACAAAAAAAACTGATTATCTGGTCATTATCACATTGCTGCGTGTGGGAGCTTGCTGTGCGCAAATTGGCTGCCGTATTTCCCACATTACAACAGTAACTGCACTCCAAAAAGTATTTCATTGGCTATAAAGCGCTTTGAAACGTCCGGTACTCGTGAAAGGCGCTATATAAATGCAAGTCTTTCTTTCAGCTGGGATCCTCCTGTGCAACTCTATTTGGATCCCAGAAATGTGGGCCAGGCACATACGGGGCATGGCACCATCATTCAGGGTCTCCACCTCTTTGTGCGGTCAGTCACTCCCCAGGAACCGGCACACATGGGCACTGGAGGGCAGGCAACCTGGGCCTGACCCAGAGGGACCCCCCTACTCTCCATGTACGGCACCCTGGTGTAACGGTCAGACATTGATGGTCATGTTCAAAAAGTTACCTGCCCCCTGCCACCTCACCCTTTCACGTCACGTCCTGCTCAAATCAAGACTAATCCAGCCGCTTCAGCAAGTCACATGGAACAGGAATGGGGAGAAGGAGATGATAAAACAGCAGCTGAGATTTCTTTACAACAAATAGGAGACCAATGCACAGCACATTGCAACCTCTCTGTGTACCTTGAAGTTTGGGCAGAATATACAGCAGGCAGCACAGCACATTGGATCGATCTTGCTCCCTGTTAGAATCGCTTTCCAGCTCAAAGCTTCGGCCTAGAGTGCTGCCAGGACGCTGATTCATCAGCTGGGTGGTTAACACACTCACTGTCCACATGTGGGAGCATTCAGAGATGTACAGAACTTACACAGCACCTTCAACACAGGCCGCAGTGTCCTTGTCTCTGCCACTTCGTGTCTTGATAAACTGCCCCCCTCTCCTCTATCTTTCATGCCTTCTTCCTATCACATCACGCAACATCTCTAACCACTGCCATTCCCCACAAACACCTTCCCCGGTTCTGCTCCATCTTTATGCACTCAACTCCTCAATAAACACCCCCAATGGGGCTGTATCTGTCTATAGACACCCAATGGGACTGTATCTGTCTATAAACACCCAATGGGACTGTATCTGTCTATAAACACCCCCAATGGGACTGTATATCTATAGACACCCCCAGTGTGGACTGTATCTGTCGATAAACACCCCCAGTGTGGACTGTATCTGTCTATAGACACACCCAATGGGACTGTATCTCTCTATAGACACCCCCAATGGGACTGCATCTGTCTATAGACACCCCCAATGGGACTGCATCTGTCTACAGACACACCCAATGGGGACTGTAGCTGTCTATAAACATCCAATGGGACTGTATCTGTCTATAGATATACCCAATGGGACTGTATGTCTACAGACACACCCAATAGGACTGTATCTGTCTATAGACACACCCAATGGGACTGTATCTGTCTATAGACACACCCAATGGGATTGTATCTGTCTATAGACACACCCAATGTGGACTGTATCTATAGACACACCCAAGGGGACTGTATCTGTCTATAGACACACCCAATGGGACTGTATCTGTCTATAGACACCCCCAGTGTGGACTATATCTGCCTATAGACACACCCAATGGGACGTATCTGTCTATAAACACCCCCAGTGTGGACTGTATCTGTCTATAAACACCCCCAGTGTGGACTGTATCTGTCTATAGACACATCCAATGGGACTGTATCTGTCTATAGACACATCCAATGGGACTGTGTCTGTCTGTAGACACCCAATGGGACTGTATCTGTCTATAGACACATCCAATGGGGACTGTATCTGTCTATAGACACACCCAATGGGACTGTATCTGTCTACAGACACACCCAATGGGACTGTATCTGTCTATAGACACACCTAATGGGACTGTATCTGTCTATAGGCACCCCCAGTGTGGATTGTATCTGTCTATAGACACACCCAATGGGACTGTATCTGTCTATAGACACACCTAATGGGACTGTATCTGTCTATAAACACCCAATGGGACTGTATCTGTCTATAAACACCCCCAATGGGACTGTATATCTATAGACACAGCTAATGGGGACTGTATCTGTCTATAGACACATTCAATGGGACTGTATCTGTCTATAGACACCCCCAGTGTGGACTGTATCTGTCTATAGACACCCCCAGTGTGGACTGTATCTGTCTATAGACACACCCAATGGGACTGCATCTGTCTATAGACACACCAAATGAAACTATCTGTCTGTAGACACACCCAATGGGACTGTATCTGTCTATAAACACCCAATGGGACTGTATCTGTCTATAAACACCCCCAATGGGACTGTATATCTATAGACACAGCTAATGGGGACTGTATCTGTCTATAGACACACTCAATGGGACTGTATCTGTCTATAGACACCCCCAGTGTGGACTGTATCTGTCTATAGACACACCCAATGGGACGTATCTGTCTATAAACACCCCCAGTGTGGACTGTATCTGTCGATAAACACCCCCAGTGTGGACTGTATCTGTCTATAGACACACCCAATGGGACTGTATCTCTCTATAGACACCCCCAATGGGACTGCATCTGTCTATCGACACACCCAATGAAACTATCTGTCTACAGACACACCCAATGGGTACTGTAGCTGTCTGTAAACATCCAATGGGACTGTATCTGTCTATAGATACACCTAATGGGACTGTATGTCTACAGACACACCCAATAGGACTGTATCTGTCTATAGACACACCCAATGGGACTGTATCTGTCTATAGACACACCCAATGGGATTGTATCTGTCTATAGACACACTCAGTGTGGACTGTATCTATAGACACACCCAAGGGGACTGTATCTGCCTATAGACACACCCAATGGGACTGTATCTGTCTATAGACACCCCCAATGGGACTGTATATCTATAGACACAGCTAATGGGGACTGTATCTGTCTATAGACACACCCAATGGGACTGTATCTGTCTATAGACACCCCCAGTGTGGACTGTATCTGCCTATAGACACACCCAATGGGACGTATCTGTCTATAAACACCCCCAGTGTGGACTGTATCTGTCTATAAACACCCCCAGTGTGGACTGTATCTGTCTATAGACACATCCAATGGGACTGTATCTGTCTATAGACACATCCAATGGGACTGTGTCTGTCTGTAGACACCCAATGGGACTGTATCTGTCTATAGACACATCCAATGGGGACTGTATCTGTCTATAGACACACCCAATGGGACTGTATCTGTCTACAGACACACCCAATGGGACTGTATCTATCTATAGACACCCCCAATGGGACTGTATCTGCCTATAGACACACCCAATGGGACTGTATCTGTCTATAGACACCCCCAATGGGACTGTATATCTATAGACACAGCTAATGGGGACTGTATCTGTCTATAGACACACCCAATGGGACTGTATCTGTCTATAGACACCCCCAGTGTGGACTGTATCTGCCTATAGACACACCCAATGGGACGTATCTGTCTATAAACACCCCCAGTGTGGACTGTATCTGTCTATAAACACCCCCAGTGTGGACTGTATCTGTCTATAGACACATCCAATGGGACTGTATCTGTCTATAGACACATCCAATGGGACTGTGTCTGTCTGTAGACACCCAATGGGACTGTATCTGTCTATAGACACATCCAATGGGGACTGTATCTGTCTATAGACACACCCAATGGGACTGTATCTGTCTACAGACACACCCAATGGGACTGTATCTATCTATAGTTACCACCAGTGTGGACTGTATCTGTCTATAGACTCACCCATTGGGGACTATATCTGTCTATAGACACACCCAATGGGGACTATATCTGTCTATAGACACACCCAATGGGACTGTACACCCTGTCTATAGACACCCCCAGTGTGGACTGTAACTGTCTATAGACACACCCAATGGGACTGTAGCTCAAAGTTGAAACCAGAGAATAGTTTTAAAAAAACATCAAAATGCATGGAACCAGAACATTCTGCTGATCCAATCAAAACTTGGCCTTCCACAGGGCCGGAGTAAACGTCCTTATGGTGTAAGTCTCAAGTATAGTGATATTACTTTCTCAGGATTATGATTTACCAAATTAATTACAGTGGATCCTACTGCTCCTCTGTCACCAGCAATGGTCAACCCATTCAGCACTTGCTTCCCCTCGAAAAGGTCAAGGACTGAACCTTTTTGTGGTACCAATAACTTGCTTTATTTGACGAGTAATTCGTCAAAGACAGCACCCCTGTCTATGTAAAGGTAGCAGATCAAACCATCAGTAAAGTTTAGAATTACAGCATGATACCAGTATAAACTGGGCACTCCCCACTGTACAAAACATAACCCAAAATTCACAGTAGCACAGCTTTAGCTGGCTTGAACCCACCAGAGCATCCATGCTATTCTGAGAGTGACACCGAATTTAGGATAGTTAGACTTGCTCTGCTTATTTTGTAGAATAATATGTCGGCTTCACACTGTTCCTGTCTCGGTCTGTTCCCTGGACCGAGTTAATATTAGAAACATGCAAGGTCTGGAAAATGTTGGACTATTAAATCACTGCCGGTGGCTCACGATTTTCTCTTTCTAGGTCTCGCTGGCTCGCTCTTTCTGTCTTTCTCAATTTATTGTTCTCTCCCTTCTTCAAACGCTGCACCTCCACTGCATTTCCTTCCCTCCCAGAGTCAGGAGCATGATTGGCACTGAGAAGCCACCTGGCTCCTTCAAACATCTTCTTTCCCCCAAGTCTCACTAACACCGCACATGTGTTCGACTCAGCTGCCAGGCGCTCACCTAACACACATTCGATTGAGAGATCTGTTCCTCTTTCAGGTTTCTGATGTCCTCCGTAAACTGAGATAAAAATCTTAAAGTACCTGAGTTTAGTTAGTGAAGAGTATCCCTGGTGTAATGTATTTGCTTCATGGGTTCTTTGGCAACACATTGCTATTAAGAACTAGTTGGTTTATTAGCAAATGTTTAACAATCACACTACACATTACCAGTTCATCCACCAGGCTCACAACCACCGGCCTCATCGTGGATCCTCCAAAACCAACTGGCTGGGGTTTTATTGAGTCTTGTGAACATCACGTGACTGGCTCAGCCACTCACAACTCAACTTGCTCTACAAATCTGTGAGCATACTCACCAGTGCATACATTACCCCCTGGCAATTTGCTACCATTCACTGACCACCAGAGTTGCAGTTTGACATACACATCTGTCCATGTATCAATCTCTGAATGGTTCACTTCTTTTGTATTGAATTATTATAGAAATTGGAGCACAGGAAGAGGCCACTTGGCCCATCATGCTAGCTCTTGAACTGGGCCAAACTGCTCTAACCCCATTTCTCCGTCCTTTTCCCCATTTCCTTTTTTATTCTTGTTTTAGAAATGATTCAATTCCCCTTTAAACAAGTGCGCTGCCTCACACACAACTGGAGGTAAACATTCCAGATAGCACGCTGCGTGGCACTGTCCGCGGATTCCAAAAACACTCCAGTCACCGATTCCAATTTCCTGGTGGAATTCTCAGATTAATGGCCTGGAAATCCCGGCCTCCCGGGTCTGTACGAAGTTTCTATGGACCCGGGAAGGCATCGGAAAAATTCAGCGTACAATGCGCATGCGCTGAAACCAGCTTTTCCGATCTGTCAAGCTGGAGCTCGACAGATCCTCCGTATCTCAGGAACCAGGACATTTGCACAGGCAAGATCGCGGAATTTACCCATATCTTGCCCAGCAAATGTCCTCAAAACTCTTGCGCCTGATAAAAGCAGATGCATAGCCTACTGTTATAGGCATAAGTGTTTAAAAACATACAAAAATATAATTAAATTAAACACATTTTATTGTTAAAAACTCTGCCCACTAAGCGAAGTTTATCTTTAAGCTGAATTACAAAACTTTTTTTTTAAAATCGGAAATATTGTTTTTTTCCAAGGCATATATCAACTTTAATTTCAATTAATTTTAATTATGTGAGGTCTGTTTTTTATTTTTTATTAGCGTGTATTTGTTTTTTCCCCCATTAATAGCACTGAGAACTGGTAGATACGGAGTTCCCATTGCAATTAATGGGAAAGCTGTGGAATACCGTACCTGATTGGCTGAGCAGTCACATAGAAACATAGAAAATAGGTGCAGGAGTAGGCCATTTTGCCCTTTGAGCCTGCACCGCCATTCAATATGATCATGGTTGATCATGCAATATCAGTACCCCATTCCTGCCTTCTCTCCATACCCTCTGATCCCTTTAGCCATAAGGGCCACATCTAACTCCCTTTTGAATATATCTAATGAACTGGACTGCTGAATTCTAAATTTCTCCCAGTCCTCAGGTTTGCTGCTTTTTCTGGCCAATTTATATGCTTCTTCCTTAGATTTAACACTATCCCTAATTTCCCTTGTTAGCCATGGTTGAGCCACCTTCCCCGTTTTATTTTTATGCCAGACAGGGATGTTGTAGTTCATCCATGTGATCTTTAAATGTCTGCCATTGCCTATCTACTGTCAACCCTTTAAGTATCATTCTCCAGTCTATCCTAACCAATTCACGTCTCATACCATCGAAGTTTCCTTTCTTTAAGTTCAGGACCCTAGTCTCTGAATGAATTGTGTCACTCTCCCTCTTAATGAAGAATTCTACCATATTATGGTCACTCTTCCCGGCCTCGCATGACAAGACTGCTAATTAATCCTCTCTCATTATACAAGACCAAGTCTAGGATGGCCTGCTCTCTAGTTGGTTCATCGACATATTGGTCTAGAAAACCAGCCCTTATACACTCCAGGAAATCCTCCTCCACAGTATTGCTACCAGTTTGGTTAGCCCTTTTGATATGTAGATTAAAGTCACCCATGATAACTGCTGTACCTTTTTGCAAGCATCCCTAATTTCCTGTTTGATGCCATCCCCAACCTCACTACTACTGTTTGGTGGTCTGTACACAACTCCCACTTGTGTTTTCTGCCCTTTGGTGTTATGCAGCTCGACCCGTATAGATTCCACATCTTCCAAGCTAATGTCCTTCCTTACTATTGCGTTAATCTCCTCTTTATCTAGTAACGCTATCCCACCTCCTTTTCCTTTCTGGTTATCCTTCCTGAATATTGAATACCCCTGGATGTTGTGTTCCCAGCCTTGGTCACTCTGGAGCCATGTCTCCGTAATCCCAATTACATCACATCCATTAACAGCTATCTACACAGTTAATTCATCCACCTTATTACGAAGGCATCTTCTGCGTGGGAACGTGGAGGACAGGAGTGTGCTTCATAGCACGGGAAGAGAAGGCCTCCCCACCGGAATCCAGGGCGCCTCCTAGACCACCAGGTAGATTTGTAAAAATTCTCCGGTCAGGAGGCAATTGCTCGCGGGAAGCCTCCGATCGCAATTTCCAGGCCATTACTTCACTGTAAAAGAGGGGCGCACCGAATTTTAATCAGCTCAGTTCCCAAGACTTGCTATCTCTCACCTTCACTGACCGACTGAGCACGTGCAAGCAAGGGTTCTAGGCCCGACTGAACCTTAGCTTACCCAAAGTCTTTTTAGGGTCAGCTGGTTGGTGCCCGAGTGGCCTTTAACCTCTGTCAGCAGTCGTATGTCTTCGAACATTTCAGGGAGACACGGGGGGCAGGAAAAAATTGTTCACCGCCAGTAGTGTGAAATGGGTTCAGAGAGAGAGAATGGACAGCCGATTTCACTCCTCGCTCGATTTTCTTCCCCTCTGATGTCAACGTAACACATCATCATCATCATCATAGGCAGTCCCTCGAAGCGAGGATGACTTGCTTCCACGCCAAAAAAGGATGAGTTCACAGGTGTTTCAATGAAGGACCCGAACTACATCCTGAAGGATGGAAGATGACTGTGCGTAGACTTATTTAACATGTGGTGGCCGTGGCACACCAGCCACCACACGGGCTTGACAGAGCTAGGTCTTGGTCCAGTGGCAAAGTTACCCAGGATGACTGGAGTCCAGCTCTGCTGCATGGACCCAGTGCGCACACATATCGCAGTGTGGGCTGGGCTGTGCTGCCCCTGGGCCCTCGCCTCTTCTGGGCCCCGAACCCACGCCTCTCCCGGGCCCCGATCACATCGCTCTGCAGTCTCTCGCCGCTCCTTCGCTCCAACCTCGCCGCTCCTGCTGTATCTGCCCACGCTCCAATCACCAACCTGGACCTTGCTGACGTCACTCTTCGCTGCCGTCACCCTCCTGCACCAGCACACGCTGTACCTTGCCGCGGTACGCCACTCACCGCTCCTTTTATGGCCCCGACCTGTCGCTGATGGTCTCTCGCAGGTCAGGGTCGCCACGCTGCGCAAGTGTCGGTGATCAGTTTAACCCTCATCAAACTGCTTTACCCTGCCCACCAGAAACTCGCTCGCTCACACAGCACCAGCTGAGATGGCAGGAGGGGCCTTATTTTACATGGGGAGAGGGGATTGGCGCTGCTCCCACCCCTTACTCCCACCCACACTCAGTTGCAACGTATCCGAAGCTGAAGCTATGTCAAGGGCCTGCCCTGGGATATTGCTCCAGGATAAAGGTGCTGTATCAAGGCAAGTTGTCATCCTCGACTTTGGCACTTCAAGACGCATCAGAGATCCGAGATGTCGAGCAGAGGAGTAGCTTTGAGGAATTCTTAAGAGCTAAGTGCCTCCAGATCCTCAGACCCTCATGTTAACAGTCATAGAATCACAGAAATTTACAGCACGGAAGGAGGTCATTTCAGCCCATCGTGTCCGCGCCGGCCGACCAAGAGCCACCCAGCCTAATCCCACTTTCCAGCTCTTGGTCTGTATCCCTGTCGGTTACGGCACTTCAGGTGCACATCCAAGTACTTTTTAAATGTGGTGAGGGTTTCTGCCTCTACCACCCTTTCAGACAGTGAGTTCCAGACCCCCACCACCCTCTGGGTGAAGAAATTTCCCCTCAAATCCCCTCTAAACCTCCCCCCAATTACTTTAAATCTATGCCCCTTGGTTGTTGACTCCTCTGCCAAGGGAAATAAGTCTGTCCTATCCACTCTATCTAGGCCCCTCATAATTTTATACACCTCAATCAGGTCTCTCCTCAGCCTCCTCTGTTCCAACGAAAACCCCATTGTGACTGACTTCCACTCCGCTCGAAAAAAAACACCAAAGAGCTGAATTTTGCAAGATAGGCCGCCCCATGCAGGACTCATCAAAAACGGTAGGTGCTCCCTGTTTCTGGCGGGGCTGAATTCCAACCCACATCATCATGTTATTGTAAAATATGTTTGTCTTTGTATTGTTTTATTTAAAGCCTCATTTCTGGATATTCCACAGCTCTCTGAGGCAGCAAATTCCACAGATTTACAACCCTCTGAGAGAAGAAATTTCACCTCCTCTCTGTTTTAAATGGGCGGCCCCTTATTGTAAGATCATGCCCTCTAGTTCTAGTCTCCCCCATCAGTGGAAACATCCTCTCTGCATCCACCTTGTCAAGCACCCTCATAATCTTATACGTTTCGATGAGATCACCTCTCATTCTTCTGAATTCCAATGAGTAGAGGCCCAACCTCCTCAACCTTTCCTCATAAGTCAACCCCCTCATCTTCGGAATTAACCTAGTGTATCTTTTCTGAACTGCGAAAAAGATCGACCTGAGTAGCCTGCATGACACTCATTAAAACATGACAGGCAGTGTGTGACACCTCTAAAATTGCAAGACCCATCACAATGCTATCTATAAGTGTCACAGCTAACTGCAAAAAAGTGAAACTTTTATAATGAGATTTCCCATCAGGGGTGGTGTACATGGGAGAGTTTTCAGTGGATTGCACACAGCATGCACTGAATTTAATATATAAGATTGCTTTGTTGAGTTAGTAACCTGTCTTTAATTAGACTGTAAATGGGCATAAAACACAAAGTCGGGAACCAGTGATCTACTGACCCTCTCCAACTGCTCCTGTAAGCATTTTCTCATGGACTCTGGGCAGTTAGCAAGCTTGTTCTTCAACTCAGAGTACATCTCTTGCAGCCTCTCTACTTTGTCTCTCTCAGCTTTCAAATGTGTTTTTTCCTGAAAAGCAGAGCACAGAAATAACCAAAAGGCAAGGTGACTTAAAATGAGTCCCTGCACGCAGCGGGTACAATACCCCCTTCCTCGGGCTGGATGGGAGCACTATCACAAAGTACTGTGTTATCGGGCTGAATGGGGGGAGGAAATGTCCTTTGCTGAACTTGTTAACAAAGGGCGCGTTTCATAGGAACAGGAGGAGGCCCATTCAGCCCCTCAAGCCTGTTACATAGGAACAGGAGAAGGCCATTCAGCCTCTCAAGCCTGTTACATAGGAACAGGAGGAGGCCATTCAGCTCCTCGAGTCTGTTTCACAAGAACAGGAGGCCCATTCAGCCCCTCGAGCCTGTTACATAGCAACAGGAGGCCCATTCAGCCCTTCGAGCCTGTTACATAGCAACAGGAGGCCCATTCAGCCCCTCGAGCCTGTTACATAGCAACAGGAGGCCCATTCAGCCCTTCGAGCCTGTTACATAGCAACAGGAGGCCCATTCAGCCCCTCAAGCCTGTTACATAGCAACAGGAGGAGGCCATTCATCTCCTCGAGCCTGTCACATAGGAACAGGAGGAGGCCCATTCATCCCCTCGAACCTGTTTCATAGGAACAGGAGGAGGCCCATTCAGCCACTCGAACCTGCTTCATGGGAACAGGAGGGTCATTCAGCCCCTCGAGCCAGTTTCATAGGAACAGAAGGAGGCCCATTCATCCCCTCGAGCCTGTTTCATGGGAACAGGAGGAGGCTTATTCAGCCCCTCGAACCTGTTACCACAGGAACAGGAGGAGCCCATTCAGCCCCTCGAGCCTGTTACACAGGAACAGGAGGAGGCCATTCAGCCCCTCGAACCTGTTACACAGGAACAGGAGGAGGCCATTCAGCCCCTCGAACCTATTACCATAGAAACAGGAGGAGGGCATTCAGCTCCTCGAGCCTGTTACACAGGAACAGGAGGAACCCATTCAGCCCCTCGAGCCTGTTACACAGGAACAGGAAGAGCCCATTCAGCCCCTCGAGCCTGTTACACAGGAACAGGAGGAGGCCATTCAGCCCCTCGAACCTGTTACACAGGAACAGGAGGAGGCCATTCAGCCCTTCGAACCTATTACCATAGAAACAGGAGGAGGGCATTCAGCTCCTCGAGCCTGTTACACAGGAACAGGAGGAACCCATTCAGCCCCTCGAGCCTGTTACACAGGAACAGGAGGAGGCCCATTCAGCCCCTCGAGCCTGTTACACAGGAACAGGAGGAGCCCATTCAGCTCCTCGAGCCTGTTACACAGGAACAGGAAGAGCCCATTCAGCCCCTCGAGCCTGTTACACAGGAACAGGAGGAGGCCCATTCAGCCCCTCGAGCCTGTTACACAGGAACAGGAGGAGGCCATTCAGCCCCTCGGGCCTGTTACACAGGAACAGTAGGAGGGCATTCAGCCCCTCGAGCCTGTTACCATAGAAACAGGAGGAGGGCATTCAGCTCCTCGAGGCTGTTACACAGGAACAGGAGGAGCCCGTTCAGCCCCTCGAGCCTGTTACCATAGAAACAGGAGGCCCATTCAGCCCCTCGAGCCTGTTACAACATTCCATTCGATCACGGCTGACCTGTACCTTAACTCCATCTACCGCTTTGGTTCCGTATCCCTCAATAACTATCTAAATAAATAATCTGTTTTACTCAGCTTTGAGATTTTCAATTGGAGGAGCGAGTTCCAGATTCCCACTGCCCCTTGTGTGGAGAAACGCTCCCTGACATCACCCCTGAACGGCCTGGTTCTAATTTTTAAGCTATGCCCCTTGTTCTGGACTCTCCACCACCAACAACAACTTGTATTTACATAGCGCCTTTAATGTAGTGTATCGTCCCAACGTGCTTCACAGGAGTATTGTGCGATAAGAATTTGACACCGAGCCGCATACGTAGAAATTAGGGCAGGTGACCAACAGCTTGGTCAAAGAGGTCAGTTTTAAGGAGCATCTTGAAGGAGGAAAGAGAGCTGGAGAGGTTTAGGGAGGGAGTTCCAGAGCTTGGGGCTCAGGCAACAGAAGGCATGGCCACCAATGGTTGAGCGATTATAATCAGGGATGCTCAAGAGGGCAAATTTAGAGGAGCGCAGACATCTCGGGGGGGGGGGGGGGGGGGGGAAATAGTCTCTCTCTATCTATCTTATCAACTCCTTTAATCATTTTAAACACCTTGATCAGATCACCCCTCAATCTTCTATACTCGCGGAAATACAAGCTCAGTCTAGTTTCCACAGGAGCATCGTAACCTGCCTTTCCAACAATGCAACAGCAGCTAAAGGTGATCGGGAAATGCATGCAGCATAGTGGCAGACACCACGTAGCACCAAACTATAGCAGGGTGCGGGCAGCTCACCAACCCTCATCTGCAGCAATAAATGATGGGAAAGCACAGAGCAGGGGATAACAGTTTGTTCTTTGCAGTAAGATATGACAATAAAACGATGACAAAACTCCCGGGAGCCGAAATTCACCTGCGCTGGAAATGGGCGCACCGACCGTTTGACGTGTTTTGGTTCCCGCGATGGGTGCGGAAATTATCATGCGAAATTCATCTCTGTTGTTTTTGGCCGAGTGGGTCATAGTGGGGGTCGGGACGAGTGACCGTCATTAGTGGGGGGGGCAGAGTGACCATCACTAGCCGGGGGTGGGGGCAGAGTGACCATCACTAGCCGGGGGAGTGGGGGAGCAGAGTGACCGTCACTAGCCGGGGGAGGGGGGGAGCAGAGTAACCGTCACTAGCCGGGGGAGTGGGGGAGCAGAGTGACCGTCACTAGCCGGGGAAGGGGTGGGGGCAGAGTGACCATCACTAGCCTGGGGGGGGGGGGGGGGCAGAGTGACCGTCACTAGCCGGGGGAGGGGGGGAGCAGAGTGACCATCACTAGCCAGGGGGGGGGGGCAGAGTGACCGTCACTAGCCGCGGGAGGGGGGGAGCAGAGTGACCGTCACTAGCCAGGGGAGGGGGGGGGAGCAGAGTGACCGTCACTAGCCGGGGGAGGGGGGGAGCAGAGTGACCGTCACTAGCCGGGGGAGGGGGGGAGCAGAGTGACCGTCACTAGCCGGGGGAGGGGGGGAGCAGAGTGACCGTCACTAGCCGCGGGAGGGGGGGAGCAGAGTGACCGTCACTAGCCGGGGGAGAGGTGGGGGCAGAGTGACCATCACTAGCCGGGGGGGGCAGAGTGACCGTCACTAGCCGGAGAGGGGGGGAGCAGAGTGACCATCACTAGCCGAGGGGGGGGTGCAGAGTGACCGTCACTAGCCGCGGGAGGGGGGGAGCAGAGTGACCGTCACTAGCCAGGGGAGGGGGGGGGAGCAGAGTGACCGTCACTAGCCGGGGGAGGGGGGGAGCAGAGTGACCGTCACTAGCCGGGGGAGGGGGGGAGCAGAGTGACCGTCACTAGCAGGGGAAGGGGGGGAGCAGAGTGACCGTCACTAGCCGGGGGAGAGGTGGGGGCAGAGTGACCGTCACTAGTCGGGGGGGGGTGCAGAGTGACCGTCACTAGCCGGGGGAGGGGGGGAGCAGAGTGACCGTCACTAGTCGGGGGGGGTGCAGAGTGACCGTCACTAGTCGGGGGGGGGTGCAGAGTGACCGTCACTAGCCGGGGGTGGGGTGGGGGGGGGCAGAGTGACCGTCACTAGCCGGGAGGCGGGGGGGGGGGGCAGGGGCAGAATGACCATCAATAGCCGGGCACAGTCTCTGCCGCTGTCAGTCATCAGCGCCGGGCTAGTGACATCATCGCGCTGGTGTGTCACACCGTCTCTCCTTCAGTTAAAGGGGAGGGCCGCTGCAAAGTCTGCGTTTATTTTAGTTCAGCCCACTGGGCCACCAGGGAGAGTTTCAGCCGGGCCAGCAGCCAGGCACTCAAGACGGGGCACTCTGATAACGCACATAGGAAGCTTCGGCAGCAGCGGGGTGGGAGTGGGGGGAGCGGGGCGGATATGGTCACCGCCGGAAAAATGCTCGAGGGCAATTGCACGGACAGCGGCCATTCTACGAAAAATCGGCAGCCATTCCACAACAAGCCCTGGCCGACGCTTTCCGGGGTCGGAGGCCTTAACGAAAGGGGCAATTCCGGTCCCCCGATGTCCAAAGACCCTGCGACATCAGTTTCCGATTGTAATAGCAGCTGATGGACAACAACGTGAGTTTATATAGCACGTTGAACACAGAAAGAAGTCCCGATATGCTTCACAGAGGGGCCAGGTAAAAACAGGTGCTGAGCTAAAGAAACTGCGACCAAACGTCTGGTCAAAGAGCTGGGATTTAGGGAAGGTTTTGAAGAGAGAGAGGGAGATGGAGAACTGGAAGGATTTACGAAGGCAACTCCAGAGCGTGGGGCTGATACGGCTGAAGGTACAGCCACCAATGGTAGCGAAGGGAAGGGGAGGTGCAGAAGAGGTCAGAGTCAGACAAACAGAGTTCGGAGGGAGGGGGCAGTTAGTGGGACTGAAAGAAAGACTTGCATTTATATCGCGGCTTTCATGACCACCGGACATCTCAAAGTGTTTACAGCCAATGAAGTACTTTTGGAGTGTAGTCACTGTTGTAATGTGGGAAATGCAGCAGCCAATTTACGCACAGCAAGCTCCCACAAACAGCAATGTCCAGATAATCTTTCATTGTTATGTTGATGGAGGGATAAGTATTGGCCAGGACACCGGGGATAACATAAGAACATAAGAAATAGGAGCAGGAGTAGGCCATACGGCCCCTTGAGCCTGCTCCGCCATTTAATACGATCATGGCTGATCTGATCATGGACTCAGGTCCACTTCCCTGCTCGCTCCCCATAACCTCTCATCCCCTTATCGTTTAAGGAACTGTCTATTTCTGTCTTAAATTTATTCAATGACCCAGCCTCCACAGCTCTCTGAGGCAGCGAATTCCACAGATTTACAACCCTCAGAGAGAAGAAATTTCTCCTCATCTCTGTTTTAAATGGGCGGCCCCGTATTCTAAGATCAAGCCCTCTAGTTCTAGTCTCCCCTATCAGTGGAAACATCCTCTCTGCATCCATCTTGTCAAGCCCCCTCGTAATCTTATACATTTCAATGAGATCACCTCTCATTCTTCTGAATTCCAATCCCAACCGACTCAACCTTTTCTCATAAGTCAACCCCCTCATCTTCAGAATCAACCTAGTGAACCTTCTCTGAACTGCCTCCAAAGCAAGTATGTTCTTTCGTAAATATGGAAACCAAAACTGCACGCAATACTCCAGGTGTGGCCTCACCAATACCCTGTACAACTGTAACAAGACTTCCCTGCTTTTATACTCCATCCCCTTTACAATAAAGGCCACATTCTATTGGCCTTCCTGATCACTTGCTGTACCTGCATACAAACCTTTTGTGTTTCATGCACAAGTACCCCCAGGTCCCACTGTACTGCAGCACTTTGCAATCTTTCTCCATTTAAATAATAATAACTCCCCTGCTCTTCTTCAAAATAGTGCCATGGGATCTTTTATGTCCACCTGAGAGAGCAGACGGTTTAACGTCTCATCCGAAAGATGGCACCTCCGACAGTGCAGCGCTCCCTCAGTACTGCCCCTCCCACAGTGCAGCACTCCCTCAGTACTGCCCCTCCCACAGTGCAGCGCTCCCTCAGTACTGCCCCTCCCACAGTGCAGCGCTCCCTCAGTACTGCCCCTCCCACAGTGCAGCGCTCCCTCAGTACTGCCCCTCCCACAGTGCAGCGCTCCCTCACTACTGCCCCTAGGACAGTGCAGCACTCCCTCACTACTGCCCCTAGGACAGTGCAGCACTCCCTCACTACTGCCCCTAGGACAGTGCAGCACTCCCTCACTACTGCCCCTCCGACAATGCGGTGCTCCCTCTGTACTGCACTGGAGCGTCAGCCTAGATTCTTTACCCACTGAGCCACAGCTGACACTGGAGGAGACTACAACGATAGGGAGGGGCGAGGCCATGGAGGGATTTGAAAACAAGGATGAGAATTTAAAAATTAAGCCAGCAAGCACAGGGTGAACAGGACTTGGTGCTAGTTCGGACATGGGCAGCAGAATTTTGGAAGTTTACGAAGTTTACGGAGGCTGGAAGATGGGAGGCCGAGCTGGATAGCGTTGGAATAGTCGGGTCTGGAGGTAACAAAAAGCGTGGATGTGGTTTTCTAAAACATTTATTCCTAAGAATTCTAAGTTTTTGCACTAAAATATACCTGCATTATCCAATAATTTGACGTAAGGAATATAAATGACGCTGCCAAGTGGAAATTCAAATATGCAACATTTTGACGAATAAAATAATTTGAATTAAGAAGAGTAAACTATTTCTCTATGTGGGCAGGAAATAGAAGGCAATAAAGGCCAGAACACTTCCAAAACCCATTCCTTGCTCAGAGGGGCCAGTCCTGCCCTGTGTAGAGAATGTATCATCCCTCCATGGTCTCGCTCACCTCCTTTCTCTGTAATCTCAGCCAGCCCTAGAAGATCCCCCTCCCCCTGCAACCTCTCCATTCCTTGGACTCTGCCATTTGTACAACCCCTTTCCCAACAGCCCGCCTCAGCCACCGAATCCCCCCCGCGCTGGAATTCCCTTCCTGAGCCTCTCCATTTCTCTCTGATATCGGTAATAGTCACCACAAATAACACTCACTGCAGTATATCATGCGCAGCGGAATGCATATCAAAGACATATTTGTGACCAAGGACTTGAAAATCTGCGATCCCCATTCCATTACCCTAACCGGGATCCTGCAAATGCCCTGGGAGGACAGACATGCACCAATATTAGCATCCTCGACCAGGCCAACATCCCCAGCATTGAAGCACTGACCACACTCGATCAGCTCCGCTGGGCAGGCCACATTGTTCGCATGCCTGACACGAGACTCCATAAGCAAGCGCTCTACTCGGACAAACGAGCTAAAGGTGGGCAGAGGAAACGTTACAAGGACACCCTCAAAGCCTCCCTGATAAAGTGCAACATCCCCACTGACACCTGGGTGTCCCTGGCCAAAGCCCGCCCTAAACATAGAAACATAGAAAATAGGTGCAGAAGTAGGCCATTCGGCCCTTCGAGCCTGCACCGTCATTCAATGAGTTTATCGCTGAACATGCAACTTCAGTACCCCATTCCTGCTTTCTCGCCATACCCCTTGATCCCCCTAGTAGTAAGGACTACATCTAACTCCTTTTTGAATATATTTAGTGAATTGGCCTCAACAACTTTCTGTGGTAGAGAATTCCACAGGTTCACCACTCTCTGGGTGAAGAAGTTTCTCCTCATCTCGGTCCTAAATGGCTTACCCCTTATCCTTAGACTGTGACCCCTGGTTCTGGACTTCCCCAACATTGGGAACAATCTTCCTGCATTTAACCTGTCTAAACCCGTCAGAATTTTAAAGGTTTCTATGAGATCCCCTCTCATTCTTCTGAACTCCAGTGAATACAAACCCAGTTAATCCAGTCTTTCTTGATATGTCAGTCTCGCCATCCCGGGAATCAGTCTGGTGAACCTTTGCTGCACTCCCTCAATAGCAAGAATGTCCTTCCTCAGGTTAGGAGACCAAAACTGTACACAATACTCCAGGCGTGGCCTCACCACGGCCCTGTACAACTGTAGCAACACCTCCCTGCCCCTGTACTCAAATCCCCTCGCTATGAAGGCCAACATGCCATTTGCTTTCTTAACCGCCTGCTGTACCTGCATGCCAACCTTCAATGACTGATGTACCATGGCACCCAGATCTCGTTGCACCTCCCCTTTTCCAGACAGGGATCTACAATTATTGAAGTGCATCCAAGAGGGCACTGAGCACCTTGAGTCTCATCGCCGAGAGCATGCAGAAATCAAGCGCAGGCAGTGGAAGGAGCGTGTGGCAAACCTGTCCCACCCTCCCTTACCCTCAATGACTATGCGTCCTACCTGTGACAGGGACTGTGGTTCTTGTATTGGACTGTTCAGCCACTTAAGGACTCATGTTAAGAGTGGAAGCAAGTCTTCCTCGATTCCGAGGGACTGCCTATGATGACGATGACCCTAATCGCGTAGGGTTGCAAACCCCCCAAGAATTGCTCTATGGTCTCCAGGAAGTGAACAGTCATAGGGGCATTAAAATATTGTATTTTTTATCATTTTGTTTGAACACTTCCATTTTTTGTGATAAACAACAACAAATTGTATTTATGTAGCATCTTTAAGGTAGTGAAACATCCCAAGGCGCTTCACAGGAGTATTATGCGGTCAAAATTTGACACCGAGCCACATAAGTAGAAATTAGGACAGCTTGGTCAAAGAGGTAGGTTTTGAGGAGTGTCTTGAAGGAGGAAAGAGAAGTAGAGAGGCGGAGAGGTTTAGGGAGGGAGTTCCAGAGTTTGGGGCCCAGGCAACAGAAGGCACGGTCACCGATGGTGGAGCGATGAAAATCAGGGATGCTCAGGTGGGCAGAGTTAGAGGAGTGCAGACATCCTGGGAGGTTGTGGGACTGGAGGAGATTACAGAGATAGGTAGGGGGCCATGGAGGGATTTGAAAACAAGGATGAGAATTTTGAATTCGAGGCGTTGTTTAACCGGGAGCCAACGCAGGTCAGCGGGCACAGGGGTGATGGGAGAGCGGGACTTGGTGTGAGTTCGGACACGGGGCAGCCGAGTTTTAGATCATCTCTAGTTTACGTCAGGTAGAATGTAAAAGTATCGGACATGGGGAACAAGACTGTTGACGGACAGGCAAGTATCACCCAATCGAGCAATGGAGAGTCCATTCACTTTCCGATTGGCCTTGGTAGGCAAGGCACCGCCAATACGGACATGTTGGCTGACCAGTGGTCAGAGTATGTGGGGGCGGGACAGTCGCAGGCAGAAGCTCATGTGATGACACCTCCAGGAATATGACCAACGAGAGCTGCCGATCCTGTAGCCATGGCACAGCGGGAGAGTCAACCTGTAATTCCTGGGGGGTTTCCTGGAAAGGCACAGGTGCCCACACTAGAATTGGCACAGTCCGTGCATCCGCTAGCCAATGTTCCCCTTAAACTGCCACCAAGCTCATGGTCTACAGGGCTGTAGTAATACCCTGTACGGCTCAGAGACATGGACCATGTACAGTAGACATCTCAAATCGCTGGAGAAATACCAACAACGATGCCTCCGCAAGATCCTACAAATCCCCTGGGAGGACAGATGCATCAACATTAGCGTCCTCGACCAGGCCAACATCCCCAGCACTGAAGCACTGACCACACTCGATCAGCTCCGCTGGGCAGGCCACATTGTTCGCATGCCCGACATGACTGACAGAGTTCATTCAGAGACTAGGGTCCTGAACTTCAGGAAAGGTAACTTCGATTGCATGAGACGTGAATTGGCGAGAATAGACTGACGAATGATACTTAAAAGGTTGACAGTAGATAGGCAATGGCAGACATCTAAAGATCTCATGGATGAACTTCAACAATTGTATATCCCTGTCTGGAGTAAAAATAAATGGGGAAGGTGGCTCAACCGTGACTAACAAGGGAAATTAGGGATCATGTTAAATCCAAGGAAGAGGCATATAAATTGGCCAGAAAAAGCAGCAAACCTGAGGACTGGGAGAAATTTAGAATTTAGCAGAGGAGGACAAAGGGTTTAATTAGGCGGGGGGGAAATAGAGTATGAGAGGAAGCTTGCTGGGAATATAAAAACTGACTGCAAAAGCTTCAAAAAGATATTTGAAGAGAAAAAGAATAGTGAAGACAAACATAGGTCCCTTGCAGTCAAAATCAGGTGAATTTATAATGGGGAACAAAGAAATTATAGACCAATTGAACAAATACCTTGGTTCTGTCTTCACGAAAGACACAAATAACCTTCCGGAAATACTCGGGGACCAAGGGTCTAGTGAGAAGGAGGAACTGAAGGGAATCCTTATTAGTCAGGAAATTGTGTTAGAGAAATTGATGGGATAAATCCCCAGGGCCTGATAGTCTGCATCCCAGAGTACTTAAGGAAGTGGCCCTAGAAATAGTGGATGCATTAGTGATCATTTTCCAACAGTCTATCGACGCTGGATCAGTTCCTATGGATTGGAGCATAGCTAATGTAGCACCACTTTTTAAAAAAGGAGGGAGAGAGAAAATGGGGAATTATAGACCGGTTAGCCTGACATCAGTAGTGGGAAAAATATTGGGGAAATTATTAAAGATGAAATAGCAGCGCATTTTGAAAACAGTGACAGGATCGGTCCAAGTCAGCATGGATTTATGAAAGGGAAATCATGCTTGACCAATCTTCTAGAATTTTTTGAGGATGTAACTAGTAGAGTGGACAAGGGAGAACCAGTGGATGTGGTGTATTTGGACGTTCAAAAGGCTTTTGACAAGGTCCCACACAAGAGATTGGTGTGCAAAATTAAAGAACATGATATTGGAGGTAATGTATTGACGTGGATAGAGAACTGGTTGGCAGACAGGAATCAGAGAGTTGGGATAAATGGGTCCCTTTCAGAATGGCAGTTTATCACAAAAAATGGAAGTGTTCAAACAAAATGATAAAAGACAATATTTTAATGAATGACTAGTGGGGTGCCACAGGGCTCAGTGCTGAGACCCTAGCTATTTACAATATACATCAATGATTTAGATGAAGGAACTGATTGTAATATCTCCAAGTTTGCAGATGACACTAAGCTGGGTGGCATTATGAGCTGTGAGGAGGATGCGAAGAGGCTGCAGGGTGACTTGGACAGGTTAGGTGAGTGGGCAAATGCATGGCAGATGCAGTATAATGTGGATAAATGTGAAGTTATCCACTTTGGTAGCAAAAACAGGAAAGCAGAATATTATCTGAATGGCAACAGATTAGAAAAAGGGGAGGTGCAACGAGACCTAAATGACATGGTACATCAGTCATCAAAAGTTGGCATGCAGGTGCAGCAGGCGGTGAAGAAGGCAAATGGCATGTTGGCCTTCATAGCTAGGGGATTTGAGTATAGGAGCAGGGAGGTCTTACTGCAGTTGTATAGGGCCTTGGTGAGGCCTCACCTGGAATATTGTGTTCAGTTTTGGTCTCCTAATCTGAGGAAGGACGTTCTTGCTATTGAGGGAGTGCAGCAAAGGTTCACCAGACTGATTCCCGAGATGGCAGGACTGACATATGAGGAGAGACTAGATCGACTGGGCCTTTATTCACTGGAGTTTAGAAGAATGAGAGGGGATCTCATAGAAACATATAAAATTCTGACGGAACAGGACAGGTTAGATGCAGGTAGAATGTTCCCGATGTTGGGGAAGTCCAGAACCAGGGGTCACAGTCTAAGGATAAGGGGTAAGCCATTTAGGACCGAGATGAGGAGAAACGTCTTCACTCAGAGAGTTGTTAACCTGTGGAATTATCTACCGCAGTGAGTTGTTGAGTCCAGTTCGTTAGATATATTCAAGAGGGAGTTAGATATGGGCCTGACGGCTAAAGGGATCAAGGGGTACGGAGAGAAAGCAGGAAAGGGGTACTGAGGTGAATGATCAGCCATGATCATATTGAATGGTGGTGCAGGCTCGAAGGGCTGAATGGCCTACTCCTGCATCTATTTTCTATATTTCTATGAAACACGACGCATTGTCAGGGCTCATTTCTCTCGTAGCGAGCTTCGAATGTTCCCAACATTAAGGATTAGTATTAACATTTGGATCCAGCTGATGTTCAATCGTAGGTTTAACCGTTCATTAATGGTAGTGGGAACGGCTGCTGCTCAGGACCAAGTCCCAGAGCTACGTGGAGGCCACCGACACCAGCAACTACGATTTGCGTCAGGCTGCACCTGAAGCTCACGAATGCGGGACATTGCAGCCAAACAGGGCCTCGCTCCATGTACCACAAGACACTAATTCGTGCAATCTGTGAACGCGGTCAAAAACACGCTCTGCCAGGCATACAGAACAATTGCCTTTGTTAGCTGAGGCATCGAATACAAGAGCAGGAAGGTTATGCTTGAACTGTATAAAACACTAGTTAGGCCACAACTAGAATACTGCATGCAGTTCTGATCACCACATTACAGGAAAGATGTGATTGCACTAGAGAGGATGAGAGGAGATTTACAAGGATGTTGCCTGAATTGGAAAATTTTAGCTATGAGGAAAGATTGGATAGGCTGGGGTTGTTTTCTTTGGAACAGAGGAGGCTGAAGGGAGACCTTATTGAAGTGTATAAAGTTATGAGGAGCCTAGATAGAGTGGAAAGGGAGGACCTATTCCCCTTATCAGAGGGGTCAACAACCAGGCGGCATAGATTTAAAGTAATTGGGGTGAGGTTTAGAGGGGATTTGAGGGGAAATTCCTTCACCCAGAGGGTGGTGGGGGTCTGGAACTCACTGCCTGAAAGGGTGGTAGAGGCAGAAACCCTCACCACATTTAAAAAGTACTTGGATGTGCACTTGAAGTGCCGTAACCTACAGGGCTACGGACCGAGAGCTGGAAAGTGGGATTAGGCTGGATAGCTCTTGGTCGGTCGGCGCGGACACGATGGGCCGAATGGCCTCCTTCCGTGCGGTAAATCTCTATGATTGTACGATTTTATGAATAACTGTGGTGGGGCGGGTGGCATAACTTTGGCAGAAGATCGGAGCAAATGGGTTTGGTTACCGAAATCAGAAAGATGTCAAGCACTGAAATAACGCACCAGGCCTTGCGCCAATGGTGTCACCATCCTGTAGAAAGTATCGTCCGTCAGCTAACTGCGTTTGCTCAGTTTAATGGTTAAGCCTTTGCTTCGTGTTTATTGTCACAGAGCCCTGTTCTCTCTTCTCTGATTGCAGATATCACCACATCTAACTGTTTGTTTGGTGTTACCCTCGCTACTTCATCTGACCTCAAGTCAGACTTCAGTGTATACACATACATGTGCGCACGCACACACAGGTCGCATGTAGACTCGACGACTGGGTTCCATGATTACACTTTAGAGGGCCATCTCCTTTTCGTTGCTCTGTGCTACTATGGCATATTCTTCTCTGACCACCACAATACGAAAACAAACAGATAAGGGATGAGATAAAGAGAGAACTTGCATTTATCTAGCACTTTTCAATGCTTCAGTACGTCCCAAAGCACTTCACAGTTGTAATGTGTGCATGTGTGAGCATGCTCACAGGTTTGTAGAGCTGTTGAAGCTGGCACACCGCCTATCCTGGCTGACGTCCGGCGCGCGGCCAATGCCATCAAGTCGCTAAAAACAGCGCTGGGCCCTGACTCCGTTGGGTCTGTCGAGGAGGCTTAGGCACGTGCGCCGATCCCGTCCGAACGACCCCCGACCGGACGGAATTCCTCATCGGTGCCCTGAAACCACCCTCGGGAGCCGGCGCCTCACAACTTGAGCCACCTCGGGGAAATCCCCACCGTGCCTTTCAGTACTGCGCGGAGGGGTTTCCTGTACGGGCTGCTCCTGCACACTCTCCACCTTGCCATCCTCGTCTGCCGTCGGGACACGCCATGACGCACCATCTTGTCGTTGTGAGGAGGCGGGGGTCCCCACTGGAGTGCACTCTACGCGGGACTCCTCCCACTATTTATTGGGGACTTGGCCTGGAGGGTGGTGCACGGAGCAGTCCCGTGCAATAAATTTTTAAGTCGGTTCACGAGCTCCCAGGCCGCCTGCAATTTCTACTGTCTGGAGGAGTCCGTGTTCCACGTTTTTATGGAGTGTGTGAGGTTGCAGACCCTATTCCATTATTTGAAGGGGCTGCTCCTCAAATTCTGGTTGCATTTCAGTCCCACGCTCCTGATCTTTGTGCACCCTGTGTGGAGGGGAGCGGGTAGGTCCGAGGGCCTCCTCGTAGGACTGCTCCTGGGCACGGCCAAGGGGGCCATCAGCCGGTCCAGGCAGCGGGCGGTTGCGGGGGTTGTTCAGCCCGACTGCCTGCCTCTTCGTGCTTACATCTGAGCCATGGTGTCCCTGGAGATGGAGCACGCGGTGTCCACCGGTACGCTCGTGGCCTTCCGTGAGAGATGGGCTCCGGAGGGACTGGAGTACATCATCACGCCCGGCAACCAAATTTTAATTTGATCCATTAACATCCAAAGTTTAATTGGTTTTATTGTCGGTTTTAGTGTCCCCCCCCTCCCCTTTAATCAGGAGGTACTTGATTTACTGTTCAACTTTAAAATAGTTGTAGAGCTGTTGAGTTGAGAGTGGCTGAGCCAGTCACGTGATGTTCACAAGACTCAATAAAACCCCAGTCAGTTGGGTTCGGGGGATCCACGATGAGGCCGGTGGTTGTGAGCCTGGTGGATGAACTGGTAATGTATAGTGTGATTGTTAAACCAACTAGTTCTTAATAGCAATGTGTTGCTATGAATTCTGAAGCAAAGAACCCATGAAGCAAATACATTGCAACAGTCAAGAAATACTTTTGAAGTGTAGTCGCTTTTGTAATGCGGTGACTTATTTGAACATAGCAAGATCCCACATACAGCAATGTGATAATGAGCAGACAATCTGTTAGCGATGTTGGTAGAAGGATAAATATTGGCCAGGACACTGGGGAGAACACCCCTGCTTTTCTTTGAAATAGTACCATAGGATCATTTATCTCCACTGGTGATGGAAAACAGGGCCTCAGTTTAACGTCTCATCCGAAAGGCGGCACCTCCGAGAGGGCAGCACTCCCTCGGCACCGCACTGGAGTGTCAGCCTAGATTATGTGCTGACATCTCTGCAGTGGGACTTGAGCCCACAACCTTCAGCGCAATATCTATCCCAGGTAAACTGTTTGCAGAATCAAGTATCATCATTTCACTGAAAGCCATTGTTATCCACGTTCACCAATTTTATTAGCCATGTGTTCAAAATTAACATTACATCACTCGGAATTTGACAGCAGTGGTTGTAATCAGAATGCTGTGTGTTAAAAAAAGGGAAAAGTCTGTGATCGGGTGGATAAATGTTTATGGAACATGAGAGAGAATGGGACTGCTGGTTATGGTCTAAAGTTGTTGAACTCATTGTTAAGGCCAGAAGGCTATAAAATGCCAGTGATTATTTGCATTAGTTTTTCAGTGCCCTTCTATACCTGCATGCCCTGGGCTTCGCCCCCAACACCTACGCATGCGCACCACTCTCCTCCCGTGCACGCACAGACTCCTCGAACCCAACACCGGAAGTCAGGCCTGTACTGTGAGCCGTGTGGAACTGTGCTGTGTGTGTCTAGCTATGGATTATCTTCAGGACTTTTGTCTAGAATATCGCTGCGCTTATCTACACAGACACTTTCGCTGCCTTCTGTGGGAGAGAAAATATCAGAAGTGGGAGAAAGAGAGACTGGGGGGAGGGGTGAGAGAGAGAGAGAGACTGAGTTTGGGGTGGGGGGGGTGGTGGTGAAAGACTGGAGAGCTGGGATGGGGGAGCTCTCTCCTGTCTGGAGTCAGCAGTCAGAATGGCTCGAATTACACTTTGCAAAGTCATTGAGAACTTGGGCTGGGCGGTTCTAATTGCACATTCCAGAGAAACTTCTGGGTGTGTCTTATCCTCCAGGGGGACCAATCAGCAATCAAGTCATGTGATCATGGAGAGCCAATCAGAGCATTTGCTAGTGCAAATAAGTGCATCCATAAAATGCCTAGTAGAAAGATGAGGAGCTGTTTCTTGAGTTTGCATTGAGCCTCATTGGAACAGTGTAGGTGGTCGAGATCAGAATGGGAGTGGGATGAAGCTTCCAGTTCCTCGAGGACATTCTGTAACTATTTACACCTCCTCTGGATCCATCTTTTGTTTCTCTACTTGCTCCATTATCACCCCCTTTGGCATCGCACCATTATTCCTTTTGTCATTTAATCTCTCCTGCTTTCCACCTTGTAATGTATGCACCGGTGAGTATGCTCACAGGTTTGTTGAACGTTGGGAGTTGGGAGTTGGGAGTGGCTTAGCCAGTCATGTGATGGTCACAAGACTCAATAAAACCCCAGCCAGTTGGGTTTGGGGGGCCCACGATGAGGCAGGTGGTTGTGAGCCTGGTGGATGAACTGGTAATGTGTAGTGGGATTGTTAAACCTTTGCTAATAAACCAATAGTTCTTAATAGCAATGTGTTGCTATGAATTCTTAAGCAAAGAACCCATGAAGCAAATACATTACACACCCTTTCACAGACCTTTCCCTTTTGTTATTTTCTCCCCTCCCCTCTTTCTATGCCTCTGCACTTAGTTAAAACTGAGCTTTGCTAACTGATCATTCCAGTTCTGACGAAGGGTCATCGACCTGAAACGTTAACTCTGTTTCTCACTCCACAGATGTCGCCTGGCCCGCCGAGTATTTCCAGCAGTTTCTGTTTTTATTATACTAACTCACTTAGCATGCTCCCTGTCTGTAATTCCCTGAGGAAATTTACCCTGGGTCGTTCTTTGTTACTGGAGTGTAGAATGTTTCAGTTTAAGGGGTGTTGAGGGATGTGGGGCGGACTGGTTGGGCTGGGTGCTCTTTGCCTTTCCATCATTGTTCATAGGTTTATATGTAACCTTTAGGGCTGTCGACGAAATGCCGTGTGGCTCTTTATCGGCCGGCATGGACACAATGGGCCGAAATGGCCTCCTTCTGTGCTGTAAATTTCTATGTTCTATCTCTAGTCATCCCCCACTATACTTGTATTTCTGGCCACACTGTTGTGAATTGGGCAGTCACCAGTGCTAACCCATTGATGTAGAAGGTGGATCAAGTGCCCAAGTATCTTAAGGCTGTGAGGCACCTAGCTACGAGTTATCTGATACAAAAGCAAAATACCACGGATGCTGGAGTCTGAAATAAAAACAGAGAATGCTGGAAATCTCAGCGGGTCAGGCAGCATATGTGGAGAGAGAAACAGAGTTAACCTTTCGGGTCGGTGACCCTTTGTCAGAACTGGAAAAGTTTGTGATGTAACAGATTCTTACGGAAGTGCGCGGGGCACTGAAAGTGGGAGGGGAGGGAAGGACAAAAGGGATGGTCTGTGATAAGGTGGAAGGGGAGGAGGGATTAGAGAGACAAAAGGGATGGTGGGTAAAAATGAGATGGTAATGGGAAAGTTAAGGAACAAAAGATGAGTCTAGATTGGATGTGAATGGCAGTATAATCACCAGCTACCCTGGGAAAGAAAAATAAAGTGGGGGGAGGGTGTTTGTAAAAATAAAGGAGGAATGGAAAAAAAAGATATGGGCAGAGATTATGGTGTGAAATTGCGGGTTTACTGGGCCTGAGAGCAGGTGTATAGTTTTTTAACCAAAGCTGCCCATCTGCTGAAGAAAATAAATGTCACAGTCAGCCCACCATTACCTCAAAGTACAACTCTCTTCATTCATTCCTACCTTAGCCTTTTCAGATATAACACTGGTCTCCAGGTCTGTTATCTTTTTATGGAGTTGCTCCAGCACTTCTTTCTCGTATTGGACATGTGACATCTCCGAGTCCCGCTCCCCATCCAACAGGGCACATTCCATCTCCACCTGTGAAAACACCACAGACAGGGGCCTGTTCTCTTTCTCAATCACACAAGGCCAAGAAGTCACAAGTGGAAAAACATTGTGCTGGCATCTTTCACTCTACTGCGTCATTGAAAGAAAATCTGTCTGTAGATACATGGCAGAACAAAACCAAACTCCAAACAAGGAAGGCGGCTGAGGGGAGACCTTATTGAGGTGTATCAAATGTTAAGGGGCCTCAATAGAGTGGCTAGGATGGACCTATCTCCCTTAGCAGAGAGGCCAACAACCTAAAGTAATTGGTAGGAAGTTTAGAGGGGATTTGAGCAGAAATGTCTTCACCCAGAGGGCGGTGAGGGTCTGGAACTCACTGCCTGAAAGGGCGGTAGAGGCAGAAACCCTCACCACATTTAAAAAGTACTTGGATGTACACTCGAAGTGCCGTAACCTACAGGGCTACGGACCGAGAGCTGGAAAGTGGGATTAGGCTGGATAGCACTTGGTCGGCCGGCACGGACACGATGGGCCAAAATGGCCTCCTTCCATGCTGTAAACTTCTATGATTCTATGATTCAAGCAACATACTCTGGTCAGTGATCTAAATGATAAATCAGCAGGACTTTGACAAAACTATCGCTCCGGCTGGTCAGATCCCAGCAAGGCAGATTTTCCCACGTCTCCTGCCTTTCTCGCCTCATCAATTTTGTTATATACATAAACTTGCATTTACTCTGTACAGCCACCACTGAGGGCTCATCCACTGGAGTCTCAAGGGATCCCATAATCCCTTGGGAGCACAGGTATTTAAGGAGGCCTCACAGGTTGAAGAGGCAATCTGGAGACCTGCAATAAAAGACTAAGGTCACACTTTACTTTGAGCTCACAGTGTTCAGTCTGACTCTTTCTCCATACATAACAAATTTATCTATAGTTATTAAAACAGCACAATTTTCCACACTCGCTGTGTTACATTTCCTATCACATGTGGGCATTACTTTTGCTTACATACCGATTTTTTGCAGTTGAATAATTGTTACATTAATTTACTCATGGGTATTCGATAATGTACCAATTTGCTCAAAAATACTTTTAGAAATCCAATCTGTCAAATATCTTTACCTCAACCTGCCAACTATAGGCCCAAAATAATGTTTCCAACACAATAAGAATACATACTTGACAATAGCACAGAAGGAGGCCATTCAGCCCATCGAGCTCAAAGAGACGGTCCAGGTAGTCCCAATGCCCCCTGCTCCTTCCACCTAGCCCTGAAAATGTTTCATTTTTGTGTAAACCTACTTACAAACTTGCTTTTCATGACATTAAGCAGCTTCTTTAAGGCTTTTGCTTGGAATCACATAGAAGCATGGAAATTTACAGCACGGAAAGAGGCCATTTCGGCCCATCATGTCTGCGCCGGCTGACCAAGAGCTATCCAGCCTAATCCCACTTTCCAGCTCTTGGTCCGTAGCCCTGTAGGTTACGGCACTTCAAGTGTACATCCAAGTACTTTTTAAATGTGGTGAGGGTTTCTGCCTCTACCACCCTTTCAGGCAGTGAGTTCCAGACCCTCACCACCCTCTGGGTGAAGGAATTTCCATTCAAATCCCCTCTAAACCACGCCCCAATTATTTTAAATCTATGCCCCCTGGTTGTTGACTCCTCTGATAAGGGGAATAGGTCCTCCCTATCCACTCTATCCAGGCTCCTCATAATTTTATACAACTCAATCAGGTCTCCCCTTAGCCTCCTCTGTTCCAAAGAAAACAACTCCAGCCTATCCAATCTTTCCTCATAGATAAAATTCTCCAGTCTCGGCAACATCCTGGTAAATCTCTGCGCCCTCTCCAATGCAATCTCATCTTTCCTGTAGAGGCCATAGCCTCTCCGAAAGCCTGGGCCTTAAGTAGGTATGATAGCTGAGGAGTGTTACACTGTGAGCTGAAGACTGGTCTCAGCCACACGTGGGCCTGCAGTTCCCAGACCGGGTCTAAGCAACGGCACTGCGCGGGATTTCCCAGGGTGTGTCAGTGTCTCTCTGTTCCTTCATCAGCTGTAACTGCGCCTTTCTCTTCCTTATATTTTACAAATGATTTGAAAGCCCCGCTCCCAGTGCTGCTGTACCCCACTATACCCCTCCCAGGGCTGCTGTACCCCACTATACACCTCCCCCTCCCAGTGCTGTAGTACCCCACCATACCCCTCCCAGTGCTGCTGTACCCCACCATACCCCTCCCAGGGCTGCTGTACCCCACTATACACCTCCCAGTGCTGCTGTACCCCACTATACACCTCCCCCTCCCAGTGCTGCTGGAGCCCACTATATCCCTCCCAGGGCTGCTGTACCCCACTATACACCTCCCAGGGCTGCTGTACCCCACTATACACCTCCCCCTCCCAGTGCTGCTGAACCCCACTATACCCCTCCCAGTGCTGCTGTACCCCACCATACCCCTCCCAGTGCTGCTGTACCCCACCATACCCCTCCCAGTGCTGCTGTACTCCACCATACCCCTCCCAGGGCTGCTGTACCCCACTATACACCTCCCAGGGCTGCTGTACCCCACTATACACCTCCCCCTCCCAGTGCTGCTGTACCCCACCATACCCCTCCCAGTGCTGCTGTACCCCACTATACCCCTCCCAGTGCTGCTGTACCCCACCATACCCCTCCCAGTGCTGCTGTACCCCACTATACACCTCCCCCTCCCAGTGCTGCTGTACCCCATATACCCCTCCCAGGGCTGCTGTACCCCACCATACCCCACCCCCTCCTAGTGCTGCTGTACCCCACTATACACCACCCCCTCCCAGTGCTGCTGGAGCCCACTATACCCCTCCCAGTGCTGCTGCACCCCACTATACCCCTCCCACTCCCCGTACTGATGTACCCCACTATACCCCAACCTCTCATCAGTGTTCCAACTTTGCAGCAGAATAATACTATGAGCAATTCCACGGGAGATCTGCTTCAGGAATTCTATGTTAGGAAAACGACGGGGAGGTGCTTGCCCAGATTCCCAGAATCTAATACCTCTTGCGAAGACTCTGCCATTTGATTGTCCAGCTCTTTGATCTTCAGGTTAATTTCTTCCACATTGTTTAGGATGACCATACATTCTTCTTCCAGCTGAACAATCTTTTCTTGCACATTCCTTGCAGCCAATACCTTGTCCTCCTGGAAATAAAAATCAAATGGATTCATTGAGCAACATTGGCATCAATCATTGACCCCCTCCCTCCCTCAGGTCCTCGCTCCCTGGTTTTCAGAGATCACAGTGTAGGTGAGCGCATTAATCTTGGAGCAGCTTGTGAATTTGTCCATAAAATACTGACACTGTACCCCGGGCCCCCCAGCTCCCGCGCGCTTTCCGCACTCTCTCCAGCCACTCAAGTTTTGGTCCTTGGTTCTTTATTAGTGACCACACATATTCGGCCTTGTGTCCCGACCTCGCTGCTGGCCTGTGCTGTACCTTCCCTGGGTCACGACCTCCCTGCAGGTCTGTGCTGTACCTGCCCTGGGTCCCGACCTCACTGTGGGTCCGTGCTGTACCTGCCCTGGGTCCCGACATCACTGTGGGTCCGTGGTGTACCTGCCCTGGGTCCCGACCTCACTGTGGGTCCGTGGTGTACCTGCCCTGTGTCCCGACCTCACTGTGGGTCCGTGGTGCACCTGCCCTGGGTCCCGACCTCACTGTGGGTCCGTGGTGTACCTGCCCTGGGTCCCGACCTCACTGTGGGTCCGTGGTGTACCTGCCCTGTGTCCCGACCTCACTGCAGGTCCGTGGTGTACCTGCCCTGTGTCCCGACCTCACTGTGGGTCGGTGGTGCACCTGCCCTGGGCCCCGACCTCACTGTGGGTCCGTGGTGTACCTGTCCTGGGACCTGACCTCACTGTGGGTCCGTGGTGTACCTGCCCTGGGACCTGACCTCACTGTGGGTCCGTGGTGTACCTGCCCTGGGCCCTGACCTCACTGTGGGTCCGTGGTGTACCTGCCCTGGGTCCCGACCTCACTGTGGGTCCGTGGTGTACCTGTCCTGTGTCCCGACCTCACTGTGGGTCCGTGGTGCACCTGCCCTGGGTCCCGACCTCACTGTGGGTCCGTGGTGTACCTGCCCTGTGTCCCGACCTCACTGTGGGTCCGTGGTGTACCTACCCTGGGTCCCGACCTCACTGTGGGTCCGTGGTGTACCTGCCCTGTGTCCCGACCTCACTGTGGGTCCGTGGTGTACCTGCCCTGGGTCCCGACCTCACTGTGGGTCCGTGGTGTACCTGCCCTGGGTCCCGACCTCACTGTGGGTCCGTGGTGTACCTGCCCTGGGCCCTGACCTCACTGTGGGTCCGTGGTGCACCTTCCCTGGGCCCCGACCTCACTGCAGGTCCGTGGTGTACCTGCCTTGTGTCCCGACCTCACTGTGGGTCCGTGGTGTACCTGCCCTGGGCCCTGACCTCACTGTGGGTCCGTGGTGCACCTTCCCTGGGCCCCGACCTCACTGCAGGTCCGTGGTGTACCTGCCTTGTGTCCCGACCTCACTGTGGGTCCGTGGTGTACCTGCCCTGGGCCCTGACCTCACTGTGGGTCCGTGGTGTACCTGCCCTGGGTCCCGGCCTCACTGTGGGTCCATGGTGTACCTGCCCTGGGACCTGACCTCACTGTGGGTCCGTGGTGCACATGTCCTGGGTCCCGGCCTCACTGTGGGTCCATGGTGTACCTGCCCTGGGACCTGACCTCACTGTGGGTCCATGCTGAACCTGCCCTGGGCCCCGATCTCACTGTGGGTCCGTGGTGTACCTGCCCTGGGCCCTGACCTCACTGTGGGTCTGTGCTGTACCTTCCTGGGCTCCGACCTCACTGTGGGTCCGTGGTGTACCTTCCCTGTCCCCCGACCTCGATGCTGGCCTCGACCTCCCGACATCGCTGCTGGTTCGATAGTTGCCAACCTGCATCCTCCAATCGTATGTCCGTATTGGGTGGAGATCCAGGAGCTATGGGACTGACTCCTGATTGGGGAACTGGCCCTATGGTGTGAGCCATGGCTCAGTGGGCAGCTCTCTCACCTCTGAGTTAGAAGATCGTAGATCCAAGTCCCACTCCAGAGACATGAGCACAAAATCCAGGCTGACACTTCCTTGCAGTGCCGAGGGAGCGTTGCACCGTCGGAGGTGCCGGCTTGCCGATGAGACACTAAACCAAGACCCTGTCTGCCCTCTTAGGTGGACATAAAAGATTCCATGGCACTATTCAAAGAGAAGGGGAGTTCTACCCCGTGTCCTGGGCCAATATTTATCCCTCAACCAACATTGCTAGAACAAATTACCTGGTCATTATCACTTTGCTGTGTGTTGCTCTGTGCTGTATGCTGCTGCATCTCCCACATTACAACAGTGTCTACACTTTGTCAGTATTTCATTGGCTGCAAATAGCTTTGGGACATGCTGAAGATGTGAAAGGCGCTATAGAAATGCAAGTCTTTCTTTTTACTGAAAAGTTCTTTCACACCGCAGACTTCTAACCAGCAGAGAAGAGATTTTGATCTCATTAGTTTGGGCTGCGCTTGAATCCATGAATGAGAGGATAAAGAACACATTGTCCTTTCAATGCTGGGGCTTGAACTTGGTTTTAGCTCAGACTGATGGAAACATCGGGGGGTTAAATTGGATGAAGTGGGAGAATGGGTGTGGGTCCCTGATTAAACGACGCCTGTCCATTGCAGATAGCCCGTTAAATCCGTGCTGCCTGCTGATTGAACTGATTACTGTGGGCAGCCAGCGCCTTTGCTGTTGCCTGCGATGAGAGAGTTGATCTGTGACGAGAGATCAAATAGATTGGGGCTATACCCTCTGCAGTTTCGAAGAAAAATAGAGGTGATCTTATTGAAACAAAGTGGGGCTGAATTTGTGGTCAAAGGCTTCCGAACGGCAAAAAATCTACGCCCTTACCTTCAGCCTCGGGATCCACGGAGACTCGTGCTTCTGGGCTTCTGCACGTAGGCCTGATCTGTCCATTCCCTGTGTACAGTAGTTCTCTGATCTCTCCATTCCCTGTGTACAGTAGTTCTATCTGATCTGTCCAATCCCTGTGTACAGTAGTGCTACCTGATCTGTCAATTCCCCGTGTACAGTAGTTCTAACTGATCTCTCCATTCCCTGTGTACAGTAGTTCTATCTGATCTGTCCATTCCCCGTGTACAGTAGTGCTACCTGATCTGTCAATTCCCCGTGTACAGTAGTTCTACCTGATCTGTCCATTCCCTGGGTACAGCAGTTCTCTGATTTGTGCATTCCCCCAGTGTACAGTAGTTCTATCTGAAAAGTCCATTCCCTGTGTACAGTAGTTCTATCTGATCTCTCCATTCCCTGTGTACAGTAGTTCGATCTGATCTCTCCATTCCTTGTACAGTAGTTCTCTGATCTCGCCATTCCCTCTGTACAGTAGATCTATCCATTCCCTTTGTACAGTAGTTCGATCTGATCTGTCCATTCCCGTGTACAGTAGTTCTATCTGATCTCTCCATTCCCTGTGTACAGTAGTTCTCTGATCTCTCCATTCTCTCTGTACAGTAGATCTATCCATTCCTTGTGTACAGTAATTCTATCTGATCTGTCCATTCCCGTGTACAATAGTTCTATCTGAGCTGTTCATTCCCTGTGTACAGTATTTCTATCTGATCTGTCCATTCCCTGTGTACAGTAGTTCTATCTGATCTGTCCATTCCCGTGTACAGTCATTCTATCTGATCTCTCCATTTCCTGTGTATAGTAGTTCCATCTGATCTCTCCATTCCCTATGTACAGTTGTTCCATCTGATCTCTCCATTCCCGGTGCACAGTAGGTCTATCTGATCTGTCCATTCCCTGTGCACAGTAGTTCTACCTGATCTGTCCATTCCCCTGTGTACAGTAGTTAGCTGATCTCTCCATTCCCTGTATACGATCGTTCTATCTGATCTGTCCATTACCCTGTGTGCAGCAGTTATCTGATCACTCCATTCCCCGTGTACAGTAGTTCTATCTGATCTGTCCATTCCCTGTGTACAGTAGTTCTATCTGATCTCTCCATTCCCGTGTACAGTAGTTCTATCTGATCTGTCCATTCCCTGTGTACAGTAGTTCTATCTGATCTGTCCATTCCGTGAACAGTTGTTCGATCTGATCTGTCCATTCCCTGTGTACAGTAGTTCTATCTGATCTCTCTATTCCCGTGTACAGTAGTTCCATCTGATCTGTCCATTCCCTGTGTACAGTAGTTCTATCTGATCTGTCCATTCGGTGAACAGTTGTTCGATCTGATCTGTCCAGTCCCGTGTACAGTCGTTCTGTGATCTGTCCGTTCCCTGTGTACAGTAGTTCTATCTGATCTGTCCGTTCCCTGTGTACAGTAGTTCGCTCTGATCTCTCCATTCCCTGTGTACAGTAGTTCCATCTGATCCCTCCATTCCCTGTATACAGTAGTTCTATTTGATCTCTCCATTCCCGTGTACAGTAGTTCTATCTGATCTGTCCATTCCCTGTGTACAGTAGTTCTATCTGATCTGTCCATTCCGTGAACAGTTGTTCGATCTGATCTGTCCAGTCCCGTGTACAGTCGTTCTATCTGATCTGTCCATTCGCTGTGTACAGTAGTTCCATCTGATCCCTCCATTCCCTGTGTACAGTAGTTCGATCTGATCTCTCCATTCCCGATGTAAAGTAGTTCTATCTGATCTCTCCACTCCCTGTGAAGAGTTGTTCTATCTGATCTGTCCGTTCCCTGTGTACAGTAGTTCTATCTGATCTGTCCATTCCCTGTATACAGTAGTTCGATCTGATCTCTCCATTCCCTATATACAGTAGATCTATCCATTCCCTGTGTACAGTAATTCTGATTTGTCCATTCCCTTGTGCACAGTAGTTCTATCTGATCTCCCATTCCCTATGTACACAAGATATATCCATTCCCTGTGTACAGTAATTCTATCTGAACTGTCCATTCCCCTGTGTACAGTAGTTCTATCTGAGCTGTCCATTCCCTGTGTACAGTAGTTCGATCTGATCTGTCCATTTCTTGTGTACAGTAGTTCGCTCTGATCTCTCCATAACCTGTATACAGTAGTTCTATCTGATCTGGCCATTCCCGGTGCACAGTAGTTCTATCTGATCTGTCCATTCCCTGTGCACAGTAGTTCTATCTGATCTGTCAATTCCCGTGTACAGTAGTTAGCTGATCTCTCCATTCCCTGTGTACGATCGTTCTATCTGATCTGTCCATTACCCTGTGTGCAGCAGTTACCTGATCACTCCATTCCCCGTGTACAGTAGTTCTATCTGATCTGTCCATTCCCTGTGTACAGTAGTTCTATCTGATCTCTCCATTCCCGTGTACAGTAGTTCCATCTGATCTGTCCATTCCCTGTGCACAGCAGTTCTATCTGATCTGTCCATTCCGTGAACAGTTGTTCGATCTGATCTCTCCAGTCCCGTGTACAGTCGTTCTATCTGATCTGTCCATTCCCTGTGTACAGTAGTTCCATCTGATCCCTCCATTCCCTGTGTACAGTAGTTCGATCTGATCTCTCCATTCCCGATGTAAAGTAGTTCTATCTGTTCTCTCCTTTCCCTGTGAGTAGTTGTTCTATCTGATCTGTCCGTTCCGTGTACAGTAGTTCTATCTGATCTGTCAATTCCCTGTGTACAGTAGTTCTGTGATCTGTCCGTTCCCTGTGTACAGTAGTTCGATCTGATTTCTCCATTCCCTATATACAGTCGATCTATCCATTCCCTGTGTACAGTAGTTCTCTGATCTCTCTATTCCCTGTGTACATTAGTTCTATCTGATCTCTTCATTCCCTGTGTACAATATTTCTATCTGATCTCTCCATTCCTGTGTACAGTAGTTCTGTCTCATCTGTCCATTCCCTGTGTACAGTAGTTCTGTCTGATCTGTCCATTCCCCTGTCTACAGTAGTTCTATCTGATCTCACCATTCCCCTGTGGACAGTAGTTCTATCTGATCTCTCCATTTCCTGTGTACAGTAGTTCTGATCTGTCCATTCCCTGTGTACAGTAGTTCTATCTGATCTGTCCATTCCCTGTGAACAGTAGTTCTATCTGATCTGTCCATTCCCTGTGTACAGTAGTTCTACCTGATCTGTCCATTCCCATATACAGTAGTTCTATTTGATCTGTCCATTCCCTGTGTACAGTAGTTCTATCTGATCTCTCCATTCCCTGTGTACAGTAGTTCTATCTGATCTCTTCATTCCCTGTGTACAATATTTCTATCTGATCTCTCCATTCCTGTGTACAGTAGTTCTGTCTCATCTGTCCATTCCCTGTGTACAGTAGTTCTGTCTGATCTGTCCATTCCCCTGTCTACAGTAGTTCTATCTGATCTCACCATTCCCCTGTGGACAGTAGTTCTATCTGATCTCTCCATTTCCTGTGTACAGTAGTTCTGATCTGTCCATTCCCTGTGTACAGTAGTTCTATCTGATCTGTCCATTCCCCGTGTACAGTAGTGCTACCTGATCTGTCAATTCCCCGTGTACAGTAGTTCTACCTGATCTGTCCATTCCCTGGGTACAGCAGTTCTCTGATTTGTGCATTCCCCCAGTGTACAGTAGTTCTATCTGAAAAGTCCATTCCCTGTGTACAGTAGTTCTATCTGATCTCTCCATTCCCTGTGTACAGTAGTTCGATCTGATCTCTCCATTCCTTGTACAGTAGTTCTCTGATCTCGCCATTCCCTCTGTACAGTAGATCTATCCATTCCCTTTGTACAGTAGTTCGATCTGATCTGTCCATTCCCGTGTACAGTAGTTCTATCTGATCTCTCCATTCCCTGTGTACAGTAGTTCTCTGATCTCTCCATTCTCTCTGTACAGTAGATCTATCCATTCCTTGTGTACAGTAATTATATCTGATCTGTCCATTCCCGTGTACAATAGTTCTATCTGAGCTGTTCATTCCCTGTGTACAGTATTTCTATCTGATCTGTCCATTCCCTGTGTACAGTAGTTCTATCTGATCTGTCCATTCCCGTGTACAGTCATTCTATCTGATCTCTCCATTTCCTGTGTATAGTAGTTCCATCTGATCTCTCCATTCCCTATGTACAGTTGTTCCATCTGATCTCTCCATTCCCGGTGCACAGTAGTTCTATCTGATCTGTCCATTCCCTGTGCACAGTAGTTCTACCTGATCTGTCCATTCCCCTGTGTACAGTAGTTAGCTGATCTCTCCATTCCCTGTATACGATCGTTCTATCTGATCTGTCCATTACCCTGTGTGCAGCAGTTATCTGATCACTCCATTCCCCGTGTACAGTAGTTCTATCTGATCTGTCCATTCCCTGTGTACAGTAGTTCTATCTGATCTCTCCATTCCCGTGTACAGTAGTTCTATCTGATCTGTCCATTCCCTGTGTACAGTAGTTCTATCTGATCTGTCCATTCCGTGAACAGTTGTTCGATCTGATCTGTCCATTCCCTGTGTACAGTAGTTCTATCTGATCTCTCTATTCCCGTGTACAGTAGTTCCATCTGATCTGTCCATTCCCTGTGTACAGTAGTTCTATCTGATCTGTCCATTCGGTGAACAGTTGTTCGATCTGATCTGTCCAGTCCCGTGTACAGTCGTTCTGTGATCTGTCCGTTCCCTGTGTACAGTAGTTCTATCTGATCTGTCCGTTCCCTGTGTACAGTAGTTCGCTCTGATCTCTCCATTCCCTGTGTACAGTAGTTCCATCTGATCCCTCCATTCCCTGTATACAGTAGTTCTATCTGATCTCTCCATTCCCGTGTACAGTAGTTCTATCTGATCTGTCCATTCCCTGTGTACAGTAGTTCTATCTGATCTGTCCATTCCGTGAACAGTTGTTCGATCTGATCTGTCCAGTCCCGTGTACAGTCGTTCTATCTGATCTGTCCATTCGCTGTGTACAGTAGTTCCATCTGATCCCTCCATTCCCTGTGTACAGTAGTTCGATCTGATCTCTCCATTCCCGATGTAAAGTAGTTCTATCTGATCTCTCCACTCCCTGTGAAGAGTTGTTCTATCTGATCTGTCCGTTCCCTGTGTACAGTAGTTCTATCTGATCTGTCCATTCCCTGTATACAGTAGTTCGATCTGATCTCTCCATTCCCTATATACAGTAGATCTATCCATTCCCTGTGTACAGTAATTCTGATTTGTCCATTCCCTTGTGCACAGTAGTTCTATCTGATCTCCCATTCCCTATGTACACAAGATATATCCATTCCCTGTGTACAGTAATTCTATCTGAACTGTCCATTCCCCTGTGTACAGTAGTTCTATCTGAGCTGTCCATTCCCTGTGTACAGTAGTTCGATCTGATCTGTCCATTTCTTGTGTACAGTAGTTCGCTCTGATCTCTCCATAACCTGTATACAGTAGTTCTATCTGATCTGGCCATTCCCGGTGCACAGTAGTTCTATCTGATCTGTCCATTCCCTGTGCACAGTAGTTCTATCTGATCTGTCAATTCCCGTGTACAGTAGTTAGCTGATCTCTCCATTCCCTGTGTACGATCGTTCTATCTGATCTGTCCATTACCCTGTGTGCAGCAGTTACCTGATCACTCCATTCCCCGTGTACAGTAGTTCTATCTGATCTGTCCATTCCCTGTGTACAGTAGTTCTATCTGATCTCTCCATTCCCGTGTACAGTAGTTCCATCTGATCTGTCCATTCCCTGTGCACAGCAGTTCTATCTGATCTGTCCATTCCGTGAACAGTTGTTCGATCTGATCTCTCCAGTCCCGTGTACAGTCGTTCTATCTGATCTGTCCATTCCCTGTGTACAGTAGTTCCATCTGATCCCTCCATTCCCTGTGTACAGTAGTTCGATCTGATCTCTCCATTCCCGATGTAAAGTAGTTCTATCTGTTCTCTCCTTTCCCTGTGAGTAGTTGTTCTATCTGATCTGTCCGTTCCGTGTACAGTAGTTCTATCTGATCTGTCAATTCCCTGTGTACAGTAGTTCTGTGATCTGTCCGTTCCCTGTGTACAGTAGTTCGATCTGATTTCTCCATTCCCTATATACAGTCGATCTATCCATTCCCTGTGTACAGTAGTTCTCTGATCTCTCTATTCCCTGTGTACATTAGTTCTATCTGATCTCTTCATTCCCTGTGTACAATATTTCTATCTGATCTCTCCATTCCTGTGTACAGTAGTTCTGTCTCATCTGTCCATTCCCTGTGTACAGTAGTTCTGTCTGATCTGTCCATTCCCCTGTCTACAGTAGTTCTATCTGATCTCACCATTCCCCTGTGGACAGTAGTTCTATCTGATCTCTCCATTTCCTGTGTACAGTAGTTCTGATCTGTCCATTCCCTGTGTACAGTAGTTCTATCTGATCTGTCCATTCCCTGTGAACAGTAGTTCTATCTGATCTGTCCATTCCCTGTGTACAGTAGTTCTACCTGATCTGTCCATTCCCATATACAGTAGTTCTATTTGATCTGTCCATTCCCTGTGTACAGTAGTTCTATCTGATCTCTCCATTCCCTGTGTACAGTAGTTCGATCTGATGTCTCCATTCCCTGTGTACAGCAGTTCTGCCTGATCTGTTAATTCCCTGTGTGCAGTATTTCTATCTGATCTATCCATACCCCTGTGTAAAGTCGATCTCCCTGATCTGTCCATTCCCGTATACAGTAGTTCTATTTGATCTGTCCATTCCCTGTGAACAGTAGTTCTACCTGATCTCTCCATTCCCGGTACACAGTAGTTCTCTGATCTCTCCATTCCCCTGTGTACAGTAGTTCTCTGATCTCTCCATTCCCCTGTGTACAGTCGTTCTATCTGATCTCTCCATTCCCCGTGTACAGTAGTTCTATCTGATCTCTCCATTCCCTGTGTACAGTACTTCTCTGATCTCTCCGTTCCCTCTGTCCAGTAGATCTATCCATTCCCTGTGTACAGTAATTCTATCTGATCTGTCCATTCCCGTGTACAATAGTTCTATCTGAGCTGTTCATTCCCTGTATACAGTATTTCTATCTGATCTGTCCATTCCCTGTGTACAGTAGTTCTATCTGATCTCTCCATTCCCTGTGTACAGTAGTTCTATCTGATCTGTCCATTCCCTGTGTACATTAGTTCTATGATCTGTCCGTTCCCTGTGTACAGTAGTTCTATCTGATCTGTCCATTCCTTGTATACAGTGGTTCCATCTGATCTCTCCATTCCCTATATACAGTAGATCTATCCATTCCCTGTGTGCAGTAATTCTGATTTGTCCATTCCCCTGTGTACAGTAGTTCTATCTGATCGGTTCATTTCCCTGTGTACAGTAGTTCAATCTGATCTCTCCATTCCCTGTGTACAGTAGTTCTCTGATCTCTCCATTCCCTGTGTACAGTAGTTCTATCTGATCTCTTCATTCCCTGTGTACAGTATTTCTATCTGATCCCTCCATTCCTGTGTCCAGTAGTTCTGTCTGATCTATCCAATCCCTGTGTAGAGTAGTTCTATCCATTCCCTGTGTACAGTAGTTCTATCTGATCTGTCCATTCCGTGAACAGTTGTTCGATCTGATCTGTCCATTCCCTGTGTACAGTAGTTCTATCTGATCTCTCCATTCCCTGTGTACAGTAGTTCTGCCTGATCTGTCCATTCCCTGTGTACAGTAGTTCTAACTGATCTGTCCGATCACTGTGTACAATAGTTCGATCTGTTCTGTCCATTACCCAGTGTACAGTAGTTCTATCTGATCTGTCCATTCCCTGTGTACAGTAGTTCTATCTGATCTCTCCATTCCCTGTGTACAGTAGTGCTATCTGATCTCTCCATTCCCTATGTACAGTAGTTCTGCCTGATCTGTCCATTTCCTGTGTACAGTAGTTCTACCTGATCTATCCAAACCCCTGTGGAAAGTCGATCTACCTGATCTGTCCATTCCCGGAAAGAGTAGTTGTATTTGATCTGTCCATTCCCTGTGAACAGTACTTCTACCTGATCTCTCCATTCCCCGTGTACAGTAGTTCTATCTGATCTGTCCATTCACTGTGTACAGTCGTTCTATCTGATCTGTCCGTCCCCTGTGTACAGTAGTTCTATCTGATCTCTCCATTCCCTGTGTACAGTAGTTCTCTGATCTCGCCATTCCCTCTGTACAGTAGATCTATCCATTCCCTTTGTACAGTAGTTCGATCTGATCTGTCCATTCCCGTGTACCGTAGTTCTATCTGATCTCTCCATTCCCTGTGTACAGTAGTTCTCTGATCTCTCCATTCTCTCTGTACAGTAGATCTATCCATTCCCGTGTACAGTAATTCTATCTGATCTGTCCATTCCCGTGTACAATAGTTCTATCTGAGCTGTTCATTCCCTGTGTACAGTATTTCTATCTGATCTGTCCATTCCCTGTGTACAGTAGTTCTATCTGATCTGTCCATTCCCGTGTACAGTCATTCTATCTGATCTCTCCATTTCCTGTGTATAGTAGTTCCATCTGATCTCTCCATTCCCTATGTACAGTTGTTCCATCTGATCTCTCCATTCCCGGTGCACAGTAGTTCTACCTGATCTGTCCAATCCCCTGTGTACAGTAGTTAGCTGATCTCTCCATTCCCTGTATACGATCGTTCTATCTGATCTGTCCATTACCCTGTGTGCAGCAGTTATCTGATCACTCCATTCCCCGTGTACAGTAGTTCTATCTGATCTGTCCATTCCCTGTGTACAGTAGTTCTCTCTGATCTCTCCATTCCCGTGTACAGTAGTTCTATCTGATCTGTCCATTCCCTGTGTACAGTAGTTCTATCTGATCTCTCTATTCCCGTGTACAGTAGTTCCATCTGATCTGTCCATTCCCTGTGTACAGTAGTTCTATCTGATCTGTCCATTCCGTGAACAGTTGTTCGATCTGATCTGTCCAGTCCCGTGTACAGTCGTTCTGTGATCTGTCCGTTCCCTGTGTACAGTAGTTCTATCTGATCTGTCCATTCCCTGTGTACAGTAGTTCTGTGATCTGTCCGTTCCCTGTGTACAGTAGTTCTATCTGATCTGTCCATTCCCTGTATACAGTAGTTCGATCTGATCTCTCCATTCCCTATATACAGTCGATCTATCCATTCCCTGTGTACAGTAATTCTGATTTGTCCATTCCCTTGTGCACAGTAGTTCTATCTGATCTCTCCATTCCCTATGTACACAAGATCTATCCATTCCCTGTGTACAGTAATTCTATCTGAACTGTCCATTCCCCTGTGTACAGTAGTTCTATCTGAGCTGTCCATTCCCTGTGCACAGTAGTTCGATCTGATCTGTCCATTCCTTGTGTACAGTAGTTCGCTCTGATCTCTCCATAACCTGTATACAGTAGTTCTATCTGATCTGGCCATTCCCGGTGCACTGTAGTTCTATCTGATCTGTCCATTCCCTGTGCACAGTAGTTCTATCTGATTTGTCAATTCCCGTGTACAGTAGTTAGCTGATCTCTCCATTCCCTGTGTACGATCGTTCTATCTGATCTGTCCATTACCCTGTGTGCAGAAGTTATCTGATCACTCCATTCCCCGTGTACAGTAGTTCTATCTGATCTGTCCATTCCCTGTGTACAGTAGTTCTATCTGATCTCTCCATTCCCGTGTACAGTAGTTCTATCTGATCTGTCCATTCCCTGTGTACAGTAGTTCTATCTGATCTGTCCATTCCGTGAACAGTTGTTCGATCTGATCTGTCCATTCCCTGTGTACAGTAGTTCTATCTGATCTCTCCATTCCCGTGTACAGTAGTTCCTTCTGATCTGTCCATTCCCTGTGTACAGTAGTTCTATCTGATCTGTCCATTCCGTGAACAGTTGTTCGATCTGATCTGTCCAGTCCCGTGTACAGTCGTTCTGTGATCTGTCCGTTCACTGTGTACAGTAGTTCGCTCTGATCTCTCCATTCCCTGTGTACAGTAGTTCCATCTGATCCCTCCATTCCCTGTATACAGTAGTTCTATCTGATCTCTCCATTCCCGTGTACAGTAGTTCTATCTGATCTGTCCATTCCCTGTGTACAGTAGTTCTATCTGATCTGTCCATTCCGTGAACAGTTGTTCGATCTGATCTGTCCAGTCCCGTGTACAGTAGTTCGCTCTGATCTCTCCATTCCCTGTGTACAGTAGTTCCATCTGATCCCTCCATTCCCTGTATACAGTAGTTCGATCTGATCTCTCCATTCCCGATGTAAAGTAGTTCTATCTGATCTCTCCATTCCCTGTGAATAGTTGTTCTATCTGATCTGTCCGTTCCCTGTGTACAGTAGTTCTATCTGATCTGTCCATTCCCTGTATACAGTAGTTCGATCTGATCTCTCCATTCCCTATATACAGTAGATCTATCCATTCCCTGTGTACAGTAATTCTGATTTGTCCATTCCCCTGTGTACAGTAGTTCTGTCTGATCTGTCCATTCCCTGTGTACAGTAGTTCTGTGATCTGTCCGTTCCCTGTGTACAGTAGTTCTATCTGATCTGTCCATTCCCTGTATACAGTAGTTCGATCTGATCTCTCCATTCTCTATATACAGTCGATCTATACATTCCCTTGTGTACAGTAATTCTGATTTGTCCATTCCCTTGTGCACAGTAGTTCTATCTGATCTCTCCATTCCCTATGTACACAAGATATATCCATTCCCTGTGTACAGTAATTCTATCTGAACTGTCCATTCCCCGGTGTACAGTAGTTCTATCTGAGCTGTCCATTCCCTGTGTACAGTAGTTCGATCTGATCTGTCCATTCCTTGTGTACAGTAGTTCGCTCTGATCTCTCCATAACCTGTATACAGTAGTTCTATCTGATCTGGCCATTCCCGGTGCACAGTAGTTCTATCTGATCTGTCCATTCCCTGTGCACAGTAGTTCTATCTGATCTGTCAATTCCCGTGTACAGTAGTTAGCTGATCTCTCCATTCCCTGTGTACGATCGTTCTATCTGATCTGTCCATTACCCTGTGTGCAGCAGTTACCTGATCACTCCATTCCCCATGTACAGTAGTTCTATCTGATCTGTCCATTCCCTGTGTACAGTAGTTCTATCTGATCTGTCCATTCGCTGTGTACAGTAGTTCTATCTGATCTGTCCATTCCCTGTGTACAGTAGTTCCATCTGATCCCTCCATTCCCTGTGTACAGTAGTTCGATCTGATCTCTCCATTCCCTGTGAGTAGTTGTTCTATCTGATCGGTCCGTTCCGCGTACAGTAGTTCTATCTGATCTGTCAATTCCCTGTGTACAGTAGTTCTGTGATCTGTCCGTTCCCTGTGTACAGTAGTTCGATCTGATTTCTCCATTCCCTATATACAGTCGATCTATCCATTCCCTGTGTACAGTAGTTCTCTGATCTCTCTATTCCCTGTGTACATTAGTTCTATCTGATCTCTTCATTCCCTGTGTACAATATTTCTATCTGATCTCTCCATTCCTGTGTACAGTAGTTCTGTCTCATCTGTCCATTCCCTGTGTACAGTAGTTCTGTCTGATCTGTCCATTCCCCTGTCTACAGTAGTTCTATCTGATCTCACCATTCCCCTGTGGACAGTAGTTCTATCTGAACTCTCCATTCCCTGTGTACAGTAGTTCTGTGATCTGTCCGTTCCCTGTGTACAGTAGTTCGATCTGATTTCTCCATTCCCTATATACAGTCGATCTATCCATTCCCTGTGTACAGTAGTTCTCTGATCTCTCTATTCCCTGTGTACATTAGTTCTATCTGATCTCTTCATTCCCTGTGTACAATATTTCTATCTGATCTCTCCATTCCTGTGTACAGTAGTTCTGTCTCATCTGTCCATTCCCTGTGTACAGTAGTTCTGTCTGATCTGTCCATTCCCCTGTCTACAGTAGTTCTATCTGATCTCACCATTCCCCTGTGGACAGTAGTTCTATCTGATCTCTCCATTTCCTGTGTACAGTAGTTCTGATCTGTCCATTCCCTGTGTACAGTAGTTCTATCTGATCTGTCCATTCCCTGTGAACAGTAGTTCTATCTGATCTGTCCATTCCCTGTGTACAGTAGTTCTACCTGATCTGTCCATTCCCATATACAGTAGTTCTATTTGATCTGTCCATTCCCTGTGTACAGTAGTTCTATCTGATCTCTCCATTCCCTGTGTACAGTAGTTCTATCTGATCTCTTCATTCCCTGTGTACAATATTTCTATCTGATCTCTCCATTCCTGTGTACAGTAGTTCTGTCTCATCTGTCCATTCCCTGTGTACAGTAGTTCTGTCTGATCTGTCCATTCCCCTGTCTACAGTAGTTCTATCTGATCTCACCATTCCCCTGTGGACAGTAGTTCTATCTGATCTCTCCATTTCCTGTGTACAGTAGTTCTGATCTGTCCATTCCCTGTGTACAGTAGTTCTATCTGATCTGTCCATTCCCCGTGTACAGTAGTGCTACCTGATCTGTCAATTCCCCGTGTACAGTAGTTCTACCTGATCTGTCCATTCCCTGGGTACAGCAGTTCTCTGATTTGTGCATTCCCCCAGTGTACAGTAGTTCTATCTGAAAAGTCCATTCCCTGTGTACAGTAGTTCTATCTGATCTCTCCATTCCCTGTGTACAGTAGTTCGATCTGATCTCTCCATTCCTTGTACAGTAGTTCTCTGATCTCGCCATTCCCTCTGTACAGTAGATCTATCCATTCCCTTTGTACAGTAGTTCGATCTGATCTGTCCATTCCCGTGTACAGTAGTTCTATCTGATCTCTCCATTCCCTGTGTACAGTAGTTCTCTGATCTCTCCATTCTCTCTGTACAGTAGATCTATCCATTCCTTGTGTACAGTAATTCTATCTGATCTGTCCATTCCCGTGTACAATAGTTCTATCTGAGCTGTTCATTCCCTGTGTACAGTATTTCTATCTGATCTGTCCATTCCCTGTGTACAGTAGTTCTATCTGATCTGTCCATTCCCGTGTACAGTCATTCTATCTGATCTCTCCATTTCCTGTGTATAGTAGTTCCATCTGATCTCTCCATTCCCTATGTACAGTTGTTCCATCTGATCTCTCCATTCCCGGTGCACAGTAGGTCTATCTGATCTGTCCATTCCCTGTGCACAGTAGTTCTACCTGATCTGTCCATTCCCCTGTGTACAGTAGTTAGCTGATCTCTCCATTCCCTGTATACGATCGTTCTATCTGATCTGTCCATTACCCTGTGTGCAGCAGTTATCTGATCACTCCATTCCCCGTGTACAGTAGTTCTATCTGATCTGTCCATTCCCTGTGTACAGTAGTTCTATCTGATCTCTCCATTCCCGTGTACAGTAGTTCTATCTGATCTGTCCATTCCCTGTGTACAGTAGTTCTATCTGATCTGTCCATTCCGTGAACAGTTGTTCGATCTGATCTGTCCATTCCCTGTGTACAGTAGTTCTATCTGATCTCTCTATTCCCGTGTACAGTAGTTCCATCTGATCTGTCCATTCCCTGTGTACAGTAGTTCTATCTGATCTGTCCATTCGGTGAACAGTTGTTCGATCTGATCTGTCCAGTCCCGTGTACAGTCGTTCTGTGATCTGTCCGTTCCCTGTGTACAGTAGTTCTATCTGATCTGTCCGTTCCCTGTGTACAGTAGTTCGCTCTGATCTCTCCATTCCCTGTGTACAGTAGTTCCATCTGATCCCTCCATTCCCTGTATACAGTAGTTCTATTTGATCTCTCCATTCCCGTGTACAGTAGTTCTATCTGATCTGTCCATTCCCTGTGTACAGTAGTTCTATCTGATCTGTCCATTCCGTGAACAGTTGTTCGATCTGATCTGTCCAGTCCCGTGTACAGTCGTTCTATCTGATCTGTCCATTCGCTGTGTACAGTAGTTCCATCTGATCCCTCCATTCCCTGTGTACAGTAGTTCGATCTGATCTCTCCATTCCCGATGTAAAGTAGTTCTATCTGATCTCTCCACTCCCTGTGAAGAGTTGTTCTATCTGATCTGTCCGTTCCCTGTGTACAGTAGTTCTATCTGATCTGTCCATTCCCTGTATACAGTAGTTCGATCTGATCTCTCCATTCCCTATATACAGTAGATCTATCCATTCCCTGTGTACAGTAATTCTGATTTGTCCATTCCCTTGTGCACAGTAGTTCTATCTGATCTCCCATTCCCTATGTACACAAGATATATCCATTCCCTGTGTACAGTAATTCTATCTGAACTGTCCATTCCCCTGTGTACAGTAGTTCTATCTGAGCTGTCCATTCCCTGTGTACAGTAGTTCGATCTGATCTGTCCATTTCTTGTGTACAGTAGTTCGCTCTGATCTCTCCATAACCTGTATACAGTAGTTCTATCTGATCTGGCCATTCCCGGTGCACAGTAGTTCTATCTGATCTGTCCATTCCCTGTGCACAGTAGTTCTATCTGATCTGTCAATTCCCGTGTACAGTAGTTAGCTGATCTCTCCATTCCCTGTGTACGATCGTTCTATCTGATCTGTCCATTACCCTGTGTGCAGCAGTTACCTGATCACTCCATTCCCCGTGTACAGTAGTTCTATCTGATCTGTCCATTCCCTGTGTACAGTAGTTCTATCTGATCTCTCCATTCCCGTGTACAGTAGTTCCATCTGATCTGTCCATTCCCTGTGCACAGCAGTTCTATCTGATCTGTCCATTCCGTGAACAGTTGTTCGATCTGATCTCTCCAGTCCCGTGTACAGTCGTTCTATCTGATCTGTCCATTCCCTGTGTACAGTAGTTCCATCTGATCCCTCCATTCCCTGTGTACAGTAGTTCGATCTGATCTCTCCATTCCCGATGTAAAGTAGTTCTATCTGTTCTCTCCTTTCCCTGTGAGTAGTTGTTCTATCTGATCTGTCCGTTCCGTGTACAGTAGTTCTATCTGATCTGTCAATTCCCTGTGTACAGTAGTTCTGTGATCTGTCCGTTCCCTGTGTACAGTAGTTCGATCTGATTTCTCCATTCCCTATATACAGTCGATCTATCCATTCCCTGTGTACAGTAGTTCTCTGATCTCTCTATTCCCTGTGTACATTAGTTCTATCTGATCTCTTCATTCCCTGTGTACAATATTTCTATCTGATCTCTCCATTCCTGTGTACAGTAGTTCTGTCTCATCTGTCCATTCCCTGTGTACAGTAGTTCTGTCTGATCTGTCCATTCCCCTGTCTACAGTAGTTCTATCTGATCTCACCATTCCCCTGTGGACAGTAGTTCTATCTGATCTCTCCATTTCCTGTGTACAGTAGTTCTGATCTGTCCATTCCCTGTGTACAGTAGTTCTATCTGATCTGTCCATTCCCTGTGAACAGTAGTTCTATCTGATCTGTCCATTCCCTGTGTACAGTAGTTCTACCTGATCTGTCCATTCCCATATACAGTAGTTCTATTTGATCTGTCCATTCCCTGTGTACAGTAGTTCTATCTGATCTCTCCATTCCCTGTGTACAGTAGTTCTATCTGATCTCTTCATTCCCTGTGTACAATATTTCTATCTGATCTCTCCATTCCTGTGTACAGTAGTTCTGTCTCATCTGTCCATTCCCTGTGTACAGTAGTTCTGTCTGATCTGTCCATTCCCCTGTCTACAGTAGTTCTATCTGATCTCACCATTCCCCTGTGGACAGTAGTTCTATCTGATCTCTCCATTTCCTGTGTACAGTAGTTCTGATCTGTCCATTCCCTGTGTACAGTAGTTCTATCTGATCTGTCCATTCCCCGTGTACAGTAGTGCTACCTGATCTGTCAATTCCCCGTGTACAGTAGTTCTACCTGATCTGTCCATTCCCTGGGTACAGCAGTTCTCTGATTTGTGCATTCCCCCAGTGTACAGTAGTTCTATCTGAAAAGTCCATTCCCTGTGTACAGTAGTTCTATCTGATCTCTCCATTCCCTGTGTACAGTAGTTCGATCTGATCTCTCCATTCCTTGTACAGTAGTTCTCTGATCTCGCCATTCCCTCTGTACAGTAGATCTATCCATTCCCTTTGTACAGTAGTTCGATCTGATCTGTCCATTCCCGTGTACAGTAGTTCTATCTGATCTCTCCATTCCCTGTGTACAGTAGTTCTCTGATCTCTCCATTCTCTCTGTACAGTAGATCTATCCATTCCTTGTGTACAGTAATTATATCTGATCTGTCCATTCCCGTGTACAATAGTTCTATCTGAGCTGTTCATTCCCTGTGTACAGTATTTCTATCTGATCTGTCCATTCCCTGTGTACAGTAGTTCTATCTGATCTGTCCATTCCCGTGTACAGTCATTCTATCTGATCTCTCCATTTCCTGTGTATAGTAGTTCCATCTGATCTCTCCATTCCCTATGTACAGTTGTTCCATCTGATCTCTCCATTCCCGGTGCACAGTAGTTCTATCTGATCTGTCCATTCCCTGTGCACAGTAGTTCTACCTGATCTGTCCATTCCCCTGTGTACAGTAGTTAGCTGATCTCTCCATTCCCTGTATACGATCGTTCTATCTGATCTGTCCATTACCCTGTGTGCAGCAGTTATCTGATCACTCCATTCCCCGTGTACAGTAGTTCTATCTGATCTGTCCATTCCCTGTGTACAGTAGTTCTATCTGATCTCTCCATTCCCGTGTACAGTAGTTCTATCTGATCTGTCCATTCCCTGTGTACAGTAGTTCTATCTGATCTGTCCATTCCGTGAACAGTTGTTCGATCTGATCTGTCCATTCCCTGTGTACAGTAGTTCTATCTGATCTCTCTATTCCCGTGTACAGTAGTTCCATCTGATCTGTCCATTCCCTGTGTACAGTAGTTCTATCTGATCTGTCCATTCGGTGAACAGTTGTTCGATCTGATCTGTCCAGTCCCGTGTACAGTCGTTCTGTGATCTGTCCGTTCCCTGTGTACAGTAGTTCTATCTGATCTGTCCGTTCCCTGTGTACAGTAGTTCGCTCTGATCTCTCCATTCCCTGTGTACAGTAGTTCCATCTGATCCCTCCATTCCCTGTATACAGTAGTTCTATCTGATCTCTCCATTCCCGTGTACAGTAGTTCTATCTGATCTGTCCATTCCCTGTGTACAGTAGTTCTATCTGATCTGTCCATTCCGTGAACAGTTGTTCGATCTGATCTGTCCAGTCCCGTGTACAGTCGTTCTATCTGATCTGTCCATTCGCTGTGTACAGTAGTTCCATCTGATCCCTCCATTCCCTGTGTACAGTAGTTCGATCTGATCTCTCCATTCCCGATGTAAAGTAGTTCTATCTGATCTCTCCACTCCCTGTGAAGAGTTGTTCTATCTGATCTGTCCGTTCCCTGTGTACAGTAGTTCTATCTGATCTGTCCATTCCCTGTATACAGTAGTTCGATCTGATCTCTCCATTCCCTATATACAGTAGATCTATCCATTCCCTGTGTACAGTAATTCTGATTTGTCCATTCCCTTGTGCACAGTAGTTCTATCTGATCTCCCATTCCCTATGTACACAAGATATATCCATTCCCTGTGTACAGTAATTCTATCTGAACTGTCCATTCCCCTGTGTACAGTAGTTCTATCTGAGCTGTCCATTCCCTGTGTACAGTAGTTCGATCTGATCTGTCCATTTCTTGTGTACAGTAGTTCGCTCTGATCTCTCCATAACCTGTATACAGTAGTTCTATCTGATCTGGCCATTCCCGGTGCACAGTAGTTCTATCTGATCTGTCCATTCCCTGTGCACAGTAGTTCTATCTGATCTGTCAATTCCCGTGTACAGTAGTTAGCTGATCTCTCCATTCCCTGTGTACGATCGTTCTATCTGATCTGTCCATTACCCTGTGTGCAGCAGTTACCTGATCACTCCATTCCCCGTGTACAGTAGTTCTATCTGATCTGTCCATTCCCTGTGTACAGTAGTTCTATCTGATCTCTCCATTCCCGTGTACAGTAGTTCCATCTGATCTGTCCATTCCCTGTGCACAGCAGTTCTATCTGATCTGTCCATTCCGTGAACAGTTGTTCGATCTGATCTCTCCAGTCCCGTGTACAGTCGTTCTATCTGATCTGTCCATTCCCTGTGTACAGTAGTTCCATCTGATCCCTCCATTCCCTGTGTACAGTAGTTCGATCTGATCTCTCCATTCCCGATGTAAAGTAGTTCTATCTGTTCTCTCCTTTCCCTGTGAGTAGTTGTTCTATCTGATCTGTCCGTTCCGTGTACAGTAGTTCTATCTGATCTGTCAATTCCCTGTGTACAGTAGTTCTGTGATCTGTCCGTTCCCTGTGTACAGTAGTTCGATCTGATTTCTCCATTCCCTATATACAGTCGATCTATCCATTCCCTGTGTACAGTAGTTCTCTGATCTCTCTATTCCCTGTGTACATTAGTTCTATCTGATCTCTTCATTCCCTGTGTACAATATTTCTATCTGATCTCTCCATTCCTGTGTACAGTAGTTCTGTCTCATCTGTCCATTCCCTGTGTACAGTAGTTCTGTCTGATCTGTCCATTCCCCTGTCTACAGTAGTTCTATCTGATCTCACCATTCCCCTGTGGACAGTAGTTCTATCTGATCTCTCCATTTCCTGTGTACAGTAGTTCTGATCTGTCCATTCCCTGTGTACAGTAGTTCTATCTGATCTGTCCATTCCCTGTGAACAGTAGTTCTATCTGATCTGTCCATTCCCTGTGTACAGTAGTTCTACCTGATCTGTCCATTCCCATATACAGTAGTTCTATTTGATCTGTCCATTCCCTGTGTACAGTAGTTCTATCTGATCTCTCCATTCCCTGTGTACAGTAGTTCGATCTGATGTCTCCATTCCCTGTGTACAGCAGTTCTGCCTGATCTGTTAATTCCCTGTGTGCAGTATTTCTATCTGATCTATCCATACCCCTGTGTAAAGTCGATCTCCCTGATCTGTCCATTCCCGTATACAGTAGTTCTATTTGATCTGTCCATTCCCTGTGAACAGTAGTTCTACCTGATCTCTCCATTCCCGGTACACAGTAGTTCTCTGATCTCTCCATTCCCCTGTGTACAGTAGTTCTCTGATCTCTCCATTCCCCTGTGTACAGTCGTTCTATCTGATCTCTCCATTCCCCGTGTACAGTAGTTCTATCTGATCTCTCCATTCCCTGTGTACAGTACTTCTCTGATCTCTCCGTTCCCTCTGTCCAGTAGATCTATCCATTCCCTGTGTACAGTAATTCTATCTGATCTGTCCATTCCCGTGTACAATAGTTCTATCTGAGCTGTTCATTCCCTGTATACAGTATTTCTATCTGATCTGTCCATTCCCTGTGTACAGTAGTTCTATCTGATCTCTCCATTCCCTGTGTACAGTAGTTCTATCTGATCTGTCCATTCCCTGTGTACATTAGTTCTATGATCTGTCCGTTCCCTGTGTACAGTAGTTCTATCTGATCTGTCCATTCCTTGTATACAGTGGTTCCATCTGATCTCTCCATTCCCTATATACAGTAGATCTATCCATTCCCTGTGTGCAGTAATTCTGATTTGTCCATTCCCCTGTGTACAGTAGTTCTATCTGATCGGTTCATTTCCCTGTGTACAGTAGTTCAATCTGATCTCTCCATTCCCTGTGTACAGTAGTTCTCTGATCTCTCCATTCCCTGTGTACAGTAGTTCTATCTGATCTCTTCATTCCCTGTGTACAGTATTTCTATCTGATCCCTCCATTCCTGTGTCCAGTAGTTCTGTCTGATCTATCCAATCCCTGTGTAGAGTAGTTCTATCCATTCCCTGTGTACAGTAGTTCTATCTGATCTGTCCATTCCGTGAACAGTTGTTCGATCTGATCTGTCCATTCCCTGTGTACAGTAGTTCTATCTGATCTCTCCATTCCCTGTGTACAGTAGTTCTGCCTGATCTGTCCATTCCCTGTGTACAGTAGTTCTAACTGATCTGTCCGATCACTGTGTACAATAGTTCGATCTGTTCTGTCCATTACCCAGTGTACAGTAGTTCTATCTGATCTGTCCATTCCCTGTGTACAGTAGTTCTATCTGATCTCTCCATTCCCTGTGTACAGTAGTGCTATCTGATCTCTCCATTCCCTATGTACAGTAGTTCTGCCTGATCTGTCCATTTCCTGTGTACAGTAGTTCTACCTGATCTATCCAAACCCCTGTGGAAAGTCGATCTACCTGATCTGTCCATTCCCGGAAAGAGTAGTTGTATTTGATCTGTCCATTCCCTGTGAACAGTACTTCTACCTGATCTCTCCATTCCCCGTGTACAGTAGTTCTATCTGATCTGTCCATTCACTGTGTACAGTCGTTCTATCTGATCTGTCCGTCCCCTGTGTACAGTAGTTCTATCTGATCTCTCCATTCCCTGTGTACAGTAGTTCTCTGATCTCGCCATTCCCTCTGTACAGTAGATCTATCCATTCCCTTTGTACAGTAGTTCGATCTGATCTGTCCATTCCCGTGTACCGTAGTTCTATCTGATCTCTCCATTCCCTGTGTACAGTAGTTCTCTGATCTCTCCATTCTCTCTGTACAGTAGATCTATCCATTCCCGTGTACAGTAATTCTATCTGATCTGTCCATTCCCGTGTACAATAGTTCTATCTGAGCTGTTCATTCCCTGTGTACAGTATTTCTATCTGATCTGTCCATTCCCTGTGTACAGTAGTTCTATCTGATCTGTCCATTCCCGTGTACAGTCATTCTATCTGATCTCTCCATTTCCTGTGTATAGTAGTTCCATCTGATCTCTCCATTCCCTATGTACAGTTGTTCCATCTGATCTCTCCATTCCCGGTGCACAGTAGTTCTACCTGATCTGTCCAATCCCCTGTGTACAGTAGTTAGCTGATCTCTCCATTCCCTGTATACGATCGTTCTATCTGATCTGTCCATTACCCTGTGTGCAGCAGTTATCTGATCACTCCATTCCCCGTGTACAGTAGTTCTATCTGATCTGTCCATTCCCTGTGTACAGTAGTTCTCTCTGATCTCTCCATTCCCGTGTACAGTAGTTCTATCTGATCTGTCCATTCCCTGTGTACAGTAGTTCTATCTGATCTCTCTATTCCCGTGTACAGTAGTTCCATCTGATCTGTCCATTCCCTGTGTACAGTAGTTCTATCTGATCTGTCCATTCCGTGAACAGTTGTTCGATCTGATCTGTCCAGTCCCGTGTACAGTCGTTCTGTGATCTGTCCGTTCCCTGTGTACAGTAGTTCTATCTGATCTGTCCATTCCCTGTGTACAGTAGTTCTGTGATCTGTCCGTTCCCTGTGTACAGTAGTTCTATCTGATCTGTCCATTCCCTGTATACAGTAGTTCGATCTGATCTCTCCATTCCCTATATACAGTCGATCTATCCATTCCCTGTGTACAGTAATTCTGATTTGTCCATTCCCTTGTGCACAGTAGTTCTATCTGATCTCTCCATTCCCTATGTACACAAGATCTATCCATTCCCTGTGTACAGTAATTCTATCTGAACTGTCCATTCCCCTGTGTACAGTAGTTCTATCTGAGCTGTCCATTCCCTGTGCACAGTAGTTCGATCTGATCTGTCCATTCCTTGTGTACAGTAGTTCGCTCTGATCTCTCCATAACCTGTATACAGTAGTTCTATCTGATCTGGCCATTCCCGGTGCACTGTAGTTCTATCTGATCTGTCCATTCCCTGTGCACAGTAGTTCTATCTGATTTGTCAATTCCCGTGTACAGTAGTTAGCTGATCTCTCCATTCCCTGTGTACGATCGTTCTATCTGATCTGTCCATTACCCTGTGTGCAGAAGTTATCTGATCACTCCATTCCCCGTGTACAGTAGTTCTATCTGATCTGTCCATTCCCTGTGTACAGTAGTTCTATCTGATCTCTCCATTCCCGTGTACAGTAGTTCTATCTGATCTGTCCATTCCCTGTGTACAGTAGTTCTATCTGATCTGTCCATTCCGTGAACAGTTGTTCGATCTGATCTGTCCATTCCCTGTGTACAGTAGTTCTATCTGATCTCTCCATTCCCGTGTACAGTAGTTCCTTCTGATCTGTCCATTCCCTGTGTACAGTAGTTCTATCTGATCTGTCCATTCCGTGAACAGTTGTTCGATCTGATCTGTCCAGTCCCGTGTACAGTCGTTCTGTGATCTGTCCGTTCACTGTGTACAGTAGTTCGCTCTGATCTCTCCATTCCCTGTGTACAGTAGTTCCATCTGATCCCTCCATTCCCTGTATACAGTAGTTCTATCTGATCTCTCCATTCCCGTGTACAGTAGTTCTATCTGATCTGTCCATTCCCTGTGTACAGTAGTTCTATCTGATCTGTCCATTCCGTGAACAGTTGTTCGATCTGATCTGTCCAGTCCCGTGTACAGTAGTTCGCTCTGATCTCTCCATTCCCTGTGTACAGTAGTTCCATCTGATCCCTCCATTCCCTGTATACAGTAGTTCGATCTGATCTCTCCATTCCCGATGTAAAGTAGTTCTATCTGATCTCTCCATTCCCTGTGAATAGTTGTTCTATCTGATCTGTCCGTTCCCTGTGTACAGTAGTTCTATCTGATCTGTCCATTCCCTGTATACAGTAGTTCGATCTGATCTCTCCATTCCCTATATACAGTAGATCTATCCATTCCCTGTGTACAGTAATTCTGATTTGTCCATTCCCCTGTGTACAGTAGTTCTGTCTGATCTGTCCATTCCCTGTGTACAGTAGTTCTGTGATCTGTCCGTTCCCTGTGTACAGTAGTTCTATCTGATCTGTCCATTCCCTGTATACAGTAGTTCGATCTGATCTCTCCATTCTCTATATACAGTCGATCTATACATTCCCTTGTGTACAGTAATTCTGATTTGTCCATTCCCTTGTGCACAGTAGTTCTATCTGATCTCTCCATTCCCTATGTACACAAGATATATCCATTCCCTGTGTACAGTAATTCTATCTGAACTGTCCATTCCCCGGTGTACAGTAGTTCTATCTGAGCTGTCCATTCCCTGTGTACAGTAGTTCGATCTGATCTGTCCATTCCTTGTGTACAGTAGTTCGCTCTGATCTCTCCATAACCTGTATACAGTAGTTCTATCTGATCTGGCCATTCCCGGTGCACAGTAGTTCTATCTGATCTGTCCATTCCCTGTGCACAGTAGTTCTATCTGATCTGTCAATTCCCGTGTACAGTAGTTAGCTGATCTCTCCATTCCCTGTGTACGATCGTTCTATCTGATCTGTCCATTACCCTGTGTGCAGCAGTTACCTGATCACTCCATTCCCCATGTACAGTAGTTCTATCTGATCTGTCCATTCCCTGTGTACAGTAGTTCTATCTGATCTGTCCATTCGCTGTGTACAGTAGTTCTATCTGATCTGTCCATTCCCTGTGTACAGTAGTTCCATCTGATCCCTCCATTCCCTGTGTACAGTAGTTCGATCTGATCTCTCCATTCCCTGTGAGTAGTTGTTCTATCTGATCGGTCCGTTCCGCGTACAGTAGTTCTATCTGATCTGTCAATTCCCTGTGTACAGTAGTTCTGTGATCTGTCCGTTCCCTGTGTACAGTAGTTCGATCTGATTTCTCCATTCCCTATATACAGTCGATCTATCCATTCCCTGTGTACAGTAGTTCTCTGATCTCTCTATTCCCTGTGTACATTAGTTCTATCTGATCTCTTCATTCCCTGTGTACAATATTTCTATCTGATCTCTCCATTCCTGTGTACAGTAGTTCTGTCTCATCTGTCCATTCCCTGTGTACAGTAGTTCTGTCTGATCTGTCCATTCCCCTGTCTACAGTAGTTCTATCTGATCTCACCATTCCCCTGTGGACAGTAGTTCTATCTGAACTCTCCATTCCCTGTGTACAGTAGTTCTGATCTGTCCATTCCCTGTGTACAGTAGTTCTATCTGATCTGTCCATTCCCTGTGAACAGTAGTTCTATCTGATCTGTCCATTCCCTGTGTACAGTAGTTCTACCTGATCTGTCCATTCCCATATACAGTAGTTCCATTTGATCTGTCCATTCCCTGTGTACAGTAGTTCTATCTGATCTCTCCATTCCCTGTGTACAGCAGTTCGATCTGATGTCTCCATTCCCTGTGTACAGCAGTTCTGCCTGATCTGTTAATTCCCTGTGTGCAGTATTTCTACCTGATCTATCCATACCCCTGTGTAAAGTCGATCTCCCTGATCTGTCCATTCCCGTATACAGTAGTTCTATTTGATCTGTCCATTCCCTGCGAACAGTAGTTCTACCTGATCTCTCCATTCCCGGTGCACAGTAGTTCTCTGATCTCTCCATTCCCCTGTGTACAGTAGTTCTCTGATCTCTCCATTCCCCTGTGTACAGTCGTTCTATCTGATCTCTCCATTCCCCGTGTACAGTAGTTCTATCTGATCTCTCCATTCCCTGTGTACAGTACTTCTCTGATCTCTCCGTTCCCTCTGTCCAGTAGATCTATCCATTCCCTGTGTACAGTAATTCTATCTGATCTGTCCATTCCCGTGTACAATAGTTCTATCTGAGCTGTTCATTCCCTGTATACAGCATTTCTATCTGATCTGTCCATTCCCTGTGTACAGTAGTTCTATCTGATCTCTCCATTCCCTGTGTACAGTAGTTCTATCTGATCTGTCCATTCCCTGTGTACATTAGTTGTATGATCTGTCCGTTCCCTGTGTACAGTAGTTCTATCTGATCTGTCCATTCCTTGTATACAGTGGTTCCATCTGATCTCTCCATTTCCTATATACAGTAGATCTATCCATTCCCTGTGTGCAGTAATTCTGATTTGTCCATTCCCCTGTGTACAGTAGTTCTATCTGATCTCTCCATTCCTGTGTCCAGTAGTTCTGTCTGATCTATCCAATCCCTGTGTAGAGTAGTTCTGTCTGATCTGTCCATTCCCTGTGTACAGTCGTTCTATCTGATCTCACCATTCCCCTGTGTTCCATAGTTCTATCTTATCTCTCCATTCCCTGTGTATAGTAGTTCTGATCTGTCCATTCCCATGTACAGTCATTCTATCTGATCTCTCCATTCCCTGTGTATAGTAGTTCCATCTGATCTCTCCATTCCCTATGTACAGTTGTTCCATCTGATCTCTCCATTCCCTCTGTACAGTAGTTCGATCTGATCTCTCCATTCCCTTTATACAGTAGTTCTATCTGATCTGTCCATTCCCTATGTACAGTTGTTCCATCTGATCACTCCATTCCCTGTGTACAGTAGTTCGATCTGATCTCTCCATTCCCTGTGTATAGTAGTTCCATCTGATCTCTCCATTCCCTATGTACAGTTGTTCCATCTGATCACTCCATTCCCTGTGTACAGTAGTTCGATCTGATCTCTCCATTCCCTGTATACAGTAGATCTACCTGATCTGTCCATTCCCCGTGTATAGTAGTTCTATCTGATCTGTCCATTCCCTGTGCACAGTAGTTCTATCTGATCTGTCCATTCCCGTGTACAGTCATTCTATCTGATCTCTCCTTTCCCTGTGTATAGTAGTTCCATCTGATCTCTCCATTCCCCATGTACAGTTGTTCCATCTGATCTCTCCATTCCCTGTGCACAGTAGTTCTATCTGATCTGTCAATTCCCGTGTACAGCAGTTATCTGATCACTCCATTCCCCGTGTACAGTAGTTCTATCTGATCTGTCCATTCCCTGTGTACAGTAGTTCGATCTGATCTCACCATTCCCCTGTGTTCCATAGTTCTATCTTATCTCTCCATTCCCTGTGTATAGTAGTTCTGATCTGTCCATTCCCATGTACAGTCATTCTATCTGATCTCTCCATTCCCTGTGTATAGTAGTTCCATCTGATCTCTCCATTCCCTATGTACAGTTGTTCCATCTGATCTCTCCATTCCCTCTGTACAGTAGTTCGATCTGATCTCTCCATTCCCTTTATACAGTAGTTCTATCTGATCTGTCCATTCCCCTGTGTACAGCAGTTCCATCTGATCTCTACATTCCCCGTGTGCAGTTGTTGTATCTGATCTGTCCATTCCCTGTGTACAGTCATTCTATCCGATCTGTCCGTTCCCCTGTGAACAGTAGTTCTATCTGATCTGTCCATTCCCCATGTACAGTAGTTCTACCTCATCTGTCTGATTCCTGTGTACAATGGTTCTATCTGATCTGTTCATTCTACTGTGTACAGTAGTTCAATCTGATCTGTCCATTCCCGTGTACAGTCGTTCTATCTGATATCTCCATTCCCTGTGTATAGTAGTTCCATCTGATCTCTCCATTCCCTATGTACAGTTGTTCCATCTGATCACTCCATTCCCTGTGTACAGTAGTTCGATCTGATCTCTCCATTCCCTGTATACAGTAGATCTACCTGATCTGTCCATTCCCCGTGTATAGTAGTTCTATCTGATCTGTCCATTCCCTGTGTACAGTAGTTCTATCTGATCTGTCCATTCCCGTGTACAGTCATTCTATCTGATCTCTCCTTTCCCTGTGTATAGTAGTTCCATCTGATCTCTCCATTCCCCATGTACAGTTGTTCCATCTGATCTCTCCATTCCCTGTGCACAGTAGTTCTATCTGATCTGTCAATTCCCGTGTACAGCAGTTATCTGATCACTCCATTCCCCGTGTACAGTAGTTCTATCTGATCTGTCCATTCCCTGTGTACAGTAGTTCTATCTGATCTGTCCATTCCGTGAACAGTTGTTCGATCTGATCTGTCCAGTCCCGTGTACAGTCGTTCTATCTGATCTGTCCATTCCCTGTGTACAGTAGTTCCATCTGATCCCTCCATTCCCTGTGTACAGTAGTTCCATCTGATCTCTCCATTCCCTATGTACAGTTGTTCCATCTGATCACTCCATTCCCTGTGTACAGTAGTTCGATCTGATCTCTCCATTCCCTGTATACAGTAGATCTACCTGATCTGTCCATTCCCCGTGTATAGTAGTTCTATCTGATCTGTCCATTCCCTGTGTACAGTAGTTCTATCTGATCTGTCCATTCCCGTGTACAGTCATTCTATCTGATCTCTCCTTTCCCTGTGTATAGTAGTTCCATCTGATCTCTCCATTCCCCATGTACAGTAGTTCTATCTGATCTGTCCATTCCCTGTGCACAGTAGTTCTATCTGATCTGTCAATTCCCGTGTACAGCAGTTATCTGATCACTCCATTCCCCGTGTACAGTAGTTCTATCTGATCTGTCCATTCCCTGTGTACAGTAGTTCTATCTGATCTGTCCATTCCGTGAACAGTTGTTCGATCTGATCTGTCCAGTCCCGTGTACAGTCGTTCTATCTGATCTGTCCATTCCCTGTGTACAGTAGTTCCATCTGATCCCTCCATTCCCTGTGTACAGTAGTTCGATCTGATCTCTCCATTCCCGATGTAAAGTAGTTCAATCTGATCTCTCCATTCCCTGTGAATAGTTGTTCTATCTGATCTGTCCATTCCGTGAACAGTTATTCTATCTGATCTGTCCGTTCCGTGTACAGTAGTTCTATCTGATCTGTCAATTCCCTGTGTACAGTAGTTCTGTGATCAGTCTGTTCCCTGTGTACAGTAGTTCGATCTGATCTCTCCATTCCCTATATACAATCGATCGATCCATTCCCTGTGTACAGTAATTCTGATTTGTCCATTCCCTTGTGCACAGTCATTCTATCTGATCTCTCCATTCCCTGTGTACAGTAGTTCTATCTGATCTGTCCATTCCCGTGTACAGTAGTTCTATCTGATCTCTCCATTCCCTGTGTACAGTAGTTTTCTGATCTCTCCATTCCGTGTACAATATTTCTATCTGATCTCCCCATTCCTGTGTACAGTAGTTCTGTCTGATCTGTCCATTCCCTGTGTACAGTAGTTCTATCTGATCTCACCATTCCTCTGTGGACAGTAGTTCTATCTGATCTCTCCATTCCCTGTGTACAGTAGTTATGATCTGTCCATTTCCTGTGTACAGTAGCTCTACCTGAGCTATCCAAACCCCTGTGTAAAGTCGATCTACCTTATCTGTCCATTCCCGTATACAGTAGTTCTATTTGATCTGTCCATTCGCTGTGAACAGTCGTTCTACCTGATCTGTCCATTCCCCTGTGCACAGTTGGTCTTCCTTATCTGAGAGACAGACTATTATCTGAATGGTGACAGATTAGGAAAAGGGAAGGTGCAACGAGACCTGGGTGTCATGGTACATCAGTCATTGAAGGTTGGCATGCAGGTACAGCAGGCGGTTAAGAAAGCAAATGGCATGTTGGCCTTCATAGCGAGGGGATTTGAATACAGGGGCAGGGAGGTGTTGCTACAGTTGTACAGGGCCTTGGTGAGGCCACACCTGGAGTATTGTGTACAGTTTTGGTCTCCTAACTTGAGGAAGGACATTCTTGCTATTGAGGGAGTGCAGCGAAGGTTCACCAGACTGATTCCCGGGATGGCGGGACTGACCTATCAAGAAAGATTGGATCAATTGGGCTTGTATTCACTGGAGTTCAGAAGAATGAGAGGGGACCTCATAGAAACGTTTAAAATTCTGACGGGTTTAGACAGGTTAGATGCAGAAAGAATGTTCCCAATGTTGGGGAAGTCCATAACCAGGGGTCACAGTCTGAGGATAAGGGGTAAGCCATTTAGGACCGAGATGAGGAGAAACTTCTTCACCCAGAGAGTGGTGAACCTGTGGAATTCTCTACCACAGAAAGTAGTTGAGGCCAATTCACTAAATATATTCAAAAGGGAGTTAGATGAAGTCCTTACTACTCGGGGGATCAAGGGTTATGGCGAGAAAGCAGGAAGGGGGTACTGAAGTTTCATGTTCAGCCATGAACTCATTGAATGGCGGTGCAGGCTAGAAGGGCTGAATGGCCTGCTCCTGCACCTATTTTCTATGTTTCTATGTTTCTATGTTTCTATGTCCATTCCCGTATACAGTAGTTCTATTTGATCGGTCCATTCACTGTGTACAGTAGTTCTATCTGATCTCTCCATTCCCTGTGTACAGTAGTTCGATCTGATGTCTCCATTCCCTGTGTACAGTAGTTCTGCCTAATCTGTTAATTCCCTGTGTACAGTATTTCTACCTGATCTATCCATACCCCTGTGTAAAGTCGATCTACCTGATGTAGTTCTGCCTAATCTGTTAATTCCCTGTGTACAGTATTTCTACCTGATCTATCCATACCCCTGTGTAAAGTCGATCTACCTGATCTGTCCATTCCCGTATACAGTAGTTCTATTTGATCTGTCCATTCCCTGTGAACAGTAGTTCTACCTGATCTCTCCATTCCCGGTGCACAGTAATTCTATCTGATCTGTCCATTCCCTGTGTACAGTCGTTCTATCTGATCTGTCCATTCCCTGTGTACAGTTGTTCTATCTGATCTCTCCATTCCCTTTTAACAGTAGATCTATCCATTCCCTGTGTACAGTAGTTCTCTGATCTCTCCATTCCCTGTGTACAGTAGTTCTCTGATCTCTCCATTCCCCTATGTACAGTCGTTCTATCTGATCTCTCCATTCCCCGTGTACAGTAGTTCTATCTGATCTCTCCATTCCCTGTGTACAGTACTTCTCTGATCTCTCCATTCCCTGTGTCCACTAGATCTATCCATTCCCTGTGTACAGTAATTCTTTCTGATCTGTCCATTCCCGTGTACAATAGTTGTTTCTGAGCTGTTCATTCCCTGTATACAGTATTTCTATCTGATCTGTCCATTCCCTGTGTACAGTAGTTCTATCTGATCTCTCCATTCCCTGTGTACAGTAGTTCTATCTGATCTGTCCATTCCCTGTGTACATTAGTTCTATGATCTGTCCGTTCCCTGTGTACAGTAGTTCTATCTGATCTGTCCATTTCTTGTATACAGTGGTTCCATCTGATCTCTCCATTCCCTATATACAGTAGATCTATCCATTCCCTGTGTGCAGTAATTCTGATTTGTCCATTCCTCTGTGTACAGTAGTTCTATCTGATCTCTCCATTCTCTGTGTACAGTAGCTCTATCTGATCTGTCCATTCCCCTGTGTACAGTAGTTCTATCTGATCTCTCCATTCCCTGTCTCCAGTAGTTCTCTGATCTCTCCATTCCCTATGTACAGTAGTTCTATCTGATCTCTTCATTCCCTGTGTACAGTATTTCTATCTGATCTCTCCATTCCTGTGTCCAGTAGTTCTGTCTGATCTATCCAATCCCTGTGTAGAGTAGTTCTGTCTGATCTGTCCATTCCCTGAGTACAGTCGTTCTATCTGATCTCACCATTCCCCTGTGTACCATAATTATATCTGATCTCTCCATTCCCTGTGTACAGTAGTTCTGATCTGTCCATTCCCTGTGTACAGTAGTTCTATCTGATCTGTCCATTCGCATGTATAGTCATTCTATCTGATCTCTCCATTCCCATGTATAGTCATTCTATCTGATCTCTCCATTCCCTCTGTACAGTAGTTCGATCTGATCTCACCATTCCCTGTATACAGTAGTTCTACCTGATCTGTCCATTCCCTGGGTACAGTAGTTCCATCTGATCTCTCCATTCCCTATGTACAGTTGTTCCATCTGATCTGTCCATTCCTGTATACAGTAGATCGATCTGATCTCTCTATTCCCTGTATACAGTAGTTCGACCTGATCTGTCCAGTCCCTGTATGCAGTACTTCTATCTGATCTGTCCATTCCCCGTGTACAGTAGTTCTATCTCAGCAGTCCATTCCCTGTGTACAGTAGTTCTACCTCAGCAGTCCATTCCCTGTGTACAGTAGTTCTATCTGATCTCTCCATTCCGTGTACAGTAGTTCTATCTGATCTGTCCATTCCCTGTGTACAGTAGTTCTGTGATCTGTCCGTTCCCTGTGTACAATAGTTCTATCTGATCTGTCCATTCCCTGTATACAGTAGTTCGATCTGATCTCTCCATTCCCTATATACAGTAGATCTATCCATTCCGTGTACCGTAATTCTGATTTGTCCATTCCCGTGTACAGTAGTTCTATCTGATCTCTCCATTCCCTGTGTACAGTAGTTCCATCTGATCTCTCCATTCCCGATGTACATTTGTTCCATCTGATCTCTCCATTCCCTGTGTACAGTAGTTCTCTGATCTCTCCATTCACTCGGTACAGTAGATCTATCCATTCCCTGTGTACAGTAATTCTATCTGATCTATCCATTCCGGTGTACAATAGTTCTATCTGAGCTGTTCATTTCATGTGTATAGTATTTCTATCTGATCTGTCCATTCCTGTGTACATTCGTTCTATCTGATATCTCCATTCCCTGTGTACAGTAGTTCCATCTGATCTCTCCATTCCCTATGGACATTTGTTCCATCTGGTTTCTCCATGCCCTGTGTACAGTAGTTCGATCTGATCTCTCCATTCCCTGTATACAGTTGTTCCACCTGATCTATCCATTCCCTGTGTACAGTACTTCTATCTGATCTGTCCATTCCCCGTGTCCAGTAGTTCTATCTGATCTGTCCATTCCCATTGTACAGTAGTTCTACCTCATCTGTCTGATTACTGTGTACAATGGCTCTATCTGATCTGTTCATTCCACTGTGCACAGTAGTTCAATCTGATCTGTCCATTCCCGTGTACAGTCGTTCTATCTGATATCTCCATTCCCTGTGTATAGTAGTTCCATCTGATCTCTCCATTCCCTATGTACAGTTGTTCCATCTGATCACTCCATTCCCTGTGTACAGTAGTTCGATCTGATCTCTCCATTCCCTGTATACAGTAGATCTACCTGATCTGTCCATTCCCTGTGTATAGTAGTTCTATCTGATCTGTCCATTCCCTGTGTACAGTAGTTCTATCTGATCTCTCCATTCCCGTGTACAGTCATTCTATCTGATCTCTCCTTTCCCTGTGTATAGTAGTTCCATCTGATCTCTCCATTCCCCATGTACAGTTGTTCCATCTGATCTCTCCATTCCCTGTGTACAGTACTTCTATCTCATCTCTCCATTCCCTATGTACACTCGATCTATCCATTCCCTGTGTGCAGTAATTCTATCTGAACTGTCCATTCCCCTGTGTACAGTAGTTCTATCTGAGCTGTCCATTCCCTGTGTACAGTAGTTCGATCTGATCTGTCCATTCCTTGTGTACAGTAGTTCGCTCTGATCTCTCCATAACCTGTATACAGTAGTTCTATCTGATCTGGCCATTCCCGGTGCACAGTAGTTCTATCTGATCTGTCTTTTCCCTGTGCACAGTAGTTCTATCTGATCTGTCAATTCCCGTGTACAGCAGTTATCTGATCACTCCATTCCCCGTGTACAGTAGTTCTATCTGATCTGTCCATTCCCTGTGTACAGTAGTTCTATCTGATCTGTCCATTCCGTGAACAGTTGTTCGATCTGATCTGTCCAGTCCCGTGTACAGTCGTTCTATCTGATCTGTCCATTCCCTGTGTACAGTAGTTCCATCTGATCCCTCCATTCCCTGTGTACAGTAGTTCGATCTGATCTCTCCATTCCCGATGTAAAGTAGTTCAATCTGATCTCTCCATTCCCTGTGAATAGTTGTTCTATCTGATCTGTCCATTCCGTGAACAGTTGTTCTATCTGATCTGTCCGTTCCGTGTACAGTAGTTCTATCTGATCTGTCAATTCCCTGTGTACAGTAGTTCTGTGATCAGTCTGTTCCCTGTGTACAGTAGTTCGATCTGATCTCTCCATTCCCTATATACAGTCGATCGATCCATTCCCTGTGTACAGTAATTCTGATTTGTCCATTTCCTTGTGCACAGTCATTCTATCTGATCTCTCCATTCCCTGTGTACAGTAGTTCTATCGGATCTCTCCATTCCCTGTGTACAGTAGTTTTCTGATCTCTCCATTCCCTGTGTACAATATTTCTATCTGATCTCCCCATTCCTGTGTACAGTAGTTCTGTCTGATCTGTCCATTCCCTGTGTACAGTAGTTCTATCTGATCTCACCATTCCTCTGTGGACAGTAGTTCTATCTGATCTCTCCATTCCCTGTGTACAGTAGTTATGATCTGTCCATTCCCTGTGTACAGTAGCTCTACCTGAGCTATCCAAACCCCTGTGTAAAGTCGATCTACCTTATCTATCCATTCCCGTATACAGTAGTTCTATTTGATCTGTCCATTCGCTGTGAACAGTCGTTCTACCTGATCTGTCCATTCCCCTGTGCACAGTTGGTCTTCCTTATCTGTCCATTCCCGTATACAGTAGTTCTATTTGATCGGTCCATTCACTGTGTACAGTAGTTCTATCTGATCTTTCCATTCCCTGTGTACAGTAGTTCGATCTGATGTCTCCATTCCCTGTGTACAGTAGTTCTGCCTAATCTGTTAATTCCCTGTGTACAGTATTTCTACCTGATCTATCCATAAACCTGTGTAAAGTCGATCTACCTGATCTGTCCATTCCCGTATACAGTAGTTCTTTTTGATCTGTCCATTCCCTGTGAACAGTAGTTCTACCTGATCTCTCCATTCCCGGTGCACAGTAATTCTATCTGATCTGTCCATTCCCTGTGTACAGTCGTTCTATCTGATCTGTCCATTCCCTGTGTACAGTTGTTCTATCTGATCTCTCCATTCCCTATAAACAGTAGATCTATCCATTCCCTGTGTACAGTAGTTCTCTGATCTCTCCATTCCCTGTGTACAGTAGTTCTCTGATCTCTCCATTCCCCTATGTACAGTCGTTCTATCTGATCTCTCCATTCCCCGTGTACAGTAGTTCTATCTGATCTCTCCATTCCCTGTGTACAGTACTTCTCTGATCTCTCCATTCCCTGTGTCCACTAGATCTATCCATTCCCTGTGCACAGTAATTCTTTCTGATCTGTCCATTCCCGTGTACAATAGTTCTATCTGAGCTGTTCATTCCCTGTATACAGTATTTCTATCTGATCTGTCCATTCCCTGTGTACAGTAGTTCTATCTGATCTCTCCATTCCCTGTGTACAGTAGTTCTATCTGATCTGTCCATTCCCTGTGTACATTAGTTCTATGATCTGTCCGTTCCCTGTGTACAGTAGTTCTATCTGATCTGTCCATTCCTTGTATACAGTGGTTCCATCTGATCTCTCCATTCCCTATATACAGTAGATCTATCCATTCCCTGTGTGCAGTAATTCTGATTTGTCCATTTCTCTGTGTACAGTAGTTCTATCTGATCTCTCCATTCCCTGTTTACAGTAGTTCTCTGATCTCTCCATTCCCTGTGTACAGTAGTTCTCTGATCTCTCCATTCCCCTATGTACAGTCGTTCTATCTGATCTCTCCATTCCCCGTGTACAGTAGTTCTATCTGATCTCGCCATTCCCTGTGTACAGTACTTCTCTGATCTCTCCATTCCCTGTGTCCACTAGATCTATCCATTCCCTGTGTACAGTAATTCTTTCTGATCTGTCCATTCCCGTGTACAATAGTTCTATCTGAGCTGTTCATTCCCTGTATACAGTATTTCTATCTAATCTGTCCATTCTCTGTGTACAGTAGTTCTATCTGATCTGTCCATTCCCTGTGTACATTAGTTCTATGATCTGTCCGTTCCCTGTGTACAGTAGTTCTATCTGATCTGTCCATTCCTTGTATACAGTGGTTCCATCTGATCTCTCCATTCCCTATATACAGTAGATCTATCCATTCCCTGTGTGCAGTAATTCTGATTTGTCCATTCCTCTGTGTACAGTAGTTCTATCTGATCTCTCCATTCCCTGTGTACAGTAGCTCTATCTGATCTGTCCATTCCCCTGTGTACAGTAGTTCTATCTGATCTCTCCATTCCCTGTCTCCAGTAGTTCTCTGATCTCTCCATTCCCTATGTACAGTAGTTCTATCTGATCTCTTCATTCCCTGTGTACAGTATTTCTATCTGATCTCTCCATTCCTGTGTCCAGTAGTTCTGTCTGATCTATCCAATCCCTGTGTAGAGTAGTTCTGTCTGATCTGTCCATTCCCTGAGTACAGTCGTTCTATCTGATCTCACCATTCCCCTGTGTTCCATAATTCTATCTGATCTCTCCATTCCCTGTGTACAGTAGTTCTGATCTGTCCATTCCCTGTGTACAGTAGTTCTATCTGATCTGTCCATTCGCATGTATAGTCATTCTATCTGATCTCTCCATTCCCATGTATAGTCATTCTATCTGATCTCTCCATTCCCTCTGTACAGTAGTTCGATCTGATCTCACCATTCCCTGTATACAGTAGTTCTACCTGATCTGTCCATTCCCTGTGTACAGTAGTTCCATCTGATCTCACCATTCCCTATGTACAGTTGTTCCATCTGATCTGTCCATTCCTGTATACAGTAGATCGATCTGATCTCTCTATTCCCTGTATACAGTAGTTCGACCTGATCTGTCCAGTCCCTGTATGCAGTACTTCTACCTGATCTGTCCATTCCCCGTGTACAGTAGTTCTACCTCAGCAGTCCATTCCCTGTGTACAGTAGTTCTACCTCAGCAGTCCATTCCCTGTGTACAGTAGTTCTATCTGATCTCTCCATTCCGTGTCCAGTAGTTCTATCTGATCTCTCCATTCCCTGTGTACAGTAGTTCTATCTGATCTGTCCGTTCCATGTACAGTAGTTCTATCTGATCTGTCCATTCCCTGTGTACAGTAGTTCTGTGATCTGTCCGTTCCCTGTGTACAATAGTTCTATCTGATCTGTCCATTCCCTGTATACAGTAGTTCGATCTGATCTCTCCATTCCCTATATACAGTAGATCTATCTATTCCGTGTACCGTAATTCTGATTTGTCCATTCCCGTGTACAGTAGTTCTATCTGATCTCTCCATTCCCTGTGTACAGTAGTTCCATCTGATCGCTCCATTCCCGATGTACATTTGTTCCATCTGATCTCTCCATTCCCTGTGTACAGTAGTTCTCTGATCTCTCCATTGACTCGGTACAGTAGATCTATCCATTCCCTGTGTACAGTAATTCTATCTGATCTATCCATTCCGGTGTACAATAGTTCTATCTGAGCTGTTCATTTCATGTGTATAGTATTTCTATCTGATCTGTCCATTCCATGTGTACAGTAGTTCTATCTGATCTGTCCATTCCTGTGTACATTCGTTCTATCTGATATCTCCATTCCCTGTGTACAGTAGTTCCATCTGATCTCTCCATTCCCTATGGACATTTGTTCCATCTGGTTTCTCCATGCCCTGTGTACAATAGTTCGATCTGATCTCTCCATTCCCTGTATACAGTTGTTCCACCTGATCTATCCATTCCCTGTGTACAGTACTTCTATCTGATCTGTCCATTCCCCGTGTACAGTAGTTCTAGCTCAGCAGTCCATTCCCTGTGTACAGTAGTTCTATCTGATCTCTCCATTCCCCATGTACAGTAGGTCTATCTGATCTGTCCATTCCCCTGTGTACAGCAGTTCTATCTGATTTCTCTATTCCCCGTGTACAGCTGTTCTATGTGATCTCTCCATTCCCCGTGTACAGTAGTTCTACCTCAGCAGTCCATTCCCTGTGTACAGTAGTTCTATCTGATTTCTCCATTCCCTGTATACAGTAGTTCCACCTGATCTGTCCATTCCCTGTGTACAGTACTTCTATCTGATCTGTCCATTCCCCGTGTACAGTAGTTCTAGCTCAGCAGTCCATTCCTTGTGTACAGTAGTTCTACCTCAGCAGTCCATTCCCTGTGTACAGTAGTTACATCTCATCTCTCCATTCCCCATGTACAGTAGGTCTATCTGATCTGTCCATTCCCGTGTACAGCAGTTCTATCTGATCTCTCCATTCCCCATGTACAGCAGTTCTATCATGATCTCTCCATTCCCTGTGTACAGTAGTTCTATCTGATCTGTCCGTTCCCCTGTGTACAGTAGTTCTATCTGATCTCTCCATTCCCCGTGTACAGTAGTTCTATCTGACCTGTCCATTCCCTGTGTACAGTAGTTCTCTCTGATCTGTCCGTTCCGTGTACAGTAGTTCTATCTGATCTGTCCATTCCCTGTGTACAGTAGTTCTGTGATCTGTATGTTCCCTGTGTGCAGTAGTTCTATCTGATCTGTCCATTCCCTGTATACAATAGTTCGATCTGATCTCTCCATTCCCTATATGCAGTAGATCTATCCATTCCCTGTGTACAGTAATTCTGATTTGTCCATTCCCCTGTGTACAGTGTTTCTATCTGATCTCTCCATTCCCTGTGTACAGTAGTTCTATCTGATCTGTCCATTCCCTGTGTACAGTAGTTCTATCTGATCTCTCCATTCCCTGTGTACAGTAGTTCTATCTGATCTGTCCGTTCCGTGTACAGTAATTCTATCTGATCTCTCCATTCCCGTGTACAGTAGTTCTATCTGATCTGTCCATTCCCTGTGTACAGTAGTTCTATCTGATCTGTCCATTCCGTGAACAGTTGTTCGATCTGATCTCTCCATTCCCAATGTACAGTAGATCTATCCATTCCCTGTGTACAGTACTTCTATCTGAACTGTCCATTTTCCTGTGTACAGTAGTTCTATCTGAGCTGTCCATTCCCTGTGTACAGTAGTTCTATCTGATCTGTCCGTTCTCCTGTGTACAGTAGTTCTATCTGTTCTGTCTGTTCCCTGTGTACAGTAGTTCTATTTGCTCTGTCCATTTCCTTGTGTACAGTAGATCTATCTGATTTGTCCATTCCCTGTGTACAGCAGTACTATCTGAAATCTCCATTCCCTGTGTACAATAGCTCTATCTGATCTGTCCGTTCCCTGTGTACAGTCGTTCTATCTGATCTGTCCATTCCCGCAGACAGTCGTTCTATCTGATATCTCCATTCCCTGTGTATAGTAGTTCCATCTGATCTCTCCATTCCCTATGTACAGTTGTTCCATCTGATCTCTCCATTCCCTGTGTACAGCAGATCGATCTGGTCTCTCCATTTCCGATGTACAGTACTTCTATCTGATCTGTCCATTCCCCGTGTACAGTAGTTCTACCTCAGCAGTCCATTCCCTGTGTACAGTAGTTCTACATCAGCAGTCCATTCCCTGTGTACAGTTGTTCTATCTGATCTCTCCTTTCCCCATGTACAGTAGGTCTATCTGATCTGTCCATTCCCCTGTGTATAGCAGTTCTATCTGATCTCTCCATTCCCCATGTAAAGCAGTTTTATCTGATCTCTCCATTCCCCGTGTACAGTAGTTCTATCTGATCTGTCCATTCCCTGTGTACAGTAGTTCTGTCTGATCTCTCCATTCCCTGTATACAGTAGTTCTATCTGATCTGTCCGTTCCGTGTACAGTAGTTCTATCTGATGTGTCCATTCCCTGTGTACACTAATTCTGATTTGTCCATTCCCCTGTGTACAGTAGTTCTATTTGATCTCTCCATTCCCTGTGTACAGTAGTTCTATCTGATCTGTCCATTCCCGTGTACAGTAGTTCTATCTGATCTCTCCATTCCCTATGTACAGTAGTTCTCTGATCTCTCCATTCCCCTGTGCACAGCAGTTCTATCTGATCTCTCCATTCCCCGTGTACAGTAATTCTGATTTGTCCATTCCCCTGTGTACAGTGTTTCTGTCTGATCTCTCCATTCCCTGTGTACAGTAGTTCTATCTGATCTGTCCATTCCCTGTGTACAGTAGTTCTATCTGATCTGTCCATTCCCGTGTACAGTCGTTCTATTTGATCTGTCCGTTCCGTGTACAGTAGTTCTATCTGATCTCTCCATTCCCATGTACCGTCGTTCTATCTGATCTGTCCATTCCCTGTGTACAGTAGTTCTATCTGATCTGTCCATTCCCGTGTACAGTCGTTCTATCTGATCTGTCCATTCCCTGTGTACAGTAGTTCCATCTGATCCCTCCATTCCCTGTGTACAGTAGTTCGATCTGATCTCTCCATTCCCTATGTACAGTAGTTCTATCTGATCTGTCCATTCCATGTGTACAGTAGTTCTATCTGATCTCTCCATCCCCTGCGAATAGTAGTTCTATCTGATCTGTCCATTCTCTGTGTACAGTAGTTCTGTGATCTGTCTGTTCCCTGCGTACAGTAGTTCTATCTGATCTGCCCATTCCCTGTATACTGTAGTTCGATCTGATCTCTCCATTCCCTATATACAGTAGATCTATCCATTCCCTGTGTACAGTAATTCTGATTTGTCCATTCCCTTGTGTACAGTAGTTCTGATCTCTCCATTCCCTGTGAACAGTAGTTCTATCTGATCTGTCCATTCCCGTGTACAGTAGTTCTATCTGATCTCTCCATTCCCTGTGTACAGTAGTTCTCTGATTGCTCCATTCCTTGTGAACAGTAGTTCTATCTGATCTGTCCATTGCCTGTGTACGGCAGTTCTATCTGATCTCCCCATTCCCCTGTGTACAGTACTTCTATCTGATCTGTCCATTCCCTGTGTACAGTAGTTCTACCTCAGCAGTCTATTCCCTGTGTACAGTAGTTCTACCTCAGCAGTCCATTCCCTGTGTACAGTAGTTCGACCTGATCTCTCCATTCCCCATGTACAGTAGTTCTATCTGATGTCTCCATTCCCCGTGTACAGTAGTTCTATATGATCTGTCCATTACTTGTGTACAGTAGTTCTATCTGATCTCTCCATTCCCTGTGTACAGTAGTTCTATCTGACCTGTCTGTTCCCTGTGTACAGTAGTTCTGTGATCTGTCCGTCCCCTGTGTACAGTTGTTCGATCTGATCTGTCCATTCCCTGTATACAGTAGGTCGATCTGATCTCTCCATTCCCTATATGCAGATCTATCCATTCCCTGTGTATAGTAATTCAGATTTGTCCATTTCCCTGTGTACAGTAGTTCTATCTGATCTCTCCATTCCCGGTGTACAGTAGTTCTATCTGATCTGCCCATTCGCTGTGTACAGTAGTTCTATCTGATCTCCCCATTCCCCTGTGTACAGTAGTTCTATCTGATCTCTCCATTCCCTGTGTACAGTAGTTCTGATCTGTCCATTCCCTGTGTACATTAGTTCCACCTGATCTGTCCATTCCCTGTGTACAGTAGTTCAACTGATCTGTCCATTCCCGTGTACAGTCGTTCTCTCTGATATCTCCATTCCATGTGTATAGTAGTTCCATCTGATCTCTCCATTCCGTATGTACAGTTGTTCCATCCGATCTCTCCATTTCCTGTGTACAGTAGTTCGATCTGATCTCTCCATTCCCTGTATACAGTAGTTCCACCTGATCTGTCCATTCCCTGTGTACAGTACTTCTATCTGATCTGTCCATTCCCCGTGTACAGTAGTTCTATCTGATCTCTCCATTCCCGTGTACAGTCATTCTATCTGATATCTCCATTCCCTGTGTATCGTAGTTCCATCTGATCTCTCCATTCCCTATGTACAGTTGTTCCATCTGATCTCTCCATTCCCTGTGTACAGTAGTTCGATCTGATCTCTCCATTCCCTGTATACAGTAGTTCTGTCTGATCTGTCCATTCCCCTGTGTACAGCAGTTCTAGCTGATCTCTACATTCCCCGTGTGCAGTTGTTGTATCTGATCTGTCCATAACCTGAGTACAGTCGTTCTATCTGATCTGTCCGTTCCCCTCTGTACAGTAGTTCTATCTGAACTGTCCATTCCCCATGTACAGTAGTTCTACCTCATCTGTCTGATCCCTGTGTACAATGGTTCTATCTGATCTGTCCATTCCCCTGTGTACAGTAGATCTATCTTTTCTCTCCATTCCCTGTGTACAGTAATTCTATCTGATCTGTCCATTCCTGTGTACAATAGTTCTCTCTGAGCTGTTCATTCCATGGGTACAGTGTTTCTATCTGATCTGTCCATTCCCTGTGTACAGTAGTTCTATCTGATCTGTCCATTCCCTGTGTACAGTAGTTCTATCTGATCTGTCCATTCCCGTGTATAGTCGTACTATCTGATATCTCCATTCCCTGTGTACAGTAGTTCCAACTGATCTCTCCATTCCCTATGTACATCTTTCCATCTGATCTCTCCATTCCCTGTGTGCAGTAGTTTGATCTGATCTCTCCATTCCCTGTATACAGTAGTTCCACCTGATCTATCCATTCCCTGTGTACAGTAGTTCTATCTGATCTGTCCATTTCCCGTGTGCTCTAGTTCTATCTGATCTGTCTGTTCCCTGTGTACAGTGGTTCTATCTGCTCTGTTCATTCCCCTGTGTACAGTAATTCTATCTGAACTGTCCATTCCCCTGTGTACAGTAGTTCTATCTGAGTTGTCCATTCCCTGTGTACAATAGTTCTATCTGAGCTGTTCATTCCGTGTGTACAGTATTTCTATCTGATCTGTCCATTCCCTGTGTACAGTAGTTCTATCTGCTCTGTCCATTCCCCTGTGTACAGTAATTCTATCTGATCTGTCCATTCCCAGTGTACAGTAGTTCTACCTCAGCAGTCCATTCACTGTGTACAGTAGTTCTACATCAGCAGTCCATTCCCTGTGTACAGTAGAATATCTGATCTCTCCATTCCCCATGTACAGTCGGTCTATCTGATCTGTCCATTCTTCTGTGTACAGCAGTTCTATCTGATCTCTCCATTCCCCGTGTGCAGCAGTTCTATCTGATCTCTCCATTCCCAGTGTACAGTAGTTCTGTCTGATCTGTCCGTTCTGTGTACTGTAGTTCTATCTGATCTGTCCATTCCTTGTGTACAGTAGTTCTTGATCTGTCCGTTCCCTGTGCACAGTAGTTCCATCTGATCAGTCCATTCCCTGTATACAGTAGTTCGATCTTATCTCTCCATTCCCTAAATACAGTAGATCTATCCATTCCCTGTGTACAGTAATTCTGATTTGTCCATTCCCCTGTGTACAGTAGTTCTATCTGATCTCTCCATTCACTGTGTACAGAAGTTCCATCTGATCTCTCCATTCACTATGTACAGTAGTTCCATCTGATCTCTCCATTCCCGATGGACATTTGTTCCATCTGATCTCTCCATTCCCTGTATACAGTAGTTCTATCTGATCTCTCCATTCCCTGTGTACAGTAGTTCTCTGATCTCTCCATTTCCTCTGTACAGTAGTTCTATCTGATCTCGCCATTCCCTGTGTCCAGTATTTCTATCTGATCTCTCCATTCTAGTGGACAGTAGTTCTGTCTGATCTGTCCATTCCCTGTGTACAGTAGTTCTTTCTGATCTGTCCATTCCCCTGTGTACAGTGGTTCTGTCTGTTCTGTCCATTCCTTGTGTACAGTAGTTCTTTCTGATCTGTCCATTCCCCTGTGTACAGTAGTTCTAACTGATCTCTCCATTCCCTGTGTACAGTAGTTCTATCTGAACTCTCCATTCCCGTGTACAGTAGTACTATCTGAATTCTCCATTCCCCGTGTACAGTAGTTCTATCTGATCTGTCCATTCCCTGTACAGTAGTTCTATCTGATCTCTCCATTCCCCGAGCACAGTAGTTCTATCTGATCTGTCCATTCCCGTGTACAATAGTTCTATCTGAGCTGTTCATTCCATGTGTATAGTATTTCTATCTGATCTGTCCATTCCCTGTGTACAGTAGTTCTATCTGATCTGTCCATTCCCTGTGTACAGTAGTTCTATCTGATCTGTCCATTCCCGTGTGCAGTCGTTCTATCTGATATCTCCATTCCCTGTGTATAGTAGTTCCATCTGATCTCTCCATTCCCTATGGACATTTGTTCCATCTGATCTCTCCATTCCCTGTGTACAGTAGTTCTATCTGAACTCTCCATTCCCGTGTACAGTAGTTCTATCTGATCTCTCCATTCCCTGTGTACAGTAGTTCTTTCTGATCTGTCCATTCCCCTGTGTACAGTGGTTCTGTCTGTTCTGTCCATTCCCTGTGTACAGTAGTTCTTTCTGATCTGTCCATTCCCCTGTGTACAGTAGTTCTATCTGATCTCTCCATTCCCTGTGTACAGTAGTTCTATCTGAACTCTCCATTCCCGTGTGCAGTAGTTCGATCTGATCTCTCCATTTGCCGTGTACAGTAATTTTGTCTGATCTGTCCATTCCCGTGTACAGTAGTTCTGTCTGATCTGTCCATTCCCTGTGTACAGTAGTTCTACCTGATCTGTCCATTCCATGCGTACAGTAGTTCTACCTCAGCAGTCCATTCCCTGTGTACAGTAGTTCTATCTGATCTCTCCATTCCCCATGTACAGTAGGTCTATCTGATCTGTCCATTCCACTTTGTACAGCAGTTCGATCTGATCTCTCCATTTGCCGTGTACAGTAGTTCTATCTGATCTGTCCATTCCCTGTGTACAGTAGTTCTATCTGCTCTGTCCTTTCCCGTCTACAGTAGTTCTATCTGATCTGCCCATTCTGTGTACAGTAGTTCTCTGATCTGTCCGTTCCCTGTGTACAGTAGTTCTTTCTGGTCTGTCCATTCCCTGTACAGTAGTTCTATCTGATCTCTCCATTCCCTGAGCACAGTAGTTCTATCTGATCTGTCCATTCCCGTGTACAATAGTTCTATCTGAGCTGTTCATTCCATGTGTATAGTATTTCTATCTGATCTGTCCATTCCCTGTGTACAGTAGTTCTATCTGATCTGTCCATTCCCTGTGTACAGTAGTTCTATCTGATCTGTCCATTCCCGTGTGCAGTCGTTCTATCTGATATCTCCATTCCCTGTGTATAGTAGTTCCATCTGATCTCTCCATTCCCTATGGACATTTGTTCCATCTGATCTCTCCATTCCCTGTGTACAGTAGTTCTATCTGAACTCTCCATTCCCGTGTACAGTAGTTCTATCTGATCTCTCCATTCCCCGTGTACAGTAGTTCTATCTGACCTGTCCATTCCTTGTGTACAGTAGTTCAATCTGATCTCTCCATTCCCAGGGTACAGTAGTTCGATCTGAACTCTCCATTCCCTGTACAGTAGTTCTATCTGATCTCTCCATTCCCCGTGTACAGTAGTTCTATCGGATCTGTCCATTCCTTGCGTACAGCAGTTCTATCTGGTCTGTCCATTCCCTGTGTACAGTAGTTCTATCTGATCTGTCCGTTCCGTGTGCAGTAGTTCTATCTGATCTGTCCATTCCATGTGTACAGTAGTTCTATCTGATCTCTCCATTCCCTGTGTACAGTAGTTCTGATCTGTCCATTCCCTGTGTACTGTAGTTCTAACTGATCTGTCCATTCCCTGTGTACAGTAGTTCTATCTGATCTCTCCATTCCCTGTGTACAGTAGTTCTATCTGATCTGTCCATTCCCTTGTGTACAGTCGTTCTATCTGAACTCTCCATTCCCGTGTACAGTAGTTCTATCTGATCTCTCCATTCCCCGTGGACAGTAGTTCTATCTGATCTGTCCATTCCTTGTGTACAGTAGTTCGATCTGATCTCTCCATTCCCTGCGTACAGTAGTTCTGTGATCTGTCCATTCCCTGTGTACAGTAGTTCTATCTGATCTGTCCATTCCCTGTGTACAGTCATTCTATCTGATCTGTCCGTTCCCCTGTGTACAGGTGTTCTATCTGATCTCTCCATTCCTCGTGTACAGTAGTTCTATCTGATCTGTCCATTCCCTGTGTACAGTAGTTCTATCTGATCTGTCCGTTTCCTGTGTACAGTAGTTCTATCTGATCTGTCCATTCCCTTGTGTACAGTAGTTCTATCTGAACTCTCCATTCCCGTGTACAGTAGTTCTATCTGATCTCTCCATTCCCCGTGTACAGTAGTTCTGTGATCTGTCCATTTCCTGTGTACAGTAGTTCTATCTGATCTGTCTATTCCCCGTGTACAGTAGTTCTATCTGATCTGTCCGTTCCCCTGTGTACAGTAGTTCTATCTGATCTGTCCATTCCCTGTGTACAGTAGTTCTATCTGATCTGTCCGTTCCGTGTACAGTAGTTCTATCTGATCTGTCCATTCCCTGTGTACAGTACTTCTGTGATCTGTATGTTCCCTGTGTGCAGTCGTTCAATCTGATCTGTCCATTCCCTGAATACAATAGTTCGATCTGATCTCTCCATTCCCTATATGCAGTAGATCTATCCATTCACTGTGTACAGTAATTCTGATTTGTCCATTCCCCTGTGTACAGTAGTTCTATCTGATCTCTCCATTCCCTGTGTTCAGTAGTTCTATCTGATCTGTCCGTTCCGTGTACAGTAGTTCTATCTGATCTCACCATTCCCCTGTGTACAGTAGTTCTATCTGATCTCTCCATTCCCTGTGTACAGTAGTTCTGATTTGTCCATTCCCTGTGTACTGTAGTTCTAACCGATCTGTCCATTCCCTGTGTACAGTAGTTCTATCTGATCTGTCCATTCACTGTGTACAGTAGTTCTATCTGATCTGTCCATTCCCTTGTGTACAGTCGTTCTATCTGAACTCTCCATTCCCGTGTACAGTAGTTCTATCTGATCTCTCCATTCCCCGTGGACAGTAGTTCTATCTGATCTGTCCATTCCTTGTGTACAGTAGTTCGATCTGATCTCTCCATTCCCTGTGTACAGTAGTTCTGTGATCTGTCCATTCCCTGTGTACAGTCGTTCTATCTGATATCTCCATTCCCTGTGTATAGTAGTTCCATCTGATCTCTCCATTCCCTATGGACATTTGTTCCATCTGATCTCTCCATTCCCTGTGTACAGTAGTTCTATCTGAACTCTCCATTCCCGTGTACAGTAGTTCTATCTGATCTCTCCATTCCCCGTGTACAGTAGTTCTATCTGACCTGTCCATTCCTTGTGTACAGTAGTTCAATCTGATCTCTCCATTCACAGGGTACAGTAGTTCGATCTGAACTCTCCATTCCCTGTACAGTAGTTCTATCTGATCTCTCCATTCCCCATGTACAGTAGTTCTATCGGATCTGTCCATTCCTTGCGTACAGCAGTTCTATCTGGTCTCTCCATTCCCTGTGTACAGTAGTTCTATCTGATCTGTCCGTTCCGTGTGCAGTAGTTCTATCTGATCTGTCCATTCCATGTGTACAGTAGTTCTATCTGATCTCTCCATTCCCTGTGTACAGTAGTTCTGATCTGTCCATTCCCTGTGTACTGTAGATTCTAACTGATCTGTCCATTCCCTGTGTACAGTAGTTCTATCTGATCTCTCCATTCCCTGTGTACAGTAGTTCTATCTGATCTGTCCATTCCCTTGTGTACAGTCGTTCTATCTGAACTCTCCATTCCCGTGTACAGTAGTTCTATCTGATCTCTCCATTCCCCGTGGACAGTAGTTCTATCTGATCTGTCCATTTCTTGTGTACAGTAGTTCGATCTGATCTCTCCATTCCCTGTGTACAGTAGTTCTGTGATCTGTCCATTCCCTGTGTACAGTAGTTCTATCTGATCTGTCCATTCCCTGTGTACAGTCGTTCTATCTGATCTGTCCGTTCCCCTGTGTACAGGTGTTCTATCTGATCTCTCCATTCCCCGTGTACAGTAGTTCTATCTGATCTGTCCATTCCCTGTGTACAGTAGTTCTATCTGATCTGTCCATTTCCTGTGTACAGTAGTTCTATCTGATCTGTCCATTCCCTTGTGTACAGTAGTTCTATCTGAACTCTCCATTCCCGTGTACAGTAGTTCTATCTGATCTCTCCATTCCCCGTGTACAGTAGTTCTGTGATCTGTCGATTTCCTGTGTACAGTAATTCTATCTGATCTGTCTATTCCCTGTGTACAGTAGTTCTATCTGATCTGTCCATTCCCCTGTGTACAGTAGTTCTATCTGATCTGTCCATTCCCTGTGTACAGTAGTTCTATCTGATCTGTCCGTTCCGTGTACAGTAGTTCTAACTGATCTGTCCATTCCCTGTGTACAGTAGTTCTGTGATCTGTATGTTCCCTGTGTGCAGTCGTTCTATCTGATCTGTCTATTCCCTGATTACAATAGTTCGATCTGATCTCTCCATTCCCTATATGCAGTAGATCTATTCATTCCCTGTGTACAGTAATTCTGATTTGTCCATTCCCCTGTGTACAGTAGTTCTATCTGATCTCTCCATTCCCTGTGTACAGTAGTTCTTTCTGATCTGTCCATTCCCTGTGTACAGTAGTTCTATCTGATCTCTCCATTCCCTGTGTTCAGTAGTTCTATCTGATCTGTCCATTCCCTGTGTACAGTAGTTCTATCTGATCTGTCCATTCCCTTGTGTATAGTCGTTCTATCTGAACTCTCCATTCCCGTGTACAGTAGTTCTATCTGATCTCTCCATTCCCCGTGGACAGTAGTTCTACCTGATCTGTCCATTCCTTGTGTACAGTAGTTCGATCTGATCTCTCCATTCCCTGTGTACAGTAGTTCTGTGATCTGTCCATTCCCTGTGTACAATAGTTCTATCTGATCTGTCCATTCCCTGTGTACAGTCGTTCTATCTGATCTGTCCGTTCCCCTGTGTACAGGTATTCTATCTGATCTCTCCATTCCCCGTGTACAGTAGTTCTATCTGATCTGTCCATTCCCTGTGTACAGTAGTTCTATCTGATCTCTCCATTCCCTGTGTTCAGTAGTTCTATCTGATCTGTCCATTCCCTGTGTACAGTAGTTCTATCTGATCTGTCCATTCCCTTGTGTACAGTCGTTCTATCTGAACTCTCCATTCCCGTGTACAGTAGTTCTATCTGATCTCTCCATTCCCCGTGGACAGTGGTTCTACCTGATCTGTCCATTCCATGTGTACAGTAGTTCGATCTGAACTCTCCATTCCCTGTGTACAGTAGTTCTGTGATCTGTCCATTCCCTGTGTACAATAGTTCTATCTGATCTGTCCATTCCCTGTGTACAGTCGTTCTATCTGATCTGTCCGTTCCCCTGTGTACAGGTGTTCTATCTGATCTCTCCATTCCCCGTGTACCGTAGTTCTATCTGATCTGTCCATTCCCTGTGTACAGTAGTTCTATCTGATCTGTCCATTTCCAGTGTACAGTAGTTCTATCTGATCTGTCCATTCCCTTGTGTACAGTAGTTCTATCTGATCTGTCCATTCCCTTGTGTACAGTAGTTCTATCTGAACTCTCCATTGCCGTGTACAGTAGTTCTATCTGATCTCTCCATTCCCCGTGTACAGTAGTTCTGTGATCTGTCGATTTCCTGTGTACAGTAGTTCTATCTGATCTGTCTATTCCCTGTGTACAGTGGTTCTATCTGATCTGTCCATTCCCCTGTGTACAGTAGTTCTATCTGATCTGTCCGTTCCGTGTACAGTAGTTCTATCTGATCTGTCCATTCCCTGTGTACAGTAGTTCAGTGATCTGTATGTTCCCTGTGTGCAGTCGTTCTATCTGATCTGTCTTTTCCCTGAATACAATAGTTCGATCTGATCTCTCCATTCCCTATATGCAGTAGATCTATCCATTCCCTGTGTACAGTAATTCTGATTTGTCCATTCCCCTGTGTACAGTAGTTCTATCTGATCTCTCCATTCCCTGTGTACAGTAGTTCTTTCTGATCTGTCCATTCCCTGTGTACAGTAGTTCTATCTGATCTCTCCATTCCCTGTGTTCAGTAGTTCTATCTGATCTGTCCATTCCCTGTGTACAGTAGTTCTATCTGATCTGTCCATTCCCTTGTGTACAGTCGTTCTATCTGAACTCTCCATTCCCGTGTACAGTAGTTCTATCTGATCTCTCCATTCCCCGTGGACAGTAGTTCTACCTGATCTGTCCATTCCTTGTGTACAGTAGTTCGATCTGATCTCTCCATTCCCTGTGTGCAGTAGTTCTGTGATCTGTCCATTCCCTGTGTACAATAGTTCTATCTGATCTGTCCATTCCCTGTGTACAGTCGTTCTATCTGATCTGTCCGTTCCCCTGTGTACAGGTGTTCTATCTGATCTCTCCATTCACCGTGTACAGTAGTTCTATCTGATCTGTCCATTCCCTGTGTACAGTAGTTCTATCTGATCTGTCCATTTCCAGTGTACAGTAGTTCTATCTGATCTGTCCATTCCCTTGTGTACAGTAGTTCTATCTGAACTCTCCATTCCCGTGTACAGTAGTTCTATCTGATCACTCCATTCCCCGTGTACAGTAGTTCTGTGATCTGTCCATTTCCTATGTACAGTAGTTCTATCTGATCTGTCCATTTCCTGTGTACAGTAGTACTATCTGATCTGTCCATTCCCTGGTGTACAGTAGTTCTATCTGAACTCTCCATTCCTGTGTACAGTAGTTCTATCTGATCTCTCCATTCCCTGTGTACAGTAGTTCTGTGATCTGTATGTTCCCTGTGTGCAGTCGTTCTATCTGATCTGTCCATTCGCTAAATACAATAGTTCAATCTGATCTCTCCATTCCCTATATGCAGTAGATCTATCCATTCCATGTGTACAGTAATTCTGATTTGTCCATTCCCCTGTGTACAGTAGTTCTATCTTATCTCTCCATTCCCTGTGTACAGTAGTTCTTTCTGATCTGTCCATTCCCTGTGTACAGTAGTTCTATCTGATCTCTCCATTCCCTGTGTTCAGTAGTTCTATCTGATCTGTCCATTCCGTGTACAGTAGTTCTATCTGATCTCACCATTCCCCTGTGTACAGTAGTTCTATCTGATCTCTCCATTTCCTGTGTACAGTCGTTCTGATCTGTCCATTCCCTGTGTACAGTAGTTCTATCTGATCTGTCCATTCCCTGTGTACAGTAGTTCTATCTGATCTGTTCATTCCCTTGTGTACAGTCGTTCTATCTGAACTCTCCATTCCCGTGTACAGTAGTTCTATCTGATCTCTCCATTCCCCGTGGACAGTAGTTCTATCTGATCTGTCCATTCCTTGTGTACAGTAGTTCGATCTGATCTCTCCATTCCCTGTGTACAGTAGTTCTGTGATCTGTCCATTCCCTGTGTACAGTAGTTCTATCTGATCTGTCCATTCCCTGTGTACAGTCGTTCTATCTGATCTGTCCGTTCCCCTGTGTACAGGTGTTCTATCTGATCTCTCCATTCCCCGTGTACAGTAGTTCTATCTGATCTGTCCATTCCCTGTGTACAATAGTCCTATCTGATCTGTCCATTTCCTGTGTACAGTAGTTCTATCTGATCTGTCCATTCCCTTGTGTACAGTAGTTCTATCTGAACTCTCCATTCCCGTGTACAGTAGTTCTATCTGATCTCTCCATTCCCCGTGTACAGTAGTTCTGTGATCTATCCATTCCCTGTGTACAGTAGTTCTATCTGATCTGTCCGTTCCCCTGTGTACAGTAGTTCTATCTGATCTGTCCATTCCCTGTGTACAGTAGTTCTATTTGATCTGTCCATTCCCTGTGTACAGTAGTTCTGTGATCTGTATGTTCCCTGTGTGCAGTCGTTCCATCTGATCTGTCCATTCCCTGAATACAATAGTTCGATCTGATCTCTCCATTCCCTGTATGCAGTAGATCTATCCATTCCCTGTGTACAGTAATTCTGATCTGTCCATTCCCTGTGTACAGTAGTTCTATCTGATCTCTCCATTCCCCGTGTACAGTAGTTCTGTGATCTGTCCATTTCCTGTGTACAGTAGTTCTATCTGATCTGTCTATTCCCTGTGTACAGTAGTTCTATCTGATCTGTCCGTTCCCCTGTGTACAGTAGTTCTATCTAATCTGTCCATTCCCTGTGTACAGTAGTTCTATCTGATCTGTCCGTTCCGTGTACAGTAGTTCTATCTGATCTGTCCATTCCCTGTGTACAGTAGTTCTGTGATCTGTATGTTCCCTGTGTGCAGTCGTTCTATCTGATCTGTCCATTTGCTGAATACAATAGTTCAATCTGATCTCTCCATTCCCTATATGCAGTAGATCTATCCATTCCATGTGTACAGTAATTCTGATTTGTCCATTCCCTGTCCACAGCAGTTCTAACTGAAATCTCCATTCCCTGTGTACAGTAGTTCTATCTGATCTGTCCATTCCCTGTGTACAGTCGTTCTATCTGATCTGTCCGTTCCCGTGTACAGTAGTTCTATCTGATATCTCCATTCCCCGTATACTGTAGTTCTATCTGATATCTCCATTCACTCTGTGCAGTAGTTCTATCTGATCTGTCCATTCCCCATGTACAGTAGTTCCTCATCTGTTTGAACACCCGTGTACAATAGTTCTATCTGATCTGTCCATTCCCCTGTGTACAGTCGTTCTATCTGATCTGTCTGTTCCCTGTGGACAGTAGTTCTATTTGCTCTGTCCTTTCCCCTGTGTACAGTAGATCTATCTGATCTGTCCATTCCATGTGTACAGCAGTTCTATCTGAAATCTCCATTCCCTGTGTACAGTAGTTCTATCTGATCTGTCCATTCCCTGTGTACAGTCATTCTAGCTGATCTCTCCATTCCATATGTACAGTAGTTCTATCTGGTCTGTCCATTCCCGTGTACAGTATTACTATATGATCTCTCCATTCCCTGTGTACAGTAGTTCTCTGATCTCTCCATTCCCTGTGTACAGTAGTTCTATCTGATCTCTCCATTCCCTGTGTACAGTATTTCTATCTGATCTCTCCATTCCTGTGCACTGTAGTTCTGTCTGATCTGTCCATTCCCTGTGTACAGTAGTTCTATCTGATCTGTCCATTCCCTGTGTACAGTAGTTCTATCTGATCTGTTCATTCCCTTGTGTACAGTTGTTCTATCTGAACTCTCCATTCCCGTGTACAGTAGTTCTATCTGATCTGTCCATTCCCTGTGTACAGTAGTTCTATCTGATCTGTCCATTCCGTGAACAGTTGTTCGATCTGATCTCTCCATTCCCAATGTACAGTAGATCTATCCATTCCCTGTGTACAGTACTTCTATCTGAACTGTCCATTTTCCTGTGTACAGTGGTTCTATCTGATCTGTCCGTTCCCCTGTGTACAGGTGTTCTATCTGATCTCTCCATTCCCCGTGTACAGTAGTTCTATCTGATCTCTCCATTCCTGTGCACTGTAGTTCTGTCTGATCTGTCCATTCCCTGTGTACAGTAGTTCTATCTGATCTGTCTATTCCCTGTGTACAGTAGTTCTATCTGATCTGTCCGTTCCCCTGTGTACAGTAGTTCTATCTGATCTGTCCATTCCCTGTGTACAGTAGTTCTATCTGATCTGTCCGTTCCGTGTACAGTAGTTCTATCTGATCTGTCCATTCCCTGTGTACAGTAGTTCTGTGATCTGTATGTTCCCTGTGTGCAGTCGTTCTATCTGATCTGTCCATTTGCTGAATACAATAGTTCTATCTGATCTGTCCGTTCCCCTGAATACAGTAGTTCTATCTGATCTCTCCATTCCCTGTGTTCAGTAGTTCTATCTGATCTGTCCATTGCCTTATGTACAGTCGTTCTATCTGAACTCTCCATTCCCGTGTACAGGTGTTCTATCTGATCTCTCCATTCCCCGTGTACAGTAGTTCTATCTGATCTGTCCATTCCCTGTGTACAGTAGTTCTATCTGATCTGTCCATTTCCAGTGTACAGTAGTTCTATCTGATCTGTCCATTCCCTTGTGTACAGTAGTTCTATCTGAACTCTCCATTCCCGTGTACAGTAGTTCTATCTGATCACTCCATTCCCCGTGTACAGTAGTTCTGTGATCAGTCCATTTCCTATGTACAGTAGTTCTATCTGATCTGTCCATTACCTGTGTACAGTAGTACTATCTGATCTGTCCATTCCCTGGTGTACAGTAGTTCTATCTGAACTCTCCATTCCCGTGTACAGTAGTTCTATCTGATCTCTCCATTCCCCGTGTACAGTAGTTCTGTGATCTGTCCATTTCCTGTGTACAGTAGTTCTATCTGATCTGTCTATTCCCTGTGTACAGTAGTTCTATCTGATCTGTCCGTTCCCCTGTGTACAGTAGTTCTATCTGATCTGTCCATTCCCTGTGTACAGTAGTTCTATCTGATCTGTCCGTTCCGTGTACAGTAGTTCTATCTGATCTGTCCATTCCCTGTGTACAGTAGTTCTGTGATCTGTATGTTCCCTGTGTGCAGTCGTTCCATCTGATCTGTCCATTCCCTGAATACAATAGTTCGATCTGATCTCTCCATTCCCTGTATGCAGTAGATCTATCCATTCCCTGTGTACAGTAATTCTGATCTGTCCATTCCCTGTGTACAGTAGTTCTATCTGATCTGTCTATTCCCTGTGTACAGTAGTTCTATCTGATCTGTCCGTTCCCCTGTGTACAGCAGTTCTATCTGATCTGTCCATTCCCTGTGTACAGTAGTTCTATCTGATCTGTCCGTTCCGTGTACAGTAGTTCTATCTGATCTGTCCATTCCCTGTGTACAGTAGTTCTGTGATCTGTATGTTCCCTGTGTGCAGTCGTTCTATCTGATCTGTCCATTTGCTGAATACAATAGTTCTATCTGATCTGTCCGTTCCCCTGAATACAGTAGTTCTATCTGATCTCTCCATTCCCTGTGTTCAGTAGTTCTATCTGATCTGTCCATTGCCTTATGTACAGTCGTTCTATCTGAACTCTCCATTCCCGTGTACAGGTGTTCTATCTGATCTCTCCATTCCCCGTGTACAGTAGTTCTATCTGATCTGTCCATTCCCTGTGTACAGTAGTTCTATCTGATCTGTCCATTTCCAGTGTACAGTAGTTCTATCTGATCTGTCCATTCCCTTGTGTACAGTAGTTCTATCTGAACTCTCCATTCCCGTGTACAGTAGTTCTATCTGATCACTCCATTCCCCGTGTACAGTAGTTCTGTGATCAGTCCATTTCCTATGTACAGTAGTTCTATCTGATCTGTCCATTACCTGTGTACAGTAGTACTATCTGATCTGTCCATTCCCTGGTGTACAGTAGTTCTATCTGAACTCTCCATTCCCGTGTACAGTAGTTCTATCTGATCTCTCCATTCCCCGTGTACAGTAGTTCTGTGATCTGTCCATTTCCTGTGTACAGTAGTTCTATCTGATCTGTCTATTCCCTGTGTACAGTAGTTCTATCTGATCTGTCCGTTCCCCTGTGTACAGTAGTTCTATCTGATCTGTCCATTCCCTGTGTACAGTAGTTCTATCTGATCTGTCCGTTCCGTGTACAGTAGTTCTATCTGATCTGTCCATTCCCTGTGTACAGTAGTTCTGTGATCTGTATGTTCCCTGTGTGCAGTCGTTCTATCTGATCTGTCCATTTGCTGAATACAATAGTTCAATCTGATCTCTCCATTCCCTATATGCAGTAGATCTATCCATTCCATGTGTACAGTAATTCTGATTTGTCCATTCCCTGTCCACAGCAGTTCTAACTGAAATCGCCATTCCCTGTGTACAGTAGTTCTATCTGATCTGTCCATTCCCCATGTACAGTAGTTCCTCATCTCGTCGAACACCCGTGTACAATAGTTCTATCTGATCTGTCCGTTCCCCTGTGTACAGTCGTTCTATCTGATCTGTCTGTTCCCTGTGGACAGTAGTTCTATTTGCTCTGTCCTTTCCCCTGTGTACAGTAGATCTATCTGATCTGTCCATTCCATGTGTACAGCAGTTCTATCTGAAATCTCCATTCCCTGTGTACAGTAGTTCTATCTGATCTGTCCATTCCCTGTGTACAGTCATTCTAGCTGATCTCTCCATTCCCTATGTACTGTAGTTCTATCTGGTCTGTCCATTCCCGTGTACAGTATTACTATATGATCTCTCCATTCCCTGTGTACAGTAGTTCTCTGATCTCTCCATTCCCTGTGTACAGTAGTTCTATCTGATCTCTCCATTCCCTGTGTACAGTATTTCTATCTGATCTCTCCATTCCTGTGCACTGTAGTTCTGTCTGATCTGTCCATTCCCTATGTACAGTAGTTGTCTGATCTGTCCATTCCCCTGTGTACAGTAGTTCTGTCTGATCTGTCCATTCCCTGTGTACAGTAATTCCATCTGACCTCACCATTCCCCTGTGTACAGTAGGTCTATCAATTTCTCCATTCCCTGTGTACAGTAGTTCTGATCTGTCCATTCCCTGTGTACAATAGTTCTACCTGGTCTGTCCATTCCCTGTGTACAGTACTTCTATCTGATCTGTCCATTCGCCGTGCACAGTAGTTCTACCTCAGCAGTCCATTCTCTGTGTACAGTAGTTCTACCTCAGCAGTCCATACCCTTGTGTACAGTAGTTCTCTGATCTCTCTGTTCCCTGTGTACAGTAGTTCTCTGATCTCTTCGTTCCCTGTGTACAGTAGTTCTATCTGATCTCTCAATTCCCTATGTACAGTAGATCTATCCATTCCCTGTGTACAGTAATTCTATCTGATCTGTCCATTCCCTGTGTACAGTAGTTCTCTGATCTCTCCGTTCCCTGTGTACAGTAGTTCTATCTGATCTCTCAATTCCCTATGTACAGTAGATCTATCCATTCCCTGTGTACAGTAATTTTATCTGATCTGTCCATTCCCGTGTACAATCGTTCTATCTGATGTCTCCATTCCGTGTATAGTAGTTCCATCTGATCTCTCCATTCCCTATGTACATTTGTTCCATCTGATCTCTCCATTCCCTGTGTACAGTAGTTCGATCTGATCTCTCTATTCCCTGTATACAGTTCTACCTGATCTGTCCATTCCTTGTGTACCGTAGTTCTATCTGATCTCTCCATTCTCTATGTACAGTAGATCTATCCATTCGCTATGTACAGTAGTTCTATCTGAGCTGTCCATTCCCTGTGTACAGTAGTTCTATCTGATCTGTCCATTCCTTGTGTACAGTAGTTCGCTCTGGTCTCTCCATTCCCTGTCTACAGTAGTTCTATTTGATCTGGCCATTCCCGGTGTACAGTAGTTCTATCTGATCTGTCCATTCCCTGTGCACAGTCGTTCTATCTGATCTGTCCATTACCCTGTGTGCAGTAGTTATCTGATCTCTCCGTTCCTGTGTACAGTAGTTCTATCTGATCTGTCCATTCCTGGTATACAGTAGTTCTATCTGATCTGTCCATTCCTTGAGTACAGTTGTTCGATCTGATTTGCCATTCCCTTGTACAGTCGTTCTATCTGATCTGACCAGTGACTGTGTACAGTCCTTCCATCTGATCCTCCATTCCCTATGTACAGTAGTTCTATCTGATCTATCCATTCCCTTGTGTACAGTAGTTCTATCTGATCTCTCCATTCCCCTTTGTACAGTAGTTCTATCTGATCTCTCCATTCCCTGTGGACAGTAGTTCTATCTGATCTGTCTGTTCCGTGTATAGTAGTTCTATCTGATCTGTCCATTCCCTGTGTAATTAGTTCTGTGATCTGTCCGTTCCCTGTGTACAGTAGTTCTATCTGATCTCTCCATTCCCTGCATACAGTAGTTCGATCTGATCTCTCCATTCCCTATATACAGTAGATCTATCCATTCCCTGTGTACAGTAATTCTGATTTGTCCTTTCCCCTGTGTACAGTAGTCCTATCTGATCTCTCCATTCTCTATGTACAGTAGTTCCAGCTGATCTGTCCGTTCCGTGTACAGTAGTTCTATCTGATCTCTCCATTCCTGTGTACAGTAATTTTGTCTGATCTGTCCATTCCTGTGTACAGTAGTTCTGTCTGATCTGTCCATTCCCTGTGTTCAGTAGTTCTACCTGATCTGTCCATTCCATGCGTACAGTAGTTCTACCTCAGCAGTCCATTCCCTGTGTACAGTAGTTCTATCTGATCTCTCCATTCCCCATGTACAGTAGGTCTATCTGATCTGTCCATTCCACTTTGTACAGCAGTTCTATCTGATCTCTCCATTTGCCGTGTACAGTAGTTCTATCTGATCTGTCCATTCCCTGTGTACAGTAGTTCTATCTGCTCTGTCCTTTCCCGTCTACAGTAGTTCTATCTGATCTGCCCATTCTGTGTACAGTAGTTCTCTGATCTGTCCGTTCCCTGTGTACAGTAGTTCTATCTGATCTCTCCATTCCCTATGTACAGTAGATATATCCATTCCCTGTGTACAGTAATTATTTCTCAACTGTCCATTTCCGTGTGTATAGTAGTTCTATCCGAGCTGTCCATTCCCTGTGTACAGTAATTCTATCTGATCTGTCCGTTCCCCTGTGTACAGTAGTTCTATCTGAGCTGTTCATTCCGTCTACAGTATTTCTATCTGATCTGTCCATTTCTGTGTACAGTAGTTCGATCTGATCTTTCCATTCCCTATATACAGTAGATCTATCCATTCCCTGTGTACAGTAATTCTGATTTGTCCTTTCCCCTGTGTACAGTAGTTCTATCTGATCTCTCCATTCCGTGTACAGTAGTTCTATCTGATCTGTCCGTTCCGTGTATAGTAGTCCTATCTGATCTCTCCATTCTCTATGTACAGTAATTCTATCTGATCTGTCCGTTCCCCTGTGTACAGTAGTTCTATCTCAGCTGTTCATTCCCTGTCTATAGTATTTCTATCTGATCTGTCCATTCCTGTGTACAGTCATTCTATCTGATCTCTCCATTCTGTAAATAGTAGTTCCATCTGATCTCTCCATTCCCTATGTACAGTTGTTCCATCTGATCTCTCCATTCACTGTGTACAGTAGTTCTCTCTGATCTCTCCATTCCCTATGTACAGTAGATCTATCCATTCCCTGTGTACAGTAATTCTAACAGAACTGCCCATTCCCCTGTGTACAGTAGTTCTATCTGATCTGGCCATTCCTGGTGTACAGTAGTTCTATCTGATCTGTCCATTTCCTGTGCACAGTAGTTCTATCTGATCTGTCAATTTCCGTGTACAGTAGTTAGCTGATCTCTCCATTCCCTGTGTACAGTCGTTCTATCTGATCTCTCCATTCCCTATGTACAGTAGTTCATTCTGACCTGGCCATTCCCGGTGTACAGTAGTGCTATCTGACCTGTCCATTCCCCATGTACAGTAGTTCTATCTGATCTGTCCATTCCCATGTACAGCAGTTCTATCTGATGTCTCCATTCCCCGTGTACAGTGGTTCTATCTTATCTGTCCATTCCCCGTGTACAGTGGTTCTATCTTTTCTGTCCGTTCCCTGTGTACAGTAGTTCTATCTGATGTCTCCATTCCCTATGTACAGTAGATCTATCCATTCCGTGTACAGTAATTCTATCTGAACTGTCCACTCCCGTGTACAGTAGTTGTATTTGAGCTGTCCATTCCATGTGTACAGTAGTTCTATCTGATCTGTCCGTTCCCCTGTGTACAGTCGTTCTATCTGATCTCTTCATTCCGTGTATAGTAGTTCCATCTGATCTCTCCATTCCCTATGTCCAGTTGTTCCATCTGATCTCTCTATTCCATGTGTACAGTAGTTCGATCTGATCTCTCCATTCCCTATGTACAGTAGATCTATCCATTCCCCGAGTACAGTAATTCTAACAGAACTGTCCATTCCCCTGTGTACAGTAGTTCTATCTGAGCTGTCCATTCCCTGTGTACAGTAGTTCTATCTGATCTGGCCATTCCCGGTATACAGTAGATCTATCTGATCTCTCCATTCCCTATGTACAGTAGTTCTATCTGATCTGTCCGTTCCGTGAACAGTAGTTGTATCTGATCTGTCCATTCACTGTGTACAGTAGTTCTGTGATCTGTCCGTTCCCTGTGTTCAGTAGTTCTGTCTGATCTGTTCAGTCCCTGTGTACAGTAGTACTGTCTGATCTATCCATTCCCTGTGTACATTCGTTCTATCTAATCACTCCCTTCCCCGTGTACAGTAGTTCTACCTCAGCTGTCCATTCTCTTGTGTACAACAGTTCTATCTGATCTCTCAATTCCCCGTGTACAGTAGTTCGATCTGATCTGTCCATTCCCTATGTACTGTAGTTCTATCTGATCTGTCCATTCCCTGTGTACAGTAGTTCTGCCTGATCTCTCCATTCCCTATGTACAGTAGATCTATCCATTCACTGTGTCCAGTAATTCTGATTTGTCCATTCCCAGTGTAAAGTAGTTCTATCTGATCTCTTCATTCCCTGTGTACAGTAGTTCTATCTGATCTCTCCATTCCCTGTGTACAGTAGTTCTGATCTGTCCATTCCCTGTGTACAGTAGTTCTACCTGATCTGTCCATTCCCTGTGTACAGTACTTCTATTTGATCTGTCCATTCCCCGTGTACAGTAGTTCTATCTCAGCAGTCCATTCCATGTGTACAGTAGTTCTACCTCAGCAGTCCATTCCCTGTGTACAGTAGTTCCATCTGATCTCTCCATTCTCTGTGTACAGTAGTTCTATCTGATCTCTCCATTCCCTGTGTACAGTAGTTCTATCTGATCTGTCCATTCCCCTGTGTACAGCCGTTTTATCTGATCTCTCCATTCCCTGTGTACAGTAGTTCTATCAGATCTGGCCATTCCCGGTGTACAGTAGTTCTACCTGATCTGTCCATTCCCTGTGTACAGTACTTCTATCTGATCTGTCCATTCCCCGTGTACAGTAGTTCTACCTCAGCAGTCCATTCCCTGTGTACAGTAGTTCTACCTCAGCAGTCCATTCCCTGTGTACAGTAGTTCTATCTGATCTCTCCATTCCCCATGTACAGTAGGTCTATCTGATCTGTCCCTTCCCGTGTACAGTAATTCTATCTGATCTGTCGATTCCCGTGTACAATAGTTCTATCTGAGCTGATCATTCCGTGTACAGTATTTCTATCTGATCTGTCCATTCCGTGTACAGTAGTTCCATCTGATCTGTCCATTCCGTGTACAGTAGTTCCATCTGCTCTGTCCATTCCCGTGTACAGTCGTTCTATCTGATCTCTCCATTCACTGCATACAGTAGTTCGATCTGATCTCTCCATTCCCTATATACATTAGATCTATCCATTCCCTGTGTACAGTCATTCTGATTTGTCCATTCCCTGTGTACAGTAGTTCTATCTGATCTCTTCATTCCCTGTGTACAGTAGTTCTATCTGATCTCTCCATTCCCTGTGTACTGTAGTTCTACCTGATCTGTCCATTCCCTGTGTATCTGATCTGTCCATTTCCCGTGTACAGTAGGTCTATCTGATCTCTCCATTCCCTGTGTACAGTAGTTCTACCTCAGCAGTCCATTCCATGTGTACAGTAGTTCTACCTCAGCAGTCCATTCCCTGTGTACAGTAGTTCTATCTGATCTCTCCATTCCCCATGTACAGTAGGTCTATCTGATCTCTCCATTCCCTGTGTACAGTAGTTCTATCTGATCTGTCCATTCCCTGTGTACAGTAGTTCTCTGATCTGTCTGTTGCCTGTGTACAGTAGTTCTATCTGTTCTGTCCATTACCCAGTGTACAATAGTTCTATCTGATCTGTCCATTCCCCTGTACGCAGCAGTTCTAACTGAAATCTCCATTCCCTGTGTACAGTAGTTCTATCTAATCTCTCCATTCCCTGTGTGCAGTAGTTCTATCTGATCTGTCCATTCCCCATGTACAGTAGTTCTACCTCATCTGTCCATTCCTTGTGTACAGTAGTTCTATCTGATCTGTCCATTCCCGTGTACAGTCGTTCGATCTGATCTGTCTGTTGCCTGTGTACAGTAGTTCGATCTGATCTCTCCATTCCCTATGTACAGTAGTTCTATGTTATCTGTCCATTCCCCGTGTACATTTGTTCCTTCGGATCGGTCCATTCCCTGTGTAAAGTAGTTCTATTTGATCTGTCCATTCCCCTGTGTACAGCAGTTCTATCTGATCTCTCCATTCCCCGTCTACAGTAGTTCAATCTGATCTGTTCATTCCCTGTGTACAGTCGTTCTATCTGATCTGTCCGTTCCCCTGTGTACAGTAGTTCTATCTGCTCTGTCCATTCCCCTGTGTAAAGTACATCTATCTGATCTGTCCATTCCATGTGTACAGCAGTTCTATCTGAAATCTCCATTGCCCTGTGTACAGTAGTTCTACCAGATCTGTCCATTCCCTGTGTACAGTAGTTCTATCTGATCTCTCCATTCCCTGTGTACAGTAGTTCTCTGATCTCTCCATTCCCTCTGTTCAATAGATCGATCCATTCCCTGTGTACAGTAATTCTATCAGATCTGTCCATTCACGTGTACAATAGTTCTATCTGAGCTGTTCATTCCCTGTGTACAGTCTTTCTATCTGATCGGTCCATTCCCTGTGTACAGTAGTTCTATCTGATATGTCCATTTCCAGTGTAAAGTAGTTCTACCTGATCTGGCCATTCCCCGTGTACAGTAGTTCTATCTGATCTCACCATTCCTCTGTGCACAGTAGTTCAATCTGATCTCGCGATTCTCTGTGTACAGTAGTTCTGATCTGTCCATTCCCTATGTACAGTACTTCTATCTGATCTGTCCATTCCATGTGTACAGTAGTTCTACCTCAGCAGTCCATTCCCTGTGTACAGTAGTTCTATCTGATCTCTCCATTCCCCATGTACAGCAGGTCTATCTGATCTGTCCATTCCACTTTGTGCAGCAGTTCTATCTGATCTCTCCATTTGCCGTGTACAGTAGTTCTATCTGATCTGTCTGTTCCCTGTGTACAGTAGTTCTATCTGCTCTGTCCTTTCCCGTCTACAGTAGTTCTATCTGATCTGCCCATTCTGTGTACTGTAGTTCTCTGATCTATCCGTTCCCTGTGTACAGTAGTTCTATCTGATCTCTCCATTCCCTATGTACAGTAGATATATCCATTCCCTGTGTACAGTAATTCTATCTGAACTGTCCATTTCCCTGTGTACAGTAGTTCTATGAGCTGTCCATTCCCTGTGTACAGTAATTCTATCTGATCTGTCCGTTCCCCTGTGTACAATAGTTCTATCTGAGCTGTTCATTCCCTGTCTACAGTATTTCTATCTGATCTGTCCATTCCTGTGTACAGTCGTTCTATCTGATCTCTCCATTCTGTAAATAGTAGTTCCATCTGATCTCTCCATTCCCTATGTACAGTAGTTCCATCTGATCTCTCCATTCCCGGTGTACAGTAGTTCTATCTGATCTGTCCATTCCCTGTGCACAGTAGTTCTATCTGATCTGTCAATTCCCGTGTACAGTAGTTAGCTGATCTGTCCATTCCTTGTGTACAGTCGTTCGCTCTGGTCTCTCCATTCCCTGTGCACAGTAGTTCTATCTGACCTGGCCATTCCCGGTGTACAGTAGTGCTATTTGACCTGTCCATTCCACGTGTACAGTGGTTCTATCTTATCTGTCCGTTCCCTGTGTACAGTAGTTCTATCTGATGTCTCCATTCCCTATGTACAGTAGATCTATCCATTCCGTTACAGTAATTCTATCTGAACTGTCCACTCCCGTGTACAGCAGTTCTATCTGAGCTGTCCATTCCCTGTGTACAGTAGTTCTATCTGATCTGTCCGTTCCCCTGTGTACAATAGTTCTATCTGAGCTGTTCATTCCGTGTACAGTATTTCTATCTGATCTGTCCATTTCCGTGTACAGTCGTTCTATCTGATCTTTCCATTCCGTGTATAGTAGTTCCATCTGATCTGTCCATTCCCTATGTCCAGTTGTTCCATCTGATCGCTCCATTCCCTGTGTACAGTAGTTCTGTCTGATCTGTCCATTCCCTGTGTATAGTAGTTCTATCTGATCTCACCATTCCCCTGTGTACAGTAGTTCTATCTGATCACTCCCTTCCCCGTGTACAGTAGTTCTACCTCAGCTGTCCATTCCCCTGTGTACAACAGTTCTATCTGATCTCTCCATTCCCCGTGTACAGTAGTTCGATCTGATCTGTCCATTCCCTATGTACTGTAGTTCTATCTGATCTGTCCATTCCCTGTGTACAGTAGTTCTGTCTGATCTCTCCATTCCCTATGTACAGTAGATCTATCCATTCCCTGTGTACAGTAATTATGATTTGCCCATTCCTGTGTACAGTAGTTCTATCTGATCTGTCCATTCCCTGTGTACAGTAGTTCTATCTGATCTTTCCATTCCCTGTGTACAGTATTTCTATCTTGTCTCTCCATTCCTGTGTACAGTAGTTCTGTCTGATCTGTCCATTCTCCTGTGTACAGTAGCTCTATCTGCTCTCTCCATTCCCTGTATACAGTAGTTCTCTGTTCTCTCCATTCCCTGTGTACAGTAGTTCTATCTGATCTGTCCATTTCCTGTGTACAGTAGTTCTACCTGATCTGTCCATTCCCTGTGTACAGTACTTCTATATGATCTGTCCATTCCCCGTGTACAGTAGTTCTACCTCAGCAGTCCATTCCATGTGTACATTAGTTCTACATCAGCAGTCCATTCCATGTGTACAGTAGTTCTACCTCAGCAGTCCATTCCCTGTGTACAGTAGTTCTATCTGATCTCTCCATTCCCCATGTACAGTAGGTCTATCTGATCTGTCCATTCCCCTGTGTACAGCAGTTCTATCTGATCTCTCCATTCCCTGTGTACAGTAGTTCTATCTGATCTGTCCCTTCCCCTGTGTACAATAGTTCTATCTGAGCTGTTCATTCCGTGTACAGTATTTCTATCTGATCTGTCCATTTCCGTGTACAGTCGTTCTATCTGATCTTTCCATTCCGTGTATAGTAGTTCCATCTGATCTGTCCATTCCCTATGTCCAGTTGTTCCATCTGATCTCTCCATTCCCTGTGTACAGTAGTTCTGTCTGATCTGTCCATTCCCTGTGTATAGTAGTTCTATCTGATCTCACCATTCCCCTGTGTACAGTAGTTCTATCTGATCACTCCCTTCCCCGTGTACAGTAGTTCTACCTCAGCTATCCATTCCCCTGTGTACAACAGTTCTATCTGATCTCTCCATTCCCCGTGTACAGTAGTTCGATCTGATCTGTCCATTCCCTATGTACTGTAGTTCTATCTGATCTGTCCATTCCCTGTGTACAGTAGTTCTGTCTGATCTCTCCATTCCCTATGTACAGTAGATCTATCCATTCCCTGTGTACAGTAATTCTGATTTGCCCATTCCTGTGTACAGTAGTTCTATCTGATCTGTCCATTCCCTGTGTACAGTAGTTCCATCTGATCTGTCCATTCCCTGTGTACAGTAGTTCTCTGATCTCTCCATTCCCTGTGTATAGTAGTTCTATCTGATCTTTCCTTTCCCTGTGTACAGTATTTCTATCTTGTCTCTCCATTCCTGTGTACAGTAGTTCTGTCTGATCTGTCCATTCTCCTGTGTACAGTAGCTCTATCTGCTCTCTCCATTCCCTGTATACAGTAGTTCTCTGTTCTCTCCATTCCCTGTGTACAGTAGTTCTATCTGATCTGTCCATTTCCTGTGTACAGTAGTTCTACCTGATCTGTCCATTCCCTGTGTACAGTACTTCTATATGATCTGTCCATTCCCCGTGTACAGTAGTTCTACCTCAGCAGTCCATTCCATGTGTACATTCGTTCTACATCAGCAGTCCATTCCATGTGTACAGTAGTTCTACCTCAGCAGTCCATTCCCTGTGTACAGTAGTTCTATCTGATCTCTCCATTCCCCATGTACAGTAGGTCTATCTGATCTGTCCATTCCCCTGTGTACAGCAGTTCTATCTGATCTCTCCATTCCCTGTGTACAGTAGTTCTATCTGATCTGTCCCTTCCCGTGTACAGTAGTTCTATCTGATCTGTCCATTCCCTGTGTACAGTAGTTCTCTGATCTGTCTGTTCCCTGTGTACAGTAGTTCTATCTGTTCTGTCCATTACCCAGTGTACAGTAGTTCTACCTGATCTCTCCATTCCCTGCATACAGTAGTTCTATCTGATCTGTCCATTCCCTTTGTACAGTTGTTCTATCTGATCTCTCCATTCCCGTGCGCAATAGTTCTATCTGATCTGTCCATTCCCCTGTACGCAGCAGTTCTAACTGAAATCTCCATTCCCTGTGTACAGTAGTTCTATCTAATCTCTCCAATCCCTGTGTGCAGTAGTTCTATCTGATCAGTCCATTCCCCATGTACAGTAGTTCTACCTCATCTGTCCATTCCTTGTGTACAGTAGTTCTATCTGATTTTCCATTCCCGTGTACAGTCGTTCGATCGGATCTGTCTGTTGCCTATGTACAGTAGTTCTATCTAATCTCTCCAATCCCTGTGTGCAGTAGTTCTATCTGATCAGTCCATTACCCAGTGTACATTAGTTCTATCTGATCTCTCCATTCCCCGTCTACAGTAGTTCAATCTGATCTGTTCATTCCCTGTGTACAGTCGTTCTATCTAATTTGTCCGTTCCCCTGTGTACAGTAGTTCTAACTGCTCTGTCCATTCCCGTGTACAGTACATCTATCTGATCTGTCCATTACATGTGTACAGCAGTTCTATCTGAAATCTCCATTCCCTGTGTACAGTAGTTCTATCAGATCTGTCCATTCGCTGTTTACAGCAGTTCTATCTGATCTCTCCATTTCTTGTGTACAGTAGTTCTCTGATCTCTCCTTTCCCTCTGTACAATAGATCGATCCATTCCCTGTGTACAGTAATTCTATCTGATCTGTCCATTCACGTGTACAATAGTTCTATCTGATATGTCCATTTCCAGTGTACAGTAGTTCTATCTGAACTGTCCATTCCCTGTGTACAGTAGTTCTATGTGCTCTGTCCATTCCGTGTACAGTCGTTCTATCTGATCTGACCATTCCCTGTGTACAGTAGTTCTTTGATCTGTCCGTTCCCTGTGTACAGTAGTTCTATCTGATCTCTCCATTCCGTGTATAGTAGTTCCATCTGATCTCTCCATTCACTATGTACAGTTGTTCCATCTGATCTCTCCATTCCCTGTGTACAGTAGTTCTATCTGATCTCTCCATTCCCTGTATACAGTTCTACCTGATCTGTCCATTCCCTGTGTACAGTAGTTCTATCTGATCTCTCCATTCCCTATGTACAGTAGATCTATCTATTCCCTGTGTACAGTAATTCTAACAGAACTGTCCATTCCCCTGTGTACAGTAGTTCTATCTGATCTGTCCATTCCATGTGTACAGCAGTTCTATCTGAAATCTCCATTCCCTGTGTACAGTAGTTCTATCAGATCTGTCCATTCCCTGTGTACAGTAGTTCTATCTGATCTCTCCATTTCCTGTGTACAGTAGTTCTCTGATCTCTCCTTTCCCTCTGTACAATAGATCGATCCATTCCCTGTGTACAGTAATTCTATCTGATCTGTCCATTCACGTGTACAATAGTTCTATCTGAGCTGTTCATTCCCTGTGTACAGTCTTTCTATCTGATCGGTCCATTCCCTGTGTACAGTAGTTCTATCTGATATGTCCATTTCCAGTGTACAGTAGTTCTATCTGATCTGTCCATTCCCATGTACAGTCGTTCTATCTGATCTCTCCATTCCCTGTGTACAGTAGTTCCATCTGATCTCTCCATTCCCTATGTACATTTGTTCCATCTGATCTCTCCATTCCCTGTGTACAGTAGTTCTCTGATCTCTCCATTCCCGTGTACAGCAGTTCTATCTGATCTCTCCATTCCCCGTGTATAGTAGTTCTATTTGATCTGTACATTCCCTGTGTACAGTAGTTCTATGTGCTCTGTCCATTCCGTGTACAGTCGTTCTATCTGATCTGACCATTCCCTGTGTACAGTAGTTTTTTGATCTGTCCTTTCCCTGTGTACAGTAGTTCTATCTGATCTCTCCATTCCGTGTATAGTAGTTCCATCTGATCTCGCCATTCACTATGTACAGTTGTTCCATCTGATCTCTCCATTCCCTGTGTACAGTTCTACCTGATCTGTCCATTCCCTGTGTACAGTAGTTCTATCTAATCTCTCCATTCCCTATGTACAGTAGATCTATCCATTCCCTGTGTACAGTAATTCTAACAGAACTGTCCATTCCCCTGTGTACAGTAGTTCTATCTGATCTGTCCATTCCATGTGTACAGCAGTTCTATCTGAAATCTCCATTCCGTGTATAGTAGTTCCATCTGATCTCTCCATTCACTATGTACAGTTGTTCCATCTGATCTCTCCATTCCCATGTACAGTCGTTCTATCTGATCTGTCCATTCCCTGTGTACAGTAGTTCCATCTGATCCCTCCATTCCCTGTGTACAGTAGTTCGATCTGATCTCTCCATTCCCTATGTACAGTAGTTCTATCTGATCTGTCCATTCCCTTATGTACAGTAGTTCTATCTGATCTCTCCATTCCCGTGTACAGTAGTTCTATCTGATCTCCCCATTCCCCATGTACAGTAGTTCTATCTGATCTGTCCGTTCCGTGTACAGTAGTTCTATCTGATCTGTCCGTTCCGTGTACAGTAGTTCTATCTGATCTGTCCATTCCCTGTATACAGTAGTTCGATCTGATTTCTCCATTCCCTATATACAGTATATCTATCCATTCCCTGTGTACAGTAATTCTGATTTGCCTATTCCCGTGTACAGTAGTTCTATCTGATCTGTCCATTCCCTGTGTACAGTAGTTCTATCTGATCTGTCCATTCCCCTGTGTACAGTAGTTCTATCTGATCTCTCCATTCCCTGTGTACAGTAGTTCTCTGATCTCTCCATTCCCTATGTACAGTAGTTCTATCTGATCTGTCCGTTCCGTGAACAGTAGTTGTATCTGATCTGTCCATTCACTGTGTACAGTAGTTCTGTGATCTGTCCGTTCCCTGTGTTCAGTAGTTCTGTCTGATCTGTTCAGTCCCTGTGTACAGTAGTACTGTCTGATCTATCCATTCCCTGTGTACATTCGTTCTATCTAATCACTCCCTTCCCCGTGTACAGTAGTTCTACCTCAGCTGTCCATTCTCTTGTGTACAACAGTTCTATCTGATCTCTCAATTCCCCGTGTACAGTAGTTCGATCTGATCTGTCCATTCCCTATGTACTGTAGTTCTATCTGATCTGTCCATTCCCTGTGTACAGTAGTTCTGCCTGATCTCTCCATTCCCTATGTACAGTAGATCTATCCATTCACTGTGTCCAGTAATTCTGATTTGTCCATTCCCAGTGTAAAGTAGTTCTATCTGATCTCTTCATTCCCTGTGTACAGTAGTTCTATCTGATCTCTCCATTCCCTGTGTACAGTAGTTCTGATCTGTCCATTCCCTGTGTACAGTAGTTCTACCTGATCTGTCCATTCCCTGTGTACAGTACTTCTATTTGATCTGTCCATTCCCCGTGTACAGTAGTTCTATCTCAGCAGTCCATTCCATGTGTACAGTAGTTCTACCTCAGCAGTCCATTCCCTGTGTACAGTAGTTCCATCTGATCTCTCCATTCTCTGTGTACAGTAGTTCTATCTGATCTCTCCATTCCCTGTGTACAGTAGTTCTATCTGATCTGTCCATTCCCCTGTGTACAGCCGTTTTATCTGATCTCTCCATTCCCTGTGTACAGTAGTTCTATCAGATCTGGCCATTCCCGGTGTACAGTAGTTCTACCTGATCTGTCCATTCCCTGTGTACAGTACTTCTATCTGATCTGTCCATTCCCCGTGTACAGTAGTTCTACCTCAGCAGTCCATTCCCTGTGTACAGTAGTTCTACCTCAGCAGTCCATTCCCTGTGTACAGTAGTTCTATCTGATCTCTCCATTCCCCATGTACAGTAGGTCTATCTGATCTGTCCCTTCCCGTGTACAGTAATTCTATCTGATCTGTCGATTCCCGTGTACAATAGTTCTATCTGAGCTGATCATTCCGTGTACAGTATTTCTATCTGATCTGTCCATTCCGTGTACAGTAGTTCCATCTGATCTGTCCATTCCGTGTACAGTAGTTCCATCTGCTCTGTCCATTCCCGTGTACAGTCGTTCTATCTGATCTCTCCATTCACTGCATACAGTAGTTCGATCTGATCTCTCCATTCCCTATATACATTAGATCTATCCATTCCCTGTGTACAGTCATTCTGATTTGTCCATTCCCTGTGTACAGTAGTTCTATCTGATCTCTTCATTCCCTGTGTACAGTAGTTCTATCTGATCTCTCCATTCCCTGTGTACTGTAGTTCTACCTGATCTGTCCATTCCCTGTGTATCTGATCTGTCCATTTCCCGTGTACAGTAGGTCTATCTGATCTCTCCATTCCCTGTGTACAGTAGTTCTACCTCAGCAGTCCATTCCATGTGTACAGTAGTTCTACCTCAGCAGTCCATTCCCTGTGTACAGTAGTTCTATCTGATCTCTCCATTCCCCATGTACAGTAGGTCTATCTGATCTCTCCATTCCCTGTGTACAGTAGTTCTATCTGATCTGTCCATTCCCTGTGTACAGTAGTTCTCTGATCTGTCTGTTGCCTGTGTACAGTAGTTCTATCTGTTCTGTCCATTACCCAGTGTACAATAGTTCTATCTGATCTGTCCATTCCCCTGTACGCAGCAGTTCTAACTGAAATCTCCATTCCCTGTGTACAGTAGTTCTATCTAATCTCTCCATTCCCTGTGTGCAGTAGTTCTATCTGATCTGTCCATTCCCCATGTACAGTAGTTCTACCTCATCTGTCCATTCCTTGTGTACAGTAGTTCTATCTGATCTGTCCATTCCCGTGTACAGTCGTTCGATCTGATCTGTCTGTTGCCTGTGTACAGTAGTTCGATCTGATCTCTCCATTCCCTATGTACAGTAGTTCTATGTTATCTGTCCATTCCCCGTGTACATTTGTTCCTTCGGATCGGTCCATTCCCTGTGTAAAGTAGTTCTATTTGATCTGTCCATTCCCCTGTGTACAGCAGTTCTATCTGATCTCTCCATTCCCCGTCTACAGTAGTTCAATCTGATCTGTTCATTCCCTGTGTACAGTCGTTCTATCTGATCTGTCCGTTCCCCTGTGTACAGTAGTTCTATCTGCTCTGTCCATTCCCCTGTGTAAAGTACATCTATCTGATCTGTCCATTCCATGTGTACAGCAGTTCTATCTGAAATCTCCATTGCCCTGTGTACAGTAGTTCTACCAGATCTGTCCATTCCCTGTGTACAGTAGTTCTATCTGATCTCTCCATTCCCTGTGTACAGTAGTTCTCTGATCTCTCCATTCCCTCTGTTCAATAGATCGATCCATTCCCTGTGTACAGTAATTCTATCAGATCTGTCCATTCACGTGTACAATAGTTCTATCTGAGCTGTTCATTCCCTGTGTACAGTCTTTCTATCTGATCGGTCCATTCCCTGTGTACAGTAGTTCTATCTGATATGTCCATTTCCAGTGTAAAGTAGTTCTACCTGATCTGGCCATTCCCCGTGTACAGTAGTTCTATCTGATCTCACCATTCCTCTGTGCACAGTAGTTCAATCTGATCTCGCGATTCTCTGTGTACAGTAGTTCTGATCTGTCCATTCCCTATGTACAGTACTTCTATCTGATCTGTCCATTCCATGTGTACAGTAGTTCTACCTCAGCAGTCCATTCCCTGTGTACAGTAGTTCTATCTGATCTCTCCATTCCCCATGTACAGCAGGTCTATCTGATCTGTCCATTCCACTTTGTGCAGCAGTTCTATCTGATCTCTCCATTTGCCGTGTACAGTAGTTCTATCTGATCTGTCTGTTCCCTGTGTACAGTAGTTCTATCTGCTCTGTCCTTTCCCGTCTACAGTAGTTCTATCTGATCTGCCCATTCTGTGTACTGTAGTTCTCTGATCTATCCGTTCCCTGTGTACAGTAGTTCTATCTGATCTCTCCATTCCCTATGTACAGTAGATATATCCATTCCCTGTGTACAGTAATTCTATCTGAACTGTCCATTTCCCTGTGTACAGTAGTTCTATGAGCTGTCCATTCCCTGTGTACAGTAATTCTATCTGATCTGTCCGTTCCCCTGTGTACAATAGTTCTATCTGAGCTGTTCATTCCCTGTCTACAGTATTTCTATCTGATCTGTCCATTCCTGTGTACAGTCGTTCTATCTGATCTCTCCATTCTGTAAATAGTAGTTCCATCTGATCTCTCCATTCCCTATGTACAGTAGTTCCATCTGATCTCTCCATTCCCGGTGTACAGTAGTTCTATCTGATCTGTCCATTCCCTGTGCACAGTAGTTCTATCTGATCTGTCAATTCCCGTGTACAGTAGTTAGCTGATCTCTCCATTCACTGTGTACAGTAGTTCTATCTGATCTGTCCATTCCCTGTGCACAGTAGTTCTATCTGATCTGTCAATTCCCGTGTACAGTAGTTAGCTGATCTGTCCATTCCTTGTGTACAGTCGTTCGCTCTGGTCTCTCCATTCCCTGTGCACAGTAGTTCTATCTGACCTGGCCATTCCCGGTGTACAGTAGTGCTATTTGACCTGTCCATTCCACGTGTACAGTGGTTCTATCTTATCTGTCCGTTCCCTGTGTACAGTAGTTCTATCTGATGTCTCCATTCCCTATGTACAGTAGATCTATCCATTCCGTTACAGTAATTCTATCTGAACTGTCCACTCCCGTGTACAGCAGTTCTATCTGAGCTGTCCATTCCCTGTGTACAGTAGTTCTATCTGATCTGTCCGTTCCCCTGTGTACAATAGTTCTATCTGAGCTGTTCATTCCGTGTACAGTATTTCTATCTGATCTGTCCATTTCCGTGTACAGTCGTTCTATCTGATCTTTCCATTCCGTGTATAGTAGTTCCATCTGATCTGTCCATTCCCTATGTCCAGTTGTTCCATCTGATCGCTCCATTCCCTGTGTACAGTAGTTCTGTCTGATCTGTCCATTCCCTGTGTATAGTAGTTCTATCTGATCTCACCATTCCCCTGTGTACAGTAGTTCTATCTGATCACTCCCTTCCCCGTGTACAGTAGTTCTACCTCAGCTGTCCATTCCCCTGTGTACAACAGTTCTATCTGATCTCTCCATTCCCCGTGTACAGTAGTTCGATCTGATCTGTCCATTCCCTATGTACTGTAGTTCTATCTGATCTGTCCATTCCCTGTGTACAGTAGTTCTGTCTGATCTCTCCATTCCCTATGTACAGTAGATCTATCCATTCCCTGTGTACAGTAATTATGATTTGCCCATTCCTGTGTACAGTAGTTCTATCTGATCTGTCCATTCCCTGTGTACAGTAGTTCTATCTGATCTTTCCATTCCCTGTGTACAGTATTTCTATCTTGTCTCTCCATTCCTGTGTACAGTAGTTCTGTCTGATCTGTCCATTCTCCTGTGTACAGTAGCTCTATCTGCTCTCTCCATTCCCTGTATACAGTAGTTCTCTGTTCTCTCCATTCCCTGTGTACAGTAGTTCTATCTGATCTGTCCATTTCCTGTGTACAGTAGTTCTACCTGATCTGTCCATTCCCTGTGTACAGTACTTCTATATGATCTGTCCATTCCCCGTGTACAGTAGTTCTACCTCAGCAGTCCATTCCATGTGTACATTAGTTCTACATCAGCAGTCCATTCCATGTGTACAGTAGTTCTACCTCAGCAGTCCATTCCCTGTGTACAGTAGTTCTATCTGATCTCTCCATTCCCCATGTACAGTAGGTCTATCTGATCTGTCCATTCCCCTGTGTACAGCAGTTCTATCTGATCTCTCCATTCCCTGTGTACAGTAGTTCTATCTGATCTGTCCCTTCCCCTGTGTACAATAGTTCTATCTGAGCTGTTCATTCCGTGTACAGTATTTCTATCTGATCTGTCCATTTCCGTGTACAGTCGTTCTATCTGATCTTTCCATTCCGTGTATAGTAGTTCCATCTGATCTGTCCATTCCCTATGTCCAGTTGTTCCATCTGATCTCTCCATTCCCTGTGTACAGTAGTTCTGTCTGATCTGTCCATTCCCTGTGTATAGTAGTTCTATCTGATCTCACCATTCCCCTGTGTACAGTAGTTCTATCTGATCACTCCCTTCCCCGTGTACAGTAGTTCTACCTCAGCAGTCCATTCCCTGTGTACAGTAGTTCTATCTGATCTCTCCATTCCCCATGTACAGTAGGTCTATCTGATCTGTCCATTCCCCTGTGTACAGCAGTTCTATCTGATCTCTCCATTCCCTGTGTACAGTAGTTCTATCTGATCTGTCCCTTCCCGTGTACAGTAGTTCTATCTGATCTGTCCATTCCCTGTGTACAGTAGTTCTCTGATCTGTCTGTTCCCTGTGTACAGTAGTTCTATCTGTTCTGTCCATTACCCAGTGTACAGTAGTTCTACCTGATCTCTCCATTCCCTGCATACAGTAGTTCTATCTGATCTGTCCATTCCCTTTGTACAGTTGTTCTATCTGATCTCTCCATTCCCGTGCGCAATAGTTCTATCTGATCTGTCCATTCCCCTGTACGCAGCAGTTCTAACTGAAATCTCCATTCCCTGTGTACAGTAGTTCTATCTAATCTCTCCAATCCCTGTGTGCAGTAGTTCTATCTGATCAGTCCATTCCCCATGTACAGTAGTTCTACCTCATCTGTCCATTCCTTGTGTACAGTAGTTCTGTCTGATCTGTCCATTCCCTGTGTATAGTAGTTCTATCTGATCTCACCATTCCCCTGTGTACAGTAGTTCTATCTGATCACTCCCTTCCCCGTGTACAGTAGTTCTACCTCAGCTATCCATTCCCCTGTGTACAACAGTTCTATCTGATCTCTCCATTCCCCGTGTACAGTAGTTCGATCTGATCTGTCCATTCCCTATGTACTGTAGTTCTATCTGATCTGTCCATTCCCTGTGTACAGTAGTTCTGTCTGATCTCTCCATTCCCTATGTACAGTAGATCTATCCATTCCCTGTGTACAGTAATTCTGATTTGCCCATTCCTGTGTACAGTAGTTCTATCTGATCTGTCCATTCCCTGTGTACAGTAGTTCCATCTGATCTGTCCATTCCCTGTGTACAGTAGTTCTCTGATCTCTCCATTCCCTGTGTATAGTAGTTCTATCTGATCTTTCCTTTCCCTGTGTACAGTATTTCTATCTTGTCTCTCCATTCCTGTGTACAGTAGTTCTGTCTGATCTGTCCATTCTCCTGTGTACAGTAGCTCTATCTGCTCTCTCCATTCCCTGTATACAGTAGTTCTCTGTTCTCTCCATTCCCTGTGTACAGTAGTTCTATCTGATCTGTCCATTTCCTGTGTACAGTAGTTCTACCTGATCTGTCCATTCCCTGTGTACAGTACTTCTATATGATCTGTCCATTCCCCGTGTACAGTAGTTCTACCTCAGCAGTCCATTCCATGTGTACATTCGTTCTACATCAGCAGTCCATTCCATGTGTACAGTAGTTCTACCTCAGCAGTCCATTCCCTGTGTACAGTAGTTCTATCTGATCTCTCCATTCCCCATGTACAGTAGGTCTATCTGATCTGTCCATTCCCCTGTGTACAGCAGTTCTATCTGATCTCTCCATTCCCTGTGTACAGTAGTTCTATCTGATCTGTCCCTTCCCGTGTACAGTAGTTCTATCTGATCTGTCCATTCCCTGTGTACAGTAGTTCTCTGATCTGTCTGTTCCCTGTGTACAGTAGTTCTATCTGTTCTGTCCATTACCCAGTGTACAGTAGTTCTACCTGATCTCTCCATTCCCTGCATACAGTAGTTCTATCTGATCTGTCCATTCCCTTTGTACAGTTGTTCTATCTGATCTCTCCATTCCCGTGCGCAATAGTTCTATCTGATCTGTCCATTCCCCTGTACGCAGCAGTTCTAACTGAAATCTCCATTCCCTGTGTACAGTAGTTCTATCTAATCTCTCCAATCCCTGTGTGCAGTAGTTCTATCTGATCAGTCCATTCCCCATGTACAGTAGTTCTACCTCATCTGTCCATTCCTTGTGTACAGTAGTTCTATCTGATTTTCCATTCCCGTGTACAGTCGTTCGATCGGATCTGTCTGTTGCCTATGTACAGTAGTTCTATCTAATCTCTCCAATCCCTGTGTGCAGTAGTTCTATCTGATCAGTCCATTACCCAGTGTACATTAGTTCTATCTGATCTCTCCATTCCCCGTCTACAGTAGTTCAATCTGATCTGTTCATTCCCTGTGTACAGTCGTTCTATCTAATTTGTCCGTTCCCCTGTGTACAGTAGTTCTATCTGCTCTGTCCATTCCCGTGTACAGTACATCTATCTGATCTGTCCATTACATGTGTACAGCAGTTCTATCTGAAATCTCCATTCCCTGTGTACAGTAGTTCTATCAGATCTGTCCATTCGCTGTTTACAGCAGTTCTATCTGATCTCTCCATTTCTTGTGTACAGTAGTTCTCTGATCTCTCCTTTCCCTCTGTACAATAGATCGATCCATTCCCTGTGTACAGTAATTCTATCTGATCTGTCCATTCACGTGTACAATAGTTCTATCTGATATGTCCATTTCCAGTGTACAGTAGTTCTATCTGAACTGTCCATTCCCTGTGTACAGTAGTTCTATGTGCTCTGTCCATTCCGTGTACAGTCGTTCTATCTGATCTGACCATTCCCTGTGTACAGTAGTTCTTTGATCTGTCCGTTCCCTGTGTACAGTAGTTCTATCTGATCTCTCCATTCCGTGTATAGTAGTTCCATCTGATCTCTCCATTCACTATGTACAGTTGTTCCATCTGATCTCTCCATTCCCTGTGTACAGTAGTTCTATCTGATCTCTCCATTCCCTGTATACAGTTCTACCTGATCTGTCCATTCCCTGTGTACAGTAGTTCTATCTGATCTCTCCATTCCCTATGTACAGTAGATCTATCTATTCCCTGTGTACAGTAATTCTAACAGAACTGTCCATTCCCCTGTGTACAGTAGTTCTATCTGATCTGTCCATTCCATGTGTACAGCAGTTCTATCTGAAATCTCCATTCCCTGTGTACAGTAGTTCTATCAGATCTGTCCATTCCCTGTGTACAGTAGTTCTATCTGATCTCTCCATTTCCTGTGTACAGTAGTTCTCTGATCTCTCCTTTCCCTCTGTACAATAGATCGATCCATTCCCTGTGTACAGTAATTCTATCTGATCTGTCCATTCACGTGTACAATAGTTCTATCTGAGCTGTTCATTCCCTGTGTACAGTCTTTCTATCTGATCGGTCCATTCCCTGTGTACAGTAGTTCTATCTGATATGTCCATTTCCAGTGTACAGTAGTTCTATCTGATCTGTCCATTCCCATGTACAGTCGTTCTATCTGATCTCTCCATTCCCTGTGTACAGTAGTTCCATCTGATCTCTCCATTCCCTATGTACATTTGTTCCATCTGATCTCTCCATTCCCTGTGTACAGTAGTTCTCTGATCTCTCCATTCCCGTGTACAGCAGTTCTATCTGATCTCTCCATTCCCCGTGTATAGTAGTTCTATTTGATCTGTACATTCCCTGTGTACAGTAGTTCTATGTGCTCTGTCCATTCCGTGTACAGTCGTTCTATCTGATCTGACCATTCCCTGTGTACAGTAGTTTTTTGATCTGTCCTTTCCCTGTGTACAGTAGTTCTATCTGATCTCTCCATTCCGTGTATAGTAGTTCCATCTGATCTCGCCATTCACTATGTACAGTTGTTCCATCTGATCTCTCCATTCCCTGTGTACAGTTCTACCTGATCTGTCCATTCCCTGTGTACAGTAGTTCTATCTAATCTCTCCATTCCCTATGTACAGTAGATCTATCCATTCCCTGTGTACAGTAATTCTAACAGAACTGTCCATTCCCCTGTGTACAGTAGTTCTATCTGATCTGTCCATTCCATGTGTACAGCAGTTCTATCTGAAATCTCCATTCCGTGTATAGTAGTTCCATCTGATCTCTCCATTCACTATGTACAGTTGTTCCATCTGATCTCTCCATTCCCATGTACAGTCGTTCTATCTGATCTGTCCATTCCCTGTGTACAGTAGTTCCATCTGATCCCTCCATTCCCTGTGTACAGTAGTTCGATCTGATCTCTCCATTCCCTATGTACAGTAGTTCTATCTGATCTGTCCATTCCCTTATGTACAGTAGTTCTATCTGATCTCTCCATTCCCGTGTACAGTAGTTCTATCTGATCTCCCCATTCCCCATGTACAGTAGTTCTATCTGATCTGTCCGTTCCGTGTACAGTAGTTCTATCTGATCTGTCCGTTCCGTGTACAGTAGTTCTATCTGATCTGTCCATTCCCTGTATACAGTAGTTCGATCTGATTTCTCCATTCCCTATATACAGTATATCTATCCATTCCCTGTGTACAGTAATTCTGATTTGCCTATTCCCGTGTACAGTAGTTCTATCTGATCTGTCCATTCCCTGTGTACAGTAGTTCTATCTGATCTGTCCATTCCCCTGTGTACAGTAGTTCTATCTGATCTCTCCATTCCCTGTGTACAGTAGTTCTCTGATCTCTCCATTCCCTGTATACAGTAGTTCTATCTGATCTCTCCATTCCCTATATGCAGATCTATCCATTCCCTGTGAACAGTAATTCTGATTTGTCCATCCCCCTGTGTACAGTAGTTCTATCTGATCTCTCCATTCCCTGTGTACAGTAGTTCCATCTGATCTCTCCATTCCCTATGTACATTTGTTCCATCTGATCTCTCCATTCCCTGTGTACAGTAGTTCTCTGATCTCTCCATTCCCTGTGTACAGTAGTTCTATCTGATCTCTTCATTCCCTGTGTACAGTATTTCTATCTGATCTCGCCATTCCTGTGTCCAGTAGTTCTGTCTGATCTATCCAATCCCTGTGTGCAGAAGTTCTGTCTGATCTGTCCATTGGCCTGTGTACAGTAGTTCTGTCAGATCTGTCCATTCCCGTGTACAATAGTTCTGTCTGATCTGTCCATTCCCTGTATACAGTAGTTCTATCTGATCTCATCATTCCCCTGTGCACAGTAGTTCTATCTGATCTCGCGATTCTCTGTGTACAGTAGTTCTGATCTGTCCATTCCCTGTGTACAGTAGTTCTATCTGATCTGTCCGTTCCGTGTACAGTAGTTCTATCTGATCTGTCCGTTCCGTGTATAGTAGTCCTATCTGAACTCTCCATTCTCTATGTACAGTAGTTCTATCTGATCTGTCCATTCCCGTGTACAGTAGTTCTATCTGATCTCTCCATTCCTGTGTACAGTAGTTTTGTCTGATCTGTCCATTCCCGTGTACAATAGTTCTGTCTGATCTGTCCATTCCCTGTGTACAGTAGTTCTATCTGATCTCACCATTCCCCTGTGCACAGTAGTTCTATCTGATCTCGCGATTCTCTGTGTACAGTAGTTCTGATCTGTCCATTCCGTGTACAGTAGTTCTACCTGATCTGTCCATTCAGGGTACAGTACTTCTATCTGATCTGTCCATTCCATGTGTACAGTAGTTCTACCTCAGCAGTCCATTCCCTGTGTACAGTAGTTCTATCTGATCTCTCCATTCCCCATGTATAGTAGGTCTATCTGATCTGTCCATTCCACTTTGGACAGCAGTTCTATCTGATCTCTCCATTCGCCGTGTACAGTAGTTCTATCTGATCTGTCCATTCCCTGTGTACAGTAGTTCTATCTGCTCTGTCCTTTCCCGTCTACAGTAGTTCTATTTGATCTGCCCATTCTCTGTGTACAGTAGTTCTCTGATCTGTCCGTTCCCTGTGTACAGTAGTTCTATCTGATCTCACCATTCCCTATGTACAGTAGATATATCCATTCCCTGTGTGCAGTAATTCTATCTGAACTGTCCATTTCCCTGTGTACAGTAGTTCTATCTGAGCTGTCCATTCCCTGTGTAGAGTAATTCTATCTGATCTGTCCGTTCCCCTGTGTACAACAGTTCTATCTGAGCTTTTCATTTCCTGTCTACAGTATTTCTATCTGATCTGTCCATTCCTGTGTACAGTCGTTCTATCTGATTTCTCCATTCCCTATGTACAGTTGTTCCATCTGATCTCTCCATTCCCTGTGTACAGTAGTTCGATCTGATCTCTCCATTCCCTGTATTCAGTAGATCTACCTGATCTGTCCATTCCCTGTATACAGTACTTCGACCTGATCTGTCCATTCCGTGTACAGTAGTTCTCTCCATTCCCTATGTTCAGCAGATCTATCCATTCCCTGTGTACAGTAATTCTAACAGAACTGCCCATTCCCCTGTGTACAGTAGTTCTATCTGATCTGGCCATTCCCGGTGTACAGTAGTTCTATCTGATCTGTCCATTCCCTGTGCACAGTAGTTCTATCTGATCTGTCAATTCCCGTGTACAGTAGTTAGCTGATCTCTCCATTCCCTGTGTACAGTCGTTCTATCTGATCTCTCCATTCCTTATGTACAGTAGATCTATCCATTCCCTGTGTACAGTAATTCTAACAGAACTATCCATTCCCCTGTGTACAGAAGTTCTATCTGATCTGGCCATTCCCTGTGTACAGTAGTTATATCTGATCTGTCCATTCCCCTGTGTACAGCAGTTCTATTTGATCTCTCCATTCCCCGTGTACAGTAGTTCTATCTGATCTGTCCATTCCTTGTATACAGTCGTTCGCTCTGGTCTCTCCATTCCCTGTGTACAATAGTTCTATCTGACCTGGCCACTCCCGGTGTACAGTAGTGCTATCTGACCTGTCCATTCCCCATGTACAGTAGTTCTATCTGATCTGTCCATTCCCGTGTACAGCAGTTCTAGCTGATGTCTCCATTCCCCGTGTACAGTGGTTCTATCTTATCTGTCCATTCCCTTGTGTACAGTAGTTCTATCTGATGTCTCCATTCCCTATGTACAGTAGATCCGTGCATTCCATGTACAGTAATTCTATCTGAACTGTCCACTCCCGTCTACAGTAGTTCTCTCTGAGCTGTCCATTCCCTGTGTACAGTAGTTCTATCTGATCTGTCCGTTCCCCTGTGTACAATAGTTCTATCTGATCTGTCCATTTCCGTGTACAGTCGTTCTATCTGATCTGTCCATTCCGTGTATAGTAGTTCCATCTGATCTCTCCATTCCCTGTGTACTGTAGTTCTATCTGATCTGTCCATTCCCTATGTACAGTAGATCTATCCATTCCCTGAGTACAGTAATTCTAACAGAACTGTCCATTCCCCTGTGTACAGTAGTTCTATCTGATCTGTCCATTCCCTGTGTACAGTAGTTCGATCTGTTCTCTCCATTCCCTATGTACAGTAGATCTATCCATTCCCTGAGTACAGTAATTCGAACAGAACTGTCCATTCCCCTGTGTACAGTAGTTCTATCTGAGCTGTCCATTCCCTGTGTACAGTAGTTCTATCTGATCTGGCCATTCCCGGTGTACAGTAGATCTATCTGATCTCTCCATTCCCTGTGTACAGTAGTTCTGTCTGATCTGTTCAGTCCCTGTGTACAGTAGTTCTATCTGATCTCACCATTCCCCTGTGTACATTAGTTCTATCTGATCTCTCCATTCCCCGTGTACGGTAGTTCGATCTGATCTGTCCATTCCCTATGTACTGTAGTTCTATCTGATCTCTCCATTCCCTGTGTACAGTAGTTCTGCCTGATCTGTCCATTCCCTGTGTACAGTAGTTCTAACTGATCTGTCCGATCACTGTGTACAATAGTTCGATCTGTTCTGTCCATTACCCAGTGTACAGTAGTTCTATCTGATCTGTCCATTCCCTGTGTACAGTAGTTCTATCTGATCTCTCCATTCCCTGTGTACAGTAGTGCTATCTGATCTCTCCATTCCCTATGTACAGTAGTTCTGCCTGATCTGTCCATTTCCTGTGTACGGTAGTTCTACCTGATCTATCCAAACCCCTGTGGAAAGTCGATCTACCTGATCTGTCCATTCCCGGAAAGAGTAGTTGTATTTGATCTGTCCATTCCCTGTGAACAGTACTTCTACCTGATCTCTCCATTCCCCGTGTACAGTAGTTCTATCTGATCTGTCCATTCACTGTGTACAGTCGTTCTATCTGATCTGTCCGTCCCCTGTGTACAGTAGTTCTATCTGATCTCTCCATTCCCTGTGTACAGTAGTTCTCTGATCTCGCCATTCCCTCTGTACAGTAGATCTATCCATTCCCTTTGTACAGTAGTTCGATCTGATCTGTCCATTCCCGTGTACCGTAGTTCTATCTGATCTCTCCATTCCCTGTGTACAGTAGTTCTCTGATCTCTCCATTCTCTCTGTACAGTAGATCTATCCATTCCCGTGTACAGTAATTCTATCTGATCTGTCCATTCCCGTGTACAATAGTTCTATCTGAGCTGTTCATTCCCTGTGTACAGTATTTCTATCTGATCTGTCCATTCCCTGTGTACAGTAGTTCTATCTGATCTGTCCATTCCCGTGTACAGTCATTCTATCTGATCTCTCCATTTCCTGTGTATAGTAGTTCCATCTGATCTCTCCATTCCCTATGTACAGTTGTTCCATCTGATCTCTCCATTCCCGGTGCACAGTAGTTCTACCTGATCTGTCCAATCCCCTGTGTACAGTAGTTAGCTGATCTCTCCATTCCCTGTATACGATCGTTCTATCTGATCTGTCCATTACCCTGTGTGCAGCAGTTATCTGATCACTCCATTCCCCGTGTACAGTAGTTCTATCTGATCTGTCCATTCCCGTGTACAGTAGTTCTATCTGATCTGTCCATTCCCTGTGTACAGTAGTTCTATCTGATCTCTCTATTCCCGTGTACAGTAGTTCCATCTGATCTGTCCATTCCCTGTGTACAGTAGTTCTATCTGATCTGTCCATTCCGTGAACAGTTGTTCGATCTGATCTGTCCAGTCCCGTGTACAGTCGTTCTGTGATCTGTCCGTTCCCTGTGTACAGTAGTTCTATCTGATCTGTCCATTCCCTGTGTACAGTAGTTCTGTGATCTGTCCGTTCCCTGTGTACAGTAGTTCTATCTGATCTGTCCATTCCCTGTATACAGTAGTTCGATCTGATCTCTCCATTCCCTATATACAGTCGATCTATCCATTCCCTGTGTACAGTAATTCTGATTTGTCCATTCCCTTGTGCACAGTAGTTCTATCTGATCTCTCCATTCCCTATGTACACAAGATCTATCCATTCCCTGTGTACAGTAATTCTATCTGAACTGTCCATTCCCCTGTGTACAGTAGTTCTATCTGAGCTGTCCATTCCCTGTGCACAGTAGTTCGATCTGATCTGTCCATTCCTTGTGTACAGTAGTTCGCTCTGATCTCTCCATAACCTGTATACAGTAGTTCTATCTGATCTGGCCATTCCCGGTGCACTGTAGTTCTATCTGATCTGTCCATTCCCTGTGCACAGTAGTTCTATCTGATTTGTCAATTCCCGTGTACAGTAGTTAGCTGATCTCTCCATTCCCTGTGTACGATCGTTCTATCTGATCTGTCCATTACCCTGTGTGCAGAAGTTATCTGATCACTCCATTCCCCGTGTACAGTAGTTCTATCTGATCTGTCCATTCCCTGTGTACAGTAGTTCTATCTGATCTGTCCATTCCGTGAACAGTTGTTCGATCTGATCTGTCCATTCCCTGTGTACAGTAGTTCTATCTGATCTCTCCATTCCCGTGTACAGTAGTTCCTTCTGATCTGTCCATTCCCTGTGTACAGTAGTTCTATCTGATCTGTCCATTCCGTGAACAGTTGTTCGATCTGATCTGTCCAGTCCCGTGTACAGTCGTTCTGTGATCTGTCCGTTCACTGTGTACAGTAGTTCGCTCTGATCTCTCCATTCCCTGTGTACAGTAGTTCCATCTGATCCCTCCATTCCCTGTATACAGTAGTTCTATCTGATCTCTCCATTCCCGTGTACAGTAGTTCTATCTGATCTGTCCATTCCCTGTGTACAGTAGTTCTATCTGATCTGTCCATTCCGTGAACAGTTGTTCGATCTGATCTGTCCAGTCCCGTGTACAGTAGTTCGCTCTGATCTCTCCATTCCCTGTGTACAGTAGTTCCATCTGATCCCTCCATTCCCTGTATACAGTAGTTCGATCTGATCTCTCCATTCCCGATGTAAAGTAGTTCTATCTGATCTCTCCATTCCCTGTGAATAGTTGTTCTATCTGATCTGTCCGTTCCCTGTGTACAGTAGTTCTATCTGATCTGTCCATTCCCTGTATACAGTAGTTCGATCTGATCTCTCCATTCCCTATATACAGTAGATCTATCCATTCCCTGTGTACAGTAATTCTGATTTGTCCATTCCCCTGTGTACAGTAGTTCTGTCTGATCTGTCCATTCCCTGTGTACAGTAGTTCTGTGATCTGTCCGTTCCCTGTGTACAGTAGTTCTATCTGATCTGTCCATTCCCTGTATACAGTAGTTCGATCTGATCTCTCCATTCTCTATATACAGTCGATCTATACATTCCCTTGTGTACAGTAATTCTGATTTGTCCATTCCCTTGTGCACAGTAGTTCTATCTGATCTCTCCATTCCCTATGTACACAAGATATATCCATTCCCTGTGTACAGTAATTCTATCTGAACTGTCCATTCCCCGGTGTACAGTAGTTCTATCTGAGCTGTCCATTCCCTGTGTACAGTAGTTCGATCTGATCTGTCCATTCCTTGTGTACAGTAGTTCGCTCTGATCTCTCCATAACCTGTATACAGTAGTTCTATCTGATCTGGCCATTCCCGGTGCACAGTAGTTCTATCTGATCTGTCCATTCCCTGTGCACAGTAGTTCTATCTGATCTGTCAATTCCCGTGTACAGTAGTTAGCTGATCTCTCCATTCCCTGTGTACGATCGTTCTATCTGATCTGTCCATTACCCTGTGTGCAGCAGTTACCTGATCACTCCATTCCCCATGTACAGTAGTTCTATCTGATCTGTCCATTCCCTGTGTACAGTAGTTCTATCTGATCTGTCCATTCCCTGTGTACAGTAGTTCTATCTGATCTGTCCATTCCCTGTGTACAGTAGTTCCATCTGATCCCTCCATTCCCTGTGTACAGTAGTTCGATCTGATCTCTCCATTCCCTGTGAGTAGTTGTTCTATCTGATCGGTCCGTTCCGCGTACAGTAGTTCTATCTGATCTGTCCATTCCCTGTGTACAGTAGTTCTGTGATCTGTCCGTTCCCTGTGTACAGTAGTTCGATCTGATTTCTCCATTCCCTATATACAGTCGATCTATCCATTCCCTGTGTACAGTAGTTCTCTGATCTCTCTATTCCCTGTGTACATTAGTTCTATCTGATCTCTTCATTCCCTGTGTACAATATTTCTATCTGATCTCTCCATTCCTGTGTACAGTAGTTCTGTCTCATCTGTCCATTCCCTGTGTACAGTAGTTCTGTCTGATCTGTCCATTCCCCTGTCTACAGTAGTTCTATCTGATCTCACCATTCCCCTGTGGACAGTAGTTCTATCTGAACTCTCCATTCCCTGTGTACAGTAGTTCTGATCTGTCCATTCCCTGTGTACAGTAGTTCTATCTGATCTGTCCATTCCCTGTGAACAGTAGTTCTATCTGATCTGTCCATTCCCTGTGTACAGTAGTTCTACCTGATCTGTCCATTCCCATATACAGTAGTTCCATTTGATCTGTCCATTCCCTGTGTACAGTAGTTCTATCTGATCTCTCCATTCCCTGTGTACAGCAGTTCGATCTGATGTCTCCATTCCCTGTGTACAGCAGTTCTGCCTGATCTGTTAATTCCCTGTGTGCAGTATTTCTACCTGATCTATCCATACCCCTGTGTAAAGTCGATCTCCCTGATCTGTCCATTCCCGTATACAGTAGTTCTATTTGATCTGTCCATTCCCTGCGAACAGTAGTTCTACCTGATCTCTCCATTCCCGGTGCACAGTAGTTCTCTGATCTCTCCATTCCCCTGTGTACAGTAGTTCTCTGATCTCTCCATTCCCCTGTGTACAGTCGTTCTATCTGATCTCTCCATTCCCCGTGTACAGTAGTTCTATCTGATCTCTCCATTCCCTGTGTACAGTACTTCTCTGATCTCTCCGTTCCCTCTGTCCAGTAGATCTATCCATTCCCTGTGTACAGTAATTCTATCTGATCTGTCCATTCCCGTGTACAATAGTTCTATCTGAGCTGTTCATTCCCTGTATACAGCATTTCTATCTGATCTGTCCATTCCCTGTGTACAGTAGTTCTATCTGATCTCTCCATTCCCTGTGTACAGTAGTTCTATCTGATCTGTCCATTCCCTGTGTACATTAGTTGTATGATCTGTCCGTTCCCTGTGTACAGTAGTTCTATCTGATCTGTCCATTCCTTGTATACAGTGGTTCCATCTGATCTCTCCATTTCCTATATACAGTAGATCTATCCATTCCCTGTGTGCAGTAATTCTGATTTGTCCATTCCCCTGTGTACAGTAGTTCTATCTGATCTCTCCATTCCTGTGTCCAGTAGTTCTGTCTGATCTATCCAATCCCTGTGTAGAGTAGTTCTGTCTGATCTGTCCATTCCCTGTGTACAGTCGTTCTATCTGATCTCACCATTCCCCTGTGTTCCATAGTTCTATCTTATCTCTCCATTCCCTGTGTATAGTAGTTCTGATCTGTCCATTCCCATGTACAGTCATTCTATCTGATCTCTCCATTCCCTGTGTATAGTAGTTCCATCTGATCTCTCCATTCCCTATGTACAGTTGTTCCATCTGATCTCTCCATTCCCTCTGTACAGTAGTTCGATCTGATCTCTCCATTCCCTTTATACAGTAGTTCTATCTGATCTGTCCATTCCCCTGTGTACAGCAGTTCCATCTGATCTCTACATTCCCCGTGTGCAGTTGTTGTATCTGATCTGTCCATTCCCTGTGTACAGTCATTCTATCCGATCTGTCCGTTCCCCTGTGAACAGTAGTTCTATCTGATCTGTCCATTCCCCATGTACAGTAGTTCTACCTCATCTGTCTGATTCCTGTGTACAATGGTTCTATCTGATCTGTTCATTCCACTGTGTACAGTAGTTCAATCTGATCTGTCCATTCCCGTGTACAGTCGTTCTATCTGATATCTCCATTCCCTGTGTATAGTAGTTCCATCTGATCTCTCCATTCCCTATGTACAGTTGTTCCATCTGATCACTCCATTCCCTGTGTACAGTAGTTCGATCTGATCTCTCCATTCCCTGTATACAGTAGATCTACCTGATCTGTCCATTCCCCGTGTATAGTAGTTCTATCTGATCTGTCCATTCCCTGTGCACAGTAGTTCTATCTGATCTGTCCATTCCCGTGTACAGTCATTCTATCTGATCTCTCCTTTCCCTGTGTATAGTAGTTCCATCTGATCTCTCCATTCCCCATGTACAGTTGTTCCATCTGATCTCTCCATTCCCTGTGCACAGTAGTTCTATCTGATCTGTCAATTCCCGTGTACAGCAGTTATCTGATCACTCCATTCCCCGTGTACAGTAGTTCTATCTGATCTGTCCATTCCCTGTGTACAGTAGTTCGATCTGATCTCACCATTCCCCTGTGTTCCATAGTTCTATCTTATCTCTCCATTCCCTGTGTATAGTAGTTCTGATCTGTCCATTCCCATGTACAGTCATTCTATCTGATCTCTCCATTCCCTGTGTATAGTAGTTCCATCTGATCTCTCCATTCCCTATGTACAGTTGTTCCATCTGATCTCTCCATTCCCTCTGTACAGTAGTTCGATCTGATCTCTCCATTCCCTTTATACAGTAGTTCTATCTGATCTGTCCATTCCCCTGTGTACAGCAGTTCCATCTGATCTCTACATTCCCCGTGTGCAGTTGTTGTATCTGATCTGTCCATTCCCTGTGTACAGTCATTCTATCCGATCTGTCCGTTCCCCTGTGAACAGTAGTTCTATCTGATCTGTCCATTCCCCATGTACAGTAGTTCTACCTCATCTGTCTGATTCCTGTGTACAATGGTTCTATCTGATCTGTTCATTCTACTGTGTACAGTAGTTCAATCTGATCTGTCCATTCCCGTGTACAGTCGTTCTATCTGATATCTCCATTCCCTGTGTATAGTAGTTCCATCTGATCTCTCCATTCCCTATGTACAGTTGTTCCATCTGATCACTCCATTCCCTGTGTACAGTAGTTCGATCTGATCTCTCCATTCCCTGTATACAGTAGATCTACCTGATCTGTCCATTCCCCGTGTATAGTAGTTCTATCTGATCTGTCCATTCCCTGTGTACAGTAGTTCTATCTGATCTGTCCATTCCCGTGTACAGTCATTCTATCTGATCTCTCCTTTCCCTGTGTATAGTAGTTCCATCTGATCTCTCCATTCCCCATGTACAGTTGTTCCATCTGATCTCTCCATTCCCTGTGCACAGTAGTTCTATCTGATCTGTCAATTCCCGTGTACAGCAGTTATCTGATCACTCCATTCCCCGTGTACAGTAGTTCTATCTGATCTGTCCATTCCCTGTGTACAGTAGTTCTATCTGATCTGTCCATTCCGTGAACAGTTGTTCGATCTGATCTGTCCAGTCCCGTGTACAGTCGTTCTATCTGATCTGTCCATTCCCTGTGTACAGTAGTTCCATCTGATCCCTCCATTCCCTGTGTACAGTAGTTCCATCTGATCTCTCCATTCCCTATGTACAGTTGTTCCATCTGATCACTCCATTCCCTGTGTACAGTAGTTCGATCTGATCTCTCCATTCCCTGTATACAGTAGATCTACCTGATCTGTCCATTCCCCGTGTATAGTAGTTCTATCTGATCTGTCCATTCCCTGTGTACAGTAGTTCTATCTGATCTGTCCATTCCCGTGTACAGTCATTCTATCTGATCTCTCCTTTCCCTGTGTATAGTAGTTCCATCTGATCTCTCCATTCCCCATGTACAGTAGTTCTATCTGATCTGTCCATTCCCTGTGCACAGTAGTTCTATCTGATCTGTCAATTCCCGTGTACAGCAGTTATCTGATCACTCCATTCCCCGTGTACAGTAGTTCTATCTGATCTGTCCATTCCCTGTGTACAGTAGTTCTATCTGATCTGTCCATTCCGTGAACAGTTGTTCGATCTGATCTGTCCAGTCCCGTGTACAGTCGTTCTATCTGATCTGTCCATTCCCTGTGTACAGTAGTTCCATCTGATCCCTCCATTCCCTGTGTACAGTAGTTCGATCTGATCTCTCCATTCCCGATGTAAAGTAGTTCAATCTGATCTCTCCATTCCCTGTGAATAGTTGTTCTATCTGATCTGTCCATTCCGTGAACAGTTGTTCTATCTGATCTGTCCGTTCCGTGTACAGTAGTTCTATCTGATCTGTCAATTCCCTGTGTACAGTAGTTCTGTGATCAGTCTGTTCCCTGTGTACAGTAGTTCGATCTGATCTCTCCATTCCCTATATACAGTCGATCGATCCATTCCCTGTGTACAGTAATTCTGATTTGTCCATTCCCTTGTGCACAGTCATTCTATCTGATCTCTCCATTCCCTGTGTACAGTAGTTCTATCTGATCTGTCCATTCCCGTGTACAGTAGTTCTATCTGATCTCTCCATTCCCTGTGTACAGTAGTTTTCTGATCTCTCCATTCCGTGTACAATATTTCTATCTGATCTCCCCATTCCTGTGTACAGTAGTTCTGTCTGATCTGTCCATTCCCTGTGTACAGTAGTTCTATCTGATCTCACCATTCCTCTGTGGACAGTAGTTCTATCTGATCTCTCCATTCCCTGTGTACAGTAGTTATGATCTGTCCATTTCCTGTGTACAGTAGCTCTACCTGAGCTATCCAAACCCCTGTGTAAAGTCGATCTACCTTATCTGTCCATTCCCGTATACAGTAGTTCTATTTGATCTGTCCATTCGCTGTGAACAGTCGTTCTACCTGATCTGTCCATTCCCCTGTGCACAGTTGGTCTTCCTTATCTGTCCATTCCCGTATACAGTAGTTCTATTTGATCGGTCCATTCACTGTGTACAGTAGTTCTATCTGATCTCTCCATTCCCTGTGTACAGTAGTTCGATCTGATGTCTCCATTCCCTGTGTACAGTAGTTCTGCCTAATCTGTTAATTCCCTGTGTACAGTATTTCTACCTGATCTATCCATACCCCTGTGTAAAGTCGATCTACCTGATGTAGTTCTGCCTAATCTGTTAATTCCCTGTGTACAGTATTTCTACCTGATCTATCCATACCCCTGTGTAAAGTCGATCTACCTGATCTGTCCATTCCCGTATACAGTAGTTCTATTTGATCTGTCCATTCCCTGTGAACAGTAGTTCTACCTGATCTCTCCATTCCCGGTGCACAGTAATTCTATCTGATCTGTCCATTCCCTGTGTACAGTCGTTCTATCTGATCTGTCCATTCCCTGTGTACAGTTGTTCTATCTGATCTCTCCATTCCCTTTTAACAGTAGATCTATCCATTCCCTGTGTACAGTAGTTCTCTGATCTCTCCATTCCCTGTGTACAGTAGTTCTCTGATCTCTCCATTCCCCTATGTACAGTCGTTCTATCTGATCTCTCCATTCCCCGTGTACAGTAGTTCTATCTGATCTCTCCATTCCCTGTGTACAGTACTTCTCTGATCTCTCCATTCCCTGTGTCCACTAGATCTATCCATTCCCTGTGTACAGTAATTCTTTCTGATCTGTCCATTCCCGTGTACAATAGTTGTTTCTGAGCTGTTCATTCCCTGTATACAGTATTTCTATCTGATCTGTCCATTCCCTGTGTACAGTAGTTCTATCTGATCTCTCCATTCCCTGTGTACAGTAGTTCTATCTGATCTGTCCATTCCCTGTGTACATTAGTTCTATGATCTGTCCGTTCCCTGTGTACAGTAGTTCTATCTGATCTGTCCATTTCTTGTATACAGTGGTTCCATCTGATCTCTCCATTCCCTATATACAGTAGATCTATCCATTCCCTGTGTGCAGTAATTCTGATTTGTCCATTCCTCTGTGTACAGTAGTTCTATCTGATCTCTCCATTCTCTGTGTACAGTAGCTCTATCTGATCTGTCCATTCCCCTGTGTACAGTAGTTCTATCTGATCTCTCCATTCCCTGTCTCCAGTAGTTCTCTGATCTCTCCATTCCCTATGTACAGTAGTTCTATCTGATCTCTTCATTCCCTGTGTACAGTATTTCTATCTGATCTCTCCATTCCTGTGTCCAGTAGTTCTGTCTGATCTATCCAATCCCTGTGTAGAGTAGTTCTGTCTGATCTGTCCATTCCCTGAGTACAGTCGTTCTATCTGATCTCACCATTCCCCTGTGTACCATAATTATATCTGATCTCTCCATTCCCTGTGTACAGTAGTTCTGATCTGTCCATTCCCTGTGTACAGTAGTTCTATCTGATCTGTCCATTCGCATGTATAGTCATTCTATCTGATCTCTCCATTCCCATGTATAGTCATTCTATCTGATCTCTCCATTCCCTCTGTACAGTAGTTCGATCTGATCTCACCATTCCCTGTATACAGTAGTTCTACCTGATCTGTCCATTCCCTGGGTACAGTAGTTCCATCTGATCTCTCCATTCCCTATGTACAGTTGTTCCATCTGATCTGTCCATTCCTGTATACAGTAGATCGATCTGATCTCTCTATTCCCTGTATACAGTAGTTCGACCTGATCTGTCCAGTCCCTGTATGCAGTACTTCTATCTGATCTGTCCATTCCCCGTGTACAGTAGTTCTATCTCAGCAGTCCATTCCCTGTGTACAGTAGTTCTACCTCAGCAGTCCATTCCCTGTGTACAGTAGTTCTATCTGATCTCTCCATTCCGTGTACAGTAGTTCTATCTGATCTGTCCATTCCCTGTGTACAGTAGTTCTGTGATCTGTCCGTTCCCTGTGTACAATAGTTCTATCTGATCTGTCCATTCCCTGTATACAGTAGTTCGATCTGATCTCTCCATTCCCTATATACAGTAGATCTATCCATTCCGTGTACCGTAATTCTGATTTGTCCATTCCCGTGTACAGTAGTTCTATCTGATCTCTCCATTCCCTGTGTACAGTAGTTCCATCTGATCTCTCCATTCCCGATGTACATTTGTTCCATCTGATCTCTCCATTCCCTGTGTACAGTAGTTCTCTGATCTCTCCATTCACTCGGTACAGTAGATCTATCCATTCCCTGTGTACAGTAATTCTATCTGATCTATCCATTCCGGTGTACAATAGTTCTATCTGAGCTGTTCATTTCATGTGTATAGTATTTCTATCTGATCTGTCCATTCCTGTGTACATTCGTTCTATCTGATATCTCCATTCCCTGTGTACAGTAGTTCCATCTGATCTCTCCATTCCCTATGGACATTTGTTCCATCTGGTTTCTCCATGCCCTGTGTACAGTAGTTCGATCTGATCTCTCCATTCCCTGTATACAGTTGTTCCACCTGATCTATCCATTCCCTGTGTACAGTACTTCTATCTGATCTGTCCATTCCCCGTGTCCAGTAGTTCTATCTGATCTGTCCATTCCCATTGTACAGTAGTTCTACCTCATCTGTCTGATTACTGTGTACAATGGCTCTATCTGATCTGTTCATTCCACTGTGCACAGTAGTTCAATCTGATCTGTCCATTCCCGTGTACAGTCGTTCTATCTGATATCTCCATTCCCTGTGTATAGTAGTTCCATCTGATCTCTCCATTCCCTATGTACAGTTGTTCCATCTGATCACTCCATTCCCTGTGTACAGTAGTTCGATCTGATCTCTCCATTCCCTGTATACAGTAGATCTACCTGATCTGTCCATTCCCTGTGTATAGTAGTTCTATCTGATCTGTCCATTCCCTGTGTACAGTAGTTCTATCTGATCTCTCCATTCCCGTGTACAGTCATTCTATCTGATCTCTCCTTTCCCTGTGTATAGTAGTTCCATCTGATCTCTCCATTCCCCATGTACAGTTGTTCCATCTGATCTCTCCATTCCCTGTGTACAGTACTTCTATCTCATCTCTCCATTCCCTATGTACACTCGATCTATCCATTCCCTGTGTGCAGTAATTCTATCTGAACTGTCCATTCCCCTGTGTACAGTAGTTCTATCTGAGCTGTCCATTCCCTGTGTACAGTAGTTCGATCTGATCTGTCCATTCCTTGTGTACAGTAGTTCGCTCTGATCTCTCCATAACCTGTATACAGTAGTTCTATCTGATCTGGCCATTCCCGGTGCACAGTAGTTCTATCTGATCTGTCTTTTCCCTGTGCACAGTAGTTCTATCTGATCTGTCAATTCCCGTGTACAGCAGTTATCTGATCACTCCATTCCCCGTGTACAGTAGTTCTATCTGATCTGTCCATTCCCTGTGTACAGTAGTTCTATCTGATCTGTCCATTCCGTGAACAGTTGTTCGATCTGATCTGTCCAGTCCCGTGTACAGTCGTTCTATCTGATCTGTCCATTCCCTGTGTACAGTAGTTCCATCTGATCCCTCCATTCCCTGTGTACAGTAGTTCGATCTGATCTCTCCATTCCCGATGTAAAGTAGTTCAATCTGATCTCTCCATTCCCTGTGAATAGTTGTTCTATCTGATCTGTCCATTCCGTGAACAGTTGTTCTATCTGATCTGTCCGTTCCGTGTACAGTAGTTCTATCTGATCTGTCAATTCCCTGTGTACAGTAGTTCTGTGATCAGTCTGTTCCCTGTGTACAGTAGTTCGATCTGATCTCTCCATTCCCTATATACAGTCGATCGATCCATTCCCTGTGTACAGTAATTCTGATTTGTCCATTTCCTTGTGCACAGTCATTCTATCTGATCTCTCCATTCCCTGTGTACAGTAGTTCTATCGGATCTCTCCATTCCCTGTGTACAGTAGTTTTCTGATCTCTCCATTCCCTGTGTACAATATTTCTATCTGATCTCCCCATTCCTGTGTACAGTAGTTCTGTCTGATCTGTCCATTCCCTGTGTACAGTAGTTCTATCTGATCTCACCATTCCTCTGTGGACAGTAGTTCTATCTGATCTCTCCATTCCCTGTGTACAGTAGTTATGATCTGTCCATTCCCTGTGTACAGTAGCTCTACCTGAGCTATCCAAACCCCTGTGTAAAGTCGATCTACCTTATCTATCCATTCCCGTATACAGTAGTTCTATTTGATCTGTCCATTCGCTGTGAACAGTCGTTCTACCTGATCTGTCCATTCCCCTGTGCACAGTTGGTCTTCCTTATCTGTCCATTCCCGTATACAGTAGTTCTATTTGATCGGTCCATTCACTGTGTACAGTAGTTCTATCTGATCTTTCCATTCCCTGTGTACAGTAGTTCGATCTGATGTCTCCATTCCCTGTGTACAGTAGTTCTGCCTAATCTGTTAATTCCCTGTGTACAGTATTTCTACCTGATCTATCCATAAACCTGTGTAAAGTCGATCTACCTGATCTGTCCATTCCCGTATACAGTAGTTCTTTTTGATCTGTCCATTCCCTGTGAACAGTAGTTCTACCTGATCTCTCCATTCCCGGTGCACAGTAATTCTATCTGATCTGTCCATTCCCTGTGTACAGTCGTTCTATCTGATCTGTCCATTCCCTGTGTACAGTTGTTCTATCTGATCTCTCCATTCCCTATAAACAGTAGATCTATCCATTCCCTGTGTACAGTAGTTCTCTGATCTCTCCATTCCCTGTGTACAGTAGTTCTCTAATCTCTCCATTCCCCTATGTACAGTCGTTCTATCTGATCTCTCCATTCCCCGTGTACAGTAGTTCTATCTGATCTCTCCATTCCCTGTGTACAGTACTTCTCTGATCTCTCCATTCCCTGTGTCCACTAGATCTATCCATTCCCTGTGCACAGTAATTCTTTCTGATCTGTCCATTCCCGTGTACAATAGTTCTATCTGAGCTGTTCATTCCCTGTATACAGTATTTCTATCTGATCTGTCCATTCCCTGTGTACAGTAGTTCTATCTGATCTCTCCATTCCCTGTGTACAGTAGTTCTATCTGATCTGTCCATTCCCTGTGTACATTAGTTCTATGATCTGTCCGTTCCCTGTGTACAGTAGTTCTATCTGATCTGTCCATTCCTTGTATACAGTGGTTCCATCTGATCTCTCCATTCCCTATATACAGTAGATCTATCCATTCCCTGTGTGCAGTAATTCTGATTTGTCCATTTCTCTGTGTACAGTAGTTCTATCTGATCTCTCCATTCCCTGTTTACAGTAGTTCTCTGATCTCTCCATTCCCTGTGTACAGTAGTTCTCTGATCTCTCCATTCCCCTATGTACAGTCGTTCTATCTGATCTCTCCATTCCCCGTGTACAGTAGTTCTATCTGATCTCGCCATTCCCTGTGTACAGTACTTCTCTGATCTCTCCATTCCCTGTGTCCACTAGATCTATCCATTCCCTGTGTACAGTAATTCTTTCTGATCTGTCCATTCCCGTGTACAATAGTTCTATCTGAGCTGTTCATTCCCTGTATACAGTATTTCTATCTAATCTGTCCATTCTCTGTGTACAGTAGTTCTATCTGATCTGTCCATTCCCTGTGTACATTAGTTCTATGATCTGTCCGTTCCCTGTGTACAGTAGTTCTATCTGATCTGTCCATTCCTTGTATACAGTGGTTCCATCTGATCTCTCCATTCCCTATATACAGTAGATCTATCCATTCCCTGTGTGCAGTAATTCTGATTTGTCCATTCCTCTGTGTACAGTAGTTCTATCTGATCTCTCCATTCCCTGTGTACAGTAGCTCTATCTGATCTGTCCATTCCCCTGTGTACAGTAGTTCTATCTGATCTCTCCATTCCCTGTCTCCAGTAGTTCTCTGATCTCTCCATTCCCTATGTACAGTAGTTCTATCTGATCTCTTCATTCCCTGTGTACAGTATTTCTATCTGATCTCTCCATTCCTGTGTCCAGTAGTTCTGTCTGATCTATCCAATCCCTGTGTAGAGTAGTTCTGTCTGATCTGTCCATTCCCTGAGTACAGTCGTTCTATCTGATCTCACCATTCCCCTGTGTTCCATAATTCTATCTGATCTCTCCATTCCCTGTGTACAGTAGTTCTGATCTGTCCATTCCCTGTGTACAGTAGTTCTATCTGATCTGTCCATTCGCATGTATAGTCATTCTATCTGATCTCTCCATTCCCATGTATAGTCATTCTATCTGATCTCTCCATTCCCTCTGTACAGTAGTTCGATCTGATCTCACCATTCCCTGTATACAGTAGTTCTACCTGATCTGTCCATTCCCTGTGTACAGTAGTTCCATCTGATCTCACCATTCCCTATGTACAGTTGTTCCATCTGATCTGTCCATTCCTGTATACAGTAGATCGATCTGATCTCTCTATTCCCTGTATACAGTAGTTCGACCTGATCTGTCCAGTCCCTGTATGCAGTACTTCTACCTGATCTGTCCATTCCCCGTGTACAGTAGTTCTACCTCAGCAGTCCATTCCCTGTGTACAGTAGTTCTACCTCAGCAGTCCATTCCCTGTGTACAGTAGTTCTATCTGATCTCTCCATTCCGTGTCCAGTAGTTCTATCTGATCTCTCCATTCCCTGTGTACAGTAGTTCTATCTGATCTGTCCGTTCCATGTACAGTAGTTCTATCTGATCTGTCCATTCCCTGTGTACAGTAGTTCTGTGATCTGTCCGTTCCCTGTGTACAATAGTTCTATCTGATCTGTCCATTCCCTGTATACAGTAGTTCGATCTGATCTCTCCATTCCCTATATACAGTAGATCTATCTATTCCGTGTACCGTAATTCTGATTTGTCCATTCCCGTGTACAGTAGTTCTATCTGATCTCTCCATTCCCTGTGTACAGTAGTTCCATCTGATCGCTCCATTCCCGATGTACATTTGTTCCATCTGATCTCTCCATTCCCTGTGTACAGTAGTTCTCTGATCTCTCCATTGACTCGGTACAGTAGATCTATCCATTCCCTGTGTACAGTAATTCTATCTGATCTATCCATTCCGGTGTACAATAGTTCTATCTGAGCTGTTCATTTCATGTGTATAGTATTTCTATCTGATCTGTCCATTCCATGTGTACAGTAGTTCTATCTGATCTGTCCATTCCTGTGTACATTCGTTCTATCTGATATCTCCATTCCCTGTGTACAGTAGTTCCATCTGATCTCTCCATTCCCTATGGACATTTGTTCCATCTGGTTTCTCCATGCCCTGTGTACAATAGTTCGATCTGATCTCTCCATTCCCTGTATACAGTTGTTCCACCTGATCTATCCATTCCCTGTGTACAGTACTTCTATCTGATCTGTCCATTCCCCGTGTACAGTAGTTCTAGCTCAGCAGTCCATTCCCTGTGTACAGTAGTTCTATCTGATCTCTCCATTCCCCATGTACAGTAGGTCTATCTGATCTGTCCATTCCCCTGTGTACAGCAGTTCTATCTGATTTCTCTATTCCCCGTGTACAGCTGTTCTATGTGATCTCTCCATTCCCCGTGTACAGTAGTTCTACCTCAGCAGTCCATTCCCTGTGTACAGTAGTTCTATCTGATTTCTCCATTCCCTGTATACAGTAGTTCCACCTGATCTGTCCATTCCCTGTGTACAGTACTTCTATCTGATCTGTCCATTCCCCGTGTACAGTAGTTCTAGCTCAGCAGTCCATTCCTTGTGTACAGTAGTTCTACCTCAGCAGTCCATTCCCTGTGTACAGTAGTTACATCTCATCTCTCCATTCCCCATGTACAGTAGGTCTATCTGATCTGTCCATTCCCGTGTACAGCAGTTCTATCTGATCTCTCCATTCCCCATGTACAGCAGTTCTATCATGATCTCTCCATTCCCTGTGTACAGTAGTTCTATCTGATCTGTCCGTTCCCCTGTGTACAGTAGTTCTATCTGATCTCTCCATTCCCCGTGTACAGTAGTTCTATCTGACCTGTCCATTCCCTGTGTACAGTAGTTCTCTCTGATCTGTCCGTTCCGTGTACAGTAGTTCTATCTGATCTGTCCATTCCCTGTGTACAGTAGTTCTGTGATCTGTATGTTCCCTGTGTGCAGTAGTTCTATCTGATCTGTCCATTCCCTGTATACAATAGTTCGATCTGATCTCTCCATTCCCTATATGCAGTAGATCTATCCATTCCCTGTGTACAGTAATTCTGATTTGTCCATTCCCCTGTGTACAGTGTTTCTATCTGATCTCTCCATTCCCTGTGTACAGTAGTTCTATCTGATCTGTCCATTCCCTGTGTACAGTAGTTCTATCTGATCTCTCCATTCCCTGTGTACAGTAGTTCTATCTGATCTGTCCGTTCCGTGTACAGTAATTCTATCTGATCTCTCCATTCCCGTGTACAGTAGTTCTATCTGATCTGTCCATTCCCTGTGTACAGTAGTTCTATCTGATCTGTCCATTCCGTGAACAGTTGTTCGATCTGATCTCTCCATTCCCAATGTACAGTAGATCTATCCATTCCCTGTGTACAGTACTTCTATCTGAACTGTCCATTTTCCTGTGTACAGTAGTTCTATCTGAGCTGTCCATTCCCTGTGTACAGTAGTTCTATCTGATCTGTCCGTTCTCCTGTGTACAGTAGTTCTATCTGTTCCGTCTGTTCCCTGTGTACAGTAGTTCTATTTGCTCTGTCCATTTCCTTGTGTACAGTAGATCTATCTGATTTGTCCATTCCCTGTGTACAGCAGTACTATCTGAAATCTCCATTCCCTGTGTACAATAGCTCTATCTGATCTGTCCGTTCCCTGTGTACAGTCGTTCTATCTGATCTGTCCATTCCCGCAGACAGTCGTTCTATCTGATATCTCCATTCCCTGTGTATAGTAGTTCCATCTGATCTCTCCATTCCCTATGTACAGTTGTTCCATCTGATCTCTCCATTCCCTGTGTACAGCAGATCGATCTGGTCTCTCCATTTCCGATGTACAGTACTTCTATCTGATCTGTCCATTCCCCGTGTACAGTAGTTCTACCTCAGCAGTCCATTCCCTGTGTACAGTAGTTCTACATCAGCAGTCCATTCCCTGTGTACAGTTGTTCTATCTGATCTCTCCTTTCCCCATGTACAGTAGGTCTATCTGATCTGTCCATTCCCCTGTGTATAGCAGTTCTATCTGATCTCTCCATTCCCCATGTAAAGCAGTTTTATCTGATCTCTCCATTCCCCATGTACAGTAGTTCTATCTGATCTGTCCATTCCCTGTGTACAGTAGTTCTGTCTGATCTCTCCATTCCCTGTATACAGTAGTTCTATCTGATCTGTCCGTTCCGTGTACAGTAGTTCTATCTGATGTGTCCATTCCCTGTGTACACTAATTCTGATTTGTCCATTCCCCTGTGTACAGTAGTTCTATCTGATCTGTCCATTCCCTGTGTACAGTAGTTCTGTCTGATCTCTCCATTCCCTGTATACAGTAGTTCTATCTGATCTGTCCGTTCCGTGTACAGTAGTTCTATCTGATGTGTCCATTCCCTGTGTACACTAATTCTGATTTGTCCATTCCCCTGTGTACAGTAGTTCTATTTGATCTCTCCATTCCCTGTGTACAGTAGTTCTATCTGATCTCTCCATTCCCTATGTACAGTAGTTCTCTGATCTCTCCATTCCCCTGTGCACAGCAGTTCTATCTGATCTCTCCATTCCCCGTGTACAGTAATTCTGATTTGTCCATTCCCCTGTGTACAGTGTTTCTGTCTGATCTCTCCATTCCCTGTGTACAGTAGTTCTATCTGATCTCTCCATTCCCTGTGTACAGTAGTTCTATCTGATCTGTCCATTCCCGTGTACAGTCGTTCTATTTGATCTGTCCGTTCCGTGTACAGTAGTTCTATCTGATCTCTCCATTCCCATGTACCGTCGTTCTATCTGATCTGTCCATTCCCTGTGTACAGTAGTTCTATCTGATCTGTCCATTCCCGTGTACAGTCGTTCTATCTGATCTGTCCATTCCCTGTGTACAGTAGTTCCATCTGATCCCTCCATTCCCTGTGTACAGTAGTTCGATCTGATCTCTCCATTCCCTATGTACAGTAGTTCTATCTGATCTGTCCATTCCATGTGTACAGTAGTTCTATCTGATCTCTCCATCCCCTGCGAATAGTAGTTCTATCTGATCTGTCCATTCTCTGTGTACAGTAGTTCTGTGATCTGTCTGTTCCCTGCGTACAGTAGTTCTATCTGATCTGCCCATTCCCTGTATACTGTAGTTCGATCTGATCTCTCCATTCCCTATATACAGTAGATCTATCCATTCCCTGTGTACAGTAATTCTGATTTGTCCATTCCCTTGTGTACAGTAGTTCTGATCTCTCCATTCCCTGTGAACAGTAGTTCTATCTGATCTGTCCATTCCCGTGTACAGTAGTTCTATCTGATCTCTCCATTCCCTGTGTACAGTAGTTCTCTGATTGCTCCATTCCTTGTGAACAGTAGTTCTATCTGATCTGTCCATTGCCTGTGTACGGCAGTTCTATCTGATCTCCCCATTCCCCTGTGTACAGTACTTCTATCTGATCTGTCCATTCCCTGTGTACAGTAGTTCTACCTCAGCAGTCTATTCCCTGTGTACAGTAGTTCTACCTCAGCAGTCCATTCCCTGTGTACAGTAGTTCGACCTGATCTCTCCATTCCCCATGTACAGTAGTTCTATCTGATGTCTCCATTCCCCGTGTACAGTAGTTCTATATGATCTGTCCATTACTTGTGTACAGTAGTTCTATCTGATCTCTCCATTCCCTGTGTACAGTAGTTCTATCTGACCTGTCTGTTCCCTGTGTACAGTAGTTCTGTGATCTGTCCGTCCCCTGTGTACAGTTGTTCGATCTGATCTGTCCATTCCCTGTATACAGTAGGTCGATCTGATCTCTCCATTCCCTATATGCAGATCTATCCATTCCCTGTGTATAGTAATTCAGATTTGTCCATTTCCCTGTGTACAGTAGTTCTATCTGATCTCTCCATTCCCGGTGTACAGTAGTTCTATCTGATCTGCCCATTCGCTGTGTACAGTAGTTCTATCTGATCTCCCCATTCCCCTGTGTACAGTAGTTCTATCTGATCTCTCCATTCCCTGTGTACAGTAGTTCTGATCTGTCCATTCCCTGTGTACATTAGTTCCACCTGATCTGTCCATTCCCTGTGTACAGTAGTTCAACTGATCTGTCCATTCCCGTGTACAGTCGTTCTCTCTGATATCTCCATTCCATGTGTATAGTAGTTCCATCTGATCTCTCCATTCCGTATGTACAGTTGTTCCATCCGATCTCTCCATTTCCTGTGTACAGTAGTTCGATCTGATCTCTCCATTCCCTGTATACAGTAGTTCCACCTGATCTGTCCATTCCCTGTGTACAGTACTTCTATCTGATCTGTCCATTCCCCGTGTACAGTAGTTCTATCTGATCTCTCCATTCCCGTGTACAGTCATTCTATCTGATATCTCCATTCCCTGTGTATCGTAGTTCCATCTGATCTCTCCATTCCCTATGTACAGTTGTTCCATCTGATCTCTCCATTCCCTGTGTACAGTAGTTCGATCTGATCTCTCCATTCCCTGTATACAGTAGTTCTGTCTGATCTGTCCATTCCCCTGTGTACAGCAGTTCTAGCTGATCTCTACATTCCCCGTGTGCAGTTGTTGTATCTGATCTGTCCATAACCTGAGTACAGTCGTTCTATCTGATCTGTCCGTTCCCCTCTGTACAGTAGTTCTATCTGAACTGTCCATTCCCCATGTACAGTAGTTCTACCTCATCTGCCTGATCCCTGTGTACAATGGTTCTATCTGATCTGTCCATTCCCCTGTGTACAGTAGATCTATCTTTTCTCTCCATTCCCTGTGTACAGTAATTCTATCTGATCTGTCCATTCCTGTGTACAATAGTTCTCTCTGAGCTGTTCATTCCATGGGTACAGTGTTTCTATCTGATCTGTCCATTCCCTGTGTACAGTAGTTCTATCTGATCTGTCCATTCCCTGTGTACAGTAGTTCTATCTGATCTGTCCATTCCCGTGTACAGTCGTACTATCTGATATCTCCATTCCCTGTGTACAGTAGTTCCAACTGATCTCTCCATTCCCTATGTACATCTTTCCATCTGATCTCTCCATTCCCTGTGTGCAGTAGTTTGATCTGATCTCTCCATTCCCTGTATACAGTAGTTCCACCTGATCTATCCATTCCCTGTGTACAGTAGTTCTATCTGATCTGTCCATTTCCCGTGTGCTCTAGTTCTATCTGATCTGTCTGTTCCCTGTGTACAGTGGTTCTATCTGCTCTGTTCATTCCCCTGTGTACAGTAATTCTATCTGAACTGTCCATTCCCCTGTGTACAGTAGTTCTATCTGAGTTGTCCATTCCCTGTGTACAATAGTTCTATCTGAGCTGTTCATTCCGTGTGTACAGTATTTCTATCTGATCTGTCCATTCCCTGTGTACAGTAGTTCTATCTGCTCTGTCCATTCCCCTGTGTACAGTAATTCTATCTGATCTGTCCATTCCCAGTGTACAGTAGTTCTACCTCAGCAGTCCATTCACTGTGTACAGTAGTTCTACATCAGCAGTCCATTCCCTGTGTACAGTAGAATATCTGATCTCTCCATTCCCCATGTACAGTCGGTCTATCTGATCTGTCCATTCTTCTGTGTACAGCAGTTCTATCTGATCTCTCCATTCCCCGTGTGCAGCAGTTCTATCTGATCTCTCCATTCCCAGTGTACAGTAGTTCTGTCTGATCTGTCCGTTCTGTGTACTGTAGTTCTATCTGATCTGTCCATTCCTTGTGTACAGTAGTTCTTGATCTGTCCGTTCCCTGTGCACAGTAGTTCCATCTGATCAGTCCATTCCCTGTATACAGTAGTTCGATCTTATCTCTCCATTCCCTAAATACAGTAGATCTATCCATTCCCTGTGTACAGTAATTCTGATTTGTCCATTCCCCTGTGTACTGTAGTTCTATCTGATCTCTCCATTCACTGTGTACAGAAGTTCCATCTGATCTCTCCATTCACTATGTACAGTAGTTCCATCTGATCTCTCCATTCCCGATGGACATTTGTTCCATCTGATCTCTCCATTCCCTGTATACAGTAGTTCTATCTGATCTCTCCATTCCCTGTGTACAGTAGTTCTCTGATCTCTCCATTTCCTCTGTACAGTAGTTCTATCTGATCTCGCCATTCCCTGTGTCCAGTATTTCTATCTGATCTCTCCATTCTAGTGGACAGTAGTTCTGTCTGATCTGTCCATTCCCTGTGTACAGTAGTTCTTTCTGATCTGTCCATTCCCCTGTGTACAGTGGTTCTGTCTGTTCTGTCCATTCCTTGTGTACAGTAGTTCTTTCTGATCTGTCCATTCCCCTGTGTACAGTAGTTCTAACTGATCTCTCCATTCCCTGTGTACAGTAGTTCTATCTGAACTCTCCATTCCCGTGTACAGTAGTACTATCTGAATTCTCCATTCCCCGTGTACAGTAGTTCTATCTGATCTGTCCATTCCCTGTACAGTAGTTCTATCTGATCTCTCCATTCCCCGAGCACAGTAGTTCTATCTGATCTGTCCATTCCCGTGTACAATAGTTCTATCTGAGCTGTTCATTCCATGTGTATAGTATTTCTATCTGATCTGTCCATTCCCTGTGTACAGTAGTTCTATCTGATCTGTCCATTCCCTGTGTACAGTAGTTCTATCTGATCTGTCCATTCCCGTGTGCAGTCGTTCTATCTGATATCTCCATTCCCTGTGTATAGTAGTTCCATCTGATCTCTCCATTCCCTATGGACATTTGTTCCATCTGATCTCTCCATTCCCTGTGTACAGTAGTTCTATCTGAACTCTCCATTCCCGTGTACAGTAGTTCTATCTGATCTCTCCATTCCCTGTGTACAGTAGTTCTTTCTGATCTGTCCATTCCCCTGTGTACAGTGGTTCTGTCTGTTCTGTCCATTCCCTGTGTACAGTAGTTCTTTCTGATCTGTCCATTCCCCTGTGTACAGTAGTTCTATCTGATCTCTCCATTCCCTGTGTACAGTAGTTCTATCTGAACTCTCCATTCCCGTGTGCAGTAGTTCGATCTGATCTCTCCATTTGCCGTGTACAGTAATTTTGTCTGATCTGTCCATTCCCGTGTACAGTAGTTCTGTCTGATCTGTCCATTCCCTGTGTACAGTAGTTCTACCTGATCTGTCCATTCCATGCGTACAGTAGTTCTACCTCAGCAGTCCATTCCCTGTGTACAGTAGTTCTATCTGATCTCTCCATTCCCCATGTACAGTAGGTCTATCTGATCTGTCCATTCCACTTTGTACAGCAGTTCGATCTGATCTCTCCATTTGCCGTGTACAGTAGTTCTATCTGATCTGTCCATTCCCTGTGTACAGTAGTTCTATCTGCTCTGTCCTTTCCCGTCTACAGTAGTTCTATCTGATCTGCCCATTCTGTGTACAGTAGTTCTCTGATCTGTCCGTTCCCTGTGTACAGTAGTTCTTTCTGATCTGTCCATTCCCTGTACAGTAGTTCTATCTGATCTCTCCATTCCCTGAGCACAGTAGTTCTATCTGATCTGTCCATTCCCGTGTACAATAGTTCTATCTGAGCTGTTCATTCCATGTGTATAGTATTTCTATCTGATCTGTCCATTCCCTGTGTACAGTAGTTCTAACTGATCTGTCCATTCCCTGTGTACAGTAGTTCTATCTGATCTGTCCATTCCCGTGTGCAGTCGTTCTATCTGATATCTCCATTCCCTGTGTATAGTAGTTCCATCTGATCTCTCCATTCCCTATGGACATTTGTTCCATCTGATCTCTCCATTCCCTGTGTACAGTAGTTCTATCTGAACTCTCCATTCCCGTGTACAGTAGTTCTATCTGATCTCTCCATTCCCCGTGTACAGTAGTTCTATCTGACCTGTCCATTCCTTGTGTACAGTAGTTCAATCTGATCTCTCCATTCCCAGGGTACAGTAGTTCGATCTGAACTCTCCATTCCCTGTACAGTAGTTCTATCTGATCTCTCCATTCCCCGTGTACAGTAGTTCTATCGGATCTGTCCATTCCTTGCGTACAGCAGTTCTATCTGGTCTGTCCATTCCCTGTGTACAGTAGTTCTATCTGATCTGTCCGTTCCGTGTGCAGTAGTTCTATCTGATCTGTCCATTCCATGTGTACAGTAGTTCTATCTGATCTCTCCATTCCCTGTGTACAGTAGTTCTGATCTGTCCATTCCCTGTGTACTGTAGTTCTAACTGATCTGTCCATTCCCTGTGTACAGTAGTTCTATCTGATCTCTCCATTCCCTGTGTACAGTAGTTCTATCTGATCTGTCCATTCCCTTGTGTACAGTCGTTCTATCTGAACTCTCCATTCCCGTGTACAGTAGTTCTATCTGATCTCTCCATTCCCCGTGGACAGTAGTTCTATCTGATCTGTCCATTCCTTGTGTACAGTAGTTCGATCTGATCTCTCCATTCCCTGCGTACAGTAGTTCTGTGATCTGTCCATTCCCTGTGTACAGTAGTTCTATCTGATCTGTCCATTCCCTGTGTACAGTCATTCTATCTGATCTGTCCGTTCCCCTGTGTACAGGTGTTCTATCTGATCTCTCCATTCCTCGTGTACAGTAGTTCTATCTGATCTGTCCATTCCCTGTGTACAGTAGTTCTATCTGATCTGTCCGTTTCCTGTGTACAGTAGTTCTATCTGATCTGTCCATTCCCTTGTGTACAGTAGTTCTATCTGAACTCTCCATTCCCGTGTACAGTAGTTCTATCTGATCTCTCCATTCCCCGTGTACAGTAGTTCTGTGATCTGTCCATTTCCTGTGTACAGTAGTTCTATCTGATCTGTCTATTCCCCGTGTACAGTAGTTCTATCTGATCTGTCCGTTCCCCTGTGTACAGTAGTTCTATCTGATCTGTCCGTTCCGTGTACAGTAGTTCTATCTGATCTGTCCATTCCCTGTGTACAGTACTTCTGTGATCTGTATGTTCCCTGTGTGCAGTCGTTCAATCTGATCTGTCCATTCCCTGAATACAATAGTTCGATCTGATCTCTCCATTCCCTATATGCAGTAGATCTATCCATTCACTGTGTACAGTAATTCTGATTTGTCCATTCCCCTGTGTACAGTAGTTCTATCTGATCTCTCCATTCCCTGTGTTCAGTAGTTCTATCTGATCTGTCCGTTCCGTGTACAGTAGTTCTATCTGATCTCACCATTCCCCTGTGTACAGTAGTTCTATCTGATCTCTCCATTCCCTGTGTACAGTAGTTCTGATTTGTCCATTCCCTGTGTACTGTAGTTCTAACCGATCTGTCCATTCCCTGTGTACAGTAGTTCTATCTGATCTGTCCATTCACTGTGTACAGTAGTTCTATCTGATCTGTCCATTCCCTTGTGTACAGTCGTTCTATCTGAACTCTCCATTCCCGTGTACAGTAGTTCTATCTGATCTCTCCATTCCCCGTGGACAGTAGTTCTATCTGATCTGTCCATTCCTTGTGTACAGTAGTTCGATCTGATCTCTCCATTCCCTGTGTACAGTAGTTCTGTGATCTGTCCATTCCCTGTGTACAGTCGTTCTATCTGATATCTCCATTCCCTGTGTATAGTAGTTCCATCTGATCTCTCCATTCCCTATGGACATTTGTTCCATCTGATCTCTCCATTCCCTGTGTACAGTAGTTCTATCTGAACTCTCCATTCCCGTGTACAGTAGTTCTATCTGATCTCTCCATTCCCCGTGTACAGTAGTTCTATCTGACCTGTCCATTCCTTGTGTACAGTAGTTCAATCTGATCTCTCCATTCACAGGGTACAGTAGTTCGATCTGATCTCTCCATTCCCCATGTACAGTAGTTCTATCGGATCTGTCCATTCCTTGCGTACAGCAGTTCTATCTGGTCTCTCCATTCCCTGTGTACAGTAGTTCTATCTGATCTGTCCGTTCCGTGTGCAGTAGTTCTATCTGATCTGTCCATTCCATGTGTACAGTAGTTCTATCTGATCTCTCCATTCCCTGTGTACAGTAGTTCTGATCTGTCCATTCCCTGTGTACTGTAGATTCTAACTGATCTGTCCATTCCCTGTGTACAGTAGTTCTATCTGATCTCTCCATTCCCTGTGTACAGTAGTTCTATCTGATCTGTCCATTCCCTTGTGTACAGTCGTTCTATCTGAACTCTCCATTCCCGTGTACAGTAGTTCTATCTGATCTCTCCATTCCCCGTGGACAGTAGTTCTATCTGATCTGTCCATTTCTTGTGTACAGTAGTTCGATCTGATCTCTCCATTCCCTGTGTACAGTAGTTCTGTGATCTGTCCATTCCCTGTGTACAGTAGTTCTATCTGATCTGTCCATTCCCTGTGTACAGTCGTTCTATCTGATCTGTCCGTTCCCCTGTGTACAGGTGTTCTATCTGATCTCTCCATTCCCCGTGTACAGTAGTTCTATCTGATCTGTCCATTCCCTGTGTACAGTAGTTCTATCTGATCTGTCCATTTCCTGTGTACAGTAGTTCTATCTGATCTGTCCATTCCCTTGTGTACAGTAGTTCTATCTGAACTCTCCATTCCCGTGTACAGTAGTTCTATCTGATCTCTCCATTCCCCGTGTACAGTAGTTCTGTGATCTGTCGATTTCCTGTGTACAGTAATTCTATCTGATCTGTCCATTCCCTGTGTACAGTAGTTCTGTGATCTGTATGTTCCCTGTGTGCAGTCGTTCTATCTGATCTGTCTATTCCCTGATTACAATAGTTCGATCTGATCTCTCCATTCCCTATATGCAGTAGATCTATTCATTCCCTGTGTACAGTAATTCTGATTTGTCCATTCCCCTGTGTACAGTAGTTCTATCTGATCTCTCCATTCCCTGTGTACAGTAGTTCTTTCTGATCTGTCCATTCCCTGTGTACAGTAGTTCTATCTGATCTCTCCATTCCCTGTGTTCAGTAGTTCTATCTGATCTGTCCATTCCCTGTGTACAGTAGTTCTATCTGATCTGTCCATTCCCTTGTGTATAGTCGTTCTATCTGAACTCTCCATTCCCGTGTACAGTAGTTCTATCTGATCTCTCCATTCCCCGTGGACAGTAGTTCTACCTGATCTGTCCATTCCTTGTGTACAGTAGTTCGATCTGATCTCTCCATTCCCTGTGTACAGTAGTTCTGTGATCTGTCCATTCCCTGTGTACAATAGTTCTATCTGATCTGTCCATTCACTGTGTACAGTCGTTCTATCTGATCTGTCCGTTCCCCTGTGTACAGGTATTCTATCTGATCTCTCCATTCCCCGTGTACAGTAGTTCTATCTGATCTGTCCATTCCCTGTGTACAGTAGTTCTATCTGATCTCTCCATTCCCTGTGTTCAGTAGTTCTATCTGATCTGTCCATTCCCTGTGTACAGTAGTTCTATCTGATCTGTCCATTCCCTTGTGTACAGTCGTTCTATCTGAACTCTCCATTCCCGTGTACAGTAGTTCTATCTGATCTCTCCATTCCCCGTGGACAGTAGTTCTACCTGATCTGTCCATTCCATGTGTACAGTAGTTCGATCTGAACTCTCCATTCCCTGTGCACAGTAGTTCTGTGATCTGTCCATTCCCTGTGTACAATAGTTCTATCTGATCTGTCCATTCCCTGTGTACAGTCGTTCTATCTGATCTGTCCGTTCCCCTGTTTACAGGTGTTCTATCTGATCTCTCCATTCCCCGTGTACCGTAGTTCTATCTGATCTGTCCATTCCCTGTGTACAGTAGTTCTATCTGATCTGTCCATTTCCAGTGTACAGTAGTTCTATCTGATCTGTCCATTCCCTTGTGTACAGTAGTTCTATCTGATCTGTCCATTCCCTTGTGTACAGTAGTTCTATCTGAACTCTCCATTGCCGTGTACAGTAGTTCTATCTGATCTCTCCATTCCCCGTGTACAGTAGTTCTGTGATCTGTCGATTTCCTGTGTACAGTAGTTCTATCTGATCTGTCTATTCCCTGTGTACAGTGGTTCTATCTGATCTGTCCATTCCCCTGTGTACAGTAGTTCTATCTGATCTGTCCGTTCCGTGTACAGTAGTTCTATCTGATCTGTCCATTCCCTGTGTACAGTAGTTCAGTGATCTGTATGTTCCCTGTGTGCAGTCGTTCTATCTGATCTGTCTTTTCCCTGAATACAATAGTTCGATCTGATCTCTCCATTCCCTATATGCAGTAGATCTATCCATTCCCTGTGTACAGTAATTCTGATTTGTCCATTCCCCTGTGTACAGTAGTTCTATCTGATCTCTCCATTCCCTGTGTACAGTAGTTCTTTCTGATCTGTCCATTCCCTGTGTACAGTAGTTCTATCTGATCTCTCCATTCCCTGTGTTCAGTAGTTCTATCTGATCTGTCCATTCCCTGTGTACAGTAGTTCTATCTGATCTGTCCATTCCCTTGTGTACAGTCGTTCTATCTGAACTCTCCATTCCCGTGTACAGTAGTTCTATCTGATCTCTCCATTCCCCGTGGACAGTAGTTCTACCTGATCTGTCCATTCCTTGTGTACAGTAGTTCGATCTGATCTCTCCATTCCCTGTGTGCAGTAGTTCTGTGATCTGTCCATTCCCTGTGTACAATAGTTCTATCTGATCTGTCCATTCCCTGTGTACAGTCGTTCTATCTGATCTGTCCGTTCCCCTGTGTACAGGTGTTCTATCTGATCTCTCCATTCACCGTGTACAGTAGTTCTATCTGATCTGTCCATTCCCTGTGTACAGTAGTTCTATCTGATCTGTCCATTTCCAGTGTACAGTAGTTCTATCTGATCTGTCCATTCCCTTGTGTACAGTAGTTCTATCTGAACTCTCCATTCCCGTGTACAGTAGTTCTATCTGATCACTCCATTCCCCGTGTACAGTAGTTCTGTGATCTGTCCATTTCCTATGTACAGTAGTTCTATCTGATCTGTCCATTTCCTGTGTACAGTAGTACTATCTGATCTGTCCATTCCCTGGTGTACAGTAGTTCTATCTGAACTCTCCATTCCTGTGTACAGTAGTTCTATCTGATCTCTCCATTCCCTGTGTACAGTAGTTCTGTGATCTGTATGTTCCCTGTGTGCAGTCGTTCTATCTGATCTGTCCATTCGCTAAATACAATAGTTCAATCTGATCTCTCCATTCCCTATATGCAGTAGATCTATCCATTCCATGTGTACAGTAATTCTGATTTGTCCATTCCCCTGTGTACAGTAGTTCTATCTTATCTCTCCATTCCCTGTGTACAGTAGTTCTTTCTGATCTGTCCATTCCCTGTGTACAGTAGTTCTATCTGATCTCTCCATTCCCTGTGTTCAGTAGTTCTATCTGATCTGTCCATTCCGTGTACAGTAGTTCTATCTGATCTCACCATTCCCCTGTGTACAGTAGTTCTATCTGATCTCTCCATTTCCTGTGTACAGTCGTTCTGATCTGTCCATTCCCTGTGTACAGTAGTTCTATCTAATCTGTCCATTCCCTGTGTACAGTAGTTCTATCTGATCTGTTCATTCCCTTGTGTACAGTCGTTCTATCTGAACTCTCCATTCCCGTGTACAGTAGTTCTATCTGATCTCTCCATTCCCCGTGGACAGTAGTTCTATCTGATCTCTCCATTCCTTGTGTACAGTAGTTCGATCTGATCTCTCCATTCCCTGTGTACAGTAGTTCTGTGATCTGTCCATTCCCTGTGTACAGTAGTTCTATCTGATCTGTCCATTCCCTGTGTACAGTCGTTCTATCTGATCTGTCCGTTCCCCTGTGTACAGGTGTTCTATCTGATCTCTCCATTCCCCGTGTACAGTAGTTCTATCTGATCTGTCCATTCCCTGTGTACAATAGTCCTATCTGATCTGTCCATTTCCTGTGTACAGTAGTTCTATCTGATCTGTCCATTCCCTTGTGTACAGTAGTTCTATCTGAACTCTCCATTCCCGTGTACAGTAGTTCTATCTGATCTCTCCATTCCCCGTGTACAGTAGTTCTGTGATCTATCCATTCCCTGTGTACAGTAGTTCTATCTGATCTGTCCGTTCCCCTGTGTACAGTAGTTCTATCTGATCTGTCCATTCCCTGTGTACAGTAGTTCTATTTGATCTGTCCATTCCCTGTGTACAGTAGTTCTGTGATCTGTATGTTCCCTGTGTGCAGTCGTTCCATCTGATCTGTCCATTCCCTGAATACAATAGTTCGATCTGATCTCTCCATTCCCTGTATGCAGTAGATCTATCCATTCCCTGTGTACAGTAATTCTGATCTGTCCATTCCCTGTGTACAGTAGTTCTATCTGATCTCTCCATTCCCCGTGTACAGTAGTTCTGTGATCTGTCCATTTCCTGTGTACAGTAGTTCTATCTGATCTGTCTATTCCCTGTGTACAGTAGTTCTATCTGATCTGTCCGTTCCCCTGTGTACAGTAGTTCTATCTAATCTGTCCATTCCCTGTGTACAGTAGTTCTATCTGATCTGTCCGTTCCGTGTACAGTAGTTCTATCTGATCTGTCCATTCCCTGTGTACAGTAGTTCTGTGATCTGTATGTTCCCTGTGTGCAGTCGTTCTATCTGATCTGTCCATTTGCTGAATACAATAGTTCAATCTGATCTCTCCATTCCCTATATGCAGTAGATCTATCCATTCCATGTGTACAGTAATTCTGATTTGTCCATTCCCTGTCCACAGCAGTTCTAACTGAAATCTCCATTCCCTGTGTACAGTAGTTCTATCTGATCTGTCCATTCCCTGTGTACAGTCGTTCTATCTGATCTGTCCGTTCCCGTGTACAGTAGTTCTATCTGATATCTCCATTCCCCGTATACTGTAGTTCTATCTGATATCTCCATTCACTCTGTGCAGTAGTTCTATCTGATCTGTCCATTCCCCATGTACAGTAGTTCCTCATCTGTTTGAACACCCGTGTACAATAGTTCTATCTGATCTGTCCATTCCCCTGTGTACAGTCGTTCTATCTGATCTGTCTGTTCCCTGTGGACAGTAGTTCTATTTGCTCTGTCCTTTCCCCTGTGTACAGTAGATCTATCTGATCTGTCCATTCCATGTGTACAGCAGTTCTATCTGAAATCTCCATTCCCTGTGTACAGTAGTTCTATCTGATCTGTCCATTCCCTGTGTACAGTCATTCTAGCTGATCTCTCCATTCCATATGTACAGTAGTTCTATCTGGTCTGTCCATTCCCGTGTACAGTATTACTATATGATCTCTCCATTCCCTGTGTACAGTAGTTCTCTGATCTCTCCATTCCCTGTGTACAGTAGTTCTATCTGATCTCTCCATTCCCTGTGTACAGTATTTCTATCTGATCTCTCCATTCCTGTGCACTGTAGTTCTGTCTGATCTGTCCATTCCCTGTGTACAGTAGTTCTATCTGATCTGTCCATTCCCTGTGTACAGTAGTTCTATCTGATCTGTTCATTCCCTTGTGTACAGTTGTTCTATCTGTACTCTCCATTCCCGTGTACAGTAGTTCTATCTGATCTGTCCATTCCCTGTGTACAGTAGTTCTATCTGATCTGTCCATTCCGTGAACAGTTGTTCGATCTGATCTCTCCATTCCCAATGTACAGTAGATCTATCCATTCCCTGTGTACAGTACTTCTATCTGAACTGTCCATTTTCCTGTGTACAGTAGTTCTATCTGATCTGTCCGTTCCCCTGTGTACAGGTGTTCTATCTGATCTCTCCATTCCCCGTGTACAGTAGTTCTATCTGATCTCTCCATTCCTGTGCACTGTAGTTCTGTCTGATCTGTCCATTCCCTGTGTACAGTAGTTCTATCTGATCTGTCTATTCCCTGTGTACAGTAGTTCTATCTGATCTGTCCGTTCCCCTGTGTACAGTAGTTCTACCTGATCTGGCCATTCCCCGTGTACAGTAGTTCTATCTGATCTCACCATTCCTCTGTGCACAGTAGTTCAATCTGATCTCGCGATTCTCTGTGTACAGTAGTTCTGATCTGTCCATTCCCTATGTACAGTACTTCTATCTGATCTGTCCATTCCATGTGTACAGTAGTTCTACCTCAGCAGTCCATTCCCTGTGTACAGTAGTTCTATCTGATCTCTCCATTCCCCATGTACAGCAGGTCTATCTGATCTGTCCATTCCACTTTGTGCAGCAGTTCTATCTGATCTCTCCATTTGCCGTGTACAGTAGTTCTATCTGATCTGTCTGTTCCCTGTGTACAGTAGTTCTATCTGCTCTGTCCTTTCCCGTCTACAGTAGTTCTATCTGATCTGCCCATTCTGTGTACTGTAGTTCTCTGATCTATCCGTTCCCTGTGTACAGTAGTTCTATCTGATCTCTCCATTCCCTATGTACAGTAGATATATCCATTCCCTGTGTACAGTAATTCTATCTGAACTGTCCATTTCCCTGTGTACAGTAGTTCTATGAGCTGTCCATTCCCTGTGTACAGTAATTCTATCTGATCTGTCCGTTCCCCTGTGTACAATAGTTCTATCTGAGCTGTTCATTCCCTGTCTACAGTATTTCTATCTGATCTGTCCATTCCTGTGTACAGTCGTTCTATCTGATCTCTCCATTCTGTAAATAGTAGTTCCATCTGATCTCTCCATTCCCTATGTACAGTAGTTCCATCTGATCTCTCCATTCCCGGTGTACAGTAGTTCTATCTGATCTGTCCATTCCCTGTGCACAGTAGTTCTATCTGATCTGTCAATTCCCGTGTACAGTAGTTAGCTGATCTCTCCATTCACTGTGTACAGTAGTTCTATCTGATCTGTCCATTCCCTGTGCACAGTAGTTCTATCTGATCTGTCAATTCCCGTGTACAGTAGTTAGCTGATCTGTCCATTCCTTGTGTACAGTCGTTCGCTCTGGTCTCTCCATTCCCTGTGCACAGTAGTTCTATCTGACCTGGCCATTCCCGGTGTACAGTAGTGCTATTTGACCTGTCCATTCCACGTGTACAGTGGTTCTATCTTATCTGTCCGTTCCCTGTGTACAGTAGTTCTATCTGATGTCTCCATTCCCTATGTACAGTAGATCTATCCATTCCGTTACAGTAATTCTATCTGAACTGTCCACTCCCGTGTACAGCAGTTCTATCTGAGCTGTCCATTCCCTGTGTACAGTAGTTCTATCTGATCTGTCCGTTCCCCTGTGTACAATAGTTCTATCTGAGCTGTTCATTCCGTGTACAGTATTTCTATCTGATCTGTCCATTTCCGTGTACAGTCGTTCTATCTGATCTTTCCATTCCGTGTATAGTAGTTCCATCTGATCTGTCCATTCCCTATGTCCAGTTGTTCCATCTGATCGCTCCATTCCCTGTGTACAGTAGTTCTGTCTGATCTGTCCATTCCCTGTGTATAGTAGTTCTATCTGATCTCACCATTCCCCTGTGTACAGTAGTTCTATCTGATCACTCCCTTCCCCGTGTACAGTAGTTCTACCTCAGCTGTCCATTCCCCTGTGTACAACAGTTCTATCTGATCTCTCCATTCCCCGTGTACAGTAGTTCGATCTGATCTGTCCATTCCCTATGTACTGTAGTTCTATCTGATCTGTCCATTCCCTGTGTACAGTAGTTCTGTCTGATCTCTCCATTCCCTATGTACAGTAGATCTATCCATTCCCTGTGTACAGTAATTATGATTTGCCCATTCCTGTGTACAGTAGTTCTATCTGATCTGTCCATTCCCTGTGTACAGTAGTTCTATCTGATCTTTCCATTCCCTGTGTACAGTATTTCTATCTTGTCTCTCCATTCCTGTGTACAGTAGTTCTGTCTGATCTGTCCATTCTCCTGTGTACAGTAGCTCTATCTGCTCTCTCCATTCCCTGTATACAGTAGTTCTCTGTTCTCTCCATTCCCTGTGTACAGTAGTTCTATCTGATCTGTCCATTTCCTGTGTACAGTAGTTCTACCTGATCTGTCCATTCCCTGTGTACAGTACTTCTATATGATCTGTCCATTCCCCGTGTACAGTAGTTCTACCTCAGCAGTCCATTCCATGTGTACATTAGTTCTACATCAGCAGTCCATTCCATGTGTACAGTAGTTCTACCTCAGCAGTCCATTCCCTGTGTACAGTAGTTCTATCTGATCTCTCCATTCCCCATGTACAGTAGGTCTATCTGATCTGTCCATTCCCCTGTGTACAGCAGTTCTATCTGATCTCTCCATTCCCTGTGTACAGTAGTTCTATCTGATCTGTCCCTTCCCCTGTGTACAATAGTTCTATCTGAGCTGTTCATTCCGTGTACAGTATTTCTATCTGATCTGTCCATTTCCGTGTACAGTCGTTCTATCTGATCTTTCCATTCCGTGTATAGTAGTTCCATCTGATCTGTCCATTCCCTATGTCCAGTTGTTCCATCTGATCTCTCCATTCCCTGTGTACAGTAGTTCTGTCTGATCTGTCCATTCCCTGTGTATAGTAGTTCTATCTGATCTCACCATTCCCCTGTGTACAGTAGTTCTATCTGATCACTCCCTTCCCCGTGTACAGTAGTTCTACCTCAGCTATCCATTCCCCTGTGTACAACAGTTCTATCTGATCTCTCCATTCCCCGTGTACAGTAGTTCGATCTGATCTGTCCATTCCCTATGTACTGTAGTTCTATCTGATCTGTCCATTCCCTGTGTACAGTAGTTCTGTCTGATCTCTCCATTCCCTATGTACAGTAGATCTATCCATTCCCTGTGTACAGTAATTCTGATTTGCCCATTCCTGTGTACAGTAGTTCTATCTGATCTGTCCATTCCCTGTGTACAGTAGTTCCATCTGATCTGTCCATTCCCTGTGTACAGTAGTTCTCTGATCTCTCCATTCCCTGTGTATAGTAGTTCTATCTGATCTTTCCTTTCCCTGTGTACAGTATTTCTATCTTGTCTCTCCATTCCTGTGTACAGTAGTTCTGTCTGATCTGTCCATTCTCCTGTGTACAGTAGCTCTATCTGCTCTCTCCATTCCCTGTATACAGTAGTTCTCTGTTCTCTCCATTCCCTGTGTACAGTAGTTCTATCTGATCTGTCCATTTCCTGTGTACAGTAGTTCTACCTGATCTGTCCATTCCCTGTGTACAGTACTTCTATATGATCTGTCCATTCCCCGTGTACAGTAGTTCTACCTCAGCAGTCCATTCCATGTGTACATTCGTTCTACATCAGCAGTCCATTCCATGTGTACAGTAGTTCTACCTCAGCAGTCCATTCCCTGTGTACAGTAGTTCTATCTGATCTCTCCATTCCCCATGTACAGTAGGTCTATCTGATCTGTCCATTCCCCTGTGTACAGCAGTTCTATCTGATCTCTCCATTCCCTGTGTACAGTAGTTCTATCTGATCTGTCCCTTCCCGTGTACAGTAGTTCTATCTGATCTGTCCATTCCCTGTGTACAGTAGTTCTCTGATCTGTCTGTTCCCTGTGTACAGTAGTTCTATCTGTTCTGTCCATTACCCAGTGTACAGTAGTTCTACCTGATCTCTCCATTCCCTGCATACAGTAGTTCTATCTGATCTGTCCATTCCCTTTGTACAGTTGTTCTATCTGATCTCTCCATTCCCGTGCGCAATAGTTCTATCTGATCTGTCCATTCCCCTGTACGCAGCAGTTCTAACTGAAATCTCCATTCCCTGTGTACAGTAGTTCTATCTAATCTCTCCAATCCCTGTGTGCAGTAGTTCTATCTGATCAGTCCATTCCCCATGTACAGTAGTTCTACCTCATCTGTCCATTCCTTGTGTACAGTAGTTCTATCTGATTTTCCATTCCCGTGTACAGTCGTTCGATCGGATCTGTCTGTTGCCTATGTACAGTAGTTCTATCTAATCTCTCCAATCCCTGTGTGCAGTAGTTCTATCTGATCAGTCCATTACCCAGTGTACATTAGTTCTATCTGATCTCTCCATTCCCCGTCTACAGTAGTTCAATCTGATCTGTTCATTCCCTGTGTACAGTCGTTCTATCTAATTTGTCCGTTCCCCTGTGTACAGTAGTTCTATCTGCTCTGTCCATTCCCGTGTACAGTACATCTATCTGATCTGTCCATTACATGTGTACAGCAGTTCTATCTGAAATCTCCATTCCCTGTGTACAGTAGTTCTATCAGATCTGTCCATTCGCTGTTTACAGCAGTTCTATCTGATCTCTCCATTTCTTGTGTACAGTAGTTCTCTGATCTCTCCTTTCCCTCTGTACAATAGATCGATCCATTCCCTGTGTACAGTAATTCTATCTGATCTGTCCATTCACGTGTACAATAGTTCTATCTGATATGTCCATTTCCAGTGTACAGTAGTTCTATCTGAACTGTCCATTCCCTGTGTACAGTAGTTCTATGTGCTCTGTCCATTCCGTGTACAGTCGTTCTATCTGATCTGACCATTCCCTGTGTACAGTAGTTCTTTGATCTGTCCGTTCCCTGTGTACAGTAGTTCTATCTGATCTCTCCATTCCGTGTATAGTAGTTCCATCTGATCTCTCCATTCACTATGTACAGTTGTTCCATCTGATCTCTCCATTCCCTGTGTACAGTAGTTCTATCTGATCTCTCCATTCCCTGTATACAGTTCTACCTGATCTGTCCATTCCCTGTGTACAGTAGTTCTATCTGATCTCTCCATTCCCTATGTACAGTAGATCTATCTATTCCCTGTGTACAGTAATTCTAACAGAACTGTCCATTCCCCTGTGTACAGTAGTTCTATCTGATCTGTCCATTCCATGTGTACAGCAGTTCTATCTGAAATCTCCATTCCCTGTGTACAGTAGTTCTATCAGATCTGTCCATTCCCTGTGTACAGTAGTTCTATCTGATCTCTCCATTTCCTGTGTACAGTAGTTCTCTGATCTCTCCTTTCCCTCTGTACAATAGATCGATCCATTCCCTGTGTACAGTAATTCTATCTGATCTGTCCATTCACGTGTACAATAGTTCTATCTGAGCTGTTCATTCCCTGTGTACAGTCTTTCTATCTGATCGGTCCATTCCCTGTGTACAGTAGTTCTATCTGATATGTCCATTTCCAGTGTACAGTAGTTCTATCTGATCTGTCCATTCCCATGTACAGTCGTTCTATCTGATCTCTCCATTCCCTGTGTACAGTAGTTCCATCTGATCTCTCCATTCCCTATGTACATTTGTTCCATCTGATCTCTCCATTCCCTGTGTACAGTAGTTCTCTGATCTCTCCATTCCCGTGTACAGCAGTTCTATCTGATCTCTCCATTCCCCGTGTATAGTAGTTCTATTTGATCTGTACATTCCCTGTGTACAGTAGTTCTATGTGCTCTGTCCATTCCGTGTACAGTCGTTCTATCTGATCTGACCATTCCCTGTGTACAGTAGTTTTTTGATCTGTCCTTTCCCTGTGTACAGTAGTTCTATCTGATCTCTCCATTCCGTGTATAGTAGTTCCATCTGATCTCGCCATTCACTATGTACAGTTGTTCCATCTGATCTCTCCATTCCCTGTGTACAGTTCTACCTGATCTGTCCATTCCCTGTGTACAGTAGTTCTATCTAATCTCTCCATTCCCTATGTACAGTAGATCTATCCATTCCCTGTGTACAGTAATTCTAACAGAACTGTCCATTCCCCTGTGTACAGTAGTTCTATCTGATCTGTCCATTCCATGTGTACAGCAGTTCTATCTGAAATCTCCATTCCGTGTATAGTAGTTCCATCTGATCTCTCCATTCACTATGTACAGTTGTTCCATCTGATCTCTCCATTCCCATGTACAGTCGTTCTATCTGATCTGTCCATTCCCTGTGTACAGTAGTTCCATCTGATCCCTCCATTCCCTGTGTACAGTAGTTCGATCTGATCTCTCCATTCCCTATGTACAGTAGTTCTATCTGATCTGTCCATTCCCTTATGTACAGTAGTTCTATCTGATCTCTCCATTCCCGTGTACAGTAGTTCTATCTGATCTCCCCATTCCCCATGTACAGTAGTTCTATCTGATCTGTCCGTTCCGTGTACAGTAGTTCTATCTGATCTGTCCGTTCCGTGTACAGTAGTTCTATCTGATCTGTCCATTCCCTGTATACAGTAGTTCGATCTGATTTCTCCATTCCCTATATACAGTATATCTATCCATTCCCTGTGTACAGTAATTCTGATTTGCCTATTCCCGTGTACAGTAGTTCTATCTGATCTGTCCATTCCCTGTGTACAGTAGTTCTATCTGATCTGTCCATTCCCCTGTGTACAGTAGTTCTATCTGATCTCTCCATTCCCTGTGTACAGTAGTTCTCTGATCTCTCCATTCCCTGTATACAGTAGTTCTATCTGATCTCTCCATTCCCTATATGCAGATCTATCCATTCCCTGTGAACAGTAATTCTGATTTGTCCATCCCCCTGTGTACAGTAGTTCTATCTGATCTCTCCATTCCCCGTGTACAGTAGTTCGATCTGATCTGTCCTTTCCCTGTGTACAGTAGTTCTATCTGATCTCTCCATTCCGTGTATAGTAGTTCCATCTGATCTCGCCATTCACTATGTACAGTTGTTCCATCTGATCTCTCCATTCCCTGTGTACAGTTCTACCTGATCTGTCCATTCCCTGTGTACAGTAGTTCTATCTAATCTCTCCATTCCCTATGTACAGTAGATCTATCCATTCCCTGTGTACAGTAATTCTAACAGAACTGTCCATTCCCCTGTGTACAGTAGTTCTATCTGATCTGTCCATTCCATGTGTACAGCAGTTCTATCTGAAATCTCCATTCCGTGTATAGTAGTTCCATCTGATCTCTCCATTCACTATGTACAGTTGTTCCATCTGATCTCTCCATTCCCATGTACAGTCGTTCTATCTGATCTGTCCATTCCCTGTGTACAGTAGTTCCATCTGATCCCTCCATTCCCTGTGTACAGTAGTTCGATCTGATCTCTCCATTCCCTATGTACAGTAGTTCTATCTGATCTGTCCATTCCCTTATGTACAGTAGTTCTATCTGATCTCTCCATTCCCGTGTACAGTAGTTCTATCTGATCTCCCCATTCCCCATGTACAGTAGTTCTATCTGATCTGTCCGTTCCGTGTACAGTAGTTCTATCTGATCTGTCCGTTCCGTGTACAGTAGTTCTATCTGATCTGTCCATTCCCTGTATACAGTAGTTCGATCTGATTTCTCCATTCCCTATATACAGTATATCTATCCATTCCCTGTGTACAGTAATTCTGATTTGCCTATTCCCGTGTACAGTAGTTCTATCTGATCTGTCCATTCCCTGTGTACAGTAGTTCTATCTGATCTGTCCATTCCCCTGTGTACAGTAGTTCTATCTGATCTCTCCATTCCCTGTGTACAGTAGTTCTCTGATCTCTCCATTCCCTGTATACAGTAGTTCTATCTGATCTCTCCATTCCCTATATGCAGATCTATCCATTCCCTGTGAACAGTAATTCTGATTTGTCCATCCCCCTGTGTACAGTAGTTCTATCTGATCTCTCCATTCCCTGTGTACAGTAGTTCCATCTGATCTCTCCATTCCCTATGTACATTTGTTCCATCTGATCTCTCCATTCCCTGTGTACAGTAGTTCTCTGATCTCTCCATTCCCTGTGTACAGTAGTTCTATCTGATCTCTTCATTCCCTGTGTACAGTATTTCTATCTGATCTCGCCATTCCTGTGTCCAGTAGTTCTGTCTGATCTATCCAATCCCTGTGTGCAGAAGTTCTGTCTGATCTGTCCATTGGCCTGTGTACAGTAGTTCTGTCAGATCTGTCCATTCCCGTGTACAATAGTTCTGTCTGATCTGTCCATTCCCTGTATACAGTAGTTCTATCTGATCTCATCATTCCCCTGTGCACAGTAGTTCTATCTGATCTCGCGATTCTCTGTGTACAGTAGTTCTGATCTGTCCATTCCCTGTGTACAGTAGTTCTATCTGATCTGTCCGTTCCGTGTACAGTAGTTCTATCTGATCTGTCCGTTCCGTGTATAGTAGTCCTATCTGAACTCTCCATTCTCTATGTACAGTAGTTCTATCTGATCTGTCCATTCCCGTGTACAGTAGTTCTATCTGATCTCTCCATTCCTGTGTACAGTAGTTTTGTCTGATCTGTCCATTCCCGTGTACAATAGTTCTGTCTGATCTGTCCATTCCCTGTGTACAGTAGTTCTATCTGATCTCACCATTCCCCTGTGCACAGTAGTTCTATCTGATCTCGCGATTCTCTGTGTACAGTAGTTCTGATCTGTCCATTCCGTGTACAGTAGTTCTACCTGATCTGTCCATTCAGGGTACAGTACTTCTATCTGATCTGTCCATTCCATGTGTACAGTAGTTCTACCTCAGCAGTCCATTCCCTGTGTACAGTAGTTCTATCTGATCTCTCCATTCCCCATGTATAGTAGGTCTATCTGATCTGTCCATTCCACTTTGGACAGCAGTTCTATCTGATCTCTCCATTCGCCGTGTACAGTAGTTCTATCTGATCTGTCCATTCCCTGTGTACAGTAGTTCTATCTGCTCTGTCCTTTCCCGTCTACAGTAGTTCTATTTGATCTGCCCATTCTCTGTGTACAGTAGTTCTCTGATCTGTCCGTTCCCTGTGTACAGTAGTTCTATCTGATCTCACCATTCCCTATGTACAGTAGATATATCCATTCCCTGTGTGCAGTAATTCTATCTGAACTGTCCATTTCCCTGTGTACAGTAGTTCTATCTGAGCTGTCCATTCCCTGTGTAGAGTAATTCTATCTGATCTGTCCGTTCCCCTGTGTACAACAGTTCTATCTGAGCTTTTCATTTCCTGTCTACAGTATTTCTATCTGATCTGTCCATTCCTGTGTACAGTCGTTCTATCTGATTTCTCCATTCCCTATGTACAGTTGTTCCATCTGATCTCTCCATTCCCTGTGTACAGTAGTTCGATCTGATCTCTCCATTCCCTGTATTCAGTAGATCTACCTGATCTGTCCATTCCCTGTATACAGTACTTCGACCTGATCTGTCCATTCCGTGTACAGTAGTTCTCTCCATTCCCTATGTTCAGCAGATCTATCCATTCCCTGTGTACAGTAATTCTAACAGAACTGCCCATTCCCCTGTGTACAGTAGTTCTATCTGATCTGGCCATTCCCGGTGTACAGTAGTTCTATCTGATCTGTCCATTCCCTGTGCACAGTAGTTCTATCTGATCTGTCAATTCCCGTGTACAGTAGTTAGCTGATCTCTCCATTCCCTGTGTACAGTCGTTCTATCTGATCTCTCCATTCCTTATGTACAGTAGATCTATCCATTCCCTGTGTACAGTAATTCTAACAGAACTATCCATTCCCCTGTGTACAGAAGTTCTATCTGATCTGGCCATTCCCTGTGTACAGTAGTTATATCTGATCTGTCCATTCCCCTGTGTACAGCAGTTCTATTTGATCTCTCCATTCCCCGTGTACAGTAGTTCTATCTGATCTGTCCATTCCTTGTATACAGTCGTTCGCTCTGGTCTCTCCATTCCCTGTGTACAATAGTTCTATCTGACCTGGCCACTCCCGGTGTACAGTAGTGCTATCTGACCTGTCCATTCCCCATGTACAGTAGTTCTATCTGATCTGTCCATTCCCGTGTACAGCAGTTCTAGCTGATGTCTCCATTCCCCGTGTACAGTGGTTCTATCTTATCTGTCCATTCCCTTGTGTACAGTAGTTCTATCTGATGTCTCCATTCCCTATGTACAGTAGATCCGTGCATTCCATGTACAGTAATTCTATCTGAACTGTCCACTCCCGTCTACAGTAGTTCTCTCTGAGCTGTCCATTCCCTGTGTACAGTAGTTCTATCTGATCTGTCCGTTCCCCTGTGTACAATAGTTCTATCTGATCTGTCCATTTCCGTGTACAGTCGTTCTATCTGATCTGTCCATTCCGTGTATAGTAGTTCCATCTGATCTCTCCATTCCCTGTGTACTGTAGTTCTATCTGATCTGTCCATTCCCTATGTACAGTAGATCTATCCATTCCCTGAGTACAGTAATTCTAACAGAACTGTCCATTCCCCTGTGTACAGTAGTTCTATCTGATCTGTCCATTCCCTGTGTACAGTAGTTCGATCTGTTCTCTCCATTCCCTATGTACAGTAGATCTATCCATTCCCTGAGTACAGTAATTCGAACAGAACTGTCCATTCCCCTGTGTACAGTAGTTCTATCTGAGCTGTCCATTCCCTGTGTACAGTAGTTCTATCTGATCTGGCCATTCCCGGTGTACAGTAGATCTATCTGATCTCTCCATTCCCTGTGTACAGTAGTTCTGTCTGATCTGTTCAGTCCCTGTGTACAGTAGTTCTATCTGATCTCACCATTCCCCTGTGTACATTAGTTCTATCTGATCTCTCCATTCCCCGTGTACGGTAGTTCGATCTGATCTGTCCATTCCCTATGTACTGTAGTTCTATCTGATCTGTCCATTCCCTGTGTACAGTAGTTCTGTCTGATCTCTCCATTCCCTATGTACAGTAGATCTATCCATTCCCTGTGTACAGTAGTTCTGATCTGTCCATTCCCTGTGTACAGTAGTTCTACCTGATCTGTCCATTCCCCGTGTACAGTAGGTCGATCTGATCTGTCCATTCCCCTGTGTACAGCAGTTCTATCTGATATCTCCATTCCCCTGTGTACAGTAGTTCTATCTGATCTGCCCATTCCCTGTGAACAGTAGTTCTATCTGATCTGCCCATTCCCTGTGTACAGTAGTTCTCTGATCTCTCCATTCCCTCTGTACAGTAGATCTATCCATTCCGTGTACAGTAATTTTATCTGATCTGTCGATTCCCATGTACAATAGTTCTATCTGATCTGTCCATTCCGTGTACAGTAGTTCCATCTGCTCTGTGCATTCCCGTGTACAGTCGTTCTATCTGATCTCTCCATTCACTGCATACAGTAGTTCGATCTGATCTCTCCATTCCCTATATACATTAGATCTATCCATTCCCCTGTGTATAGTCATTCTAGCTGATCTCTCCATTCCCTATGTACAGTAGTTCTATCTGATCTGTCCATTCCCGTGTACAGTAGTACTATATGAGCTCTCCATTCCCTGTGTACAGTAGTTCTCTGATCTCTCCATTCCCTGTGTACAGTAGTTCTATCTGATCTCTCCATTCCCGGTATACAGTAGTTCTATCTGATCTCTCCATTCCTGTGCACGGTAGTTCTGTCTGATCTGTCCATTCCCTGTGTACAGTAGTTGTCTGATCTGTCCATTCCCCTGTGGACAGTAGTTCTGTCTGATCTGTCCATTCCCTGTGTACAGTACTTCTATCTGATCTGTCCATTCCCCGTGCACAGTAGTGCTACCTCAGCAGTCCATTCCCTTGTGTACAGTAGTTCCATCTGATCTGGCCATTCCCTGTGTACAGTAGTTCTCTGATCTCTCTGATCTCTCAATTCCTTATGTACAGTAGATCTATCCATTCCCTGTTACAGTAATTCTATCTGAACTGTCCATTCCCATGTACAGTAGTTCTATCTGAGCTGTCCGTTCCCCTGTGTACAGTAGTTGTATCTGATCTGTCCATTCCCGTGTACAATCGTTCTATCTGATGTCTCCATTCCGTGTATAGTAGTTCCATCTGATCTCTCCATTCCCTATGTACATTTGTTCCATCTGATCTCTCCATTCCCTGTGTACAGTAGTTCGATCTGATCTCTCCATTCCCTGTATACAGTTCTACCTGATCTGTCCATTCCCTGTGTACAGTAGTTCTATCTGATCTATCCATTCAATATGTACAGTAGATCTATCCATTCCCTGTGTACAGTAATTTTAACAGAACTGTCCATTCCCCTGTGTACACTAGTTCTATCTGGGCTGTCCATTCCCTGTGTACAGTAGTTCTATCTGATCTGACCAGTGACTGTGTACAGTCGATCCATCTGATCCTCCATTCCCTCTGTACAGTAGTTCTATCTGATCTGTCCATTCCCTATGTACAGTAGTTCTATCTGATCTGTCCATTCCCTTGTGTACAGTAGTTCTATCTGATCTCTCCATTCCCCTTTGTACAGTAGTTCTATCTGATCTCTCCATTCCCCGTGTACAGTAGTTCTATCTGATCTCTCCATTCCCTGCAGACAGTAGTTCGATCTGATCTCTCCATTCCCTATATACAGTAGATCTATCCATTCCCTGTGTACAGTAATTCTGATTTGTCCTTTCCCCTGTGTACAGTAGTTCTATCTGATCTCTCCGTTCCCTATGTACAGTAGTGCTATCTGATCTGTCCATTCCCGTGTACAGTAGTTCTATCTGATGTCTCCATTCCCTGTGAACAGTAGTCCTCTGATCTCTCCATTCCCTGTTTACAGTATTTCTATCTGATCTCTCCATTCCCTATATACAGTATTTCTATCTGATCTCTCCATTCTTGTGTACAGTAGTTCTGTCTGATCTGTCCATTCCCTGTGTACAATAGTTCTGTCTGATCTGTCCATTCCCCGTGTACAGAAGTTCTACCTCAGCAGTCCATTCCCTGTGTACATTAGTTCTACCTCAGCAGTCCATTCCCTGTGTACAGTAGTTCTATCTGATCTCTCCATTCCCCATGTACAGTAGTTCTATCTGATCTGTCCATTCCCGTGTACAGCAGTTCTATCTGATGTCTCCATTCCCCGTGTATAGTAGTTCTATCTTATCTGTCCATTCCCTGTGTACAGTAGTTCTATCTGCTCTGTCCATTCCCTTGTGTACCGTAGTTCTATCTGATCTGACAATTCCCTGTGTACAGTAGTTCTCTGTTCTGTCCGTTCCCTGTGTACAGTAGTTCTATCTGATCTCTCCATTCCCTATGTACAGTAGATCTATCCATTCCGTGTACAGTAATTCTATCTGAACTGTCCACTCCCGTGTACAGTAGTTCGATCTGATCTCTCCATTCCCTATGTACAGTAGATCTATCCATTCCGAGTACAGTAATTCTAACAGAACTGTCCATTCCCCTGTGTACAGTAGTTCTATCTGAGCTGTCCATTCCCTGTGTACAGTAGTTCTATCTGATCTGGCCATTCCCCGTGTACAGTAGTTCTAGCTGATCTGTCCATTCCCTATGTACAGTAGGTCTATCTGATCTGTCCGTTCCGTGTACAGTAGTTCTATCTGATCTGTCCGTTCCGTGTATAGTAGTCCTATCTGATCTCTCCATTCTCTATGTACAGTAGTTCTATCTGATCTGTCCATTCCCGTGTACAGTAGTTCTATCTGATCTGGCCATTCGCGGTGTACAGTAGATCTATCTGATCTCTCCATTCCCTGTGTACAGTAGTTCGGTGATCTGTCCGTTCCCTGTGTACAGTAGTTCTATCTGATCTGGCCATTCCCGGTGTACAGTAGATCTATCTGATCTCTCCATTCCCTGTGTACAGTAGTTCCGTGATCTGTCCGTTCCCTGTGTACAGTAGTTCTATCTGATCTCACCATTCCCCTGTGTACATTAGTTCTATCTGATCACTCCCTTCCCCATGTACAGTAGTTCTACCTCAGCTGTCCATTTCCCTGTGTACAACAGTTCTATCTGATCTCTCCATTCCCCGTGTACAGTAGTTCGATCTGATCTGTCCATTCCCTGTGTACAGTAGTTCTATCTGATCTCTCCATTCCCTGTGTACAGTAGTTCTGATCTGTCCATTCCCTGTGGACAGTAGTTCTACCTGATCTGTCCATGCCCTGTGTACAGTAGTTCTACCTGATCTGTCCATTCCCCGTGTACAGTAGTTCTACCTCAGCAGTCCATTCCATGTGTACAGTAGTTCTACCTCAGCAGTAGTTCTATCTGATCTCTCCATTCCCCATGTACAGTAGGTCTATCTGATCTGTCCATTCCCCTGTGTACAGCAGTTCTATCTGATATCTCCATTCCCTGTGTACAGTAGTTCTATCTGATCTGTTCCTTCCCGTGTACAGTAGTTCTATCTGATCTGCCCATTCCCTGTGAACAGTAGTTCTATCTGATCAGCCCATTCCCGGTGTACAGTAGTTCTCTGATCTCTCCATTCCCTGTGTACAGTAGTTCCGTGATCTGTCCGTTCCCTGTGTACAGTAGTTCTATCTGATCTGGCCATTCCCGGTGTACAGTAGATCTATCTGATCTCTCCATTCCCTGTGTACAGTAGTTCCGTGATCTGTCCGTTTCCTGTGTACAGTAGTTCTATCTGATCTCACCATTCCCCTGTGTACATTAGTTCTATCTGATCACTCCCTTCCCCATGTACAGTAGTTCTACATCAGCTGTCCATTTCCCTGTGTACAACAGTTCTATCTGATCTCTCCATTCCCCGTGTACAGTAGTTCGATCTGATCTGTCCATTCCCTGTGTACAGTAGTTCTATCTGATCTCTCCATTCCCTGTGTACAGTAGTTCTGATCTGTCCATTCCCTGTGGACAGTAGTTCTACCTGATCTGTCCATGCCCTGTGTACAGTAGTTCTACCTGATCTGTCCATTCCCCGTGTACATTAGTTCTACCTCAGCAGTCCATTCCATGTGTACAGTAGTTCTACCTCAGCAGTAGTTCTATCTGATCTCTCCATTCCCCATGTACAGTAGGTCTATCTGATCTGTCCATTCCCCTGTGTACAGCAGTTCTATCTGATATCTCCATTCCCTGTGTACAGTAGTTCTATCTGATCTGTCCCTTCCTGTGTACAGTAGTTCTATCTGATCTGCCCATTCCCTGTGAACAGTAGTTCTACCTGATCAGCCCATTCCCTGTGTACAGTAGTTCTCTGATGTCTCCATTCCCTCTGTACAGTAGATCTATCCATTCCGTGTACAGTAATTCTATCTGATCTGTCGATTCCCGTGTACAATAGTTCTATCTGAGCTGATCATTCCCTGTGTACAGTAGTTCTACCTGGTACCTGTCCATTGCCTGTGTACAGTACTTCTATCTGATCTGTCCATTCCCGTGCACAGTAGTGCTACCTCAGCAGTCCATTCCCTTGTGTACAGTAGTTCCATCTGATCTGGCCATTCCCTGTGTACAGTAGTTCTCTGATCTCTCCGTTCCCTGTGTACAGTAGTTCTGTGATCTGTCCGTTCCCTGTGTACAGTAGTTCTATCTGATCTCTCCATTCCCTGCATACAATAGTTCGATCTGATCTCTCCATTCCCTATATACAGTAGATCTATCCATTCCCTGTGTACAGTAATTCTGATTTGTCCTTTCCCCTGTGTACAGTAGTTCTATCTGATCTCTCCGTTCCCTATGTACAGTAGGGCTATCTGATCTGTCCATTCCCGTGTACAGTAGTTCTATCTGATGTCTCCATTCCCTGCGAACAGTAGTCCTCCGATCTCTCCATTCCATGTGTACAGTGGTTCTATCTGATCTCTCCATTCCCTGTGTTCAGTATTTCTATCTGATCTCTCCATTCCTGTGCACAGTAGTTCTGTCTGATCTGTCCATTCCCTGTGTACAGTAGTTGTCTGATCTGTCCATTCCCCTGTGTACAGTAGTTCTGTCTGATCTGTCCATTTCCTGTGTACAGTAATTACATCTGATCTCACCATTCCCTGTGTACAGTAGTTCTGATCTGTCCATTCCCTGTGTACAGTACTTCTATCTGATCTGTCCATTCCCCGTGCACAGTAGTGCTACCTCAGCAGTCCATTCCCTTGTGTACAGTAGTTCCATCTGGTCTGACCATTCACTGTGTACAGGATTTCTCTGATCTCTCCATTCCCTGTGTACTGTAGTTCTATCAGATCTCTCAATTCCCTATGTACAGTAGATCTATCCATTCCCTGTGTACAGTAATTCTATCTGAACTGTCCATTCCCGTGTACAGTAGTTCTATCTGAACTGTCCGTTCCCCTGTGTGCAGTAGTTCCATCTGATCTCTCCATTCCCGATGTACATTTGTTCCATCTGATCTCTCCATTCCCTGTGCACAGTAGTTCGATCTGATCTCTCCATTCCCTGTATACAGTTCTACCTGATCTGTCCATTCCCTGTGTACAGTAGTTCTATCTGATCTCTCCATTCCCTATGTACAGTAGATCTATCCATTCCCTGTGTACAGTAATTCTAACAGAACTGTCCATTCCCCTGTGTACAGTAGTTCTATCTGGGCTGTCCATTCCCTGTGTACAGTAGTTCTATCTGATCTGTCCATTACTTGTGTATAGTAGTTCGCTCTGGTCTCTTCATTCCCTGTCTACAGTAGTTCTATCTGATCTGTCCATTCCGTGTATAGTAGTTCCATCTGATCTCTCCATTCCCAATGTCCAGTTGTTCCATCTGATCTCTCCATTCCCTGTGTACAGTAGTTCGATCTGACCTCTCCATTCCCTATGTACAGTAGATCTATCCATTCCCCTGTGTACAGTAATTCTAACAGAACTATCCATTCCCCTGTGTACAGTAGTTCTATCTGAGCTGTCCATTCCCTGTGTACAGTAGTTCTATCTGATCTGGTCATTCCCGGTGTACTGTAGATCTATCTGATCTCTCCATTCCCTGTGTACAGTAGTTCTATCTGATCTGTCCGTTCCAGGTACAGTAGTTCTATCTGATCTGTCCATTCACTGTGTACAGTAGTTCTGTGATCTGTCTGTTCCCTGTGTACAGTAGTTCTGTCTGATCTGTCCATTCCCTGTGTACATTAGTTCTATCTGATCACTCCCTTCCCCGTGTACAGTAGTTCTACCTCAGCTGTCCATTCCCCTGTGTACTGTAGTTCTATCTGATCTCTTCATTCCCTGTGTACAGTAGTTCTATCTGATCTCTCCATTCCCTGTGTACAGTAGTTCTGATCTGTCCATTCCCTGTATACAGTAGTTCTACCTGGTCTGTCCATTCCCTGTGTACAGTACTTTGATCTGTCCATTCCCCGTGTACAGTAGTTCTACCTCAGCAGTCCATTCCCTGTGTACAGTAGTTCTATCTGATCTCTCCATTCCCCATGTACAGTAGGTCTATCTGATCTGTCCATTCCCCTGTGTACAGCAGTTCTATCTGATCTCTCCATTCCCTGTGTAGAGTAGTTCTATCAGATCTGTCCATTCCCTGTGGACAGTAGTTCTACCTGATCTGTCCATGCCCTGTGTACAGTAGTTCTACCTGATCTGTCCATTCCCCGTGTACAGTAGTTCTACCTCAGCAGTCCATTCCATGTGTACAGTAGTTCTACCTCAGCAGTAGTTCTATCTGATCTCTCCATTCCCCATGTACAGTAGGTCTATCTGATCTGTCCATTCCCCTGTGTACAGCAGTTCTATCTGATATCTCCATTCCCTGTGTACAGTAGTTCTATCTGATCTGTTCCTTCCCGTGTACAGTAGTTCTATCTGATCTGCCCATTCCCTGTGAACAGTAGTTCTATCTGATCAGCCCATTCCCGGTGTACAGTAGTTCTCTGATCTCTCCATTCCCTGTGTACAGTAGTTCCGTGATCTGTCCGTTCCCTGTGTACAGTAGTTCTATCTGATCTGGCCATTCCCGGTGTACAGTAGATCTATCTGATCTCTCCATTCCCTGTGTACAGTAGTTCCGTGATCTGTCCGTTCCCTGTGTACAGTAGTTCTATCTGATCTCACCATTCCCCTGTGTACATTAGTTCTATCTGATCACTCCCTTCCCCATGTACAGTAGTTCTACCTCAGCTGTCCATTTCCCTGTGTACAACAGTTCTATCTGATCTCTCCATTCCCCGTGTACAGTAGTTCGATCTGATCTGTCCATTCCCTGTGTACAGTAGTTCTATCTGATCTCTCCATTCCCTGTGTACAGTAGTTCTGATCTGTCCATTCCCTGTGGACAGTAGTTCTACCTGATCTGTCCATGCCCTGTGTACAGTAGTTCTACCTGATCTGTCCATTCCCCGTGTACATTAGTTCTACCTCAGCAGTCCATTCCATGTGTACAGTAGTTCTACCTCAGCAGTAGTTCTATCTGATCTCTCCATTCCCCATGTACAGTAGGTCTATCTGATCTGTCCATTCCCCTGTGTACAGCAGTTCTATCTGATATCTCCATTCCCTGTGTACAGTAGTTCTATCTGATCTGTCCCTTCCTGTGTACAGTAGTTCTATCTGATCTGCCCATTCCCTGTGAACAGTAGTTCTATCTGATCAGCCCATTCCCTGTGTACAGTAGTTCTCTGATGTCTCCATTCCCTCTGTACAGTAGATCTATCCATTCCGTGTACAGTAATTCTATCTGATCTGTCGATTCCCGTGTACAATAGTTCTATCTGAGCTGATCATTCCCTGTGTACAGTAGTTCTACCTGGTACCTGTCCATTGCCTGTGTACAGTACTTCTATCTGATCTGTCCATTCCCCGTGCACAGTAGTGCTACCTCAGCAGTCCATTCCCTTGTGTACAGTAGTTCCATCTGATCTGGCCATTCCCTGTGTACAGTAGTTCTCTGATCTCTCCGTTCCCTGTGTACAGTAGTTCTGTGATCTGTCCGTTCCCTGTGTACAGTAGTTCTATCTGATCTCTCCATTCCCTGCATACAATAGTTCGATCTGATCTCTCCATTCCCTATATACAGTAGATCTATCCATTCCCTGTGTACAGTAATTCTGATTTGTCCTTTCCCCTGTGTACAGTAGTTCTATCTGATCTCTCCGTTCCCTATGTACAGTAGGGCTATCTGATCTGTCCATTCCCGTGTACAGTAGTTCTATCTGATGTCTCCATTCCCTGCGAACAGTAGTCCTCCGATCTCTCCATTCCATGTGTACAGTGGTTCTATCTGATCTCTCCATTCCCTGTGTTCAGTATTTCTATCTGATCTCTCCATTCCTGTGCACAGTAGTTCTGTCTGATCTGTCCATTCCCTGTGTACAGTAGTTGTCTGATCTGTCCATTCCCCTGTGTACAGTAGTTCTGTCTGATCTGTCCATTCCCTGTGTACAGTAATTACATCTGATCTCACCATTCCCTGTGTACAGTAGTTCTGATCTGTCCATTCCGTGTACAGTACTTCTATCTGATCTGTCCATTCCCCGTGCACAGTAGTGCTACCTCAGCAGTCCATTCCCTTGTGTACAGTAGTTCCATCTGATCTGACCATTCACTGTGTACAGGATTTCTCTGATCTCTCCATTCCCTGTGTACTGTAGTTCAATCAGATCTCTCAATTCCCTATGTACAGTAGATCTATCCATTCCCTGTGTACAGTAATTCTATCTGAACTGTCCATTCCCGTGTACAGTAGTTCTATCTGAACTGTCCGTTCCCCTGTGTGCAGTAGTTCCATCTGATCTCTCCATTCCCTATGTACATTTGTTCCATCTGATCTCTCCATTCCCTGTGTACAGTAGTTCGATCTGATCTCTCCATTCCCTGTATACAGTTCTACCTGATCTGTCCATTCCCTGTGTACAGTAGTTCTATCTGATCTCTCCATTCCCTATGTACAGTAGATCTATCCATTCCCTGTGTACAGTAATTCTAACAGAACTGTCCATTCCCCTGTGTACAGTAGTTCTATCTGGGCTGTCCATTCCCTGTGTACAGTAGTTCTATCTGGGCTGTCCATTCCCTGTGTACAGTAGTTCTATCTGATCTGTCCATTACTTGTGTATAGTAGTTCGCTCTGGTCTCTTCATTCCCTGTCTACAGTAGTTCTATCTGATCTGGCCATTCCCGGTGTACAGTAGTTCTATCTGATCTGTCCATTCCCTGTGCACAGTCGTTCTATCTGATCTGTCCATTCCGTGTATAGTAGTTCCATCTGATCTCTCCATTCCCAATGTCCAGTTGTTCCATCTGATCTCTCCATTCCCTGTGTACAGTAGTTCGATCTGATCTCTCCATTCCCTATGTACAGTAGATCTATCCATTCCCCTGTGTACAGTAATTCTAACAGAACTATCCATTCCCCTGTGTACAGTAGTTCTATCTGAGCTGTCCATTCCCTGTGTACAGTAGTTCTATCTGATCTGGCCATTCCCGGTGTACTGTAGATCTATCTGATCTCTCCATTCCCTGTGTACAGTAGTTCTATCTGATCTGTCCGTTCCAGGTACAGTAGTTCTATCTGATCTGTCCATTCACTGTGTACAGTAGTTCTGTGATCTGTCTGTTCCCTGTGTACAGTAGTTCTGTCTGATCTGTCCATTCCCTGTGTACATTAGTTCTATCTGATCACTCCCTTCCCCGTGTACAGTAGTTCTACCTCAGCTGTCCATTCCCCTGTGTACTGTAGTTCTATCTGATCTCTCCATTCCCTGTGTACAGTAGTTCTGATCTGTCCATTCCCTGTATACAGTAGTTCTACCTGGTCTGTCCATTCCCTGTGTACAGTACTTTGATCTGTCCATTCCCCGTGTACAGTAGTTCTACCTCAGCAGTCCATTCCCTGTGTACAGTAGTTCTATCTGATCTCTCCATTCCCCATGTACAGTAGGTCTATCTGATCTGTCCATTCCCCTGTGTACAGCAGTTCTATCTGATCTCTCCATTCCCTGTGTAGAGTAGTTCTATCAGATCTGTCCATTCCCTGTGGACAGTAGTTCTACCTGATCTGTCCATGCCCTGTGTACAGTAGTTCTACCTGATCTGTCCATTCCCCGTGTACAGTAGTTCTACCTCAGCAGTCCATTCCATGTGTACAGTAGTTCTACCTCAGCAGTAGTTCTATCTGATCTCTCCATTCCCCATGTACAGTAGGTCTATCTGATCTGTCCATTCCCCTGTGTACAGCAGTTCTATCTGATATCTCCATTCCCTGTGTACAGTAGTTCTATCTGATCTGTTCCTTCCCGTGTACAGTAGTTCTATCTGATCTGCCCATTCCCTGTGAACAGTAGTTCTATCTGATCAGCCCATTCCCGGTGTACAGTAGTTCTCTGATCTCTCCATTCCCTGTGTACAGTAGTTCCGTGATCTGTCCGTTCCCTGTGTACAGTAGTTCTATCTGATCTGGCCATTCCCGGTGTACAGTAGATCTATCTGATCTCTCCATTCCCTGTGTACAGTAGTTCCGTGATCTGTCCGTTCCCTGTGTACAGTAGTTCTATCTGATCTCACCATTCCCCTGTGTACATTAGTTCTATCTGATCACTCCCTTCCCCATGTACAGTAGTTCTACCTCAGCTGTCCATTTCCCTGTGTACAACAGTTCTATCTGATCTCTCCATTCCCCGTGTACAGTAGTTCGATCTGATCTGTCCATTCCCTGTGTACAGTAGTTCTATCTGATCTCTCCATTCCCTGTGTACAGTAGTTCTGATCTGTCCATTCCCTGTGGACAGTAGTTCTACCTGATCTGTCCATGCCCTGTGTACAGTAGTTCTACCTGATCTGTCCATTCCCCGTGTACATTAGTTCTACCTCAGCAGTCCATTCCATGTGTACAGTAGTTCTACCTCAGCAGTAGTTCTATCTGATCTCTCCATTCCCCATGTACAGTAGGTCTATCTGATCTGTCCATTCCCCTGTGTACAGCAGTTCTATCTGATATCTCCATTCCCTGTGTACAGTAGTTCTATCTGATCTGTCCCTTCCTGTGTACAGTAGTTCTATCTGATCTCTCCATTCCCTGTGTACAGTAGTTCTGATCTGTCCATTCCCTGTATACAGTAGTTCTACCTGGTCTGTCCATTCCCTGTGTACAGTACTTTGATCTGTCCATTCCCCGTGTACAGTAGTTCTACCTCAGCAGTCCATTCCCTGTGTACAGTAGTTCTATCTGATCTCTCCATTCCCCATGTACAGTAGGTCTATCTGATCTGTCCATTCCCCTGTGTACAGCAGTTCTATCTGATCTGTCCATTCCCTGTGTAGAGTAGTTCTATCAGATCTGGCCATTCCCAGTGTACAGTAGTTCTACCTGATCTGTCCATTCCCTGTGTACAGTACTTCTATCTGATCTGTCCATTCCCTGTGTACAGTAGTTCTACCTCAGCAGTCCATTCCATGTGTACAGTAGTTCTACGACAGCAGTCCATTCCCTGTGTACAGTAGTTCTATCTGATCTCTCCATTCCCCATGTACAGTAGTTCTATCTGATCTGTCCGTTCCGTGTACAGTACTTCTATCTGATCTGTCCATTCCCTGTGTACTTAGTTCTGTGATCTGTCCATTCCCTGTGTAGAGTACTTCTTTCTGATCTGTCCATTCCCTGTATACTGTAGTTCGATCTGATTTCTCCATTCCCTATAGACAGTATATCTATCCATTCCGTGTACAGTAATTCTGATTTGCCCATTCCCGTGTACAGTAGTTCTATCTGATCTGTCCATTACCTGTGTACAGTAGATCTATCTGATCTGTCCATTCCCCTGTGTACAGTAGTTCTATCTGATCTCTCCATTCCCTGTGTACAGTAGTTCTCTGATCTCTCCATTCCCTGTGTACAGTAGTTCTATCTGATCTCTCCATTCCCTGTGTACAGTATTTCTATCTTGTCTCTCCATTCCTGTGTACAGTAGTTCTGTCTGATCTGTCCGTTCCGTGTACAGTAGTTCTATCTGATCTGTCCGTTCCGTGTATAGTAGTCCTATCTGATCTCTCCATTCTCTATGTACAGTAGCTCTGTCTGATCTGTCCATTCCCATGTACAGAAGGTCTATCTGATCTGTCCATTCCCGTGTACAGCAGTTCTATCTGATCTCTCCATTCCCTGTGTACAGTAGTTCTATCAGATCAGTCCATTCCCTGTGTACAGTAGTTCTCTGATCTGTCTGTTCCCTGTGTACAGTAGTTCTATCTGTTCTGTCCATTACCGAGTGTACAGTAGTTCTACCTGATCTCTCCATTCCCTGCATACAGTAGTTCTATCTGATCTGTCCATTCCCTTTGTACAGTAGTTCTATCTGATCTCTCCATTCCCGTGCGCAATAGTTCTATCTGATCTGTCCATTCCCCTCTACGCAGCAGTTCTATCTGAAATCTCCATTCCCTGTGTACAGTAGTTCTATCTAAATTCTCCATTCCCTGTGTGCAGTAGTTCTATCTGATCTGTCCATTCCCCATGTACAGTAGTTCTACCTCATCTGTCCATTCCTTGTGTACAGTAGTTCTATCTGATCTGTCCATTCCCGTGTACAGTCGTTCGATCTGATCTGTCTGTTTCCAGTGTAGAGTAGTTCGATCTGATGTCTCCATTCCCTATGTACAGTAGTTCTATCTTGTCTGTCCATTCCCCGTGTACATTAGTTCCTTCGGATCGGTCCATTCCCTGTGTAAAGTAGTTCTATCTGATCTGTCCATTCCCCTGTGTACAGCAGTTCTATCTGATCTCTCCATTCCCCGTCTACAGTAGTTCAATCTGATCTGTTCATTCCCTGTGTACAGTCGTTCTATCTGATCTGTCCGTTCCCCTGTGTACAGTAGTTCTATCTGCTCTGTCCATTCCCCTGTGTAAAGTACATCTATCTGATCTCTCCATTCCCTGTGTACAGTAGTTCTCTGATCTCTCCATTCCCTCTGTACAATAGACCAATCCATTCCCTGTGTACAGTAATTCTATCTGATCTGTCCATTCACGTGTACAATAGTTCTATCTGAGCTGTTCATTCCCTGTGTACAGTCTTTCTATCTGATCGGTCCATTCCCTGTGTACAGTAGTTCTATCTAATATGTCCATTTCCAGTGTACAGTAGTTCTATCTGATCTGTCCATTCCCGTGTACAGTCGTTCTATCTGATCTCTCCATTCCCTGTGTATAGTAGTTCCATCTGATCTATCCATTCCCCGTGTACAGTTGTTCTACCTCAGCAATCCATTCCCTGTGTACAGTAGTTCTATCTGATCTCTCCATTCCCCATGTACAGTAGTTCGATCTGATCTGTCCATTCCCGTGTACAGCAGTTCTATCTGATCTCTCCATTCCCCGTGTATAGTAGTTCTATTTGATCTGTACATTCCCTGTGTACAGTAGTTCTATGTGCTCTGTCCATTCCGTGTACAGTCGTTCTATCTGTTCTGACCATTCTCTGTGTACAGTAGTTCTCTGATCGGTCCGTTCCCTGTGTACAGTAGTTCTATCTGATCTCTCCATTCCGTGTATAGTAGTTCCATCTGATCTCTCCATTCACTATGTACAGTTGTTCCATCTGATCTCTCCATTCCCGTGTACAGTCGTTCTATCTGATCTTTCCATTCCCTGTGTACAGTAGTTCGATCTGATCTCCCCATTCCCATGTACAGTAGTTCTATCTGATCTGTCCATTCCGTGTACAGTAGTTCTATCTGATCTGTCCGTTCCGTGTACAGTAGTTCTATCTGATCTGTCCATTCCCTGTGTACTTAGTTCTGTGATCTGTCCATTCCCTGTGTAGAGTACTTCTTTCTGATCTGTCCATTCCCTGTATACTGTAGTTCGATCTGATTTCTCCATTCCCTATAGACAGTATATCTATCCATTCCGTGTACAGTAATTCTGATTTGCCCATTCCCGTGTGCAGTAGTTCTATCTGATCTGTCCATTCCCTGTGTACAGTAGTTCCGTGATCTGTCCGTTCCCTGTGTACAGTAGTTCTATCTGATCTCTCCATTCCCCGTGTACAGTAGTTCTATCTGATCTGTCCATTCCCCTGTGTACAGTAGTTCTATCTGATGTGTCCATTCCTGGTGTACAGTAGTTCTATCTGATCTCTCCATTCCCTATGTACAGTAGTTCTATCTGATCTGTCCATTCCCTTGTGTACAGTAGTTCTATCTGATCTCTCCATTCCCCTTTGTACAGTAGTTCTATCTGATCTCTCCATTCCCTGTGTACTGTATTTCTATCTTGTCTCTCCATTCCTGTGTACAGTAGTTCTGTCTGATCTGTCCGTTCCGTGTATAGTAGTTCTATCTGATTAGTCCGTTCCGTGTATAGTAGTCCTATCTGATCTCTCCATTCTCTATGTACAGTAGCTCTTTCTGATCTGTCCATTCCCGTGTACAGTAGTTTTGTCTGATCTGTCTATTCCGTGTACAGTGGTTCGATCTGATCTCGCGATTCTGTGTACAGTAGTTCTGTCTGATCTGTCCATTCCCTGTGTACAGTAGTTCTACCTGATCTGTCCATTCCGAGTACAGTCCTTCTATCTGATCTGTCCATTCCATGTGTACAGTAGTTCTACCTCAGCAGTCCATTCCCTGTGTACAGTAGTTCTATCTGAACTCTCCATTCCCCATGTACAGTAGGTCTATCTGATCTGTCCATTGCACTTTGGACAGCAGTTCTATCTGATCTCTCCATTTGCCGTGTACAGTAGTTCTATCTGATCTGTCTGTTCCCTGTGTACAGTAGTTCTATCTGCTCTGTCCTTTCCCGTGTACAGTAGTTCTATCTGATCTGCCCATTCTGTGTACAGTAGTTCTCTGATCTGTCCGTTCCCTGTGTACAGTAGTTCTATCTGATCTCTCCATTCCCTATGTACAGTAGATATATCCATTCCCTGTGTACAGTAATTCTATCTGAACTGTCCATTTCCCTCTGTACAGTAGTTCTATCTGAGCTGTCCATTCCCTGTGTACAGTAATTCTATCTGATCTGTCCATTCCCCTGTGTACAATAGTTCTATCTGAGCTGTTCATTCCCTGTCTACAGTATTTCTATCTGATCTGTCCATTCCTGTGTACAGTCGTTCTATCTGATCTCTCCATTCTGTAAATAGTAGTTCCATCTGATCTCTCCATTCCCTATGTACAGTTGTTCCATCTGATCTCTCCATTCACTGTGTACAGTAGTTCTCTCTGATCTCTCCATTCCCTGTGTTCAGTATTTCTATCTGATCTCTCCATTCCTGTGCACAGTAGTTCTGTCTGATCTGTCCATTCCCTGTGTACAGTAGTTGTCTGATCTGTCCATTCCCTGTGCACAGTAGGTCTATCTGATCTGTCAATTCCCGTGTACAGTAGTTAGCTGATCTCTCCATTCCCTATGTACAGTAGAGCTATCCATTCCCTGTGTACAGTAATTCTAACAGAACTATCCATTCCCCTGTGTACAGAAGTTCTATCTGATCTGGCCATTCCCTGTGTACAGTAGTTCTATCTGATCTGTCCATTCCCCTGTGTACAGCAGTTCTATTTGATCTCTCCATTCCCCGTGTACAGTAGTTCTATCTGATCTGTCCATTCCTTGTGTACAGTCGTTCGCTCTGGTCTCTCCATTCTATCTGAGCTGTTCATTCCGTGTACAGTATTTCTATCTGATCTCTCCATTCCCTATGTACAGTTGTTCCATCTGATCTCTCCATTCCCTGTGTACAGTAGTTCGATCTGATCTCTCCATTCCCTATGTACAGTAGATCTATCCATTCCCTGAGTACCGTAATTCTAACAGAACTGTCCATTCCCCTGTGTACAGTCGTTCTATCTGAGCTGTCCATTCCCTGTGTACAGTAGTTCTATCTGATCTAGCCATTCCCGGTGTACAGTAGATCTATCTGATTTCTCCATTCCGTGTACAGTAGTTCCGTGACCTGTCCGTTCCCTGTGTACAGTTCTGTCTGATCTGTTCAGTCCCTGTGTACAGTAGTTCGATCTGATCTGTCCCTTCCCTATGTACTGTAGTTCTATCTGATTTGTCCATTCCCTGTGTACAGTAGTTCTATCTGATCTCTTCATTCCCTGTGTACAGTAGTTCTATCTGATCTCTCCATTCCCTGTGTACAGTAGTTCTGATCTGTCCATTCCCTGTGTACAGTAGTTCTACCTGATCTGTCCATTCCCTGTGTACAGTACTTCTATCTGATCTGTCCATTCCCCGTGTACAGTAGTTCTACCTCAGCAGTCCATTCCATATGTACAGTAGTTCTACCTCAGCAGTCCATTCCCTGTGTACAGTAGTTCTATCTGATCTCTCCATTCCCCATGTACAGTACGTCTATCTGATCTGTCCATTCCCGTGTACAGCAGTTCTATCTGATATCTCCATTCCGTGTACAGTAGTTCTATCTGATCTGCCCATTCCATGTACAGTAGTTCTCTGATCTCTCCATTCCCTCTGTACAGTAGATCTGTCCATTCCGTGTACAGTAGTTCCATCTGCTCTGTCCATTCCAGTGTACAGTCGTTCTATCTGTTCTCTCCATTCACTGCATACAGTAGTTCGATCTGATCTCTCCATTCCCTATATGCATTAGATCTATGCATTCCCCTGTGTACAGTCATTCTAGCTGATCTCTCCATTCCCTATGTACAGTAGTACTATATGATCTCTCCATTCCCTGTGTACAGTAGTTCTATCTGATCTGTCCATTCCCATGTACAGTAGTACTATATGATCTCTCCATTCCCTATGTACAGTAGATCTATCCATTCCCTGTGTACAGTAATTCTAACAGAACTGCCCATTCCCCTGTGTACAGTAGGTCTATCTGATCTGGCCATTCCCGGTGTACAGTAGTTCTATCTGATCTGTCCATTCCGCTGTGTACAGCAGTTCTATTTGATCTCTCCATTCCCCGTGTACAGTAGTTCTATCTGATCTGTCCATTCCTTGTGTACAGTTGTTCGCTCTGGTCTCTCCATTCCCTGTGTACAGTAGTTCTATCTGACCTGGCCATTCCCGGTGAACAGTAGTGCTATCTGACCTGTCCATTCCCCATGTACAGTAGTTCTATCTGATGTCTCCATTCCCTATGTACAGTAGATCTATCCATTCCGTGTACAGTAATTCTATCTGAACTGTCCACTCCCATGTACAGTAGTTCTATCTGATCACTCCATTCCCTGTGTACAGTATTTCTATCTGATCTCACCATTGCCCTGTCTACAGTAGTTCTATCAATCTCTCCATTCCCTGTGTACAGTAGTTCTGATCTCTCCGTTCCCTGTGTACAGTAGTTCTATCTGATCTCTCAATTCCCTATGTACAGTAGATCTATCCATTCCGTGTACAGTAATTCTATCTGAACTGTCTATTCCCCTGTGTACAGTAGTTCTATCTGGGCTGTCCATTCCCTGTGTACAGTAGTTCTATCTGATCTGTCCATTCCCTGTGCACAGTCGTTCTATCTGATCTGTCCATTACCCTGTGTGCAGTAGTTATCTGATCTCTCCATTCCTGTGTACAGTAGTTCTATCTGATGTGTCCATTCCTGGTGTACAGTAGTTCTATCTGATCTCTCCATTCCCTATGTACAGTAGTTCTATCTGATCTGTCCATTCCCTTGTGTACAGTAGTTCTATCTGATCTCTCCATTCCCCTTTGTACAGTAGTTCTATCTGATCTCTCCATTCCGTGTACAATAGTACTGTCTGATCTGTCCATTCCCCGTGTACAGATGTTCTACCTCAGCAGTCCATTCCCTGTGGACATTAGTTCTACCTCAGCAGTCCATTCCCTGTGTACAGTCGTTCTATCTGATCTGTCCATTCCCCATGTACAGTAGTTCTATCTGATCTGTCCATTCCCTATGTACAGTAGTTCTATCTGATGTCTCCATTCCCTATGTACAGTAGATCTATCCATTCCGTGTACAGTAATTCTATCTGAACTGTCCACTCCCGTGTACAATAGTTCTATCTGAGCTGTTCATTCCGTGTACAGTAGTTCTATCTGATCTGTCCATTCACTGTGTATAGTAGTTCTATCTGATCTCACCATTCCCCGTGTACAGTAGTTCGATCTGATCTGTCCATTCCCTATGTACTGTAGTTCTATCTGATCTGTCCATTCCCTTATGTACAGTAGTTCTATCTGATCTCTCCATTCCCTATGTACAGTAGATCTATCCATTCCCCGTGTCCAGTAATTCTGATCTGTCCATTCCGTGTACAGTAGTTCTACCTGATCTGTCCATTCCCTGTGTACAGTACTATCTGATCTGTCCATTCCCCGTGTACAGTAGTTCTACCTCAGCAGTCCATTCCATGTGTACAGTAGTTGTACCTCAGCAGTCCATTCCCTGTGTACAGTAGGTCTGTCTGATCTGTCCATTCCCCTGTGTACAGCAGTTCTATCTGATCTCTCCATTCCCTGTGTACAGTTGTTCTATCAGATCTGGCCATTCCCGGTGTACAGTAGTTCTACCTGATCTGTCCATTCCTTGTGTACAGTACTTTTATCTGATCTGTCCATTCCCCGTGTACAGTAGTTCTACTTCAGTCCATTCCCTGTGTACAGTAGTTCTCTGATCTGTCTGTTCCCTGTGTACAGTAGTTCTATCTGTTCTGTCCATTACCCAGTGTACAGTAGTTCTACCTGATCTCTCCATTCCCTGCATACAGTAGTTCTATCTGATCTGTCCATTCCCTTTGTACAGTAGTTATATCTGATCTCTCCATTCCCTGTGTGCAGTAGTTCTATCTGATCTGTCCATTCCCCATGTACAGTAGTTCTACCTCATCTGTCCATTCCTTGTGTACAGTAGTTCTATCTGATCTGTCCATTCCCGTGTACGCAGCAGTTCTAACTGAAATCTCCATTCCCTGTGTACAGTAGTTCTATCTAATCTCTCCATTCCCTGTGTGCAGTAGTTCTATCTGATCTGTCCATTCTCCTGTGTACAGCAGTTCTATCTGATCTCTCCATTCCCCTGTGTACAGTAGTTCTATTTGCTCTGTCCATTCCCGTGTACAGTACATCTATCTGATCTGTCCATTCCATGTGTACAGAGTTCTATCTGAAATCTCCATTCCCTGTGTACAGTAGTTCTATCAGATCTGTCCATTCCCTGTGTACAGTAGTTCTATCTGATCTCTCCATTCCCTGTGTACAGTAGTTCTCTGATCTCTCCATTCCCTCTGCACAATAGATCGATCCATTCCCTGTGTACAGTAGTTCTATCTGATGTCCATTCCAGTGTACAGTCGTTCTATCTGATCTCTCCATCCCCTGTGTATAGTAGTTCCATCTGATCTGTCCATTCCCCGTGTACAGTAGTTCTACCTCAGCAGTCCATTCCCTGTGTACAGTAGTTCTATCTGATCTCTCCATTCCCCATGTACAGTAGTTCTATCTGATCTGTCCATTCCCCTGTGTACAGCAGTTCTATCTGATCTCTCCATTCCCTGTGTACAGTTGTTCTATCAGATCTGGCCATTCCCGGTGTACAGTAGTTCTACCTGATCTGTCCATTCCTTGTGTACAGTACTTTTATCTGATCTGTCCATTCCCCGTGTACAGTAGTTCTACCTCAGCAGTCCATTCCATGTGTACAGTAGTTCTACCTCAGCAGTCCATTCCCTGCGTACAGTAGTTCTCTGATCTGTCTGTTCCCTGTGTACAGTGGTTCTATCTGTTCTGTCCATTACCCAGTGTACAGTAGTTCTACCTGGTCTCTCCATTCACCATGTACAGTAGTTCTATCTGATCTGTCCATTCCCGTGTACAGCAGTTCTATCTGATCTCTCCATTCCCCGTGTATAGTAGTTCTATTTGATCTGTACATTCCCTGTGTACAGTAGTTCTCTGATCTGTCCGTTCCCTGTGTACAGTAGTTCTATCTGATCTCTCCATTCCGTGTATAGTTGTTCCATCTGATCTCTCCATTCACTATGTACAGTTGTTCCATCTGATCTCTCCATTCCTGTGTACAGTAGTTCCATCTGATCCCTCCATTCCCTGTGTACAGTAGTTCAATCTGATCTCTCCATTCCCTATGTACAGTAGTTCTATCTGATCTGTCCATTCCCTTGTGTACAGTAGTTCTATCTGATCTCTCCATTCCCGTGTACAGTAGTTCTATCTGATCTCCCCATTCCCCATGTACAGTAGTTCTATCTGATCTGTCCGTTCCGTGTACAGTAGTTCTATCTCATCTGTCCATTCCCTGTGTACTTATTTCCGTGATCTGTCCGTTCCCTGTGTAGAGTAGATCTATCCGATCTGTCCATTCCCTGTATACAGTAGTTCGATCTGATTTCTCCATTCCCTATATACAGTATATCTATCCATTCCCTGTGTACAGTAATTCTGATTTGCCCATTCCCTTGTACAGTAGTTCTATCTGATCTGTCCATTCCCTGTGTACAGTAGTTCTATCTGATCTGTCCATTCCCTGTGTACAGTAGTTCTATCTGATCTGTCCATTCCCTTGTGTACAGTAGTTCTATCTGATCTCTCCATTCCCGTGTACAGTAGTTCTATCTGATCTCCCCATTCCCCATGTACAGTAGTTCTATCTGATCTGTCCGTTCCGTGTACAGTAGTTCTATCTGATCTGTCCATTCCCTGTGTACTTATTTCCGTGATCTGTCCGTTCCCTGTGTAGAGTAGATCTATCCGATCTGTCCATTCCCTGTATACAGTAGTTCGATCTGATTTCTCCATTCCCTATATACAGTATATCTATCCATTCCCTGTGTACAGTAATTCTGATTTGCCCATTCCCGTGTACAGTAGTTCTATCTGATCTGTCCATTCCCTGTGTACAGTAGTTCTATCTGATCTGTCCATTCCGTGAACAGTTGTTCGATCTGATCTGTCCATTCCCAGTGTACAGTAGTTCTATCTGATCTGTCCATTCCCTGTGTACAGTAGTTCTATCTGATCTGTCCATTCCCTGTGTGTAGTTCTATCTGATCTGTCCATTCCCCCGTGTACAGTAGTTCTATCTGATCTGTCCATTCCGTGAACAGTTGTTCGATCTGATCTGTCCATTCCCTGTGTACAGTAGTTCTATTTGATCTGTACATTCCCTGTGTACAGTAGTTCTCTGATCTGTCCGTTCCCTGTGTACAGTAGTTCTATCTGATCTCTCCATTCCGTGTATAGTTGTTCCATCTGATCTCTCCATTCACTATGTACAGTTGTTCCATCTGATCTCTCCATTCCTGTGTACAGTAGTTCCATCTGATCCCTCCATTCCCTGTGTACAGTAGTTCAATCTGATCTCTCCATTCCCTATGTACAGTAGTTCTATCTGATCTGTCCATTCCCTGTGTGTAGTTCTATCTGATCTGTCCATTCCCTGTGTACAGTAGTTCTATCTGATCTGTCCATTCCGTGAACAGTAGTTCTATCTGATCTGTCCATTCCCTGTGTACAGTAGTTCTATCTGATCTGTCCATTCCGTGAACAGTTGTTCGATCTGATGTCTCCATTCCCTATGTACAGTAGTTCTATCTGATCTGTCCATTCCCTTGTGTACAGTAGTTCTATCTGACCTCTCCATTCCCTATGTACAGTAGTTCTATCTGATCTGTCCATTCCCTTGTGTACAGTAGTTCTATCTGACCTCTACATTCCCGTGTACAGTAGTTCTATCTGATCTCTCCATTCCCGTGTACAGTAGTTCGATCTGATTTCTCCATTCCCTATATACAGTATATCTATCCATTCCCTGTGTACAGTAATTCTGATTTGCCCATTCCCGTGTACAGTAGTTCTATCTGATCTCTCCATTCCCTGTGTGCAGTAGTTCTATCTGATCTCTCCATTCCCCATGTACAGTAGTTCTATCTGATCTGTCCATTCCCTGTGTACAGTAGTTCTCTCGGATCTGTCCATTCCGTGAACAGTTGTTCGATCTGATGTCTCCATTCCCTATGTACAGTAGTTCTATCTGATCTGTCCATTCCTTGTGTACAGTAGTTCTATCTGATCTGTCCATTCCCGTGTACGCAGCAGTTCTAACTGAAATCTCCATTCCCTGTGTACAGTAGTTCTATCTAATCTCTCCATTCCCTGTGTGCAGTAGTTCTATCTGATCTGTCCATTCTCCTGTGTACAGCAGTTCTATCTGATCTCTCCATTCCATGTGTACAGCAGTTCTATCTGAAATCTCCATTCCCTGTGTACAGTAGTTCTCTGATCTCTCCATTCCCTCTGCACAATAGATCGATCCATTCCCTGTGTACAGTAGTTCTATCTAATATGTCCATTCCAGTGTACAGTCGTTCTATCTGATCTCTCCATTCCCGATGTACAGTAGTTCTATCTGATCTGTCCATTCCCGTGTACAGCAGTTCTATCTGATCTCTCCATTCCCCGTGTATAGTAGTTCTATTTGATCTGTACATTCCCTGTGTACAGTAGTTCTCTGATCTGTCCGTTCCCTGTGTACTTATTTCCGTGATCTGTCCGTTCCCTGTGTAGAGTAGTTCTATCTGATCTGTCCATTCCCTGTATACAGTAGTTCGATCTGATTTCTCCATTCCCTATATACAGTATATCTATCCATTCCCTGTGTACAGTAATTCTGATTTGCCCATTCCCGTGTACAGTAGTTCTATCTGATCTGTCCATTCCCTGTGTACAGTAGTTCGATCTGATCTGTCCATTCCCAGTGTACAGTAGTTCTATCTGATCTCTCCATTCTCTGTGCACAGTATTTCTATCTGATCTGTCAATTCCCGTGTACTGTAGTTATCTGATCTCTCCATTCCCCGTGTACAGTAGTTCTATCTGATCTGTCCGTTCCCTCTGTACAGTAGTTCTATCTGATCTCTCCATTCCCCGTGTACAGTAGTTCTATCTGATCTCTCCATTCCCTGTGTACAGTCGTTCTATCTGATCTGTCCATTCCGTGAACAGTTGTTCGATCTGATATGTCCATTCCCTGTGTACAGTAGTTCTATCTGATCTGTCCATTCCCGTGTACAGTAGTTCTATCTGATCTGTCCATTCCCTGTGTACAGTAGTTCTATCTGATCTGTCCATTCCGTGAACAGTTGTTCGATCTGATCTGTCCATTTCCTGTGTACAGTAGTTCCATCTGATCCCTCCATTCCCTGTGTACAGTAGTTCCATCTGATGTCTCCATTCCCTTGTGTACAGTAGTTCTATCTGATCTCTCCATTCCCGTGTACAGTAGTTCTATCTGATCTCTCCATTCCCCGTGTACAGTAGTTCTATCTGATCTGTCCATTCCCCTGTGTACAGTAGTTCTATCTGATCTGTCTGTTCCATGTGTACAGTAGTTCTATCTGATCTCTCCATTCCCTGTGTACAGTAGTTATATCTGATCTGTCCATTCCCTTTGTACAGTAGTTCTCTGATCTGTCCATTCCGTATACAATAGTTCTATCTGATCTGTCCCTTCCCAGTGCACAGTAATTCTATCTAATCTGTCCATTCCATGTTCAGTAGTTCTATCTGATCTGTCCAGTCCCCTGTGTCTCCAGTAGTTCTATTATTCCCCTCCCAGAGATTTGTGTCTTAGTATCTCAGAGGCATTAAGCAAAGGATAATGATTAATGGATGTTTTTGTGACTGGAAGGATGTTTCCAGTGGGGTTCTGCAGGGCTCAGTACTGGGTCTCTTGATTTTTGTGGTATATATCAATAATTTAGACTTGAATATAGCGGGTATAATTAAGAAGTTTGCAGATGATACTATAATTGGCTGTGTGGTTGATAATGAATAAGAAAGCTGCAGAATGATATCAATTCACTGGTCAGGTGGGCAGAACAGTGGCAAATTGAATTTAATCCAGAGAAGTGTGAGGTAATGCACTTGAGGAGGGCTAACATGGAAAGGGAATACATATGAAATGGTAGGACACTGAGAAGTGTAGAGGAACAGAGGGAACTTGGAGTGCAGGTCTACAGATCCCTGAAGGTAGCAGGCCAGGTGGATAAGGTGGTTAAGGCGGCGTACGGAATGCTTGCCTTTATTAGTCAAGGCATAGAATACAAGAATAGGAAGGTTCTGCTTGAACTGTAAAAAAAAAAAAAACTGGTTAGGCCTCAGCTGGAGTACTGCGTGCAGTTCTGGTCACATTACAGGACAGATGAGATTGCACTGGTGAGTGTACAGAGGAGATTTACGAGGATGCTGCCTGGACTGGAGAATTTTCACTATGGAGGAAAGATTGGATAGGCTGGTGTTGTTTTCTTTGGAACACAGGAGGCTGAGGGGAGACCTTATTGAGGTGCATCAAGGGCCTGGATAGAGTGGATATGACAGACCGGTTTCCCTTAGCAGAGGGGTCAACAACCAGGGGCCATAGATTTAAAGTAATTGGGGGGAGGTCTAGAGGGGATTTGAGGGGAAATTCCTTCACCCAGAGGGTGGTGGGGGTCTGGAACTCACTGCCTGAAAGGCTGGTAGAGGCAGAAACCCTCACCACATTTAACAAGTACTTGGATGTGCACTTGAAGTGCCGTAACCTACAGGGTTACGGACCAAGAGCTGGAAAGTGGGATTAGGCTGGACAGCTCTTGGTCGGCCGACGCGGATACGATGGGTCGAAGTGCCCTCCTTCCGTGCTGTAAATTTCTATGATTCTATCCTTGTGCCATACAACCCAAAATCCAAACAGTTTTAGCACCATTCGCTGCCAAATCATTTTCCCGACTGTATCCTGCAGACTAGAACCATTGAGTTTTTTTACGTATGCGAACAGAAAATTGCGGACCATTTTCCAAACAACCACTGAAATCCGTCCCCTGACAGAGTGCAGCTCTCTCCGGCAGTGGAGAGAAGGCCACTATCACGGTGATTGGAGGCGGCACCAAAAACTACAAGGGACGTAGAAATCCCTCTGGACTGCGTGCTGCTGTTTCCTGTTGGAAGTCGCTATGAATGGCTTCGGCTGTCGACACCAGGCCATGTGCGTAATGTCATGTTTCTCATGCCTGCAGGGAAAGGGCTACAGATGCTGTTGCCTGACCGTGTCGGATCACATTTGAGCCAGTTATAGATCTGCCACAATCCCAGGCTTCCTTCCGGACACCAAATCTTGCTCAGCATGGTATCATTACCCAGACTAATGTCTCAGCCACAGTCAAGGCATATCGCTAGTTCACGATGAGCTACTTTCTGACCTCAATCTCGGAGCGCTCCTCTTTAACCTTGGATCGAGGACCAGAATTCCTAGCAGTTCACAAGGCAGCGCCTCAAACTCGCCAATAAGTCATTTGTTTCAAGAATATTGCACATGTCAAATACTGCCTCCAATACACCTTTTATAGAATAATACAACAACTTGCATTTATAAAGCGCCTTTAACATAGTAAAACGTCCCAAGGCGCTTCACAGGAGCATTATCAAACAAAACTGACATCGAGCCACATTAGGGCAGGTGATCAAAAGCTGGGACAAAGAGGGAGGTTTTAAGGAGCATCTAAAAAGAGGAAAGAGAGGTAGAGAGGCAGAGAGGTTGAGGGAAGGAATTTCTGAGCTTAAGGCCTTGGCAGCTGAAGGCACGGCCACCGATGGTTAAGTGATTATAATCAGGGATGCTCAAGGGGATAGATAGAGGCATAGTATGATACAGCACAGAAGGAGGCCATTCGGCCCATCGTGCCTGTGTCAGCTTCCTGAAAGAATGATCCAATTAGTCCCACGTCCCTGCTCTTTCCTTATAGCCATGTAAATCTTTCCTTTTTAAGTACACATCCAATTCCCTTATGAAAGTTATTATTGAATCTGGTTCCACCACACCTTCAGGCAGTGCGCTCCCGATCACAGCACCTTGCTGCGTTAAATTCTCATCTCTCCTCTAGCTTTTCTACCAATTATCTTAAACCTGTGACCTGCCACTGGAAACAGTTTCTCTCTATCGACTGTATTAAAACCCCTCATCATTTTAAACAACCCGATTAAATCTCCTCTTAAGTGCAAGTTGCTGTAGTTGTTCTACCCTACCCTGCGTAAACTAGAGGTGATCCAAAACTCGGCTGCCCCGTGTCCTAACTCGCACCGAGTCCCGTTCACCCATCTCCCCCTGTGCTCGCTGCCCCATGTCCTAACTCGCACCAAGTCCCGATTACCCATCATCCCTGTGCTCGCTGGCCTATATTGGCTCCCAGTTAAGCAACACCTCGATTTCAAAATTCTCATCCTTATTTTCAAATCCCTCCATGGCCTCGCCCTTCCCTATCTCTAATCTCCTCCAGCCCCACAACCCCTCCTCCCCCACCCCCCCTCCGAGATGTCTGCACTTCTCTAATTCAGCCCTTCTGAGCATCCCTGATTATAATCGCTCAACCATCGGTGGCCGTGCTTTCTGTTGCCTAGGCCCAAAGCTCTGGAACTCCCTCTCTAAAGCTCTCCGCCTCTCTTTCCTCCTTAAAACCTAGCTGTGACCAAGCTTTTGGTCACCTGCCCTAATTTCTACTTATACGGCTCAGTGTCAAATTTTTTTATGCATAATACTCCTGTGTAGCGCCTTGGGACGTTTCACTAAGTTAAAGGCGTTATATAAATACAGGTGGATGTTGTTGTTGACCCTCTCTGCTCTGAGGAGAACATCGCCAGCTTCTCTAGTCTCTGCACATATCTTTTACCTGTCACGTTTCAGGCAGCAAGGAAAGACTTGCATTTACACAGAGCTTCTCATGTCCTCAGGACCCGCCCCAATGCGCTTCACGGCTAATGGAGTACTTTAGGGGTTTTGCAGGCAAACATGGCAACCACTGAAGCAAGCAGCCCCTCAAAGCTTCCCCCGCAATAGCAGCCCGGATATAGGCAGCAAGCTAACAGAGGGCGCAGCAGGTGAATGGCAGTGTGAGGGTGGCAAGGAGCATGTGACATAGAAACATAGAAAATCGGAGCAGTCGTAGGCCATTCGGCCCTTTGAGTCTGCACCGCCATTCAATATGATCATGGCTGATCCTCTCTCTCTCTCTCTCTACACCATATTCCTGCTTTTTCCCCATTGCCTTTTGTGTCTAGAAATCTATCCATCTCCCTCTTAAATACATTCAGTGACTTGGCCTCCACAGCCTTCTCTGGTAGAGAATTCCACAGTTTCACCTCCCTCCAAGTGAAAAAATTTCTCCATCTCGGTCCTAAATTTCCTACCCTGTATCCTGAGACTGTGACCCCTTGTTCTAGTCTTCCCAGCCAGGGGAAACATCCTCCCCGCATCCAGTCTATCCAACCCTGTCAGAATTTTATACGTTTCAATGAGATCTCCTCTCATTCTTCTAAACTCTAGTGAATGCAGGCCTAGTCGACCCAATCTCTCCCCATACGACAATCCCCCCATCCCAGGAATCAGTCTGGTGAACTTTCGCTGCACTCCCTCTATGGCAAGTATATCCTTTCTTCCGTAAGGGGACCAAACCTGCACACAATATTCCAGGTGACGATGGCAGAGGGAGCACTGGGAGCTTGCTGGCTGGAAGACCAGCTCGTTGCCTTCCTCAGCTTGGAGATTTATGCCTCAGGATCCGCTAAGTGTAAGATTGCCACTGAGCGTGCTCAATAGTTGAGTTGCTGTAAAACACCCTGGAAGATGTGGCACCAAGTCCATTACCTACGGCTGCAGGACTGCTTGATGCAAGTGCAACAGAGCACGTGGGAAACTGAGAGGCCACTGGTGATGGAGCCTCGAGACACACAAGTCCCAAGGGGAGTGGGACTAGCTGACTGGATGCTCAAACTGCTACTGGAAACCTCTTGGACTCCAATCCACAAGAGGCTCGCTTGTCTGACATCAAGAGGCTGGTGATTAGATTGAGAAGCTTGACCTCACTGTGACCCAGAGCTCCACTCTCAACCGAAATCCATGGACAGGTTGCAGGGAGCAAGAGGAGGAACAGATTGGGGCCAAGGATAGATCCCTGGGGGACTCCGGGCAGGAAGACAAGCAAAAGAAAGTGAAATCACCGACTACATATAATGTAAATATAAATTGCACTGTATTTGACCTTTGTCCCGATTGAAAGAGACCCAGCAGTCTTAGTAAACTCAATGTTCAACAGGTTCAATCGATGCAGAACAGCAAATGACAAGGCCAAAGGCTACTGAACGACAAGTGAGTGGAGGTAATAACAACTAAAGTGTACATCGCTCTACTCAGACCCACCCTGAGCACTGTGACCAGTTCTGGTCAGACCCACCTTGAGCACTGTGTCCATCTAGAATACTGTGTACAGTTTTGGTCTCCGTATTTAAGGAAGGATATACTTGCATTGGAGGCTGTTCATGAAGGCTCACTAGGTTGATTCCGGAGATGAGGGGGTTGATTTATGAGGAAAGTTTGAGTAGGTTGAGCCTATACTCATTGGAGTTCAGAAGAATGAGGTGATCTTATTGAAACTTATAAGGTAATGAGGGGCCTCGACAAGGTGGATGCAGAGAGGAAACTAAAACTAGGAGACATAGTCTTAGTATAAGGGGTCGCCCATTTGAAACTGAGATGAGGAGGAATTTCTTCTCTCAGAGGGTTGTAAATCTGTGGAATTCTCTGCCCCTGAGAGCTGTGGAGGCTGGGTTATTGAATAAATTTAAGGTGGAGATAGACAGATTTTTGAATGACAAGGGAGTAAAGGGTTATGGGGAGCGGGCAGGGAAGTGGAGCTGAGTCCATGATCAGATCAGCCATGATCTTATTGAATGGCGGAGCAGGCTCGAGGGGCCAAATGGCCGACTCCTGCTCCTATTTCTGATAAGAATGTAAGAAATAGGAGAAAGAGTATGCCATATGGCCCCTCGAGCCTACTCCGCCATTTAATACAATCATGGCTGATCATGTTCGTATGGTCAGACCCACCTTGAGCACTGTGTGCAGCTCTGGTTAGACCCACCCTGTGCTCCGTGGCCAGTTCTGGTCAGACCCACCCTGAGCCCCATGTCCAGTGCTGGTCAGACCACACTTCTAATCCCACTGATATACAATGCGTTGTCACGCACACAACTGCAGCTGAACTTGCTTTCACTGCTTGGATGTTGCGACACTGGGACTAGTGAGTCCGGCCATGTTGTAGCTTTTAAAGAAGGTAGTTTATAGGTCTGTGGGGTGAGCGTCTTGGATTGCTCCATCCAAGAGCCACCACGTATACGACAGGCCGACTGGCCTCCTTGTGTGGTCAATGTCTATGGTTCAATGGGATTAGAAGGGTGCTGCCAATTCACACCATTCCAATCCAGAACAGCTAGTGGTGCAGCAGGGGCCCAATCAGTCTATTTGACACTCAGCTGTCACTTAACACCCAGTTAGGGGAAATGTTCAGCGGGCCAGCTACATGTGAAGTGGCAGCTATCACTAAATAGCGGAGCACAATATGGAGCCTTGGAGACTGAGCCAAGTAAACTGATACCGCTTAAAACACACAGCTTCTCTAAACACAGTGAACAGTGGTTAAAATGTTGTTTTAAAAACAATGGGGATGAAACTGGGCTTGGCCAGCAGTGTAAATCTGGCATCAAAACAGAAAACGCTGGAAATCTCAGCGGGTTGGGCAGCATCTGTGGAGAGAAACAGAGTTAACGTTTCAGGTCGATGACCCTTCGTCAGAACTCCGGAGAAATCTGGCGATGGCACATATTACCGCTCCTTTCTCACTTAAGTCGATCATCGTCATAGGCAGTCCCTCAGAATCGAGGAAGACTTGCTTCCACTCCTGAAGTGAGTCCTTAGGTGGCTGAACAGTGCAATACGAGAACCACAGTCCCTGTCACAGGTGGGACAGATAGTCGTTGAGGGTAAGGGAGGTTGGGACTGGTTTGCCGCATGCTCTTTCCGCTGCCTGCGCTTGATTTCTGCATGCTCTCGGCGATGAGACTCGAGGTGCTCAGCGCCCTCCCGGATGCACTTCCTCCACTTAGGGCAGTCTTTGGCCAGGGACTCCCCGGCGTCAGTGGGGATGTTGCACTTTATCAGGGAGGCTTTGAGGATGACCCTGTAACTTTTCCTCTGCCCACCTGTGGCTCGCTTGCTGTGAAGGAGTTCAGAAGTAGAGCACTTGCTTTGGGAGACTCGTGTCTGGCAATGTGGCCTGCCCAGCGGAGCTGATCAAGTGTGGTCAGTACTTCAATGTTGGGGATGTTGGCCTGGTGGAGGACGCTAATGTTAGTGCATCTGTCCTCCCAGGGGATTTGTAGAATCTTGGAGACATCGTTGGTGGTATTTCTCCAGCGACTTGAGTTAACATCTCAGGTCGGTGACCCTTCTTCAGAACTTGGTATAAATCTGGTGATGGCCAATGGGCCACCTGTGTTATAGCTCTTTTCCCAATTAAGTCGATATTGGCAGGGTGTAACCGGGCTGCCGAGTCATTATCAGCCAGACCACTGAAGACTAATTTCACCCCCACCCACAGAGACCGAGATGACTCCCCCGATCCACGCTGTGGACCGTGGCTGCGACAGCCACAGGCACTGGCCACTCAAACCCCCCATGCGAATCTGGTGCTATGAACATAAGAACATAAGAAATAGGAGCAGGAGTGGGTTATACGGCCCCTCGAGCCTGCTCCGCCATTCAATACGATCACGGCTGGTTCAATCATGGGCTCGGCTCCACTTCCCTGCTCGTTCCCCATAACCCTTTATCGGTTAAGAAACTGTATCTCTGTCTTAAATTTATTCAACGACCCAGTCTCCACAGCTCTCTGGGGCAGAGAATTCCACAGATTTACAACCCTCAGAAGAAATTCCTCCTCATCTCAGTTTTAAATGGGCGACCCCTTATTCTAAGATTATGCCCTCTAGTTCGAGTCTCCCCTATCAGTGGAAACATCCTCTCTGCATCCACCTTGTCGAGCGCCCTCATGTGCAGGAAATGTGCAGGATTGAAAACTCACCGGGTTGCACACATCATCAGAGGTCCCTCTGTCCAGCAGGTCGCCAAATGGACTGAACCTCCCAGCAGAATCGTCCCACCGGTGAGCCGGTTTGGGAGAATACGACGGCACGGAATCAGCTGGATGTTTCGGAGAGTGTTCGGGGGAGCTGGAGGACAAGAGCTGCAGAGACCTGCCAACATGCGCATGGTTCAACTCCGCACAGCCGTCCGCCTCCGCGGCACCGCAATGTCTCGCGGACCTTCTGTCCGACGGACTGAAGTCAAACAGGGATGGAGAACTGTGCGAGGTCCTGGCGAAAGCCCTCGCCTCGGTTCCATTGCCGCTGGGCTCGCTGGGCTCCGGCGAGCAGCCCCTGCTCTGGGACAGTGCCAGTTTGTGCAGCTCCTCGCCAATCTTCTCAATGCTGCTCACCGCGGCTCCCGCTGTGCCGTTGTCCGTCTTGTTGTATTCTGAGCAAAGGTTCAGAATGGTCTCCAAACGCTGACGTTCCTGCGGATTGAGAGCGTGATAGTTATTAAGGGGTTTCAAGCAATAGGACACCCTCAAAGCCTCCCTGATAAAGTGCAACATCCCCACTGACACCTGGGAGCCCCTAGCCAAAGATCGCCCTAAGTGGAGGAAGAGCATCCGGGAGGCCGCTGAGCACCTCGAGTCTCATCGCCGAGAGCATGCAGATATCAAGCGCAGGCAGCGAAAGGAGCGTGCAGCAAACCAGTCCCACCCTCCCCTTCCCTCAAAGACTGTCTGTCCCACCTGTGACAGAGACTGTGGTTCTCGTATTGGACTGTTCAGCCACCTAAGGTCTCGTGTTAAGAGTGGAAGCAAGTCTTCCTTGATTCCGAGGGACTGCCTATGATGATGATGAAGAACAGATACGCTCACATAGTGGTGATGACCATAGGAGCAGCAGGCAGCCATTCGGTCCTGCAGCTTGCTCTTCCATTCAATGAGTTCATGGCTGCACCTCAACCCCATTAACCCACCTGGCTACCCTTATCTGACAAAGATCTATGGCTACGTTATTGGACTCGCAAGCCAAGGGTCGTGAGTTCAAATCTCACCATGGCAAACTATGAAACTGAAGTCAATAAATCTGGCAATTTGAGGAAGAGTTACCATGCAGGATAGTTGTAAAAACCCAAGTAGTTCACTAATGTCCTTCAGATACCTGCCATCTGAAGCTTCACTTCACTCTAGTCCCACATTTAATGGCCCGTAAATTGTACGCACGTACCCGAAGATGCCTCGCAAATTCCGGTTCTTGGAGAGCGATGCAGATGCGCCGAGAACCGGCATTTGCGATCTGTCAAAATGTCTTTTGACAGATCGCACGCATCCGCGGGAGAAGGGCCTTCGCGGGTGGAGATTTGGGCTATTTGTCCAACTCCTGCCCAGCGAATGGCCTTCAAACTCTTACGCCTGGTAAGAGCAGGCGTATATTCTACCTTTACCAGTGTAGGAGTATTAAAACATAGAAAAATTAAAAAAATTTATATTAAAAACCCTGTCTATGAAGGTAAGTTTATTCTTAACACAATGAAAACATTTTTTTTTTTTTTAATCTCAAAAAAATTTATTTTTCTCAAACATTTAATTTAATGCTATTTCTATTACTTAAAAAAAGTGAAGTGCTTTATTTGTGTCTGTGTTTTATTTGGTTTTAGGGGTATTCTCATTGACAGCAATGGAATTCAGAGTTCAGAGCGTCCATTACCATGAATGAGAATACTACAATAATTGGTGGCCCAGGCCCATGTGATCCCAGGATACACAAACGATCCTGGAAGACATGTTCCCATATTCTGGACTGCGTAACTCAGCCTCGGAATGCAATCCTACCGTCCTCCGGGACCATCAGGTATTTCATAAAAATCATTTTCAGTTGGACGCGTTCGCCCGCAGGAAGCCTCCGACCGCGCTGAGCACCTCGAGTCTCATTGCCGAGAGCATGCAGAATCAAACGCAGGCAGCGGAAAGAGCGTGTGGCAAACCTGTCCCACCCACCCTTTCCTCCAACCACTGTCTGTCCCACCTGTGACAGGGACTGTGGTTCTCGTATTGGACTGTTCAGCCACCCAAGGTCTCGTGTTAAGAGTGGAAGCAAGTCTTCCTCGAATCCAAGGTACTGCCTATGATGATGATGCTCGTAAAATAAGATGAGAAAGCTAGACAAAAAGACCGAGGCCCATCTAGTCGGCCTTCAAGCATGCTGGTAGTCACATGATACACCGATACTGGAGTTATTGACTAATCGATCTCTATAAATGAGTTTACAACAGAGCCAGACACCTGGTGAGGAGAGCCCCAGTGCTGGGGAGCTTTGGATCCATAGGTTCCAAAGTCACTTGTTCTCCCAAACAGGGAAATAAAGACTGATATTTATAACGCGTCCTTTATCGACCTCAGGGACATCCCTAGGTGCTTTACAGCCAATGAAGTACTTATTGACCCTGAATTCACGGCCCCGACAGGTGCGTACGAGGTGTACCCATGCCCGTAGCGGCCCCACAAGTTCTGGATTCAGGCATGCACTGCACATGCGCCTAAACCCACAACTTGCAATCTGAGAATGCGAGATCTGAGATCGCAAAATGTGGGTTTTGGAGTGTAGTCACTGTTGTAATGTGGGAAACATAGCAGTCAATCTGTGCACAGCAAGCTCCCACCTACAGCAATGTGATAATGACCAAATCATCTGTTGTTATGTTGATTGATAAATATTAGCAAGGACACCAGGGATAACTCCCCTGCTGCTCTTCAAAATAGTGCCATGGGATCTTTTACATCCACCTGAGGGGGCAGACGGGGGCTCAGTTTAACGTCTCATCCGAAAGACGGCACCCTCTGTCAGTGCAGCATTCCCTCAGTACTGACCTACCAACAGTGTAGCACACCCTCAGTGCTACACTGGACTGTCAGCCTAGATTTATGTGCTCAAGTCCCTGGAGTGGGACTTGAACCCACAACCTTCTGACACGGAGGAGTGTGCTGCCCATTGAGCCACAGCTGACACTCAATGCTACACTCATCACATCTTATGTTTCAAATTACTCATACACTGTCTCCCAAAAGCTGAAAGAAAGGGGAGGATAATCAGGGAGGATCACTGTGTCTTCCGTTTCCATACCCAACATTGGTTTTTGAGGTGAGGCTGTATTCCTGGCCACAGTTGCTCTGCACTGTGCTGCCCAGCACTGTGCTGCCTAGTGTCAGCGTCTCAGCTTTGGCAGGCTTGGTGGTCCCTTAATTGCAACTGACTGAAGAGTCTACACGCTTGTGGAGTTTCTGCCTTGCTCAGGACCTCCCCAGATCCAAGCAAATGAGGGTGAACTGCTCTGGTGTCTCATGGGATCCTGGCCTTCATAAATAGAAGCATAGGAGTATAGAAGCAAGGAAGTTATGCAAAACCTTTATAAATCACAGATTACATCTCAGCTGGAGTATTGTGTCCGATTCAGAGAAGGTTCACGAGGCTGATTACTGAGATGAGGTTGTTGTCTTATGAAGAAAGATTGAGCAAGTTGGGCCGATACTCATTGGAGTTTTATCTTATTAAAACATACAAGATTCTGAGGGGGCTGGACAGGGTAGATGCGGAGAGGATGTTTCCCCTTATGGAAGAATCTAGAACTAGGGGGCATAGTTTCAGAATAAGGGGTTGCCCATTTAGAACAGAGCTGAGGAGGAATTTCTTCACTCAGAGGGCATGAATCTTTGGAATTCTCTGCCCCAGAGAGCTGTGGAGGCTGGGTCATTGAATATATTTAAAGGTGGAGATAGACAGATTTTTGAACAATAAGGGAGCAAAGGGTTATGGGGAGCGGGCAGGGAAGTGGTGTTGAGGCCAAGATCAGATCAGCCATGGTCTTATTGCATGGCGGGGCAGGCTCGAGGGGCCAAATTTTTTCTGTTCTTTATCTATTCTGGGCACCACACTCCAGGAAGGATGTAAAAGCTCTAGAAAGGGTGTGGAGGAGATTTGCCAGAATGGTACCAGGAATGAGGGACTTGAGTTATGTGGATAGACTGGAGAAACTGGGATTGTTCTCCTTACAGCAGAGAAAACTAAGAGGAAATTTGATAGAGATGTTCAAATTCATGAAGGGTTTTGATAGATTAAAGAAGGAGAAACGGTTTCCATTGGCAGGAGGGTCCGTAATCAGAGGGACACAGATTTAAGATCATTGGTAAAAGAATCAGAGGAACATAGGAACCGGAGGAGGCATTCAGCCCCTCGAGCCTGTTCCGCCATTCAATTAGATCACGGCTAATCTGAATTCTGAATCCTAACTCCATCTACCCGCCTTGGCTTCATGTCCCTTAATACCCCTGGCTAGCAAAACTCTATCAAGCTCAGATTTAAAGTTATTAATTGAGCATCCATTGCTTTTTGTGGCAGAGTGTTCCTCAGTTCTACACCATGTGTGTGAAGAAGTGTTTCCTTACCTCTCCTAATAGCCTGGCTGTGTTCGTCACTTAGCTTAGTGCCAGTGGTGGCTCAGTGGGCAACACTCTCGCCTCGGAGTCAGAAGGTTGTGGTTTCAAGTCCCACTGCAGCACGGAAAATCTAGGCTGACACCCCCAGTGCAGTGCTGAGAAGTTAAACCGAGGCCCCATCTGCTCGCTCGAGTGGACATATAAAATCTGATGGCACTATTTTGAAGAGCAGGGGAGTTATCCCTGGTGTCCTGGGGCCAGTATTTATCCTTCAATCAACATAACAAAAACAGATTATCTGGTCATTATCACATTGCTGTTTGTGGGAGCTTGCTGTGCACAAATTGGCTGCCGCGTTTCCCACATTACAACAGTGACTACACTCCAAAAGTACTTCATTGGCTGGAAAGCACTTTGAGACGTCCGGTGGTGGTCATGAAAAGCACTATATAAAAGGCAAGTCTTTCTTTCCAGTGCTCACAGAATAGGAGCACTCAATGCAAGAGAAAAGCTGACCACATTATACAAAGCTGCACAGCAGAATAATCACATTAACTGAATTCTTATTTCATTTTAAGAGCGACAGTTCTGCCGACGATAAAGCTTTTGTGATGGCAATGTCTCAACACCCATAAGGTTGGAGGTCAACAGGCCTCTTGCGTTACCAGCTCACCCTTCCAGCAAGTTACAGGGCAAATTATATTCGAGCTGATGGCTGCAGGAAAAGTGTAACGAATTGTGAGATTAATGGGAGGTAATATTGGGCCCAATCTTACTGCCATTAATCTCACAATTCCACAAAGGCAAATGGAAAGAATGAACAGTCGTGTCGAACAACCACCTTGTTACGATCCACGGCATTAACCCGGTGAACATGTAGAAGCTCGAAGGTAAATGGATGGTTTTTCACCGGCCGAACTGCAAACCTGACCCACCCTGGAACACAATGCTTCGTCCCGGTGTTCCACAACTGATCCGAGGCACCTTCTGTCGAAGCACTGAAACCTGGGGGTCAAAGGGTGTTTGAACACCCTAAACCTGCCTCTTCTGGAGAGGGTTCAGGGGTGAGCAGCACCCAAGGAGACATACCCGTACCCCAATCAGAAATCCCCCAGAGGAGAGGAGGGAAGAGAAGTACTGGCAAACACTGGGAAAATTCACCAAACTATTGTTTTTTTTTAAATCGGCATGGACACGATGGGCCGAATCATAATTTCTCTACGATTCTATGAAAAGTGGAGGTACGAGTATTCTCAAACAGTGCCATTAAATGGACCAGGGCGATTATCCAGCCCCAGCCTCTGATTTCACTTAACACCAACACAATCACCAATCACACCCGTTTTCGGTTAGTGAAAAACCGGCACCAGGGACCCGGCAGAAACAAAGATCTAAGTCACTGGCCTCAGTTTAAACATCACATCTGTCGCTTCACAACATGCTGTCAGGGACTCACCTCACACGCCGATAAGGGGCCTTCCAGTGGATTAAACCTCATGTTGATGGTCTCCCCTCTCGAGTTAATTAAAATACTGATCAGCAGGTATGCCTCACCGCTTTCCTTCTCACCCAGATTTTCAATCTTTTCTTAAGCAAGATAAATTAACCGCTTGAGAATGCATCGGTTTTTAAGCCACCCTCCGACAACCTAGTGGGTGCTTCAAGCTGATACCCTGACCCAACATCGCCTCAGTCACTCTCCACTTTAAATCGACAATGCAGTTAAGCTCGTTACGTTCAGCACAAACAACTCTGGAACAACTGGGCAAGTGTAACACTATCCAAACTGAGCTGTCCTGGGATCCGATGTCAGGGGATGTGCAAATATAGGATCGCAATGATTGCGAGCTTCCGCTCATCCGAGTTGTAAACTTGATCTCCGGCAGTTTTAGGCATACGTTTTATGTGAGCAACAACTTTGCCTTCGAGGCCTCTGTTCAGCAAGTCACCCCCGCCCCCCGAGAGGGCCCTGTCCATACCAGGCTGTGCCACAGTTGCTGCCTCTTAGAAACATAGAAATTTACAGCACAGGAGGCTATTTCAGCTTATTGTGTTCACGCCGGCCGACAAAGAGCCACACTGCCCTTGGTCATCAGCCCTAAAAGTTACATAGAAATCTATGTAAAATGTGCACATTTTTGTCCATAATTCTGTATAAAATGTTTTGTTCCAAAACAGCATGGAGAGGAGTCGTGCGGAGTTTAACACAGAACACGATCGCGGCTTACAAGGAGGTAATTACTGCGATTGCGAACCTAACATGGTGTGGGGTGGGGGAGGTGGGGTGTGTGTGTGGTGGGGGTGTGGGCCTCCTCTCATTGTATGGGTTGTGGATGCCCATAAACCCCTCACTGTACAGGACTAGCCACCCAATGGGCTGCGATAGAGATGGTTACGGCCATGGAAGGAGTGTTCAGTCAGACTGTTAATCAGCCCGTGACTCCTTCTACTACGCTGCCAGAGGGCAGTTAAGAGTCAACCACAATGCTGTGGGTCTGGAGTCACATATAGGCCAGACTGGGTAAGGGTGGAAGATTTCCTTCCCAAAAAAAGAACATGAATGAATTCTTATGACAATCCGGTCGTTTCATACTCACCATTATTGAGACTAGCTTTTTATTCTCGATTTATTTAATTAACTGAATTTAAATTCCCCAGCTGCCGGGATGGGATTCAAACTCCAGTCCCCAGATCATTGGTGCAGGCCTGTGGATTACTAGCCCAGTAACATAACCACTATGCTACCGTACCGTGGTTACATCATATTATAGTGAACCTAAGGCTGAGGCATCCCTAAAGTCTGTGACAAACAGGATGAGGGGGACGCCAGATTGAATGGTTGTGAAGGTGGAGCAGGAACTTGCAGCGTTTATCAGCTGTGACTCAGTGGGCAGCACCCTCGCCTCGGAGTCAGAAGGTTCAAGTCCCACTCCAGGGGCTTGAGCACATAAATCTGGGCTGACACGCCAGACCTGCAGGAAAGGTTGATGAGGTTGCAAGTGCTGACAGACTGGGCTTTGTTGATGCTGCTAGAACCAGGATTGCTCCACTCACCATTTCTTCCAGTATAAAATCTTCCAAATGGTTCGCAAGAATCCCCAAGTCTTTTACAACACCCAGCAGAAGACGGCACCCCCTGTAATCATGGGGCGTGCGATTAGGGAGGTACCACCCCTATCGGGAGAGGGTGAGTGCAAGCCAGCATACCCAGCCGGGCCGATAATCCTCCGCTGCTGCTTTCCTTCCAGGGAGCCACTGGAACACGGGCATGGGAAGCAGGCACCGTCCCCTCGTGAGGTCAGCAATCTCGCTGGTCCCATAGGAAGGTCGGTGACTGCTCGCCTTCGAGCACCAACCCCGCAGAGCCTGCTCCCACACCATTTTCAGCCCCTGCAGGAACTCTTGCACCCACTTTAACCCCCATCATACCTCAGGCCGTGAAAAATTGGGTGTCTCGGACTATGTGGGAATTATTTGGACTTCATTGATATTCAAATAGTCAATGTGTTTTATATTAGGTGAAACAGCACAATAATGGGAAAAGCCTAAATCAACATTTGCCTGTCACGCTGCAATTGCTGACCTCCTGCCACTAGGTGGTGCTATATCCCTCCCTGTCTGCCACTCGGGGGTGCTGCCCCCCAGCCTGTCTGCCACTTTCTCAGCCTCCACAGGCCACGTAACTCACTGGAGCATCTCCACCCTGTCTCTGAAAAGCAGTGGGGAAATAGGGGAGGCAATTGAATTTATTTAAAGTACTAAAAACCAGATAACAAAATAAAACCATTTGTTTTGAACACCTCCACCAAATCTCCTCGCCAACTTCTCTGCTTCCATGACCAAAGTCAAACAGACCGGCCTGTAGTTGCTGGGTTTATCTTTTCACCCTTTTTTGAACAAGGGCGTAACATTTGCAATTCTCCAGCCCCTCTGGCACCACTCCTGTATCCAACGAAGATTGGAATATTCTGGCCAGTACCTCTGCACTTCCCTCAGCGTCCTCGGATGCATCCCATCTGGTCCTGCTGACTTATATACTTTAATTACAGCCAGCCTTTCCAGTACCTCCTCTTTAGCAATTTTTATCCCATCCAGTATCTCCTCCTTCACTATGTCTATGGCAGCATTTTCTTCCTTAGTGAAGACAGATACAAAGTACTCATTTAGTACCTCAGCCATACCCTCTGTCTCCAGGCATAGGTCTCCTTTATGGTCCCTAATCGGCCCCACCACTCCTCTTACTGCCCGTTTACTATTTATATGCCTATAGAAGACTTTTGCATTCCCTTTTATATTAGCTGCTAATATATTCTCATACCCTCTTTGTCCCTCTTATTTCCTTTTTCACTTCCCCAATGAACTTTCTATATTCAGCCTGGTTCTCACGTATTCTGAACCTGACATCTTACTCTATCTCCCTCGTCATCCAGGGGGCTCTGACTTTAGTTAGTCTATCTTTCTCCCTCATGGGAATGTACCTCGACTGTACCCGAACCATCTCCTCTTTAAAGCCACTTAAAAAGGTTCAATTACAGTTTTGCCTGCCAATCTGTGATTCCAATTTACCCGGGCCAGATCCATTCTCAATCCAATAAAATTTGCCTTCCTCCAATTAAGTATTTTTATTCTAGATTGCCCCCTGTCCTTTTCCATAGCTAATCTAAACCTTATGATACTATGATCACTGTTCCCGAAATGTTCCCCTCCTGACATTTGCTCCACTTGACCTACCTCATTCCCCAGAACCAGATCCAGCAATGCCTCCTTCATCGTTGGGCCAGAAACGTACTGATGAAGATCGTTATCCTGAAATTCAGAAATTCTTCCCCCTCTCTGCCCTTTACACTATTACTATCTCAGTCTATATTAGGATAGTTGGTGTCCCCCAGTATCACTACTCTTATAGTTCTTGCACCACTCTAATTTCTCTGCAAATTTGCTCCTCCATATTCTTCCCACTAGTTGGTGGCCTATGGAATACACCTAGCAGTGTAATGACACCCCTATTGTTTCTTGCTGCTAGTTTAGAATGGATTGGGGTAGAATGAGTTGAGAATAGACCTGGCCCGGGTAAATTGGAATCAAAGATTATCAGGCAAAACTAGTTGAACAATGGCCTTTCTTTAAAGAGATGGTCCGGGTACAGTCAAGGTACATTCCCACGAGGGGGAAAAGGTAGGGCAATTAAAATCAGAGCTCCCTGGATGACGAAAGAGAGAGCAAGATGTCAGGTTGAGAATTCAAGAATCCAAGACCACCCCAACCTCTGTCATTGAGCTACAGTACGCGGACGACACCTGCGCCTACGCACAGAGGCTGAACTCCAGGACATAGTCGACGTATTTACTGAGGCGTATGAAAGCATGGGCCTTACGCTAAACATCCGTAAGACAAAGGTCCTCCACCAACCTGTCCTCGCCGCACAGCACTGACCTCACCGCACAGCACTGCCCTCCCCCAGTCATCAAGATCCATGACGTGGCCCTGGATACCTTGGACCACTTCTCATATCTCGGGAGCCTCCTATCAACAAGTGCAGGCATCGACGACGAGATCCAACACCGCCTCCAGTGCGCCAGTGCAGCCTTCGGCCGCCTGAGGAAAAGAGTGTTTGAAGACCAGGCCCTCAAATCTGCCACCAAACTATTGGTCTACAGGGCTGTAGTAATATCCGCCCACCTGTATGGCTGAGACATGGACCATGTAAAGTAGACACCTCAAGTCGCTGGAAAAATACCATCAACGATGTCTCCACAAGATCCTACAAACCCCCTACGTTACTGTCCTCGACCAGGCCAACATCCCCAGTATTGGAGCACTGACCACACTTGATCAGTTCCGTTGGGTGGGCCACATTGTCCACAGGTCAGACACGAAACTCCCAAAGCAAGCGCTCTACTCGGAACTCCTTCACGGCAAACGAGCCAAAGGTGGGCAGCGGAAACGTTACAAGGACACCCTCAAAACTTCCCTGATAAAGTGCCAACATCCCCGCTGACACCTGGGAGTCCCTGGCTCAAGATCGCCCTAAGTGGAGGAAGTGCATCCGGGAGGGCGCTGAGCACCTCGAGTCTCATCACCGAGAGCATGCAGAAATCAAGCGCAGGCAGCGGAAAGCGCGTACGGCAAACCAGTCCCACCCACCCTTTCACTCAACGACTATCTGTCCCACCTGTGACAGGGACTGTGACTCTCGTATTGGACTCTTCAGCCACCTCAGGACTCATGCTGAGAGTGCAAGCAAGTCTGCCTCAATTCCGAGGGACTGCCTATGTTGATGATTGTTTAACTCTAACCATATAGATTCTGTCCATGACCCCTCCAGGGCATCCTCTCTCTCCAGCACTAACAGTCTCGTTCATCAATCCTTTCTTTCCATATCTTTCCTGAACACCTTACATCCAGGAATATTTAGTACCCAATCCTGCCCTTTTTTGAGCCATTACTTGTTCAGAGTAACATATTGATACTTAAAAACCTCTACATTGCGTTCTCTCGCACCTTTAGTAAGGTCGTTACTTGGAGGCCATGGTCACGAGCAACACTTCAAGTCAATAGACCCATCAGAGTCAACACAATGTCCACTGAAGAGAGTTAAGAACAGGACTAGAGTCTGTGATTCCCAGTCTGAGCGCGCTCACTGTGCACAATCAGTGCGGCTCTCCAAATGCAACAAATGAGTTTCTCTTCGAAGTATTAATAACTGCAAATTTCCAAATCATGTCAGAACAAACTAGAATATCAACCCTTTTTGGGAATGTGAGTAAATCTTCACAGAAAAACTATTTCCCAGTTATTATTTTTTTTCATTTTGAGCAAGAGAGATGGCTGACAGAACAGTCAGAGTGAGACAGACAGACAGAATCAGTCAGAGACAGACAGGGAGCAGACAGTCAGACAGAGTCAGAGAACTGAGTGAGACAGAAACACACACAGAGAGGAACAGTTCCATCACCTGTGCTTTATTTCTCGTTATACAGTTCATTCGGAAAACAAACAATAATGATTTTCCAGGCACCAATCAGGAAACAGTTAGTTCAGTGTGTCCGGAACGATCTTTCCAAATCCGCTCGCACCCCAGAATCCCCAGCACGCCTTGCTTCAGAGAGAGGCGCTGAAAGAGACAGGCTGCGTAGAGGGAGAGAAAGGCTGAGACAAGCTAGGAAGGAGAGAGAGAGAGAAAAAATGAGAGAGAGAAAATAATGATAAGAGCACTTCCCTTCAACAATAGCTTATTTATATTTTTACAGACAAGACGTATTGAAGCCGACTGGGTAAGGACGCATTCATTACTTATTTTCCAAGAGGTAATAAATAAAGCTAATTTCACTATCAGACAAGTTTCTATCCAATACTGTTCACCAGAGAGGGAGTGACCGAAATTGCGCGCCTCTAAGACGCAGTGATGGGGCGAGAAGGCCTTCCGACCGGGGGCAGGCGGATGGGCCGACACATCTGAAATTCAGGATCCCGCCCCACCGGGCACGCGTCGACCCCTCACCGCCCGGCCCCCACCCCCACGCCCCGGCCCATGACCCCTCACCACTCGACCCCACCCCTGCGCCCCGGCCCACGACCCCTCACCGCCCCTTGAGGGAGATTGCCCCGTTGAGCGGATCAGTTGCCGTTTGGTGCCGACAGCTTCTCCCAGCGGGAAGCTGCCTGTGGCTGGGTGGCACCGTCGCGGGCGGCATTTTGTTTTGATCGCCAGCCGATGTCGGCCCGACAAATGGCAGCCGCGGTTTCGGCCGGGCCGCCTACAGGCAGCACGGTACTCCCCTGTTGGTGCCAGGCCACTGGCCCGGCTGAAACCCTCCCTGGTGGCCCAGTCGGAGCCACTAAAGTGTCTACAGAGCTCGCAGCGGACTGTCCCTTTAACTGAAGGGGAGAGTCCTGGCTAAAGTGTCAGCGTGGCGTTGGTGACACCATCCGCGGTCGGCCCGCTCCCGGCACATTTCCGCCCAGAGCATTGTCCCAAGGATTCTTTTTTAAAAATGAGAGCAATTTTGATCGATTCTGCACCCCATCGATTTGGGGGGGGGGGGGGGGGGAAAGGATCACCATTTAATCAGGATTATCTGCCCCATTTGGGGCGGAGGGCAATTTAAGGCCCGTAGACCCTTCCCACATGGCCGCACCCCAGCTCACATCCGCTTACTTCAGACATCTTCCAAACCAGCGACCTCGACCACTCACAAGGACAAGGGCAGCAGGCGCATTGGAATACCACCTCCTCCACGTTTCCCTCCAAGTAACATACCATCCTGACTTGGAAATATATCAGCCCTTCCTTCATCGTCACTGGGTCACAATCCTGGAACTCCCTCCCCAACAGCACTGTGGTAGTACCTTCACTACATGGACTGCAGCGGTTCACCACCACCTTCTCAAGGGGCAATTAGGGATGAGCAACAAATGCCGACCTTGCCAATGGCACCCATAATATGCGACTGAATTAATTTTTAAAATATATAGCATAATTCACAGCACATGTTTTTCCATACTGGGAATTTAACAATTGTCCTCATGAAGGCAGACTTATTAAAGTGGTATGTGCTCCTTCACACACACTCCCCTCTCCCTTGCTCTCCCCTCAGTCGGTTTGATGTGGGCAATGGTTGCCCGGGATGATGGAATGTGGTGTGTGATCGGTCCAGGGTCCGATGGGACACATTATCCACACTGCGACAACCCACACAAGGGATCGGGAGGGGGTTGATTGGGAGGGGGGGGGGATACGATGGCCAGCTCCGGCTCATGGTTTTGAAGTAGAGTCGGGTGAAGCACTCCTGCATGTCCCAGTGCCATATTCAGCATATGAAAAACGGATACATCTATTTGTACTAACTGAAGTGCAGCCGTTTCTCAGATTGGCTCTCCACAACTATTGCTGATTGGTCCCCTTGGAGGATAAGCCACACCCTGAAGTTCCTCTGGAATGTGTAACTGGAGACGCCCAGCACAAGTTCTGAGTGAATTTCCAATTTGTAATTAGATCCATTTTGACTTCAGAAGCCACAGAGGATAGATCTCCCCAGAAGCCACCAAGATCCAGCCGAAGTCCCTTCCCCCAGCACAAGGTCATCCCTCCGCCAGCTGAAGTCCCTTACCCCAGCACAAGACCTTACACTTGCCCCCTCCCCCATAGAAGGGGCATTGTGTGAGAGTCACAGATTGTTAACAGGTTTATTGTGTATGAAGTGAATAGTGACAGTGTTGTGACTTCCGGATTTCACCCAATCCAACCCTGTTCCTTCTAACACACGCACCGAGCTTGCACGTATCATGGGGTTGGAAGAACGTGATCCATCTTCTGAGTTTTCTCTCTCTCTCTTTCTTTCCCCCACCCCCCCCCCCGGCCAATATATATATCTCCCTCCCCCCCTTAATGTGGGAGGCTTGGTGGATGCGTCCGGCTGCTCAGTGGAGGCAGCGTGGTGTTGGACACATGCGCAGAAAAGGGTCGGTAGGAATTGCACTGAGGGGGCGGGGGGGGGGGGGGTCAGTGATTATTTGTCCCAACTCTTGCTTCTGCCCATGTGTCAGGAGATGCGTGCGCGCGCAGAAGGGAGAGTCAGTACAAATAGTTACTGCGATTAAACACGTGGTTGTGGCACGGAGCAGCCCCTTTAAGGACAGCCATGAGACCTCAGGAGATGCCGGCTGCCTCAGGGCAAGCCAAGTTGGTAAACGAGGCTTCAAACGTGTGTTTGGTCCTGAATTTACATCCATGCAGGTGCCCTGGTCACCTCTTTTGAAGCCTAGGCCAGTAAGGCCAGCAGCGGGCATCCACCGCAATGCCCCGCTAGCCTTACCGCACACTTGATATCACACCTTTAACGCTGGCTCAGGGTCAGCACATTTCTAGCGCCCTATCTGAAAGGATCACGATGTCATTCATTTTTGTAGCATCTCCAGTGAACTAACGAAATATTGTCAATCCCCTTCAATAACTGGCAGATGAGAAGCAGACCAATTGGAAACTACTGCCACCTGTTACACTGGGAGGCGCCACGGGAGCCTGTTTAAGATTCCAATGTGCAAACTTTGGCAAATTTAAATCTTGCATTCTTTTATTATTCATTTTTTAGTATTGTGGGCGTCACTGGCAAGGCCCATTTCTAATTGCCCTTGAGAAGGTGGTGGTGAGCTGCTGCCTTGAACCGCTGCACTCCGTGTGGTGAAGGTGTCCCAGTGTTGTTAGGGAGGGAGCCAGCGATGTTGACTCAATTAAAACAGCGACAGAATGTGGCGTTTCCTACCCAGCAGGTCACAGATCTTAACTTCCGTTAAATTCCTCGACCACCATTACCCAGATTTCTCACTCAGTCAATCTGTGGATAAAACCCTCCACTCTATGTCCACAGATCCCTGAAGGTAGCAGGCCAGGTAGATAAGGTAGTTAAGAAGGCATATGGAATACTTGCCTTTCTTGGTCGAGGTATAGAATACAAGAGTAGGGAGGTTATGCTTGAACTGTATAAAACACTAGTTAGGCCATAGCTGGAGTACTGCACGCAGTTCTGGTCACTACATTACAGGAAAGATGTGATTGCACTGGAGAGGGTGCAGGAGATTTATGAGGATGTTGTCGGGACTGGAGAATTTTAGCTATGGAGGAAAGATTGGATAGGCTGCGGTTGTTTTCTTTGGAACAGAGGAGGCTGAGGGGAGATCTTATTGAGGTGTATAAAATTATGAGGGGCCTGGATAGAGTGGATAGGAAGGACCTATTCCCCTTAGCAGCGGGGTCAACAACCAGGGGGCATAGATTTAAAGTAGCTGCGGGGATTTGAGGGAAATTTCTTCACCCAGAGGGTGGCGAGGGTCTGGAACTCACTGCCTGAAAGGGTGGTAGAGGCAGAAACCGTCACCACATTTAAAAAGTACTTGGGTGTGCACCGGAAGTACTGTAACCTGCAGGGTACGGACTAAGAGCTGGAATGTGGGATTAGGCTGGATAGCTCTTGGTCGGCCAGCGTGGACACGATGGGCTGAAATGGCCTCCTTCCCTGCTGTAAGTGTCTATGATTGTACAATGGTGGGGAGTAGGCGGTTGTGTGGGACCTGCCTGAAGACACAGGGGGGAGTGGGGGAGTGGGGGAGTGGGGGAGTGGGGGAGTGGGGGAGTGGGGGAGTGGGGGGGGTGGGGGGGGTGGGGGTGCGGGGGCGGGGGGATGGATGTGAGAGACCTGGCCTGAATACGGTGGGGTCGGGATGGTCCATGAGCAGACCGAGCGCGAGCACCGTTACCTCCTATAGTACCAGATCCCTTGACTCACCAGACGCTCCATCTCCTGCTCCCGGATCCGCTCCTCTTTCTGCCGCTGATGATAATCCATTAGATCCCCCTCGTTGCCCCCGATCGAGCTGATGCTGTTGGTGCGTTTGCGGAAGGCCGGAGACGCGGATCGCTGCCCTGCCCCCACCAGCCTTCCCGCATCGGCATCGCCGTGGAAACGCGGCGGGCTGCTGGGCACGCTGTGGCTCCAGAAGGTCTGCTCGAGGTCACCGGCGACCCCTCCGTTCTGGAACTCCCTTCTCCCGGGATCGAGGGCGAAGGGGCTGTCCCTGGCATGTGGGTGGGGGGATGTTCGGAGCATGTTGTGAGCGGTGGTCCGGCTCGCTGAGATATGGTGCTCCTCGCGCCTGTTTCCCGCGGTGATCCCATACGACGGCACTCCCGGGCTGGGATGTGCGTAGTAAGATTCTTTCATCGGCAGGGGGAAATACCGCGGGCCCAAGTCCCTGGATTGGTCCGCGCTGTTCCTCGGCTTGAGGCAGTCTGCCGACTGCACCGAGACGAACGGTACCAGCTGGCTCTCGGCGGACCTGTGCAGCCTTGGGAGCGAGCGGCTGTGCGCACCCATTTGCCGGAGGCAGTTGCCGGAAGCTTCCCTAGATCGGGGGACCGACTCGAAAGCCCCTTCACCAGCGGCAGCAGCCTTCTCCCGCCCGGGGGGGTTGTAGTCATTGGGGTTACAGGTTAGGTGCAGCTTGCGTGCCAGCCTGGGACTGGACGGCATGCTGGCTGACTCCTTGCCGCGGCCGACGGTGGCGGTGCAGACGGTGGCGGAGCTGCAGCCGGCGCTGTCGGGTCGCCTCACCTCATCCCACGCGCCCAGCCTGGGCAGGCGCTCGGCGGCGGGGGAGGTCCCGTAGGCCGCGCTCTGGCCCCTCGAGCCGTTCCACTGCTCCTGCCTCCTGCCCCAGTGCGTGTCGAAGTGGAACACCGTCGGCGACGGGGGGCTCCGCGGGGGAGTCGGCGAGCCGGCCGACTGAACCGGCGACGCAGTGGCGAAGAGCCGCAGGAACTCGGCGCTGGCCTGCCGGTTCACCGCGGCGAACGATAGCTGCGGGTAAAATGGCAGCGGTGGCGTGCTGCGATTGGAGAGTGTGGCGGACGCGGCACGGGAGCCCAAGGTGGTGGACTGCCTTCCTTCGGTGGGCGAGATCTGCGGCGGGCTCCGGAGCTGCCCCTCGGCACACGGGAGGTGCCTACTGGTTCCCATCGGGTGGTCCGTGTTGTGAAAGGCGCTGTCGTCTGCGTAACCATGGTAACTCGGTTCCAGTCCAAACGGTCTCGAGGTGGGGCTGTGCATCGCTGCCGGGTACTCTCGGATGTTGGGAAAATCTGTTGGAAATAATAAATTATTAGAGTGGAATTGTTCTTGGCTTTTGCCCAGCGGACTCCTCCTTGCCACACAGTATGTACAGCAAGCGTATCTGGGGAGCAGAGAGGCGTAACATTCCCAGAGCGGAGCTACACCGCAAGGGGATTTTTGAAGAGGTGACTGAAGTAGCGGAGAGGGGAATAATGGATGTCATTTATATGGCTTTCCAGAAGGCATTCCTCATAAAGTCCCTCATAAGAGAGTGTTAGCTAAAGTCGAAGCTGATGCAACTGAAGGCAAATTATTGACCTGGTTAGAAAATTGGCTGAGCGGCAGGAGTGTGAGTGTATGGATAATGGGTAGGTATTCAAATTGGCAGCAGGTGACTAGTGGTGTCCCGCAGGGATCTGTGTTGGGGCCTGTAATGTAAGCACATGTGAGCATTCTCATATGTTTGTTGAGCTGTTGAACTGCTCCTCAAATTCTGGTTGCACTTCAGTCCCACACTCCTGATCTTTGGGCACCCTGTGCGGAGGGGAGCAGGCAGGTCAGAAGGCTTCCTCGTAGGATTGGTCCTGGGCATGGCCAAGGGGGCCATCAGCCGGTCCAGGCAGCGAGCGGTCGTTCAGCCCGACTGCCTGTCTCTATTCCGCGGTTGCATCCGAGCCAGGGTATCCCTGGAGATGGAACACGCGGTGTCCACCGGTACGCTCGCGGCCTTTTGCGAGAAGTGGGCGCCGGAGGGACTGGAGTGCATCATCACCCCCGGATACAAAATTTTAATTTGAACCACGTAATGTCTAAAGTTTAATTTATTTAAGTTTGTCTGTTTAGTGCCCCCACCGCCCTTTAATCAGGGAACACTTGATTTATGATTTATTGTTTCATAGGTGCAACTAAAATAGTTGTAGAGCTGTTGAGTGGGAGTGGCTTAGCCAATCACATGATGTTCACAAGACTCAATAAAACCCCAGCCAGTTGGGTTTGGGAGATCCACGATGAGGCAGGTGGTTGTGAGCCTGGTGGATTAACTGGTAATGTGTAGTGTGATTGTTAAACCTTTGCTAATAAACTATTTCTCAAAGCAATATGTTGCTATGAATTCTTAAACAAAGAGTCCATGAAGCAAATATATTACAGGGCCTCAACTATTCACTATTTATTAATGACTTAACATGATGTGATAGAGAGCCACATATCCAATTCTGCCGATCACACAAAGATTGTCGGCATTGTAGGCAGTGTGAATGGAAGCATAACATTACAAAGAGTTATTAATAGATTAAGTGAATGGGGAAACTGTGGCAAATGGATTTCAGTGCAGGCAATGTGTGAGGTCATCCACTTTGGACCTAAAAGGATAGAACAGGGTAATTTCTAAATGGCAAAAAGCTAAAACAATGGAGATCCAAAGAGACTTAAGCGGTCCAGGTACATCGACCATTAGAACAGGTACAGAACATGATCAAAAATGCTAATGGAATGCTGGCCTTTATATCTGGAGGACTAGAATGCAAGGGAGTAGAGTTATGCTGCAGCTGTACAAAGCCCTGGTTAGCCCACACCTGGAGCACTGTGAGCAGTTCTGGGCACCACACCATAGGGAGGCCTGGGAGGGAGTGCAGCGTAGGTTTACAAGAATGATACCCGGACTGCAAGGGTTAAGTTACAAGAAGAGATTACACAAACTAGCGTTGTATTCCCTTAAATTTAGAAGATTAAGGGGTGATCTGATCGAATTTTTCAAGATATGCAGAGAGGATGTTCCCACTGATGGGGGAAGACTAGAACTAGAGGGCATGATCTTAGAATAAGGGGCCGCCCATTTAAAACTGAGATGAGGAGAAATTTCTTCAGTAAATCTGAGGAATTCACTGCCTCAGAGAGCTGTGGAGGCTGGGTCATTGAATAAATTTAAGACAGAAATAGACAGTTTCTTAAAATGATAAGGGGATAAGGGGTATGGGGAGCGGGCAGGGAAGTGGAGCTGAGTCCATGATCAGATCAGCCATGATCTTATTGAATGGCAGAGCAGGCTCAAGGGGCCAAATGGCCGACTCCTGCTCCTATTTCTTATGTTCTTATTAAGGGGAGCTGATCGGGTAGATAGAGAGAGACTATTGCTGCTGGTTGGGGAGTCTAAAAATTAGAGCCAGACCCTTCAGGAGTGAAGTAAGGAAACATCTCTACACAAAGGGTGGTTGAAGTTTGGAACTCTGCATCAAGTGCCATTTGTGGAAGAATGGTTAATTTTAAATCTGAGATTGATAGATTTCTGTTAACCAAAGGTATTAAGATATATGGAGTTAGGTCACAGATCAGCTATGATCTCACTGAATGGCAGAGCAGGCTTGAGGGGAAAAATGGCCTCCTCTTGTTCCTATGTTCACTTAACTTGCAAGCAGTCAGTCCTGGCTCAGTGAGAGCAATCAGGCCTCTGAGTCAGAAGGTCGTGGGTTCACGACCCACTCTAGAAACTGGAGCTCACAAATCTAGGCTGACACTCTCGTCCTGCTGTTACACTGAAGCCCTGTCTGCCCTCTCAGGTGAACATAAAAAGGACTTATGGCACTATTGTCCCAGGAATCCTGACCAATATTTATTGCTCAACCAACATCAGATTATCTGGTCATCATCACATGTTTGTGGGAGCTTGCTGTGCAAACAGGCTGCTGTGCTTCCCTACACTTCAAAAAGTAATTCATTGGCTGTAAAGCACTTTCAGACATCCTGAGTATCATAGAATCATAGACATTTCGGCCCATCGTGTCCACACCGGCCGACCAAGAGCTATCCAGCCTAATCCCACTTTCCAGCTCTCGGTCCGTAGCCCTGTAGGTTACAGCACTTCAGGTGCACATCCAAGTACTTTTTAAATATGGTGAGGGTTTCTGCCTCTACCATCCTTTCAGGCAGTGAGTTACAGACCCCCAGAGGGTGAAGACATTTCCCCTCAAATCCCCTCTAAACCTCCCCTCAATTACTTTAAATCTATGCCCCCTGGTTGTTGAACCCTCTGCTAAGGGAAATAGGTCCTTCCTATCCACTCCCCTCATAATTTTATACACCTCAATAAGGTCTCCCCTCAGCCTCCTCTGTTCCAAAGAAAACAGACCCAGTCTATCCAATCTTTCCTCATAGCTAAAATTCTCCAGTCCAGGCAATATCTTGGTAAATCTCCTCTGCAACCTCTTCAGTGCAATCACATCTTTCCTGTAATGTGGTGACCAGAACTGCACACAGTACTGCAGCTGTGGCCTAACCAGTGTTTTATACAATTCAAGCATAACTTCCTTACTCTTGTAATATATGCCTTGGCTAATGAAGGCAAGTATTTCATATGCCTTCTTAACCACCTTATCTACCTGGCCTGCTACCTTCAGAGATCTGTGGACCTGCAACAACTTTTATTTATGTAGCACCTTTAATGTAATAAGCACCCCAGGGTGCTTCACAGCAGTGTTATAAGACAATTTGATTAATTTGACACCGAGCCACACAACAATAAATTGTGGCAGATGACCAAAAGCTTAGTCAGAGGTTTTAAGGAACGTCTTAAAAGGAGGAGAGAGAGGCAGGGAGTTCCAGAGCTTGGGGCCCAGGCAGCTGAAGGCACGTCCACCAATGGTTGAGTGATTATAATCAGGGATGGTCAAGAGGGCAGAATTTGAGGAGTGCAGACTTCAAGAGGTTGTGGGGCTGGAGGAGATTACAGAGATAGGGAGGGGCGAGGCCATGGAGGGATTTGTAAACAAGGATGAGAATTTTTAAATCAAGGCGTTGTTTAACCGGGAGCCAATGTAGGTCAGCGAGCACAGGGGTGATGTGTGAGCGGGACTTGGTGCGAGTTAGGACACCGGCTGCCGAGTTTTGGATCATCTCTAGTTTACATAGGGTAGAATGTGGGAGGCCAGCCAGCAATGTGTTGGAGTAGTCAGGTCTGGAGGTAACAAAGGAATGGATGAGAGTTTCAGCAGATGAGCTGAGGCAAGGGCGGAGACGGGCGATGTTACTGAGATGGAAATAGGCGGTCTTAGTTATGCTGCGAATATGTGGTCGGAAGCTCATTCCAGGGTCAAATATTTCTGCTCATCCAGTACTGGATGTCAGACAAGCAGTCTGACAATTTAGAGACCAAGGAGGGGTCGAGAGAAGTGATGGGGTAGAGCTGGGTTCCTCTACACTTCTCAGTGTCCTACCAATTAATGTGTATTCCCTTGCCTTGTTAGTCCTCCCCAAATGCATTACCTCACACTTATCTGGATTGAATTCCATTTGCCACTGTTCTGCCCACCTGACCAGTTGATCGATATCTTCCTGCAGTCCACAGCTTTCTTCTTCATTATCAACCACACAGCCGATTTTAGTATCGTCTGCTAACTTCTTAATCATACCCCCAACATTCAAATCCAAGTCATTGCTGTATACCACAAAAAGCAAGGGATCTAGTACTGAGCCCTGCGGAACCCCACAAAAACAATTAACCACCATCACCCTTTGCTTCCTGCCTCTGGGCCAATTTTGGATCCAACTTGCCACTTTGCCCTGGATTCAGTGGGCTTTTACTTTCGTGGCCAGTCTGCCACGTGGGACCTTATCAAAGGCCTTTCTAAAATCCATGTACACTACATCATACACACTGCCCTCATCAACCCTCCTGGTTACCTCCTCGAAAAATTCAATCGCGTTAGTCAGACACAAAGCCTTGCTAAAATCCGTATCAGGTTGCGAAAGACGCTGTAGAAATGTCTTTCTTTCTTCCTTCCTTTGAGTGCAGTTCCCTGCTGGCTGAGCGAGACTTTCCCCTGGGTGTTTAACAGTACCAGCCGTGTCTCAGTGGTGTGACTGGTCAGGAGGTCGTGGGTTCAAGCCCCATTCCAGAGCCTTGAGCTTGTCACCCAGCCGACACTCCCGTTGCGGTAATCAGGGAGTGCACTGCTTGGGACTTATCACCTTCCCAGATCCGGCTCGGTGCCCTGCAACTCGAAGGCTGACCCCTGCACCGGCGTCCCCTGTCAGACGGAAGCCTGCTCAGGCAGGCTGAGCATTACCACAAACTGACAGGGGACAGTCATAAAACTGGCCCGGCAAAGCAGCTTTGCACTAGTTCCACTCTTATTGAACGATACAGCACAGAATGAGCCAGCCAATCAGTCCCACTCCCTCACTCTTTCTCCAGAGTCCTGCAATTCTTTCCTCTTCAAGTATTAGGGGTTGGCCATTTAGGATTGAGATGAGGAGAAACCTCTTCACTCAGAGGGTGATGAATCTCTGGAATTCTCTGCCCCAGACTGTGGATGCTCAGTTGTTGAGTATATTCAAGACAGAGATCGATAGATTTTTGGATATTAAGGGGATCATGGAAAATGGGGAGTGGGAGGGAAAGTGGAGTTGAGGTCGAAGATCAGCCACGATCTCATTGAATGGCGGAGCAGGCTCGAGGAGCCAAATGGCCGATTCCTGCTCCTAATTCTGATGTTCTTATTGTGACAATTCCCGTTTGAAAGTTACTATTGAATCTGCTCCCACCGCCCTTTCAGGCAGTGAGTTTCAAATCACAACTCGCTGCCTAAACATTCATTCTCCTTATCTCTCCTCTGGTTGTTTTGGCAATTACCATAAACCCGTGTCCTCTGGTTACCGACCCGCCTGTCACTGGAAACAGTTTCTCATTATTTACTCCACCAAAACTTTTCCTGATTTTGAACACAAAGCAGTGCCCAAACAGGGTCTTTGCACCCTCAGATTACAAGTCTAATAGTCTAACCAACTGAACTATCTAAATTAGTTCTAACTGCGTGTTTTCCCCGAGTATCAAGGCCTTCGGTATTTCTGCCATCCCAAAAGTTTGAGAGTTAACAACACTTGTATTTATATAGCGCCTTTAACGTAGTGAAACGTCCCAAGATGCTTCACAGGGGTATTGAGATTTTTTTTTTTTTTTTTTTTAATTAAAAATATTTGACACCGAGCCGCATAAGTAGAAATTAGCACAGGTGACCAATAGCTGGGTCAAAGAGGTAGGTTTTAAGGGGCATCTTGAAGGAGGAAAGAGAGGTAGAGGGGCGGAGAGGTTTAGGGAGGGAGTTCCAGAGCTTGGGGCCCAGGCAACAGAAGGCACGGCCACCAATGATTGAGTGATTATAATCAGGGATGCTCAGGAGGGCAGAGTTAGAGGAGCGCTGACATCTCGCTAAGTCAGTAATGCAGTGCTGAGCAAAGATCTAAGAACAAGTCAGTTTTCTAACAACGAGCCAGTTCTAAAGGTCTGGTATGGGTTATTGAGGGAGTGCCTGTATTTGTAACTAACTACAGCAGGGATGGCTCTCAGTTTACCAAAGACAGGGAGCAAAGCAAAAATATTTAGAGGAGAACAACTCTTTGATTGCCTTAGGAACAGACAGGAGGAGACGATTCAGCCCCTCGAGCCTGTTCCGTCATTCAATGAGATCATGGCTGACCTGCGACCTAACTCCATATATCCGCCTTTGGCCCATATCCCTTAATACCTTGAATAACAAAATCGATCAATCTCAGATTTAAAATTAAGAATTGATCGAGCATCAATTGCCGTTTGAGGAAGACAGTTCCGAACATCTAACACACTTTGTGTATAGAAGTGTTTATTAATTTCACTCTTGAAAGGATCTGGCTCTAATTTTTAGACTCTGCCCCCTAGTCCTAGACTCCCCAACCAGCAGAAATAATTTCTCTCTATCGACCCTGTCTGTTCCCCTTCATATCCTGAAACCTTTGCTCACATCACCCCTTAACCTTCTAAATTCCAGGGAATACAGCCCTAAGTTGTTTAATCTCCCCTCGTAACTTAACCCTTGGAGTCCGCTTCATTTAAATAATAATTGCGGGTGCAGGCATTTGCTGAAACACTGAGGAGAAGGAAAGCAGATCTGGGCTGTAAAGCATTGTTGGTCTTGGGAGCCAGTCTGTGTGGATACAAACCATTGCAAGGAGGAGAGCTGGGTCAGAGTATGATCAGCATCTGCGAGCACAACTATACTGAAAACATGGGTGGAGCAACCCTGTACGCACTAATGAACACAACTTGCATTTATATAGTGTCTTTCATGACCACTGGACGTCTCAAAGTGCTTTACAGCCAATGAAATACTATTGGAGTGTAGTCACTGTTGTAATGTAGGAAACGCAGCGGCCAATTTGTGCACAGCAAGGTCCCACACACAGCAATGTGATGAGCAGATAATCTGTTTTTTTGTCATACTGATTGAGGGATAAATGTTGGCCCCATGACACCGGGGATAACTCCCCTGCTCTTCTTCCAAAAATAGTGCCAAGGGATCTTTTACATCCACTTGAGAGAGCAGACGGAGCCTCGGTTTAACGTCTCATCCGAAAGATGGCACCTCCGACAGTGCAGCACTCCCTCAGTACTGCCCCTCTGACAGTGCGGCGCTCCCTCAGTACTGCGGCCCCTCCGACAGTGCGGCACTGGAGTGTCAGCCTGGATTTTTGTGCTCAAGCCCCTGGAGTGGGACTTGAACCCACAACCTTCTGACCCAGAGGCGAGAGTGCTGCCCACTGAGCCACAGCAGACCCCGCCCTGTGGGACTTGGCCCAGAACAACTTGGCTGGCCCGAAATCTTCATTAACCTGCACTGACCTGGAACGTAGCTGGGGGAGGAGATTAAGATCTCATTATCGGGCTTCATGTTCTTTATACGTCTGGCTTCTACGGGATGGTTGAATCGAAAGTAGTTTGATTGGCCCAGACACAGAATGCAACCTGCAATAAATCAGAGCAAAAAGAGAGTTATCAATTGTCCTGTGTGAGCTCTGTCTCCTGGGACCCCCTTCACTCACTTTCCAAGCCCTGAAGAGCACATGAGCAGTAATACTTTGGGATGAACCTGCACCTATCAGATTGCAGCACCAAACCAGGCAGGACACGGTGTGGAACCTGGTGGGGCAGCTCAAGGCTGGCACCTCCGGCCATCAACGGTACTGGTGTCTATCAGGCTTGTGACAGGAGAGGATGGGCATCAGATCTGTCCCACCACAGGTGGGGGTGGGGGGGGGGGGGGGGGGTGAGGGGAAGCTTGTCCCTCCACAGACCGGCCCGCTCCATGCTTGGTGGGGGGCAGTGGATCAGGAATCAGGGGGACACTTCATCTAAATAATAATTGGAGGACAGAATCGTCCCCCATTGCGGTGTGGAAGGTTTTCCAGTGTAAATCACACCCGAGTGACATGGGCGGCCAAGGGTGGTAGATGATAGACAGACAGACACAGCCCGCACAAACCCTGCAAAGGGACATTGATCGATTAAATGAGTGGGCAAAACTGTGGCAGATGGAGTTCAGTGTGGGAAAGTGCGAGGTCATCCAGTTTGGACACAAGGAAGATAGAGCAGTATATTCTAAATGGAGAGAAGCTGGGAAGTGTGGAGGAGCAGAGATATTTAGGGGTCCTAGTACAGAAATGAGTAAAAAAAAACATTCTATCAATCATTCTGATAGAATGGCCGAATAGGCTAGAGGGGCTGAATGGCCTCCTCCTGTTCCTGTGTATCTATGATCCCGTTGGACTGTGGAGCCGGGCTGTTCTGGATCCTGTAGAGACCAGGACCACAACACATATCCGAGTCACGATATCCCGCATTGCATTCTGTCACCCACGACCTCCCCCACCCCCGTTATACTGTTGGAAGATCTCGGCCTCCCCCTGCCTCCAGTTATACTGTTGGATGATCCCGGCCTCCATCGCCGCCACCCCCGCCGCCCCACCCCCTCCCCACACTGAGCACCTCATCCGTTAGTTACGCCAACAACGCAATCCAAATTGGGGTTATGTAATAGTTATTTGGGCAGCAAGATGCGTGCGAAGCGGGCAGGGAGGGAATCCTGCAAGTTACCGTTCCTGGCACACAAGCAACATTGACAGACCCAAATCACGGCTCGGTTTTGCGCGAAGTAACTTGCAGCGGGTTGAGAAGCGTGGCTCGGGGGGCACTAACCTCGAATCCCCCTCAGACGTACGTCTGCCATGCAAAGTCCCGCGTGGCCAGCGTTAACTGACAACGGTTACCTTCTGCTTGGAAAGAGCCACCGGGAGCCAAGGGTCTGGCTCTGCGAATCGGGAGGGAGACAGAACTGTTGCTTCGTGTCGTGTCGCCCAGAGTCTTTGTGAGCACGGTTTATTATTCCTACACACAGCCACAGACATCTGGAAAGCATTCAATCTTCTTTAGACGCACCAGATGTTCGCTCTCTCGCTCACTCACACATTCCCTTTGCCAAGTTCACGTTTAAACTTCAGTTTCGGGGGGTTTGAAGCCGCAACCATTACAATCTGTACAGTTAGTGCGAAATGCAGGAGAATTCCTAAGATGTTGGATTGCCCACACATTTCCCAAACAGGCTCGGAGCTTAAAGCAGTAAGGCAGCGTGACAGGAGGATCATGGAATCCCATCCAGCGCCATATTTAGGCAGAGACAAAGGAAAACATATTATGAATGTGGCCCTGCAGTGATTCACTCCTTCAGCTCTCCAGTCACAAGGATTATTCTCTGCCTCAGAAACACTGGCCCAGCATTTTGCTGCCAAAATAACAGGGCATTTAATGGTGCTCATCGCTATTAATGTGTACAGTTCAGCAGCTTGTGGCGAGGAAGAGATACCCCGTGAATTGCCACAAGTTGCTGGATGATTTGCGCCTTCCAAAAACAGCAGCTCACCTTCACCCCCCCACATTCATTGACAATTAAACGCACCGCAGAAAGTTAGGGCTAGTACTTAACAACGTAAGCACCCTTTTAATGAAACCATCTATGTCAGTGTCAGCTGTGGATCAGTGGGTAGCACTCTCTCTCACCTCTTGGCCAGAAGGTTGTGGGTTCAAGTCCCACTCCAGTGACATGAGCATACAAATCTAGGCTGACACTCCAGTGCAGCGCTAAGGGAGTGCTGCACTGTCGGAGGTGCCGTCTTTCGGATGAGACATTAAACCGAGGCCATGTCTGCTCTCTCAAGTGGATGTAAAAGATCCAATGTCACTATTTGGAAGATGAGCAGGGGAGTTATCTTCTAGGTCCAATATTTATCCCTCAAATCAGCATAACAAAAAAAACAATAATTTGGTCATCATCACACTAGCTGTGTGTGGGAGCTACTGTGTTTCCCACATTACAACAGTGACTACACTCCAAAAGTACTTCATTGGCTGTAAAGCTCTTTGGGACATCCAGTGGTCATGAAAGGCGCTATATAAATGCAAGTCTTTCTTTTTTCTACAGATGATGAATTATTGTTAGAGATTTGTAAATTTTAAATTTTTTACACTTCTTTTCTTACTTTTCCCATCTGTCCTTTTTTTTCCCCCCTCGCTCTTATTCCAATCTTTCTTCCCTCTCTATTTCTCTCAGTACCTGATTTGACGCTAATTCACCCGATTTCCTTCTCCGTCATTCCTCTGTTTCGTTCTCAAACCTTAAATCCCAGTGGTTAAGGTGATAGACTGTTGGTCCACGGTTCAGTGAGGTCCCAGACGCCCCGCTGCCCATCGCCTGCCCCGTTATCAGCTCGCCCTCCCGGCTACTTGTGACACAAAAATATTGAGCCAAGGGTGCAGGAAAAAGTCTCACGGGGCTAACGGCCGCGAAATGCCCCACTCCAGCAAAATCTGGGCCCAATCTACCGGTGGTAAATAACACAAGAGAGAAACTAAATTATACAGGGCTGGATTTTGGGCTTTGCTGATTTCGGGCAGTAATGGCGGTGGGGCGGTAAAGTTAGCGCCCGGGAACAGTTTGCACCTCAATCAGTAACATTGGGCAGCTAGGCCCCGAGTATGGGGCACAGCGCTAAGGGAGGCGTACACCTCTCTCAGGCCGCTAGGCCGGCTGAGCATGGGAAAATCCCGAGCTAAACAGCCGGCCCGGGAGTGCTCTGAGAGAGGCCTGGGGAGAAAAAAACCCTGGAAAATACCCTCACCAAAAATATCCCTAATACATTGTGATTTATGTTGACGTGGCATGGGCAAAGAAAAGCCAATCAGACTTACCCAAGATGGACGTTACTTACCTCGCTGCGGCCGGTATAGATCGGACCGTCCGCTTTCATAGGCAGTCCCAGCAGCGGGCGCTCTACGGACGCTACGGGTCAGGTGGGAGCCAAAAATCGATCCGGTGTCGTAACCAGGGGCGTTGTACACCGGCTCACCTCTCCCGGGCGGTAATGCTCCGCGCCCCCGCCGAAACCGGCCCCGAAAACCCCGGCAGGGCACCAGAAACTGGCTGCCCGCCCGGAAGAGCTCCCTGCCGCTATTGCCACCCCTCCGGGGCGCAAACAGGGGACATATAAAACCGAGAACCCAGTGGTCCAGCTTGTAGGAACTACAGTAACAGTGAGACAAGGCAAGGCAGTGTGCGAGGAAGGGGAGCACAACTCACGGGTTTAACGCCAGCGAGTCACAGCTCATTCCCCACCCCCACTCCGTCCAGATGGTGGATTCCAGAGCCGTGGACAAAGGCCAACGTCTTTTGGGCCACAGTCAGAATTCAGTGGGAATGTGAAGAAATAGCAGAGTTACAGGAAACTATTTAAATGACGTTCAGACATGAAACACTGACACGGCTCAGGGTTAAACCCCCGAGACAGGGGTACAAGCAGGTCCTAACTCTGCGTTAATATTCAATAAACCACGTCCTAACTGTGCACTAATATTCAATAATCCAGGTCCTAACGGCTTTGATGAAAGTGTTGCTGGAGCTGTTTCAGACCCGATAAATGCAGCAGAGAGACCCTGGTTCTTGAGTTATCACGTGAGAGCGTGCTACACTTGGGGAGGGAGGGAACAATGAGAAAACCCGATGTTGAAATCCAGGTGAAATGTCAGATATGTTCTACAAACAGCACATTAAACAAAAAAAAGTTAAAGTAAACTTACTTATCTTGGTTTAAATCCATACAATAAAAACTGTGAAAATGACCTTTGATAAAGTCAATCTCATTTCTTTTGTGAAGTCAGATTGAAGAAGCACTATTTGAAGAAGAGCAGGGGAGTTTTCCCGAATGTCCTGCCCAGTATTTATCCCTCAAATCGACGGTCATGTTGCTAGGGGCCAAATAAATTACCATGTCTAATGCCCGAAACAGGTGCCAAGCAACACAGGACTATACGCATGCTATAGACAGAGCTAAGTGATCCTACAATCAACAGATCAGATCCAGGCTCTGCAGTCCTGCCATATCCAGTTGTGAATGGTGGTGGACCATTAAACAATTAATGGGAGGAGGAGGCTCCATGAATATCCCCATCCTCAATGATGGCGGAGCCCAGTATGCAAGTGCAAAAGACAAGGCTGAAGCATTTGCAACCATCTTCAGCCAGAAGTGCCGAGGGGATGATCCATATCAGCCTCCTCCTGTGGTCCCCACCATCACAGAAACCAGTCTTAAGCCAATTCGATTCACTCCACGTGATATCAAGAAATGGCTGAGCGCATTGGATACAGCAAAGGCTATGGCCCCGACAATATCCTGGCTGTCGTGCTGAAGACTTGTGCTCCAGAACTAGCCGTGCCTCTAGCCAAGCTGTTCCAGTACAGCTACAACACTGGCATCTATCCGACAATGTGGAAAACTGCCCAGGTATGTCCTGTCCACAAAAAGCAGGACAAATCCAATCTGGCCAATTACCGTCCCATCAGTCTACTCTCAATCATCAACAAAGTGATGGAAGGTGTTGTCGACAGTGCTATCGAGCGACACTTACTCACCAATGACCTGCTCATTGATGCCCAGTTTGGGTTCCGCCAGGACCACTCGGCTCCAGATCTCATTACAGTCTTTGTCCAAACATGAACAAAAGAGCTGAATTCCAGAGGTGAGGGGAGAGTGACTGCACTTGACATCAAGGCAGCAGTTGACAGAGTGTGGCATCAAGGAGCCCGAGTAAAACTGGTCAATGGGAATCAGGGAAAAAACTCTCCACGGGCTGGAGTCATACCTAGCACAAAGGAAGATGGTTTTGATGGTTGGAGGTCAATCATCTCAGCCCCAGGACATCACTGCAGGAGTTCCTCAGCGCAGTGTCCTAGGCCCAACCATCTTCAGCTACTTCATCAATGACCTTCCCTCCATCATAACATCAGAAGTGGGGATGTTTGCTGATGACTGCACAGTGTTCAGTTCCATTCACAACTCCTCAGATAATGAAGCAGTCCATGCCCACATGCAGCAAGACCTGGACAACATTCAGGCTTGGGCTGATAAGTGGCAAGTAACATTTGTGCCACACAAGTGCCAGGCAATGACTATCCTCAACAAGCGAGAGTCTAACCACTGCCCCATGACATTTAACGGCACTACCATCGCCAAATCCTTCACCATCAACATCCTGGGGGTGACCATTGACCAAAAACTTAACTGAACCAGCCCCATAAATACTGTGGCAACAAGAGCAGGTCAGAGGCTGGGTATTCTGCGGCGAGTGTCTCACCTCCTGACTCCCCAAAGCCTTTCCACCACCTCCAAGGCACAAGTCAGGAGTGTGATGAAACACTCTCCTCTTGCCTGGGAGAGAGCAGCTCCAACAACACTCAAGAAGCTCAACACCATCCAGGACAGTGCAGCCTGCTTGATTGGCACCACTTCCTCTTCCGACCAGATCACCGCGACCTCAGGAAGCACCTCCCCCCCCCGGACAGGCAGTTTAAAGGCAGCGGCTGTGGCTGGATACTCCGGGTGGTGGGTGGGTGGGGGGGGGGGTGGTCGATAGTCCGGTGAGAGGGGCGGGGGGGGGGGGGGGCTTGGTGACTGCGACGAAGTGGAACCGGGCAACTGCATTCGACATCACAGGAAAGCAGCGAAGTGATTGGTTGGCGAGTTCTCTCTCCTTTCTTGCTTAATTAATTAATTAACCAACTGTTTACTACATAGCAGTTGTGTGTGTTTTACTAAGGGTTATAATATTGGTGAGAGTAAAACTAAGACTTAATTAATTAAATACAGTAACATAGCAGGATAGGCAGTGTGTCAGTGCTGCAACATGTGGGAGCTGGTGGACCCCACTGAGGTCCATGGTGGCCTGCAGTAAGTGTCTGCAGCTCGAGGAACTCCGGCTCCGTGTTGATGAGCTGGAGTCTGAGCTGCAGACACTACGACACATCAGGGAGGGGGAGAGTTACCTGGACACTGTGTTCCAGGAGGTAGTCACATCCCTTAGGTTAACTAACTCAGATTTGGTCCGTGGTCAGGGACAGGAGGGTGTGACTACGAGTGAGGAAGGTATGGGGACCCAGGATGTAGTGATGGAGGAGCCTCGGCCCTTGCTCTTGTCCAACAGGTTCGAGGCTCTTACTCCCTGTGTGGGCGAGAGCAGGGACTGCAGGGAGGATGATCAAACTGACCACAGCACCGTGGTACAGGGGGCCATTCAAGTGGGGGGAGTAAAAAGAAATGTTGTAGTGGTAGGGGACAGTATCATTAGGGGGATAGATACAATTCTCTGCAGCCGAGAGCGTGAGTCTCAAAGGCTGTGTTGCCTGCCCGGTGCCAGGGTTAAGGACATCTCCTCAGGGCTGGAGAGGAACTTTGAGAGGGAGGGGGAAGATCCAGTTGTCGTGGTCCATGTGGGTACCAACAACATAGGTAGGACAAAGAAAGAGGTTCTGCTGAGAGAGTATGAGCAGCTAGGGGCCAAATTAAAAAGCAGAACCACAAAAGGTAAAAAATCTCTGGATTACTACCCGAGCCACGAGCAAATTTGCATAGGGTAAAGAAGATCAGAGAGTTAAACACGGGGCTCAAAGAATGGTGTGGGAGAAATGGGTTTTGGTTCCTGGGACACTGGCACCAGTACTGGGGTAAGAGGAAGCTGTCCCATTGGGACGGGCTCCACTTAGACCGTGCTGGGACTAGGGTCTTGGTGAATCAAATAACTCGGGCTGTAGAGAGGGCTTTAAACTAATTAGTGGGGGGGAGGGTTCAGGTGAACATAAATGTAAAAAGTCAAAGAACAAGGAGAAGGCAGTAAATCAGGGTAGCACTGGGGGAAATGAAAACTGGGGAGGTCCCAGCAGATTGGAAAACTGCAAATGTAACACCCCTATTTAAAAAAAGGAGGCAGACAAAAAGCAGGAAACTATAGACCAGTTATTCTAACATCTGTGGTTGGGAAAATGTTGGAGTCTATTATTAAAGAAGCAGTAGCAGGAGATTTGGAAAAGCATAATTCAGTCAGGCAGGGTCAACATGGATTTATGAAGGGGAAATCATGTTTGACAAATTTGCTGGAATTCTTTGAGGATGTAATGAACAGGGTGGATAATGGGGAACCAGTGGATGTGGTGTATTTGGACTTCCAGAAGGTATGTGACAAGGTGCCACATAAAAGGTTACTGCACAAGATAAAAGTTCACGGGGTTGGGGGCAATATATTAGTTAACCAATCCTCTATCCATGCTAACAGAAAACAGAGTGTAGGGATAAACGGTTCATTCTCGGGTTGGCAATCAGTAACTAGTGGGGTGCCGCAGGGATCAGTGCTGGGACCCCAACTATTTACAATCTATATTAATGACTTGGATAAAGGGACAGAGTGTAACATTTGCTGACGATACAAAGATGGGAGGAAAAGCAATGTGTGAGGAGGACACAAAAAATCTGCAAAAGGACACAGACAGGCTAAGTAAGTGGGCAACAATTTGGCAGATGGAGTATAATGTTGGAAAGTATGAGCTCATGCACTTTGGCAGAAAAAAATCAAAGAGCAAGTTATTATTTAAATGGAGAAAGATTGCAAAGTGCTGCAGTACAGCGGGACCTGGGGGGTACTTGTGCATGAAACACAAAAGGATAGTATGCAGGTACAGCAAGTGATCAGGAAGGCCAATGGAATCTTAGTCTTCCTGATCACTGCAAAGGGGATTGCGTATAAAAGCAGTGAAGTCTTGCCACACAGTTATACAGGGGATTAGTGAGGCTACACCTGGAATACTGCGTGCAGTTTTGGTTTCAATATTTCAAAAGGATATACTTGCTTTGGGGGGCAGTTCAGAGAAGGTTCACTAGAGTGATTCGAGATGAGGGGGTTGACTTATGAAGAAAGGTTGAGCAAGTTGGGACTATACTCATTGGAGTTCAGAAGAATGAGAGGTGATCTTATCGAAACATACAAGATAATAAAGGGGCTCGACAAGGTGGATGCAGAGAGGATATTTCCACTCTTAGCAGAAACTAAAAAGCATAGTCTCAGAATAAGGGGCCGCTCATTTAAAACTGAGATGAGGAGGAATTTCTTCTCTGAGGGTTGTAAATCTGTGGAATTCATTGAATATATTTAAGGCGGAGACAGACAGATTTTTGAGCGATAAGGGAATAAAGGGTTATGGGGAGCAGGCAGGGAAGTGGAGCTGAGTCCATGATCAGATCAGCCATGATCTTATTAAATGGTGGAGCAGGCTCGAGGGGCCGTATGGCTGACTCCTGCTCCTATTTCTTATGTTCTTGTGTAATAAGGTCCCCTCTCAGCTAAAAAGTACTTGGATGTGCACCTGAAGTGCCATGACCTACAGGGCTACGGACCACGAGCCGGAAAGTGGGATTAGGTTGGATAGCTCTTGGTCAGCCGGCTGATCGACACGATGGGCCGAAGTGGCCTTCTTCCGTGCTGTATGGCTCAGAGACATGGACCATGTACAGTAAACAACTCAAGTCGCTGGAGCAATACCACCAACGATGTCTCCGCAAGATCCTTCAAATCCCCTGGGAGGACAGACGCACCAACATTAGCGTCCTCAACCAGGCCAACATCCCCAGCATTGAAGCACTGACCACACTCGATCAGCTCCGCTGGGCAGGCCACACTGTCCGCATGCCAGACACAAGACTCCCAAAGCAAGCGCTCTTACCGGAACTCCTTCACGGCAAACATGGTAAAGGTGGGCAGCGGAAATGTTACAAGGACACCCTCAAAGCCTCCCTGATAAAGTGCAACATCCCCACCGACACCTGGGAGTCCCTGGCCAAAGACCACCCAAAGTGGAGAAAGTGCATCTGGGAGGGCGGTGAGCACCTCGAGTCTCATCGCCAAGAGCATGCAGAAATCAAGCACAGGCAGCGGAAGGAGCGTGCGGCAACCCAGTCCCACCCTCCCTTTCCTTCAACGATTATCTGTCCCTCATGTGACAGGGACTGTGGTTCTCGTATTGGACTGCTCAGCCACCAAAGAACTCACTTCAGGAGTGGAAGCAAGTCTTCCTTGATTCCGAGGGACTGCCTATAATGACATTTCTATGATTCTAAGTGTACATCATTGCTACACACAGGAATAGTGCACACAGCTCCTCGCTCAGACAGACTGAATCCCCCCCTCCACACATTCCCCCACTGCTTCTGTCATCCCAGCAAGGCTAACAGAAAGGAAAGCACGCAACTTCTCACACACACACACACACAGGTCAACAAACGCTTCCTGCAGCTTTACACTGGGCTGCATCGCAAGCCGACAGCAAGGGGCTGCTCACTGGTTTGTTTGAAAGGAAACCAATGGCGTTTCTCAACAAACCAGCTCAGACTAAAGTCAGAGCAAGGCACTGTTTGGGAGAGATCACCATCCTCCGTTAAAAGGATTTTAAAACACTCTGGTCACACTCTCTCACACTCACACACAAATCCCTGCCTTTCCCTCCCCACCAGCAGTCTGCCCACAATGAAGCGCTCAGTTATAATTGTGCAGGGCTCTGAGTGTTTAGCGGCCAGCGCCTGTCCAACGCTGGCTTGGGTTGAGTCCAGCTGTTACAGTGAAGCACTGACCTCCATGCCTGCCCCAGGCTCGATGGCTTCACGCGCTGTCCCTGGGGCCGCAGACAGCCAGGGGCACGGCACGACCTCCCTCAGCCCCAGTCTCTGCATGTTCTGGGAGCAGTTTGTCAGGGAGAGGCCTCACCTCCTCCACCGGACTGTACTACCCGTCACCGCAGGGGAGGACCCGAAACCCCCCCACCACAAACCCAGCCCCCGACACCCAACGCAGGCTCCCTCCTGACCCCGTGCTGAGTCTGTCCTGGGACCTGGTGTGAGCAGTTCTCTTTCAATCTGGGAAAGCAACTCCCGGTGTGGAAATAGAGACAAGGGCGTTGTTGGTCGTAAACTGTCTGCTAACTAATGGAACATTCTGAAGTTCCTGGAGTACCTTTAATCCTGTCACTGCAAAACACTCGTTTATTAAACACAGCCAGTTCCTCATTACAAGCCCCTTAACTTGCTGAAAAGAATGTGTGTAATCCGATAATTAATAGCTGTTGCTCTCATTAGGCCCATACCTACACAGTCAAACGCTGAGCCATACACAACATTCCAGGGGAAGTATCCCTCAAGCCACAGAGCTCTCCCTCACACACTCCCTCCCTCAGACACTCCCTCCTTCAGACACACCCTCCCCCAGACACTCCCTCCTTTAGACACACCCTCCCCCAGACACACCTTCCCCCAGACACTCCCTCCCTCAGACACACCCTCCCTCAGACCCACAGACCCCCTCCCTCAGATACATACTCCCTCAGATCTCCTCCCTCAGACCCTCAGACCCCCTCCCCCAGACACACCCTCCCTCAGACACACCCTCCCTCAGACCCCCTCCCTCAGACACACCCTCCCCCAGACACACCCTCCCTCAGACCCCCTCCCTCAGACACACCCTCCCTCAGACCCCCTCCCTCAGACACACCCTCCTCCAGACACACCCTCCCTCAGACACATCCTCCCTCAGACCCACTCCTTCAGAAACTCCATCCCTCAGACCCTCAGACCCACTCCCTCAGACCCCTTCCCCCAGACACACCCTCACTCAGACCCACAGACCCCCTCCCTCAGACACACCCTCCCTCAGACCCACAGACCCCCTCCCTCAGACACATCCTCCCTCAGACCCCCTTCCCCAGATACACCCTCCCTCAGACACTCCCTTCCTCAGACACACCCTCCCTCAGACACACCCTCCCCCAGACACACACTCCCTCCCTCAGACAGATCTTCCCTCAGACACTCCCTCCCTCAGACCCACAGACTCCCTCCCTCAGACACACCCTCCCTCAAACATACCCTCCCTCAGACACACCCTCGTACACACTCCCCTCTCACACACTCACTCCCTCGCAGGCACTCACTCCCCCGCGCGCACTCCCTCTCTCGCGCACACTCCCTCCTTCCCTCGCACACACTCCCTCTCCCGCTCACACTCCCTCCCTTGCGCACACTCCCTCCCTCACACACCCTCCCTCGCGCACACTCCCTCCCTCGCACATTCCCTCCCTCGCGCACACTCCCTCCCTCGCACACACTCTCTTGCACACGCTCCCTCGCACACGGTCCCTCCTTCGCACACTCCCTCGCGCACACTCCCTCGCACACCCTCCCTCCCTCGCACACACTCCCTCGCACACACTCCCTTGCACATGTTCCCTCCCTCGCACACGCTCCCTCGCACACACTCCTTCCCTCGCACACACTCCCTTGGGCACACTCCCTCCCTCGCGCACACTCCCTCGCACACACTCCCTCGCACATGTTCCCTTCCTCACACACACTCCCTCACACACACTCCCTCCCTCGCACACACTCCTTTGCACACATACTCCCTCGCGCACACTCCCTCTCTCGCGCTCACTCCCTTGCGCTCACTCCCTCGCGCTCACTCCCTCACACTCACTCCCTCGCACACATTCCCTCCCACAATCAGGTTATTTAAAGCAAAGTGTAGGGGTGACTCTGGTCTTGGACAGTAGCCAATCACAGCCTCGCCCGGTTTAATTTCCATTGAAGAACGGTGTCACATAGTGTACGGTAACAGACGGCGCTCCTGTGACACACCTTGGGCCATTTCCACGGGTCCAAGGCCTTATATATTGTTGCCGTTGTGAGGTGTACGAACCACTTTGCCCGACTGCCCAAGCCCAATTTCACCCAAGAAGTCGCCAATCGGCACTGCCTGTGCCTCTGTGCAGGACCCCTCATTCCGGAGGGTCGGATAACATAGAACAGGAACTGGACCAGGATCTGCCACAAGCTGGCTTAATCCTGTCCGCCCTCACTCACAGAATGTCCCAAATGAACCGGTGATGGTCAGCCACCAACGGCGGGTCTGGCCATTCTCAGCCCTTGGGTGTCGAGGGCAAGGCCCCCATTATTGCCCAGGCTTCGTTGCCCCTGAGGGCGTTACGACTCCACACGGATCTGATGTCCAAGGGTCAAGTGGTTGCCGAGTACTTGACCGACAGTTTGGATAGCAAATATGGAGTATAGTGCGGGAGTGGGGCCACAGAGAAGGAAAGAATATCCTGCGTTTATATACAGGTACAACGTTCGGAATCCGGAATCTTCGGGACCGAATCCGTTCTGGTTTTTGCGTTTTTCTGGATTTCAGACAAGAAAATCATTAGTCTGCAATCCGGAATCTTGAACGGAATCCGTGCCGGGTTTTGAGTGGCGAGGTCTGAAATCCGGCAAAACCCAAAATCCGGCACGGATTCTGTTGAGGATTCCGGATTTCAGACTTGATTTTCTTGTCTGAAATCCGGAATCCTCGAACTAATCCGTGCCTGATTTCGAGTTTTGCCTCAAAAATATCCGGTTTTCGGACAATAATTCCAGATTCCGGACAACTCCATCAGCTATTCGCAAAATGTCCAGTTTTTGGACAATAATTCTGGTTTTCGGAGTTCCAGATTCTGGACGTTGCACCTGTAGCACCTTTCATGACCTCAAAACATCCCAAAGGGCTTTGCAGTCAATTTGAAAATGGAGTCACTGTTGTAATGTATGAAAAGAAGGTCTAATTTGCGCTCAGCAAGCTCCCACAAACAGCAATAAGATAACTAACCAGATAATCTGTTTTAGTGATGAAGGTTGAGGGGTAAATATCGGACGCCAGGGAGAACTCCCCTGCTCTTCTTCAAAATAGTGCTGTGGGATCTTTTACGTCCACCTGAGAGGGCAGACGGGACCTCGGTTTAACGTCTCATCCAAAAAACGGCACCTCTGACAGTGCAGCACTCCCTCAGGAGTGTCAGCCTAGATTATGTGCTCAAGTCCCTGGAGTGGGACTTTGAACCCACAACCTTCTGAGTCAGAGGCGAGAGTGCTACCCACTGAGCCATGGCTGATACTGGAGGCCCAGACCAGGTAGGGGCAGCAGGTTCCCTTACCTGAGGACATTAGTGAACCAGTTGCGTTCTGACAAGAATCCGGCAGATTTCATGGTCATTCTCTGGTGCTGGTCCACAAATTACCAGATGAATTAATTCAATTTCACAACTAAAGAGGATGATCTTCAGTGGTAGAAATTCAACTCCGCCCGAAACGGAGCTGGCCTTGCGTTTTTTGAAGTTTTACTCCACCGCATGGGTTGTGGCGGAGGTGCTGTCGATATTCGGCACTTGGATGTTGTTTTGCTCGGGGCGGAAATAGTCGCGGCTGAGGGGCGGAGGTGCACTTGCAGTGGGTCAGTCGCCCCATCACTCACTAGCACCGCGCTAATGATGTCACCATGTCTCTCCCTCCAGTTAAAGGGGAGGGCCGCTGCGAGCTCTGCATATATTTATCTTCGGCCCACTGGGCCACCAGGGAGGGTTTTGGCCCGGGCCAGCAGCCTGGCACCCAAGGGTGAGGGGTTACCAAGCTGCCTGTTGGCGGCCCGGCCGAACCCAGGGACATAACTGTCGGCCCGACCTGGCAGTCGGCCAACAATAAATTATAAGATGGCGTCACCGGCAGCGCCCCGTTAAGGGCGGCCGGGCCACTGACCAACCAGGAGCGCACCGACACCGAGAGCTGTCGGGGGCACGGGGCAATTTCGGCAAGGGGTCCCCGCCGGTCGGTAAGGGGTTGGCGCGTGCACGCCGCGGTGGGAAAATGGGCGGAGCGGTCCCCAACACCACTCCAAACCTGAGGAAGGCCAATTTACAAAATGGCGGCTGCTCAGCGGAGACTCGGCAGCAGTTCGACGCTGCCCCTTGGCCACTGCTTTCAGGCGGTCAGAGGCCTTATCGGGAGGGGCAATTTCGGTCCCTTAGCCCGCTGTACCCACAAGGCCATGACCACCTATCTTCTTCAGAATCCAATGTGACGTGTAATGTTTAGTTTCTCCGTCTATCATAGAGCGAATGCAGTGCCCCCATGCTGCAGTAACAAGTCCCCTGGCTACAGGAAGGCCAGATTGCTGAATAAACAATTTCATCTCTTTGCCCCGGTGCTGTTAAAAGACACGTGTGGGGAATCACACCCAAGTACTCTGGGAATCCCATTAAACAGGAAAAAAATGTGTCTCTGGTTTTGTGAGGAGGGGTTTCTGGGGAATAACAGCATTCCTTGCAGGCAGCAGCAAATCTCTCAAACGGCTTCCTTTCAAGAACGCAATGGTAGAAATGATCTGTGCAGAATTCACATTCACGTGAAGTCATTCCGCCCACTACAGAGCTGTTAACCATTTCACGGAACCCTTGGCCAGAATTGTGATCCCATTTCTGTATAGACCATGCAAATTATTCCCAGCACACTCTGCTTTCTCTATATATATTTTAAAGGGGGTGCAGGAACAGAGACCTGGGGGGCTGTACGTACACAAATCTTCGAAGGTGGCAGGACAGGTTGAGACGGTTGTTAAAAAGGCATACGTGATCCTTAGCTTTAGAAATAGAGGCATTGAGTACAAAAGCAAGGAAGTTATAGTCGAGGTATGTATGTAAAACACTGCCCAGTTCTGGGCACCACACTTTAGGAAGGGTGTCAAGACCTTGGAGAGAGCGTGTAGGAGATTTACCAGAACGGTACCAGGGAGGAGGGACTTAGTGACGCGTGGAGAGACTGGAGCAAGGAAGGTTAAGGGGAGATTTAACAGAGACGTTCAAAATTGCGATGTGGTTTTGATAGAGCAGAGGGGGAGAAACTGTTTCCTGTGGCAGGAGGGTCGGTAACCAGAGGATTTAAGATAATTGGCAAAAAAAATCCAGGGGTAAATCAGATTTTCTTTTTACACAGCAAGTTGTTGTGATCGGGAACGCACTGCCTGAAAGGGTGCTGGGAGCAGATTCAATAGTAAGGTGTTTGGATATATACTTGAGAAGGAGAATTTTGCAGGACTTTGGGGAAAGGGCGAGGAAGTGGGATTATCTCGATCACTCTTTCACAGGGAATATCCGAACTGTGCTGTATAATTCTATGGTATTTTAACTGGGAGATTTCCCAACTGCAATGGATTCTGGTATTGCCTCTACCTCCATCGCATGATCGTGCTGGAGAGCAAAGAGTTAAACACCTGAAGACAGGAAAGATTGAAAGTCAGAGAAAAAGAGATAGAAGGAAATTTCTCAATACTACACTTCTATAGCAACAACAACTGAAGAACGTCAGAACAGCGGGGGTGGGGGGGTGCGAGAACCTCGGGGGGGGGGGGCGGGGGACCTGACCCTCGTGGGGGGGGGGAAATGGGGGGACGGACGGACCACCGGAACCTCGGGGGGGGGGACCGGAACCTTGGCGGGGAGGGGCGGGGGGTGGGGGACTGGTTCACTGCATTGGAGTTTAGAAGAATGAGAGGTGAACTTATTGAAACATATAAGATAATGAGGGGGCTCGACAAGGTGGATGCAGAGAGGATGTTTCCACTCATGGGGGAATCTAGAACTAGGGGACACTGTCTCAGAATAAGGGGTCGCCCATTTAAAACTGAGATGAGGAGGAATTTCTTCTCTCAGAGAGTTGTAAATCTGTGGAATTCTCTGCCCCAGAGAGCTGTGGAGGCTGGGTCATTGAATATATTTAAGGTGGAGGTAGACAGATTTTTGAGCGATAAGGAAGTAAAGGATTATGGGGAGCGGGCAGGGAAGTGGAACTGAGTCCATGGTCATCTTACTGAATGGCGGAGCAGTCTCGATGGGCTGAATGGTCTACTCCTGCTCCTAATTCTTGTGAATGCCAGCACAGATGAAAGGTATGGTTACCGAGACTGCACCTACCCTGTATCAGTGGCGTGGGTTCCTTGACCAGAAACCCGTCCATGGTGCAACAATGCCCGCACGGGTACAGCTTGATCAGCCCCTGTGTGTTCTCGATATAACAGTGTTCAGCGGCCACGTCCGCCCCTTGTATTATAATATCCCGAGGTACTGCAGCGTCTTCACTGCCAATCGTGGTCCTCCCTGAGAAACAAACACAAGCCATTACGTTCAGGGTCATCGGCCTGAGATTGTCCGCAATCCAGATGCCACCAAGTCAGTGGTGATGGTGATGCTGAGGTGATGTCTCAGCTGATGAATACACAGTCTCAAACACAGGGTCACGTATTCACCTTCCAACTCTCACTCCTTGTTGCTGTTCTCCCGAGTTTATCATAGAATTACACTGCGTCTACAGCACAGTAACAGACCATTCAGCCCAACCGTTCCGTGCCGGGGTTTATGCACCACACCAGTCTCCTCCTACCCCTCTTCATCTCACCCCATCAACATATCCTTCTATTCCTTTCTCCCTTGTGTTTATCCAGGTTCCCCTTAAAAGACTTGCATATATATGGCGCCTTTCATGACCACCAGACATCTCAAAGCGCTTTACAGCCAATGAAATACTTTTTGAAATATGGTCACTGTTGTAATGTGGGAAACGTGGCAGCCAATTTGCACACAGCAAGCTCCCACAAACAGCAATGTGACAAGGACCAGATAATCTGTTTTTTTATTCTGTTGATTGAGGGATAAATATTGGCCAGGACACCGGGGATAACTCCCCAGCTCTTCTTCCAAATAGTGCCATGGGATTTTTTACATCCAGCTGAGAGAGCAGTCGGGGCCTCGGTTTAACGTCTCATCCAAAAGATCCCTCAGCACTGCACTGGAGTGTCAGCCTAGATTTACATGCTCAAGTTCCTGGAGTGGGACTTGAACCCACAACCTTCTGACTCCGATGCAGGTGTGCTGCCCACTGAGACACAGCTGGCACTAAACACATCTACACTATTCACCTCAGCTCTTCCTTGAGTTCCACATTCTTACCACTCTTTGAATAAAGAAGTGAAGATATATCTGAAGGGTGTCGGCAACAAGAACTCAATTGACTTTGCAACTACTCCAAGAAGATGGAGAATTAAGAAATGTTATATTAATCCTTAAAAATAGAAGAGATTTACAACAGCTTGCATTTATATAGCATCTCTCATGTGGGGCTCTGTCCCACGATGCTTCACAGAGCTGCAATCAAGGGCAGCCAAGAGGAAGGAGGAGATATTAGGGGAGGTGACCAAAAGCTTGATTGAAACGGTGGATTTCAAAGAGGGTCTTAATGGAGGCGAGGGAGGCAGAGTGGGTTACGGAGGGAATCCCAGAGCGGGAGGACTAGGGGCTGAAGGCATGGCCGCCAGTGGAGGGGTGAAGGGAGTGGGGGGTGCAGAAGAGGCCAGAGTTAGGGGAACAGAGAGTTCGGAGGAAGGGGACGTTGCCGGGCTGGAGGAGGCTGTAGGGGCGAGGTCATGAAGGAATTTAAACATGAGGACGAGCATTTTAAATTGTAGGCGTTTGATGCCTTTAACTCTCGGAAGACCCGTTCATGTGTCAGTTGTGCCTCAGTGGGCAGTACCCTCGCCTCTGAGTCAGAAGCTTGTGGGTTCAAGTCCCACTCCAGGGACTTCAGCACAAAAATCTAGGCTGACACTACAGTACAGTGCTGAGGGAGTGCTGCGCTGTCGGAGGTGCCATCTTTCAGCTGCTCTCTCAGGTGGATGTAAAAGATCCCATGGCACTATTTCGAAGAATAGCAGGGGAGTTATCCCTGGTGTCCTGGCCAATATTTATCCCTCAATCAAAATAACAAAAACAGACTATCTGCTCATTATCACATTGCTGTGTGTGGGAGCCTTCTGTGCGCAAACTAGCTGCCGCGTTTCCCACATTACAACAGTGACTGCACTCCAAAATATTTCACTGGCTGTAAAGGGGGTTCACCTGGTTAGGGGTCAGCAAGGGACCCACCCCTCTCTCCCACTCCTCCCTCCCTCTCCCCTTCCCTCTCCTCCCAACCCTCGCCCCCTTCCCTCTCTCACCTTCCCTCTCTCCCCTCCCCACCTTCTCCCCATTCCATCCTCTCACCCTCCCCCTTCCCTCTCAAGCCTCCCCACTCCACCCTCCCTCTCCCCTTCCCTCTCCTCCCGACCCTCGCCCCCTTCCCTCTCTCACCTTCCCTCTCTCCCCTCCCAACCTTCTCCCCATTCCATCCTCTCACCCTCCCCCTTCCTTCTCAAGCCTCCCCACTCCTTCCTCCCTCTCCCCTACCTCTTCCCTCTCCCTCCCCTCCCGTACCTCACTCCTTCCCTCGCTCCCTTCCCCACTTTCTCCCTATCCATCCCTCTCCCCCTCCCCTTCTCAAATCTCCCCTCCCCGTTTCCCCTCTCTCCCATTCCCTCTCTCCCGTCGCCTCCCTCTGTCCCTTCCCTCTCTCCCCTCCCCTCCTATCCCTCTCTCCCCTCCATCTCCCCCTTCCCTTTCTCCTTTTCACTTCCCTCTCTCTCCCCATCCGTCTCTCCCCTCCGACCCGTTCCCTCCACTTTCTCCCCTTCCCCCTCCCTCCACTTTCTCCCCTTCCTCTCTCCACTTCCCACTTCCCAACTCCCTTTCCCCCTTCCCTTTTCTCCCCTTCCCCCTCCAACCCCCCTCCCTCCCCTTTCCCTCTTCCTCTCCCCTTTCTCCCATTCCCCGCCCCCCTCCCCTACAGGCCAGTTAGCCTGACGTCAGTCATCAGGAAAATGCTGGAATCCATTATCAAGGAAGTGGTAACAGGGCACTTAGAAAATCATAATATGATTAGACAGAGTCAACATGGTTTTACAAAAGAGAAATCATGTTTAACAAATTTATTTGAGTTTTTTGAGGATGTAACTGGCAGGGTAGATAAAGGGGAACCAGTGGATGTAGTATATTTGGATTTCCAAAAGGCATTTGATAACGTGCCACATTAAAGGTTACTGTGCAAGATAAGGGCTCATGGGGTAGAGGATTGGTTAATGGACAGAAAACAGAGTAGCAATAAATGGGACTTTTTCTAGTTGGGTAACTCTTGGGGTGGCACAGGGATCAGTGCTGGGGCCTCAGATATTTACAATCTATATTAATGGTCTAGATGAAGGGACCGACTGTAATGTATCCAAGTTTGCTGGCGATACAATGCTAGGTGGGACAGTAAGCTGTGAGTAGAATGCAAAGTGTCTGCAAAGGGATATAGATAGACTGAGTGAGTGGGCAGTGAGGTGGCAGATGGAGTATAATGTAGGGATGTGAGGTTATTCACTTTGCTAGGGAGAATAGAAAAACAGAATATTTTTTAAATGGTGAGAAACGTTTAAATGTTGGTTTCAGGGAGATTTGGGTGTCCCCGTACAGGAAACACAGAAAGCGAGCATGCAGGTTGAGCAAGCAATAAGGGAGGCAAATGGCATGTTGTCCTTTATTGCAAGGGAGTTGGAGAATAAGAGTAAGGAAGTCTTGTTACAATTGTACAGGGCGTTGGTGAGACCACACCTGGAGGACTGGGCACAGTTTTGGTCTCCTTATCTGAGAAAGGACATACAGGCCTTAGAGGTGGTGCAACGAATGTTCACTAGATTGATCCCTGGGATAAGGGGGTTGTGAGAAGAGGGTTGTAGGGATCTGGAACTCGCTGCCTGGAAGAGTGGTGGATGCAAAAACCCTCACCACTTTTAAGAGACGGTTGGATGGGCACTTAAAGTGCCGTAACCTGCAGGGTTACGGACCTAGAGCTGGTAATTGGGATTAGACTGGATGACCTTTTGTTGGACGGTGCAGATATAATGGTAAGTACTGCAGGGAATAGAATACGGCCAGGGTGATCTCCTGGACTAGTTTCGATCGCCTGGATGGGTCGGAGAGGAATTTTCCCAGATTTTTTTCTCCCTAAATTGGCCTGGGTTTTTATCTGACTTTTGCCTCTCCCAGGGGATCACATGGCTCCGGTTGGGGTGGAGTGTAGAATGTTTCGGTGCAAGGGGTGTCGCAGTTGTGTGGGGCGGATTGGTTGGGCTGGGTGCACTTTGCCTTTCCGCCATTGTTCATCGGTTTATATATAACCTTTAGGGCTGCTGACCAAGGGCCGTGCGGCTCTTTGTCGGCCAGCGCGGACACGATGGGCCGAAATGGCCTCCTTCTGTGCTGTAAATTTCTATGTTTCTAAGAGATTGTGTAGAATGGGCCTATACTCTCTGGAGTTTTGAAGAATGAGAGATGACCTCATTGAAACATAATATACTGACGGGGATTGAGAGGGTTGATGCTGAGAGGCTGAATGGAGAGTCTAGAACCAGGGGTCACAGTCTCCGGATAAGGGGTCGGCCATTTAGGACTGAGATGAGGAGAAACTTCTTCACTCTGGGGGTGGTGGGAATTCTCTGCCCCAGAGGGCTGTTGATTCTGAATCATTCTGTGTATTCAAGGTTTGAGATAGATAGATTTTTGGACTCTAGGGGATTCAAGGGATATGGGAAGCAGGCGGGAAAGTGGAGTTGAGGTCAAGATCAGCCATGATCGTATTACCGTATGGCCTACTCCAGCTCCTATTTCTTACGTTCTTATGTTCACAGAGAGACAGACAGAAAGAGAAAACAGAAAAAGCGAGAGAAAGAAAAATAGACTTGGATTTATATCGCGTCTTTCATGACCACCGGACGTCTCAAAGCACTTTACAGCCAATGAAGTACTTTTGGAGTGCAGTCACTGTTGTAATGTGGGAAACGCGGCAGCCAATTTGTGCACAGCAAGCTCCCACAAACAGCAATGTGATGATGACCTGATTAACTGTTCTTGTTATATTGACTGAAGGATAAATTTTGGCCAGGACACCGGGGATAACTCCCCTGCTCTTCTTCAAAATAGTGCCATGGGATCTTTTACATCCACCTGAGAGAGCAGACGGGGCCTCGGTTTAACGTCTCATCTGAAAGATGGCACCTCCGACAGTGCGGCGCTCCCTCAGCACTGCACTGGGTGTGTCAGCCTAGATTTATTTGTGCTGAAGTTCCTGGAGTGGGACTCGAACCCACAACCTTCTGACTCAGAGAGAAAAAGAGAGACAGAATGAGACCGAGAAAGAGAGAGATAGAATGAGACAGAGAAAGAGAGAGAGACAGAGAGAGAAAGAGAGTGAGAGAGAGAGAGAGAGAGATAGAGAGAGGGAGAGAGATGATGAAAGCAGGAGGGACTCGTGTCTCAGTGAGTTGCGGTGAGCACAGCAGCACCTCCTGGGCCCAGCTGTTAAAGACACAGCTGGCGATGGGGAGTTGGAACCCTGGCCCACCATCCCCACTCCCTAACCCAGGGGAGCTGAGGCAAATTGTAATCCCTGCCTCCGCCCCGGCTGCGATGAGGTCACTCAGCACAGAGCGGCCATCAAAGTTCTCCATCTGTCAAAGCTCACTTTGTTTGCAGATTTAAAGCGATCGCCACAGTCAGGAATTTAACTCAACCTGAACCTTCAACAGGGCAACCCTGGAGTTGGTCACATGATCAAAGGTCACGTGGTCGAAACTCCAGGGACATGGCCAACCAGGGCGGGCGACCCGAGTGTTCACTGTCCGCTGAAACACCTCGTCAGTTCGCTCCCATGTCAGGTTTTATTGTGGGAAGGCCACCTTCAGCTTGGCTCCTGTTGCTGCTAGCAGTGGGCTGTCAGGTGGGCAGTCTGTGTGTTGTCACACTGAGTAATCACAGCGACAGACCAGTAATGGGTACAGTTCCTTCACAGTCTAAAACAGGTCGGTACGTGGTGTAGAATGGGCCCATACTCTCTGGAGTTAGGAGAATGAGAGGTGATCTCATTGAAACACACACGATTCTGAGGGGGATTGACTGGGTAGATGCTGAGAGGTTGTTTTCCCTGGGGCTGGAGAGCCTTGAACCAGGGGACACAGTCTCAGGATAAAGGGTCGGCCATTTAGGAATGAGATGAGGAGGAATTTCTTCTCTCAGAGGGTTGTAAATCTGTGGAATTCTCTGCCCCAGAGGACTGTGGATGTTGAGTCTCTGAATATATTCAAAGCTGCGATAGATGGATTTTGGGGGTCTAGGGGGATCAAGAACTGTGGAGATCGGGCGGGAAAGTTGAGTTGAGGTCGATGATCAGCCATGATCTTATTGAATGGTGGAGCAGGCTCGAGGGGCCGTAAGGCTGACTCCTGCTCCTATTTCTTACGTTCTTACGTGAGTTAGGGCTATTGCTTTGTACAAAGTAGGCGGACAATCAACGGTAGTCGAGAGGTTCCAGGCAAGTGCTTCCTACCTTCGTTAATCGGCAGCAGTGTGATGGCGATACTGAGCCGGCCTCGCCCCAGACTCACTAAGTGAGGTCTCTCCGACTGCATCTTCAAACCCTTTCCAATATCAATAATATCCACCGATGTGCTCTGTAAATAAACCCAAAATCAACGTCACTTCAAATAGAAAGACTTGCATTTATATAGCACCTTTCACCACCTCAGGGCATCCCAAAGCATTTTACAACAACGTGTATTTATATAGGGTCTTTAACGTAGTGAAACGCCCCAAGGCCCTTCACAGGAGTATTATGCGATAAAAATTTTACACCGAGCCGCATAAGTCGAAATTAGCGCAGGTGACCAAAAAGAGGTAGGTTTTAAGGAGCGTCTCAAAGGAGGAAAGAGAGGTAACGAGGCGGAGAGGTTTAGGGAGGGAGTTCCAGAGCTTGGGGCCCAGGCAACAGAAGGCACGGCCATCAATGGTGGAGCGATTATAATCAGGGATGTTCAGGAGGGCAGAATTAGAGGAGCACAGACATCTCGGGGGGTTATGGGGCTGGAGGAGATTACAGAGATAGGGAGGGGCGAAGCCATGGAGGGATTTGAAAATAAGGATGAAAATTTTGAAATCGAGGCGTTGCTTAACCAGAAACCAATGTAGGTCAGCGAGCACAGGGGGTGATGGTTGAGTGGGACTTGGTGCGAGTTAGGACACGGGGCAGTGAGCACAGGGGATGATGGATGAGTGGGACTTGGTACGAGTTAGGACACGTGCAGTGAGCACAGGGGTGATGGGTGAGCGGGATTTGGTGCGAGTTAGGACACTGGGCAGCGAGTTTTGGATCACCTCTAGTTTACGTAGGATAGAATGGGGAAGGCCAGCCAGGAGTGCATTGGAATAGTCAAGTCTAGAGGTAACAAAGGCATGGATGAAAGCTTCAGAAGTGGATGAGCTGAGGAAAGGGGTGGAGACGGGTGATGTTACGGAGATTAGGTGGTCTTAGTTTTGCTTACTTACAGCCAAGGAAGCACTTTTGAAGCGTAGTTACTGATGTAATATCGGAAATGTGGCAGCCAATTTGTGCAGAGCAAGATTTCAGAAATAGCTGTGTAATAAGTGACCAGATCATCTGTTTCAGTGATGTTGGTTGCAGGCTCAATATTGGCCACGACACCGGGGAGAACTCGCCTAGTCGTCTTCCAATAGTGCCGTAGGAACCTTTACATCCAGCTGAGCGGGCAGACGGGAACTATGGGGTCGGAATTCGGTTGTGGACGCCACCCATTACCGTGTGCAGAAGGCGGCTAACGGGCAGCAAAGGCCGACCTTCGACGGTAATCGGTATTCACGCCTGCCCAGAAATTCAGCCGGCCCTTTGGCAGAGGCGCCAAGAGCTAACGCTGCGTCAGCTCACGCCACCCACGTGGTTACATCGTCCAGCGTGCAACGCCCCCTTGGCGCCTCCATCGCGATATTTAGTTTGAACATGGGCCTTCCCGGCAGGCCTTCTTACAGCCTGGATAAAGTGGTGAATGAACAGCAAATCTCGGGCGGAATCGGCCAGAGAACAAGGCCAGTGTTTTTCTTTATTTATTTCTTCATCTTATCATTAGTTGTAACAGTCGGGGAAGTGTGTGTGGGTCGGGGAAGTGTGTGTGGGTCGGGGAAGTGTGTGTGTGTGTGTGTGGGTCGGGGAAGTGTGTGTGTGTGTGTGTCCGGGAAGTGTGTGTGGGTCGGAGAAGTGTGTGTGTGTGTGTGTGTCGGGGAAGTGTGTGTGGGTCGGGAAAGTTTGTGTGTGGGTCGGGGAAGTTTGTGTGTGGGTTGGGGAAGTGTGTATGTGTGTCCGGGAAGTGTGTGTGGGTCGGAGAAGTGTGTATGTGTGTGTGTGTCGGGGAAGTGTGTGTGGGTCGGGGAAGTGTGTGTGTGGGTCGGGGAAGTTTGTGTGTGGGTTGGGGAAGTGTGTATGTGGGTCGGGGAAGTTTGTGTGTGGGTTGGGGAAGTGTGTATGTGGGTCGGGGAAGTTTGTGTGGGTCGGGGAAGTGTGTGTGTGGGTCGGGGAAGTGTGTGTGTGGGTCAGGGAAGTTTGTGTGTGGGTTGGGGAAGTGTGTATGTGGGTCGGGGAAGTTTGTGTGGGTCGGGGAAGTGTGTATGTGGGTCGGGGAAGTGTGTGTGTGGGTCAGGGAAGTTTGTGTGTGGGTTGGGGAAGTGTGTATGTGGGTCGGGGAAGTTTGTGTGGGTCGGGGAAGTGTGTGTGTGGGTCGGGGAAGTGTGTGTGTGGGTCAGGGAAGTTTGTGTGTGGGTTGGGGAAGTGTGTATGTGGGTTGGGGAAGTGTGTATGTGGGTCAGGGAAGTTTGTGTGTGGGTTGGGGAAGTGTGTATGTGGGTCGGGGAAGTTTGTGTGGGTCGGGGAAGTGTGTGTGTGGGTCGGGGAAGTGTGTGTGTGGGTCAGGGAAGTTTGTGTGTGGGTTGGGGAAGTGTGTATGTGGGTCGGGGAAGTTTGTGTGTGTCGGGGAAGTGTGTGTGTGGGTCGGGGAAGTGTGTGTGTGGGTCGGGGAAGTGTGTGTGGGTCGGGGAAGTGTGTGTGTGGGTCGGGGAAGTGTGTGTGTGGGTCGGGGAAGTGTGTGTGGGTCGGGGAAGTGTGTGTGTGGGTCGGGAAAGTGTGTGTGTGTGTGGGTCGGGGAAGTGTGTGTGGGTCGGGAAAGTTTGTGTGTGGGTCGGGGAAGTTTGTGTGTGGGTTGGGGAAGTGTGTGTGGGTCGGAGAAGTGTGTATGTGTGTGTGTGTCGGGGAAGTGTGTGTGGGTCGGGGAAGTGTGTGTGTGGGTCGGGGAAGTTTGTGTGTGGGTTGGGGAAGTGTGTGTGTGGGTCGGGGAAGTTTGTGTGTGTCGGGGAAGTGTGTGTGTGGGTCGGGGAAGTGTGTGTGGGTCGGGGAAGTGTGTGTGTGGGTCGGGGAAGTGTGTGTGTGGGTCGGGGAAGTGTGTATGTGGGTCGGGGAAGTGTGTGTGTGGGTTGGGGAAGTGTGTATGTGGGTTGGGGAAGTGTGTGTGTGTCGGGGAAGTGTGTGTGTGGGTCGGGGAAGTGTGTGTGTGGGTCGGGGAAGTGTGTGTGTGTCGGGGAAGTGTGTGTGTGGGTCGGGGAAGTGTGTGTGTGGGTCGGGGAAGTGTGTGTGTGTGTGGGTCGGGGAAGTGTGTGTGTGTGTGGGTCGGGGAAGTGTGTGTGTGGGTCGGGGAAGTTTGTGTGTGGGTCGGGGAAGTTTGTGTGTGGGTCGGGGAAGTTTATGTGTGCGTTGGGGAAGTGTGTGTGTGGGTCGGGGAAGTTTGTGTGTGCGTTGGGGAAGTGTGTGTGTGGGTCGGGGAAGTTTGTGTGGGTCGGGGAAGTGTGTGTGTGGGTCGGGGAAGTGTGTGTGGGTCGGAGAAGTGTGTGTGTGTCGGGGAAGTGTGTGTGTGGGTCGGGGAAGTGTGTGTGTGGGTCGGGGAAGTGTGTGTGTGGGTCGGGGAAGTGTGTATGTGGGTCGGGGAAGTGTGTGTGTGGGTCGGGGAAGTGTGTGTGTGGGTTGGGGAAGTGTGTGTGTGGGTCGGGGAAGTGTGTGTGTGGGTCGGGGAAGTGTGTGTGGGTCGGAGAAGTGTTTGTGTGTCGGGGAAGTGTGTGTGGGTCGGGGAATTTTGTGTGTGTGGGTATAATTCTAGATTCACCGACGAGGGGAAACATCCTCTCTGCATCTACCCTGTCCAGCCCCCTCAGAATCTTATACGTTTCAATAAACTCCAATGAGTAGAGGCCCAACCTGCTCAACCTTTCTTCATAAGACAAGGGCATACAAAGTGGCCAAGACTAGTGGGAGGCCAAAGGATTGGGAAACTTTTAAATGCCAGCAAAGAACGACTAAAAAAATGATAAAAAGAGGGAAGATAGATTAAGAAAGTAAACTAGCACGAAATATAAAAACAGATAGTAAGAGTTTCTACAGATACATAAAAAGGAAAAGAGTGGCTAAAGTAAATGTTGGTCCGCTAAAGGATGAGACTGGGGAATTAATAATGGAGAACAGGGAAATGGCAGAGACATTGAACAAATATTTTGCATCGATCTTCACAGTAGAAGACACTAAAAACATCCCAATAGTGGATAATCAAGGGGCTATAGGGAGGGAGGAACTTAATACAATCACTATCACTATCACTATGAAGTAGTACTCGGTAAAATAATGGGACTAAAGGCGGACAAGTCCGCTGGACCTGATGGCTTACATCCTCGGGTCTTAAAAGAAGTGGCTGCAGAGATAGTGGATGCATTGGTTGTAATCTACCAAAATTCCCTGGATTCTGGGACGATCCCAGCACATTAGAAAACCACAAATGTAACACCCCTATTTAAAAAAGGAGGCAGACAAAAAGCAGGAAACTATAGACCAGTTAGCCTAACAGCTGTCGTTGGGAAAATGCTGGAGTCCATTATTAAGGAAGCAGTTACGGGACATTTGGAAAAGCATAATTCAATCAAGCAGAGTTAGCTTGGTTTTATGAAAGGGAAATCATGTTTGACAAATTTGCTGGAGTTCTTTGAGGATGCAACGAGCAGGGTGGATAAGGGGAAACCAGTGGATGTGGTGTATTTGGATTTCCAGAAGGCATTCGATAAGGTGCCACATAAAAAGTTACTGCAGAAGATAAAAGCTCACGGGGTTGGGGGTAATATATTAGCAGGGATACAGGATTGGCTAACTAACAGAAAACAGAAAGTCGGGATAAATGGGTTATTTTCCAGTTGACAAACAGTAACTAGTGGGGTGCTGCAGAGATCGGTGATGGGGCCTCAACTATTTACAATCTATATTAATGATTTGGATGAAGGGACCGAGTGTAATGTCGCCAAGTTTGCTGATGATGCAAAGATGGGAAAGCAAATTGTGAGGAGGACACAAAAATCTGCAAAGGGATATAGACAGGCTAATTGAGTGGGCAAAAAATTGGCAGATGGTGTATAATGTGGGGAAATGTGAGGTTATCCACTTAGGCAGAAAAAATAGAAAAGCAAATTATTATTTAAATGGAGAAAAATTGTACAGTGCTGCAGTACAGAGAGACATGGGGGGGGGGTCCTTGTGCATGAAACACAAAAAGTTAGTATGCAGGTACAGCAAGTAATCAGGAAGGCAAATGGACTGTTGGCCTTTATTGCAAGGGGGATAGAATATAAAAGCAGAGAAGTCCTGCTCCAAGTGTGAGGCCACACCGAGAGTACTGCGTGCAGTTTTGATCTCCGTATTTAAGGAAGGATATACTTGCATTGGAGGCAGAGAAGGTTCACTAGGTTGATTCCGGAGATGAGAGGGTTGACTTATGAAGATAGGTTGAGTAGATTGAGCCTATACTCATTGGAGTTCAGAAGAATGACAGGTAATCTTATTGAAATATATAAGATAATGAGGGGCTCGACAAGGTGGATGCAGAGAGGATATTTCCACTCATAGGGAAACTAAAACGAGGGGATACTGTCTCAGAATAAGGGGCCGCCCATTTAAAACTGAGATGAGGAGGAATTTCTTCTCTCAGAGGGTTGTAAATCTGTGGAATTCTCTGCCCCAGAGAGCTGTGGAGGCTTGGTCATTGAATATATTTAAGGCAGAGATGGAAAGATTTTTGAGCAATAAGGGAATAAAGGGTTATGGGGAACGGGCGGGGAAGTGGAGCTGAGTCCATGATCAGATCAGCCATGATCTTATCGAATGGCGGAGCAGGCCCGAGGGGCCAAATGGCCGACTCGTGCTCCTATTTCTCATGTTCTTATGAATGACAACACAAATGCAAGATATGATTCAAGGGGGAGACAAACTAAAGGAACATTTCCGAACACTGCCTCTCCTCAGCCTGCACCTCTGGTTACTCTGCGCCATTCTTGGCCGCAGTGGAACTGGCTTTCTGAAACATTGTCCGTGAATTTCCCCACTCTGCCGCGAAAGCAAATGGCATGCTGGCCTTCATAACGAGAGGATTTGAGTATAGGAGCAGGGAGATCTTACTGCAGTAGTACAGGGCCTTGGTGAGGCCTCACCTGGAATATTGTGGACAGTTTTGGTCTCCTAATCTGAGGAAGGACATTCTTGCTATTGAGGGAGTGCAGCGAAGGTTCACCAGACTGATTCCCGGGATGGCGGGACTGACATATGAAGAAAGAGTGGATCGGCTAGGCTTGTATTCACTGGAATTTAGAAATGAGAGGGGATCTAATAGAAACTTAAATTCTGATGGGATTGGACAGGTTAGATGCAGGAAGAATGTTCCCGATGTTGGGGAAGTCCAGAACCAGGAGGTCACAGTCTAAGGATAAGGAGTAAGCCATATAGGACCGAGATGAGGAGAAACTTTTTCACCCAGAGAGTGGTGAGCCTGTGGAATTCTCTAACACAGAAAGTTGTTGAGACCAGTTAATTGAATATATTCAAGAGGGAGTTAGATGTGGCTCTTGCGGCTAAAAGGATGAGGGGGGTATGGAGAGAAAGCAGGAAAAGGGTACTGAGGGAATGATCAGCCATGATCTTATTGAATGGTGGTGCAGGCTCGAAGGGCCGAATGGCCTGCTCCTGCACCTATTTTCTCTGTTTCTACGTTTCTATGATTTACACTGCACAGTGAAGTTAGAGTGGGACAGGAAAGTCCTGGCCGTTACTCAGCACAGGCTTTCCAATATACTTCACATGGGAAAGAGTCGTAGCCAATCGCTGTTGACTATTGCTCTGTCTTAGCTTTTATTTTAATTGTGGTTCTTATCAACGGTGTAATTCTCAACAGGAGACACTCACTTTCAGTATCCCCAGCTCACTCTTTGGTGCCTCCGTTTCCTCCGATTCACTTTTGGCTTCAGACTTCCCCATCTCCTGTACGGATTTCGAAAAGACACATTGAAGTTTTGGTTTCAGGCCCAGGCAACAGAAGTTCATAGAATCATAGAACAATACAGCGCAGCAGGAGGCCATTCGGCCCATCATACCTGTGCTGCCTCTCTGAAAGAGTTCGCCAATTAGTCCCACTCCCTCGCTCTCTCCCCATAGTTTTACAAATTTTTCCTTTTCTAGAATTCATCTAATTCCCTTTCAAAAGTTAATTTTGATTGTTTTTCCTCCACCTTTTCAGATCACAACAACTGGCGGTGTAAAAAAATTCCCATCTCGCTCCCTCCCCCAGTTCGTTTACCAATTACCTTAAATCTGAGTCCTCTGGTCACCGACTCTGCTGCCAGTGGAAACAGTTTCTCCCGATCTACTCTATCAAAACCCTTCATAATATTGAAACCTCTATTAAATCTCCCCTTAACCTTCTCTGCCCCCCAAGGAGAACCCCAGCTTCTCCAGTCTCTCCACATAACTTGAATATTGTGTTCAGTTTTGGTCTCCTAATCTGAGGAAGGACATTCTTGCTATTGAGGGAGTGCAGCGAAGGTTCACCAGACTGATTCCCGGGATGGCGGGACTGACATATCAAGAAAGACTGGATCAACTCGGCTTATACTCACTGGAATTTAGAAGAATGAGAGGGGATCTCATTAAAGCATATAAAATTCTGACGGGATTGGACAGGTTAGATGCAGGAAGAATGTTCCCGGTGTTGGGGAAGTCCAGAACCAGGGGTTACAGTCTAAGGATAAGGGGTAAGTCATTTAGGACCAAGATAAGGAGAAACTTTTTCACCCAGAGAGTTGTGAAACTGTGGAATTCTCTACCACAGAAAGTTGTTGAGGCCAGTTCGTTGGATATATTCAGGAGGGAGTTAGATATGGCTCTTCCGGATAAAGGGATCAGGGGGTATGGAGAGAAAGCAGGAGTGGGGTACTGAAGTTGCATGATCAGCCATGATCATATTGAATGGTGGTGCAGGCTCGAAGGGCCGAATGGCCTACTCCTGCACCTACTTTCTATGTTTCTATAACTGAAGTCCCTCAACCCTGGGACCATTCTGGTAAATCTCCTCCGGACTGTCTCCCAGGCCTTGCCAAAGTATGGTGGCTGCAATTGGCCACAATCCTCCAGCAGGGGCCGAACCAGTGATTTTGAATCTCAGCCATGGTGAGAGGCTCAGCTGACAGTCTAAGACGAGGATACAGGCCAATCAGACGGACGATTATGGAGAGGCAATGTGATTGGATCAGATTACGGCTGAATCGCACACAGAATGGTTGAAGACTGCGGATTTCGGGAATCCCAACAACAAACGTTCTTCCCCTCATCAAATTGTTGGTAGAGAAAGCCCCCTCTACATAGAGCAGCTTTCTCTGATGTGGCAGATCAACACGGTGGGAACTCTTGCCTGGCCCCATCACCGCAGCCTTCATTCTGTCCGTGACTTCACGCAATCCCACCCAAGAGGTAGTTCCGATTTCCTCTGAAGACCCCCAGGATAAAGAACATTAGAAGTGCTTCTCTCGGGGCTAATGTATTGATGTGGATAGACAGGAAGCAAAGAGTGGGAATAAACGGGTCCTTTTCAGAATGGTAGGCAGTGACTAGTGGGGTGCCGCAAGGTTCAGTGCTAGGACCCCAGCTATTTACAATATACATAAATGATTTAGATGAAGGAATTGAATATAATATCTCCAAGTTTGCAGATGACACTAAGCTGGGTGGCAGTGTAAGCTGTGAGGAGGATGCTAAGAGGCTGCAGGGTGACTTGGACAGGTTCGGTGAATGGGCAAATGCATGGCAGATGCAGTATAATGTGGATAAATGTGAGGTTATCCACTTTGGTGGCAAAAACATGAAGGCAGAATATTATCTGAATAGCGGCAGATTAGGAAAAGGGGAGGTGCAACGAGACCTGGGTATCATGGTACATCAGTCATTGAAAGTTGGCATACAGGTACAGTAGGTTGTGAAGAAGGCAAATGGCATGTTGGCCTTCATGGCGAGAGGATTTGAGTATAGGAGCAGGGAGGTCTTACTGCAGTTGTACAGGGCTTTGTGAGGCCACACCTTGAATATTGTGTACAGTTTTGGTCTCCTAATCTGAGGAAGGATGTTCTTGCTATTGAGGGAGTGTAGCGAAGGTTCACCAGACTGATTCCTGGGATGTCAGGACTGGCATACGAAGAAAGACTGGATTGACTAGACTTATATTCACTGGAATTTAGAAGAATGAGAGGGGACCTCAGAGAAACATATAAAATTATGACGGGATTGGACAGGTTAGATGCAGGAAGAATGTTCCCGATGTTGGGGAAGTCCAGAACCAGGGGTCACAGTCTAAGGATAAGGGGTAAACCATTTAGGACTGAGATGAGGAGAAACTTCTTCACTCAGAGAATTGTGAGCCTGTGGAATTCTCTACCACAGAAAGTTGTTGAGTCCAGTTCGCCGGATATATTCAGGAGGGAATTAGATGTGACCCTTACAGCTAAAGGGATCAAAGAGTATGGAGAGAAAGCAGGAAAGGGGTACTGAGGTGAATGATCAGCCATGATCTTATTGAATGGCTGTGCAGGCTCAAAGGGCTGAATGGCCAACTCCTGCACCAATTTTCTATGTTTCTATGGAACTAAATGAGGTGGTCAGGCATTCGACGGGCACAACGCGGTGTCTGCCGACCAGGTGCCAAACCGCCAAGTGCCATAAACAACCCCACAGCATGCTTGTATCTGAATGGAGTTTGGAGAACCGCTGATGGCAGGAATTGAAGTTAACCAGATTGCGAGACCGTGGAGGGATTTGAAAACCAGGCATAGTGATTGCTAAGTTGGATGAAATCGAACTCCGAGCATGTGTTTGCCGAGATGTGTCATTCTTGAAATCCCTCCATGGCCTCGCCCCTCCCCATCTCTGCAACCCGCTCCAGCCTGCAACCCTCCAAGAATGCTGTGTTCCTCCAACTCTGCCCTCTTGTGCATTCCTGATTTCCTTCAACCCACCATGCCTTCAGCTGTCTGGGCCCGAAGCTCTGAAACTCCCTCCCTACCCCTCTCCGCCTCTCTCTACTCCTTAAAACCCACCTCTGTGACCAAACTTTTAGTCACCTGCCCTAATATTTCTGACTTTGATGTCAACTGTTTTCTGATTGTGCTCCTGTGATGTGCCGTGACGCAATATAAACGCACGTTCTTATTGATTTGAACGACCAAGCATTGATATCTAACCAATCTGAATTGTAGGCCTACAAACAGGCTACTTACTCAAACAGTTAAGAATCTTAACTCACAAACTTGCCAAACCACCCTTCCGACTGGGCCAAGAGGAAAGGATTGATTTTCCAGACAGTGCCTTTGTTTTGATATGGAGTTAAGTCCTCCAGCACCTGGAGCAAATTGATGCATTGCCGGCTGGGGAACTCACTCACATGCCGTAATTCACTTCATAAATGAGGTTGTTGGCAAGACCAGCCGAGCTGGCAGAGGGTCAGCACTGATCCCACATATCGCAGTCCATTCTGTAGACGGCCTACCCTGGAATCCTGCCATCGTCAAACCTCGCCTCACAGCGGGATGTTCTGTACATAAAACCGTAACACAATAGCAAAAACCTCACGTCAAAAACTCAACAATGCAGGGCTCGAGTCAGAACTAATTCAGCTGACCTCAGCCGGGGCTGTGATAGGAGTGAGAATTACTGGCCTCCGAAACCCCATACTACATGGAGGATGATACATCTTAGCCAATGCAGCGATGCTCTGTTGGAAGGTGCTCAGCTGAGGGCCGGATCAGAATTGCTTCAATGCCTCCCATAGCGATACTCGCTATCCAGGCAGTGAGAGTTCTGGGCCGTATCTCAGCACCATCAGGACAAGCTGGTAACTGAGGAGAGAGATAGACGCGGCCTTTGGTATTGAATCACAGGCCCAGAGATGTTTGCAGCCCATTGTGTCTGTGACTATTCTTTGCTGGAACAATTGCAAACTAATCCCACCTCCCCGCTCTCTCCCCATAGCCCTGTATCAATCCCAAACTAATCCCACTAACCCGCTCTCTCCACATAGCCCTGTATCAATCCCAAACTAATCCCACTGCTCCACTCTCTCCCCATAGCCCTGTATCAATCCCAAACTAATCCCACTGCCCCGCTCTCTCCCCATGGCCATGTATCAATCCCAAACTAATCCCACTGCCCCTGTCTCTCCCCTGTATCAATCCCAAACTAATCCCACTGCCCCGCTCTCTCCCCATAGCCCTGTATCAATCCCAAACTAATCCCACTGCCCCATTCTCTCCCCATAGCCCTGTATCAATACCCAAACTAATCCCACTGCCCCGCTCCCATCCCATAACCCTGCATCAATTCCAAATTAATCCCACTGCCCCGCTCTCTCTCCCACAGGCCTGTATTTTCCTCTGCTTGCAATATTTATCTAATTTTCCAATGGAAATAGACCCAGTATCTCAAGTCTCTCCTCATAACCACAGTTTCCCATCCCTGACATCATGCTGGTGAATCTACTCTGTACGCTCTCATTAATGTCCTTTCTGCAATGGGACACCCAAAACGGCCCACATGAAGTAACAGGGCTAAATTAATCTCACCCATCAAAAGTGGTGGTACCTGTACATCTTTGTCTTTGTCTCCAAGATTTGCCTGTGCAGCTCCACCATGTGACAGGGCCTGTGGTAACTGGTGGGCGAATAGACCTCCCCTTATTTCAGTAACTCACCAGTTCCCAGCGCCTGCCGGCAGAGAGATTGAGAATGCTCAGCCGCCACAAACTCCTTCTGAATGACGGCAGGCTAGTAACCGAGAATAAAACATCTTGTCAGAACAGCTTGGAGAGCAGTGAAGGGAATGTGGCCGAGGATTTCTGCCCATGCCGTGCTTGCTCATGATTTCCCGCCCAATCACTTTAACAGAATAGACCCGAGATTGCGGGCGGGTGAATCGTGCGATCTTTTACTGCCTCCAGTCTTACTTGTCTGTACACACAGCCCCCATTTACAGAGATCAGCAACTTCTTTCCTACTCGGCCCCAGTTAGAGTATCAGGTGTTACCCATGGCCCAATGGTGTCACTCACGCCTCTGAGTCAGAAGGTTGTGGGTTCAAGTCCCAATCCAGGGACTTAAGTGCAAAAATCTAGGCTGACACTCTCAGTGCAGTGCTGAGGAAGCGCTGCACTGTCGGAGGTTCCGTCTTTCAGATGAGACGTTAAACCGAGGCCCCGTCTGCTCTCTCATGTGGACATAAAAGATCCCCTGGCACTATTTATAAGAAGAGCAGGGGGTTATCCCCGGTGTCCTGGCCAATATTTATCCCTCAATCAATATCACTAGCATTGTTATTAGTAGGACCTGGCTGTGTGTAAATTGGCTGCCGCGTTTCCTACATTACAACAGTGACTACACTTCAAAAGTACGTCATTGGTTGAGAATCGCTTTGGAATGTTCTGATGTCATGAAAGGTGCTATGTAAATGCAAGTTCTTTCTTTCTAAAGTACCCTGTTATAAGGATAGAAAAGCTAGGGATAGGGTGCATGTGGATTCACTGGGATGTTACCAGGGAAGGAATCACAGTGAGAACCTGGAGTAGTTGGGGCTTTTTTCACTAGAGCCGAGAGGATGAGGGCCGACCTGATAGAGGCCTTTCAAATTACAGTGGGTGAGGGTAACGTCACAGATGTTAATAAGGGGGCACCAATTTAATTTAACCCTAAAAAGGGGAGGTTTACACCGAGAGTGGGTAGAATGTGGAAGTCTCTGCCACAAACTATCATTGATGCAGAATCAATAAATCATTTTCATGAGGAATTAATATATTTCATAAAGAGTATTAAAGTGTATGGGGTTTAGACTGGGTGGGATATTAAAGGGTATGGGGAGTGAGGGGAGAGTGGAATTAGACTGGGTGAGATATTGAAGGGTATGGGGAGTGAGCAGGAGAGTGGGCTTAGACTGGGTGGGATATTAAAGGGTATGGGGAGTGAGGGAAGAGTGGGATTAGGCTGGATGGGATATTAAAGAGTATGGGGAGTGAGGGTGAGAGTGGGGTTAGACTGGGTGGGATATTGAAGGGTATGGGGAGTGAGCAGGAGAGTGGGATTAGACTGGGTGGGATATTAAAGGGTATGGGGAGTGAGGGGAGAGTGGGATTGGACTGGGTGGGATATTAAAGGGTACGGGGAGTGAGGGGAGAGTGGGATTAGACTGGATGGGATATTAAAGGGTATGGGGAGTGAGGGGGAGAGTGGGATTAGACTGGGTGGGATATTAAAGGATACGGGGAGTGAGCGGGAGAGTGGGATTAGACTGGATGGGTTATTAAAGGGTACAGGGAGTGAGGGGAGAATGGGATTAGACTGGATGGGATATTGAAGGGTATGGGGAGTGAGCAGGAGAACAAGAATAGACTCATCCTTTTGCTTAACTTTCTCAATGGCCTTGCCCTCTGTAACCTCCTCCAGTACTACAACACTCCGAGATCTCCGTCTTCCTCTAATTCTGACCTCTGCCGCATCCTTGAATTTAAGGTCTCCACCATTGGTGGCCGTGCCTTCAGCTGCCTGGGACCCAAGCTCTAGAACTCCCTCCCTAAACCTCTCCGCCTCTCTACCTCTCTCTCCACCTTTACATCGCTCCTTAAAACCTACCTCTTTGACCAAGCTTTCGGTCACCTGTCCTAATATCTCCCTTGTACTGCTCAGTGTCAAATTATATCCAATGAGTTAAAGGTGCTATATAAATTCAAGTTGTTGTTGTTGTGGGCATTCCCAACTCTCCTGAAAGGTAAGGTGAGCAAGCCGTCAGTGTTGGTGGAGATGTGCAAAGTACCGAAGATTCACCAGCTATTTCCCCTCCCTTTGGACCCTCCCCAGCCAGAAACTCTGCCTGCTGTACACAGAAGTGTAAAAGATGAGTCTGTCTTACGTTCTGAGCCATTATTGCCGATATCAGGCAGCAGGCTTGGTCACAGGTGTCGCCTTGCAATGTTTCCAAGTCGCGTAGCCTCGCAGTTACCGAGCACAATTAGAGGAGAGCTCTGGTCTTCTTACAGTCAGGTCCAGCACCCTGCAGCTCGACTACCTGGGACGGAAAATGTACACTCAACCTCAATAAAAAGACAAATAATCCAACACGCATCTGCAAAAAGCTGTTGTTCAAGCACGTACATGAAAGAGAGCATTTTGTGAGAGGGGGCGAGGATCCATGGGGCAACCTCGCTTTACTGGAGCCGGGTACCCAGAAGTGATTCAGTATAGTAATAATGCAGAACCACTCTTACCCACAGTAACACCCCATGGCCAGGAATGGAACTGCACAGAAGGACACTTGAAAAGAAAGACTTGCATTTATAGAGCACCTTTCACGACCAACGGACATCCCAAAGCGCTTTACAGCCAATGAATTACTTTTGGGGTGTAGTCACTGTTGTAATGTGGGAAATGCAGCAGCCAATTTGCACACAGCAAGCTCCCACAAACAGCAATGTGATAATGACCAGATAATCTGTTTTTGTTCTGTTGATTGAGGGACAAATATTGGCCAGGACACCGGGGATAACTCCCCTGCTCTTCTTCGAAATAGTGCGATGGGATCTTTTACGTCCACCTGAGAGAGCAGACGTGGCCTCGGTTTAACGACTCATCCGAAAGCCAACACTTCCGACAAGGGGCCGTGGTGTGGATATTTTCACAGGTATGCGGGAGTGTCACTCCTGTATGAGGTCCCAGTGACTTACATTTCGAGATGTGTGTCCACACTGCGCAATATCTAACTATCTCACCAGTGTCCCCTTGTGATCTGAACCAGATCTTTATGCCTTTCCGACAAGTACTGCTGCAATTCTTCAAAGGCAGACCAAACAAGTCGGTTTATTTCACAGCGAATGAACATATAGAGCAGCAGTTATGATCAGATTCATTTAGTTGAATCAGTGATACTGGTCTTTGTATAATAATACAAAAATAATGAACGCACTCCCTTTCCCCACATCAGTGGATCGTCTTAAGGAAAATAATAAAATCAACATGTGACACCTCGGAGTGAAGGATTTTCACCTGGAATTACTGCAGGAGATGTCCGTCGATTCTCCTGGGGATCCAACGATCACCCACCAAAGTTACGGCAAAAGATCGGGAAAATCCCATGAAAATTCAGGGCCTTAATGTTGAACTGAATGTCGGGACTGATCATGTAATCCAGCACAGGGGTGATGGGGCTGTTCCTCACACACAACATAAGCTGGTGTTCCACTGAGCCCAGCCCACGCCACAAAACAAGGTCAACTGCTTTACATCATCTGCGGCATCACTAAACCCGCCTATTTCCACCACCGTAACTTCACCCGTCTCCGCCCCTGCCTCAGCCCATCCGCTGCTGAAACCCTCATCCATGTCTTTGTTACCTCTAAACTTGACTATTCCAACGCACTCCTGGCTGGCTTCCCACATTCTATCCTACGTAAACTAGAGTTCATCCAAAACTCGGCAGCCCGTGTCCTAACTCGCACCAAATCCCGCTCACCCATCACCCCTGTGCTCGCTGACCTACATTGGCTCCCGGTTAAGCAACGCCTCGATTTCAAAATTCTCATCCTTGTTTACAAATCCCTCCATGGCTTCACCCCTCCCTATCTCTGTAATCTCCTCCAGCCCCACAACCCCCAGTGATGTCTGCGCACCTCTAATTCTGCCCTCCTGAGCATCCCTGATTATAATCGCTCATTGGTGGCCGTGCCTTCTGTTGCCTGGGCCCCAAGTTCTGGAACTCCCTCCCTAAACCTCTCTGCCTCTCTTTCCTCCTTTAAGATACTCTTTGACCAAAGGTTTGGTCACCTGCTGTAATGTCTTCTTATGTGGCTCAGTGTCAAGTTTATTGTTTTGACTTATAATACTCCTGTGAAGCACTGTGGGATGTTTTACAATGTTAAAGGCGCTATATAAATACACGTTGTTGTTGTTGTTGTTGTTGTTGTTGTTGTCGTTGTGGCACTTGCAATCTCGAGCCTAAGGCACATGGGGTCAGGGTCAGGATAGTGGAATGCAGTATCTTTCAAAGGGTTATTGCTTGTGTGTAAATGTCCTAAAAGTAAATGATGGTCCCCGAGAGGATGAGACTGGGGAATTAATAATGGGGAATAGGGAAATGGCAGAGACACTGAATAAATATTTTGTATCTGTCTTCACGGTAGAAGACACTAAAAACATCCCAATAGAGGATAATCAAGGGAGGAACTTAATACTATCATTAATGAAGTAGTACTCGGTAAAATAATGGGGCTAAAGGCTGACAAGTCCCCTGGATCTGATGGCTTACATCCTAGGGTCTTAAAAGAAGTGGCTGCAGAGATAGTGGATGCATTGGTTGTAATCTACCAAAATTCCCTGGATTCTGGGGAGGTCCCAGCAGATTGGAAAACTGCAAATGTAACGCCCCTATTTAAAAAAGGAGGCAGACAGAAAGCAGGAAACTATAGACCAGTTAGCCTAACCTCTGTCGTTGGGAAAATGCTGGAGTCCATTATTAAGGAAGCAGTAGCAGGACATTTGGAAAAGCATAATTCAATCAAGCAGAGCTAGCATGGTTTGTATGAAAGGGAAATCATGTTTGACAAATTTGCTGGAGTTCTTTGACGATATAACGAGCAGGGTGGATGAGGGGGAAACAGTGGATGTGGTATATTTGGATTTCTAGAAGGCATTCAATAAGGTACCACATAAAAGGTTACTGCACAAGATAAAAGTTCACGGGGTTGGGGGTAATATATTAGCATGGATAGAGGATTAGCTAACTAACAGAAAACAGAGAGTCGGGATAAATGGTTCATTCTCTGGTTGGCAAACAGTAACTAGTGGGGTGCTGCAGGGATCGGTGTTGAGGCCTCAACTATTTACAGTCTATATTAATGACTTGGATGAAGGGACCGAGTGTAATGTAGAAAATTTGCTGAAGATACAAAGATGGGTGGGAAAGCAAGTTGTGAGGAGGACATAAAAAATCTGCAGAGGGATCTAGGCAAGCTAAGTGAGTGGGCAAAAAATTGGCAGATGGAGTATAATGTGGGAAAATGTGAGGTTATCCACTTTGGCAAAAAAAATAGAAAAGCAAATTGTAATTTAAATGGAGAAAAATTACAAAGTGCTGCAGTACAGAGGGACCTGGGAGTCCTTGTGCATGAAACACAAAAAGTTAGTATGCAGGTACAGCAAGTGATCAGGAAGGCAAATGGAATGTTGGCCTTTATTGCAAGGGGGATAGAGTATAAAAGCAGAGAAGTCCTGCTACAATTGTACAGAGTATTGGTGAGGCCACACCTAGAGTACTGCGTACAGTTTTGGTCTCGTATTTAAGGAAGGATATACTTGCATTGGAAGCTGTTCAGAGAAGGTTCACTAGGTTGATTCCGGAGATGAGGGGGTTGACTTATGAGGATAGGTTGAGTAGGTTGGGCCTATACTCATTGGAGTTCAGAAGAATGAGATGTGATCTTATCGAAACATCAGATAATGAGGGGACTCGACAAGGTGGCTGCAGAGAGGAGCAGAGAGACAGCAGCATAGGGGAAACTAAAACGAGGGGACATAGTCTCAGAATAAGGGGCCGTCCATGTAAAACAGAGATGAGGAGGAATTTCTTCTCTCAGAGGGTTGTAAATCTGTGGAATTCTCTGCCCCAGAGAGCTGTGGAGGCTGGGTCACTGAATGTATTTAAGGTGGTGATACATTACAACAGTGACTACACTCCAAAAGTACTTCATTGGCTGTAAAGCGCTTTGGGACATCCGTTGGTCGTGAAAGGCGCTATAGAAATGCAAGTCTTTCTTTTATATTACAACAGTGACCTTATTTCAAAAAAAGTTAGCTGTGGCTCAGTGGACAGCACATTCACCTCTGAGTCAGAAGGTTGTGGGTTCAGGTCCCACTCCAGGGACTGGAGCATCAAAATCTAGGCTGACACTCCTGACAGTGCTGAGGGAGCGCTGTATTGTCAGAAGTGCTGTTCTTCGGATGCGACATTAAACCGAGGCCCTGTCTGCCCTCTCAGGTGGATATAAAAGATCCCATGGCACTATTTCGAAGAAGAGTAGGGGAGTTATCCCTGGTGTCCTGGCCAATATTTATCCCTCAATCAATATAACAAACACAGATTATCTGGTCATTATCACATTAAGCCATTGATTGCTCAACGTGTCCATCCTCATGATGCTCTGCCTTAATACACCCACCAGACTCTTCATTACCCGATCTGATGGTCAGTGTATTTTTTTACATTTGGAAAGTATGTGAACAGTTGCCAGCATCCTGGCATTGTCCTTTAGAGTGCTGCTCCAGGATCAGCGCAGTTTCAATGGTAACCAGCAGCCCTTTAAGTGCAACTGACACCGCATTACCTACCCCTTGTCCTAGGGGGCGCTCTCACACATCATGAGCTGCGCACAATCTTAATGTATTTTTGAGTTGGCCTTGCAGAGACACCGCGCTAGACATGTACAGCAACAACTTGTATTTATATAGCGCCTTTAACGTCCCAAGGTGCTTCACAGCAGTGTTATAAGACAAAACAATAAATTTGACACCGAGCCACATAAAAATAAATTATGGCAGATGAGAGGTAGGTTCTAAGGAGCGTCTTAAAGGAGGAAAACGGGGCAGTGAGGCAGAGAGGTTTAGGGAGGGAGTTCCAGAGCTTGGGGCCCAGGCAACAGAAGGCACGGCCACCAATGGTTAAGTGATTATAATCAGGGATGTTCAAGAGGGCAGAATTAGAGGAGCGCAGAAGTCTCGGGGGGTAATGGGGCTGGAGGAGATTACGGAGATAGGGAGGGGCAGGCAAAGAACCGAGGTCAGTGTGCCTCCATGTTGGGCCTGTGTTGCAGGCCTTGCGGAGTCATGCTCATCCTGTGGATACCAATGTGACTCACTTTCTGCCATATTTCACCTGGATTTGAGAGCACACTTTCATGCAACAATCATAGTACCACAGAATCATACAACGCAGAAGGAAGCCATTTGGCCCATCGTGCCTGTGCCGGCTCTGTGAAAGAGCTGTCCACTTAGTCCCACTCCTTGCTCTTTCCTCTTCGCCCTGAAAATGTTCAACTATTTATCCAATTCCCTTTGGGAAGTTACTACTGAATCTGCTTCCACCGCCCTTTCAGGCAGCGCACTCCCGATTGTCACAACTCGCTGCGTAAAATAATTCTCATTTTCTCCCTGCCATTTTTTGCAAATTATCTTCAATCTCTGACCTCTGCTTACTGACGCACCTGTCAGTGGAAACAGTTTCTCCCTCTTTACTCAATCAAAACCCCTCGTGAACAACGCTATTAAATCTCCACTTCACCTTCTCTGCTCTAAGGAAAACAACCCCAGCTTCTCCAGTCTCTCCACGTAACTGAAGTCCCTCACAAGTCTCGTAAATCTCCTCTGTACCCTCACCAAGGCCTTACATCCTTCCTAAAGTGCGGTGCCCAGAATTGAACACAATACTCCAGTTGAGGCCGAACCATAAAGGTTTAGCGTAACTTCCTTCCTTCTGTACTCTATTCCTCTATTGATAAAGCGAAGGATTCAATTGGCTTTTTTGACAGCTTTATTGACTTGTCTTGCCACCCTCAAAGAATTGTGTACATACACCCCCAGATTCCTGCACCCCCTTTAAAATTGCTCCATTTGAAGAGTCGTCAGAAAACATTACATTTGATACGGACAGTCCCAGTGACATCACCTGGCACTAACTTTGATTTATACAGCTGGCTGTACGCTTGCTCCCCAGACACTGAAACCCACTTCCTTTCTGCCCTGCACTGCCCACACAGTCCATGAGCAACAGCTGTGTGGAGCACAAAAAAAACAAGTAGAATATGTACTCCCCCCCGCCCCACCTTCCAGAATTAGCACGCTGTGACCGACCGGTGACCCGTGGAACGGGCGGCTGCCAAGTGACGCGGGTCGACCAGACGCTTCTTGCTCCCAGTTCTGGAGGTCACTGCCAGCTGTGGCTCATGTCCCAGGACACAGTATCGTCCCCAGAGCGGGTGGTTACCCGAACGCTGCCAACGTATCGATCGACAATAAAAACAGAATCTGCCGGAAACACAGACCATCTGATTTTATTTGACTTCCATTTACAAGTTGTTTTCTCTTGACTTCATCATCATCATCATCGTCATAGGCAGTCCCTCGGAATCGAGGAAGACTTGCTTCCACTCTTAACATGAGTCCTGAGGTGGTTGAACAGTCCAATACGCGAGCCACAGTCCCTGTCACAGGTGGGACAGACAGTCGTTGAAGGAAGGGGTGGGTGGGACTGGTTTGCCGCACGCTCCTTCCGCTGCCTGCGCTTGATTTCTGCATGCTCTCGGCGATGAGACTCGAGGTGCTCAGCACCCTCCCGGATGCACTTCCTCCACTTAGGGCGGTCTTTGGCCAGGGACTCCCAGGTGTCAGTAGGACGTTGCACTTTATCAGGGAGGCTTTGAGGGTGTCCTTGTAACGTTTCCACTGTCCTACTTTGGCTCGTTTCCCATGAAGGAGTTCTGAGTAGTGCGCTTGCTTTGGGAGTCTCGTGTCTGGCCTGCGGACAAAGCTTATATCACCGGTGACTTACAACTGAAACACTAGGCCCGATTTTAAAGGCCCTCCCCCGACCGAAACGTGGTGGGGGTGGGGGGGGGTGCAATTAACATACTGCCAGTCACTTACCCCACCCCCTCTGATTCCGCTGCCTTCCCGGTGGGTCCCCATGGTAATCTGCTCTTCTAAGCAGGCGGGCAGGGCACCCACTGCAAGTGGAGTTCATCACCTGCGCCATGACAGGAGCTGACGACTGCTGGACGGACCATCGCCTAATCCGATCCATCATCAGCATTAACATTGCCCCAAAGCGGAGGGGACAGCAGAAGTAGTGCCGCAAAAAAGTCAATGCCAGAGCACTTAAAGACCCAGCTAATAGAGCCCTATACAGCCAGCACCTCACAGCTAACCTGGCGTGCCTTGATGACCTTGACATGCTGAATGCCCACAGCGCTTGGTCTGCCCTCCAGGCCTCCATAACCAGCGCCTGTGAAGGGACACTTGGTCACTCAGCCAGAAAACACCAGGACTGGTTTGATGAGAATGAGCAGGAGATCCAAGAACTAATAGATCGTAAGCGCAGAGCATTTCTGAGCATCAAGCACCAACCCAAATCGGGAGCAGCAAAGCAACGTTACAGACGGCTCAAGGCTGAGGTCCAACAAAAAACCCGGGAACTAAAGAACAGGTGGTGGATGGAGAAAGCACAGGAGATACAACAACTGGCCGACAGCCATAATATGCGAGGATTCTTCATTGTAGTAAAGACCACCTACGGCCCAAACTCCCGAGGCCTCACGCCACTCCTGGCCAAGAATGGGAAAACACTCATCAAGGACACCGAGGCAGTCAGGACCCGCTGGAAGTAGCACTTCGAAGATCTCCTCAATCGAGACTCTGCCTTTGACTCGAGTGTTCTCAACTCCATCCCGCAGCATACGACCCACCACCACCTCAGTGAAACCCCAACGTTGCACGAGGTAGGAAAAGCCATAAAACAGCTCAAGAACAACAAGGCGACGGGAGCGGATGGAATCCCTGCTGAGGCGCTAAAGTATGATGGAGAGGCACTGTTGGCGCGGATACATGACCTCATCTTTCTCATTTGGAGGGAGGAGAGCATGCCGGGAGATCTCACGAGATGCAGTGATCGTGACCATCTTTAAAATAGGGGACAAGTCCGACTGCGGCAACTACAGGGGAATCTCCCTGCTATCAGCCACTGGGAAAGTTGTCACTAGAGTTCTTCTCAACCGTCTTCTCCCTGTAGCCGAGGAGCTCCTCCCGGAGTCGCAGTGCGAATTTCATTCCCTACGGGGCACAACGGACATGATATTTGCAGCGCGACTGCTACAGGAAAAATGCAGGGAGCAGCACCAGTCCTTATACATGACCCTCTTCGACCTTACAAAGGCCTTTGACACTGTCAACCGCGAGGGTCTGTGGAGCGGCGTCCTCCTCCGTTTCGGTTGCCCCCAAAAGTTTGTCAACATCCGCCTGCTCCACAACGACATGCAGGCCGTGATCCTTACCAATGGATCCATTACAGACCCAATCCAGGTCCTGACCGGGGTCAAACAGGGCTGCGTCATCGCCCCAACCCTCTTCTCAATCTTCCTCGCTGCCATGCTCCACCTCATAGTCAACAAACTCCCCGCTGGAGTGGAACTAAACTACAGATCCAGTGGAAAGCTGTTTAACCTTCGCCCTGGACAACGTGGACCACGGGAGCCTATTATCAGCAAGGGCAGACATCGCGACGAGGTTCAACACCGCCTTCAGTGCGCCAGCACAGCCTTCGGCCGCCTGAGGAAAAGAGTGTTCAAAGTCCAGGCCCTCAAATCTACCAACAAGCTCATGGTCTACAGGGCTATAGTAATACCCGCCTTCCTGTATGGCTCAGAGGCATGGACGATGTACAGAAGACACCTCAAGTTGCTGGAGCAGTATCACCAACGATGTCTCCGCAAGATCCTGCAAATTCCCTGGGAGGACAGGCGCACCAACATCAGTGTCTTTGTCCAGGCTAACATCCCCAGCATTGAAGCGCTGACCACACTCGATCAGCTTCGCTGGGCAGGCCACATAGTTTGCATGCCAGACACGCGACTCCCAAAGCAAGTGCTATCTTCAGAGCTCCTTCATGGCAAACGAGCCAAAGGTGGGCAGAGGAAACGTTACAAGGACACCCTCAAAGCCTCCCTGATAAAGTGTGACATCACCACTGACACCTGGGAGTGCCTGGCCAAAGACTGCCCTAAGCAGAGAAAGTGCATCCGGGAGGGCGCTGAGTACCTCGAGTCTCATCGCCGAGAGCATGCAGAAACCAAGCGCAGGCAGCGGAAGGAGCGTATGGCAAACCAGTCCCACCCTCCCCTTCCCTCAACGGCTATCTGTCCCACCTGTGACAGGGACTGTGGCTCTCGTATTGGACTGTTCAGTCACCAAAGAACTCACCTCAGGAGTGGAAGCAAGTCTTCCTCGATTCCGAGAGACTGCCTATGATGATGATGACGACTTTAAGTCCCAACTTTCAAATTCTCAACTGTCCAGCCTTAGGTCGTCCTTTCACCAGGACATTTCTGCAGCTCCCGATCTGCTCAGCCACACCCTCACCACCACCTTTCAAGCCCTAGTCCCGATTAAAATGATTACTCTCCCCCACCCTGGCTATTCCCCCTGGTACAGCCCTCATCTTCACTCCCTCAAGGCCAAGGGTGCAGACTTGAACGGATATGGCAGACACTGGTTTAGCCATTCACCGCGAGGTCTGGCTGGACCACATAAGGCACTATCGGGTCCTGCTCTCGTCTGGCAAAATTGCTCACTATTCCAGAATCAAACAGGAAAGATAACTTCTTATCTCTACTGCAAACCGTCTTTTTAAATCCCTCTCTCCTACGACAACAGTATGAGGAGCTCATGGACTTCTTTATCTCAAAGATTGAGACCACCGATCGGCTGCCTGTGCGAGTTGCCTTCCTTCCCCGAGCCCACCGGGCCAAACTTCCTCTGAGGCTCCCCCCTGCACCAGCCTTGAACTTACATCTTTCTCCAGTTTCTCCCTGATCTCCCCTCATGACCTGTCCGAGCTCATCTTGTCCATGAGACCCACTTCCTGCTCCCTTGACCCTAAACCGACTAAACTGCTGACCACCCAACTTCCTTTTTTGGCTCCCATGTTAGTGACATTGTTAACGGTTCTCTGTCCTCAGGTACTGTCCCCTCTCCCTCAAATCTGCCGTCATCACCCCTCTCCTCAAAATAACCTCTCGAGCCCTCCGTCTTTTCAAACTACTGCCCCATCTCCAACCTTCCTTTCCTCTCCAATGTCCTTGAGCATGTTGTCGCCTCCCAAATCCATGCCAACCTTTCCCGGAACTCCATGTTTGAATCCCTTCAATCTGGTTTCCGCCCCGCCACAGTACTGAAACGGTTCTCATCAAAGTCACTTTGTGAATGCAACAAAGGTAAATGATCCCTCATCCTCCTGGACCTGTCTGTAGCATGACACTGTTGATCACGCCACCCTCCTCCAACGCCTCTCCACCATCGCCCAGCTGGGTGGGACTGCACTCGCCTGGTTCCATTCTTATCCATCTAATCGTAGCCAGAGAATCACCTTCAACGGCTTCTCTTCCCACTCCCGCATCGTTACCTCTGGTGTCCCCCAAGGATCTATCCTTGGCCCCCTTCTATTTCTCAGCTTGCCCCTTGGCGACATCATCTGGAAACACAGCGTCAGTTTCCACATGTACGCTATCGACACCCAGCTCTATCTCATCACCAATTCTCGCGATCCCTCCACAGTCTCTAAATTGTCAGACTGCTTGTCTGACATCCAGTACTGGATGAGCAAAAAATTTTAGATACACCTGGTGCTACTCCTGGCATGCCCTTCTAAAATTGTCTTCAGTCACTACCACAAACTGTGCTCCCTAGCCACTGACTCCATCCCTCTCCCGAGCATCTGTCTGAGGCTGAACCAGACGGTTTGCAACCTTGGTGTCATATTTGACCCTGAAATGAACTTCCAACCACATATCCGCGGCATAACTAAAACCACCTTTTTCGACCTCCATAACATCGCCCGCCTCTGCCCGTGCCTCAGCTCATCTGCTGCTGAAGCCCTCATCCATGCCTTTGTTACCTCTAGACTTGACTATTCCAACACACTGCTAGCTGATCACCCACATTCTACCCTATGTACACTTGAGGTCATCCAAAACTCTGCTGCCTGTGTCCTAACTCACACCAAGTCCCATCGCCCCCGTGCTCGCAGACCTACATTGGCTCCTACTATTGCAATACCTCGATTTTAAAATTCTCATCCATGTTTACAAATCCCTCCATGACCTCGTCCCTCCATAGTTCTACAATGTAAAACCTACTTGACCTCGTCATCACCAATTTACCTGTCACAGATGCATCTGTCCATGACAGCATTGGTAGCAGTGATCACTGCAGAGTCACTGTGGAGACGAAGTCCCATCTTCACACTGAGGACACCCTCCATCGTGTTGTGTGGCACTACCACCGTGCTAAATGGGATCGATTCAGAATAGAACTAACAGCTCAAAACAGGGCATCCATGAGGAGCTGTGGGCCATCAGCAGCAGAATTGTATTCCACCACAATCTGTAACCTCATGGCCCGGCATATCCCTCACTCTACCATTACCATCAAGCCCGGGGACCAACCCTGGTTCAATGAGGAGTGGAGCAGGGCATTCCAGGAGCAGCACCAGGCGTACCTAAAAGTGAGGTGCCAACCTGGGGAAGCTGCAACATAGGACTACATGCATGCTAAACAGCGGAAGCAGCATGGTATAGAGCTAAGCGATCCCACAACCAACGGATCAAATCAAAGCTCTGCAGTCCTGCCATATCCAATCATGGATGGTGATGGACAATTAAACAGCTAATGGGAGGAGGAGGCTCCATGAATATCCCCATCCTCAATGATGGCGGAGCCCAGCACGTGAGTGCAAAAGACAAGGCTTAAGCGTTTACAACCATCTTCAGCCAGAAGTGCCGAGTGGATGATCCATATCGGCCTCCTCCTGAGGACCCCACCATCTCATAAACCAGTCTTCAGCCAATTCGATTCACTCCGCGTGATATCAAGAAACGGCTGAGCGCACTGGACACAGCAAAAGCTATGGGCCCCGACAATATCCTGGCTGTTGGGCTGAAGGCTTTTGCTCCAGAACTAGCCGCACCTCTAACCAAACTCTTCCAGTACAGCTACAACACTGGCATCTACCCGACAATGTAGAAAATTAACTAGTTATGTTCACTCGGCTCCAGATGTCGTTACAGCCGTCATTACAGCCTTTGTCCAAACATGGACAAAAAAGCTGAATTCCAGAAGTGAGGTGAGAGTGACTGCCCTCGACATCAAGGCAGCAGTTGACCGAGTGTGGTATCAAGGAGCCCGAGAAAAACTGAAGCCAACGGGAATCAGGGGAAAACTCTCCAATGGCTGGAGTCATACAAAGATGGGAGGAAAAGCAATGTGTGAGGAGGACCCAAAAAATCTGTAAAAGGACATAGACAGGCTAAGTGAGTGGGCAAAAATTTGGCAGATGGAGTATAATGTTGGAAAGTGTGAGGTCATGCACTTTACACTTTGGCAGAAAAAAATCAAAGAGCAAGTTATTATTTAAATGGAGAAAGATTGCAAGCTGCTGCAGTACAGCGGGACCTGGGGGTACTTGTGCATGAAACACAAAAGGTTAGTATGCAGGTACAGCAAATGATCAGGAAAGCCAATGGTATGTTGGTCTTAATTGCAAAGGGGATGGAGTATAAAAGCAAGGAAGTCTTGTTACTCTTGTACAGGGTATTGGTGAGGCCACACCTGGAATACTGCGTACAGTTTTGGTTTCCATATTTACGAAAGGATATACTTGCTTTGGAGGCAGGTCAGAGAAGGTTCACTAGGTTGATTCCGGAGATGAGAGGGTTGATTTATGAGGAAAGGTTGTGTAGGTTGGGCCTCTACTCATTGGAACTCAGAAGTATGAGAGGTGATCTCATCGAAACGTATAAGATTATGAGGAGGCTTGACAAGGTGGATGCAGAGAGGATGTTTCCACTGATAGGGGAGACTAGAACTAGGGGACATAATCTTAGAATAAGGGGCCGCCCATTTAAAACTGAGATGATGAGGAATTTCTTCTCTCAGAGGGTTCTAAATCTGTGGAATTCGCTGCCTCAGAGAGCTGTGGAAGCCGGGACATTGAATAAATTTAAGACAGAGATAGACAGCTTCTTAACCGATAAGGGATTAAGGGGTTATGGGGAGCGGGCAGGAAAGTAGACCTGAGTCCATGATCGAATCAGCCACGATCGTATTAAATGGCGGAGCAGGCTCGAGGGACCGTATGGTCTACTCCTGCTCCTATTTCTTATATTCTTATGTTCTTATACCTAGCACAAAGGAAGGTGGTTGTGGTGGTTGGAGATCAATCATCCCAGCCCCAGGACATCACTGCAGGAGTTCCTCAGGGCAGTGTCCTAGGCCCAACTATCTTCACTTGCTTCATCAATGACCTTCCCTCCATCATAAGGTCAGGAGTGGGGATGTTTGGTGATGACTGCACAGTGTTCAGTTCCATTCGCAACTCCTCAGATAATGGAGCAGTCCATGCCCACATGCAGCAAGACCTGGACAACATTCAGGCTTGGGCTGATATGTGGCAAGTAACATTCGCGCCATACAAGTGCCAGGCAATGACTATCTCCAACAAGTGAGAGTCTAACCGCCGCCCCATGATATTCAACGACATTACCATCACCGAATCCCCCACCATCAACATCCTGTGGGATCACCATTGACCAGAAACTTAACGAGACCAGCCACATAAATACTGCGGCTACAAGAGCAGGTCAGAGGCTGGGTATTCTATGTGAGTGTCTCACCTCCTGACTCCCCAAAGCCTTTCCACCATCTACAAGGCACAAGTCAGGAGTGTGATGGAACACACTCCACTTGCCTGGATAAGGGCAGCTCCAACAACACTCAAGGAGCTCGACACCATCCAGGACAAAGCAGCCCGCTTGATTGGCACCCCATCCACCACCTTCAACACTCACTCCCTCCACCACCGGCGCACCGTGGCTGCAGTGTGTACCATCTACAAGATGGACTGCAGCAACTCGCCAAGGCTTCTTCGGCAGCACCTCCCAAACCTGCGATCTCTGCCACCTAGAAGAACAAGGTCAGCAGGCGCATGGGAACACCACCACCTCCACGTTCCCCTCCAAGTCACACACCATCCTGACTTGGAAATATATTGGCCGTTCCTTCATTGTCGCTGGGTCAGAATCCTGGAACTCCTTCCCTAACAGCATTGTGGGAGCACCTTCACCACATGGACTGCAGCGGTTCAAGAAGGCGGCTCACCACCGCCTTCTCAAGGGCAATTAGGGATGGGCAATAAATGCCGGCCTTGCCAGCGATGTCCACATCCCAGGAATTAATAAAATAAATCACAGAAAGTTAACATGCAGGTACAGCAAGCAATTAGGAAAACAAATATTATGTTGGCCTTTATTACAAGAGGATTTGCGTATAAGAGTAAAGACGTCTTACTGCAATTATACAGGGCCCTGGTGAGACCACACCTGGAGTATTGTGTACAGTTTTGGTCTCCTTACCTAAGGAAGGATATACTTGCCATTGAGGGAGTGCAACGAAGGTTCACCAGATTGATTCCTGGGATGGGGGGATTGTCCTATGAGGAGAGATTGAGTAGACAAGGCCTATATTCTCCAGAGTTTAGAAGAATGAGAGGTGATCTCATTGAAACATATACATTCTTACAGGGCTTGATGGGGTAGATGCAGGGAGGATGGTTCCTCTGGCTGGGAAGTCTAGAACCAGGGGTCACAGTCTCAGAATAAGGGGTCGGCCATTTAGGACTGAGATGAGGAGAAACTTCTTCACTCAGAGGGCGGTGAATCTCTGGAATTCTCTACCCCAGAGGGCTGTGGGAGCTCAGTCTTTTAGTATATTCAAGAGAGAGATCGATAGATTTTTGGATATTAAGGGAATCAAGGGATCTGGGGACAGTGCAGGAAAGTGGAGCTGAGGTAGAAGATCAGCTATAATCTTATTGACTGGTGGAGCAGGCTCGAGGGGCCGAATGGCCTACTCCTGCTCCTAATTCTTATGTTCTTATCCTGGACCTGTCCTGCCTGGAGCGCGATGCCAAGGCAGATGAGGCCCAGCAGGAATGTTTTACATTCATCTTTTAGCTTTCCTTGTGGCCTGAGTCCTCCTTTTCGCCCACCCCCTCCCCCCATCGGCCCAATGGTGGTCAGGCCCCTGACTAAGTGCTGGGGACTGTTTCCACGGTTCCCCTCGCTGGGGCCTCTGGCCATTGATTCCCACTGCAGCCCGGCTTTCAATCTGGCTGGCTGTTGGGCCGGAGTCGACATGCTTCCATGTAAATGAGGCCCCGGGGTTAAGGTTATCAGGGCCAACACGTGCCCCCTTTGCCGGGATTGCCCGCAGGCACCATACTTCCCCAAACCCATCCTGCCTCCTCATTAATATTGGTAATCCTTGGTAAAAACCCACTGAGTCCAACTCTAAATTGTTGTGTATCTGTAAAGCATGCACTCCCATGTTCCACCACCAGGGAGCGCATCCCCTGAAGTCCCAAGGGATCCCAGCATTCCTTGGGAGCACTGTATATAATAAGCTGGCCCCTAAGGCCTGTTCCTCAGTCTGGAGTGTCTTAATAAAGACTGAGGTCACTGTTACTTTAACCTCCCTGTGTGCAGTCTCATCTGTGTTAGAAACACAATAACTGGCGACGAGTATACGAATCCAACACAAAGATGCAGCAAACTGTGGGCATCCTGGAGAAGTTCTCGGAGGGTGAGAACTGGGAAGCCTATGTCGAACGGCTAGACCAGTACTTTGTAGCCAACAAGCTGGACGGAGAAGGAAGCGCTGCAAATAGGAGAGCGGTCCTCCTCACAGTCTACGGGGCCCCGACCTACAGCCTCATGAAGAATCTTCTGGCTCTGGTGAAACCCACAGATAAGTCGTATGAGGAGCTGTGTACATTGGTTCGGAAGCATCTTAATCCGAGGGAGAGCGTGCTGATGGCGAGGTATCGTTTCTACACGTGCCAGCGATCTGAAGGTCAGGAAGTGGCGAGCTACGTCGCCGAGCTAAGGCGACTTGCAGGACAAGGTGAGTTTGATGGCTACCTGGAGCAAATGTTCAGCGACTTTTTTGTACTGGGTATTGGCCACGACACCATCCTACGAATCCTTTTGACTGTCGAAATACTGACCCTCAGTAAGGCCATTGCGATAGCACAGGCGTTTATGTCCACCAGTGATAACACCAAACAAATCTCAGCACACAAGTGCCAGCAATGGTCATAAATTAACTGGAATTGTGTTTGCGAGCAGAAATGTACAGGGCAGAAACCACGAGTCTGCAACTGCCAGCAGGCCTCAGGTGACCCAAGTGACTCAGAGTCCGCAACAAAGAATGAATGCAAGGCAATTCACACCTTGTTGGCGTTGTGGAGGCTTCCATTCAGCCTATTCATGCCGCTTCAAAGAGTATGTTTGCAAGAGCTGTGGAACAATGGGGCACCTCCAAAACCTGCTAACCACCACGTGGCAGAGGAAGATCGGTCCATGGTGGATCAAAGCAATTTCGAGCCTCAGAGAGAGGAGGCAGATGCTGAAGTACACGGGGTGCACAAATTTTTGACGAAATGTCAACCTATAATGCTAAACGTAAAATTGAATGGCTTACCCGTAGCCATGGAACTGGACACTGGCGCTAGCCAATCCATCATGAGTAAAAAGATGTTTGAGAGACTGTGGTGCAACAAGGCACTCAGAATAGCCCTGAGCCCCATCCACACAAAATTGAGAACATACACCAAAGAGCTTATCACTGTCCTGGGCAGCGCCATGGTCAAGGTCACCTACGAGGGCACGGTGCACGAACTGCCACTCTGGATTGTCCCAGGTGATGGCCCCACACTACTTGGAAGGAGCTGGCTGGGCAAAATCCGCTAGAACTGGGATGACATCCGAACGCTATCACATGTCAATGAGGCCTCATGTACCCAAATTCTTAACAAATTTCCTTCTCTTTTTGAGCCAGGCATTGGAAACTTTTCTGGGGTGAAGGTGTGGATCCACTTGGTCCCAGAGGCATGACCCATTCACCACAAGGCGTGAGTGGTACCTCACATGATGAGGGAGAGAGTGGAAATCGAGCTGGACAGGCTGCAATGCGAGGGCATCATCTCCCCAGTGGAATTCAACGAGTGGGCCAGCCTGATTGTTCCAGTACTCAAAAGTGATGGCACGGTCAGGATTTGCGGTGATTATAAAGATACTATTAATCGTTTCTCGCTACAGGACCAATACCCGCTACCTAAGGCAGACGACCTATTTGCGATGCTGGCAGGAGGCAAGACGTTCACCAAGCTCAACCTGACTTCGGCCGACATGACGCAGGAGCTGGAGGAGTCTTCGAAGGGCCTCACCTGCATCAACACGCACAAAGGACTGGTCATCTACAACAGATGCCCGTTTGGAATTAGGTTGGCTGCAGCGATCTTCCAGAGAAACACGAGAGCCGACTCAAGTCGGGACCACGCACAGTGGTTTTTCAGGATGACATATTGGTCACGGGTTGGGACACCGTCGAGCACCTACAAAACCTGGAGGAGGTCCTCCAGCGACTGGATCGCGTAGGGCTGCAGCTGAAGAGGTCGAAATGCATCTTCATGGCAACAGAAGTGGAGTTTTTGGGGAGAAAGATCGCGGCGGACGGCATTCATCCCACAGACGCCAAGACAGAGGCAATCAGGAACGCGCCCAGGCCACAGAACGTCACGGAGCTGCGGTCGTTCCTGGGACTCCTCAACTATTTTGGTAACGTCCTATCGGGGTTAAGCACCCTCTTAGAGCCCCTACATGTGTTATTATGCAAAGGTGAGAACTGGGTATGGGGAAAAAAATCAAGTAATTGCTTTTGAGGAAGCCAGAAACATTTTATGCTCCAACAAGCTGCTTGTATTGTATAATCCGTGAAAAAGACTTGCGCTAGCAGGTGATGCGTCGTCGTACGGAGTCGGGTGTGTATTACGACAAGCTAACATAGTGGGGAAGTTGCAACCTGTCGCCTATGCCTCCAGGAGCTTGTCTAAGGCCGAGAGGGCCTACAGCATGATTGAGAAAGAGGCATTAGCGTGTGTGTTCAGGGTTAAAAAATACATCAGTACCTGTTTGGCCTCAAATTTGAGCTGGAAACCGATCACAAGCCCCTCATATCCCTGTTCGCTGAAAACAAGGGGATAAATATCAATGCCTCAACCCGCATACAAAGGTGGGCACTCGCGGCTATCAGCATATAACTATACCATCCACCACAGGCCAGGCACCGAGAACTGTGCGGATGCTCTCAGTCGGCTACCATTGCCCACCACGGGGGTGGAAATGGCGCAGCCTGCAAACTTGTTAATGGTGGCGCAGCCCGCAGACTTGTTGATGGTCATGGAAGCATTTGAAAACGATAAATCACCTGCCAAGATCCTCTGCTGTCTCTAGTAAAAAAACTGTGTACTGCATGGGAGCTGGGCCAGCATCCCCATTGAAATGCAAGAGCTAATCAAGCCGTTCCAGTGGCGAAAGGATGAGCTGTCCATTCAGGCAGCTGCCTGTTGTGGGGTAACCGCATAGTGCTACCCAAAAAGGGCAGGGAGACGTTCATCTTGGATCTCCACAGCACACACCTGGGTATAGTAATGATGAAAGCGATAGCCAGATCCCACGTGTGGTGGCCCGGTATCGACTCTGACTTAGAGTCCTGTGTACGGCAATGCAGCGTGTGCTCAGTTGAGCAACGCACCCAGAGAGACACCACTAAGTTTGTGGTCCTGGCCCTCCAGACCATGGTCAAGGATCCATGTCGACTATGCGGGCCTGTTTCTCGGTAAAATGTTCCTGGTGGTGGTGGATGCTTTTTCAAAATGGATTGAACGTGAAATGATGTCGGGAAGCACCACCACCACCACCATTGAAAGCCTGAGGGCCATGTTTACCACCCACAGCCTGCCTGGCATACTGGTCAGTGGCAACGGGCCATGTTTCACCTGTGCCGAATTTAAAGAATTCATGACCCACAATGGGATCAAACATGGCATCTCGGCCCCGTTTAAACCAGCCTCCAATGGGCAGGCAGAGCGGGCAGTACAAACAATCAAACAGAGCCTTAAACGAGTCACAGAAGGCTCACTCCAAACCCGCCTGTCCTGAGTACTGCTCAGCTACCACATGAGACCCCACTCACTCACAGGGGTGCCCCGGCTGAGCTACTCAAAAAAAGAACACTTCAAACCAGACTCTCACTGGTTCACCCCAACCTGCATGATCAGGTAGAGAGCAGGCGGCAGCAACAAAATGTAAACGATGGTCGCGCTACTGTGTCACGGGAAATTGATCTGAATGACCCTGTGTATGTGCTAAACTATGGACATGGTCCCAAGTGGATTGTGGGCTCAGTGATAGCTAAGAAGGGAATAGGGTGTTTGTAATCAAACTAGGCAATGGACAAATTTGCAGAAAGCACCTGGACCAAACGAGGCTGCAGTTCACAGACTACCCTGAACAACCCACAGCAGACACCACCTTTTTCGAGCCCACAACACACACCCAAAGGATCAACGACACCACCCCGGACCAGGAAATCGAACCCATCACGCCCAACAACTCAGCAAGGCCAGGCTCACCCAGCAGCTCTGCAGGGCCAACAACACGCCAGCCCAGCGAGGGCACAGCCAACACACCAGAACAGACATTTGTACCGAAGCGGTCCACCAGGGAAAGAAAGGCTCCCGACCACCTCACCTTGTAAACAGTTTTCACTTTGACTTTGACGGGGAGTGATATTGTGTATCTGTAAAGCATGCACTCCCATGTTCTGCCACTAGGGAGCATATTCACTGAAGTCCCAAGGGATCCCAGCATCCCTTGGGAGCACTGTATATAAGCCGGACCCTAAGGCCTGTTCCTCACTCTGGAGTGTCTTAATAAAGGATCACTGTTACTTTAACCTCCCTGTGTGCAGTTTCATCTGTGTTAGGAACACAATATAAATCATGTCAGCTATCCCTCAGTAGGCAGCACATCCGCCTCTAAGTCAGAACTTTGTGGGTTCAAGTCCCACTCCAGGGACTTGAGCACATAAATCTCGGCTGACATTCCCAGTGCAGTGCTGAGGGAGCGCTGCACTGCCGGAGGTGCCGTCTTTTGGATGAGACGTTAAACCGAGGCCCCGTCTGCTCTCTCAGGTGGATGTAAAAGATCCCAGGGCACTATTTGGAAGGAGAGCAGGGGCGTTATCCCTGGTGTTCTGGCCAATATCTATCCCTCAACCAGCATCTAAAACTGATCATCAGGTCATTATCACATTGCTGTCTGTGGGAGCTTGCTGTGCACAAATTGGCTGCCGTGTTTCCTACACTTCAAAAGTCACCGACAGAATTTTGGGATGTCCTTTCTTTCTCGACAGACAGAATTTTAATTGCCAGATACTGAATGTTAACAATTAAGTTGCACAATGGTTTAAATATTTGCGAGCTATTATTGGGAAAATAGCTGTTTCCCAACCACAACTATTTCAGCACTACTGGCCAGACGTAGTTGCAATTAATGATTTATTTTTTTGCACATTCCATTGCCCCAAACAGGCCAAAGGCAGGCAGTGATCCTTTACACAGTAATACTCCATGCCCCAAACAGGCCAAAGGTAAGCAGTGACCCTTTACACAGTAATACTCCATGCCCCAAACAGGCCGAAGGTAGACAGTGTCCCTTTACACAGTAATACTCCATTGCCCCAAACAGGCCAAAGGCAGGCAGTGTCCCTTTACACAATAATATTCAACCAGCTGCAATTTTCAGCCCAGTGTCTGGAAGCAGGAATTCGCCACATTCCAGTGTCAGGCCAGTGGGTTAGGCCAATGGAGAGACTTGTAACATTACAAAAAGCATCTATGGTGACAGTCACATGGGGAAGGAGCTCTGTGATCAGTGTTGACTGTAAACATATTGAAACGTGTACGATACTGAGGGGGTTTGACAGGGTAGATGCAGAGAGGACGTTTCCCCTCGTGAGGGAATCTAGAACTAGGGGACATAGTCTCAGAATAAGGGGCCGCCCATTTACAACTGAGATGAGGAGGAATTTCTTCTCTCAGAGTGTCATGAATCTTTGGAATTCTCTGCCCCAGACAGCTGTGGAGGCTGGGCCATTGAATATATTTAAGGCAGAGATAGACAGATTTTTGAATGATAAGGGAGTGAAGGGTTATGGGGAGCGGGCAGGGAAGTGGAGCTGAGGCCAAGATTGAATGGCGGAGCAGGCTCGAGGGGCCATATGGTCTATTCCTTATGTTCTTATGTATGCCTCTGCATTCTAGGCCATGTCAATAGCTGTGAAAATCAATTAGTTGAAGATGTCTAAAAAGAGATGATTTACGACAGAGAAAGTAATTATGATCATGATGTTGAATTATCCCTACAGCTGAGATGGAAGGACTTTGAAATTCCTCATCGTCAAAATCTGTTCAACAGATGATCCCCATTGGTTGTTTGTTCAACATTGGTTCTAAGTTTTTTTAATTGGATTTATAGAATCATACAGCACTTTGGTAGAGCTATCTAATGGATCCCACTCCCCCGCTCTTTCCCCATTGCAAATTTTCTCCCTTCGAGTATTTATCCAATTCCTCTTTCAGAGTTACGATTGAATCTGCTTCCACCGCCCTTTCAGTCAGCGTGTTCCAGATCACAACAACTCGCTGCGTAAAAAAATGTTTTCTCGTGTTGCTCTTTTGCCAATGACCTTAAATCTGTGTCCCCTGGTACCGACCGACCCCTGAGCAGACCAGGTAACCGAGAGGGCTCTAAATTCAGCATCAAACGGTGCTCTCTCATGCTCAACGTTCCACAGCCTGGATATGGGGTTTGCATTGGGCTTTCGGGAACGGACTGGGCACGGGCCGCGGGGAACGGGATGGTCAGGCCGGCGAGCTGAACGCACCAGCATGGCATCGCCTGGCAGCTCGCCCGCGAAGGCCATTTCAATTTCAGATCACTGCGTTACGGCAGGAAGGTCTTAGAAGTGTGGAGTAAGCAATGGGGAAGGGCTGGGGAGGGGTGGGGTGGGGGGCGGGGGGGAGGTGAGGGTTTTTTAATGTGGGGTCAGGGGGAGCAGTCCTGCACCTCTCAGCTCCACGTTATTTTTTAAAGTTACCTATTTGGTAGCAGCCCTATAAGGACCCCTGGTTAGACCGCATGTCAACGTTCAAGCCAGGGTGTCCCTGGAGATGGAGCAGGCGGTGTCCATCGGTACGCTCGCAGCCTTTCACGAGAGGTGGGCGCCGGAGGGACTGGAGTGCATGATTTTAACAGGGAACAACATTTTAATTTAGTTTTATTTGTCAAGGTTGCCTTGCTTATTGGTTAATTTGTGGGTTTTTATGCCCGTACAAAAGGGGGCACTTGATTTAAAGTTACTTTAAAATAGTTGTAGAGCTGTTGAGTTGGGAGTGGCTGAGCCAGTCACATGATGTTCACAAGACTCAATAAAACCCCAGCCAGTTGGGTTCGGGGGATCCACGATGAGGCAGGTGGTTGTGAGCCTGGTGGATGAACTGGTAATGTGTAATAAGATTGTTAAATCTTTGCTAATAAACCAACTAGTTCTTAATCGCAATGTGTTGCTATGAATTCTTAAGCAAAGAACCCATGTAGCAAATACATTACAGCTGGTTTGGCCTGTCTATGCCAAGGGTCAATGGAAAGAGCCTGTGCAACACACTGCGGGCTCCCTCTGATGTCACAGGGCCCCGATTACAACGGAACACTCGCCCGTGTCCGCCCATTTCGCAGACCCCCAACAAGGTGGCAGTGACCCAGTCGTTGACCATGACTGGGCACCAAGTGCTGCGCTGCCAATTTCATTGCACAACTGCTTGATTCCTGCCCAACACTGAGGGGGAGGAGGAATGGAAATCGGTCCCGGTGGTTCCACAAACGTAGAGTCTCATTTTACCACCAATGGTAATTTAAGGCATCCAATCAGAAGCCACAATGGGAGCGATTAGCTATTATAATCACAGAAATTTATAACACGAAAGGAGGCCATTTCGGCCCATCATGTCCACGCCAGCCGACCAAGAGCTATCCAGCCTAATCCCACTTTCCAGCTCCTGGTCCGTAGCCCTGCAGGTTATGGCACTTCAGGTGCACATCCAAGTACTTGTTAAATGTGGTGAGGGTTTTTGCCTCTACCACCCTTTCAGGCAGTGAGTTCCAGACCCCCACCACCTTCTGGGTGAAGAAATTTCCCCTCAAATCCCCTCTAAACCTCCTCCCAAATATTTTAAATCTATGTCCCCTGGTTATTGACCTCTCTGCTAAGGGAAATAGGTTTTTCCTATCCACTCTATCCAGACCCCTCATAATTTTATACGCCTCAATAAGGTCTCCCCTCAGCCTCCTCTGTTCCAAAGAAAACAACTCCAGCCTATCCAATCTTTCCTCATAGCTAAAATTCTCCAGACCAGGCAACAACCTCATAACACTCCTCTGCACCCGCTCTAGTGCACAAATGTAGTATAATATGTTAATGTATGCCAATAACTGTGGTGTCAAACATTGCTGCTGCTACAAGTATAAAATGAAGCCCATAAAGACATGATGAGCCCATCTCCAAGGTGAACATTTCACATCAAGACGTAACCAGAGGATGGACAAAGGTAACATCAGATGAACAGGTCCAGAAAGTGCCCGCTTCTTCTACAGGATTGAACTTTCTCCTCTCCTCACTACGGAAAGAAAATTACACTAATGTTCAAAGATCGCTACCTTGGTTGACATCACATTACGAAGGGAGATACCTTACATTTTCTGTACGACTTGACACCCAGAATTACTGCCGTTGCTCCCCCTGTACACTCACAGAGAAAGACTTGCATTTATATAGCGCCTTTCACAACCATCGGACGTCTCAAAGCGCTTTATAGCCAAGGAAGTACTTTTGGAGTGTAGTCACTGTTGTAATGTGGGAAACGCAGCAGCCAATATGCGCACAGTGAGCTCCCATACACAGCAACGTGAGAATGACCAGATAATGTCGATTAAAGGATAAATATTGGCCAGAACACCAGGGATAACTCCCCTACACTTCTTCAAAATAGTGCCATGGGATCTTTTACATCCAGCTGAGAGAGCAGACGGGGCCTCGGTTTAACATCTCATTGAAAGACAGCACCGCACTGGGAGTGTCAGCCTAGATTTATGTGCTCCAGTCCTTGGAGTGGGACCTGAACCCACAACCTTCTGACTCGGAGACGAGTGTGCTAGCCACTGAGCCATGGCTGACACAGGCAAGAGTACCTTCCTATGACTGATTAGCAGACCTGTATACCATACTCCAGAGGGGGCTGGATCAGGGCCATATGCAGTGGCTCTTCGACACAGCTGAGTGTCGGGCTGGTGCTTCCACAGATTTATTAATGACAACCATCGGCTGCCATTCCATTTAATATATACTAATGGGAATTCTGTTACCCTGGTCCAATCTGTGTGACACGTCAATAGTGTGAAGCAAAGGGATCTGGGCATAGGTGGATATGACCCAGGTATCAGATGGGATTGAATGTAGATTGAAAGCAAGGTCAGGCCATAATGTAGGATAGTTATAACAGGTTCACGGCTTGGTATAGGCAAAGAGTATCATAGGATTCTTTCCCCTCCCCTTTCAGCATCCCTCCACGACACCTGGTCCACTCCTTAATCACCCCCAGCACCCCTCCCCATCCCACGGTACCTTCCTATGCAAGCACAGGAGATGCAACACCTGCCTTTTAACCTCCTCACTTGCCACTGTCCACGGCCCCAAATACTCCTTGCAGGTGAAACAGCGATTTACTTGTACTTCTTTGAATTTAGTATACTGTATTGGCTGCTCACGGTGTGGTCTCCTCTGGGGATACCCAACGTAGATTGGGTGATTGCTTTGCGGAGCACCTTCCTTCAGTCTGTAAGTGTGACCCCAAGCTTCCAGTTGCCTGTCACTTTAATTCTCCGTCCCACTCTCACTATTACCTTAATGTCTTCGGCCTCCTGCATTTTTCCAATGAAGCTCAACGCAAGCTCGAGGAACAGAACCTCATCTTTCGATTAGGCACTTTACAGCCTTCCAGGCTCGACATCGAGTTCAACAATTTCAGACCAGAACCTCGGTCCCCATTATCTTGGACACCAGCGGCTGATGGTTCTGGTGTTCCCAATTACTCCTCTAGACCTCTATTTTGTTTCTTTACTGGTCCCATTACCATCTCCTTTTGCCTCACACCGTCATTCCTTTTGTCTCTAATCTCTCCCGCCTTTCACCCTATCACAGACCTTCCCTTTCGCTCTTTCCTCCCCTCCCGCTTTCCCTGCCTCTGCCCTTGCTTAAAAACCTGTTACATCTCTAACTTTTCCCAGTTCTGACGAAGGGTCACCGACCTGAAACGTTAACTCTGTTTCTCTCTCCACAGATGCTGCCTGACCCACTGAGTATTTCCAGCATTTTCTGTTTTTATTACGGGCTTATTAGCATAAAGGGAGGAAGTGTAGGCTTGTAGAGCCTTGAGAACAGAAGATTGAGGGGTGATCTCATTGAGGTGTTTAAGATAATTAAAGGAGCTGATAGGGTAGATAGAGAGAGACTATTCCCTCTGGTGAGGGAGTTCAGAACAAGGGGGCATAACCTTAACATTACAGCCCGGCCGTTCAGGGTGATGTCAGGAAGCACTTCGTCACACAAAGGGCAGTGGGAAGCTGGAACTCTCTCCCCAAAAAAGCTGTTGAAGCCGGAGGTCAATTGAAAATTTCTAAACTGAGGTTGATAGATTATTGTTAGACAAGGGTATTAAGGGTTATAGAACCAAGGTGGGTACATGGAGTTAAGATACAGATCAGCTGATATCTCATTGAATGGTGGAACAGGCTCGAGGGGCTGAATGGCCTCCTCCTGTTCCTATGTGAACCACATAGGGCGTGATTCTGAAATGTTTAGAACATTTGGAAGGAAATTAGTAAAACACCTTGAGAATAAAGAAGTGCTTATTAATATTATCATCATCTTCATCATAGGCAGTCCCTCGAAATCGAGGAAGACTTGTTTCCACTCTAAAAGTGAGTTCTCAGGTGGCTGAACAGTCCAATATGGGAATTACAGTCTTTGTCACAGGTGGGACAGACAGTGGTTGAGGGAAAGGATGGGTGGGACTGGTTTGCCGCACGCTCTTTCCGCTGCCTGCGCTTGATTTCTGCATGCTCTCGGCGATGAGACTCGAGGTGCTCAACACCCTCCCGGATGCACTTAGGACAGTCTTGGGCCAGGGACTCCCAGGTGTCGGTGGGGATGTTGCACTTTATCAAGGAGGCTTTGAGGATGTCCTTCAAATGTTTCCTCTGCCCTCCTGGGGCTCGCTTGCCGTGTCAGAGTATTATAAATTCAGACTGTGCGTTGGAGACAAAGACGTGGTTTAAATTGGGCCGCGAGGATTCTGCAGGCCAAAGCAAGACATGATGCGGGTTTAAGGTTTAGGGCAATTTAAGAACAAAAGTAGGTTCCATTGAAGAATGTGTGGTAAAGAATTATGGACCAGTTTGGAGACGATGGCCGAGATATTTGTTGGTGCCGTGCCAGCGGTGAATCGTCCAATATGGCAGGCAGCGTGCGTGTGCACATTCCACGCCAGAGGTGTGCCGCCCGCCATATTGGTAAAGGCTCCCGTATAGGCGGCTGGAGATCATGCATGTTTGAGGACCCCTTTCCGAGATTGGTTTTGCCCTGAATGCAATCAGCACTGGGACCGCTGTGTTCAGTATAACCCGTGTTCAGCATGTGGACTAACTGGCCGCCACCACGAGGGTAAGTTTTTTAAAAGAATACTTGCGTGAATAAGGAACTACCCCACAGTAATACCAAAGATTGTTGCCTTTCCCACCCCGATCGCCTCCCTCCCCGATAGTCCCCTCCCTCCCAATTGCCTCCCGCCCCAATCACTCCCCTCCCCATACCCACCGGAGGGCCATTGCCAGGAAACAGCTGGCCTACTTTCTTTCTCATGGAATCGGCAAGCTGCCTCTGGAAAAGAACATAAGAAATAGGAGCAGAGGTAGGCCATGCAGCTCCTCGCACCTGCTCCACCATTCATCATGGATGGTCCCTCGAATCGAGGATGACTTGCTTCCACACCAAAAGAGATGTGTTCCATGAGTTCACAGGTGCTTCAATGAAGGACCTAATAGTCCAGATCCCAAACTACATATTGAAGGGTGGAAGATGCCTGTGCGTGGATTTTTTTAACGTGGGGTGGCCGTTGCACACCAGTCACCACACGGGCTCGACAGAGCTTGGTCTTGGTCCAGTGGTAAGGGTTAACCAGGACAACTGGAGACCAGCTCTGCTGCACGGACCTAGTGCGCACACATATCGCAGTGTGGGCTGACCCGTGCTGCACCTGGGCGCTCGCCTCTTCAGTGCTCCAATCACATCGCTCTACGAACTCTCGCTGCTCCTCCGCCCCGACCTCGCCGCTCCAGCTGTACCTGCCCACGCTCCAATCAGCGACCTGGATTTGGGTGACGTCAAATCCAGTCGCCCTTTTCACAGCCGTCACCCTCCTGCAGCAGCACGCACTGCTCCCTGGAGTGGCCCCACCGTCTCCACTTTCTTTTAAGGCCCCGGCCTGCCGCTGGTGTACTTCACAGACCAGAGTCGCCGCCTCTGCGCGAACCCGACATTCGGCGTGGCCCGACCTGTAAGGGACACCGCCATTCACTGAGATCATGGCCACCCTATCCCCACATCCCTTTATTTCCTTCGTGTCCAAATATATTGGATGCCTGATTGTTGCCCACCGCACGGCCATTGGCCTGAAGCCCAATTTCAGGTGAGCCTCAGTCCTGCCGATACTGGTCTATTTCAAGCCCAAAAACAAGCACGTTTCCAGCCCCATGCGTCTGCACTGGGTTACTCGTATTGTGGAACAAATGTGGATGTTTACAATCATGCAAGTCTAACTTATCTTATCTTTGACTGATAAGCCATTTACATTCCCGTGAGTAGTAAGTGCATGTGGTGCAACATTGCATCCTACTGGTGTAGGAACATATCACACTCGAGGATCACACCAAACTAGTCTTAGAGTTAATGAAAGAGAATGATTTGCGTTAACTATAGTGCTTTTCACAACCTCAGGATATCCCAAAGCACTCTACAGCCAATGAAGTACTTTTAGTGTGTAGTCATAGAATCATAGAAAAATTACAGCACAGAAGGAGGCCATTTGGCCCATCGTGTCCGTGCTGGCCAAAAAAAGAGCTATCCAGCCTAATCCCACCTTCCAGCACTAGGTGCATAGCCCTGTAGGTTACGGCACTTCAAGTGCACATCCAAATACCTTTCAAATGTGGTGAGGGTTTCTGCCTCTACCACCCTTTCAGGCAGTGAGTTCCAGACCCCCACCACCCTCTGGGTGAAATTTGTTTTCCTCATCTCCCCTCTAATCCTTCTCCCAATTACTTCTCTGCCCCCTGGTTATTGATCCCTTTGTTAAGGAAATTAGATCCTTCCGATCCACTCTATCCAGGCTCCTCATAATCGTATGCACCTCAATTAAATTTCCCCCAGCCTCCTCTGTTGCAAAGAAAACAACCTCAGCCGATCCAATCTTTCCTCATAACTGTTGTAATGTGGGAAACACAACAGCCAATTTGCACACAGCAAGCTCCCACAAACAGCAATGTGATAATTACCAGATAATCTGTTTTTTGTTATGTTGATTGAGGATAAATATTGGGCCAGGACACCACTCCCCTGCTCTTCTTCCAAATAGTGCCACAGTATCTTTTAATTCACCTGAGAGAGCAGCCGGGGCCTCAGTTTGATGACTCATCTGAAAGACAGCACCTCCGACAGTGCAGCACTCCCTCAGCACTGGGAATGTCAGCCTGGATTGTGTGCTCAGGTCCCTGGAGTGGGACTTGAACCCACAACCTTCTGACTCAGGGGTGAGGGTGCTACCCACTGAGCCACAGCTGACACTGACCTTACAATTTATATAAATGTTAGAAACTACCTCTGATATGCCTAGCATTGTGCGAACACTCCTCTCTCTGGCATTTCACACTCATTGGCTGCCAGTGCTGGCAAACCATTCATGTACGAATACCATGTGTAAATATTCTGTTCAAGTGGAGTGCGTTAGTGCTCAAGAATGAAACATTTTCCATTCTGGGCACCGACCACGATCGTCAAACTCTCCCATTCAGATCTCACATGGTCAGATTGAGAATAAAGGCTGTTCCCCAACAATCTACCCCAGAAGACCCTGCTGCCGGATACGTGCGAGGTTCGATTTCAGTCCCAAATGTAGAATCACCCACACAGTAACAGCATGAAGAATGTCTCGGCCAGCAGCAGATCCATCGAGCTTAAAGCCAAGCTCAAAAAATGTCTCAGTCAACTCCAGAACCATTGAGCTTAACCCAAGCTCATCGAAGCCCTGCCACATCACTCCTTTTCTCTGGCCATTCACCCCACTGCCATCTCTGAGCAGTCCAGTCTTTGGCACCTAGTCTGCCGGCAGCTTTCTGCTAACAAGAATCTCGATGACTGCACAGTGTGTTTTCACCAGGAACAGAAAGGGGCTTTGTATGGGCAAAGTTAATCTGATTGAAACATGAAAGGAAATGTTCCTCACAAGACAAGCTGTTGTGCTGACAAATGTTGAACTGAATAGTTTCAAAGGTCCCACAGGTGGATGAACATAAAGTATCCATTATTGTTGATGTATTTCTCTCTGTTTAAACTTGAGCACATGATTGCATAGGGGACCACAATGCACAAGGTCTGTTTAATGTTTTATTCCAAATACTGCTCAATGTAAGCAATCCTGCACTTTGGACATTTAAACAGGAAATGATAAAGATCACATAGCAAGATATTACCCAACTAGAACATCATCAGAGGACCTCGTGTGTTTGAAACTCCAGGCTGTTCTCTCTGGGAGCTGATTAGCTTGGATCTGCATCAGCTACATTCTTTCACATCAAGATGTGAACCAAACTGCAAAGCCCACCTCGGAACAAAGAATCCAACATATGAAAACCAATGCCCTGATCATCAGAATCTCCGCAAGTCCAACACTAGACTCCTGAAACAAGTGCTCTACTCCGAGCTCTGACACGGCTGGTGAGCCCCAGAGGGGCAGAGAAAACGCTTCAAGGACGCCCTCAAAGCCTCCTTAAAAAAAATGTAACATCCCCACCGACACCTGGGAGTCCCTGGCCCAAGATCACCCAAAGTGGAGGAAGAGCATCCGGGAGGGCACTGAGCACCTCGAGTCTCTTCGTCGGGAGCACGCGGAAGCCAAGTACAAACAGCGGAAGGAGCACACGACAACCCAAGCACCCCACCCACCCGTCCCTCCAACCACCGTCTGCCCCACCTGTGACAGAGATTGTAGGTCCCGCATTGGTCTCTTCAGTCACTTTCGAACTCATCTTAGTGTGGCAGCAAGTCATCCTTGTCTCCGAGGGACTGCCGAAGAAGAAGATAGAAAACTTCAGGAGTCAACTATGTGCTTCACAAAACTCACCAATCCGTGATCTCGCTCCAAAGCTCCACTATTGTGAAGTTGTCGGTTAGTTTTGTTCGTACAGCTGTGTAGTAGCTGCTGTCGGTCTCACAGCCTGTCTCAATAAATGGCCCAAATCCCTTTGATCCAAACCACATCTGTGTTGTGTTATCACAGGCCCATTTATCAAGGTTTGAAAAGGTCATGGAAACAGATGGAAATTCTTTCCAACAGTAAATCACAGAACACCCGACTCCATACCGTTCAGGCAAGGTATTTTTCCTGTGCTTGTTTAAACACGTACCTTTCTCATTTAGATGGTCAAAGGTATTCAGACCAAGAGAATAACATCCCAAAATAACCTTGCATTCCAGAGTACGCTTTGACAGATTCTTGTCCAGGTCTCCGGTTGGATGTTCCAGAGAAGTGTGAGGTAATGTATTTGGGGAGGGCCAACAAGGCAAGGGAATACACATTAAATGGTAGCACACTGAAAAGTGTAGAAGAACAAAAAGACCTTGGAGTGCATGTCCACAGATCCCTGAAGGTAGCAGGCCAGGTAGATAAAGTGGTTAAGAAGGCATATGGAATACTTTCCTTTATTAGCCGAGGCACAGAATACAAGAGCAGGGAGGTTATGCTTGAACTGTATAAAACACTAGCTAGGCCACAGCTAGAGTACTGTGTGCAGTTCTGGTCACCACATTACAGGAACGATTGCACGAGAGGAGATTTACGAAGATGTTGCCTGGACTGGAGAATTTTAGCTATGAGGACAGATTGGATAGCCTGGGATTATTTTCTTTGGAACAGAGGAGGCTGAGGGGAGACCTGATTGAGGTGTATAAAATTATGAGGGGCCTGGATAGAGTGGATCGGATGGACCTATTTCCCTTAGCAGAGGAGTCAACAACCAGGGGGCCATAGATTTAAAGTAATTGGGGGGCGGTTTAGAGGGGATTTGAGGGGAAATGTCTTCACCCAGAGGGTGGTGGGGGTCTGGAACTCACTGCCTGAAAGGGTGGTAGAGGCAGAAGCCCTCACCATATTTTAAAAGTACTTGGATGTGCACCTGAAGTGCCGTAACCTACAGGGATACGGACCAAGAGCTGGAAAGTGGGATTAGGCTGGATAGCTCTTGGTCGACCAGCGTGCACACGATGGGCTAAAATAGCTTCCTTCCATGCTATAAATTTCTAAGAGTGATTCTATGATTCTACTGCCCCATGTATTTCAGTGCTTTACCCGTATAGTACGATGTACATCACGGCAGGTGCATTCCGATAATCAATAAATGGTACGCAGTGCACTCTCAGCTCTAGCTCCGGGATCTGGTGCCAGCTCAGACGGATAATGACACTGTCACTTGACTGGATAGGTGAAAGCAGTCTGGGCTAACCATAGGCTGAAACCTGTCCCAGCACAGCACTAAATGGGCAGTCTTGTTCTGCCAGCCTACAGGAGGACTGAAGTGGGATTGCAGTATTGTCACGGTATGGCAATGCGGAGAGGCACCCACGGGCTCAAATGTGCAAGTGCAGGTAGATGAAGGCACAAGAAAGGCCAACGGGTTGTTGAGTTTTATAATTGAGGCATCAAGTACAAGAGTAAAGAAGTTCCCTATGCTAAGGGAAATAGGTCCGTCCTATCTAGTATTTATTAGGCTACAAGAGCGGGTCAGAGGCTGAGTATTCTGCAGCGAGTGTCTCACCTCCTGACTCCCCAAAGCCTTTCCACCATCTACAAGGCACAAGTCAGGATTGTGATGGAATACTCTCCACTTGCCTGGATGAGTGCAGCTCCAACAACACTCAAGAAGCTCGACACCATTCAGGACAAAGCAGCCCGCTTGATTGGCACCCCATCCACGACCTTAAACATTCACTCCCTCCACCACCGGCGCACCGTGGCTGCAGTGTGTACCATCTACAAGATGCACTGCAGCAACGTGCCAAGGCTTCTTTGGCAGCACCTCCCAAAGCCGCGACCTCTACGATCTAGAAGGACAAGGGCAGCAGGCACATGGGAACACCACCACCTCCACGTTCCCCTCCAAGTTACACACCATCCTGACTTGGAAATATATCGCCATTCCTTCATCGTCGCTGGATCATAATCCTGGAACTCCCTCCCTAACAGCACAATGGGAGCACCTTCACTACACGGACTGCAGCGGTTCAAGAAGGCGGCTCACCACCACCTTCTCAAGGGCAATTAGGGATGGACAATAAATGCCGGCCCTGCCAGTGACGCCCACATCCCAGGAATAACTAAAAGAAACGGCCACAGTTAGAGTCCTGCGTGCAGTCTTGGGCAACTCATACAGAAAGAATAGTAGAGAGCGCATACAATGCAGATTCACCAGGATTATGCCAGGGATGGGAAACTATAGCTAGAAGGAGAGACTTAAGATACTGGGACTCTTTCCACTGGAGCAGAAAAGGTCAAGAGAAGTTAGAAGAAATGTCTGTACACAGCAGATTGTTGGAGCACAGAATGCTTTACCACAGGGAGTGTTTGAAGCAGACACCATTGCATCCTTTAAAGGAAAACTGGGCAATTATTGGGTGAAAGAATATACAGGGCTACGGGAAGAGAGTGGGGCAATGGGATCAATTTTGGATTGATACAGGGCTATGGGGAGAGAGTGGGGCAGTGGGATTAGTTTGGGGATTGATACAGAGCTATGGGGAGAGAGCGGGGCAGTGGGATTAGTTTGGGATAATAAGAACATAAGAACATAAGAATTAGGAACAGGAGTAGGCCATCTAGCCCCTCGAGCCTGGTCTGCCACTCAACAAGATCATGGCTGATCTGGCCGTGGATTCAGCTCCACTTACCCGCCCGCTCCCCATAACCCTTAATTCCCTTATTGGTTTAAAATCTATCTATCTGAGATTTGAATTCATTCAATGAGCTAGCCTCAACTGCTTCCCTGGGCAGAGAATTCTACAGATTCACAACCCTCTGGGAGAAGAAATTCCTTCTCAACTGGGTTTTAAATTGGCTCCCACGTATTTTGAGGCTGTGTCCCCTAGTTCTAGTCTCCCCGATCAGTGGAAACAACCTCTCTGCCTCTATCTTGTCTATCCCTTTCATTATTTTAAATGTTTCTACAAGATCACCCCGCATCCTTCTGAACTCCAACGAGTAAAGACCCAGTCTACTCAATCTATCATCATAAGGTAACCCCCTCAGCTCTGGAATCAGCCTAGTGAATCGTCTCTGTACCCCCTCCAAAGCTAGTATATCCTTCCTTAAATAAGGTGACCAAAACTGCACGCAGTACTCCAGGTGCGGCCTCACCAATACCCTGTACAGTTGCAGCAGGACCTCCCTGCTTTTGTACTCCATCCCTCTCGCAATGAAGGCCAACATTCCATTCGCCTTCCTGATTACCTGCTGCACCTGCAAACTAACTTTTTGGGATTCATGCACAAGGATCCCCAGGTCCCTCTGCACCGCAGCATGTTGTAATTTCTCCCCATTCAAATAATATTCCCTTTTACTGTTTTTTTTTCCAAGGTGGATGACCTCACATTTTCCGACATTGTATTCTATCTGCCAAAGCTTAGCCCATTCGCTTAACCTATCTAAATTTCTTTGCAGCCTCTCTGTGTCCTCTACACAGCCCGCTTTCCCACTAATCTCTGTGTCATCTGCAAATTTTGTTACACTACACTCCATCCCCTCTTCCAGGTCATCTATGTATATTGTAAACAGTTGTGGTCCCAGCACCAATCCCTGTGGCACACCACTAATCACCGATTTCCAACCCGAAAAGGACCCATTTATCCCGACTCTCTGCTTTCTGTTAGCCAGCCAATTCTCGATCCATGCTAATACATTTCCTCTGACTCCACGTACCTTTATCTTCTGCAGTAACCTTTTGTGTGGCACCTTATTGAATGCCTTTTGAAAATCTAAATACACCACATCCATTGGTACACCTCTATCCACCATGCTCGTTATATCCTCAAAGATTTCCAGTAAATTAGTTAAACATGATTTCCCCTTCATCAATCCATGTTGCGTCTGCTTGATTGCACTATTCCTATCTCGATGTCCCGCTATTTCTTCCTTAATGATAGCTACAGATGTTAAACTAACCGGCCTATAGTTACCTGCCCTTTGTCTGCCCCATTTTTAAACAGAGGCATTACATTAGCTGCTTTCCAATCCGCTGGTATCTCCCCAGAGTCCAGAGAATTTTGGCAGATTATAACGAATGCATCTGCTATAACTTCCGCCATCTCTTTTAATACCCTGGGATGCATTTCATCAAGATCAGGGGACTTGTCTACCTTGAGATCCATTAGCCTGTCCAGCACTACCCCCCTAGTGATAGTGATTGTCTCAAGGTCCTCCCTTCCCACATTGCCGAGACCAGCAATTTTTGGCATGGTTTTTGTGTCTTCCACTGTGAAGACCGAAGCAAAATAAATGTTTAAGGTCTCAGCCATTTCCACATTTCCCATTATTAAATCCCCCTTCTCATCTTCTAAAGGACCAACATTTACTTTAGTCACTCTTTTCCATTTTATATATCGGTAAAAGCTTTTACTATCTGTTTTTACGTTTTGCGCAAGTTTTACTTTCGTAATCTATCTTTCCTTTCTTTATTGCTTTCTTAGTCATTCTTTGCTGTCGTTTAAAATTTTCCCAATCTTCTAGTTTCCCACGAACCTTGGCCATCTTATACGCATTGGTTTTTAATTTGATACTCTCCTTTATTTCCTTGGTTATCCAAGGCTGGTTATCCCTTCTCTTACCGCCCTTCTTTTTCACTGGAATATATTTTTATTGAGCACTATGAAAGAGCTCCATAAAAGTCCTCCACTGTTCCTCAATTGTGCCACCATCTAATCTGTGTTCCCAGTCTACTTTCACCAACTCTGCCCTCATCCCACTGTAGTCCCCTTTGTTTAAGCATAATACACTTGTTTGAGACACTACTTCCTCACCCTCAATCTGTATTACAAATTCAACCATACTGTGATCACTCATTCCGAAAGGATCTTTTACTAGGAGATCGTTTATTATTCCTGTCTCATTACACAGGACCAGATCTAAGATAGCTTGCTCCCTTGTAGGTTCTGTAACATACTGTTGTAAGAAACAATCCCCTATGCATTCTATGAATTCCTCCTCAAGGCTACCCCGTGCGATTTGATTTGACCAATCGATATTTAGGTTAAAATCCCCCGTGATTACTGCCATTCCTTTTTCACATGCCTCCATTATTCCCTTGATTATTGTCCGCCCCACCGTGAAGTTATTATTTGGGGGCCTATAAATTACGCCCACCAGTGACTTTTTCCCCTTACTATCTCTAATCTCCATCCAAAATGTTTCAACATTTTGTTCATTAGAGCCAATATCGTCTCTCACAGCTGCCCTGATAGCATCCTTTATTAACAGAGCTACCCCACCTCCTTTCCCTTCTTGTCTATCTTTCCAAATTGTCAGATCCGCCCTTGTATGTTTAATTCCCAGTCTTGGCCACCCTGCAACCACGTTTCTGTAATGGCCACCAAATCATACCCATTTGTAATGATTTGTGCCGTCAACTCATTTACTTTGTTTCGATTGATACAGGGCTATGGGGAGAGCGAGGCAGTGGGATTAGTTTGGGTTTGATACAGGGCTATGGGGAGAGTGGGGCAGTGGGATTAGTTTGGGGATTGAGACAAGGCTATGGGAAGAGAGCGGGGCAGTGGGATTAGTTTGGGATTGATGCAGGGCTATGGGGAGAGAGTGGGGCAGTGGGATTAGTTTGGGGATTGATACAGGGCTGTGGGGAGAGAGCAGGGCTGTGGGATTAGTTTGGGGATTGATTCAGGGCTATGGGGAGAGAGCGGGGCAATGGGATTAATCTGGGATTGATATTGGGCTATGGGGAGAGAGCGGGGCAGTGGGATTAGTTTGGGGATTGATACAGTGCTATGGGGAGAGAGCGAGGCAGTGGGATTAGTTTGGGATTGATACAGGGCTGTGGGGAAGGAGCGGGGCAGTGGGATCAGTTTGGGGATTGATACAGGATGGGGAGAGAGTGGGGCAGTGGGATTAGTCTGGGATTGATACAGGACTGTGGGAAGAGAGCGGGGCAGTGGGATTAGTTTGGGATTGATACAGGGCTATGGGGAGAGAGCGGGGCAGTGGGATTATTTTGGGGATTGATATAGGGCTGTGGGGAGAGAGCAGGGCAGTGGGATTAGTTTGGGATTGATACAGGGCTGTGGGGAGAGCGGAGCAGTGGGATTAGTTTGGGATTAATACAGGGCTATGGAGAGAGCGTGGCAGTGGGATTAGTCTTGGATTAATACAGGGCTGTGGGGAGAGAGCGGGGCAGTGGGATTAGTCTGGGATTGATACAGGACTATAGGGAGAAAGTGGGGCAGCGGGATTAGTCTGGGATTGATACAGGGCTATAGGGAGAGAGCGGGGCATTGGGATTAGTCTGGGATTGATACAGGGCTATGGGGAGAGTGCGGGGCAGTGGGATTAGTCTGGGATTGATACATGGCTATGGAGAGCGAGCGGGGCAGTGGGATTAGTCTGGGATTAATGCAGCAAAGAGCTGGCACAGAATAATGGATCCAGTGGCCTCCTTCTGTGCTGTAAACATCTCTGGTTGTATGAACTGGCTGGCTTCCTTTAATAATCTAACATCAGAATGGTCATCTTAGTAAAGATAAGCCTTTATTCCTGCATTTTTTATACAGGCTGTGGAAATATTTTAGCACCTATACTGCCACTTTGACGGGCACGCAGTTTTGGGCGCATCTCAACACTGCACTGGGTGTTCAGGACCTGTTGTCGAATGTGGTCCTGTGGTCTCTCGCTAGGGCCGTAAACTCTGGGTGTGTTCATCACATGAGCTCCCCACTCCAAGCGCCCCCATCCTCACACACCCGCCACTGGTTGCCAGACATGTCAATCCTCAAGGCAATAATGGTGGCTACAATACCCACAATCCTCTCTGCTCCAGAAACCACTCTATCGCCTTACCCGGATGCCCCAGTGTCACGGGAGGTTAAAGGTGAATTCTGGGAGACTCCAGAACAATCCAGTGCGTTGCGCACCAGGGGTGCACACGTAAAAATCAACCCTTATGACCACGGGAGGAACACCGATCACACAGGGACCGCCCCCAACCCCCCAGCCCCCGGAGGACTGGCTCACAGCTGATTGGATTCTGCAAAACAGGGAGCTGAATCCCAAGAGGGACTGTGATATAAGGAGAAATCTTAAACCCAGAAGATCCTCGGCGCTTTTAATGCCAATCGTGGCTCAGTGGGCAGCACTCGTGCCCGAGTCAGAAGGTTGTGGGTTCATGTCCCACTCCAGGGACTTGATCACAAAACTCGAGGCTGACACTCCAGTGTAGTACTGAGGGAGTGCTGCACTGTCGGAGGTGCTGTCTTTTGGATGAGATGTTAAGCCGAGGCTCCGTCTGAATTGAAAGATCCCATATTATTGTTAGAGCAGGGGAGTTCTCCCCAGTGTCCTGACCAATCGTCATCATCATCATCATCATAGGCAGTCTCTCGGAATCGAGGAAGACTTGCTTCCACTCTAAAAGTGAGTTCTCAGGTGACTGAACATTCCAATACGAGAACCACAGTCCCTGTCACAGGTGGGACAGACAATGGTTGAAGGAAAGGTTGGGTGGGACAGGTTTGCCACATGCTCCTTCCGGTGCCTGCGCTTGATTTCTGCATGCTCTCAGCGACGAGACTCGAGGTGCTCAGCGCCCTCCTAGATGCACTTCCTCCACCTAGGGCGGTCTTTGGCCAGGGACTCCCAGTTGTCAGTGGGGATGTTGCACTTTATCAGGGAGGCTTTGAGGGTGTCCTTGAAACGTTTCCTCTGCCACCTGGGGCTCGCTTGCCGTGAAGGAGTTCCAAGTAGAGTGCTTGCTTTGGGAGTCTCGTGTCTGGCTTGCTGACAATGTGGCCCGCCCAATGGAGCTGGTCAAGTGTGGTCAGTGCTTCAATGCTGATGACGTTGGCCTGATCGAGGATGCTAATATTGTTGCGTCTGTTCTCCCAGGGGATTTGCAGGATCTTGCGGAGGCATCGTTGGTGTTATTTCTCCAGCTATTTGAGGTGTCTACTGTACATGGTCCATATCTCTGAGCCATACAGGAGGGCTGTTATTACTACAGCCCTGTAGACCATAAACTTGGTAGCAGATTTGAGGACCTGATCTTCGAACACTGTTTTCCTCAGGCAACCGAATGCCGCGCTGGCACACTGGAGGCGGTGTTGAACCTCGTCGTGATGTCTGCCCTTGCTGATAATAGGCTCCCGAGGTCCACATTGTCCAGGGCCGCGCCGTGAATCTTGATGACTGAGGGACAGTGCAGTGTGGCGGGGTCAGGTTGGTGGAGGACCTTTGTCTTAGGGATGTTTAGTGTAAGGCCTATGCTTTCGCACGCCTCAGTGAAGATGGTGACGATGATTTGGAGTTCAGCCTCAGAACGTGCGCAGACGCAAGCATGCTGACCAATCCTTCAACCAGCATCACGAAAACAGATTACCTGGTCATATCGCAAGGCCCACTCCAGGGACTTGAGCACCAAATCTAGGGAGCGCTGCACTGTCGGAGGTGCCGTCTTTCGGATGAGACGTTAAACCGAGGGCTCCGTCTGCTCTCTCAGGTGGACGTAAAAGATCCCATGGTCATTATTTCGAAGGAGGGCAGGGAAGTTATCGCCAGTGTACTGTCCAATATTTATCCCGCAATCAACATAACAAAAACAGTTTATCTGGTCATTTTCACATTGCTGTGTGTGGGAGCTTGCTGTGCGCAAATTGGCTGCTGCATTTCCCACATTAGAACAGTGACTGCACTCCAAAAGTATTTCATTAGCTGTAAGGTGCGATATAAAGGCGAGTTCCTTCTTGCTGAGCCAACAGTTGAGTAGCAGGATGGGACTGGGGGTCGAGCCTGAAGGACAAAGTGTCCCAGCCCCGGTGCAGGGGCTGGCCAATCGCCCCTTGCCCAGTTCTGGGCAGGCTGTGAGGCTGGAGGAGTTTGATCAGCCCGAGTAACACAGGGACCCTCACTCTGTCTCCCTGCCTCCCCTTCATTGCAAGTTGTACTCACACTGACTCCGGGGCTTCTACAGTCCGCACGGTTCTCCGTAGCTCCGGCTCCGCGCTCCCCGCTTCCTCCCCGCTCCTGCCCGGCCACGTAGCGCTGGGAGGCGGGGGCTGAGCGACGACAGGCAGCGCAGCGCCGCACTCGGGCAAGCCAACAGGGACAGTGGGTGTATGTACATCGGTGTGTAAGATCAAAGCGGTGTGTGCAAGACACCAGCAGCAAATGCACATCACTGAATCAATCTGTTTGTGTGTGTGCAAAGCAACAATCTAGTGCATGTGCAAGTCATCCAGTATGCACATCATCCGCTCAGAGTGTGAAAATCACCGAATGTGCAAATCCTCCAGTGTGCAACTCCCCCAAATCACCGAGTGTGCAAAACCCCAGTGTGCAAATCACCGAATGTGCAAATCACACAGCGTGCAAATCCCCCACTGCGCAAACCACAGAGTGTGCAAATCCCCCACTGTGCAAACCACAGAGTGTGCAAATCCCCCACTGTGCAAATCACCGTGTGTGCAAATCCCCCAGTGCGCAAATCACTGAGTGTGCAAATCCCCCACTGTGCAAATCACCGAGTGTGCAAATCCCCCAGCGTGCAAACCCTTCAATGTGCAAATCCCCCAGACTGCAAATCACCAAGTGTGCAAATCCCCCACTGTGCAAATCACCGAGTGTGCAAATCCCCACCATATAAATCACCAAGTGTGCAAATCCCCCAGTGTGCAAATCATACAATGTGTAAATTCTCCAGTGCGCAAATCACCGAGTGAAAATCCCCCGGTGTGCAAATCACCCAATGTGCAAAACCCCCAGTGTGCAAATCACCAAGTGCACAAATCACCTAGTATGCAAATCACACAATGTGTAAATTCTCCAGTGTGCAAATCACCGAGTGTGCAAATCCTCCAGTGTGCAAATCATTCGATGTGCAAATCACCTGGTGTACAAATCGGCCAATGTGCAAATTGCCGAGTGTGTAAATCCCCCAGTGTGCAAATCGCACAATGTGCAAATCCCCCAATGCGCAAATCCCCCACTGCGCAAACCACAGAGTATGCAAATCCCCCACTGTGCAAAACACAGAGTGTGCAAATCCTCCAGTGTGCAAATCACCGTGTGTGCAAATCCCAGAGTGCGCAAATCACCGAGTGTGCAAATCCCCCACTGTGCAAATCACCAAGTGTGAAAATCCCCCAGCGTGCAAACCCTTCAATGTGCAAATCCCCCAGAGTGTAAATCACCAAGTATGCAAATCCCCACTGTGCAAATCACCGAGTGTGCAAATCCCCAATCGTACAAATCACCAAGTGTGCAAATCCCCCAGTGTGCAAATCATACAATGTGTAAATTCTCCAGTGCGCAAATCACAGAGTGCAAATCCCCCAGTGTGCAAATCTCCCAATGTGCAAAACCCCCAGTGTGCAAATCACCAAGTGCACAAATGACCTAGTATGCAAATCACACAGTGTGTAAATTCTCCAGTGTGCAAATCACCGAGTGTGCAAATCCTCCAGTGTGCAAAACATTGGATGTGCAAATCACCCAGTGTGCAAATCCCCCAGTGAGCAAATTTCCCAGTGTGCAAATCCCCCAATGTGAAAATCACCGAGTGTGCAAATCACCCAGTGTGCAAAGACTCTGGTGTGTAAATCAACAGGTGTGCAAATCACAGAGAGTGCAAATCCCTCAAATCGCAGAGTGTGCAAATCATCCAGCGTGCAGATCCCTCAATGTGCAAATAACCGTGTGAAAATCACCGGCTGTTCAAATCCCCCAGTGTACAAATCCCCCAGTGTGCAAATCACCAAGTGTGCAAATCACTGAGTGTGCAAATCATTGGGCGTGCAAATCGGCCAGTGTGCAAATTGTCAAATGTGCAAATCACCGCGTGCACAAATCAACCAGCTTGCAAATCATCGAGTATGTGACTCACCGAATGTGCAAATCACCCGGTGTGCAACTCCCGGTATGCAAATCCTCCACTGTGCAAATCACACAAAGTGCAAATCCCTCAAATCATCGAGTGTGCAAATCCTCAAGTGTGCAAATCACCCAGTGTGCAAATCAACCAGCTTGCAAATCGCCGATTGTGCAAGTCACTGAGTATGCAAATCACCCAGCGTGCAAATCACCGAGTGTGCACACCACTGAATGTGCAATTCATCCAGTGTGGAAATCACCCATTGTGCAAATCCCACAAAACACCAGTGTGCAAATCACTCAAGTCACCCAGTATGCTAATCACCCAGTGTGCAAATCACCCAGTGTGAGAATCCCCCAGTGTGCAAATCACCGAGTGTGAAAAGCCATCAGTGTGCAACTCCCCCAGTGTGCAAATCACCGAGAGTAAAACCCATCAGTGTACAAATGCCCACAGTGTGCAAATCACCGAGTATGGAAATCCACCGTGTACAAATCTCCCAGTGTGCAAATCAACCAGTGTACAAATCAGCCATATCACACATCGTGCAAATTAGCCAGTGTGCAAATCACCGAGTGTGAAAATCCGCCAGTGTGCAAATCACCGAGTGTGCGAATCACCCAATGTGCAGATCCTTCAGTGTGCAATTTACCGAGTGTGCAAATCACCCAGTGTTCAAATCACAGGTTGTTCAAATTCACCAGTGTGCAAATCACAGTGTGCAAATCACTGACTGTGCAAATCATTGGGTGTGCAAATTGCCCAGTGTGCAAATTGCCGAGTGTGCAAACGACCGTGTGCACAAATCAACCAGTGAGCAAACCACCGAGTGTGCAAAGCAGCAAGTGTGCAATTGACTGTGTGTGCAAATCACTCAGTGTGCAAATCCCAAGGTGTGCGAATCACCGAGTGTGCAAATCACACAATGTACAAATCCTCCAGTGTGCAAATCCCCCTGTGCAAATCCTGCAGTGTGCAAATTCCCCAAATCACCGAGTGTGCAAATACCCAGTGTGCAAATCACTGAACGTGCAAATCACCCAGCGTGAAATCCCCCAGTGAGCAAATCCCCAAAGTGCAAACAACTTAGTGTGCAAATCCTCCACTGTGCAAACCACAGTGTGTGCAAATCCCCCAGTGTGCAAATCACCGAGTGTGCAAGTCCCCCACTGTGCAAATCACAGAGTGTGCAAATCCCCCACTGTGCAAATCACCGAGTGTGCAAATCCCCCAGTGTACAAACCATTCAGTTTGCAAATCCCTCACTGTGTAAATCACCGAGTGCGCACATCCCCCAGTGTGCAAACCCTTCAATGTGCAAACACCCAGTGTGCAAATCACCAAGTGCACAAATCACCCAGTGTGTAAACCACACAGTGTGTAAAGTCTCCAGTGTGCAAATCACTGAGTGTGCAAATCCTCCAGTGTGCAAATCACCCAATGTGCAAATCCCCCACTGCGCAAACCACAGATTGTGCAAATCCCCCACTGTGCAAATCACAGAGTGTGCAAATCCCCCAGTGTGCAAATCACCATGTGTGCAAATCCCCCAGTGCGCAAATCACTGAGTGTGCAAATCCCCCACTGTGCAAATCATTGAGTGTGCAAATCCCCCAGCGTGCAAACCCTTCAATGTGCAAATCCCCCAGAGTGCAAATCACCAAGTGTGCAAATCCCCCACTGTGCAAATCACCGAGTGTGCAAATCCCCACCGTACAAATCACCAAGTGTGCAAATCCCCCAGTGTGCAAATCATACAATGTGTAAATTCTCCAGGTGCGCAAATCACCAAGTGCAAATCCCCCAGTGTGCAAATCACCCAATGTGCAAAACCCCCAGTGTGCAAATCACCAAGTGCACAAATCACCCAGTATGCAAATCACACAGTGTGTAAATTCTCCAGTGTGCAAATCACCGAGTGTGCAAATCTTCCGGTGTGCAAATCATTCGATGTGCAAATCACCTGGTGTACAAATCGCCCAATGTGCAAATTGCTGAGTGTGCAAATCCCCAGTGTGCAAATCACCATGTGTGCAAATCCCCCCGTGCGCAAATCACTGAGTGTGCAAATCCCCCACTGTGCAAATCACCGAGTGTGCAAATCCCCCAGCGTGAAAACCCTTCAATGTGGAAATCCCCCAGAGTGCAAATCACCAAGTGTGCAAATCCCCCACTGTGAAAATCACCGAGTGTGCAAATCTTCCTGTGTGCAAATCATTAGATGTGCAAATCACCTGGTGTACAAATCGCCCAATGTGCAAATTGCCGAGTGTGCAAATCCCCCAGTGTGCAAATCACCCAGTGTGCAAATCCCCCAATGTGCAAATCCCCCACTGCGCAAACCACAGAGAGTGCAAATCTCCCCCTGTGCAAAACACAGAGTTTGCAAATCCCCCAGTGTGATCAAATCAAGGTGTGTGCAAATCCCCCACTGTGCAAATCACCAAGTGTGCAAATCCCCCAGCTTGCAAACCCTTCAATGTGGAAATCCCCAGAGTGTAAATCACCAAGTGTGCAAATCCCCCACTGTGCAAATCACCAAGTGTGCAAATCACACAAAGTGCAAATCCCTCAAATCATCGAGTGTGCAAATCATCAAGTGTGCAAATCACCCAGTGTGCAAATCAACCAGCATGCAAATCACCGATTGTGCAAATCACCGATTGTGCAAATCACCCAGCGTGCAAATCACCGAGTGTGCACACCACTGAATGTGCAATTCATCCAGTGTGGAAATCACCCATTGTGCAAATCTCACAAAACACCAGTGTGCAAATCACCCAAATCACCCAGCGTGCTAATCACCCAGTGTGCAAATCACCCAGTGTGAGAATCCCCCAGTGTGCAAATCACCGAGTGTGAAAAGCCACCAGTGTGCAACTCCCCCAGTGTGCAAATCACCGAGAGTAAAACCCATCAGTGTACAAATGCCCACAGTGTGCAAATCACTGAGTGTGGAAATCCACCGTATACAAATCACCAAGTGTGCAAATCCCCCAGTGTGCAAATCATACAATGTGTAAATTCTCCAGTGCGCAAATCACTGAGTGCAAATCCCCAAGTGTGCAAATCACCCAATGTGCAAATCCCCCAGTGTGCAAATCACCGTGCACAAATCACCTAGTATTCAAATCACACAGTGTGTAAATTCTCCAGTGTGCAAATCACTGAGTGTGCAAATCCTCCAGTGCGCAAAACATTGGATGTGCAAATCACCCAGTGTGCAAATCCCCCAGTGAGCAAATTTCCCAGTGTGCAAATCCCCCAATGTGAAAATCACCAAGTGTGCAAATCACCCAGTGTGCAAATACTCCGGTGTGTAAATCAACAGGTGTGCAAATCACACAAAGTGCAAATCCCTCAAATCACTGAGTGTGCAAATCACCCAGCGTGCAGATCCCCCAATGTGCAAATAACTGTGTGCAAATCATTGTCTGTTCAAATCCCCCAGTGTACAAATGCCCCAGTGTGCAAATCCCCCAGTGTGCAAATCACCGTGCACAAATCACCTAGTATTCAAATCACACAGTGTGTAAATTCTCCAGTGTGCAAATCACTGAGTGTGCAAATCCTCCAGTAAGCAAAACATTGGATGTGCAAATCACCCAGTGTGCAAATCCCCCAGTGAGCAAATTTCCCAGTGTGCAAATCCCCCAATGTGAAAATCACCAAGTGTGCAAATCACCCAGTGTGCAAATACTCCAGTGTGTAAATCAACAGGTGTGCAAATCACACAAAGTGCAAATCCCTCAAATCACTGAGTGTGCAAATCACCCAGCGTGCAGATCCCCCAATGTGCAAATAACTGTGTGCAAATCATTGTCTGTTCAAATCCCCCAGTGTACAAATCCCCCAGTGTGCAAATCACCAAGTATGCAAATCACTAAGTGTGCAAATCATTGGGCGTGCAAATCGGCCAGTGTGCAAATTGTCGAATGTGCAAATCACCGCGTGCACAAATCAACCAGCTTGCAAATCATCGAGTATGTGACTCACCGAGTGTGCAAATCACACAACGTGCAAATCCCTCAAATCATCGAGTGTGCAAATCCTCAAGTGTGCAAATCACCCAGTGTGCAAATCAACCAGCATGCAAATCACCGATTGTGCAAATCACCGAGTGTGCAAATCACCCAGCGTGCAATCACCGAGTGTGCACACCACTGAATGTGCAATTCATCCAGTGTGGAAATCACCCATTGTGCAAATCCCACAAAACACCAGTGTGCAAATCACCCAAATCACACAGCGTGCTAATCACCCAGTGTGCAAATCACCCAGTGTGAGAATTCCCCAGTGTGCAAATCACCGAGTGTGAAAAGCCACCAGTGTGCAACTCCCCCAGTGTGCAAATCACCGAGTAAAACCCATCAGTGTACAAATGCCCACAGTGTGCAAATCACCGAGTGTGGAAATCCACCGTGTACAAATCCCCCAGTGTGCAAATCACCAAGTGTGCAAATCACTAAGTGTGCAAATCATTGGGCGTGCAAATCGGCCAGTGTGCAAATTGTCGAATGTGCAAATCACCGCGTGCACAAATCAACCAGCTTGCAAATCATCGAGTATGTGACTCACCGAGTGTGCAAATCACACAACGTGCAAATCCCTCAAATCATCGAGTGTGCAAATCCTCAAGTGTGTAAATCAGCCAGTGTGCAAATCAACCAGCATGCAAATCACCGATTGTGCAAATCACCCAGCGTGCAATCACCGAGTGTGCACACCACTGAATGTGCAATTCATCCAGTGTGGAAATCACCCATTGTGCAAATCCCACAAAACACCAGTGTGCAAATCACCCAAATCACCCAGCGTGCTAATCACCCAGTGTGCAAATCACCCAGTGTGAGAATTCCTCAGTGTGCAAATCACCGAGTGTGAAAAGCCACCAGTGTACAACTCCCCCAGTGTGCAAATCACCGAGAGTAAACCCCATCAGTGTACAAATGCCCACACTGTGCAAATCACCGAGTGTGGAAATCCACCGTGTACAAATCCCCCAGTGTGCAAATCAACCAGTGTACAAATCAGCCATATCACACATCGTGCAAATTAGCCAGTGTGCAAATCACCGAGTGTGAAAATCCGCCAGTGTGCAAATCACCGACTGTGCGAATCACCCAATGTGCAGATCCCTCAGTGTGCAATTTACCGAGTGTGCAAATCATCCAGTGTTCAAATCACCGGTTGTTCAAATTCACCAGTGTGCAAATCACACGGTGTGCAAATCACTGACTGTGCAAATCATTGGGTGTGCAAATTGCCCAGTGTGCAAATTGCCGAGTGTGCAAACGACCGTGTGCACAAATCAACCCACGAGCAAACCACCGAGTGTGAAAAACATCAAGTGTGCAATTGACTGTGTGTGCAAATCACACCGTGTGAAAATCCCAAGGTGTGCAAATCACTCAGTGTGCAAATCACACAATGTACAAATCCTCCAGTGTGCAAATCTCCCTGTGCAAACCCTCCAGTGTGCAAATTCCCCAAATCACCGAATGTGCAAATACCCAGTGTGCAAATCACTGAACGTGCAAATCACCCAGCGTGAAATCCCCCAGTGAGCAAATCCCCAAAGTGCAAACAACTTAGTGTGCAAGTCCTCCACTGTGCAAACCACAGTGTGTGCAAATCCCCCAGTGTGCAAATCACGAGTGTGAAAATCCACCAGTGTGCAAATCACCCGGTGTGAAACTCCCCCAGTGTGAAAATCACCAAGTGTGCAATGCCCCCAGTGTGCAAATCGCCCAGTGTACAAATCCCCAGTATGCAAATCCCCCAGCGTGCGCATCGCTCAGTGTGCAAATCACCCATATCATCCAGCGTGCACATCGCTCAGTGTGCAAATCACCGAGTGTGCAAATCATGGGGTGTGCAAATCACACAGTGTGCAAATACCCCAGTGTGCAAATCACCGACTGTGTAAATAATCCAGTGTGCAAACCACCCAGTGTGCAAATCATGCAGTGTGCAAATACCCCACTGTGCAAATCACCGAGTGTGCCAATCAACGAAAAGTGCAACTCCCGCAAATCACCGAGTGTACAAATCCTTCGGTATGCAAATTACCCAGTGTACAAATCCCCCAATCACATAGTGTGCAAATCATCCTGTGTGAAAATCACCCAGTGTGCAAATCACCCTGTGTGCATATCACCCAGTGTGCAAATCACTGAGTGTGCAAAACACCCTGTGTGCAATTCCCCCAGTGTGCAAATCACCCAGTGTGCAACTCCCCGAAAACACCCAGTGTGCAAATCACCCAGAATGCAAATCACCCACATCACACAGAGTGCAAATCACCAGTGTGAAAATCCCCCAATGTGCAAATCATCCAGTGTGCAAATCATCCAGTGTGCAAATCCTCCACTGTGCAAATCACCAAGTGTGCAAATCACACAAAGTTCAAATCCCTCAAATCACCGAATGTGCAAATCACACAAAGTGCAAACCCCTCAAATTCTCGAATGTGTAAATCACCAAGTGTGCAGATCCCTCGGTGTGCAAAATAACGTGTGCAAATAACCAGTGTGCAAATCACCCAGTGTACAAATCACCAAGTGTGCAAATCACTGAGTGTGCAAATTATTGGGTGTGTATTCAGCCAGTGTGCAAATTGCCGAGTGTGCAAATCACCGCGTACGCAAAGCAACCAGCTTGCACATCACCGAGTGTGCAAATCATCGAGAGTGCAATTCGCGAGCGTGCAAATCACCCAGTGTGCAAATCCCTCAGTGTGCAAATCCTTCACTGTGCAACTCACCAAGTGTGCAGCTCACACAAAGTGCAAATCCCTCAAATCACCGAGTGTGCAAATCCTCAAGTGTGCAGATCACACAAAGTGCAAATCCCACAAACCGGCAAGTGTGTAAATCCTCAAGTGTACAAATCTCCCATTGTGCAAATCACCCAGTGTGCAAATCAACCAGCATGCAATTCGGCGATTGTGAAAATCACCGATTGTGCAAATCATAGTCTGCAAATCACCGAGTGTGCAAATCACTGAATGTGCAACCCATCCGGCATGCAAATCACCCAAATCACCCAGCGTGCTAATCACCCAGTGTGCAAATCACCCAGTGTGAGAATCCCCAGTGTGCAAATCAGCCAGTGTGCAAATCACCGAGTGTAAAAATCCACCAGTGTGCAACTCCCACATTGTGCAAATCACCAAGTGTGGAAATCCACCAGTGTACAAATCCCCCAGTGTGCAAATTATCGAGTGCACAAATAACCGAGTGTGCAAGTCCTCCAGTGTGCAAATCACCCAGTGTGCAAATCCCCCAAACACCCAGTCTTCAAATCGCCCAGTGTGCAAATCAGCCATATCACACAGCATGCAAATCAACCAGTATGCAAATCAGAGTGTGAAAATCCACCAGTGTGCAAATCACTGAGTGTGCAAATCACACAATGCTCAGATCCATCGGTGTGCAAATTACCGAGTGTGCAAATCACCCAGTGTGCAAGTCACTGGTTGTTTAAATTCACCAGTGTGCAAATCACCGAGTGTGCAAATCACCGAGTGGGCAGATAATTGGGTGTGCAAATCCCCCAGTGTGCATATCACCCAGTGTGCAAATCACACAATGTGCAAATCCTTCAAATCATTGAGTGTGCAAATCCTCCAATGTGCAAATACCAAAGTGTGCAAATCACCAATTGTGCAAATTTCCGAGTGTGAAAATCACCCAGTGTGAGAATCGCCCAGTGTGCAAATCACCGAGTGTGAAAAGCCACCAGTGTGCAACTCCCCCAGTGTGCAAATCGCCGAGAGTAAAACCCATCAGTGTACAAATGCCCACAGTGTGCAAATCACCGAGTATGGAAATCCACCGTGTACAAATCCCCCAGTGTGCAAATCAACCAGTGTACAAATCAGCCATATCACACATCGTGCAAATTAGACAGTGTGCAAATCGCCGAGTGTGAAAATCCGCCAGTGTGCAAATCACCGACTGTGCGAATCACCCAATGTGCAGATCCCTCAGTGTGCAATTTACCGAGTGTGCAAATCACCCAGTGTTCAAATGATCGGTTGTTCAAATTCACCAGTGTGCAAATCACAGTGTGCAAATCACTGACTGTACAAATCATTGGGTGTGCAAATTGCCCAATGTGCAAATTGCCGAGTGTGCAAACGACTGTGTGCACAAATCAACCAGCGAGCAAACCACCGAGTGTGCAAATTATCAAGTGTGGAATTGACTGTGTGTGCAAATCACTCAGTGTGCAAATCCCAAGGTGTGCAAATCACCAAGTGTGCAAATCACACAATGTACAAATCCTCCAGTGTGCAAATCCCCCTGTGCAAACCCTCCAGTGTGCAAATTCCCCAAATCACCGAATGTGCAAATACCCAGTGTGCAAATCACTGAACGTGCAAATCACCCAGCGTGAAATCCCCCAGTGAGCAAATCCCCAAAGTGCAAACAGCTTAGTGTGCAAATCCTCCACTGTGCAAACCACAGTGTGCAAATCCCCCAGTGTGCAAATCACGAGTGTGAAAATCCACCAGTATGCAAATCACCCGGTGTGAAAATCCCCCAGTGTGAAAATCACCGAGTGTGCAATGCCCCCAGTGTGCAAATCGCCCAGTGTACAAATCACCAGTATGCAAATCCCCCAGCGTGCGCATCGCTCAGTGTGCAAATCACCCATATCATCCAGCGTGCACATCGCTCAGTGTGCAAATCACCGAGTGTGCAAATCATGGGGTGTGCAAATCACACAGTGTGCAAATACCCCAGTGTGCAAATCACCGAGTGTGTAAATAATCCAGTGTGCAAACCACCCAGTGTGCAAATCATGCAGTGTGCAAATTCCCCACTGTGCAAATCACCGAGTGTGCCAATCAACGAAAAGTGCAACTCCCGCAAATCACCGAGTGTACAAATCCTTCAGTATGCAAATTACCCAGTGTGCAAATCCCCCAATCACATAGTGTGCAAATCACCCTGTGTGAAAATCACCCAGTGTGCAAATCACCCTGTGTGCATATCACCCAGTGTGCAAATCACTGAGTGTGCAAAACACCCTGTGTGCAATTCCCCCAGTGTGCAAATCACCCAGTGTGCAAATCCCCTAAAACACCCAGTGTGCAAATCACCCAGAATGCAAATCACCCACATCACACAGCGTGCAAATCACCAGTGCGAAAATCCCCCAATGTGCAAATCATCCAGTGTGCAAATCATCCAGTGTGCAAATCCTCCACTGTGCAAATCACCAATTGTGCAAATCACACAAAGTGCAAATCCCTCAAATCACCGAATGTGCAAATCACACAAAGTGCAAACCCTTCAAATTCTTGAGTGTGTAAATCACCAAGTGTGCAGATCCCTCAGTGTGCAAAATAATGTGTGCAAATAACCAGTGTGCAAATCACTGAGTGTGCAAATCATTGGGTGTGTAATTCAGCCAGTGTGCAAATTGCAGAGTGTGCAAATCACCGCGTACGCAAAGCAACCAGCTTGCAAATCACCGAGTGTGCAAATAATCGAGAGTGCAACTCGCGAGCGTGCAAATCACCCAGTGTGCAAATCCCTCAGTGTGCAAATCCTTCACTGTGCAACTCACCAAGTGTGCAGCTCACACAGAGTGCAAATCCCTCAAATCACCGAGTGTGCAAATCATCAAGTGTGCAGATCACACAAAGTGCAAATCCCACAAACCGGCAAGTGTGTAAATCCTCAAGTGTACAAATCTCCCATTGTGCAAATCACCCAGTGTGCAAATCAACCAGCATGCAATTCGGCGATTGTGAAAATCACCGATTGTGCAAATCATAGTCTGCAAATCACCGAGTGTGCAAATCACTGAATGTGCAACCCATCCGGCATGCAAATCACCCAAATCACCCAGCGTGCTAATCACCCAGTGTGCAAATCACCCAGCGTGGGAATCCCCAGTGTGCAAATCAGCCAGTGTGCAAATCACCGAGTGTAAAAAGCCACCAGTGTGCAACTCCCACAGTGTGCAAATCACCAAGTGTGGAAATCCACCAGTGCACAAATCCCCCAGTGTGCAAATTATCGAGTGCACAAATAACCGAGTGTGCAAGTCCTCCAGTGTGCAAATCACCCAGTGTGCAAATCCCCCAAACACCCAGTCTTCAAATCGCCCAGTGTGCAAATCAGCCATATCACACAGCATGCAAATCAACCAGTATGCAAATCAGAGTGTGAAAATCCACCAGTGTGCAAATCACTGAGTGTGCAAATCACACAATGCTCAGATCCATCGGTGTGCAAATTACCGAGTGTGCAAATCACCCAGTGTGCAAGTCACTGGTTGTTTAAATTCACCAGTGTGCAAATCACCGAGTGTGCAAATCACCGAGTGTGCCGATAATTGGATGTGCAAATCCCCCAGTGTGCATATCACCCAGTGTGCAAATCACACAATGTGCAAATCCTTCAAATCACTGAGTGTGCAAATCCTCCAATGTGCAAATACCAAAGTTTGCAAATCACCAATTGTGCACATTTCCGAGTGTGAAAATCACCCAGTGTGAGAATCCCCCAGTGTGCAAATCACCGAGTGTGAAAAGCCACCAGTGTGCAACTCCCCCAGTGTGCAAATCACCGAGAGTAAAACCCATCAGTGTACAAATGCCCACAGTGTGCAAATCACCGAGTATGGAAATCCACCGTGTACAAATCCCCCAGTGTGCAAATCAACCAGTGTACAAATCAGCCATATCACACATCGTGCAAATTAGCCAGTGTGCAAATCACCGAGTGTGAAAATCCGCCAGTGTGCAAATCACCGACTGTGCGAATCACCCAATGTGCAGATCCCTCAGTGTGCAATTTACCGAGTGTGCAAATCACCCAGTGTTCAAATGATCGGTTGTTCAAATTCACCAGTGTGCAAATCACAGTGTGCAAATCACTGACTGTACAAATCATTGGGTGTGCAAATTTCCCAGTGTGCAAATTGCCGAGTGTGCAAACGACCGTGTGCACAAATCAACCAGCGAGCAAACCACCGAGTGTGCAAATTATCAAGTGTGCAATTGACTGTGTGTGCAAATCACTCAGTGTGCAAATCCCAAGGTGTGCAAATCACCAAGTGTGCAAATCACACAATGTACAAATCCTCCAGTGTGCAAATCCCCCTGTGCAAACCCTCCAGTGTGCAAATTCCCCAAATCACCGAATGTGCAAATACCCAGTGTGCAAATCACTGAACGTGCAAATCACCCAGCGTGAAATCCCCCAGTGAGCAAATCCCCAAAGTGCAAACAACTTAGTGTGCAAATCCTCCACTGTGCAAACCACAGTGTGTGCAAATCCCCCAGTGTGCAAATCACGAGTGTGAAAATCCACCAGTATGCAAATCACCCGGTGTGAAAATCCCCCAGTGTGAAAATCACCGAGTGTGCAATGCCCCCAGTGTGCAAATCGCCCAGTGTACAAATCACCAGTATGCAAATCCCCCAGCGTGCGCATCGCTCAGTGTGAAAAATCACTCATATCATCCAGCGTGCACATCGCTCAGTGTGCAAATCACCGAGTGTGCAAATCACACAGTGTGCAAATCACACAGTGTGCAAATACCCCAGTGTGCAAATCACCGAGTGTGTAAATAATCCAGTGTGCAAACCACCTAGTGTGCAAATCATGCAGTGTGCAAATTCCCCACTGTGCAAATCACCGAGTGTGCCAATCAACGAAAAGTGCAACTCCCGCAAATCACCGAGTGTACAAATCCTTCAGTATGCAAATTACCCAGTGTGCAAATCCCCCAATCACATAGTGTGCAAATCACTCTGTGTGAAAATCACCCAGTGTGCAAATCACCCTGTGTGCATATCACCCAGTGTGCAAAACACCCTGTGTGCAATTCCCCCAGTGTGCAAATCACCCAGAGTGCAAATCCCCTAAAACACCCAGTGTGCAAATCACCCAGAATGCAAATCACCCACATCACACAGCGTGCAAATCACCAGTGTGAAAATCCCCCAATGTGCAAATCATCCAGTGTGCAAATCATCCAGTGTGCAAATCCTCCACTGTGCAAATCACCAAGTGTGCAAATCACACAAAGTGCAAATCCCTCAAATCACCGAATGTGCAAATCACACAAAGTGCAAACCCCTCAAATTCTTGAGTGTGTAAATCACCAAGTGTGCAGATCCCTCAGTGTGCAAAATAACGTGTGCAAATAACCAGTGTGCAAATCACCCAGTGTACAAATCACCAAGTGTGCAAATCACTGAGTGTGCAAATTATTGGGTGTGTAATTCAGCCAGTGTGCAAATTGCCGAGTGTGCAAATAACCGCGTACGCAAAGCAACCAGCTTGCAAATCACTGAGTGTGCAAATCATCGAGAGTGCAACTCGCGAGCGTGCAAATCACCCAGTGTGCAAATCCCTCAGTGTGCAAATCCTTCACTGTGCAACTCACCAAGTGTGCAGCTCACACAAAGTGCAAATCCCTCAAATCACCGAGTGTGCAAATCCTCAAGTGTGCAGATCACACAAAGTGCAAATCCCACAAACCGGCAAGTGTGTAAATCCTCAAGTGTACAAATCTCCCATTGTGCAAATCACCCAGTGTGCAAATCAACCAGCATGCAACTCGGCGATTGTGAAAATCACCGATTGTGCAAATCATAGTCTGCAAATTACCGAGTGTGCAAATCACTGAATGTGCAACCCATCCGGCATGCAAATCACCCAAATCACCCAGCGTGCTAATCACCCAGTGTGCAAATCACCCAGCGTGAGATTCCCCAGTGTGCAAATCAGCCAGTGTGCAAATCACCGAGTGTAAAAAGCCACCAGTGTGCAACTCCCACAGTGTGCAAATCACCATGTGTGGAAATCCACCAGTGTACAAATCCCCCAGTGTGCAAATTATCGAGTGCACAAATAACCGAGTGTGCAAGTCCTCCAGTGTGCAAATCACCCAGTGTGCAAATCCCCCAAACACCCAGTCTTCAAATCGCCCAGTGTGCAAATCAGCCATATCACACAGCATGCAAATCAACCAGTATGCAAATCAGAGTGTGAAAATCCACCAGTGTGCAAATCACTGAGTGTGCAAATCACACAATGCTCAGATCCACCGGTGTGCAAATTATCGAGTGTGCAAATCATCCAGTGTGCAAGTCACTGGTTGTTTAAATTCACCAGTGTGAAAATCACCGAGTGTGCAAATCACCGAGTGTGCAGATAATTGGGTGTGCAAATCCCCCAGTGTGCATATCACTCAGTGTGCAAATCACACAATGTGCAAATCCTTCAAATCACTGAGTGTGCAAATCCTCCAATGTGCAAATCCCAAAGTGTGCAAATCAACAATTGTGCAAATTTCCGAGTGTGAAAATCACCCAGTGTGAGAATCCCCCAGTGTGCAAATCATCGAGTGTGAAAAGCCACCAGTGTGCAACTCCCCCAGTGTGCAAATCAACCAGTGTACAAATCAACCATATCACATTTCGTGCAAATTAGCCAGTGTGCAAATCACCGAGTGTGAAAATCCGCCAGTGTGCAAATCACCGACTGTGCGAATCACCCAATGTGCAGATCCCTCAGTGTGCAATTTACCGAGTGTGCAAATCACCCAGTGTTCAAATGATCGGTTGTTCAAATTCACCAGTGTGCAAATCACAGTGTGCAAATCACTGACTGTACAAATCATTGGGTGTGGAAATTTCCCAGTGTGCAAATTGCCGAGTGTGCAAACGACCGTGTGCACAAATCAACCAGCGAGCAAACCACCGAGTGTGCAAATTATCAAGTATGCAATTGACTGTGTGTGCAAATCACTCAGTGTGCAAATCACCAAGTGTGCAAATCACACAATGTACAAATCCTCCAGTGTGCAAATCCCCCTGTGCAAACCCTCCAGTGTGCAAATTCCCCAAATCACCGAATGTGCAAATACCCAGTGTGCAAATCACTGAACGTGCAAATCACCCAGCGTGAAATCCCCCAGTGAGCAAATCCCCAAAGTGCAAACAACTTCGTGTGCAAATCCTCCACTGTGCAAACCACAGTGTGCAAATCCCCCAGTGTGCAAATCACGAGTGTGAAAATCCACCAGGATGCAAATCACCCGGTGTGAAAATCCCCCAGTGTGAAAATCACCGAGTGTGCAATGCCCCCAGTGTGCAAATCGCCCAGTGTACAAATCACCAGTATGCAAATCCCCCAGCATGCGCATCGCTCAGTGTGCAAATCACCCATATCATCCAGTGTGCACATCGCTCAGTGTGCAAATCACCGAGTGTGCAAATCATGGGGTGTGCAAATCACACAGTGTGCAAATACCCCAGTGTGCAAATCACCGAGTGTGTAAATAATCCAGTGTGCAAACCACCCAGTGTGCAAATCATGCAGTGTGCAAATTCCCCACTGTGCAAATCACCGAGTGTGCCAATCAACGAAAAGTGCAACTCCCGCAAATCACCGAGTGTACAAATCCTTCAGTATGCAAATTACCCAGTGTGCAAATCCCCCAATCACATAGTGTGCAAATCATCCTGTGTGAAAATCACCCAGTGTGCAAATCACCCTGTGTGCATATCACCCAGTGTGCAAATCACGCAGTGTGCAAATCCCCTAAAACACCCAGTGTGCAAATCACCCAGAATGCAAATCACCCACATCACACAGCGTGCAAATCACCAGTGTGAAAATCACCCAATGTGCAAATCATCCAGTGTGCAAATCATCCAGTGTGCAAATCCCCCACTGTGCAAATCACCAAGTGTGCAAATCACACAAAGTGCAAATCCCTCAGTGTGCAAATCCTTCACTGTGCAACTCACCAAGTGTGCAGCTCACACAAAGTGCAAATCCCTCAAATCACCGAGTGTGCAAATCCTCAAGTGTGCAGATCACACAAAGTGCAAATCCCACAAACCGGCAAGTGTGTAAATCCTCAAGTGTACAAATCTCCCATTGTGCAAATCACCCAGTGTGCAAATCAACCAGCATGCAATTCGGCGATTGTGAAAATCACCGATTGTGCAAATCATAGTCTGCAAATCACCGAGTGTGCAAATCACTGAATGTGCAACCCATCCGGCATGCAAATCACCCAAATCACCCAGCATGCTAATCACCCAGTGTGCAAATCACCCAGCGTGAGAATCCCCAGTGTGCAAATCAGCCAGTGTACAAATCACCGAGTGTAAAAAGCCACCAGTTTGCAACTCCCACAGTGTGCAAATCACCAAGTGTGGAAATCCACCAGTGTACAAATCCCCCAGTGTGCAAATTATCGAGTGCACAAATAACCGAGTGTGCAAGTCCTCCAGTGTGCAAATCACCCAGTGTGCAAATCCCCCAAACACCCAGTCTTCAAATCGCCCAGTGTGCAAATCAGCCATATCACACAGCATGCAAATCAACCAGTATGCAAATCAGAGTGTGAAAATCCACCAGTGTGCAAATCACTGAGTGTGCAAATCACACAATGCTCAGATCCATCAGTGTGCAAATTACCGAGTGTGCAAATCACCCAGTGTGCAAGTCACTGGTTGTTTAAATGCACCAGTGTGCAAATCACCGAGTGTGCAAATCACCGAGTGTGCAGATAATTGGGTGTGCAAATCCCCCAGTGTGCATATCACCCAGTGTGCAAATCACACAATGTGCAAATCCTTCAAATCACTGAGTGTGCAAATCCTCCAATGTGCAAATACCAAAGTGTGCAAATCACCAATTGTGCAAATTTCCGAGTGTGAAAATCACCCAGTGTGCAACTCCCCCAGTGTGCAAATCACCGAGAGTAAAACCCATCAGTGTACAAATGCCCACAGTGTGCAAATCACCGAGTATGGAAATCCACCATGTACAAATCCCCCAGTGTGCAAATCAACCAGTGTACAAATCAGCCATATCACGCATCGTGCAAATTAGCCAGTGTACAAATCACCGAGTGTGAAAATCCGCCAGTGTGCAAATCACCGAGTGTGCGAATCACCCAATGTGCAGATCCCTCAGTGTGCAATTTACCAAGTGTGCAAATCACCCAGTGTTCAAATCACCGGTTGTTCAAATTCACCAGTGTGCAAATCACAGTGTGCAAATCACTGACTGTACAAATCATTGGGTGTGCAAATTGCCCAGTGTGCAAATTGCTGAGTGTGCAAACGACCGTGTGCACAAATCAACCAGCGAGCAAACCACCGAGTGTGCAAAACATCAAGTGTGCAATTGACTGTGTGTGCAAATCCCAAGGTGTGCAAATCACACAATGTACAAATCCTCCAGTGTGCAAATCCCCCTGTGCAAACCCTCCAGTGTGAAAATTCCCCAAATCACCGAATGTGCAAATACCCAGTGTGCAAATCACTGAACGTGCAAATCACCCAGCGTGAAATCCCCCAGTGAGCAAATCCCCAAAGTGCAAACAACTTAGTGTGCAAATCCTCCACTGTGCAAACCACAGTGTGTGCAAATCCCCCAGTGTGCAAATCACGAGTGTGAAAATCCACCAGGATGCAAATCACCCGGTGTGAAACTCCCCCAGTGTGAAAATCACTGAGTGTGCAATGCCCCCAGTGTGCAAATCGCCCAGTGTACAAATCACCAGTATGCAAATCCCCCAGCGTGCGCATCGCTCAGTGTCCAAATCAACCATATCATCCAGTGTGCACATCGCTCAGTGTGCAAATCACCGAGTGTGCAAATCATGGGGTGTGCAAATCACACAGTGTGCAAATACCCCAGTGTGCAAATCACCGAGTGTGTAAATAATCCAGTGTTCAAACCACCCAGTGTGCAAATCATGCAGTGTGCAAATTCCCCACTGTGCAAATCACCGAGTGTGCCAATCAACGAAAAGTGCAACTCCCGCAAATCACCGAGTGTACAAATCCTTCAGTATGCAAATTACCCAGTGTGCAAATCCCCCAATCACATAGTGTGCAAATCATCCTGTGTGAAAATCACCCAGTGTGCAAATCACCCTGTGTGCATATCACCAAGTGTGCAAATCACTGAGTGTGCAAAACACCCTGTGTGCAATTCCCCCAGTGTGCAAATCACCCAATGTGCAAATCCCCTAAAACACCCAGTGTGCAAATCACCCAGAATGCAAATCACCCACATCACATAGCGTGCAAATCACCAGTGTGAAAATACCCCAATGTGCAAATCATCCAGTGTGCAAATCATCCAGTGTGCAAATCCTCCACTGTGCAAATCACCAAGTGTGCAAATCACACAAAGTGCAAATCCCTCAAATCACCGAATGTGCAAATCACACAAAGTGCAAACCCCTCAAATTCTCGAGTGTGTAAATCACCAAGTGTGCAGATCCCTCGGTGTGCAAAATAACGTGTGCAAATAACCAGTGTGCAAATCACCCAGTGTACAAATCACCAAGTGTGCAAATCACTGAGTGTGCAAATTATTGGGTGTGTAATTCAGCCAGTGTGCAAATTGCCGAGTGTGCAAATCACCGCGTACGCAAATCAACCAGCTTGCAAATCACCGAGTGTGCAAATCATCGAGAGTGCAACTCGCGAGCGTGCAAATCACCCAGTGTGCAAATCCCTCAGTGTGCAAATCCTTCACTGTGCAACTCACCAAGTGTGCAGCTCACACAAAGTGCAAATCCCTCAAATCACCGAGTGTGCAAATCCTCAAGTGTGCAGATCACACAAAGTGCAAATCCCACAAACCGGCAAGTGTGTAAATCCTCAAGTGTACAAACCTCCCATTGTGAAAATCACCCAGTGTGCAAATCAACCAGCATGCAATTCGGCGATTGTAAAAATCACCGAGTGTGCAAATCATAGTCTGCAAATCACCGAGTGTGCAAATCACTGAATGTGCAATCCATCCGGCATGCAAATCACCCAAATCACCCAGCGTGCTAATCACCCAGTGTGCAAATCACCCAGCGTGAGAATCCCCAGTGTGCAAATCAGCCAGTGTGCAAATCACCGAGTGTAAAAAGCCACCAGTGTGCAACTCCCACAGTGTGCAAATCACCAAGTGTGGAAATCCACCAGTGTACAAATCCCCCAGTGTGCAAATTATCGAGTGCACAAATAACTGAGTGTGCAAGTCCTCCAGTGTGCAAATCACCCAGTGTGCAAATTCCCCAAACACCCAGTCTTCAAATCGCCCAGTGTGCAAATCAGCCATATCACACAGCATGCAAATCAACCAGTATGCAAATCAGAGTGTGAAAATCCACCAGTGTGCAAATCACTGAGTGTACAAATCACACAATGCTCAGATCCATCGGTGTGCAAATTACTGAGTGTGCAAATCACCCAGTGTGCAAGTCACTGGTTGTTTAAATTCACCAGTGTGCAAATCACCGAGTGTGCAAATCACCGAGTGTGCAGATAATTGGGTGTGCAAATCCCCCAGTGTGCATATCACCCAGTGTGCAAATCACACAATGTGCAAATCCTTCAAATCACTGAGTGTGCAAATCCCCCAATGTGCAAATACCAAAGTTTGCAAATCACCAATTGTGCAAATTTCCGAGTGTGAAAATCACCCAGTGTGAGAATCCCCCAGTGTGCAAATCACCGAGTGTGAAAAGCCACCAGTGTGCAACTCCCCCAGTGTGCAAATCACCGAGAGTAAATACCATCAGTGTACAAATGCCCACAGTGTGCAAATCACCGAGTATGGAAATCCACCATGTACAAATCCCCCAGTGTGCAAATCAACCAGTGTACAAATCAGCCATATCACACATCGTGCAAATCAGCCAGTGTGCAAATCACCGAGTGTGAAAATCCGCCAGTGTGCAAATCACTGAGTGTGCGAAGCACCCAACGTGCAGATCCCTCAGTGTGCAATTTACCGAGTGTGCAAATCACCCAGTGTTCAAATCACCGGTTGTTCAAATTCACCAGTGTGCAAATCACAGTGTGCAAATCACTGACTGTACAAATCATTGGGTGTGCAAATTGCCCAGTGTGATAATTGCCGAGTGTGCAAACAACCGTGTGCACAAATCAACCAGCGAGCAAACCACCGAGTGTGCAAATCATCAAGTGTGCAATTGACTGTGTGTGCAAATCATTCAGTGTGCAAATCCCAAGGTGTGCAAATCACCAAGTGTGCAAATCACACAATGTACAAATCCTCCAGTGTGCAAATCCCCCTGTGCAAACCTTCCAGTGTGCAAATTCTTCAAATCACCGAATGTGCAAATACCCAGTGTGCACATCACTGAACGTGCAAATCACCCAGCGTGAAATCCCCCAGTGAGCAAATCCCCAAAGTGCAAACAGCTTAGTGTGCAAATCCTCCACTGTGCAAACCACAGTGTGTGCAAATCCCCCAGTGTGCAAATCACGAGTGTGAAAATCCACCAGTGTGCAAATCACCCGGTGTGAAAATCCCCCAGTGTGAAAATCACCGAGTGTGCAATGCCCCCAGCGTGCACATCGCTCAGTGTGCAAATCACCCATATCATCCAGCGTGCACATCGCTCAGTGTGCAAATCACCGAGTGTGCAAATAATGGGGTGTGCAAATCACACAGTGTGCAAATACCCCAGTGTGCAAATCACCGAGTGTGTAAATAATCCAGTGTGCAAACCACCCAGTGTGCAAATCATGCAGTGTGCAAATTCCCCACTGTGCAAATCACCGAGTGTGCCAATCAACGAAAAATGCAACTCCCGCAAATCACCGAGTGTACAAATCCTTCAGTATGCAAATTACCCAGTGTGCAAATCCCCCAATCACATAGTTTGCAAATCACCCTGTGTGAATATCACCCAGTGTGCAAATCACTGAGTGTGCAAAACACCCTGTGTGCAATTCCCCCAGTGTGCAAATCACCCAGTGTGCAAATCCCCTAAAACACCCAGTGTGCAAATCACCCAGAATGCAAATCACCCACATCACACAGCGTGCAAATCACCAGTGTGAAAATCCCCCAATGTGCAAATCATCCAGTGTGCAAATCATCCAGTGTGCAAATCCTCCACTGTGCAAATCACCAAGTGTGCAAATCACACAAAGTGCAAATCCCTCAAATCACCGAATGTGCAAATCACACAAAGTGCAAACCCCTCAAATTCTCGAGTGTGTACATCACCAAGTGTGCAGATCCCTCAGTGTGCAAAATAACGTGTGCAAATAACCAGTGTGCAAATCACCCAGTGTACAAATCACCAAGTGTGCAAATCACTGAGCGTGCAAATTATTGGGTGTGCAATTCAGCCAGTGTGCAAATCGCCGAGTGTGCAAATCACCGCGTACGCAAAGCAACCAGCTTGCAAATCACCGAGTGTGCAAATCATCGAGAGTGCAACTCGCGAGCATGCAAATCACCCAGTGTGCAAATCCCTCAGTGTGCAAATCCTTCACTGTGCAACTCACCAAGTGTGCAGCTCACACAAAGTGCAAATCCCTCAAATCACCGAGTGTGCAAATCCTCAAGTGTGCAGATCACACAAAGTGCAAATCCCACAAACCGGCAAGTGTGTACATCCTCAAGTGTACAAATCTCCCATTGTGCAAATCACCCAGTGTGCAAATCAACCAGCATGCAATTCGGCGATTGTGAAAATCACCGATTGTGCAAATCATTGTCTGCAGATCACCGAGTGTGCAAATCACTGAATGTGCAACCCATCCGGCATGCAAATCACCCAAATCACCCAGCGTGCTAATCACCCAGTGTGCAAATCACCCAGCGTGGGAATCCCCAGTGTGCAAATCAGACAGTGTGCAAATCACCGAGTGTAAAAAGCCACCAGTGTGCAACTCCCACAGTGTGCAAATCACCAAGTTTGGAAATCCACCAGTGTACAAATCCCCCAGTGTGCAAATTATCGAGTGCACAAATAACCGAGTGTGCAAGTCCTCCAGTGTGCAAATCACCCAGTGTGCAAATCCCCCAAACACCCAGTCTTCAAATCGCCCAGTGTGCAAATCAGCCATATCACACAGCATGCAAATCAACCAGTATGCAAATCAGAGTGTGAAAATCCACCAGTGTGCAAATCACTGAGTGTGCAAATCACACAATGCTCAGATCCATCGGTGTGCAAATTACCGAGTGTGCAAATCACCCAGTGTGCAAGTCACTGGTTGTTTAAATTCACCAGTGTGCAAATCACCGAGTGTGCAAATCACTGAGTGTGCAGATAATTGGGTGTGCAAATCCCCCAGTGTGCATATCACCCAGTGTGCAAATCACACAATGTGCAAATCCTTCAAATCACTGAGTGTGCAAATCCTCCAATGTGCAAATACCAAAGTGCGCAAATCACCAATTGTGCAAATTTCCGAGTGTGAAAATCACCCAGTGTGAGAATCCCCCAGTGTGCAAATCACCGAGTGTGAAAAGCCACCAGTGTGCAATTCCCCCAGTGTGCAAATCACCGAGAGTAAAACCCATCAGTGTGCAAATGCCCACAGTGTGCAAATCACCGAGTATGGAAATCCACCGTGTACAAATCCCCCAGTGTGCAAATCAACCAGTGTACAAATCAGCCATATCACACATCGTGCAAATTAGCCAGTGTGCAAATCACCGAGTGTGAAAATCCACCAGTGTGCAAATCACCAACTGTGCAAATCACCCAATGTGCAGATCCCTCAGTGTGCAATTTACCGAGTGTGCAAACGACCGTGGGCACAAATCAACCAGCGAGCAAACCACCGAGTGTGCAAATTATCAAGTGTGCAATTGACTGTGTGTGCAAATCACTCAGTGTGCAAATCCCAAGGTGTGCAAATCACCAAGTGTGCAAATCACACAATGTACAAATCCTCCAGTGTGCAAATCCCCCTGTGCAAACCCTCCAGTGTGCAAATTCCCCAAATCACCGAATGTGCAAATACCCAGTGTGCAAATCACTGAACGTGCAAATCACCCAGCGTGAAATCCCCCAGTGAGCAAATCCCCAAAGTGCAAACAACTTAGTGTGCAAGTCCTCCACTGTGCAAACCACAGTGTGTGCAAATCCCCCAGTGTGCAAATCACGAGTGTGAAAATCCACCAGTGTGCAAATCACCCGGTGTGAAAATCCCCCAGTGTGAAAATCACCGAGTGTGCAATGCCCCCAGTGTGCAAATCGCCCAGTGTACAAATCACCAGTATGCAAATCCCCCAGCGTGCACATCGCTCAGTGTGCAAATCACCGAGTGTGCAAATCATGGGGTGTGCAAATCACACAGTGTGCAAATACCCCAGTGTGCAAATCACCGAGTGTGTAAATAATCCAGTGTGCAAACCACCCAGTGTGCAAATCATGCAGTGTGCAAATTCCCCACTGTGCAAATCACCGAGTGTGCCAATCAACGAAAAGTGCAACTCCCGCAAATCACCGAGTGTACAAATCCTTCAGTATGCAAATTACCCAGTGTGCAAATCCCCCAATCACATAGTGTGCAAATCACCCTGTGTGAAAATCACCCAGTGTGCAAATCACCCTGTGTGCATATCACCCAGTGTGCAAATCACTGAGTGTGCAAAACACCCTGTGTGCAATTCCCCCAGTGTGCAAATCACCCAGTGTGCAAATCCCCTAAAACACCCAGTGTGCAAATCACCCAGAATGCAAATCACCCACATCACACAGCGTGCAAATCACCAGTGCGAAAATCCCCCAATGTGCAAATCATCCAGTGTGCAAATCATCCAGTGTGCAAATCCTCCACTGTGCAAATCACCAATTGTGCAAATCACACAAAGTGCAAATCCCTCAAATCACCGAATGTGCAAATCACACAAAGTGCAAACCCTTCAAATTCTTGAGTGTGTAAATCACCAAGTGTGCAGATCCCTCAGTGTGCAAAATAATGTGTGCAAATAACCAGTGTGCAAATCACTGAGTGTGCAAATCATTGGGTGTGTAATTCAGCCAGTGTGCAAATTGCAGAGTGTGCAAATCACCGCGTACGCAAAGCAACCAGCTTGCAAATCACCGAGTGTGCAAATAATCGAGAGTGCAACTCGCGAGCGTGCAAATCACCCAGTGTGCAAATCCCTCAGTGTGCAAATCCTTCACTGTGCAACTCACCAAGTGTGCAGCTCACACAGAGTGCAAATCCCTCAAATCACCGAGTGTGCAAATCATCAAGTGTGCAGATCACACAAAGTGCAAATCCCACAAACCGGCAAGTGTGTAAATCCTCAAGTGTACAAATCTCCCATTGTGCAAATCACCCAGTGTGCAAATCAACCAGCATGCAATTCGGCGATTGTGAAAATCACCGATTGTGCAAATCATAGTCTGCAAATCACCGAGTGTGCAAATCACTGAATGTGCAACCCATCCGGCATGCAAATCACCCAAATCACCCAGCGTGCTAATCACCCAGTGTGCAAATCACCCAGCGTGGGAATCCCCAGTGTGCAAATCAGCCAGTGTGCAAATCACCGAGTGTAAAAAGCCACCAGTGTGCAACTCCCACAGTGTGCAAATCACCAAGTGTGGAAATCCACCAGTGCACAAATCCCCCAGTGTGCAAATTATCGAGTGCACAAATAACCGAGTGTGCAAGTCCTCCAGTGTGCAAATCACCCAGTGTGCAAATCCCCCAAACACCCAGTCTTCAAATCGCCCAGTGTGCAAATCAGCCATATCACACAGCATGCAAATCAACCAGTATGCAAATCAGAGTGTGAAAATCCACCAGTGTGCAAATCACTGAGTGTGCAAATCACACAATGCTCAGATCCATCGGTGTGCAAATTACCAAGTGTGCAAATCACCCAGTGTGCAAGTCACTGGTTGTTTAAATTCACCAGTGTGCAAATCACCGAGTGTGCAAATCACCGAGTGTGCCGATAATTGGATGTGCAAATCCCCCAGTGTGCATATCACCCAGTGTGCAAATCACACAATGTGCAAATCCTTCAAATCACTGAGTGTGCAAATCCTCCAATGTGCAAATACCAAAGTTTGCAAATCACCAATTGTGCACATTTCCGAGTGTGAAAATCACCCAGTGTGAGAATCCCCCAGTGTGCAAATCACCGAGTGTGAAAAGCCACCAGTGTGCAACTCCCCCAGTGTGCAAATCACCGAGAGTAAAACCCATCAGTGTACAAATGCCCACAGTGTGCAAATCACCGAGTATGGAAATCCACCGTGTACAAATCCCCCAGTGTGCAAATCAACCAGTGTACAAATCAGCCATATCACACATCGTGCAAATTAGCCAGTGTGCAAATCACCGAGTGTGAAAATCCGCCAGTGTGCAAATCACCGACTGTGCGAATCACCCAATGTGCAGATCCCTCAGTGTGCAATTTACCGAGTGTGCAAATCACCCAGTGTTCAAATGATCGGTTGTTCAAATTCACCAGTGTGCAAATCACAGTGTGCAAATCACTGACTGTACAAATCATTGGGTGTGCAAATTTCCCAGTGTGCAAATTGCCGAGTGTGCAAACGACCGTGTGCACAAATCAACCAGCGAGCAAACCACCGAGTGTGCAAATTATCAAGTGTGCAATTGACTGTGTGTGCAAATCACTCAGTGTGCAAATCCCAAGGTGTGCAAATCACCAAGTGTGCAAATCACACAATGTACAAATCCTCCAGTGTGCAAATCCCCCTGTGCAAACCCTCCAGTGTGCAAATTCCCCAAATCACCGAATGTGCAAATACCCAGTGTGCAAATCACTGAACGTGCAAATCACCCAGCGTGAAATCCCCCAGTGAGCAAATCCCCAAAGTGCAAACAACTTAGTGTGCAAATCCTCCACTGTGCAAACCACAGTGTGTGCAAATCCCCCAGTGTGCAAATCACGAGTGTGAAAATCCACCAGTATGCAAATCACCCGGTGTGAAAATCCCCCAGTGTGAAAATCACCGAGTGTGCAATGCCCCCAGTGTGCAAATCGCCCAGTGTACAAATCACCAGTATGCAAATCCCCCAGCGTGCGCATCGCTCAGTGTGAAAAATCACTCATATCATCCAGCGTGCACATCGCTCAGTGTGCAAATCACCGAGTGTGCAAATCACACAGTGTGCAAATCACACAGTGTGCAAATACCCCAGTGTGCAAATCACCGAGTGTGTAAATAATCCAGTGTGCAAACCACCTAGTGTGCAAATCATGCAGTGTGCAAATTCCCCACTGTGCAAATCACCGAGTGTGCCAATCAACGAAAAGTGCAACTCCCGCAAATCACCGAGTGTACAAATCCTTCAGTATGCAAATTACCCAGTGTGCAAATCCCCCAATCACATAGTGTGCAAATCACCCTGTGTGAAAATCACCCAGTGTGCAAATCACCCTGTGTGCATATCACCCAGTGTGCAAATCACTGAGTGTGCAAAACACCCTGTGTGCAATTCCCCCAGTGTGCAAATCACCCAGAGTGCAAATCCCCTAAAACACCCAGTGTGCAAATCACCCAGAATGCAAATCACCCACATCACACAGCGTGCAAATCACCAGTGTGAAAATCCCCCAATGTGCAAATCATCCAGTGTGCAAATCATCCAGTGTGCAAATCCTCCACTGTGCAAATCACCAAGTGTGCAAATCACACAAAGTGCAAATCCCTCAAATCACCGAATGTGCAAATCACACAAAGTGCAAACCCCTCAAATTCTCGAGTGTGTAAATCACCAAGTGTGCAGATCCCCCAGTGTGCAAATCAGCCAGTGTGCAAATCACCGAGTGTAAAAAGCCACCAGTGTGCAACTCCCACAGTGTGCAAATCACCATGTGTGGAAATCCACCAGTGTACAAATCCCCCAGTGTGCAAATTATCGAGTGCACAAATAACCGAGTGTGCAAGTCCTCCAGTGTGCAAATCACCCAGTGTGCAAATCCCCCAAACACCCAGTCTTCAAATCGCCCAGTGTGCAAATCAGCCATATCACACAGCATGCAAATCAACCAGTATGCAAATCAGAGTGTGAAAATCCACCAGTGTGCAAATCACTGAGTGTGCAAATCACACAATGCTCAGATCCACCGGTGTGCAAATTATCGAGTGTGCAAATCATCCAGTGTGCAAGTCACTGGTTGTTTAAATTCACCAGTGTGAAAATCACCGAGTGTGCAAATCACCGAGTGTGCAGATAATTGGGTGTGCAAATCCCCCAGTGTGCATATCACTCAGTGTGCAAATCACACAATGTGCAAATCCTTCAAATCACTGAGTGTGCAAATCCTCCAATGTGCAAATCCCAAAGTGTGCAAATCAACAATTGTGCAAATTTCCGAGTGTGAAAATCACCCAGTGTGAGAATCCCCCAGTGTGCAAATCATCGAGTGTGAAAAGCCACCAGTGTGCAACTCCCCCAGTGTGCAAATCAACCAGTGTACAAATCAACCATATCACATTTCGTGCAAATTAGCCAGTGTGCAAATCACCGAGTGTGAAAATCCGCCAGTGTGCAAATCACCGACTGTGCGAATCACCCAATGTGCAGATCCCTCAGTGTGCAATTTACCGAGTGTGCAAATCACCCAGTGTTCAAATGATCGGTTGTTCAAATTCACCAGTGTGCAAATCACAGTGTGCAAATCACTGACTGTACAAATCATTGGGTGTGGAAATTTCCCAGTGTGCAAATTGCCGAGTGTGCAAACGACCGTGTGCACAAATCAACCAGCGAGCAAACCACCGAGTGTGCAAATTATCAAGTGTGCAATTGACTGTGTGTGCAAATCACTCAGTGTGCAAATCACCAAGTGTGCAAATCACACAATGTACAAATCCTCCAGTGTGCAAATCCCCCTGTGCAAACCCTCCAGTGTGCAAATTCCCCAAATCACCGAATGTGCAAATACCCAGTGTGCAAATCACTGAACGTGCAAATCACCCAGCGTGAAATCCCCCAGTGAGCAAATCCCCAAAGTGCAAACAACTTCGTGTGCAAATCCTCCACTGTGCAAACCACAGTGTGCAAATCCCCCAGTGTGCAAATCACGAGTGTGAAAATCCACCAGGATGCAAATCACCCGGTGTGAAAATCCCCCAGTGTGAAAATCACCGAGTGTGCAATGCCCCCAGTGTGCAAATCGCCCAGTGTACAAATCACCAGTATGCAAATCCCCAAGCATGCGCATCGCTCAGTGTGCAAATCACCCATATCATCCAGTGTGCACATCGCTCAGTGTGCAAATCACCGAGTGTGCAAATCATGGGGTGTGCAAATCACACAGTGTGCAAATACCCCAGTGTGCAAATCACCGAGTGTGTAAATAATCCAGTGTGCAAACCACCCAGTGTGCAAATCATGCAGTGTGCAAATTCCCCACTGTGCAAATCACCGAGTGTGCCAATCAACGAAAAGTGCAACTCCCGCAAATCACCGAGTGTACAAATCCTTCAGTATGCAAATTACCCAGTGTGCAAATCCCCCAATCACATAGTGTGCAAATCATCCTGTGTGAAAATCACCCAGTGTGCAATTCACCCTGTGTGCATATCACCCAGTGTGCAAATCACGCAGTGTGCAAATCCCCTAAAACACCCAGTGTGCAAATCACCCAGAATGCAAATCACCCACATCACACAGCGTGCAAATCACCAGTGTGAAAATCACCCAATGTGCAAATCATCCAGTGTGCAAATCATCCAGTGTGCAAATCCTCCACTGTGCAAATCACCAAGTGTGCAAATCACACAAAGTGCAAATCCCTCAGTGTGCAAATCCTTCACTGTGCAACTCACCAAGTGTGCAGCTCACACAAAGTGCAAATCCCTCAAATCACCGAGTGTGCAAATCCTCAAGTGTGCAGATCACACAAAGTGCAAATCCCACAAACCGGCAAGTGTGTAAATCCTCAAGTGTACAAATCTCCCATTGTGCAAATCACCCAGTGTGCAAATCAACCAGCATGCAATTCGGCGATTGTGAAAATCACCGATTGTGCAAATCATAGTCTGCAAATCACCGAGTGTGCAAATCACTGAATGTGCAACCCATCCGGCATGCAAATCACCCAAATCACCCAGCATGCTAATCACCCAGTGTGCAAATCACCCAGCGTGAGAATCCCCAGTGTGCAAATCAGCCAGTGTACAAATCACCGAGTGTAAAAAGCCACCAGTTTGCAACTCCCACAGTGTGCAAATCACCAAGTGTGGAAATCCACCAGTGTACAAATCCCCCAGTGTGCAAATTATCGAGTGCACAAATAACCGAGTGTGCAAGTCCTCCAGTGTGCAAATCACCCAGTGTGCAAATCCCCCAAACACCCAGTCTTCAAATCGCCCAGTGTGCAAATCAGCCATATCACACAGCATGCAAATCAACCAGTATGCAAATCAGAGTGTGAAAATCCACCAGTGTGCAAATCACTGAGTGTGCAAATCACACAATGCTCAGATCCATCAGTGTGCAAATTACCGAGTGTGCAAATCACCCAGTGTGCAAGTCACTGGTTGTTTAAATGCACCAGTGTGCAAATCACCGAGTGTGCAAATCACCGAGTGTGCAGATAATTGGGTGTGCAAATCCCCCAGTGTGCATATCACCCAGTGTGCAAATCACACAATGTGCAAATCCTTCAAATCACTGAGTGTGCAAATCCTCCAATGTGCAAATACCAAAGTGTGCAAATCACCAATTGTGCAAATTTCCGAGTGTGAAAATCACCCAGTGTGCAACTCCCCCAGTGTGCAAATCACCGAGAGTAAAACCCATCAGTGTACAAATGCCCACAGTGTGCAAATCACCGAGTATGGAAATCCACCATGTACAAATCCCCCAGTGTGCAAATCAACCAGTGTACAAATCAGCCATATCACGCATCGTGCAAATTAGCCAGTGTACAAATCACCGAGTGTGAAAATCCGCCAGTGTGCAAATCACCGAGTGTGCGAATCACCCAATGTGCAGATCCCTCAGTGTGCAATTTACCAAGTGTGCAAATCACCCAGTGTTCAAATCACCGGTTGTTCAAATTCACCAGTGTGCAAATCACAGTGTGCAAATCACTGACTGTACAAATCATTGGGTGTGCAAATTGCCCAGTGTGCAAATTGCTGAGTGTGCAAACGACCGTGTGCACAAATCAACCAGCGAGCAAACCACCGAGTGTGCAAAACATCAAGTGTGCAATTGACTGTGTGTGCAAATCCCAAGGTGTGCAAATCACACAATGTACAAATCCTCCAGTGTGCAAATCCCCCTGTGCAAACCCTCCAGTGTGCAAATTCCCCAAATCACCGAATGTGCAAATACCCAGTGTGCAAATCACTGAACGTGCAAATCACCCAGCGTGAAATCCCCCAGTGAGCAAATCCCCAAAGTGCAAACAACTTAGTGTGCAAATCCTCCACTGTGCAAACCACAGTGTGTGCAAATCCCCCAGTGTGCAAATCACGAGTGTGAAAATCCACCAGGATGCAAATCACCCGGTGTGAAACTCCCCCAGTGTGAAAATCACTGAGTGTGCAATGCCCCCAGTGTGCAAATCGCCCAGTGTACAAATCACCAGTATGCAAATCCCCCAGCGTGCGCATCGCTCAGTGTCCAAATCAACCATATCATCCAGTGTGCACATCGCTCAGTGTGCAAATCACCGAGTGTGCAAATCATGGGGTGTGCAAATCACACAGTGTGCAAATACCCCAGTGTGCAAATCACCGAGTGTGTAAATAATCCAGTGTTCAAACCACCCAGTGTGCAAATCATGCAGTGTGCAAATTCCCCACTGTGCAAATCACCGAGTGTGCCAATCAACGAAAAGTGCAACTCCCGCAAATCACCGAGTGTACAAATCCTTCAGTATGCAAATTACCCAGTGTGCAAATCCCCCAATCACATAGTGTGCAAATCATCCTGTGTGAAAATCACCCAGTGTGCAAATCACCCTGTGTGCATATCACCAAGTGTGCAAATCACTGAGTGTGCAAAACACCCTGTGTGCAATTCCCCCAGTGTGCAAATCACCCAATGTGCAAATCCCCTAAAACACCCAGTGTGCAAATCACCCAGAATGCAAATCACCCACATCACATAGCGTGCAAATCACCAGTGTGAAAATACCCCAATGTGCAAATCATCCAGTGTGCAAATCATCCAGTGTGCAAATCCTCCACTGTGCAAATCACCAAGTGTGCAAATCACACAAAGTGCAAATCCCTCAAATCACCGAATGTGCAAATCACACAAAGTGCAAACCCCTCAAATTCTCGAGTGTGTAAATCACCAAGTGTGCAGATCCCTCGGTGTGCAAAATAACGTGTGCAAATAACCAGTGTGCAAATCACCCAGTGTACAAATCACCAAGTGTGCAAATCACTGAGTGTGCAAATTATTGGGTGTGTAATTCAGCCAGTGTGCAAATTGCCGAGTGTGCAAATCACCGCGTACGCAAATCAACCAGCTTGCAAATCACCGAGTGTGCAAATCATCGAGAGTGCAACTCGCGAGCGTGCAAATCACCCAGTGTGCAAATCCCTCAGTGTGCAAATCCTTCACTGTGCAACTCACCAAGTGTGCAGCTCACACAAAGTGCAAATCCCTCAAATCACCGAGTGTGCAAATCCTCAAGTGTGCAGATCACACAAAGTGCAAATCCCACAAACCGGCAAGTGTGTAAATCCTCAAGTGTACAAACCTCCCATTGTGAAAATCACCCAGTGTGCAAATCAACCAGCATGCAATTCGGCGATTGTAAAAATCACCGAGTGTGCAAATCATAGTCTGCAAATCACCGAGTGTGCAAATCACTGAATGTGCAATCCATCCGGCATGCAAATCACCCAAATCACCCAGCGTGCTAATCACCCAGTGTGCAAATCACCCAGCGTGAGAATCCCCAGTGTGCAAATCAGCCAGTGTGCAAATCACCGAGTGTAAAAAGCCACCAGTGTGCAACTCCCACAGTGTGCAAATCACCAAGTGTGGAAATCCACCAGTGTACAAATCCCCCAGTGTGCAAATTATCGAGTGCACAAATAACTGAGTGTGCAAGTCCTCCAGTGTGCAAATCACCCAGTGTGCAAATTCCCCAAACACCCAGTCTTCAAATCGCCCAGTGTGCAAATCAGCCATATCACACAGCATGCAAATCAACCAGTATGCAAATCAGAGTGTGAAAATCCACCAGTGTGCAAATCACTGAGTGTACAAATCACACAATGCTCAGATCCATCGGTGTGCAAATTACTGAGTGTGCAAATCACCCAGTGTGCAAGTCACTGGTTGTTTAAATTCACCAGTGTGCAAATCACCGAGTGTGCAAATCACCGAGTGTGCAGATAATTGGGTGTGCAAATCCCCCAGTGTGCATATCACCCAGTGTGCAAATCACACAATGTGCAAATCCTTCAAATCACTGAGTGTGCAAATCCCCCAATGTGCAAATACCAAAGTTTGCAAATCACCAATTGTGCAAATTTCCGAGTGTGAAAATCACCCAGTGTGAGAATCCCCCAGTGTGCAAATCACCGAGTGTGAAAAGCCACCAGTGTGCAACTCCCCCAGTGTGCAAATCACCGAGAGTAAATACCATCAGTGTACAAATGCCCACAGTGTGCAAATCACCGAGTATGGAAATCCACCATGTACAAATCCCCCAGTGTGCAAATCAACCAGTGTACAAATCAGCCATATCACACATCGTGCAAATCAGCCAGTGTGCAAATCACCGAGTGTGAAAATCCGCCAGTGTGCAAATCACTGAGTGTGCGAAGCACCCAACGTGCAGCTCCCTCAGTGTGCAATTTACCGAGTGTGCAAATCACCCAGTGTTCAAATCACCGGTTGTTCAAATTCACCAGTGTGCAAATCACAGTGTGCAAATCACTGACTGTACAAATCATTGGGTGTGCAAATTGCCCAGTGTGATAATTGCCGAGTGTGCAAACAACCGTGTGCACAAATCAACCAGCGAGCAAACCACCGAGTGTGCAAATCATCAAGTGTGCAATTGACTGTGTGTGCAAATCACTCAGTGTGCAAATCCCAAGGTGTGCAAATCACCAAGTGTGCAAATCACACAATGTACAAATCCTCCAGTGTGCAAATCCCCCTGTGCAAACCTTCCAGTGTGCAAATTCTTCAAATCACCGAATGTGCAAATACCCAGTGTGCACATCACTGAACGTGCAAATCACCCAGCGTGAAATCCCCCAGTGAGCAAATCCCCAAAGTGCAAACAGCTTAGTGTGCAAATCCTCCACTGTGCAAACCACAGTGTGTGCAAATCCCCCAGTGTGCAAATCACGAGTGTGAAAATCCACCAGTGTGCAAATCACCCGGTGTGAAAATCCCCCAGTGTGAAAATCACCGAGTGTGCAATGCCCCCAGCGTGCACATCGCTCAGTGTGCAAATCACCCATATCATCCAGCGTGCACATCGCTCAGTGTGCAAATCACCGAGTGTGCAAATAATGGGGTGTGCAAATCACACAGTGTGCAAATACCCCAGTGTGCAAATCACCGAGTGTGTAAATAATCCAGTGTGCAAACCACCCAGTGTGCAAATCATGCAGTGTGCAAATTCCCCACTGTGCAAATCACCGAGTGTGCCAATCAACGAAAAATGCAACTCCCGCAAATCACCGAGTGTACAAATCCTTCAGTATGCAAATTACCCAGTGTGCAAATCCCCCAATCACATAGTTTGCAAATCACCCTGTGTGAATATCGCCCAGTGTGCAAATCACTGAGTGTGCAAAACACCCTGTGTGCAATTCCCCCAGTGTGCAAATCACCCAGTGTGCAAATCCCCTAAAACACCCAGTGTGCAAATCACCCAGAATGCAAATCACCCACATCACACAGCGTGCAAATCACCAGTGTGAAAATCCCCCAATGTGCAAATCATCCAGTGTGCAAATCATCCAGTGTGCAAATCCTCCACTGTGCAAATCACCAAGTGTGCAAATCACACAAAGTGCAAATCCCTCAAATCACCGAATGTGCAAATCACACAAAGTGCAAACCCCTCAAATTCTCGAGTGTGTACATCACCAAGTGTGCAGATCCCTCAGTGTGCAAAATAACGTGTGCAAATAACCAGTGTGCAAATCACCCAGTGTACAAATCACCAAGTGTGCAAATCACTGAGCGTGCAAATTATTGGGTGTGCAATTCAGCCAGTGTGCAAATCGCCGAGTGTGCAAATCACCGCGTACGCAAAGCAACCAGCTTGCAAATCACCGAGTGTGCAAATCATCGAGAGTGCAACTCGCGAGCATGCAAATCACCCAGTGTGCAAATCCCTCAGTGTGCAAATCCTTCACTGTGCAACTCACCAAGTGTGCAGCTCACACAAAGTGCAAATCCCTCAAATCACCGAGTGTGCAAATCCTCAAGTGTGCAGATCACACAAAGTGCAAATCCCACAAACCGGCAAGTGTGTACATCCTCAAGTGTACAAATCTCCCATTGTGCAAATCACCCAGTGTTCAAATCAACCAGCATGCAATTCGGCGATTGTGAAAATCACCGATTGTGCAAATCATTGTCTGCAGATCACCGAGTGTGCAAATCACTGAATGTGCAACCCATCCGGCATGCAAATCACCCAAATCACCCAGCGTGCTAATCACCCAGTGTGCAAATCACCCAGCGTGGGAATCCCCAGTGTGCAAATCAGACAGTGTGCAAATCACCGAGTGTAAAAAGCCACCAGTGTGCAACTCCCACAGTGTGCAAATCACCAAGTTTGGAAATCCACCAGTGTACAAATCCCCCAGTGTGCAAATTATCGAGTGCACAAATAACCGAGTGTGCAAGTCCTCCAGTGTGCAAATCACCCAGTGTGCAAATCCCCCAAACACCCAGTCTTCAAATCGCCCAGTGTGCAAATCAGCCATATCACACAGCATGCAAATCAACCAGTATGCAAATCAGAGTGTGAAAATCCACCAGTGTGCAAATCACTGAGTGTGCAAATCACACAATGCTCAGATCCATCGGTGTGCAAATTACCGAGTGTGCAAATCACCCAGTGTGCAAGTCACTGGTTGTTTAAATTCACCAGTGTGCAAATCACCGAGTGTGCAAATCACTGAGTGTGCAGATAATTGGGTGTGCAAATCCCCCAGTGTGCATATCACCCAGTGTGCAAATCACACAATGTGCAAATCCTTCAAATCACTGAGTGTGCAAATCCTCCAATGTGCAAATACCAAAGTGCGCAAATCACCAATTGTGCACATTTCCGAGTGTGAAAATCACCCAGTGTGAGAATCCCCCAGTGTGCAAATCACCGAGTGTGAAAAGCCACCAGTGTGCAATTCCCCCAGTGTGCAAATCACCGAGAGTAAAACCCATCAGTGTGCAAATGCCCACAGTGTGCAAATCACCGAGTATGGAAATCCACCGTGTACAAATCCCCCAGTGTGCAAATCAACCAGTGTACAAATCAGCCATATCACACATCGTGCAAATTAGCCAGTGTGCAAATCACCGAGTGTGAAAATCCACCAGTGTGCAAATCACCAACTGTGCAAATCACCCAATGTGCAGATCCCTCAGTGTGCAATTTACCGAGTGTGCAAACGACCGTGGGCACAAATCAACCAGCGAGCAAACCACCGAGTGTGCAAATTATCAAGTGTGCAATTGACTGTGTGTGCAAATCACTCAGTGTGCAAATCCCAAGGTGTGCAAATCACCAAGTGTGCAAATCACACAATGTACAAATCCTCCAGTGTGCAAATCCCCCTGTGCAAACCCTCCAGTGTGCAAATTCCCCAAATCACCGAATGTGCAAATACCCAGTGTGCAAATCACTGAACGTGCAAATCACCCAGCGTGAAATCCCCCAGTGAGCAAATCCCCAAAGTGCAAACAACTTAGTGTGCAAGTCCTCCACTGTGCAAACCACAGTGTGTGCAAATCCCCCAGTGTGCAAATCACGAGTGTGAAAATCCACCAGTGTGCAAATCACCCGGTGTGAAAATCCCCCAGTGTGAAAATCACCGAGTGTGCAATGCCCCCAGTGTGCAAATCGCCCAGTGTACAAATCACCAGTATGCAAATCCCCCAGCGTGCACATCGCTCAGTGTGCAAATCACCGAGTGTGCAAATCATGGGGTGTGCAAATCACACAGTGTGCAAATACCCCAGTGTGCAAATCACCGAGTGTGTAAATAATCCAGTGTGCAAACCACCCAGTGTGCAAATCATGCAGTGTGCAAATTCCCCACTGTGCAAATCACCGAGTGTGCCAATCAACGAAAAGTGCAACTCCCGCAAATCACCGAGTGTACAAATCCTTCAGTATGCAAATTACCCAGTGTGCAAATCCCCCAATCACATAGTGTGCAAATCACCCTGTGTGAAAATCACCCAGTGTGCAAATCACCCTGTGTGCATATCACCCAGTGTGCAAATCACTGAGTGTGCAAAACACCCTGTGTGCAATTCCCCCAGTGTGCAAATCACCCAGTGTGCAAATCCCCTAAAACACCCAGTGTGCAAATCACCCAGAATGCAAATCACCCACATCACACAGCGTGCAAATCACCAGTGTGAAAATCCCCCAATGTGCAAATCATCCAGTGTGCAAATCATCCAGTGTGCAAATCCTCCACTGTGCAAATCACCAAGTGTGCAAATCACACAAAGTTCAAATCCCTCAAATCACCGAATGTGCAAATCACACAAAGTGCAAACCCCTCAAATTATTGAGTGTGTAAATCACCAAGTGTGCAGATCGCTCATTGTGCAAAATAACGTGTGCAAATAACCAGTGTGCAAATCACTGAGTGTGCAAATCATTGGGTGTGTAATTCAGCCAGTGTGCAAATTGCCGAGTGTGCAAATCACCACGTACGCAAATCAACCAGCGAGCAAACCACCGAGTGTGCAAATCATCAAGTGTGCAATTGACTGTGTGTGCAAATCACTCGGTGTGCAAATCCCAATGTGTGCAAATCACCAAGTGTGCAAATCACACAATGTACAAATCCTCCAGTGTGCAAATCCCCCTGTGCAAACCCTCCAGTGTGCAAATTCCCCAAATCACCGAATGTGCAAATACCCAGTGTGCAAATCACTGAACGTGCAAATTACCCAGCGTGAAATCCCCCAGTGAGCAAATCCCCAAAGTGCAAACAACTTAGTGTGCAAATCCTCCACTGTGCAAACCACAGTGTGTGCAAATCCCCCAGTGTGCAAATCACCGAGTGTGCAATGCCTCCAGTGTGCAAATCGCCCAGTGTACAAATCCCCAGTATGCAAATCCCCCAGCGTGCGCATCACTCAGTGTGCAAATCACGCATATCATCCAGTGTGCACATCGCTCAGTGTGCAAATCACCGAGTGTGCAAATCATGGGGTGTGCAAATCACACAGTGTGCAAATCATGCAGTGTGCAAATTCCCCACTGTGCAAATCACCGAGTGTGCCAATCAACGAAAAGTGCAACTCCCGCAAATCGCCGAGTGTACAAATCCTTCAGTATGCAAATTACCCAGTGTGCAAATCCCCCAATCACATAGTGTGCAAATCACCCTGTGTGAAAATCACCCAGTGTGCAAATCACCCTGTGTGCAAATCACTGAGTGTGCAAAACACCCTGTGTGCAACTCCCCCAGAGTGCAAATCACCCAGCGTGCAAATCACTCAGTGTGCAAATCCCCTAAAACACCCAGTGTGCAAATCACCCAGATTGCAAATCACCCACATCACACAGCGTGCAAATCACCAGTGTGAAAATCCCCCAATGTGCAAATCATCCAGTGTGCAAATCCTCCAGTGTGCAAATCCTCCACTGTGCAAATCACCAAGTGTGCAAATCACACAAAGTGCAAACCCCTCAAATTCTCGAGTGTGTAAATCACCAAGTGTGCAGATCCCTCAGTGTGCAAAATAACATGTGCAAATAACCAGTGTGCAAATCACCCAGTATACAAATCACCAAGTGTGCAAATCACTGAGTGTGCAAATCATTGGGTGTGTAATTCAGCCAGTGTGCAAATTGCCGAGTGTGCAAATCACCGCGTACACAAAGCAACCAGCTTGCAAATCACCGAGTGTGCAAATCATCGAGAGTGCAACTCGCAAGCGTGCAAATCACCCAGTGTGCAAATCCTTCAGTGTGCAAATCCTTCACTGTGCAACTCACCAAGTGTGCAGCTCACACAAAGTGCAAATCCCTCAAATCACCGAGTGTGCAAATCCTCAAGTGTGCAGATCACACAAAGTGCAAATCCCACAAACCGGCAAGTGTGTACATCCTCAATTGTACAAATTTCCCATTGTGCAAATCACCCAGTGTGCAAATCAACCAGCATGCAATTTGGCGATTGTGAAAATCACCGATTGTGCAAATCATAGTGTGCAAATCACCGAGTGTGCAAATCACTGAATGTGCAACCCATCCGGCATGCAAATCACCCAAATCACCCAGCGTGCTAATCACCCAGTGTGCAAATCACCCAGCGTGAGAATCCCCAGTGTGCAAATCAGCCAGTGTGCAAATCACTGAGTGTAAAAAGCCACCAGCGTGCAACTCCCACAGTGTGCAAATCACCAAGTGTGGAAATCCACCAGTGTACAAATCCCCCAGTGTGCAAATTATCGAGTGCACAAATAACCGAGTGTGCAAGTCCTCCAGTGTGCAAATCACCCAGTGTGCAAATTCCCCAAACACCCAGTCTTCAAATCGCCCAGTGTGCAAATCAGCCATATCACACAGCATGCAAATCAACCAGTATGCAAATCAGAGTGTGAAAATCCACCAGTGTGCAAATCACTGAGTGTGCAAATCACACAATGCTCAGATCCATCGGTGTGCAAATTACCGAGTGTGCAAATCACCCAGTGTGCAAGTCACTGGTTGTTTAAATTCACCAGTGTGCAAATCACCGAGCGTGCAAATCACCGAGTGTGCAGATAATTGGGTGTGCAAATCCCCCAGTGTGCATATCAACCAGTGTGCAAATCACACAATGTGCAAATCCTTCAAATCACTGAGTGTGCAAATCCTCCAATGTGCAAATACCAAAGTGTGCAAATCACCAATTGTGCAAATTTCCGAGTGTGAAAATCACCCAGTGTGAGAATCCCCCAGTGTGCAAATCACCGAGTGTGAAAAGCCACCAGTGTGCAACTCCCCCAGTGTGCAAATCACCGAGAGTAAAACCCATCAGTGTACAAATGCCCACAGTGTGCAAATCACCAAGTATGGAAATCCACCGTGTACAAATCCCCCAGTGTGCAAATCAACCAGTGTACAAATCAGCCATATCACACATCATGCAAATTAGCAGTGTGCAAATCACCGAGTGTGAAAATCCGCCAGTGTGCAAATCACCGACTGTGCGAATCACCCAATGTGCAGATCCCTCAGTGTGCAATTTACCGAGTGTGCAAATCACCCAGTGTTCAAATCACCGGTTGTTCAAATTCACCAGTGTGCAAATCACAGTGTGCAAATCACTGACTGTACAAATCAGTGGGTGTGCAAATTGCCCAGTGTGCGAATTGCCGAGTGTGCAAACGACCGTGTGCACAAATCAACCAGCGAGCAAACCACCGAGTGTGCAAATCATCAAGTGTGCAATTGACTGTGTGTGCAAATCACTCAGTGTGCAAATCCCAAGATGTGCAAATCACCAAGTGTGCAAATCACACAATGTACAAATCCTCCAGTGTGCAAATCCCCCTGTGCAAACCCTCCAGTGTGCAAATCACTGAACGTGCAAATCACCCAGCGTGAAATCCCCCAGTGAGCAAATCCCCAAAGTGCAAACAACTTAGTGTGCAAATCCTCCACTGTGAAAACCACAGTGTGTGCAAATCCCACAGTGTGCAAATCACCGAGTGTGCAAGTGACCCACTGTGCAAATCACAGAGTGTGCAAATCCACCACTGTGCAAATCACCGAGTGTGCAAATCCCCCAGTGTACAAACCATTCAGTTTGCAAATCCCTCACTGTGTAAATCACCGAGTGCGCACATCCCCCAGTGTGCAAACGCTTCAATGTGCAAACACCCAGTGTGCAAATCACCAAGTGCACAAATCACCCAGTGTGTAAATCACACAGTGTGTAAAGTCTCCAGTGTGCAAATCACTGAGTGTGCAAATCCTCCAGTGTGCAAATCACCCAATGTGCAAATCTCCCACTGTGCAAAACACAGAGTGTGCAAATCCCCCAGTGTGATCAAATCACCAAGTGAGCAAATCCCCCACTGTGCAAATCACCAAGTGTGCAAATCCCCCAGTATGCAAACCCTTCAATGTGGAAATCCCCAGAGTGTAAATCACCAAGTGTGCAAATCCCCCACTGTGCAAATCACCAAGTGTGCAAATCACACAAAGTGCAAATCCCTCAAATCATCGAGTGTGCAAATCATCAAGCGTGCAAATCACCCAGTGTGCAAATCAACCAGCATGCAAATCACATATTGTGCAAATCACCGAGTGTGCAAATCACCCAGCGTGCAAATCACCGAGTGTGCACACCACTGAATGTGCAATTCATCCAGTGTGGAAATCAACCATTGTGCAAATCTCACAAAACACCAGTGTTCAAATCACCCAAATCACCCAGCGTGCTAATCACCCAGTGTGCAAATCACCCAGTGTGAGAATCCCCCAGTGTGCAAATCACCGAGTGTGAAAAGCCACCAGTGTGCAACTCCCCCAGTGTGCAAATCACCGAGAGTAAAACCCATCAGTGTACAAATGCCCACAGTGTGCAAATCACCGAGTGTGGAAATCCACCTTATACAAATCACCAAGTGTACAAATCCCCCAGTGTGCAAATCATACAATGTGTAAATTCTCCAGTGCGCAAATCACTGAGTGCAAATCCCCCAGTGTGCAAATCACCCAATGTGCAAAACCCCCAGTGTGCAAATCACCGTGCACAAATCACCTAGTATGCAAATCACACAGTGTGTAAATTCTCCAGTGTGCAAATCACCAAGTGTGCAATTCCTCCAGTGTGCAAAACATTGGATGTGCAAATCATCAAGTGTGCAAATCACACAAAGTGCAAATCCCTCAAATCATCGAGTGTGCAAATCATCAAGTGTGCAAATCACCCAGTGTGCAAATCAACCAGCGTGCAAATCACCGAGTGTGCAAATCACCCAGCGTGCAAATCACCGAATGTGCACACCACTGAATGTGCTATTCATCCAGTGTGGAAATCAACCATTGTGCAAATCTCACAAAACACCAGTGTGCAAATCACCCAAATCACCCAGCGTGCTAATCACCCAGTGTGCAAATCACCCAGTGTGAGAATCCCTCAGTGTGCAAATCACCGAGTGTGAAAAGCCACCAGTGTGCAACTCCCCCAGTGTGCAAATCACCGAGAGTAAAACCCATCAGTGTACAAATGCCCAGAGTGTGCAAATCACCGAGTGTGGAAATCCACCTTATACAAATCACCAAGTGTGCAAATCCCCCAGTGTGCAAATCATACAATGTGTAAATTCTCCAGTGCGCAAATCACTGAGTGCAAATCCCCCAGTGTGCAAATCACCCAATGTGCAAAACCCCCAGTGTGCAAATCACCGTGCACAAATCACCGAGTATGCAAATCGCACGGTGTGTAAATTCTCCAGTGTGCAAATTACCAAGTGTGCAATTCCTCCAGTGTGCAAAACATTGGATGTGCAAATCACCCAGTGTGCAAATCCCCCAGTGAGCAAATTTCCCAGTGTGCAAATCCCCCAATGTGAAAATCACCAAGTGTGCCAATCACCCAGTGTGCAAATACTCTGGTGTGTAAATCAACAGGTGTGCAAATCACACAAAGTGCAAATCCCTCAAATCACTGAGTGTGCAAATCACCCAGCGTGCAGATCCCCCAATGTGCAAATAACTGTGTGCAAATCACCGTCTGTTCAAATCCCCCAGTGTACAAATCCCCCAGTGTGCAAATCACCAAGTGTGCAAATCACTAAGTGTGCAAATCATTGGGCATGCAAATCGGCCAGTGTGAAAATTGTCGAATGTGCAAATCACCGCGTGCACAAATCAACCAGCTTGCAAATCATCGAGCATGTGACTCACCGAGTGTGCAAATCACCCGGTGTGCAACTCCCAGTATGCAAATCCTCCATTGTGCAAATCACCAAGTGTGCAAATCACACAAAGTGCAAATACCTCAAAGCATCGAGTGTGCAAATCCTCAAGTGTGCAAATCACCGAGTGTGCAAATCACCCAGCGTGCAATCACTGAGTGTGCACACCACTGAATGTGCAATTCATCCAGTGTGAAACTCACCTATTGTGCAAATCCCACAAAATACCAGTGTGCAAATCACCCAAATCACCCAGCGTGCTAATCACCCAGTGTGCAAATCACCCAGTGTGAGAATTCCCCAGTGTGCAAATCACCGAGTGTGAAAAGCCACCAGTGTGCAACTCCCCCAGTGTGCAAATCACCGAGAGTAAAACCCATCAGTGTACAAATGCCCACAGTGTGCAAATCACCGAGTGTGGAAATCCACCGTGTACAAATCCCCCAGTGTGCAAATCAACCAGTGTACAAATCAGCCATATCACACATCGTGCAAATTAGCCAGTGTGCAAATCACCGAGTGTGAAAATCCGCCAGTATGCAAATCACCGAGTGTGCGAATCACCCAATGTGCAGATCCCTCAGTGTGTAATTTACCGAGTGTGCAAATCACCCAGTGTTCAAATCACCGGTTGTTCAAATTCACCAGTGTGCAAATCACACAGTGTGCAAATCACTGACTGTGCAAATCATTGGGTGTGCAAATTGCCCAGTGTGCAAATTGCCGAGTGTGCAAACGACCGTGTGCACAAATCAACCTGTGAGCAAACCACCGAGTGTGCAAATCATCAAGTGTGCAATTGACTGTGTGTGCAAATCACACAGTGTGAAAATCCCAAGGTGTGCAAATCACCGAGTGTGCAAATCACACAATGTACAAATCCTCCAGTGTGCAAATCACACAATGTGCAAATCCTCCAGTGTGCAAACCCCCCTGTGCAAATCCTCCAGTGTGCAAATCCCCCAAATCCCCGAGTGTGCAATTACCAGTGTGCAAATCACTGAACGTGCAAATCACCCAGCGTGAAATCCCCCAGTGAGCAAATCCCCACAGTGCAAACAACTTAGTGTGCAAATCCTCCACTGTGCAAACCACAGTGTGTGCAAATCCCCCAGTGTGCAAATCACCGAGTGTGCAAATCCCCCACTGTGCAAATCACCGAGTGTGCAAATCCCCCAGTGTGCAAACCCTTCAGTGTGCAAATCCCTCACTGTGTAAATCACCGAGTGCGCACATCCCCCAGTGTGCAAATCCTCCACTGTGCAAACCACAGTGTGTGCAAATCCCCCAGTGTGCAAATCACCGAGTGTGCAAATCCCCCACTGTGCAAATCACAGAGTGTGCAAATCCCCCACTGTGCAAATCATCGAGTGTGCAAATCCCCCAGTCTGCAAACCCATCAGTGTGCAAATCCCTCACTGTGTAAATCACCGAGTGTGCAAATCATCCAGTGTGCAAACACCCAGTGTGCAAATCGCCAAGTGCACAAATCACTCAGTGTGTAAATCATACAGTGTGTAAAGTCTCCAGTGTGCAAATCACCGAGTGTGCAAATCCTCCAGTGTGCAATTCACCCAATGTGCAAATCACCCAGTGTGAAACTTACCGAGTGTGAAAATCACCGAATGTGCAAAGCCCCCAGTGTGCAAATCACCCAGTGTACAAATCCCCCAGTATGAAAATTACCGAGTGTGAAAACCCACCAGTTTGAAAATCACCGAGTGTGAAAATCCTCCAGTGTGCAAATCACCCAGTGTGAAAATCCCCCAATGTGAAAATCACCAAGTGTTAAAATCCACCAGTGTGCAAATCCCCCAGTGTTAAAATCCCCCAGTATGAAAATCACCGAATGTGCAAAGCCCCCAGTGTGCAAATCTCCCAGTGTGCAAATCACCCAGTGTGAAAATTACCGAGTGTGAAAACCCACCAGTGTGCAAATCACCCAGTGTGAAAATCCCCCAATGTGAAAATCACCGAATGTGCAAAGCCCCCAGTGTGCAAATCACCCAGTGTACAAATCCCCCAGTGTGAAAATTACCGAGTGTGAAAACCCACCAGTTTGAACATCACCGAGTGTGAAAACCCCCCTAGTGTGCAAATCACCCAGTGTGAAAATCCCTCAGTTTGAAAATCATCGAATGTGCAAAGCCCCCAGTATGCAAATCACCCAGTGTATAAATCCCCCAGTGTGCATATCCCCCAGTGTGCAAATCACCGAGTGTGCAAATCGCCCATATCACACAGCGTGCACATCGCTCAGTGAGCAAATCACCGAGTGTGTAAATAATCCAGTGTGCAAACCACCCAGTGTGCAAATCATGCAGTGTGCAAATTCCCCACTGTGCAAATCACCGAGTGTGCCAATCAACGAAAAGTGCAACTCCCGCAAATCGCCGAGTGTACAAATCCTTCAGTATGCAAATTACCCAGTGTGCAAATCCCCCAATCACATAGTGTGCAAATCACCCTGTGTGAAAATCACCCTGTGTACATATCACCCAGTGTGCAAATCACTGAGTGTGCAAAACACCCTGTGTGCAAATCACCCAGTGTGCAAATCACCCAGTGTGCAAATCCCCTAAAACACCCAGTGTGCAAATCACCCAGAATGCAAATCACCCACATCACACAGCGTGCAAATCATCAGTGTGAAAATCCCCCAATGTGCAAATCATCCAGTGTGCAAGTCCTCCAGTGTGTAAATTCTCCACTGTGCAAATCACCAAGTGTGCAAATCACACAAAGTGCAAATCCCTCAAATCACCGAATGTGCAAATCACACAAAGTGCAAACCCCTCAAATTCTCGAGTGTGTAAATCACCAAGTGTGCAGATCCCTCAGTGTGCAAAATAATGTGTGCAAATAACCAGTGTGCAAATCACCCAGTGTACAAATCACGAAGTGTGCAAATCACTGAGTGTGCAAATCATTGGGTGTGTAATTCAGCCAGTGTGAAAATCCACCAGTGTGCAAATCACCCGGTGTGAAAATCCCCCAGTGTGAAAATCACCGAGTGTGCAATGCCCCCAGTGTGCAAATCGCCCAGTGTACAAATCCCCAGTATGCAAATCCCCCAGCGTGCGCATCGCTCAGTGTGCAAATCACCGAGTGTGCAAATCATGGGGTGTGCAAATCACACAGTGTGCAAATACCCCAGTGTGCAAATCACCGAGTGTGTAAATAATCCAGTGTGCAAACCACCCAGTGTGCAAATCATGCAGTGTGCAAATTCCCCACTGTGCAAATCACCGAGTGTGCCAATCAACGAAAAGTGCAACTCCCGCAAATCACCGAGTGTACAAATCCTTCAGTATGCAAATTACCCAGTGTGCAAATCCCCCAATCACATAGTGTGCAAATCACCCTGTGTGCAAATCACTGAGTGTGCAAATCACCCTGTGTGCAACTCCCCCAGTGTGCAAATCACCCAGTGTGCAAATCCCCTAAAACACCCAGTGTGCAAATCACCCAGAATGCAAATCACCCACATCACACGGCGTGCAAATCACCAGTGTGAAAATCCCCCAATGTGCAAATCATCCAGTGTGCAAATCATCCAGTGTGCAAATCCTCCACTGTGCAAATCACCAAGTGTGCAAATCACACAAAGTGCAAATCCCTCAAATCACCGAATGTGCAAATCACACAAAGTGCAAACCCCTCAAATTCTCGAGTGTGTAAATCACCAAGTGTGCAGATCGCTCATTGTGCAAAATAACGTGTGCAAATAACCAGTGTGCAAATCACCCAGTGTACAAATCACCAAGTGTGCGAATCACTGAGCGTGCAAATCATCGGGTGTGTAATTCAGCCAGTGTGCAAATTGCCGAGTGTGCAAATCACAGTGTACGCAAAGCAACCAGCTTGCAAATCACCGAGTGTGCAAATCATCGAGAGTGCAACTCGCGAGCGTGCAAATCACCCAGTGTGCAAATCCCTCAGTGTGCAAATCCTTCACTGTGCAACTCACCAAGTGTGCAGCTCACACAAAGTGCAAATCCCTCAAATCACCGAGTGTGCAAATCCTCAAGTGTGCAGATCACACAAAGTGCAAATCCCACAAACCGGCAAGTGTGTACATACTCAAGTGTACAAATCTCCCATTGTGCAAATCACCCAGTGTGCAAATCAACCAGCATGCAATTCGGCGATTGTGAAAATCACCGATTGTGCAAATCATAGTGTGCAAATCACCGAGTGTGCAAATCACTGAATGTGCAACCCATCCGGCATGCAAATCACCCAAATCACCCAGCGTGCTAATCAACCAGTGTGCAAATCACCCAGCGTGAGAATCCCCAGTGTGCAAATCAGCCAGTGTGCAAATCACCGAGAGTAAAAAGCCACCAGTGTGCAACTCCCACAGTGTGCAAATCACCAAGTGTGGAAATCCACCAGTGCACAAATCCCCCAGTGTGAAAATTATCGAGTGCACAAATAACCGAGTGTGCAAGTCCTCCAGTGTGCAAATCACCCAGTGTGCAAATTCCCCAAACACCCAGTCTTCAAATCGCCCAGTGTGCAAATCAGCCATATCACACAGCATGCAAATCAACCAGTATGCAAATCAGAGTGTGAAAATCCACCAGTGTGCAAATCACTGAGTGTGCAAATCACACAATGCTCAGATCAATCGGTGTGCAAATTACCGAGTGTGCAAATCACCCAGTGTGCAAGTCACTGGTTGTTTAAATTCACCAGTGTGCAAATCACCATGTGCAAATCACCGAGTGTGCAGATAATTGGGTGTGCAAATCCCCCAGTGTGCATATCACCCAGTGTGCAAATCACACAATGTGCAAATCCTTCAAATCACTGAGTGTGCAAATCCTCCAATGTGCAAATCCCAAAATGTGCAAATCACCAATTGTGCAAATTACCGAGTGTGCAAATCACCAAGTGTGCAACACATCCAGTGTGCAAATCGCCCAGAGTGCAAATCACCCGGTGTGCAAAACACCCAGTGTGAGAATCCCACAGCGTGCAAATCACCGAGTGTGAAAAGCCACCAGTGTGCAAATCACCATTGTGCAAATCACCCAGTGTGAAAAACCACCAGTGTACAAATCCCCCAGTGTGCAAATCATCGAGTGCGCAAATCCCCCAAAACACCCAGCATGCAAATCATGCATTGTGCAAATCACCCAAATCAACCAGCTTGCAAATCAATGAATGTGCAAATCATTGGTGTGCAAATCACCCATTGTGCAACTGTCACAGTGTGCAAATCACCCAGTGCGCAAATCCCCCAGTGTGCAAATCCTCCACTGTGCAAATCACACAATGTGCAAATCCTTCAAATCACCGAGTGTGCAAATCCTCCAATGTGCAAATCCCAAAGTGTGCAAATCACCGATTGTGCAAATTAACGAGTGTGCAAACCACCAAGTATGCAACTCATCCAGTGTGCAAATCAACCAGTGTGCAAATCGTACAAAACACCCAGTGTGCAAATCACGCAGAGGGCAAATCACCCGGTGTGCAAATCACCCAGTGTGAGAATCCCACAGCGTGCAAATCACCGAGTGTGAAAAGCCACCAGTGTGCAAATCACCAGTGTGCAAATCACCCAGTGTGAAAAACCACCAGGGTACAAATCCCCCAGTGTGCAAATCATCGAGTGCGCAAATCCCCCAAAACACCCAGCGTGCAAATCATGCAGTGTGCAAATCACCCAAATCAATCAGCGTGCAAATCAATGAATGTGCAAATCATTGGTGTACAAATCACCCATTGTACAACTGCCTCAGTGTGCAAATCACCCAGTTCACAAATCGCCCAGTGTGCAAATCCTCCACTGTGCAAATTACCGAGTGTGTAAATCACCCAAAGTGCAAAATCCCCAAATCACCGAATGTGCAAATCCTCTAGTGTGCAAATCACACAGTGTGCAAATCCCACAAATCACTCGGTGTGCAAACCAACCAGTGTGAAAATCACCGAGTGTGCAAAACACACAGTGTGCAAAACATCCAGTGTGCAAATCACCCAGTGTGCAAAACACCAAGTGTGCAACTCCTCCAGTGTGCAAATCACCCATGTGCACATCCCCCAAAACAACCAATGTGCAAATCACCCAGTGTGCAAATCACCCAGAGTTCAAATCACCGAGTGTGTAAATCCCCCAATGTGCAAATCACCCAGCGTGCAAATCACCCAGCGTGAAAATTCCTCAGTATGCAAATCACCGAGTGCACAAATCATCCAGTGTGCAAATCACTCAGCGTGAAAATCCACCAGTGTACAAATCCCCCGGTGTTCAAATCACCGAGTGCACAAATCACCCTGTGTGCAAATTCTCCAGTGTGAAATTACCGAGTGTGCAAATCACCACATGTGAAAACCACCGGTTGTGCAAATCGGCCAGTGTGCAAATCCCCCAGTGCGCAAATCACTGAGTAGGCAAATCGGCGAGTGTGAAAATTATCCAGTGTGCAAATTATCCAGTATGCAAACCAGTGAGTGCGGAAATCACCCAGTGTGCAAATTACTGAGTGTGCAAATCATCGAATGTGCAAATCGACCAGTGTGCAAATCATCGAATGTGCAAATCACCGAGTGTGCAAATCACCAAGTGTGTAAACCACCGAGTGTGAAAATCACCCAGTGTGCAAATCATCCAGTGTGCACATCACTGAGTGTGCAAAACATCCAGCATGTGCAAATCACCCAGTGTGCAAATCACCCAATGTGCATATCCACCAGTGTGCAAATTACCGAGTGTGCAAAGTGTCGAGTTTGCAAATCCCCCGGTGTGCAAATCCCCCGGTGTGCAAATCACCAAGTGTGCAAATCACCCCGCATGCAAATCATCCAATGTGCAAATCACCAAGTGTGCAAATCACCCAGCGTGCAAATCACTGAGTGTTCAAATCACCCAGTGTGCAAATCACAAGTGTGCATATCATCAAATCAATGTGCAAATCATCCACTTAGAGGGTGCAAATCACGAAGTGCGAATGATTGAATCAGTATGTGCAAATCAACAAACGAGGTTGCCTGTGGATGCAGTTCTACCCTGCCAGGAGTGGTGGCTGTCCTCCGGGAGTCATTGCTAAGGAATCCGCACCTCCACGATCGCAGGTTGATGTGGCTGACTGAGGGCAGGGTCTTGGCTGGAAATGGGAGTCGGGGACCTACTGGATGGTGGAGGAGCAAGTTGGATGGCACCAGTGGAGTTGGCACGGCGCCTGTCCTGGGCCAACTTCCAGCTCGTGGCTAAAGCTATCAATTCGCTAAAAGTGACACTGGGCCCTGACTCCGTGAGGTGTGTCGAGGATGTTCAAGCACGTGGAGCGATCCCGTCCGAGCTGAACCCCGTCCTGACAGAATTCCTCATCGGTGCCAAGCCCCGAAACCTCCCTCGGGAGCCAGCGCCTCACAACTTGAGCCACCTCGGGTAAATCCCCTCCGTGCCTTTCAGTTCTGTGCGGAGAGATTTCCTGTACGGGCTGCTCTTGCATATTCTCCACTTTGGCATCCCTGTCTGCTGTCCGGACAGGCCATGGCACACCATCTTGCCATCCGGAGGAGACGGGGGTCCCAAATGGAATGCTCTCTACGTGGGAGTCCTCCCCTTATTTATTGGGGACTTGGCTTGGAGGGTGGTGCACGGAGCAGTCCCGTGCAATAAGGTTTTTAGTCGGTTCACGAACTCCCAGACAGCCTGCATTTTCTGCGGCCTTGAGGAGTCCGTGTTCCATGTTTATGGAGTGTGAGAGGTTGCAGCACCTATTCCAAAATCTGAAGGGGCTGCTCCTCAAATTCTAGTTGCACTTCAGTCCCATGGTCCTGATCTTTGGGCACCCTGTGCGGAGGGGAGCGGGCAGATCGGAAGGCCTCCTCGTAGGACTGCTCCTGAGCACGGCCAAGGGGGCCATTAACCGGTCCAGCCAGCGGACGGTCGAGGGGGTTGCTCAGCCCGACTGCCTGCCCCTCTTCCGCCGTTACATCCGTCCCTGGAGATGGAGCACGCAGTGTCCACAGGAACGCTCGCTGCCTTCCGCGCGAGGTGGGCGCCAGAGGGACTGGAGGCAAAAAACAAAAAGGGCCACTGTACAGCAAAATTCTAAAGGGTCAAAGTGTAATAAAAAGGAAAGCCTGAAAGCTCGGTGCCTCAATGCGAGGAGTATTCGGAACCCAAGAGAGGGCTCTGAGCTAGTTAGAGTGGGTGAGAGCTCAGATGAACAGGACCCCAAGAAAGAATACAAAAGGAAGGAGGCAACAGAGCAGAGTAGCACTGGGGTAAGTGTAAACCACAAGGTGATAGGAAGGGACAATATATATGAATATAAAGGGCTGCAGGAGGGGTCAAAACTAAAAACCGTGGTTTAAAAACTAGTACTAAAACACTCTACCTAAACGCACGCAGCATTCAAAATAAAGTAAATGAATTGATGGCACAAATCATTACAAATGGGTATGATTTGGTGGCCATTACAGAAACATGGTTGCAGGGTGGCCAAGACTGGGAATTAAACATACATGGGTATCTGACAATTCGGAAAGTTAGACAAGAAGGGAAAGGAGGTGGGTTAGCTCTGTTAATAAAGGATGATATCAAGGCAGTTGTGAGAGACGATATTGGCTCTTGAATCATTGTGGGTGGAGATTAGAGATAGTAAGGGGAAAAAGTCACTGGTGGGCGTAGTTTATAGGCCCCCAAATAATAACTTCACGATGGGGCGGGCAATAATCAAGGGAATAATGGAGGCATGTGAAAAAGGAACGGCAGTAATCATGGGGGATTTTAACCTACATATCGATTGGTCAAATCAAATCGCACGGGGTAGCCTTGAGGAGGAATTCATTGAATGCATACGGGATTGTTTCTTAGAACAGTATGTTATAGAACCTACAAGGGAGCAAGCTATCTTAGATCTGGTCCTGTGCAATGAGACAGGAATAATAAACGATCTCCTAGTAAAAGATCCTCTCGGAATGAGTGATCACAGTATGGTTTAATTTGTAATACAGTTTGAGGGTGAGGAAGTAGTGTCTCAAACGAGCGTACTATGCTTAAACAAAGGGGACTACAGTGGGATGAGGGCAGAGTTGGCTAAAGTAGACTGGGAACACAGACTAAACGGTGGCACAATTGAGGAACAGTGGAGGACTTTTAAGGAGCTCTTTCATAGTTCTCAATAAAAATATATTCCAGTGAAAAAGAAGGGCGGTAAGAGAAGGGATAACCAGCCGTGGATAACCAAGGAAATAAAGGAGAGTATCAAATTAAAAACCAATGCGTATAAGGTGGCCAAGGTTCGTGGGAAACTAGAAGATTGGGAAAATTTTAAACAACAGCAAAGAATGACTAAGAAAGCAATAAAGAAAGGAAAGATAGATTACGAAAGTAAAATTGCGCAAAACATAAAAACAGATAGTAAAAGCTTTTACCGATATATAAAACGGAAAAGAGTGACTAAAGTAAATGTTGGTCCCTTAGAAGATGAGAAGGGCGATTTAATAATGGGAAATGTGGAAATGGCTGAGACCTTAAACAATTATTTTGCTTCGGTCTTCACAGTGGAAGACACAAAAACCATGCCAAAAATTGCTGGTCACGGGAATGTGGGAAGGGAGGACCTTGAGACAATCACTATCACTAGGGAGGTAGTGCTAGACAGGCTAATGGGACTCAAGGTAGACAAGTCCCCTGATCCTGATGAAATGCATCCCAGGGTATTAAAAGAGATGGCGGAAGTTATAGCAAATGCATTTGTTATAATCTACCAAAATTCTCTGGACTCTGGGGAGGTACCAGCGGATTGTAAAGCAGCTAATGTAACGCCTCTGTTTAAAAAAGGGGGCAGACAAAAGGCAGGTAACTATAGGCCAGTTAGTTTAACATCTGTAGTGGGGAAAATGATTGAAGCTATCATTAAGGAAGAAATAGCGGGACATCGAGATAGGAATAGTGCAATCAAGCAGACGCAACATGGATTGATGAAGGGGAAATCATGTTTAACTAATTTATTGGAATTCTTTGAGGATATAACGAGCATGGTGGATAGAGGTGTACCGATGGATGTGGTGTATTTAGATTTCCAAAAGGCATTCGATAAGGTGCCACACAAAAGGTTACTGCAGAAGATAAAGGTACGCGGAGTCAGAGGAAATGTATTAGCATGGATCGAGAATTGGCTGGCAAACAGAAAGCAGAGAATCGGGATAAATGGGTCCTTTTCGGGTTGGAAATAGGTGGTTAGTGGTGTGCCACAAGGATCAGTGCTGGGACCACAACTGTTTACAATATACATAGATGACCTGGAAGAGGGGACAGAGTGTAGTGTAACAAAATTTGCAGATGACACAAAGATTAGTGGGAAAGCGGGTTGTGTAGAGGACACAGAGAGGCTGCAAAGAGATTTGGATAGGTTAAGCGAATGGGCTAAGGTTTGGCAGATGGAATACAATGTCGGAAAGTGTGAGGTCATCCACCTTGGGAAAAAAAACAGTCAAAGGGAATATTATTTGAATGGGGAGAAATTACAACATGCTGCAGTGCAGAGGGAACTGGGGGTCCTTGTGCATGAATCCCAAAAAGTTTGTTTGCAGGTGCAGCAGGTAATCAGGAAGGCGAATGGAATGTTGGCCTTCATTGCGAGAGGGATGGAGTACAAAAGCAGGGAGGTCCTGCTGCAACTGTACAGGGTATTGGTGAGGCCGCACCTGAAGTACTGCGTGCTCTTTTGGTAACCTCACTTAAGGAAGGATATACTAGCTTTGGAGGGGGTACAGAGATGATTCACTAGGTTGATTCCGGAGATGAGGGGGTTACCTTATGATGATAGATTGAGTAGACTGGGTCTTTACTCGTTGGAGTTCAAAAGGATGAGGGGTGATCTTATAGAAACATTTAAAATAATGAAAGGGATAGACAAGATCGAGGCAGAGAGGTTGTTTCCACTGGTCGGGGAGACTAGAACTAGGGGGCACAGCCTCAAAATACGGGGGAGCCAATTTAAAACCGAGTTGAGAAGGAATTTCTTCTCCCAGAGGGTTGTGAATCTGTGGAATTCACTGCCCAAGGAAGCAGTTGAGGCTAGCTCATTGAATGTATTCAAATCACAGATAGATAGATTTTTAACCAATAAGGGAATTAAGGGTTATGGGGAACAGGCGGGAAAGTGGAGCTGAGTCCACGGCCAGATCAGCCATGATCTTGTTGTGTGGCGGGAGCAGGCTCGATGGGCTAGATGGCCTACTCCTGTTCCTAATTCTTATGTTTTTATGTCCTTATGTTTATGAGTGCAACACCACCCCCAGAAAAGAGAATTATAATTTAAGTTCCCTTTAAATTATTTTTAAGTTACAGTCATTATTGGTTGCTGAACTTTAAATAGGCAATTACCTGCAAGGAGAGTCAACAAACGAGCGGATGTGGAAATCGAGAGTTCAGCTTAAAGTGCAAATCACTCGGTCAGTGTCTATGTAAATCACCAGGTCAGTGTGTGTGTGTGAATGACCAGGTCAGTGTGTGTGCATGTGTGTAAATCACCAGGTCAGTGTGTGTGTAAATCACAAGGTCAGTGTGTGTGTGTAAATCACCAGGTCAGAGTATGTGTGTGTAAATCACCAGGTCAGTGTGTGTGTAAATCACCAGGTCAGTGTGTGTGTGTCTAAATCACCAGGTCAGTGTGTGTCAGGTCAGTGAATGTGTAAATCACCAGGTCAGTGCCTGTGTGCAAATCACCAGGTCAGCATGTGTGTAAATCAACAGGCCAGTGTGTGTGTGTGTAAAACACCAGGTCAGTGTGTGTGTAAATCACCAGGTCAGTGAGTGTGTGTAAATCACCAGGTCAGTGTGTGTGTAAATCAACAGGCCAGTGTGTGTGCGCGTAAATCACCAGGTCAGTGTGTGTGTGTAAATCAGCAGGTCAGTGGGAGAGTGAGTAAATCACCAGTCAGTGTGTGTGTGAATTACCACACCAGTGTGTGTGTTAATCACTGGGTCAGTGCGTGTGTAAATCACCAGGTCAGTATGTGTGTAAATCACTGGGTCAGTGTGTGTGTCAATCACCAGTTCAATCTGTGTGTAAATCACCAGGTCAGTGTATGTGTGTAAATCACCAGGTCAGTGTGCATGTGTACATCACCAGATCAGTGCGTGTGTGTACATCACCAGATCAGTGTGTGTGTAAATCACCAGGTCAGTGTGTGTGTGTGTTTGTGTGTGTGTGTGTGTGTGAATCACCAGGTCAGAGTGTGCGGGTAAATCACCAGGTCAGTGTGGGTATAAATCACCAGGTCAGTGTGTGTGTGTGTAACTCACCAGATCAGTGTGTTTGTGTAAATCACCAGCACAGTGTGTGTGTGTGCAAGTAAATCACCAGGTCAGTGTGTGTGTGTAAATTACCAGGTCAGTGTGGGTGTGTGTAAATCACAAGGTCAGTGTGCGTGTGTAAATCACCAGGTCAGTGTGTGTGTGTAACTCATCAGGTCTGTGTCTGTGTAAATCACCAGGTCAGCGTATGCATGTGTAAATCACCAGGTCAGTGTTTGTGTGTGTGTGTAAATCACCAGGTCAGTGTGTGTGTGTGTGTGTGTGTGTGTGTGTGTGTGTAAATCACCAGGTCAGTGTATGTGTGTAAATCACCAGGTCAGTGTGCATGTGTACATCACCAGATCAGTGCGTGTGTGTACATCACCAGATCAGTGTGTGTGTAAATCACCAGGTCAGTGTGTGTGTGTGTGTGTGTGTGTGTGTGTGTGAATCACCAGGTCAGGGTGTGCGTGTAAATCACCAGGTCAGTGTGGGTATAAATCACCAGGTCAGTGTGTGTGTGTGTAACTCACCAGATCAGTGTGTTTGTGTAAATCACCAGCACAGTGTGTGTGTGTGTGCAAGTAAATCACCAGGTCAGTGTGTGCGTGTAAATCGCCAGGTCAGTGTGTGTGTGTGTGTGTGTAACTCACCAGGTCAGTGAGTGTGTGTAAATCACCAGGTCAGTGGGTGTGCAAATCACCAGGCCAGTGTGTGTGTGTGTAAATCACCAGGTCAGTGTGTGTGTGTGAATCACCGGGTCAGTGTGTGTGTGTGTAAATCACCAGGTCAGTGTGTGTGTGAATCACCAGGTCAGTGTGTGTGTGTGTAACTCACCAGGTCAGTGTGTGTGTAAATCACCAGGTCAGCGTGGATGTGTGTAAATCACAAGGTCAGTGTGCGTGTGTAAATCACCAGTTCAGTGTGTGTGTGCAAATCATCAGGTCAGTGTGTGTGTGTAAATCACCAGATCAGTGTGTGTGTGTAAATCACTGGGTCGGTGTGTGTGTAAATCACCAGGTCAGTGTGTTTGTAAATCACCAGGTCAGTGCGTGTGTAAATCAACAGGTCAGTGTGTGTGTAAATCACCAGGTCAGTGTGTGTGTAAATCACCAGCTCACTGTGTGTGTGTGTGTAAATCACCAGGCCAGTGTGTGTGTAAATCACCAGATCAGTGTGTGTGTGTGTAAATCACCACGCCAGTGTGTGTGTGTAAATCACCAGGTCAGTGTGTGCGTGTAAATCACCATGTCAGTGTGTGTGTAAATCACCAGGTCAGTGTGTGTGTGTGAACATCACCAGATCATTGTGTGTGTGTGTACATCACCAGAGCAGTGTGTGTATAAATCACCAGCTCAGTGTGTGTGTGTATAAATCAGCAGGTCAGTGTGTATTTGTGTAAATCACCAGGTCATTGTGTGTGTGTAAATCACCAGGTCAGTGTGTGTGTGCAAATCACCAGGTCAGTGAGTGTGTGTAAATCACCAGGACCGTGGGTGTGTAAATCACCAGGTTAGTGTGAGTGTGTAAATCACCAGGTCAGTGTGTGTGTGCAAATCACCAGGTCAGCGTGATTGTGTGTAAAACACCAGGTCAGTGTGTGTGTGTGTGTGTGTGTGTGTAAATCACCTGGTCAGAGTGTGTGTGTGTGGTGTGTGTGTGTGTGTGTGTGTGTGTGTGTGTGTGTGTGTGTGTGTGTAAACCACCAGGTCACTGTGTGTGTAAATCACCAGATCAGTGTGCGTGTGTGTAAATCACAAGGTCAGTATGTGTGTGTAAATCACGAGGTCAGTGTCTGCGTGTAAATCACCAGGTCAGTGTATGTGTAAATCACCAGGTCAGTGTGCGTGTATGAACATCACCAGATCATTGTGTGTGTTAAATCACCTGGTCAGAGTGTGTGTGTGTATGTAAATCACCAGGTCAGTGTGTGTGTGTAAATCACCTGGTCAGAGCGTGTGTATGTACATCACCAGATCAGTGTGTGTATAAATCATCAGGTCAGTGTGTGTGCGTGTGTAAATCACCAGGTCAGTGTGTCTGTGTGTAAATCACCAGGTTGGTGTGGGTGTATAAATCACCAGATCCAAGTGTGTGTGTGTAGATCACCAGATCGGTGTGTGTATAAATCACCAGGTCAGAGTGTGTGCATGTGTAAATCACCAGGTCAGTGTCTGTGTAAATCACCAGGTCAGTGTGTGTGTGTGTAAATCACCAGGTCAGTGTGTGTGTGTAAATCACCAGGTCAGTGAGTGCGTATAAATCATCAGGTCAGAGTGTGTGTGCAAATCACAAGGTCAGTGTGCGTGTGTAAATCACCAGTTCAGTGTGTGTGTAAGTCACCAGGTCAGTGTGTGTATGTGTAACTCACCAGGTCAGTGTGCGTGTGTGTAAATCACGAAGCCAGTGTACGTGTGTGTAAATCACCAGGTCAGTGTGTGTGTAAATCAGTAGGCCAGAATGTGTGTGTCAATCACCAGGTCAGTGCGTATGTAAATCACCATGTCACTGTGTGTGTGTAAATCACCAGGTGAGTGCGTGTGTAAATAACCAGGTGAGTGTGTGTGTGAATCACCAGGTCAGTGTGTGTGTCAATCATCAGGTGAGTGTGTGTGTAAATCACCAGGTGAGTGGGTGAGTAATTCACCAGGTCAGTGTGTGTGTGTGTAAATCACCACGCCAGTGTGTGTGTGTAAATCACCAGGTCAGTGTGTGCGTGTAAATCACCATGTCAGTGTGTGTGTAAATCACCAGGTCAGTGTGTGTGTGTGAACATCACCAGATCATTGTGTGTGTGTGTACATCACCAGAGCAGTGTGTGTATAAATCACCAGGTCAGAGTGTGTGTGCAAATCACAAGGTCAGTGTGCGTGTGTAAATCACCAGTTCAGTGTGTGTGTAAGTCACCAGGTCAGTGTGTGTATGTGTAACTCACCAGGTCAGTGTGCTAGTGTGTAAATCACGAAGCCAGTGTACGTGTGTGTAAATCACCAGGTCAGTGTGTGTGTAAATCAGTAGGCCAGAATGTGTGTGTCAATCACCAGGTCAGTGCGTATGTAAATCACCATGTCACTGTGTGTGTGTAAATCACCAGGTGAGTGCGTGTGTAAATAACCAGGTGAGTGTGTGTGTGAATCACCAGGTCAGTGTGTGTGTCAATCACCAGGTGAGTGTGTGTGTAAATCACCAGGTGAGTGGGTGTGTAATTCACCAGGTCAGTGTGTGTGTGTGTAAATCACCAGGTCAGTGTGTGTGTAAATCACCAGCTCACTGTGTGTGTGTGTGTAAATCACCAGGCCAGTGTGTGTGTAAATCACCAGATCAGCGTGTGCGTGTGTAAATCACCACGCCAGTGTGTGTGTGTAAATCACCAGGTCAGTGTGTGTGTGTGAACATCACCAGATCATTGTGTGTGTGTGTACATCACCAGAGCAGTGTGTGTGTGTATAAATCAGCAGGTCAGTGTGTGTTTGTGTAAATCACCATGTCATTGTATGTGTGTAAATCACCAGGTCAGTGTGTGTGTGAAAATCACCAGGTCAGTGAGTGTGTGTAAATCACCAGGACAGTGGGTGTGTAAATCACCAGGTTAGTGTGAGTGTGTAAATCACCAGGTCAGTGTGTGTGTGCAAATCACCAGGTCAGCGTGATTGTGTGTAAAACACCAGGTCAGTGTGTGTGTGTGTGTAAATCACCTGGTCAGAGTGTGTGTGTGTGGTGTGTGTGTGTGTGTGTGTGTGTGTGTGTGTGTGTGTCTGTGTGTGTGTGTGTAAACCACCAGGTCACTGTGTGTGTAAATCACCAGATCAGTGTGCGTGTGTGTAAATCACAAGGTCAGTATGTGTGTGTAAATCACGAGGTCAGTGTCTGCGTGTAAATCACCAGGTCAGTGTGCGTGTATGAACATCACCAGATCATTGTGTGTGTTAAATCACCTGGTCAGAGTGTGTGTGTGTATGTAAATCACCAGGTCAGTGTGTGTGTGTAAATCACCTGGTCAGAGTGTGTGTATGTACATCACCAGATCAGTGTGTGTATAAATCACCAGGTCAGTGTGTGTGCGTGTGTAAATCACCAGGTCAGTGTGTCTGTGTGTAAATCACCAGGTTGGTGTGGGTGTATAAATCACCAGATCCAAGTGTGCGTGTGTAGATCACCAGATCAGTGTGTGTATAAATCACCAGGTCAGAGTGTGTGCATGTGTAAATCACCAGGTCAATGTCTGTGTAAATCACCAGGTCAGTGTGTGTGTGTGTAAATCACCAGGTCAGTGTGTGTGTGTAAATCACCAGGTCAGTGAGTGCGTATAAATCACCAGGTCAGAGTGTGTGTGCAAATCACAAGGTCAGTGTGCGTGTGTAAATCACCAGTTCAGTGTGTGTGTAAGTCACCAGGTCAGTGTGTGTATGTGTAACTCACCAGGTCAGTGTGCGTGTGTGTAAATCACGAAGCCAGTGTACGTGTGTGTAAATCACCAGGTCAGTGTGTGTGTAAATCAGTAGGCCAGAATGTGTGTGTCAATCACCAGGTCAGTGCGTATGTAAATCACCATGTCACTGTGTGTGTGTAAATCACCAGGTGAGTGCGTGTGTAAATAACCATGTGAGTGTGTGTGTGAATCACCTGGTCAGTGTGTGTGTCAATCACCAGGTGAGTGTGTGTGTAAATCACCAGGTGAGTGGGTGTGTAATTCACCAGGTCGGTGTATGTATGTGTAAATCACCACGTCAGTGTGGGTGTAAATCACCAGGTCAGTTTGTGTGTGTGTGCAAATCACCAGGTCAGTCTGTGTGTCTGTAAATCACAAGGTCAGTATGTTTGTGTGTAAAGCATTAAGTCAGTGTGTGTGTAAATCACCGGTTCAGTTTGTGTGCAAATCTCCAGGTCAGTGTATGTGTAAATCGCCAGGTCAGCTTGTGTGAAAATCACCAAGTCAGTATGTGTGTGTGTAAATCACCAAGTCAGTGTGTGTAAATCACCAGGTCAGTTGTATATGTGTGTAAATCACCAGGTGAGTGCGTGTAAGTCACCAGGTAAGTGTGTGTGCAAATATCCAGGTGAATGTGTGTGTAAATCATCAGGTCAGTGTGTGTATGTGTAAATCACCAGGTCAGTGAGTGTGTTTGAATCACCAGGTCAGTGTGTGTGTGCAAATCACAAGGTCAGTGTGAATGTGTAAATCACCAGGTCAGTGTGTATATGTGTAAATCATCAGGTCAGTGTGGGTGTGTGTAAATCACGAAGCCAGTGTGCTAAATCAGTAGGCCAGAATGTGTGTGTCAATCACCAGGTCAGTGTGCGTGTGTGTAAATCACCAGGTCAGTGTGTGCGTAAATCAGTAGGCCAGAATGTGTGTGTCAATCACCAGGTCAGTGCGTATGTAAATCACCATGTCACTGTGTGTGTGTAAATCAACAGGTGAGTGTGTGTGTAAACAACCAGGTGAGTGTATGTTTGAATCACCAGGTCAGTGTTTGTGTCAATCACCAGGTGAGTGTGTGTGTCTAAATCATAAGGTTAATGTGTGTGTAAATCACCAGATGAGTGTGTGTGTAAATCACCAGGTGAGTGGGTGTATAATTCACCAGGTCAGTGTGTGTGTAAATCACCAGGTCGGTGTATGTGTGTGTAAATCACCACGTCAGTGTGGGTGTGTGTAAATCATCAGGTCAGTGTGTGTGTAAATCAAGAGGTCAGTGTGTGTGTGTGCAATTCACCAGGTCAGTGTGTGTGTAAATCACCAGGTCAGTTTGTGTGTGTGTGCAAATCACCAGGTCAGTCTGTGTGTATGTAAATCACAAGGTCAGTATGTTTGTGTGTAAAGCACTAAGTCAGTGTGTGTGTAAATCACCAGTTCAGTTTGTGTGTAAATCTCCAGGTCAGTGTGTGTGTAAATCGCCAGGTCACCTTGTGTGAAAATCACCAAGTCAGTATGTGTGTGTGTAACTCATCTGGTCAGGTGTGTAAATCACCAGGTCAGTTGTATATGTGTGTAAATCACCAGGTGAGTGTGTGTAAATCACCAGGTGAGTGTGTGTGTAAATTACCAGGTGAGTGTGTGTGTAAATATCCAGGTGAATGTGTGTGTAAATCACCAGGTCAGTGTGTGTGTGCAAATCACCAGGCCAGTGTGTGTGTAAATCACCAGGCCAGTGTGTGTATGTGTAAATCACCAGATCAGTGTGTGTATGTGTAAATCACCAGATTAGTGTGTGTGTGTGTGTAAATCAGTGGGTCAGTGTGTGTGAATCACCAGGTCAGTGTGTGCGTAAATCACCAGGGCAGTGTGTGTGTGTGTACATCACCAGATCATGATGTGTGTGTGTACATCACCAGATCAGTGTGTATATAAATCACCATGTCAGTGTGTGTGCGTGTGTAAATCACCAGGCCAGTGTGTCTGTGTGTAAATCACCAGGTCAGTGTGGGTGTATAAATCACCAGGTCAGAGTGTGTGTGTGTACATCACCAGATCAGTGTGTGTGTGTGTACATCACCAGATCAGTGTGTATATAAATCACCTGGTCAGTGTGTGTGTGTGTACATCACCAGATCATTGTGTGTGTGTGTGTACATCACCAGATCAGTGTGTGTGCGATTGTAAATCACCAGGTCAGTGTGTCTGTGTGTAAATCACCAGGTCAGTGTGGGTGTATAAATCACCACGTCAGAGTGTGTGTGTGTACATCAACAGATGAGTGTGTGTGTGCGTACATCACCAGATCAGTGTGTGTATAAATCATCAGGTCAGAGTGTGTGCATGTGTAAATCACCAGGTCAGTGTGTGTGTAAATCACCAGGTCAGTGTGCTTGTGTAAATCACAAGGTCAGTGTGTGCGTAAGTCACTAGGTCAGTGCTTGCGTGTGTATAAATCACGAGGTCAGTGTGTGTGTGTGTAAATCACAAGGTCAGTGTGTGTGTGTGTGCGTGTGTGAATCACCAGGTCAGTGTGTGTGTGTGTAACTCACCAAGTCAGTGTGTGTGTGTAAATCACCATGTCAGTGTGTGCCTATAAATTACTCGGTCCGTGAGTGTGTGTAAATCAACAGGTCACTGTGTGTGTAAATCACCATGTCACTGTGTGCGTGTAAATCACCAGGTCAGTGCGTGTGTAAATCACCAGGTCAGTGTATGTGTAACTCACCAGGTCAGTGTGTGTGTGTAAATCACCAGATCAGTGTGTGTGTGAATCACCAGGTGATTGTGTGTATGTGTAAATCACCAGGTCAGTGTGTATGTGTATATCAACAGGTCAGTATGTGTGTAAATCACCAGGTCAGTGTGTGTGTAAATCACTCGGTCAGTGTGTGTATAACTCACCAGGTCAGTGTGTGTGTGTGTGTGTACATCACCAGGTCAGTGTGTGTGTAAATCACCAGGTCAGTTTGTGTGTGTGTGCAAATCACCAGGTCAGTCTGTGTGTATGTAAATCACAAGGTCAGTATGTTTGTGTGTAAAGCACTAAGTCAGTGTGTGTGTAAATCACCAGTTCAGTTTGTGTGTAAATCTCCAGGTCAGTGTGTGTGTAAATCGCCAGGTCACCTTGTGTGAAAATCACCAGGTCAGTTGTATATGTGTGTAAATCACCAGGTGAGTGTGTGTAAATCACCAGGTCAGTTGTATATGTGTGTAAATCACCAGGTGAGTGTGTGTAAATCATCAGGTGAGTGTGTGTGTAAATTACCAGGTGAGTGTGTGTGCAAATATCCAGGTGAATGTGTGTGTAAATCACCAGGTCAGTGTGTGTATGTGTAAATCACTAGGTCAGTGTGTGTGTGTGCAAATCACCAGGCCAGTGTATGTGTAAATCACCAGGCCAGTGTGTGTATGTGTAAATCACCAGATCAGTGTGTGTGTGTGTGTAAATCAGTGGGTCAGTGTGTGTGTAAATCACCAGGTCAGTGTGTGCATGAAAATCACCAGGTCAGTGTGTGTGTGAATCACCAGTTCAGTGTGTGCGTAAATCACCAGGTCAGTGTGTGTGTGTGTAAATCACCAGGTCAGTGTGTGCGTAAATCAACAGGTCAGTGTGTGTGTGTGTAAATCACCAGGTCAGTGTGTGCGTAAATCACCAGGTCAGTGTGTGTGTGTGCACATCACCAGATCATGGTGTGTGTGTGTGTACATCACCAGATCAGTGTGTATATAAATCACCATGTCAGTGTGTGTGCGTGTGTAAATCACCAGGCCAGTGTGTCTGTGTGTAAATCACCAGGTCAGTGTGGGTGTATAAATCATCAGGTCAGAGTGTGTGTGTGTACATCACCAGATCAGTGTGTGTGTGTGTACATCACCAGATCAGTGTGTGTGTGTGTACATCACCAGATCATTGTGTGTGTGTGTACATCACCAGATCAGTGTGGATATAAATCACCATGTCAGTGTGTGTGCGATTGTAAATCACCAGGTCAGTGTGTCTGTGTGTAAATCACCAGGTCAGTGTCGGTGTATAAATCACCAGGTCAGAGTGTGTGTGTGTACATCAACAGATCAGTGTGTGTGTGCGTACATCACCAGATCAGTGTGTGTATAAATCATCAGGTCAGAGTGTGTGCATGTGTAAATCACCAGGTCAGTGTGTGTGTAAATCACCAGGCCAGTGTGTGTCAGTGTAAATCACCAGGTCAGTGTGCTTGTGTAAATCACAAGTTCAGTGTGTGCGTAAGTCACCAGGTCAGTGCGTGCGTGTGTGTAAATCACGAGGTCAGTGTGTGTGTAAATCACAAGGTCAGTGTGTGTGTGTGTGTGTGTGTGTAAATTACCAGGTCAGTGTGTGTGTGTGTGAATCACCAGGTCAGTGTGTGTGTGTGTAACTCACCAGGTCAGTGTGTGTGTGAAAATTACCAGGTCAGTGTGTGTGTGAATCACCAGGTCAGTGTGTGTGTGTGTAACTCACCAGGTCAGTGTGTGTGTGTAAATCACCAAGTCAGTGTGTGCCTATAAATTACTCGGTCCGTGAGTGTGTGTAACTCAACAGGTCAATGTGTGTATAAATCACCATGTCACTGTGTGCGTGTAAATCACCAGGTCAGTGTATGTGTAACTCACCAGGTCAGTGTGTGTGTGTGTAAATCACCAGATCAGTGTGTGTGTGAATCACCAGGTGATTGTGTGTATGTGTAAATCACCAGGTCAGTGTGTATGTGTATATCAACAGGTCAGTATGTGTGTAATTCACCAGGTCAGTGCGTGTGTAAATCACTCGGTCAGTGTGTGTATAACTCACCAGGTCAGTGTGTGTGTGTGTGAATCACCAGGTCAGTGTGTGTGTGTGTAACTCACCAGGTCAGTGTGTGTGTGTAAATCACCAGGTCAGTGTGTGTGTGTAAATCACCAAGTCAGTGTGTGCCTATAAATTACTCGGTCCGTGAGTGTGTGTAAATCAACAGGTCAATGTGTGTATAAATCACCATGTCACTGTGTGCGTGTAAATCACCAGGTCAGTGTATGTGTAACTCACCAGGTCAGTGTGTGTGTGTGTAAATCACCAGATCAGTGTGTGTGTGAATCACCAGGTGATTGTGTGTATGTGTAAATCACCAGGTCAGTGTGTATGTGTATATCAACAGGTCAGTATGTGTGTAATTCACCAGGTCAGTGCGTGTGTAAATCACTCGGTCAGTGTGTGTATAACTCACCAGGTCAGTGTGTGTGTGTGTGAATCACCAGGTCAGTGTGTGTGTGTGTAAATAATCAGGTCAATGTGTGTGTAAATCACCAGGTCAGTGTGTGCGTAAATTACCAAGTCAGTGTGTGTGTGTATGTACATCACCAGAACATTGTGTGCGTGTGTAAATAACCAGATCAGTGTGTCTGTATGTAAATCACTAGGTCAGTGTGGGTGTATAAATCACCAGGTCAGAGTGTGTGTGTGTGTGTACATCACCAGATCAGTGTGTGTATAAATCACCAGGTCAGAGTGTGTGCATGTGTAAATCACCAGGTCAGTGTGTATATAAATCACCAGGTTAGTGTGTGTGCGTGTGGAAATCACCAGGTCAGTGTGTCTGTGTGTAAATCACCAGGTCAGTGTGGGTGTATAAATCACCAGGTCAGTGTGTGTGTGTGTACATCACCAGATCAGTGTGCGTATAAATCACCAGGTCAGAGTGTGTGCATGTGTAATTGATCAGGTCAGTGTGTGTGTAAATCACCAGATCAATGTGTGTGTGTGTGTGTGTGTAAATCACCAGGTCAGTGTGTATGTGTAAATCACCAGGTCAGTATGTGTGTAAATCACCAGGTCAGTGTGTGTATAAATCACCAGGTCAGTGTATGTGTGTGTAAATCACTAGGTCAGTGTATGTGTGTAAATCACCAAGTCAGTGTGGGTGTATGTAAATAACCAGGTCAGTGTATGTGTGTAAATCACCAGCTGAGTGTGTGTGTAAATCACCAGGTGAGTGGGTGTGTAATTCACCTGGTCAGTGTGTGTGTAAATCACCAGGTCGGTGTATGTGTGTGTAAATCACCATGTCAATGTGGGTGTGTGCAAATCACCCCGTCAGTGTGTGTGTAAATCACTAGGTCAGTTTGTGTGTGTGTGCAAATCACCAGGTCAGTCTGTGTGTCTGTAAATCACAAGGTCAGTATGTTTGTGTGTAAAGCACTAAGTCAGTGTGTGTGTAAATCACTGGTTCAGTTTGTGTGTAAATCTCCAGGTCAGTGTGTGTGTAAAACGCCAGGTCAGCGTGTGTGAAAATTACCAAGTCAGTATGTGTGTGTGTAAATCACCAGGTCAGTGTGTGTGTAAATCACCAGGTCAGTTGTATATGTGTGTAAATCACCAGGTGAGTGTGTGTGTGTAAATCACCAGGTGAGTGTGTGTAAATCACCAGGTGAGTGTGTGTGTAAATTACCAGGTGAGTGTGTGTGCAAATATCCAGGTGAATGTGTGTGTAAATCACCAGGTCAGTGTGTGTGTGTGTAAATCATCAGGTCAGTGTGTGTGTGCAAATCACCAGGCCATTGTGTGTGTAAATCACCAGGCCAGTGTGTGTATGTGTAAATCACCAGATCAGTGTGTGCATGTGTAAATCACCAGATCAGTGTGTGTGTGTGTAAATCAGTGGGTCAGTGTGTGTCTAAATCACCATGTCAGTGTGTTTATGTGTAAATCACCAGGTCAGTGTATGTGTATGTAAATAACCAGGTCAGTGTATGTGTGTAAATCACCAGCTGAGTGTGTGTGTAAATAATCAGGTGAGTGTTTGTGTGAATCACCAGGTCTGTGTGTGTGTAATTCACCTGGTCAGTGTGTGTGTAAATCACCAGGTCGGTGTATGTGTGTGTAAATCACCATGTCATTGTGGGTGTGTGCAAATCACCACGTCAGTGTGTGTGTAAATCACTAGGTCAGTTTGTGTGTGTATGCAAATCACCAGGTCAGTCTGTGTGTCTGTAAATCACAAGGTCAGTATGTTTGTGAGTAAAGCACTAATCAGTGTGTGTGTAAATCACCGGTTCAGTGTGTGTGTAAATCACCAGGTCAGTGTGTGTGAAAATCACCAAGTCAGTGTGTGTGTGTGTAAATCACCAGGTCAGTGTGTGTGTAAATCACCAGGTTAGTTGTATATGTGTGTAAATCACCAGGTGAGTGTGTGTAAATCACCAGGTGAGCATGTGTGCAAATATCCAGGTGAATGTGCGTGTAAATCAACAGGTCAGGGTGTGTAAATCACCAGGCCAGTGTGTGTGTAAATCACCAGATCAGTGTGTGTGTGTGTGTAAATCAGTGGATCAGTGTGTGTCTAAATCACCAGGTCAGAGTGTGCGTGTAAATCAACAGGTCAGTGTGTGTATGTGTGAATCACCAGATCAGTGTGTGTATAAATCACCAGGTCAGTGTGCGTGCGTGTGTAAATCACCAGATCAGTGTGTCTGTGTGTAAATCACCAGGTCAGTGTGGGTGTATAAATCACCAGGTCAGAGTGTGTGTGTGTGTGTGTACATCACCAGATCAGTGTGTGTATAAATCACCAGGTCAGAGTGTGTGCATGTGCAAATCATCAGGTCAGTGTGTGTGTAAAGCACCAGGTCAGTGTGTGTGTGTGTAAATCACCAGGTCAGTGTGGGTGTATAAATCACCAGGTCAGAGTGTGTGTGTGTACATCACCAGATCAGTGTGTGTATAAATCACCAGGTCAGAGTGTGTGCATGTGTAAATCACCAGGTCAGTGTGTATATAAATCACCAGGTTAGTGTGTGTGCGTGTGGAAATCACCAGGTCAGTGTGTCTGTGTGTAAATCACCAGGTCAGTGTGGGTGTATAAATCACCAGGTCAGAGTGTGTGTGTGTACATCACCAGATCAGTGTGTGTGTGTGTAAATCACCAGGTCAGTGTGTGTGTGTGTACATCACCAGATCAGTGTGTGTGTGTGTACATCACCAGATCAGTGTGCGTATAAATCACCAGGTCAGAGTGTGTGCATGTGTAATTGATCAGGTCAGTGTGTGTGTAAATCACCAGATCAATGTGTGTGTGTGTGTGTGTGTAAATCACCAGGTCAGTGTGTATGTGTAAATCACCAGGTCAGTATGTGTGTAAATCACCAGGTCAGTGTGTGTATAAATCACCAGGTCAGTGTATGTGTGTGTAAATCACTAGGTCAGTGTGTGTGTGTAAATCACCAAGTCAGTGTGGGTGTATGTAAATAACCAGGTCAGTGTATGTGTGTAAATCACCAGCTGAGTGTGTGTGTAAATAATCAGGTGAGTGTTTGTGTGAATCACCAGGTCAGTGTGTGTGTCAATCACCAGATCAGTGTGTGTGTGTGTGTGTAAATCAGTGGGTCAGTGTGTGTCTAAATCACCAGGTCAGAGTGTGCATGTAAATCAACAGGTCAGTGTGTGTATGTGTGAATCACCAGGTCAGTGTGTGCGTAAATCACCAGGTCAGTGTGTGTGTGTGTACATCACCAGATCATTGTGTTTGTGTGTACATCACCAGATCAGTGTGTGTATAAATCACCAGGTCAGTGTGTGTGCGTGTGTAAATCACCAGATCAGTGTGTCTGTGTGTAAATCACCAGGTCAGTGTGGGTGTATAACTCACCAGGTCAGAGTGTGTGTGTGTGTGTGTACATCACCAGATCAGTGTGTGTATAAATCACCAGGTCAGAGTGTGTGCATGTGCAAATCACCAGGTCAGTGTGTGTGTAAAGCACCAGGTCATTGTGTGTGTGTGTAAATCACCAGGTCAGTGTGGGTGTATAAATCACCAGGTCAGAGTGTGTGTGTGTACATCACCAGATCAGTGTGTGTATAAATCACCAGGTCAGAGTGTGTGCATGTGTAAATCACCAGGTCAGTGTGTCTGTGTGTAAATCACCAGGTCAGTGTGTATATAAATCACCAGGTTAGTGTGTGTGCGTGTGGAAATCACCAGGTCAGTGTGTCTGTGTGTAAATCACCAGGTCAGTGTGGGTGTATAAATCACCAGGTCAGAGTGTGTGTGTGTACATCACCAGATCAGTGTGTGTGTGTGTGTAAATCACCAGGTCAGTGTGTGTGTGTGTACATCACCAGATCAGTGTGTGTGTGTGTACATCACCAGATCAGTGTGCGTATAAATCACCAGGTCAGAGTGTGTGCATGTGTAATTGATCAGGTCAGTGTGTGTGTAAATCACCAGATCAATGTGTGTGTGTGTGTGTGTGTGTGTAAATCACCAGGTCAGTGTGTATGTGTAAATCACCAGGTCAGTATGTGTGTAAATCACCAGGTCAGTGTGTGTATAAATCACTAGGTCAGTGTGTGTGTGTGTAAATCACCAAGTCAGTGTATGTGTGTGTAAATCACCATGTCAATGTGGGTGTGTGCAAATCACCCCGTCAGTGTGTGTGTAAATCACTAGGTCAGTTTGTGTGTGTGTGCAAATCACCAGGTCAGTCTGTGTGTCTGTAAATCACAAGGTCAGTATGTTTGTGTGTAAAGCACTAAGTCAGTGTGTGTGTAAATCACTGGTTCAGTTTGTGTGTAAATCTCCAGGTCAGTGTGTGTGTAAAACGCCAGGTCAGCGTGTGTGAAAATTACCAAGTCAGTATGCGTGTGTGTAAATCACCAGGTCAGTGTGTGTATAAATCACCAGGTCAGTTGTATATGTGTGTAAATCACCAGGTGAGTGTGTGTGTGTAAATCACCAGGTGAGTGTGTGTAAATCACCAGGTGAGTGTGTGTGTAAATTACCAGGTGAGTGTGTGTGCAAATATCCAGGTGAATGTGTGTGTAAATCACCAGGTCAGTGTGTGTGTGTGTAAATCATCAGGTCAGTGTGTGTGTGCAAATCACCAGGCCATTGTGTGTGTAAATCACCAGGCCAGTGTGTGTATGTGTAAATCACCAGATCAGTGTGTGCATGTGTAAATCACCAGATCAGTGTGTGTGTGTGTAAATCAGTGGGTCAGTGTGTGTCTAAATCACCATGTCAGTGTGTTTATGTGTAAATCACCAGGTCAGTGTATGTGTATGTAAATAACCAGGTCAGTGTATGTGTGTAAATCACCAGCTGAGTGTGTGTGTAAATAATCAGGTGAGTGTTTGTGTGAATCACCAGGTCTGTGTGTGTGTAATTCACCTGGTCAGTGTGTGTGTAAATCACCAGGTCGGTGTATGTGTGTGTAAATCACCATGTCATTGTGGGTGTGTGCAAATCACCACGTCAGTGTGTGTGTAAATCACTAGGTCAGTTTGTGTGTGTATGCAAATCACCAGGTCAGTCTGTGTGTGTAAATCACAAGGTCAGTATGTTTGTGAGTAAAGCACTAATCAGTGTGTGTGTAAATCACCGGTTCAGTGTGTGTGTAAATCACCAGGTCAGTGTGTGTGAAAATCACCAAGTCAGTATGTGTGTGTGTAAATCACCAGGTCAGTGTGTGTGTAAATCACCAGGTTAGTTGTATATGTGTGTAAATCACCAGGTGAGTGTGTGTAAATCACCAGGTGAGCATGTGTGCAAATATCCAGGTGAATGTGCGTGTAAATCAACAGGTCAGTGTGTGTAAATCACCAGGCCAGTGTGTGTGTAAATCACCAGATCAGTGTGTGTGTGTGTGTAAATCAGTGGATCAGTGTGTGTCTAAATCACCAGGTCAGAGTGTGCGTGTAAATCAACAGGTCAGTGTGTGTATGTGTGAATCACCAGATCAGTGTGTGTATAAATCACCAGGTCAGTGTGCGTGCGTGTGTAAATCACCAGATCAGTGTGTCTGTGTGTAAATCACCAGGTCAGTGTGGGTGTATAAATCACCAGGTCAGAGTGTGTGTGTGTGTGTGTACATCACCAGATCAGTGTGTGTATAAATCACCAGGTCAGAGTGTGTGCATGTGCAAATCATCAGGTCAGTGTGTGTGTAAAGCACCAGGTCAGTGTGTGTGTGTGTAAATCACCAGGTCAGTGTGGGTGTATAAATCACCAGGTCAGAGTGTGTGTGTGTACATCACCAGATCAGTGTGTGTATAAATCACCAGGTCAGAGTGTGTGCATGTGTAAATCACCAGGTCAGTGTGTATATAAATCACCAGGTTAGTGTGTGTGCGTGTGGAAATCACCAGGTCAGTGTGTCTGTGTGTAAATCACCAGGTCAGTGTGGGTGTATAAATCACCAGGTCAGAGTGTGTGTGTGTACATCACCAGATCAGTGTGTGTGTGTGTAAATCACCAGGTCAGTGTGTGTGTGTGTACATCACCAGATCAGTGTGTGTGTGTGTACATCACCAGATCAGTGTGCGTATAAATCACCAGGTCAGAGTGTGTGCATGTGTAATTGATCAGGTCAGTGTGTGTGTAAATCACCAGATCAATGTGTGTGTGTGTGTGTGTGTGTGTAAATCACCAGGTCAGTGTGTATGTGTAAATCACCAGGTCAGTATGTGTGTAAATCACCAGGTCAGTGTGTGTATAAATCACTAGGTCAGTGTGTGTGTGTGTAAATCACCAAGTCAGTGTGGGTGTATGTAAATAACCAGGTCAGTGTATGTGTGTAAATCACCAGCTGAGTGTGTGTGTAAATAATCAGGTGAGTGTTTGTGTGAATCACCAGGTCAGTGTGTGTGTCAATCACCAGGTGAGTGTGTGTGTAAATCACCAGGTGAGTGGGTGTGTAATTCACCTGGTCAGTGTGTGTGTAAATCACCAGGTCGGTGTATGTGTGTGTAAATCACCATGTCAATGTGGGTGTGTCTAAATCACCCCGTCAGTGTGTGTGTAAATCACTAGGTCAGTTTGTGTGTGTGTGCAAATCACCAGGTCAGTCTGTGTGTTTGTAAATCACAAGGTCAGTATGTGTGTGTGTAAAGCACTAAGTCAGTGTGTGTGTAAATCACTGGTTCAGTTTGTGTGTAAATCTCCAGGTCAGTGTGTGTGTAAAACGCCAGGTCAGCGTGTGTGAAAATTACCAAGTCAGTATGTGTGTGTGTAAATCACCAGGTCAGTGTTTGTGTAAATCACCAGGTCAGTTGTATATGTGTGTAAATCACCAGGTGAGTGTGCGTGTGTAAATCACCAGGTGAGTGTGTGTGTAAATTACCAGGTGAGTGTGTGTGCAAATATCCAGGTGAATGTGTGTGTAAATCACCAGGTGTGTGTGTGTGTAAATCATCAGGTCAGTGTGTGTGTGCAAATCACCAGGCCATTGTGTGTGTAAATCACCAGGCCAGTGTGTGTATGTGTAAATCACCAGATCAGTATGTGCATGTGTAAATCACCAGATCAGTGTGTGTGTGTGTCAATCAGTGGGTCAGTGTGTGTCTAAATCACCAGGTCAGTGTGTGCATTTAAATCACCATGTCAGTGTGTGTATGTGTAAATCACCAGGTCAGTGTATGTGTGTGTAAATCACTACGTCAGTGTGTGTGTGTAAATCACCAAGTCAGTGTGGGTGTATGTAAATAACCAGGTCAGTGTATGTGTGTAAATCACCAGCTGAGTGTGTGTGTAAATAATCAGGTGAGTGTTTGTGTGAATCACCAGGTCAGTGTGTGTGTAATTCACCTGGTCAGTGTGTGTGTAAATCACCAGGTCGGTGTATGTGTGTGTAAATCACCATGTCATTGTGGGTGTGTGCAAATCACCACGTCAGTGTGTGTGTAAATCACTAGGTCAGTTTGTGTGTGTATGCAAATCACCAGGTCAGTCTGTGTGTCTGTAAATCACAAGGTCAGTATGTTTGTGAGTAAAGCACTAATCAGTGTGTGTGTAAATCACCGGTTCAGTGTGTGTGTAAATCACCAGGTCAGTGGGTGTGAAAATCACCAAGTCAGTATGTGTGTGTGTAAATCACCAGGTCAGTGTGTGTGTAAATCACCAGGTTAGTTGTATATGTGTGTAAATCACCAGGTGAGTGTGTGTAAATCACCAGGTGAGCATGTGTGCAAATATCCAGGTGAATGTGCATGTAAATCAATAGGTCAGTGTGTGTAAATCACCAGGCCAGTGTGTGTGTAAATCACCAGATCAGTGTGTGTGTGTGTGTAAATCAGTGGGTCAGTGTGTGTCTAAATCACCAGGTCAGAGTGTGCGTGTAAATCACCAGGTCAGTGTGTGTATGTGTGAATCACCAGGTCAGTGTGTGTGTGTGTACATCACCAGATCATTGTGTTTGTGTGTACATCACCAGATCAGTGTGTGTATAAATCACCAGGTCAGTGTGTGTGCGTGTGTAAATCACCAGATCAGTGTGTGTGTGTGTACATCACCAGATCAGTGTGTGTATAAATCACCAGGTCAGAGTGTGTGCATGTGCAAATCACCAGGTCAGTGTGTGTGTAAAGCACCAGGTCAGTGTGGGTGTATAAATCACCAGGTCAGAGTGTGTGTGTGTACATCACCAGATCAGTGCGTGTGTGTGTGTAAATCACCAGGTCAGTGTGTGTGTGTGTGTGTACATCACCAGATCAGTGTGTGTGTGTGTACATCACCAGATCAGTGTGCGTATAAATCACCAGGTCAGAGTGTGTGCATGTGTAATTGATCAGGTCAGTGTGTGTGTAAATCACCAGATCAATGTGTGTGTGTGTGTGTGTGTGTGTGTGTGTGTAAATCACCAGGTCAGTGTGTATGTGTAAATCACCAGGTCAGTATGTGTGTAAATCACCAGGTCAGTGTGTGTGTAAATCACCAGGTCAGTGTATGTGTGTGTAAATCACTAGGTCAGTGTGTGTGTGTAAATCACCAAGTCAGTGTGGGTGTATGTAAATAACCAGGTCAGTGTGTGTGTAAATCACTAGGTCAGTTTGTGTGTGTGTGCAAATCACCAGGTCAGTCTGTGTGTCTGTAAATCACAAGGTCAGTATGTTTGTGTGTAAAGCACTAAGTCAGTGTGTGTGTAAATCACTGGTTCAGTTTGTGTGTAAATCTCCAGGTCAGTGTGTGTGTAATTCGCCAGGTCAGCGTGTGTGAAAATTACCAAGTCAGTATGTGTGTGTGTAAATCACCAGGTCAGTGTGTGTGTAAATCACCAGGTCAGTTGTATATGTGTGTAAATCACCAGGTGAGTGTGTGTGTGTAAATCACCAGGTGAGTGTGTGTGTAAATTACCAGGTGAGTGTGTGTGCAAATATCCAGGTGAATGTGTGTGTAAATCATCAGGTCAGTATGTGTGTGTGTAAATCATCAGGTCAGTGTGTGTGTGCAAATCACCAGGCCATTGTGTGTGTAAATCACCAGGCCAGTGTGTGTATGTGTAAATCACCAGATCAGTGTGTGCATATGTAAATCACCAGATCAGTGTGTGTGTGTGTAAATCAGTGGGTCAGTGTGTGTCTAAATCACCAGGTCAGTGTGTGCACTTAAATCACCATGTCAGTGTGTGTATGTGTAAATCACCAGGTCAGTGTATGTGTGTAAATCACCACGCCAGTGTGTGTGTGTAAATCAGCAGGTCAGTGTATGTGTGAATCACCAGGTCAGTGTGTGCGTAAATCACCAGGTCAGTGTGTGTGTACATCACCAGATCATTGTGTGTGTGTATACATCACCAGATCAGTGTGTATATAAATCACCAGGTCAGTGTGGGTGTATAAATCACCAGGTCAGAGTGTGTGTGTGTACATCACCAGATCCGTGTGTGTGTGTACATAACCAGATCAGTGTGTGTATAATTCACCAAGTCAGAGTGTGTGCATGTGTAAATGACTAGGTCAGTGTGTGTGTAAATCACCAGGTCAGTATGTGTGTATGTAAATCACCAGGTCAGTGTGTGTTTGTAAATCACCAGGTCAGTGAGTTTGTATAAATCACCAGGTCAGAGTGTGTGCGCAAATCACCAGGTCAGTGAGTGTGTATAAATCACCAGGTGAGTGTGTGTGTAAATCACCAGGCCAGTGTGTGTCTGTATAAATCAACAAGTCAGTGTGTGTGTGTAAATCACCAGGTCAGTGTGTGTGTGTGTAACTCACCAGGTCAGTGTGTGTGTAAATCACCAGGTCAGTGTGTGAATCACCAGGTCAGTGTGTGTGTGTGTAACTCACCAGGCCAGTGTGTGTGTAAATCACCAGGTCAGTGTGTGTGTGTAAATCACCATGTCAGTGTGTGTGTGTGTGTTTGTGTGTGTGTGTGTGTGTGTGTGTGTGTGTGTGTGTGTGTAAATCACCAGGTCATTGTGGGTGTGTGTAAATCACAAGGTCAGTTTGTGTGTGTAAATCACCAGGTCAGTGTGTGTGTAAATCACCAGGTAGTGTGTGCGTAAATCACCAGGCCAGTGTGTGTGTGTGTGTAAATCATCAGATCAGTGTGTGTATGTGTAAATCACCAGATCAGTGTGTGTGTGTGTAAATCAGTGGGTCAGTGTGTGTGTAAATCACCAGGTCAGTGTATGTATGTAAATCACCACGCCAGTGTGTGTGTGTAAATCACCAGGTCAGTGTGTGTGTGAATCACCAGGTCAGTGTGTGCGTAAATCACCAGGTCAGAGTGTGTGTGTGTTCATCACCAGATCAGTGTGTGCATGTGAAAATGACCAGGTCAGTGTGTGTGTAAATCATCAGGTCAGTGTGTGTGTGTGTAAATCGCCAGGTCAGTGTGTGTTTATAAATCACCAGGTTAGTGAGTGTGTATAAAGCACCAAGTCAGAGTGTGTGTGCAAATCACCAGGTCAGTGACTGTGTATAAATCACCAGGTCAGTGTGTGTGTAAGTCACCAGGTCAGTGCGTGTGTGTGTGTAAATTACGAGGTCAGTGTGTGTGTGTGTAAATCACCAGGTCAGTGTGTGTGTGTGTGAATCACCAGGTCAGTGTGTGTGTGTGTAACTCACCAGGTCAGTGTGTGTGTGTGTGTGTGTGTGTGTGTAAATCACAAGGTCAGTGTGTGTGTGTAAATCACCAGGTCAGTTTGTGTGTAAATCACCAGGTCAGTGTGTGCGTAAATCACCAGGCCAGTGTGTGTGTAAATCACAAGGTCAGTGTGCGTGTGTAATCACAAGGTTAGTGTGGGTGTGTAAATCAACACGTCAGTGCGTGTGTATGTCACCAGGTCAGTGTGTGTATGTGTAAATCACCAGGTCAGTGTGTATGTGTAAATCACCAGGTCAGTATGTGTGTAAATCACTCGGTCAGTGTGTGTGTGTAAATCATCAGGTCAGTGTGTGTGTGTGTAAATCACCAGGTCAGTGTGTGTGTAAATGACCAGGTCAGTGGGTGTGTGTGTAAATCACCAGGTCAGAGTGCGTGTGTAAATCACCAGGCCAGTGTGTGTGTGTGTGTAACTCACCAGGTCAGAGCGTGTGTGTAAATCACCCGGTCAGTGTGTGTGTAAATTACCAGGTCAGTGTGTGTGTAAATTACCAGGTCAGTGTGTGTGTAAATCACCAGGCCACTGTGTGTGTAAATCACCAAGTCAGTGTGTGTGTAAGTCACCAGGTCAGTGTGTGCAACTGTAAATCACCAGGTCAGTATGTGTGTAAATCACCAGGTCAGTGTGTGTGTGTAAATCACAAGGTCAGTGAGCATGTGTAAATCACCAAGTCAGTGCGTGTGTAAGTCACCAGGTCAGTGTGTGCAACTGTAAATCACCAGGTCAGTATGTGTATAAATCACCAGGTCAGTGTGTGTGTAAATCACCAGGTCAGTATGTGTGTGTGTGTGAATCACCAGGTCAGTGTGTGTGTGTGTAAATCACGAGGTCAGTGTGTGTGTAAATCACCAGGTCAGTGTGTGTGTGTAAATCAGCAGGTCAGTGTGTGTGTGTCAATGACCAGGCCAGTGTGTGCAACTGTAAATCACCAGGTCAGTATGTGTGTAAATCACCAGGTCAGTGTGTGTGTGTAAATCACAAGGTCAGTGAGCATGTGTAAATCACCAAGTCAGTGCGTGTGTAAGTCACCAGGTCAGTGTGTGCAACTGTAAATCACCAGGTCAGTATGTGTATAAATCACCAGGTCAGTGTGTGTGTAAATCACCAGGTCAGTATGTGTGTGTGTGTGAATCACCAGGTCAGTGTGTGTGTGTGTAAATCACGAGGTCAGTGTGTGTGTAAATCACCAGGTCAGTGTGTGTGTGTAAATCAGCAGGTCAGTGTGTGTGTGTCAATGATCAGGCCAGTGTGTGTGTAAATCACCAGGTCAGTGTGTATGTGTGGATCACCAGGTCAGTATGTGTGTGTCAATCACCAAGTCAGTGTGTGTGTGTGAATCACCAGGTCAGTGTGTGTGTAAATCACCAGGTCAGTGTGTGTGTAAATCACCAGGTCAGTGTATGTGTGTAAATCACCAGGTCAGTGTGTGTGTGTCAATGACCAGGCCAGTGTGTGTGTAAATCACCAGGTCAGTGTGTATATGTGGATCACCAGGTCAGTATGTGTGTGTCAATCACCAGGTCAGTGTGTGTGTGTGAATCACCAGGTCAGTGTGTGTGTAAATCACTAAGTCAGTGTGTGTGTAAATCACCAGGTCAGTGTATGTGTGTAAATCACCAGGTGAGTGCGTGTGCAAATAATCAGGTAAGTGTGTGTGTGAATCACCATGTCAGTGTGTGTGTCAATCACCAGGTGAGTGTGTGTGTGTATAAATCACTAGGTCAGTGTGTGTGTAAATCACCAGGTCAGTGTGTGTGTGTCAATCACCAGGTCAGTGTGTGTGTGTAAATCACCAGGTCAGTGTTTGCGTAAATCACCAGGTCAGTGTGTGTGTGTGTACATTTCCAGGTCAGTGTGTTTATGTGTGTGAATCACCAGGTCAGTGTGTGTGTGTATAAATCACTAGGTCTGTGTGTGTGTAAATCACCAGGTCAGTGTGTGTGTGTAAATCACCATGTCAATGTGTGTGTGTCAATGACCAGGTCACTGTGTGTGTAAATCACCAAGTCATCGTGTGCGTGTAAATCACCAGGTCAGTGTGTATGTGTGAATCACCAGGTCAGTGTCTGTGTGTCAATCACCAGGTCAGTGTGTGTGTGTAAATCACCAGGTCAGTGTGTGCGTAAATCACCAGGTCAGTGTGTGTGTGTGTGTACATCACCAGATCAGTGTGTGTGTGTGTACATCACCAGATCAGTGTGTGTGTGTGTGTACATCACCAGATCAGTGTGTATAAATCACCAGGTCACTGTGTGTGCGTGTGTAAATCACTAGGTCAGTGTGTCTGTGTGTAAATCACCAGGTTAGTGTGGGTGTATAAATCACCAGGTCAGAGTATGTGTGTGTACATCACCAGATCAGTGTGTGTATATGTACATCACCAGGTCAGTGTATATGTGTGTAAGTCACCAAGTCAGCGTGTGTGTGTCAATGACCAGGTCGGTGTGTGTGTAAATCACCAGGTCAGTGTGCATGTGTGTAAATCACCAGGTCAGTGTGTGTGTGTGTGTGTGTGAATCACCAGGTCAGTGTGTGTGTGTGTAAATCACTTGGTCAGTGTGTGTGTGTAATTCACCAGGTCAGTGTGTGTGTAAATCACCAGGTTAGTGTGGGTGTATGTAAATCACCAGGTCAGTGTATGTGTGTAAATCACCAGGTGAGTGCGTGTGTAAATAAGCAGGTGAGTGTGTGTGTGAATCACCAAGTCAGTGTGTGTGTCAATCACCAGGTGAGTGTGTGTGTCTAAATCATAAGGTTAGTGTGTGTGTAAATCACCAGGTGAGTATGTCTGTAAATCACCAGGTGAGTGGGTGTGTAATTCACCTGGTCAGTGTGTGTGTAAATCACCACGTCAGTGTGGGTGTGTGCAAATCACCAGGTCAGTGTGTGTGTAAATCTAGAGGTCATTGTGTGTGTGTGCAATGCACCAGGTCAGTGTGTGTGTAAATCACCAGGTCAGTTTGTGTGTGTGTGCAAATCACCAGGTCAGTCTGTGTGTGTGTAAATCACCAGGTCAGTGTGTGTGTAAATCTAGAGGTCATTGTGTGTGTGTGCAATTCACCAGGTCAGTGTGTGTGTAAATCACCAGGTCAGTTTGTGTGTGTGTGCAAATCACCAGGTCAGTCTGTGTGTATGTAAATGACAAGGTCAGTATGTTTGTGTATAAAGCACTAAGTCAGTGTGTGTGTAAATCACCAGTTCAGATTGTGTGTAAATCTCCAGGTCAGTGTGTGTGTAAATCGCCAGGTCAGCGTGTGTGAAAATCACCAAGTCAGTATGTGTGTGTGTAAATCACCAGGTCAGTGCCTGTGTAAATCACCAGGTCAGTTGTATTTGTGTGTAAATCACCAGGTGAGTCTGTGTCAATCACCAGATCAGTGTGTGTTTGTGTAAATCACCAGATCAGTGTGTCTGTGTGTAAATTAGTGGGTCAGCGTGTGTGTAAATCACCAGGTCAGTGTGTGCGTGTAAATCACCAGGCCAGTGTGTGTATGTTTAAATCACCAGGTCAGTGTATGTGTGTAAATCACCACACCAGTGTGCGTGTGTAAATCACCAGGTCAGTGTGTGTGCGTGTGTGTGTAAATTACCAGGTCAGTGTGTGCGTGTGTGAATCACCAGGTTAGTGTGTGTGTGTGTAACTCACCAGGTCAGTGTGTGTGTGTAAATCACAATGTCAGTGTGTGTGTGTGTGTGTGTGTGTGTGTGTGTGTGTGTAAATCACCAAGTCAGTGGGGGTGTGTGTAAATCACAAGGACAGTGTGTGTGTGTAAATCACCAGGTCAGTGTGTGCGTAAATCACCAGGCCAGTGTGTGTGTAAATCACCAAGTCAGTGTGGGTGTGTGTAAATCACAAGGTCAGTGTGGGTGTGTAAATCATCACGTCAGTGCGTGTGTAAGTCACCAGGTCAGTGTGTGTATGTGTAAATCACCAGGTCAGTGTGTATGTGTAAATCACCAGGTCAGTATGTGTGTAAATCACTCGGTCAGTGTGTGTGTGTAAATCATCAGGTCAGTGTGTGTGTGTGTAAATCACCAGGTCAGTGTGTGTGTAAATGACCAGGTCAGTGGGTGTGTGTGTAAATCACCAGGTCAGAGTGTGTGTGTAGATCACCATGCCAGTGTGTGTGTGTGTAACTCACCAGGTCAGAGTGTGTGTGTAAATCACCATGTCAGTGTGTGTGTGTTTGTCTAAATCACCAAGTCAGTGTGGGTGTGTGTAAATCACAAGGTCAGTGTGTGTGTGTAAATCACCCGGTCAGTATGTGTGTAAATCACCAGGTCAGTGTGTGCGTAAATCACCAGGCCACTGTGTGTGTAAATCACCAAGTCAGTGTGTGTAAGTCACCAGGTCAGTGTGTGCAACTGTAAATCACCAGGTCAGTATGTGTGTAAATCACCAGGTCAGTGTGTGTGTGTAAATCACAAGGTCAGTGAGCGTGTGTAAATCACCAAGTCAGTGCGTGTGTGTGTCAATGACCAGGGCAGTATGTGTGTAAATTACCAGGTCAGTATGTGTGTGTGTGTGTGAATCACCAGGTCAGTGTGTGTGTGTGTAAATCATGAGGTCAGTGTGTGTGTAAATCACCAGGTCAGTGCGTGTGTGTAAATTAGCAGGTCAGTGTGTGTGTGTCAATGACCAGGTCAGTGTGTGTGTAAATCACCAGGTCAGTGTGTATGTGTGGATCACCAGGTCAGTATGTGTGTGTCCATCACCAGGTCAGTGTGTGTGTGTGTGTGTGAATCACCAGGTCAGTTTGTGTGTAAATCACCAAGTCAGTGTGTGTGTAAATCACCAGGTCAGTGTATGTGTGTAAATCACCAGGTGAGTGCGTGTGTAAAAAATCAGGTGAGTGTGTGTGTGAATCACCATGTCAGTGTGTGTGTCAATCACCAGGTGAGTGTGTGTGTCTAAATCACCAGGTGAGTGTGTGTGTAAATCACCAGGTGAGTGGGTGTGTAATTCACCAGGTCAGTGTGTGTGTAAATCACCAAGTCAGTGTGTGTGTAAATCACCAGGTCAGTGTATGTGTGTAAATCACCAGGTGAGTGCGTGTGTAAATAATCAGGTGAGTGTGTGTGTGAATCACCAGGTCAGTGTGTGTGTCAATCACCAGGTGAGTGTGTGTGTCTAAATCATAAGGTTAGTGTGTGTGTAAATCACCAGGTGAGTGGGTGTGTAATTCACCAGGTCAGAGTGTGTGTGTGTACATCACCAGATCAGTGTGTGTATATGTACATCACCAGGTCAGTGTATATGTGTGTAAGTCACCAAGTCAGCGTGTGTGTGTCAATGACCAGGTCAGTGTGTGTGTAAATCACCAGGTCAGTGTGCGTGTGTGTAAATCACCAGGTCAGTGTGTGTGTGTGTGTGTGTGAATCACCAGGTCAGTGTGTGTGTGTGTAAATCACTTGGTCAGTGTGTGTGTGTAATTCACCAGGTCAGTGTGTGTGTAAATCACCAGGTCAGTGTGGGTGTATGTAAATCACCAGGTCAGTGTATGTGTGTAAATCACCAGGTGAGTGCGTGTGTAAATAAGCAGGTGAGTGTGTGTGTGAATCACCAAGTCAGTGTGTGTGTCAATCACCAGGTGAGTGTGTGTGTCTAAATCATAAGGTTAGTGTGTGTGTAAATCACCAGGTGAGTATGTCTGTAAATCACCAGGTGAGTGGGTGTGTAATTCACCTGGTCAGTGTGTGTGTAAATCACCACGTCAGTGTGGGTGTGTGCAAATCACCAGGTCAGTGTGTGTGTAAATCTAGAGGTCATTGTGTGTGTGTGCAATTCACCAGGTCAGTGTGTGTGTAAATCACCAGGTCAGTTTGTGTGTGTGTGCAAATCACCAGGTCAGTCTGTGTGTGTGTGAATCACCAGGTCAGTGTGTGTGTAAATCTAGAGGTCATTGTGTGTGTGTGCAATTCACCAGGTCAGTGTGTGTGTAAATCACCAGGTCAGTTTGTGTGTGTGTGCAAATCACCAGGTCAGTCTGTGTGTATGTAAATGACAAGGTCAGTATGTTTGTGTATAAAGCACTAAGTCAGTGTGTGTGTAAATCACCAGTTCAGATTGTGTGTAAATCTCCAGGTCAGTGTGTGTGTAAATCGCCAGGTCAGCGTGTGTGAAAATCACCAAGTCAGTATGTGTGTGTGTAAATCACCAGGTCAGTGCCTGTGTAAATCACCAGGTCAGTTGTATTTGTGTGTAAATCACCAGGTGAGTCTGTGTCAATCACCAGATCAGTGTGTGTTTGTGTAAATCACCAGATCAGTGTGTCTGTGTGTAAATTAGTGGGTCAGCGTGTGTGTAAATCACCAGGTCAGTGTGTGCGTGTAAATCACCAGGCCAGTGTGTGTATGTTTAAATCACCAGGTCAGTGTATGTGTGTAAATCACCACACCAGTGTGCGTGTGTAAATCACCAGGTCAGTGTGTGTGCGTGTGTGTGTAAATTACCAGGTCAGTGTGTGCGTGTGTGAATCACCAGGTTAGTGTGTGTGTGTGTAACTCACCAGGTCAGTGTGTGTGTGTAAATCACCATGTCAGTGTGTGTGTGTGTGTGTGTGTGTGTGTGTGTGTGTAAATCACCAAGTCAGTGGGGGTGTGTGTAAATCACAAGGACAGTGTGTGTGTGTAAATCACCAGGTCAGTGTGTGCGTAAATCACCAGGCCAGTGTGTGTGTAAATCACCAAGTCAGTGTGGGTGTGTGTAAATCACAAGGTCAGTGTGGGTGTGTAAATCACCACGTCAGTGCGTGTGTAAGTCACCAGGTCAGTGTGTGTATGTGTAAATCACCAGGTCAGTGTGTATGTGTAAATCACCAGGTCAGTATGTGTGTAAATCACTCGGTCAGTGTGTGTGTGTAAATCATCAGGTCAGTGTGTGTGTGTGTAAATCACCAGGTCAGTGTGTGTGTAAATGACCAGGTCAGTGGGTGTGTGTGTAAATCACCAGGTCAGAGTGTGTGTGTAGATCACCATGCCAGTGTGTGTGTGTGTAACTCACCAGGTCAGAGTGTGTGTGTAAATCACCATGTCAGTGTGTGTGTGTTTGTCTAAATCACCAAGTCAGTGTGGGTGTGTGTAAATCACAAGGTCAGTGTGTGTGTGTAAATCACCCGGTCAGTATGTGTGTAAATCACCAGGTCAGTGTGTGCGTAAATCACCAGGCCACTGTGTGTGTAAATCACCAAGTCAGTGTGTGTAAGTCACCAGGTCAGTGTGTGCAACTGTAAATCACCAGGTCAGTATGTGTGTAAATCACCAGGTCAGTGTGTGTGTGTAAATCACAAGGTCAGTGAGCGTGTGTAAATCACCAAGTCAGTGCGTGTGTGTGTCAATGACCAGGGCAGTATGTGTGTAAATTACCAGGTCAGTATGTGTGTGTGTGTGTGAATCACCAGGTCAGTGTGTGTGTGTGTAAATCATGAGGTCAGTGTGTGTGTAAATCACCAGGTCAGTGCGTGTGTGTAAATTAGCAGGTCAGTGTGTGTGTGTCAATGACCAGGTCAGTGTGTGTGTAAATCACCAGGTCAGTGTGTATGTGTGGATCACCAGGTCAGTATGTGTGTGTCAATCATCAGGTCAGTGTGTGTGTGTGTGTGAATCACCAGGTCAGTTTGTGTGTAAATCACCAAGTCAGTGTGTGTGTAAATCACCAGGTCAGTGTATGTGTGTAAATCACCAGGTGAGTGCGTGTGTAAAAAATCAGGTGAGTGTGTGTGTGAATCACCATGTCAGTGTGTGTGTCAATCACCAGGTGAGTGTGTGTGTCTAAATCACCAGGTGAGTGTGTGTGTAAATCACCAGGTGAGTGGGTGTGTAATTCACCAGGTCAGTGTGTGTGTAAATCACCAAGTCAGTGTGTGTGTAAATCACCAGGTCAGTGTATGTGTGTAAATCACCAGGTGAGTGCGTGTGTAAATAATCAGGTGAGTGTGTGTGTGAATCACCAGGTCAGTGTGTGTGTCAATCACCAGGTGAGTGTGTGTGTCTAAATCATAAGGTTAGTGTGTGTGTAAATCACCAGGTGAGTGGGTGTGTAATTCACCAGGTCAGTGTGTGTGTAAATCACCACGTTGGTGCATGTGTGTGTAAATCACCACGTCAGTGTGGGTGTGTGCAAATCACCACGTCAGTGTGGGTGTAAATCACCAGGTCAGTGTGTGTGTGTAAATCACCAGGTGAGTGTGTGTAAATAACCACGTGAGTGTGTGTGTAAATTACCAGGTGAGTGTGTGTGCAAATATCCAGGTGAATGTGTGTGTAAATCACCAGGTCAGTGTGTGTGTGTGTGTAAATCACCAGGTCAGTGTGTGTGTGCAAATCACCAGGTCAGTGTGTGTATATAAATCACCAGGTCAGTGTGTGTATCTGTAAATCACAAGGTCAGTATGTTTGTGTGTAAAACACTAAGTCAGTGTGTGTGTAAATCACCAGTTCAGTTTGTGTGTAAATCTCCAGGTCAGTGTGTGTGTAAATCGCCAGGTCAGCGTGTGTGAAAATCACCAAGTCAGTATGTGTGTGTTTAAATCACCAGGTCAGTGTGTGTGTAAATCACCAGGTCAGTGTGTATGTGTGGATCACCAGGTCAGTATGTGTGTGTCAATCACCAGGTCAGTGTTGTGTGTGAATCACCAGGTCAGTGTGTGTGTAAATCACCAAGTCAGTGTATGTCTGTAAATCACCAGGTGAGTGTGTGTGTCAATCACCACGTCAGTGTGGGTGTAAATCACCAGGTCAGTGTGTGTGTGTAAATCACCAGGTGAGTGTGTGTAAATCACCAGGTGAGTGTGTGTGTAAATTACCAGGTGAGTGTGTGTGCAAATATCCAGGTGAATGTGTGTGTAAATCACCAGGTCAGTGTGTGTGTGTGTAAATCACCAGGTCAGTGTGTGTGTGCAAATCACCAGGTCAGTGTGTGTGTGTAAATCACCAGGCCAGTGTGTGTATGTGTATATCAACAGATCAGTGTGGGTATGTGTAAATCACCAGATCAGTGTGTGTGTGTAAATCATCACACCAGTGTGTGTGTGTAAATCACCAGGTCAGTGTGTGTGTGAATCACCAGGTCAGTGTGTGCGTAAATCACCAGGTCAGTGTGTGTGTGTGTACATCACCAGATCATTGTGTGTGTGTGTACATCACCAGATCAGTGTGTATTTAAATCACCAGGTCAGTGTGTGTGTGTGTGCAAATCACCAGGTCAGTCTGTGTGTCTGTAAATCACAAGGTCAGTATGTTTGTGTGTAAAACACTAAGTCAGTGTGTGTGTAAATCACCAGTTCAGTTTGTGTGTAAATCTCCAGGTCAGTGTGTGTGTAAATCGCCAGGTCAGCGTGTGTGAAAATCACCAAGTCAGTATGTGTGTGTGTAAATCACCAGGTCAGTATGTGTGTGTCAATCACCAGGTTAGTGTGTGTGTGTGAATCACCAGGTCAGTGTGTGTGTAAATCACCAAGTCAGTGTGGGTGTATGTAAATCACCAGGTCAGTGTATGTGTGTAAATCACCAGGTGAGTGCGTGTGTAAATAATCAGGTGAGTGTGTGTGTGAATCACCAGGTCAGTGTGCGTGTCAATCACCAGGTGAGTGTGTGTGTCTAAATCATAAGGTTAGTGTGTGTATAAATCACCAGGTAAGTGTGTGTGTAAATCACCAGGTGAGTGGGTGTGTAATTCACCAGGTCAGTGTGTGTGTAAATCACCAGGTCGGTGCATGTGTGTGTAAATCACCACGTCAGTGTGGGTGTGTGCAAATCACCACGTCAGTGTGGGTGTAAATCACCAGGTCAGTGTGTGTGTGTAAATCACCAGGTGAGTGTGTGTAAATCACCAGGTGAGTGTGTGTGTAAATTACCAGGTGAGTGTGTGTGCAAATATCCAGGTGAATGTGTGTGTAAATCACCAGGTCGGTGCGTGTGTGTGTAAATCACCAGGTCAGTGTGTGTGTGTGCAAATCACCAGGTCCGTGTGTGTGTGTAAATCACCAGGCCAGTGTGTGTATGTGTAAATCACCAGATCAGTGTGTGTATGTGTAAATCACCAGATCAGTGTGTGTGTGTAAATCACCAGGTCAGTGTGTGTATGTGTAAATCACCAGGTCAGTGTATGTGTGTAAATCATCACACCAGTGTGTGTGTGTACATCACCAGATCATTGTGTGTGTGTGTACATCACCAGATCAGTGTGTATATAAATCACCAGGTCAGTGTGTCTGTGTGTGCAAATCACCAGGTCAGTCTGTGTGTCTGTAAATCACAAGGTCAGTATGTTTGTGTGTAAAACACTAAGTCAGTGTGTGTGTAAATCACCAGTTCAGTCTGTGTGTAAATCTCCATGTAAGTGTGTGTGTAAATCGCCAGGTCAGCGTGTGTGAAAATCACCAAGTCAGTATGTGTGTGTGTAAATCACCAGGTCAGTGTGTGTGTAAATCACTAGGTCAGTTGTATATGTGTGTAAATCACCAGGTGAGTGTGTGTAAATCATCAGGTGAGTGTGTGTGTAAATTACCAGGTGAGTGTGTGTGCATATATCCAGGTGAATATGTGTGTAAATCACCAGGTCAGTGAGTGTGTGTGTAAATCACCAGGTCAGTGTGTGTGCAAATCACCAGGTCAGTGTGTGTGTGTAAATCACCAGGCCAGTGTGTGTATGTGTAAATCACCAGGTCAGTGTGTGTATGTGTAAATCACCAGATCAGAGTGTGTGTGTGTAAATCAGTGGGTCAGTGTGTGTGTAAATCACCACACCAGTGTGTGTGTGTAAATCACCAGGTCAGTGTGTGTATGTTTAAATCACCAGGTCAGTGTGTGTGTAAATCACCAGGTCAGTGTGTGTTTGTGTATATCACCAGATCATTGTGTGTGTGTACATCACCAGATCAGTGTGTGTGCGATTGTAAATCACCAGGTCAGTGTGTCTGTGTGTAAATCACCAGGTCAGTGTGGGTGTATAAATCACCAGGTCAGAGTGTGTGTGTGTACATCACCAGATCAATGTTTGTGTGTGTACATCACCAGATCAGTGTGTGTATAAATCACCAGGTCAGTGTGTGTGTGTGTAAATCACCAGGTCAGTGAGTGTGTGTGTAAATCACCAGGTCAGTGTGTGTGCAAATCACCAGGTCAGTGTGTGTGTGTAAATCACCAGGCCAGTGTGTGTATGTGTAAATCACCAGATCAGTGTGAGCATGTGCAAATCACCAGGTCAGTGTGCGTGTGTAAATCACCAGGCCAGTGTGTGTATGTGTAAATCACCAGATCAGTGTGAGTATGTGTAAATCACCAGATCAGTGTGTGTGTGTGTAAATCACCACACCAGTGTGTGTGTGTAAATCACCAGGTCAGTGTGTGTATGTTTAAATCACCAGGTCAGTGTGTGCGTAAATCACCAGTTCAGTGTGTGTGTGTGTACATCACCAGATCATTGTGTGCGTGTGTACATTACCAGATCAATGTGTATATAAATCACCATGTCAGTGTGTGTACGATTGTAAATCACCAGGTCAGTGTGTCTGTGTGTAAATCACCAGGTCAGTGTGGGTGTATAAATCACCAGGTCAGTGTGTGTGTGGGTACATCACCAGATCAATGTTTGTGTGTGTACATCACCAGGTCAGTGTGTGTATGTTTAAATCACCAGGTCAGTGTGTGCGTAAATCACCAGTTCAGTGTGTGTGTGTGTACATCACCAGATCATTGTGTGCGTGTGTACATTACCAGATCAATGTGTGTATAAATCACCATGTCAGTGTGTGTGCGATTGTAAATCACCAGGTCAGTGTGTCTGTGTGTAAATCACCAGGTCACTGTGGGTGTATAAATCACCAGGTCAGTGTGTGTGTGGGTACATCACCAGATCAATGTTTGTGTGTGTACATCACCAGATCAGTGTGTGTATAAATCACCAGGTCAGTGTGTGTGTGTGTAAATCACCAGGTCAGAGTATGTGTGCAAATCACCAGGTCAGTGTGTGTGTGTAAATCACCAGGTCAGTGTGTGTGTGTGTAAGTCACCAGGTCAGCGTGTGTGTGTGTGCAAATCACGAGGTCAGTGTGTGTGTGTGTAAGTCACCAGGTCAGTGTGTGTGTCTGTGTAAATTACCAGTTCAGTGTGTGTGTGTGTAAATTACCAGGTCAGTGTGTGTGTGTGAATCACCAGGTCAGTGTGTGTGTGTGTTACTCACGAGGTCAGTGTGTGTGTGTAAATCACCATGTCAGTGTGTGTGTGTGTGTGTGTGTGTGTGTGTGTGTGTGTGTGTGTGTGTGTGTGTGTGTGTGTAAATCACCAAGTCAGTGTGGGTGTGTGTAAATCACAAGGTCAGTGTGCATGTGTAAATCACCAGGTCAGTGCGTGTGTAAATCACCAGGTCAGTGTGTGTGTAAGTCACCAGGTCAGTGTATGTGTGTGCAAAATCACGAGGTCAGTGTGTGTGTGTAAATCACCAGGTTAGTGTGTGTGTGTGTAAATCACAAGGTCAGTGTGCGTATGTAAATCACCAGGTCAGTGTGTGTGTAAGTCACCAGGTCAGTGTGTGCATGTGTAAATCACCAGGTCAGTATGTGTGTAAATCACCAGGTCAGTGTGTGTGTAAATCACCAGGTCAGTGTATGTGTGTGTAAATCACAAGGTCAGTGTGTGTTGAAATCACCAGGTCAGTGTATGTCTGTGTAAATCACCAGGTCAGTGTGTGTGTGAATCACCAGGTCAGTGTGTGTGTGTAAATCACTAGGTCAGTGTGTGTGTAAATCACCAGGTCAATGTGTGTGTGTAAATCACCAGGTCAGTGTGTGTGTGTCAATGACCAGGTCCGTGTGTGTGTAAATCACCAGGTCATTGTGTGCATGTAAATCACCAGGTCAGTGTGTGTGTGTGAATCACCAGGTCAGTGTGTGTGTAAATCATCAGATCAGTGTGTGTGTGCAAATCACCAGGTCAATGTGTATGTAAATCACTAGCTGACTGTGATTGTAAATCACCAGGTCAGTGTGTGTGTGTGTAAATCACCAGGTCATTCTGTGTGTAAATCACCAGGACAGTGTGTGTGTAAATCACCAGCTCGGTGTGTGTGGAAATCACCAGGTCAGTGTTTGTGTGTGTAAAATCACCCAGTCAGTGTGTGTATATAAATCACCAGGTCACTACGTGTATAAATATTCAGGTCAGTGAGTGGGTGTGTAAATCACCAGGTCAGTGTGCGTGTGTAAATCACTAGGTCAGTGTGTGTGCAAATCACCAGGCCAGTGTGTAATTGTGATTCACCAGTTCAGTGTGTGTGTAAATCACCAGGTCAGTGTGTGTGTGTGTAAATCACCATGTTAGTGTGAGTGTGTAAATCACCAGGTCAGTGTGTGTAAATCTCCAGGTCGGTGTGTGTGTGTGTGTATGGGTAAATCACCAAGGCAGCGCGTGTGTAAATCACCACGTCACTGTGTGTGTGTAAATCACCAGGTCAGTGTGTGTGTAAATTACCAGGTCATTGTGTGTGTGTAAATCACCAGGTCAGTGGGTTTGTATGTAAATCATCAGGTCAGTGTGTGTGTAAATCAACAAGTTAGCGCGTGTGTGTGTAAATCACCAGGTCATTGTGTGTGTGTAAATCACCAGGTCAGTTTGTGTGTGTGTGTAAATCAGTAGGTCAGTGTGTGTGTAAATTACCAAGTCAGTGTGTGTGTGTGTAAATCGCCAGGTCATTGTGCGTGTAAATCACCAGGTCAGTGTGTGTGTGTGTAAATCACCAGGTCAGTGTGTGTGTGTGTGTGTGTGTGTGTGTGTGTGTGTGTGTGTAAATCACCAGGTCAGTGTGTGTGTAAATCACCAGGTCAGTGTGTGTGTGTGTAAATCACGAGGTCAGTGTGTTTGTAAATTACCAGGTCAGTATGTGTGTGTGTAAATCACCAGGTCAATGTGCGTGTGAATCATCAGATCATTGTGTGTGTAAATCACCAGGTCAGTGTGTGTGTAAATCACCAGGTCAGTGTGCGTGTGTAAATCACCAGGTCAGTGTGTGTGTGTAAACCACCAGGTCAGTGTGTGTGTGTGTGTGTGTAAATCACCAGATCAGTGTGTGTGTGTGTGTGTGTAAATCACCAGGTCATTGCGTGTGTGTGAATCACCAGGTCAGTGGGTGTGTAAATCAACAAGTTAGTGCGTGTGTGTGTAAATCACCAGGTCATTGTGTGTGTGTAAATCACCAGGTCAGTTTGTGTGTGATTGTGTAAATCAGCAGGTCAGTGTGTGTGTAAATTACCAAGTCAGTGTGTGTGTGTGTAAATCACCAGGTCATTGTGCGTGTAAATCACCAGGTCAGTGTGTGTGTGTGTGTGTGTAAATCAGCCGGTCAGTGTGTGTGTAAATTACCAAGTCAGTGTGTGTGTGTGTAAATCACCAGGTCATTGTGCGTGTAAATCACCAGGTCAGTGTGTGTGTGTGTGTGTAAATCACCAGGTCAGTGTGTGTGTAAATCACCAGGTCAGTGTGTGTGTGTGTAAATCACCAGGTCAGTGTGCTTGTAAATCACCAGGTCAGTATGTGTGTGTGTAAATCACCAGGTCAATGTGCGTGTGAATCATCAGATCAGTGTGTGTGTAAATCGCCAGATCAGTGTGTGTGTAAATTACCAGGTCAGTGTGCGTGTGTAAATCACCAGGTCAGTGTGTATGTGTAAACCACCAGGTCAGTGTGTGTATGTGTGTGTAAATCACCAGGTCAGTGTGTGTGTAAACCACCAGGTCAGTGTGTGTGTGTGTGTGTGTGTAAATCACCAGGTCAATATGTGTGTGTGTAAATCACCAGGTCGATGTACGTGTAAATCATCAGGTCAGTATGTGTGTAAATCACCAGGTCAGTGTGTGTGTGTAAATCACCAGGTCAGTGTGTGTGTGTAAACCACCAGGTCAGTGTGTGTATGTGTGTGTAAATCACCAGGTCAGTGTGTGTGTAAATCATCAGGTCAGTGTGTGTGTGTAAATCACCAGGTCACTGCGTGTGCCAATATACAGTTCAGTGAGTGAGTGTGTAAATCACCAGATCAGGGTGCGTGTGTAAATCACTACGCTGTTGTGTGTGTAAACCACCAGGTCAGTGTGTGTATGTGTGTGTAAATCACCAGGTCAGTGTGTGTGTAAATCACCAGGTCAGTGTGTGTGTGTGTAAATCACCAGCACAGTGTGTGTGTGTGTAAATCGGCAGGTCATTGTGTGTATGTAAACCACTAGGTCAATTTTTGTGTAAATCACGAGGTGACCGTGGTTGTAAATCAACAGGTCAGTGTGTGCGTGTAAATCGCCAGGTCAGTATGTGTGTAAATCACCAGGTCACTGTGTGTGTGTAAATCACCAGGTCAGTGTGTGTGTAAATTACCAGGTCATTGTGTGTGTGTAAATCACCAGGTCAGTGGGTGTGTATGTAAATCACCAGGTCAGTGTGTGTGTAAATCAACAAGTTAGCGCGTGTGTGTGTAAATCACCAGGTCAGTTTGTGTGTGTGTAAATCACCAGGTCAGTTTGTGTGTGTGTAAATCAGTAGGTCAGTGTGTGTGTAAATTACCAAGTCAGTGTGTGTGTGTGTAAATCACCAGGTCATTGTGCGTGTAAATCACCAGGTCAGTGTGTGTCTGTGTAAATTACCAGGTCAGTGTGTGTGTGTGTGTGTGTGTGTGTGTGTGTGTGTGTGTAAATCACCAGGTCAGTGTGTGTGTAAATCACCAGGTCAGTGTGTGTGTGTGTAAATCACCAGGTCAGTGTGCGTGTGAATCATCAGATCATTGTGTGTGTAAATCACCAGGTCAGTGTGTGTGTAAATCACCAGGTCAGTAAGCGTGTGTAAATCACCAGGTCAGTGTGTGCGTGTAAACCACCAGGTCAGTGTGTGTGTGTGTGTGTAAATCACCAGATCATTGCGTGTGTGTGTGTGAATCACCAGGTCAGTGGGTGTGTAAATCAACAAGTTAGTGTGTGTGTGTGTAAATCACCAGGTCATTGTGTGTGTGTAAATCACCAGGTCATTGTGTGTGTGTAAATCACCAGGTCAGTTTGTGTGTGATTGTGTAAATCAGCAGGTCAGTGTGTGTGTAAATTACCAAGTCAGTGTGTGTGTGTGTAAATCACCAGGTCATTGTGCGTGTAAATCACCAGGTCAGTGTGTGTGTGTGTGTGTAAATCACCAGGTCAGTGTGTGTGTGTAAATCACCAGATCGGTGTGTGTGCAAGTCACGAGGACAGTGAGTGTGTAAATCACCAGGGCAGTGTGTGTGTGTGTGTGTGTGTGTGTGTGTGTGTGTGTGTGTGTGTGTGTGTGTGTATGTGTGTAAATCACCAAGTCAGTGTTTGTGTAAATCACCGGGTCAGTGTGTGTGTGTAAATCACCAGGTCAGTGTGTGTGTGTGTAAATCACCAGATCGGTGTGTGTGCAAGTCACGAGGACAGTGAGTGTGTAAATCACCAGGTCAGTGTGCGTGTGTGTAAATCACCAGGTCAGTGTGTGTGTAAATCACCAGGTAAGTGTGTGTGTAAATCACTGGTTCAGTTTGTGTGTAAATTGCCAAGTCAGTGTGTGTGTAAATCACCAGGTCAGTCTGTGCGTGTGTGTAAGTCACAAGGCCAGTGTGTGTGTGTCAATCATCAGGTCAGTGTGTGGGTGTAAATCACCAGGTCAGTGTGTGTATAAATCACCAGGTCAGTGTGTGTGTGCGTGTAAATCACCAGGTCAGTGTATGTGTAAATCACCAGGTCAGTGTGTGCGTGTAAATGACTAGGTCAATGTGTGTGTGTAAATCACCAGTTCAGAGTTTGTGTGTATATCACCAGGTCAGTGTGTGTGTAAATCACCAGTTCAGAGAGCATGTGTGTAAATCACCAGATCAGTGTGTGTGTAAATCACCAGGTCAGTGTGTGTGTGTAAATTACTAGGTCAGTGTGTGTGGAAATCACCAGGTCAGTGTTTGTGCGTGTAAATCACCAGGTCAGTGTGTGTGTGTGTAAATCACCAGATCAGTGTGTGTGTGTGTGTGTGTGTGTGTGTGTGTGTGTAAATCACCAGGTCAGTGTGTGTGTAAATCACCAGGTCAGTGTGTGTGTGTGTAAATCACCAGGGCAATGTGCGTGTGAATCATTAGATCATTGTGTGTGTAAATCACCAGGTCAATGTGCGTGTGAATCATCAGATCAGTGTGTGTGTAAATCACCAGGTCAGTGTGTTTGTAAATCACCAGGTCAGTGTGCGTGTGTAAATCACCAGGTCAGTGTGTGTGTGTGTAAATCACCAGCACAGTGTGTGTGTGTGTAAATCGGCAGGTCATTGTGTGTATGTAAACCACTAGGTCAATTTTTGTGTAAATCACGAGGTGACCGTGGTTGTAAATCAACAGGTCAGTGTGTGCGTGTAAATCGCCAGGTCAGTATGTGTGTAAATCACCAGGTCACTGTGTGTGTGTGTAAATCACCAGGTCAGTGTGTGTGTAAATTACCAGGTCATTGTGTGTGTGTAAATCACCAGGTCAGTGGGTGTGTATGTAAATCACCAGGTCAGTGTGTGTGTGAATCAACAAGTTAGCGCGTGTGTGTGTAAATCACCAGGTCATTGTGTGTGTGTAAATCACCAGGTCAGTTTGTGTGTGTGTAAATCAGTAGGTCAGTGTGTGTGTAAATTACCAAGTCAGTGTGTGTGTGTGTAAATCACCAGGTCATTGTGCGTGTAAATCACCAGGTCAGTGTGTGTGTGTGTAAATCACCAGGTCAGTGTGTGTGTGTGTGTGTGTGTGTGTGTGTGTGTGTGTGTGTGTGTGTGTGTGTGTGTGTGTGTGTGTGTGTGTGTGTGTGTGTGTGTGTGTGTGTGTGTGTGTGTGTGTGTGTGTGTGTGTGTGTGTGTGTGTGTGTAAATCACCAGGTCAGTGCGTGTGTAAATCACCAGGTCAGTGTGTGTGTGTGTAAATCACCAGGTCAGTGTGTTTGTAAATCACCAGGTCAGTATGTGTGTGTGTAAATCACCAGGGCAATGTGCGTGTGAATCATCAGATCATTGTGTGTGTAAATCACCAGGTCAGTGTGTGTGTAAATCACCAGGTCAGTGTGCGTGTGTAAATCACCAGGTCAGTGTGTGTGTGTGTAAACCACCAGGTCAGTGTGTGTGTGTGTGTGTGTAAATCACCAGATCATTGTGTGTGTGTGTGTGTGTGTGTGTGTGTAAATCACCAGGTCATTGCGTGTGTGTGAATCACCAGGTCAGTGGGTGTGTAAATCAACAAGTTAGTGTGTGTGTGTGTAAATCACCAGGTCAGTGTGTGTGTGTAAATCACCATGTAAGTATGTGTGAAAATCACCAGCAGTGTGTGTGTATGTAAATCGCCAGGTCAGTGTGTGTGTGTGTAAATCACCAGCACAGTGTGTGTGTGTGTAAATCAGCAGGTCATTGTGTGTATGTAAACCACTAGGTCAATTTTTGTGTAAATCACGAGGTGACCGTGGTTGTAAATCAACAGGTCAGTGTGTGCGTGTAAATCGCCAGGTCAGTATGTGTGTAAATCACCAGGTCACTGTGTGTGTGTAAATCACCAGGTCAGTGTGTGTGTAAATTACCAGGTCATTGTGTGTGTGTAAATCACCAGGTCAGTGGGTGTGTATGTAAATCACCAGGTCAGTGTGTGTGTAAATCAACAAGTTAGCGCGTGTGTGTGTAAATCACCAGGTCATTGTGTGTGTGTAAATCACCAGGTCAGTTTGTGTGTGTGTAAATCAGTAGGTCAGTGTGTGTGTAAATTACCAAGTCAGTGTGTGTGTGTGTAAATCACCAGGTCATTGTGCGTGTAAATCACCAGGTCAGTGTGTGTGTGTGTAAATCACCAGGTCAGTGTGTGTGTGTGTGTGTGTGTGTGTGTAAATCACCAGGTCAGTGTGTGTGTAAATCACCAGGTCAGTGTGTGTGTGTGTAAATCACCAGGTCAGTGTGTTTGTAAATCACCAGGTCAGTATGTGTGTGTGTAAATCACCAGGTCAATGTGCGTGTGAATCATCAGATCATTGTGTGTGTAAATCACCAGGTCAGTGTGTGTGTAAATCACCAGGTCAGTGTGCGTGTGTAAATCACCAGGTCAGTGTGTGTGTGTAAACCACCAGGTCAGTGTGTGTGTGTGTAAATCACCAGATCATTGTGTGTGTGTGTGTGAATCACCAGGTCAGTGGGTGTGTAAATCAACAAGTTAGTGCGTGTGTGTGTAAATCACCAGGTCATTGTGTGTGTGTAAATCACCAGGTCATTGTGTGTGTGTAAATCACCAGGTCAGTTTGTGTGTGATTGTGTAAATCATCAGGTCAGTGTGTGTGTAAATTACCAAGTCAGTGTGTGTGTGTGTAAATCACCAGGTCATTGTGCGTGTAAATCACCAGGTCAGTGTGTGTGTGTGTGTGTGTGTGTGTAAATCACCAGGTCAGTGTGTGTGTACATCACCAGGTCAGTGTGTGTGTGTGTAAATCACCAGGCCAGTGTGTTTGTAAATCACCAGGTCAGTATGTGTGTGTGTAAATCACCAGGTCAATGTGCGTGTGAATCATCAGATCAGTGTGTGTGTAAATCACCAGATCAGTGTGTGTGTAAATTACCAGGTCAGTGTGCGTGTGTAAATCACCAGGTCAGTGTGTGTGTAAACCACCAGGTCAGTGTGTGTGTGTGTGTGTGTAAATCACCAGGTCAATATGTGTGTGTGTAAATCACCAGGTCGATGTACGTGTAAATCATCAGGTCAGTATGTGTGTAAATCACCAGGTCAGTGTGTGTGTGTAAATCACCAGGTCAGTGTGTGTGTGTAAACCACCAGGTCAGTGTGTGTATGTGTGTGTAAATCACCAGGTCAGTGTGTGTGTAAATCATCAGGGCAGTGTGTGTGTGTAAATCACCAGGTCACTGCGTGTGCCAATATACAGTTCAGTGAGTGAGTGTGTAAATCACCAGATCAGGGTGCGTGTGTAAATCACTACGCTGTTGTGTGTGTAAATCACCAGGTCAGTGTTTGTGTGTGGAAATCACCAGGTCAGTGTGTGTGTAAATCACCAGATCGGTGTGTGTGCAAGTCACGAGGATAGTGAGTGTGTAAATCACCAGGTCAGTGTGTGTGTGTGTGTGTGTGTGTGTGTGTGTGTGTGTGTGTGTGTGTGTGTGTGTGTGTGTGTGTGTGTGTGTGTGTGTGTGTGTAAATCACCAAGTCAGTGTTTGTGTAAATCACCGGGTCAGTGTGTGTGTGTAAATCACCAGGTCAGTGTGTGTGTGTGTAAATCACCAGATCGGTGTGTGTGCAAGTCACGAGGACAGTGAGTGTGTAAATCACCAGGTCAGTGTGTGTGTAAATCACCAGGTCAGTGTGCGTGTGTGTAAATCACCAGGTCAGTGTGTGTGTAAATCACCAGGTAAGTGTGTGTGTAAATCACTGGTTCAGTTTGTGTGTAAATTGCCAAGTCAGTGTGTGTGTAAATCACCAGGTCAGTCTGTGCGTGTGTGTAAGTCACAAGGCCAGTGTGTGTGTGTAAATCATCAGGTCAGTGTGTGGGTGTAAATCACCACATCAGTGTGTGTATAAATCACCAGGTCAGTGTGTGCGTGTGTGTAAATCACCAGGTCAGTGTGTGTGTAAATCACCAGGTAAGTGTGTGTGTAAATCACTGGTTCAGTTTGTGTGTAAATTGCCAAGTCAGTGTGTGTGTAAATCACCAGGTCAGTCTGTGCGTGTGTGTAAGTCACAAGGCCAGTGTGTGTGTGTAAATCATCAGGTCAGTGTGTGGGTGTAAATCACCACATCAGTGTGTGTATAAATCACCAGGTCAGTGTGTGTGTGTGTGTAAATCACCAGGTCAGTGTGTGCGTGTAAATGACTAGGTCAATGTGTGTGTGTAAATCACCAGTTCAGAGTTTGTGTGTATATCACCAGGTCAGTGTGTGTGTAAATCACCAGTTCAGAGAGCATGTGTGTAAATCACCAGGTCAGTGTGTGTGTAAATCACCAGGTCAGTGTGTGTGTGTAAATTACTAGGTCAGTGTGTGTGTGTGTGTGTGTGTGTGTGTGTGTGTGTGTAAATCACCAGGTCAGTGTGTGTGTAAATCACCAGGTCAGTGTGTGTGTGTGTAAATCACCAGGTCAATGTGCGTGTGAATCATCAGATCAGTGTGTGTGTAAATCACCAGGTCAATGTGCGTGTGAATCATCAGATCAGTGTGTGTGTAAATCACCAGGTCAGTGTGTTTCTAAATCACCAGGTCAGTGTGCGTGTGTAAATCACCAGGTCAGTGTGTGTGTGTAAACCACCAGGTCAGTGTGTGTGTGTGTGTGTGTGTGTGTAAATCGTCAGATCATTGTGTGTGTGTGTGTAAATCACCAGGTCATTGCGTGTGTGTGAATCACCAGGTCAGTGGATGTGTAAATCAACAAGTTAGTGCGTGTGTGTGTAAATCACCAGGTCATTGTGTGTGTGTAAATCACCAGGTCATTGTGCGTGTAAATCACCAGGTCAGTGTATGTGTGTGGATGTGTGTGTGTAAATCACCAGGTCAGTGTGTGTGTAAATCAGCAGGTCAGTGTGTGTGTAAATTACCAAGTCAGTGTGTGTGTGTGTAAATCACCAGGTCATTGTGCGTGTAAATCATCAGGTCAGTGTGTGTGTGTGTGTGTGTGTGTGTGTGTGTGTGTGTGTGTGTGTGTGTGTGTGTGTGTGTGTGTGTGTGTGTGTGTGTGTAAATCACCAGGTCAGTTTGTGTGTAAATGACCAAGTCAGTGTGTGTGTGTGTAAATCACCAGGTCAGTGTATGTGTGTGGGTGTGTGTGTGTAAATCACCAGGTCAGTGTGTGTGTAAATCAGCAGGTCAGTGTGTGTGTAAATTACCAAGTCAGTGTGTGTGTGTGTAAATCACCAGGTCATTGTGCGTGTAAATCACCAGGTCAGTGTGTGTGTGTGTGTGTGTGTGTGTGTGTGTGTGTGTGTGCGCGTGTGTGTGTGTGTGTAAATCACCAGGTCAGTGTGTGTGTAAATCACCAGGTCAGTATGTGTGTGTGTGTGTAAATCACCAGGTCAGTATGTGTGTGTGTAAATCACCAGGTCAATGTGTGTGTAAATCACCAGGTCAGTATGTGTGTAAATCACCAGGTCAGTGTGTGTGTGTAAACCACCAGGTCAGTGTGTGTATGTGTGCGTAAATCACCAGGTCAGTGTGTGTGTGTGTGTGTGTGTGTGTGTGTGTGTGTGTGTGTGTGTGTGTGTGTGTGTGTGTGTGTGTGTGTGTGTAAATCACCAGGTCAGTTTGTGTGTAAATGACCAAGTCAGTGTGTGTGTGTGTAAATCACCAGGTCAGTGTATGTGTGTGGGTGTGTGTGTGTAAATCACCAGGTCAGTGTGTGTGTAAATCAGCAGGTCAGTGTGTGTGTAAATTACCAAGTCAGTGTGTGTGTGTGTAAATCACCAGGTCATTGTGCGTGTAAATCACCAGGTCAGTGTGTGTGTGTGTGTGTGTGTGTGTGTGTGTGTGTGTGTGCGCGTGTGTGTGTGTGTGTAAATCACCAGGTCAGTGTGTGTGTAAATCACCAGGTCAGTATGTGTGTGTGTGTGTAAATCACCAGGTCAGTATGTGTGTGTGTAAATCACCAGGTCAATGTGTGTGTAAATCACCAGGTCAGTATGTGTGTAAATCACCAGGTCAGTGTGTGTGTGTAAACCACCAGGTCAGTGTGTGTATGTGTGCGTAAATCACCAGGTCAGTGTGTGTGCAAATCAACAGGCCAGTGTGTGTGTAAATTACCAAGTCAGTGTGTGTGTGTGTAAATCACCAGGTCATTGTGCGTGTAAATCACCAGGTCAGTGTGTGTGTGTGTGTGTGTGTGTGTGTGTGTGTGTGTGTGTGTGTGTGTGTGTAAATCACCAGGTCAGTGTGTGTGTAAATCACCAGGTCAGTATGTGTGTGTGTGTGTGTAAATCACCAGGTCAGTATGTGTGTGTGTAAATCACCAGGTCAATGTGTGTGTAAATCACCAGGTCAGTATGTGTGTAAATCACCAGGTCAGTGTGTGTGTGTAAACCACCAGGTCAGTGTGTGTATGTGTGCGTAAATCACCAGGTCAGTGAGTGTGTAAATCATCAGGTCAGTGTGTGTGTGTAAATCACCAGGTCACTGTGTGTGCCAATATTCAGTTCAGTGATTGAGTGTGTAAATCACCAGATCAGGGTGCGTGTGTAAATCACTACGCTGTTGTGTGTGTAAATCACCAGGTCAGTGTTTGTGTGTGTAAATCACCAGGTTTGTGTGCGTGTAAATCACCAGATCGGTGTGTGTGCAAGTCACGAGGACAGTGAGTGTGTAAATCACCAGGTCAGTGTGTGTGTGTGTGTGTGTGTGTGTGTGTGTGTGTGTGTGTGTGTGCAAATCACCAAGTCAGTGTTTGTGTAAATCACCGGGCCAGTGTGTGTGTGTAAATCACCAGGTCAGTGTGTGTGTGTGTGTAAATCACTGGTTCAGTTTGAGTGTAAATTGCCAAGTCAGTGTGTGTGTAAATCACCAGGTCAGCCTGTGTGTGTGTGGAAATCACAAGGCCAGTGCGTGTGTGTAAATGACTAGGTCAATGTGTGTGTGTAAATCACCAGTTCAGAGTTTGTGTGTATATCACCAGGTCAGTGTGTGTGTGTGTAAATCACCAGGTCAGTGTGTGTGTGTGTGTGTGTGTGTGTAAATCACCAGGTCAGTGTATGTGTAAATCACCAGGTCAGTGTGTGCGTGTAAATGACTAGGTCAATGTGTGTGTGTAAATCACCAGTTCAGAGTTTGTGTGTATATCACCAGGTCAGTGTGTGTGTAAATCACCAGGTCAGTGTGTGTGTGTAAATTACTAGGTCAGTGTGTGTGGAAATCACCAGGTCAGTGTTTGTGCGTGTAAATCACCAGGTCAGTGTGTTAGTGTGTAAATCACCAGATCAGTGTGTGTGTGTGTGTGTGTGTGTGTGTGTGTAAATCACCAGGTCGGTGTGTGTGTAAATCACCAGGTCAGTGTGTGTGTGTGTAAATCACCAGGTCAATGTGCGTATGAATCATCAGATCAGTGTGTGTGTAAATCACCAGGTCAATGTGCGTGTGAATCATCAGATCAGTGTGTGTGTAAATCACCAGGTCAGTCTGTTTGTAAATCACCAGGTCAGTGTGCGTGTGTAAATCACCAGGTCAGTGTGTGTGTGCAAACCACCAGGTCAGTGTGTGTGTGTGTGTGTGTGTAAATCGTCAGATCATTGTGTGTGTGTGTGTAAATCACCAGGTCATTGCGTGTGTGTGAATCACCAGGTCAGTGGATGTGTAAATCAACAAGTTAGTGCGTGTGTGTGTAAATCACCAGGTCATTGTGTGTGTGTAAATCACCAGGTCATTGTGTGTGTGTAAATCACAAGGTCAGTTTGTGTGTAAATGACCAAGTCAGTGTGTGTGTGTGCAAATCACCAGGTCATTGTGCGTGTAAATCACCAGGTCAGTGTATGTGTGTGGGTGTGTGTGTGTAAATCACCAGGTCAGTGTGTGTGTAAATCAGCAGGTCAGCGTGTGTGTAAATTACCAAGTCAGTGTGTGTGTGTGTAAATCACCAGGTCATTGTGCGTGTAAATCACCAGGTCAGTGTGTGTGTGTGTGTCTGTGTGTGTGTGTGTGTGTGTGTGTAAATCACCAGGTCAGTGTGTGTGTAAATCACCAGGTCAGTATGTGTGTGTGTGTAAATCACCAGGTCAGTATGTGTGTGTGTAAATCACCAGGTCAGTATGTGCGTAAATCACCAGGTCAGTGTGTGTGTAAATCACCAGGTCAGTGTGCGTATGTGTGCGTAAATCACCAGGTCAGTGAGTGTGTAAATCATCAGGTCAGTGTGTGTGTGTAAATCACCAGGTCACAGCGTGTGCCAATATTCAGTTCAGTGGGTGAGTGTGTAAATCACCAGATCAGGGTGCGTGTGTAAATCACTACGCTGTTGTGTGTGTAAATCACCAGGTCAGTGTTTGTGTGTGTAAATCACCAGGTTTCTGTGTGTGTAAATCACCAGATCGGTGTGTGTGCAAGTCACGAGGACAGTGAGTGTGTAAATCACCAGGTCAGTGTGTGTGTGTGTGTGTGTGTGTGTGTGTGTGTGTGTGTAAATCACCAAGTCAGTGTTTGTGTAAATCACCGGGTCAGTGTGTGTGTGTAAATCACCAGGTCAGTGTGTGTGTGTGTGTAAATGACCAGATCGTTGTGTGTGCAAGTCACGAGGACAGTGAGTGTGTAAAGCACCAGGTCAGTGTGTGTGTAAATCACCAGGTCAGTGTGTGTGTGTAAATCACTGGTTCAGTTTGAGTGTAAATTGCCAAGTCAGTGTGTGTGTAAATCACCAGGTCAGCCTGTGTGTGTGTGGAAATCACAAGGCCAGTGTGTGTGTGTAAATCATCAGGTCAGTGTGTGGGTGTAAATCACCAGGTCAGTGTGTGTATAAATCACCAGGTCAGTGTGTGTGTGTGTGTGTGTGTAAATCACTAGGTCAGTGTGTGTGTGTGTGTGTGTGTGTGTGTGTGTGTGTGTGTGTGTGTGTGTGTGTGTGTGTGTGTGTAAATCACCAAGTCAGTGTTTGTGTAAATCACCGGGTCCGTGTGTGTGTGTAAATCACCAGGTCAGTGTGTGTGTGTAAATCACCAGATCGGTGTGTGTGCAAGTCACGAGGACAGTGAGTGTGTAAATCACCAGGTCAGTGTGTGTGTAAATCACCAGGTCAGTGTGTGTGTGTGTGTAAATCACCAGGTCAGTGTGTGTGTAAATCACCAGGTAAGTGTGTGTGTAAATCACTGGTTCAGTTTGTGTGTAAATTGCCAAGTCTGTGTGTGTGTAAATCACCAGGTCAGTCTGTGCGTGTGTGTAAGTCACAAGGCCAGTGTGTGTGTGTAAATCATCAGGTCAGTTTGTGGGTGTAAATCACCAGGTCAGTGTGTGTATAAATCACCAGGTCAGTGTGTGTGTGTGCGTGTGTGTGTGTGTAAATCACCAGGTCAGTGTATGTGTAAATCACCAGGTCAGTGTGTGCGTGTAAATGACTAGGTCAATGTGTGTGTGTAAATCACCAGTTCAGAGTTTGTGTGTATATCACCAGGTCAGTGTGTGTGTAAATTACCAGTTCAGAGAGCATGTGTATAAATCACCAGGTCAGTGTGTGTGTAAATCACCAAGTCAGTGTGTGTGTGTAAATTACTAGGTCAGTGTGTGTGGAAATCACCAGGTCAGTGTTTGTGCGTGTAAATCACCAGGTCAGTGTGTGTGTGTGTGTGTGTGGAAATCGTCAGATCATTGTGTGTGTGTGTGTAAATCACCAGGTCATTGCGTGTGTGTGAATCACCAGGTCAGTGGATGTGTAAATCAACAAGTTAGTGCGTGTGTGTGTAAATCACCAGATCATTGTGTGTGTGTAAATCACCAGGTCATTGTGTGTGTGTAAATCACAAGGTCAGTTTGTGTGTAAATGACCAAGTCAGTGTGTGTGTGTGTAAATCACCAGGTCATTGTGCGTGTAAATCACCAGGTCAGTGTATGTGTGTGGGTGTGTGTGTGTAAATCACCAGGTCAGTGTGTGTGTAAATCAGCAGGTCAGTGTGTGTGTAAATTACCAAGTCAGTGTGTGTGTGTGTAAATCACCAGGTCAGTGTGTGTGTAAATCACCAGGTCAGTATGTGTGTGTGTGTAAATCACCAGGTCAGTATGTGTGTGTGTAAATCACCAGGTCAATGTGCGTGTAAATCACCAGGTCAGTATGTGTGTAAATCACCAGGTCAGTGTGTGTGTGTAAACCACCAGGTCAGTGTGTGTATGTGTGCGTAAATCACCAGGTCAGTGAGTGTGTAAATCACCAGGTCACTGCGTGTGCCAATATTCAGTTCAGTGAGTGAGTGTGTAAATCACCAGATCAGGGTGCGTGTGTAAATCACTACGCTGTTGTGTGTGTAAATCACCAGGTCAGTGTTTGTGTGTGTAAATCACCAGGTTTGTGTGTGTGTAAATCACCAGATCGGTGTGTGTGCAAGTCACGAGGACAGTGAGTGTGTAAATCACCAGGTCAGTGTGTGTGTGTGTGTGTGTGTGTGTGTGTGTGTGTGTGTGTGTGTGTGTGAATCACCAAGTCAGTGTTTGTGTAAATCACCGGGCCAGTGTGTGTGTGTAAATCACCAGGTCAGTGTGTGTGTGTGTAAATGACCAGATCGGTGTGTGTGCAAGTCACGAGGACAGTGAGTGTGTAAATCACCAGGTCAGTGTGTGTGTAAATCACCAGGTCAGTGTGTGTGTGTGTAAATCACTGGTTCAGTTTGAGTGTAAATTGCCAAGTCAGTGTGTGTGTAAATCACCAGGTCAGTCTGTGTGTGTGTGGAAATCACAAGGCCAGTGTGTGTGTGTAAATCATCAGGTCAGTGTGTGGGTGTAAATCACCAGGTCAGTGTGTGTATAAATCATCAGGTCAGTGTGTGGGTGTAAATCACCAGGTCAGTGTGTGTATAAATCACCAGGTCAGTGTGTGTGTGTGTGTGTGTGTGTAAATCACTAGGTCAGTGTGTGTGTAAATCACCAGGTCAGTGTGTGCGTGTAAATCACCAGGTCAATGTGTGTGTGTTAATCACCAGTTCAGAGTTTGTGTGTATATCACCAGGTCAGTGTGTGTGTAAATCACCAGTTCAGAGTGCATGTGTGTAAATCACCAGGTCAGTGTGTGTGTAAATCACCAGGTCAGTGTGTGTGTGTAAATTACTGGGTCAGTGTGTGTGGAAATCACCAGGTCAGTGTTTGTGTGTGTAAATCACCAGGTCACTACGTGTGTAAATATTCAGGTCAGTGAGTGAGTGTGTAAATCACCAGGTTAGTGTTTGTGTGTGTAAGTCACCAGGTCAGTGTGCGTGTCAATCACCAGGGCAGTGTGTGTCTGTGTAAATCACCAGATCAGTGTGTTTGTAAATCACCAGGTTAGTGTGTGTGTGTCAATCACCAGGTCAGGGTGTGTGCAAATCACCAGGTCAGTGTGTGTGAAAATCACCAGGTCAGTGTGTGTGTGTGTGTAAATCACCAGGTCAGTGTGTTTGTAAATCACCAGGTCAGTATGTGTGTATGTAAATCACCAGGTCAGTGTGTTTGTAAATCACCAGGTCAGTCTGTGTGTATGTAAATCACCAGGTCAATGTGCGTGTGAATCATCAGATCAGTGTGTGTGTAAATCACCAGGTCATTGTGTGTGTAAATCACCAGGTCAGTGTGCGTGTGTAAATCACCAGGTCAGTGTGTGTGTAAACCACCAGGTCAGTGTGTGTGTGTGTGTGTGTGTAAATCACCAGGCCAATGTGCGTGTAAATCACCAGGTCAGTGTGTGTGTAAATCACCAGGTCAGTGTGTGTGCAAACCACCAGGTCAGTGTGTGTGTGTGTGTGTGTGTAAATCACCAGGCCAATGTGCGTGTAAATCACCAGGTCAATGTGCGTGTAAATCACCAGGTCAGTGTGTGTGTAAATCACCAGGTCAGTGTGTGTGCAAACCACCAGGTCGGTGTGTGTATGTGTGTGTAAATCACCATGTCAGTGTGTGTGTAAATCATCAGGTCAGTGTGTGTGTGTAAATCAACAGGTCACTGCGTGCGCCAACATTCAGGTCAGTGAGTGAGTGTGTAAATCACCAGATCAGGGTGCGTGTGTAAATCACTCGGCTGTTGTGTGTGTAAATCACCAGGTCAGTGTTTGTGTGTGTAAATCACCAGGTCAGTGTGTGTGTCAATCACCAGGGCAATGTGTGTATATGTAAATCACCAGGTCAGTGTGTTTGTAAATCACCAGGTCAGTGTGTGTTTGTAAATCACCAGGTCAGTGTGTGTGTAAATCACCAGGTCAGTGTGTGTGTGTGTGTGTGTGTGTGTATGTGTGTGTGTGTGTGTGTGTGTGTGTCTGTGTGTGTCTGTGTGTAAATCACCAAGTCAGTGTTTGTGTAAATCACCGGGTCAGTGTGTGTGTGTAAATCACCAGGTCAGTGTGTGGGTAAATCACCAGGTCGGTGTGTGTGCAAGTCACGAGGACAGTGAGTGTGTAAATCACCAGGTCAGTGTGTGTGTAAATCACCAGGTCAGTGTGTGTGTGTGTAAATCACCAGGTCAGTGTGTGTGTGTAAATCACTAGGTCAGTGTGTGTGGAAATCACCAGGTCAGTGTTTGTGTGTGTAAATCACCCAGTCAGTGTGTGCATGTAAATCACCAGGTCAGTGTGTGTGTAAATCACCAGGTCATTGTGTGTGTGTAAATCACCAGGTCAGTGGGTGTGTATGTAAATCATCAGGTCAGTGTGTGTGTAAATCACCAGGTCAGTCTGTGCGTGTGTGTAAGTCACAAGGCCAGTGTGTGTGTGTAAATCATCAGGTCAGTTTGTGGGTGTAAATCACCAGGTCAGTGTGTGTATAAATCACCAGGTCAGTGTGTGTGTGTGTGTGTGTGTGTGTGTAAATCACCAGGTCAGTGTATGTGTAAATCACCAGGTCAGTGTGTGCGTGTAAATGACTAGGTCAATGTGTGTGTGTAAATCACCAGTTCAGAGTTTGTGTGTATATCACCAGGTCAGTGTGTGTGTAAATTACCAGTTCAGAGAGCATGTGTATAAATCACCAGGTCAGTGTGTGTGTAAATCACCAGGTCAGTGTGTGTGTGTAAATTACTAGGTCAGTGTGTGTGGAAATCACCAGGTCAGTGTTTGTGCGTGTAAATCACCAGGTCAGTGTGTGTGTGTGTGTGTGTGTAAATCGTCAGATCATTGTGTGTGTGTGTGTAAATCACCAGGTCATTGCGTGTGTGTGAATCACCAGGTCAGTGGATGTGTAAATCAACAAGTTAGTGCGTGTGTGTGTAAATCACCAGATCATTGTGTGTGTGTAAATCACCAGGTCATTGTGTGTGTGTAAATCACAAGGTCAGTTTGTGTGTAAATGACCAAGTCAGTGTGTGTGTGTGTAAATCACCAGGTCATTGTGCGTGTAAATCACCAGGTCAGTGTATGTGTGTGGGTGTGTGTGTGTAAATCACCAGGTCAGTGTGTGTGTAAATCAGCAGGTCAGTGTGTGTGTAAATTACCAAGTCAGTGTGTGTGTGTGTAAATCACCAGGTCAGTGTGTGTGTAAATCACCAGGTCAGTATGTGTGTGTGTGTAAATCACCAGGTCAGTATGTGTGTGTGTAAATCACCAGGTCAATGTGCGTGTAAATCACCAGGTCAGTATGTGTGTAAATCACCAGGTCAGTGTGTGTGTGTAAACCACCAGGTCAGTGTGTGTATGTGTGCGTAAATCACCAGGTCAGTGAGTGTGTAAATCACCAGGTCACTGCGTGTGCCAATATTCAGTTCAGTGAGTGAGTGTGTAAATCACCAGATCAGGGTGCGTGTGTAAATCACTACGCTGTTGTGTGTGTAAATCACCAGGTCAGTGTTTGTGTGTGTAAATCACCAGGTTTGTGTGTGTGTAAATCACCAGATCGGTGTGTGTGCAAGTCACGAGGACAGTGAGTGTGTAAATCACCAGGTCAGTGTGTGTGTGTGTGTGTGTGTGTGTGTGTGTGTGTGTGTGTGTGTGTGTGTGTGTGTGTGTGTGTGTGTAAATCACCAAGTCAGTGTTTGTGTAAATCACCGGGCCAGTGTGTGTGTGTAAATCACCAGGTCAGTGTGTGTGTGTGTAAATGACCAGATCGGTGTGTGTGCAAGTCACGAGGACAGTGAGTGTGTAAATCACCAGGTCAGTGTGTGTGTAAATCACCAGGTCAGTGTGTGTGTGTGTAAATCACTGGTTCAGTTTGAGTGTAAATTGCCAAGTCAGTGTGTGTGTAAATCACCAGGTCAGTCTGTGTGTGTGTGGAAATCACAAGGCCAGTGTGTGTGTGTAAATCATCAGGTCAGTGTGTGGGTGTAAATCACCAGGTCAGTGTGTGTATAAATCATCAGGTCAGTGTGTGGGTGTAAATCACCAGGTCAGTGTGTGTATAAATCACCAGGTCAGTGTGTGTGTAAATCACCAGGTCAGTGTGTGCGTGTAAATCACCAGGTCAATGTGTGTGTGTTAATCACCAGTTCAGAGTTTGTGTGTATATCACCAGGTCAGTGTGTGTGTAAATCACCAGTTCAGAGTGCATGTGTGTAAATCACCAGGTCAGTGTGTGTGTAAATCACCAGGTCAGTGTGTGTGTGTAAATTACTGGGTCAGTGTGTGTGGAAATCACCAGGTCAGTGTTTGTGTGTGTAAATCACCAGGTCACTACGTGTGTAAATATTCAGGTCAGTGAGTGAGTGTGTAAATCACCAGGTTAGTGTTTGTGTGTGTAAGTCACCAGGTCAGTGTGCGTGTCAATCACCAGGGCAGTGTGTGTCTGTGTAAATCACCAGATCAGTGTGTTTGTAAATCACCAGGTTAGTGTGTGTGTGTCAATCACCAGGTCAGGGTGTGTGCAAATCACCAGGTCAGTGTGTGTGAAAATCACCAGGTCAGTGTGTGTGTGTGTGTAAATCACCAGGTCAGTGTGTTTGTAAATCACCAGGTCAGTATGTGTGTATGTAAATCACCAGGTCAGTGTGTTTGTAAATCACCAGGTCAGTCTGTGTGTATGTAAATCACCAGGTCAATGTGCGTGTGAATCATCAGATCAGTGTGTGTGTAAATCACCAGGTCATTGTGTGTGTAAATCACCAGGTCAGTGTGCGTGTGTAAATCACCAGGTCAGTGTGTGTGTAAACCACCAGGTCAGTGTGTGTGTGTGTGTGTGTGTGTGTGTGTGTAAATCACCAGGTCAGTATGTGTGTGTGTAAATCACCAGGTCAATGTGCGTGTAAATCACCAGGTCAGTGTGTGTGTAAATCACCAGGTCAGTGTGTGTGCAAACCACCAGGTCAGTGTGTGTGTGTGTGTGTGTGTAAATCACCAGGCCAATGTGCGTGTAAATCACCAGGTCAATGTGCGTGTAAATCACCAGGTCAGTGTGTGTGTAAATCACCAGGTCAGTGTGTGTGCAAACCACCAGGTCAGTGTGTGTGTGTGTGTGTGTGTAAATCACCAGGCCAATGTGCGTGTAAATCACCAGGTCAATGTGCGTGTAAATCACCAGGTCAATGTGCGTGTAAATCACCATGTCAGTGTGTGTGTAAATCATCAGGTCAGTGTGTGTGTGTAAATCAACAGGTCACTGCGTGCGCCAACATTCAGGTCAGTGAGCGAGTGTGTAAATCACCAGATCAGGGTGCGTGTGTAAATCACTCGGCTGTTGTGTGTGTAAATCACCAGGTCAGTGTTTGTGTGTGTAAATCACCAGGTCAGTGTGTGTGTCAATCACCAGGGCAATGTGTGTATATGTAAATCACCAGGTCAGTGTGTTTGTAAATCACCAGGTCAGTGTGTGTTTGTAAATCACCAGGTCAGTGTGTGTGTAAATCACCAGGTCAGTGTGTGTGTGTGTGTGTGTGTGTGTATGTGTGTGTGTGTGTGTGTGTGTGTGTCTGTGTGTGTCTGTGTGTAAATCACCAAGTCAGTGTTTGTGTAAATCACCGGGTCAGTGTGTGTGTGTAAATCACCAGGTCAGTGTGTGGGTAAATCACCAGGTCGGTGTGTGTGCAAGTCACGAGGACAGTGAGTGTGTAAATCACCAGGTCAGTGTGTGTGTAAATCACCAGGTCAGTGTGTGTGTGTGTAAATCACCAGGTCAGTGTGTGTGTGTAAATCACTAGGTCAGTGTGTGTGGAAATCACCAGGTCAGTGTTTGTGTGTGTAAATCACCCAGTCAGTGTGTGTATGTAAATCACCAGGTCACTACGTGTGTAAATATTCAGGTCAGTGAGTGGGTGTGTAAATCACCAGGTCAGTGTGCGTGTGTAAATCACCAGGTCAGTGTGTGTGTAAATCACCAGGTCAGTGTGCGTGTGTAAATCACCAGGTCAGTGTGTTTGTAAATCACCAGGTCAGTCTGTGTGTATGTAAATCACCAGGTCAATGTGCGTGTGAATCATCAGATCAGTGTGTGTGTAAATCACCAGGGCATTGTGTGTGTAAATCACCAGGTCAGTGTGCGTGTGTAAATCACCAGGTCAGTGTGTGTGTAAACCACCAGGTCAGTGTGTGTGTGTGTGTGTGTGTGTGTGTGTGTGTGTAAATCACCAGGTCAGTATGTGTGTGTGTAAATCACCAGGTCAATGTGCGTGTAAATCAACAAGTTAGCGCGCGTGTGTGTAAATCACCAGGCCAATGTGCGTGTAAATCACCAGGTCAATGTGCGTGTAAATCATCAGGTCAGTGTGTGTGTGTAAATCAACAGGTCACTGCGTGCGCCAACATTCAGTTCAGTGAGTGAGTGTGTAAATCACCAGATCAGGGTGCGTGTGTAAATCACTCGGCTGTTGTGTGTGTAAATCACCAGGTCAGTGTTTGTGTGTGTAAATCACCAGGTCAGTGTGCGTGTCAATCACCAGGGCAATGTGTGTATGTGTAAATCACCAGGTCAGTGTGTTTGTAAATCACCAGGTCAGTGTGTGTTTGTAAATCACCAGGTCAGTGTGTGTGTAAATCACCAGGTCAGTGTGTGTGTGTGTGTGTGTGTATGTGTGTGTGTGTGTGTGTGTGTGTGTGTGTGTGTGTGTCTGTGTGTGTCTGTGTGTAAATCACCAAGTCAGTGTTTGTGTAAATCACCGGGTCAGTGTGTGTGTGTAAATCACCAGGTCAGTGTGTGTGTAAATCACCAGGTCGGTGTGTGTGCAAGTCACGAGGACAGTGATTGTGTAAATCACCAGGTCAGTGTGTGTGTAAATCACCAGGTCAGTGTGTGTGTGTGTAAATCACCAGGTCAGTGTGTGTGTGTAAATCACTAGGTCAGTGTGTGTGGAAATCACCAGGTCAGTGTTTGTGTGTGTAAATCACCCAGTCAGTGTGTGTATGTAAATCACCAGGTCACTACGTGTGTAAATATTCAGGTCAGTGAGTGGGTGTGTAAATCACCAGGTCAGTGTGCGTGTGTAAATCACCAGGTCAGTGTGTGTGTAAATCACCAGGTCAGTGTGCGTGTGTAAATCACCAGGTCATTGTGTGTGTGTGTGTGTGTGTGTGTGTAAATCACCAGATCATTGCGTGTGTGTGAATCGCCAGGTCAGTGGGTGTGTAAATCAACAAGTTAGTGCGTGTGTGTGTAAATCAGCAGGTCAGTGTGTGTGTAAATTACCAAGTCAGTGTGTGTGTGTGTAAATCCCCAGGTCATTGTGCGTGTAAATCACCAGGTCAGTGTATGTGTGTGGGTGTGTGTGTGTAAATCACCAGGTCAGTGTGTGTGTAAATCAGCAGGTCAGTGTGTGTGTCAATTACCAAGTCAGTGTGTGTGTGTGTAAATCACCAGGTCATTGTGCGTGTAAATCACCAGGTCAGTGTGTGTGTGTGTGTGTGTGTGTGTGTGTGTGTGTGTGTGTGTGTGTGTAAATCACCAGGTCAGTGTGTGTGTAAATCACCAGGTCAGTATGTGTGTGTGTGTGTAAATCACCAGGTCAGTGTGTGAGTGTGTAAATCACCAGGTCAATGTGCGTGTAAATCACCAGGTCAGTATGTGTGTAAATCAACAGGTCAGTGTGTGTGTGTAAATCACCAGGTCAGTGTGTGTGTGTAAACCACCAGGTCAGTGTGTGTATGTGTGCGTAAATCACCAGGCCAGTGAGTGTGTAAATCATCAGGTCAGTGTGTGTGTGTAAATCACCTGGTCACTGCGTGTGCTAATATTCAGTTCAGTGAGTGAGTGTGTAAATCACCAGATCAGGGTGCGTGTGTAAATCACTACGCTGTTGTGTGTGTAAATCACCACGTCAGTGTTTGTGTGTGTAAATCACCAGGTCTGTGTGTGTGTAAATCACCAGATCGGTGTGTGTGCAAGTCACGAGGACAGTGAGTGTGTAAATCACCAGGTCAGTGTGTGTGTGTGTGTGTGTGTGTGTGTAAATCACCAGGTCAATGTGCGTGTAAACCACCAGGTCAGTGTGTGTGTGTAAATCACCAGGTCACTGTGTGCGCCAACATTCAGTTCAGTGAGTGAGTGTGTAAATCACCAGATCAGGGTGCATGTGTAAATCACTCGGCTGTTGTGTGTGTAAATCACCAGGTCAGTGTTTGTGTGTGTAAATCACCAGGTCAGTGTGTTTGTAAATCACCAGGTCAGTGTGTGTTTGTAAATCACCAGGTCAGTGTGTGTTTGTAAATCACCAGGTCAGTGTGTGTGTAAATCACCAGGTCAGTGTGTGTGTGTGTATGTGTGTGTGTGTGTGTGTGTGTGTAAATCACCAAGTCAGTGTTTGTGTAAATCACCGGGTCAGTGTGTGTGTGTAAATCACCAGGTCAGTGTGTGTGTAAATCACCAGGTCGGTGTGTGTGCAAGTCACGAGGACAGTGAGTGTGTAAATCACCAGGTCAGTGTGTGTGTAAATCACCAGGTCAGTGTGTGTGTGTGTAAATCACCAGGTCAGTGTGTGTGTGTAAATCACTAGGTCAGTGTGTGTGGAAATCACCAGGTCAGTGTTTGTGTGTGTAAATCACCCAGTCAGTGTGTGTATGTAAATCACCAGGTCACTACGTGTGTAAATATTCAGGTCAGTGAGTGGGTGTGTAAATCACCAGGTCAGTGTGTGTGTGTAAATCACCAGGTCAGTGTGTGTGTAAATCACCAGGTCAGTGTGCGTGTGTAAATCACCAGGTCAGTGTGTGTGTGTGTGTGTGTGTGTGTGTAAATCACCAGATCATTGCGTGTGTGTGAATCGCCAGGTCAGTGGGTGTGTAAATCAACAAGTTAGTGCGTGTGTGTGTAAATCACCAGGTCATTGTGTGTGTGTAAATCACCAGGTCATTGTGTGTGTGTAAATCACCAGGTCAGTGTGTGTGTGTGTGTGTAAATCAGCAGGTCAGTGTGTGTGTAAATTACCAAGTCAGTGTGTGTGTGTGTGTAAATCCCCAGGTCATTGTGCGTGTAAATCACCAGGTCAGTGTATGTGTGTGGGTGTGTGTGTGTAAATCACCAGGTCAGTGTGTGTGTAAATCAGCAGGTCAGTGTGTGTGTAAATTACCAAGTCAGTGTGTGTGTGTGTAAATCACCAGGTCATTGTGCGTGTAAATCACCAGGTCAGTGTGTGTGTGTGTGTGTGTGTGTGTGTGTGTGTGTGTGTGTGTGTGTGTGTGTGTGTGTGTGTGTGTAAATCACCAGGTCAGTGTGTGTGTAAATCACCAGGTCAGTATGTGTGTGTGTGTGTGTGTAAATCACCAGGTCAGTGTGTGTGTGTGTAAATCACCAGGTCAATGTGCGTGTAAATCACCAGGTCAGTATGTGTGTAAATCAACAGGTCAGTGTGTGTGTGTAAATCACCAGGTCAGTGTGTGTATGTGTGCGTAAATCACCAGGTCAGTGAGTGTGTAAATCATCAGGTCAGTGTGTGTGTGTAAATCACCTGGTCACTGCGTGTGCCAATATTCAGTTCAGTGAGTGAGTGTGTAAATCACCAGATCAGGGTGCGTGTGTAAATCACTACGCTGTTGTGTGTGTAAATCACCAGGTCAGTGTTTGTGTGTGTAAATCACCAGGTCTGTGTGTGTGTAAATCACCAGATCGGTGTGTGTGCAAGTCACGAGGACAGTGAGTGTGTAAATCACCAGGTCAGTGTGTGTGTGTGTGTGTGTGTGTGTGTGTGTGTGTGTGTGTGTGTGTGTGTGTGTGTGTGTGTGTGTAAATCACCAGGTCAGTGTTTGTGTAAATCACCGGGCCAGTGTGTGTGTGTAAATCACCAGGTCAGTGTGCGTGTGTGTAAATCACCAGATCGGTGTGTGTGCAAGTCACGAGGACGGTGAGTGTGTAAATCACCAGGTCAGTGTGTGTGTAAATCACCAGGTCAGTGTGTGTGTGTGTAAATCACTGGTTCAGTTTGTGTGTAAATCACCAAGTCAGTGGTTGTGTAAATCACCAGGCCAGTGTGTGTGTGTAAATCATCAGGTCAGTGTGTGGGTGTAAATCACCAGGTCAGTGTGTGTATAAATCACCAGGTCAGTGTGTGTGTGTGTGTGTGTGTGTGTAAATCACGAGGTCAGTGTGTGTGTAAATCACCAGGTCAGTGTGTGCGTGTAAATGACCAGGTCAATGTGTGTGTGTTAATCACCAGTTCAGAGTTTGTGTGTATATCACCAGGTCAGTGTGTGTGTAAATCACCAGTTGAGTGTGTGTGTGTAAATTACTGGGTCAGTGTGTGTGGAAATCACCAGGTCAGTGTTTGTGTGTGTAAATCACCAGGTCACTATGTGTAAATATTCAGGTCAGTGAGTGAGTGTGTAAATCACCAGGTCAGTGTTTGTGTGTGTAAGTCACCAGGTCAGTGTGCGTGTCAATCACCAGGTTAGTGTGTGTGTGTAAAGCACCAGGTCAGTGTGTGTGTAAATCACCAGGTCAGTGTGTGTGTAAATCACCAGGTCAGTGTGTGTGTGTGTGTAAATCACCAGGTCAGTGTGTTTGTAAATCACCAGGTCAGTATGTGTGTTTGTAAATCACCAGGTCAGTGTGTTTGTAAATCACCAGGTCAGTGCGTGTGTAAATCACCAGGTCAGTGTGTGTGTGTGTGTAAATCACCAGGTCAGAGTGTTTGTAAATCACCAGGTCAGTGTGTGTGTGTGTGTAAATCACCAGGTCAGTGTGTTTGTAAATCACCAGGTCAGTATGTGTGTAAATCACCAGGTCAGTGTGTGTGTGTGTGTGTAAATCACCAGGTCAGTGTGTTTGTAAATCACCAGGTCAGTATGTGTGTATGTAAATCACCAGGTCAGTGTGTGTGCAAATCACCAGGTCAGTGTGTGTGTAAATCACCAGGTCAGTGTGTGTGTGTGTGTAAATCACCAGGTCAGTGTGTTTGTCAATCATCAGGTCAGTGTGTGTGTAAATCACCAGGTCAGTGTGTGTGTGTGTGTAAATCACCAGGTCAGTGTGTTTGTAAATCACCAGGTCAGTATGTGTGTATGTAAATCACCAGGTCAGTGTGTGTGCAAATCACCAGGTCAGTGTGTGTGTGTGTGTGTAAATCACCAGGTCAGTGTGTTTGTAAATCACCAGGTCAGTATGTGTGTGTGTAAATCACCAGGTCAGTGTGTTTGTAAATCACCAGGTCAGTATGTGTGTCTGTAAATCACCAGGTCAATGTGCGTGTGAATCATCAGATCAGTGTGTGTGTAAATCACCAGGTCAGTGTGTGTGTAAATCACCAGGTCAGTGTGTGTGTAAACCACCAGGTCAGTGTGTGTGTGTGTGTGTGTGTAAATCACCAGGTCAGTATGTGTGTGTGTAAATCACCAGGTCAATGTGCGTGTAAATCACCAGGTCAGTGTGTGTGCAAACCACCAGGTCAGTGTGTGTGTGTGTGTGTGTGTGTGTGTGTGTGTGTAAATCACCAGGTCAATGTGCGTGTAAACCACCAGGTCAGTGTGTGTGTGTAAATCACCAGGTCACTGCGTGCGCCAACATTCAGTTCAGTGAGTGAGTGTGTAAATCACCAGATCAGGGTGCGTGTGTAAATCACTCGGCTGTTGTGTGTGTAAATCACCAGGTCAGTGTTTGTGTGTGTAAATCACCAGGTCAGTGTGTTTGTAAATCACCAGGTCAGTGTGTGTGTAAATCACCAGGTCAGTGTGTGTGTGTGTATGTGTGTGTGTGTGTGTGTGTGTGTAAATCACCAAGTCAGTGTTTGTGTAAATCACCGGGTCAGTGTGTGTGTGTAAATCACCAGGTCAGTGTGTGTGTAAATCACCAGGTCGGTGTGTGTGCAAGTCACGAGGACAGTGAGTGTGTAAATCACCAGGTCAGTGTGTGTGTAAATCACCAGGTCAGTGTGTGTGTGTGTAAATCACCAGGTCAGTGTGTGTGTGTGTAAATCACTAGGTCAGTGTGTGTGGAAATCACCAGGTCAGTGTTTGTGTGTGTAAATCACCCAGTCAGTGTGTGTATGTAAATCACCAGGTTACTACGTGTGCAAATATTCAGGTCAGTGCGTGTGTGTGTAAATCACCAGGTCATTGTGTGTGTGTAAATCACCAGGTCATTGTGTGTGTGTAAATCACCAGGTCAGTTTGTGTGTGTGTGTGTAAATCAGCAGGTCAGTGTGTGTGTAAATTACCAAGTCAGTGTGTGTGTGTGTAAATCACCAGCACAGTGTGTGTTTGTGTAAATCGCCAGGTCATTGTGTGTATGTAAAGCACAAGGTCAATTTTTGTGTAAATCACGAGGTGACCGTGGTTGTAAATCACCAGGTCAGTTTGTGTGTGTAAATCAACTGGTCAGTGTGTGTGTAAATCAACAGGTCAGTGTGTACGTGTAAATCGCCAGGTCAGTATGTGTGTAAATCACCAGGTCACTGTGTGTGTGTAAATCACCAGGTCAGTGTGTGTGTAAATTACCAGGTCATTGTGTGTGTGTAAATGACCAGGTCAGTGGGTGTGTATGTAAATCACCAGGTCAGTGTGTGTGTAAATCACCAGGTCAGTGTGTGTGTGTGTAAATCACCAGATCATTGTGTGTGAGTGTGTAAATCAACAGGTCATTGCGTGTGTGTGAATCACCAGGTCAGTGGGTGTGTGTGTGTGTGTGTGTGTGTGTGTAAATCACCAGATCATTGTGTGCGTGTGTGTAAATCACCAGGTCATTGTGTGTGTGTAAATCACCGGGTCAGTGTGTGTGTGTAAATCACCGGGTCAGTGTGTGTGTGTAAATCACCACGTCAGTGTGTGTGTGTAAATCACCAGGTCAGTTTGTGTGTAAATCACCACGTCAGTGTGCGTGTGTAAATCACCAGATCAGTTTGTGTGTAAATCACCAGGTCAGTGTGTGTGTGTGTAAATCATCAGGTCAGTGTGTATGTGTAAATCACTAGGTCAGTGTGTGTGTGTGAGGGTAAATCATCGGGTCAGTGTGTGTGTAAATCACCAGGTCAGTGTTTGTGTGTGTGTAAATCACCAGGTCATTGCGTGTGTGTGAATTACCAGGTCAGTGGGTGTGTGTGTAAATCACCAGGTCAGTGTATGTATAAATCACCAGATCAGTGTGTGTGTGTGTAAATCACCAGATCATTGTGTGTGTGTGTGTAAATCACCAGGTCATTGCGTGTGTGTGAATCACCAGGTCAGTGTGTGTGTAAATCACCAAGTCAGTGCGTGTGTGTGTAAATCACCGGGTCATTGTAACTTTAAATTTCCAAGTCAGTGTGTGTGTGAATCACCAGGTCAGTGTGTGTGTGTAAATCACAGTTCAGAATGCATGTTTGTAAATCATCAGGTCAGTGTGTGGGTAAATCGCCATTAAAGTGTGTGTGTGCAAATCACCAGGTCAGTGTGTGTGTAAATCACCAGATCAATGTGTGTGTGTAAATCACCAGGTCAATGTGCATGTAAATCACCAGGTGAATGTGATTGTAAATCACGAGGTCAGTGTGTATGTGTGTAAATCACCAGGTCAGTATGTGTGTGAATCAAAAGGTCAGTGTGCATGTGGGTACATCATCAGGTCGTTGTGTGTGTGTAAATCACCAGGTCAGTGTGTGTGTGTGTAAATCACCAGGTCAGTGTGTATGTGTAAATCACTAGGTCAGTGTGTGTCTCAATCACCAGGTCAGTGTGTGTGTAAATCACCAGATCAATGTGTGTGTGTAAATCACCAGGTCAATGTGCATGTAAATCACCAGGTGAATGTGATTGTAAATCACGAGGTCAATGTGTGTGTGTGTAAATCACCAGGTCAGTGTGTGTGTGTGTGTACATCATCAGGTCGTTGTGTGTGTGTAAAACACCAGGTCAGTGTTTGTGTGTGTAAATCACCAGGTCAGTATGTGTGTAAATCACCAGGTCAGCGTGTGTGTGTAAATCACCAGGTCAGTGTGTTTGTAAATCACCAGGTCAGTATGTGTGTATGTAAATCACCAGGTCAGTGTGTGTGCAAATCACCAGGTCAGTGTGTGTGTAAATCACCAGGTCAGTGTGTGTGTGTGTGTAAATCACCAGGTCAGTGTGTTTGTCAATCATCAGGTCAGTGTGTGTGTAAATCACCAGGTCAGTGTGTGTGTGTGTGTAAATCACCAGGTCAGTGTGTTTGTAAATCACCAGGTCAGTATGTGTGTATGTAAATCACCAGGTCAGTGTGTGTGCAAATCACCAGGTCAGTGTGTGTGTGTGTGTGTAAATCACCAGGTCAGTGTGTTTGTAAATCACCTGGTCAGTATGTGTGTGTGTAAATCACCAGGTCAGTGTGTTTGTAAATCACCAGGTCAGTATGTGTGTCTGTAAATCACCAGGTCAATGTGCGTGTGAATCATCAGATCAGTGTGTGTGTAAATCACCAGGTCAGTGTGTGTGTAAATCACCAGGTCAGTGTGTGTGTAAACCACCAGGTCAGTGTGTGTGTGTGTGTGTGTGTAAATCACCAGGTCAGTATGTGTGTGTGTAAATCACCAGGTCAATGTGCGTGTAAATCACCCGGTCAGTGTGTGTGCAAACCACCAGGTCAGTGTGTGTGTGTGTGTGTGTGTGTGTGTGTGTGTGTGTGTGTAAATCACCAGGTCAATGTGCGTGTAAACCACCAGGTCAGTGTGTGTGTGTAAATCACCAGGTCAGTGCGTGCGCCAACATTCAGTTCAGTGAGTGAGTGTGTAAATCACCAGATCAGGGTGCGTGTGTAAATCACTCGGCTGTTGTGTGTGTAAATCACCAGGTCAGTGTTTGTGTGTGTAAATCACCAGGTCAGTGTGTTTGTAAATCACCAGGTCAGTGTGTGTGTAAATCACCAGGTCAGTGTGTGTGTGTGTATGTGTGTGTGTGTGTGTGTGTAAATCACCAAGTCAGTGTTTGTGTAAATCACCGGGTCAGTGTGTGTGTGTAAATCACCAGGTCAGTGTGTGTGTAAATCACCAGGTCGGTGTGTGTGCAAGTCACGAGGACAGTGAGTGTGTAAATCACCAGGTCAGTGTGTGTGTAAATCACCAGGTCAGTGTGTGTGTGTGTAAATCACCAGGTCAGTGTGTGTGTGTGTAAATCACTAGGTCAGTGTGTGTGGAAATCACCAGGTCAGTGTTTGTGTGTGTAAATCACCCAGTCAGTGTGTGTATGTAAATCACCAGGTTACTATGTGTGCAAATATTCAGGACAGTGCGTGTGTGTGTAAATCACCAGGTCATTGTGTGTGTGTAAATCACCAGGTCATTGTGTGTGTGTAAATCACCAGGTCAGTTTGTGTGTGTGTGTGTAAATCAGCAGGTCAGTGTGTGTGTAAATTACCAAGTCAGTGTGTGTGTGTGTAAATCACCAGCACAGTGTGTGTTTGTGTAAATCGCCAGGTCATTGTGTGTATGTAAAGCACAAGGTCAATTTTTGTGTAAATCACGAGGTGACCGTGGTTGTAAATCACCAGGTCAGTTTGTGTGTGTAAATCAACTGGTCAGTGTGTGTGTAAATCAACAGGTCAGTGTGTACGTGTAAATCGCCAGGTCAGTATGTGTGTAAATCACCAGGTCACTGTGTGTGTGTAAATCACCAGGTCAGTGTGTGTGTAAATTACCAGGTCATTGTGTGTGTGTAAATGACCAGGTCAGTGGGTGTGTATGTAAATCACCAGGTCAGTGTGTGTGTAAATCACCAGGTCAGTGTGTGTGTGTGTAAATCACCAGATCATTGTGTGTGAGTGTGTAAATCAACAGGTCATTGCGTGTGTGTGAATCACCAGGTCAGTGGGTGTGTGTGTGTGTGTGTGTGTGTGTGTGTAAATCACCAGATCATTGTGTGTGTGTGTGTAAATCACCAGGTCATTGCGTGTATGTGAATCACCAGGTCAGTGGGTGTGTAAATCAACAAGTTAGTGTGCGTGTGTGTAAATCACCAGGTCATTGTGTGTGTGTAAATCACCGGGTCAGTGTGTGTGTGTAAATCACCGGGTCAGTGTGTGTGTGTAAATCACCACGTCAGTGTGTGTGTGTAAATCACCAGGTCAGTTTGTGTGTAAATCACCACGTCAGTGTGCGTGTGTAAATCACCAGATCAGTTTGTGTGTAAATCACCAGGTCAGTGTGTGTGTGTGTAAATCATCAGGTCAGTGTGTATGTGTAAATCACTAGGTCAGTGTGTGTGTGTGAGGGTAAATCATCGGGTCAGTGTGTGTGTAAATCACCAGGTCAGTGTTTGTGTGTGTGTAAATCACCAGGTCATTGCGTGTGTGTGAATTACCAGGTCAGTGGGTGTGTGTGTAAATCACCAGGTCAGTGCATGTATAAATCACCAGATCAGTGTGTGTGTGTGTAAATCACCAGATCATTGTGTGTGTGTGTGTAAATCACCAGGTCATTGCGTGTGTGTGAATCACCAGGTCAGTGTGTGTGTAAATCACCAAGTCAGTGCGTGTGTGTGTAAATCACCGGGTCATTGTAACTTTAAATTTCCAAGTCAGTGTGTGTGTGAATCACCAGGTCAGTGTGTGTGTGTAAATCACAGTTCAGAATGCATGTTTGTAAATCATCAGGTCAGTGTGTGGGTAAATCGCCATTAAAGTGTGTGTGTGCAAATCACCAGGTCAGTGTGTGTGTAAATCACCAGATCAATGTGTGTGTGTAAATCACCAGGTCAATGTGCATGTAAATCACCAGGTGAATGTGATTGTAAATCACGAGGTCAGTGTGTATGTGTGTAAATCACCAGGTCAGTATGTGTGTGAATCAAAAGGTCAGTGTGCATGTGGGTACATCATCAGGTCGTTGTGTGTGTGTAAATCACCAGGTCAGTGTGTGTGTGTGTAAATCACCAGGTCAGTGTGTATGTGTAAATCACTAGGTCAGTGTGTGTCTCAATCACCAGGTCAGTGTGTGTGTAAATCACCAGATCAATGTGTGTGTGTAAATCACCAGGTCAATGTGCATGTAAATCACCAGGTGAATGTGATTGTAAATCACGAGGTCAATGTGTGTGTGTGTAAATCACCAGGTCAGTGTGTGTGTGTGTGTACATCATCAGGTCGTTGTGTGTGTGTAAAACACCAGGTCAGTGTTTGTGTGTGTAAATCACCAGGTCAGTGTGTGTGTGAATCACCAGGTCAGTGTGTGTGTGTGTAAATCACCAGGTCAGTGTGTGTGTAAATCACCAGGTCAGCGTGTGTGTGTAAATCACCGGGTCAGTTTGTGTGTAAATCACCACGTCAGTGTGCGTGTGTAAATCACCAGATCAGTGTGTGTGTAAATCACCAGGTCAGTGTATATGTGTAAATCACTAGGTCAGTGTGCGTCTCAATAACCAGGTCAGTGTGTGTGTAAATCACCAGATCAATGTGTGTGTGTAAATCACCAGGTCAATGTGCATGTAAATCACCAGGTGAATGTGATTGTAAATCACGAGGTCAGTGTGTGTGTGTGTAAATCACCAGGTCAGTGTGCGTGTGTGTACATCATCAGGTCGTTGTGTGTGTGTAAAACACCAGGTCAGTGTGTGTGTGTGTAAATCACCAGGTCAGTGTGTGTGTGAATCACCAGGTCAGTGTGCGTGCGTGTACATCATCAGGTCGTTGTGTGTGTGTAAAACACCAGGTCAGTGTGTGTGTGTGTGTAAATCACCAGGTCAGTGTGTGTGTAAATCACCGGGTCAGTGTGTGTGTGTAAATCACCAGGTCAGCGTGTGTGTGTAAATCACCAGGTCAGTTTGTGTGTAAATCACCACGTCAGTGTGCGTGTGTAAATCACCAGGTCAGTGTGTGTGTAAATCACCAGGTCAGTGTATATGTGTAAATCACTAGGTCAGTGTGCGTCTCAATAACCAGGTCAGTGTGTGTGTAAATCACCAGATCAATGTGTGTGTGTAAATCACCAGGTCAATGTGCATGTAAATCACCAGGTGAATGTGATTGTAAATCACGAGGTCAGTGTGTGTGTGTGTAAATCACCAGGTCAGTGTGCGTGTGTGTACATCATCAGGTCGTTGTGTGTGTGTAAAACACCAGGTCAGTGTGTGTGTGTGTAAATCACCAGGTCAATGTGTGTGTAAATCACCAGGTCAGTGTGTGTGTAATCAACAGGTCAGTGTGTGCGTGTAAATCGCCAGGTCAGTATGTGTGTAAATCACCAGGTCAGTGTGTGTGTGTAAATCACCAGGTCTGTGTGTGTGTAAATCACCAGGTCAGTGGGTGTGTGTGTAAATCACCAGGTCAGTGTATGTATAAATCACCAGATCAGTGTGTGTGTGTGTAAATCACCAGATCATTGTATGTGTGTGTATAAATCACCAGGTCATTGCGTGTGTGTGAATCACCAGGTCAGTGTGTGTGTAAATCACCAGGTCATTGTGCCTTTAAATTTCCAAGTCAGTGTGTGTGTGAATCACCAGATCAATGTGTGTGTGTAAATCACCAGGTCAATGTGCATGTAAATCACCAGGTGAATGTGATTGTAAATCACGAGGTCAGTGTGTGTGTGTGTAAATCACCAGGTCAGTGTGTGTGTGAATCACCAGGTCAGTGTGCGTGTGTGTACATCATTAGATCGTTGTGTGTGTGTAAAACACCAGGTCAGTGTGTGTGTGTGTAAATCACCAGGTCAGTGTGTGTGTAAATCACCGGGTCAGTGTGTGTGTGTAAATCACCAGGTCAGTGTGTGCATAAATCACCAGGTCAGTGTGTGTGCAAATCACGAGGCAGTGTGTGTGTGCAAATCACCATGTCAGTTTGTGTGTACATCACCAGGTCAGTGTGTGTGTAAATAATCGGGTCAATGTGTGTGTGCAAATCACCAGGTCATTGTGTGTGTGTAAATCACCAGGTCAGTGTGTGTGTAAATCACCAGGTCAGTGTGTGTGTGTGTGTGTGTGTGTGTGTGTGTGTAAATCACCAGGTCAGTGTGTGTGTGTAAATCGCCAGGTCAGTGTGTGTGTAAATCACCAGGTCAGTGTGTGTGTGTGTGTGTGTGTAAATCACCAGGTCAGTGTGTGTGTGTAAATCACCAGGTCAGTGTGTGTGTAAATCACCGGTTTGGTTTGTGTGTAAATTTCCAAGTCAGTGTGTGTGTTAATCACCCGGTCAGTGTGTGTGTAAATCATCAGTTCAGAGTGCGTGTGTGTAAATCACCAGGTGCGTGTGTGTGTGTAAATCACTAGGTCAGTGTGTGTGTGTAAATCGCCAGGTCAGTGTGTGTGTAAATCACCAGGTCAGTGTGTGCGTGTGTGTAAATCAGCAGGGCAGTATGTGTGTGTAAATCACCAGGTCGGTGTGTGCGTGTAAATCACCAGGTCGGTGTGTGTGTGTAAATCACCAGGTCAGTGTGTGTGTAAATTACCAAGTCAGTGTGCGTGTGTAAATCACCAGGTCAGTGTGTGTGTAAACCACCAGGTCAGTGTGTGTGTGTGTGTGTAAATCACCAGGTCAGTATGTGTGTGTGTAAAACACCAGGTCGATGTGCGTGTAAATCATCAGGTCAGTATGTGTGTAAATCACCAGGTCAGTGTGTGTGTGTAAATCACCAGGTCAGTGTGTGTGTGTAAACCACCAGGTCAGTGTGTGTGTGTGTGTGTAAATCACCAGGTCAGTGTGTGTGTAAATCATCAGGTCAGTGTGTGTGTGTAAATCACCAGGTCACTGCGTGTGCCAATATACAGTTCAGTGAGTGAGTGTGTAAATCACCAGGTCAGTGTGTGTGTGTAAATCACCAGGTCAGTGTGTGTGTGTGTAAACCACCAGGTCAGTGTGTGTATGTGTGTGTGTGTGTGTGTAAATCACCAGGTCAGTGTGTGTGTAAATCACCAGGTCAGTGTGTGTGTGTGTAAATCACCAGGTCAGTGTGTGTGTAAATCACCAGATCGGTGTGTGTGCAAGTCACGAGGACAGTGAGTGTGTAAATCACCACGTCAGTGTGTGTGTGTGTGTGTGTGTAAATCGCCAAGTCAGTGGTTGTGTAAATCACCAGGTCAGTGTGTGTGTGTGTAAATCACCAGATCGGTGTGTGTGCAAGTCACGAGGACAGTGAGTGTGTAAATCACCAGGTCAGTGTGTGTGTAAATCACCAGGTCAGTGTGCGTGTGTGTAAATCACCAGGTCAGTGTGTGTGTAAATCACCAGGTAAGTGTGTGTGTAAATCACTGGTTCAGTTCGTGTGTAAATTGCCAAGTCAGTGTGTGTGTAAATCACCAGGTCAGTCTGTGCGTGTGTGTAAATCACAAGGCCAGTGTGTGTGTGTAAATCATCAGGTCAGTGTGTGGGTGTAAATCACCAGGTCAGTGTGTGTGTGTAAATCGCCAGGTCAGTGTGTGTGTAAATCACCAGGTCAGTGTGTGCGTGTGTGTAAATCAGCAGGGCAGTATGTGTGTGTAAATCACCAGGTCGGTGTGTGCGTGTAAATCACCAGGTCGGTGTGTGTGTGTAAATCACCAGGTCAGTGTGTGTGTAAATTACCAAGTCAGTGTGCGTGTGTAAATCACCAGGTCAGTGTGTGTGTAAACCACCAGGTCAGTGTGTGTGTGTGTGTGTAAATCACCAGGTCAGTATGTGTGTGTGTAAAACACCAGGTCGATGTGCGTGTAAATCATCAGGTCAGTATGTGTGTAAATCACCAGGTCAGTGTGTGTGTGTAAATCACCAGGTCAGTGTGTGTGTGTAAACCACCAGGTCAGTGTGTGTGTGTGTGTGTAAATCACCAGGTCAGTGTGTGTGTAAATCATCAGGTCAGTGTGTGTGTGTAAATCACCAGGTCACTGCGTGTGCCAATATACAGTTCAGTGAGTGAGTGTGTAAATCACCAGGTCAGTGTGTGTGTGTAAATCACCAGGTCAGTGTGTGTGTGTGTAAACCACCAGGTCAGTGTGTGTATGTGTGTGTGTGTGTGTGTAAATCACCAGGTCAGTGTGTGTGTAAATCACCAGGTCAGTGTGTGTGTGTGTAAATCACCAGGTCAGTGTGTGTGTAAATCACCAGATCGGTGTGTGTGCAAGTCACGAGGACAGTGAGTGTGTAAATCACCACGTCAGTGTGTGTGTGTGTGTGTGTGTAAATCGCCAAGTCAGTGGTTGTGTAAATCACCAGGTCAGTGTGTGTGTGTGTAAATCACCAGATCGGTGTGTGTGCAAGTCACGAGGACAGTGAGTGTGTAAATCACCAGGTCAGTGTGTGTGTAAATCACCAGGTCAGTGTGCGTGTGTGTAAATCACCAGGTCAGTGTGTGTGTAAATCACCAGGTAAGTGTGTGTGTAAATCACTGGTTCAGTTCGTGTGTAAATTGCCAAGTCAGTGTGTGTGTAAATCACCAGGTCAGTCTGTGCGTGTGTGTAAATCACAAGGCCAGTGTGTGTGTGTAAATCATCAGGTCAGTGTGTGGGTGTAAATCACCAGGTCAGTGTGTGTATAAATCACAAGGTCAGTGTGTGTGTGTGTGTGTAAATCACCAGGTCAGTGTGTGTGTAAATCACCAGGTCAGTGTGTGCGTGTAAATGACTAGGTCAATGTGTGTGTGTAAATCACCAGTTCAGAGATTGTGTGTATATCACCAGGTCAGTGTGTGTGTAAATCACCAGTTCAGAGAGCATGTGTGTAAATCACAAGGTCAGTGTGTGTGTAAATCACCAGGTCAGTGTGTGTGTGTAAATTACTAGGTCAGTGTGTGTAGAAATCACCAGGTCAGTGTTTGTGCGTGTAAATCACCAGGTCAGTGTGTGTGTGTGTAAATCACCAGATCAGTATGTGTGTGTGTGTGTGAGTGTAAATCACCAGGTCAGTGTGTGTGTAAATCACCAGGTCAGTGTGTGTGTGTGTAAATCACCAGGTCAATGTGCGTGTGAATCATCAGATCAGTGTGTGTGTAAATCACCAGGTCAGTGTGTTTGTAAATCACCAGGTCAGTGTGCGTGTGTAAATCACCAGCTTAGTGTGTGTGTGTAAACCACCAGGTCAGTGTGTGTGTGTGTGTGTGTGTGTAAATCGTCAGATCATTGTGTGTGTGTGTGTAAATCACCAGGTCATTGCGTGTGTGTGAATCACCAGGTCAGTGGGTGTGTAAATCAACAAGTTATTGCGTGTGTGTGTAAATCACCAGGTCATTGTGTGTGTGTAAATCACCAGGTCATTGTGTGTGTGTAAATCACAAGGTCAGTCTGTGTGTAAATGGCCAAGTCAGTGTGTGTGTGTGTAAATCACCAGGTCATTGTGCGTGTAAATCACCAGGTCAGTGCATGTGTGTGTGTGTGTATGTGTGTGTGTGTAAATCACCAGGTCAGTGTGTGTGTAAATCAGCAGGTCAGTGTATGTGTAAATTACCAAGTCAGTGTGTGTGTGTGTAAATCACCAGTTCCTTGTGCGTGTAAATCACCAGGTCAGTGTGTGTGTGTGTGTGTGTGTGTGTGTGTGTGTGTGTGTGTAAATCACCAGGTCAGTGTGTGTGTGTGTAAATCACCAGGTCAGTGCGTTTGTAAATCACCAGGTCAGTATGTGTGTGTGTAAATCACCATGTAAGTATGTGTGAAAATCACCAGCAGTGTGTGTGTATGTAAATCGACAGGTCAGTGTGTGTGTAAATCAACTGGTCAGTGTGTGTGTAAATCAACAGGTTAGTGTGTGCGTGTAAATCGCCAGGTCAGTATGTGTGTAAATCACCAGGTCACTGTGCGTGTGTAAATCACCAGGTCAGTGTGTGTGTAAATCACCAGGTCAGTGTGTGTGTGTGTAAATCACCAGATCATTGTGTGTGAGTGTATAAATCAACAGGTCATTGCGTTGTGTGAATCACCAGGTCAGTGGGTGTGTAAATCAACAAGTTAGTGTGTGTGTGTGTAAATCACCAGGTCATTGTGTGTGTGTAAATCACCAGGTCATTGTGTGTGTAAATCACCAGGTCAGTGTGTGTGTAAATCACCGGGTCAGTGTGTGTGTGTAAATCACCAGGTCAGTGTGTGCATAAATCACCAGGTCAGTGTGTGTGCAAATCACGAGGCAGTGTGTGTGTGCAAATCACCATGTCAGTTTGTGTGTACATCACCAGGTCAGTGTGTGTGTAAATCATCAGGTCAATGTGTGTGTGCAAATCACCAGGTCATTGTGTGTGTGTAAATCACCAGGTCAGTGTGTGTGTAAATCATCAGGTCAGTGTGTGTGTGTGTGTGTGTGTGTGTGTGTGTAAATCACCAGGTCAGTGTGTGTGTGTAAATCACCAGGTCAGTGTGTGTGTGTGTGTGTGTGTGTGTGTAAATCACCAGGTCAGTGTGTGTGTGTAAATCACCAGGTCAGTGTGTGTGTAAATCACCGGTTCGGTTTGTGTGTAAATTTCCAAGTCAGTGTGTGTGTTAATCACCAGGTCAGTGTGTGTGTAAATCATCAGTTCAGAGTGCGTGTGTGTAAATCACCAGGTGCGTGTGTGTGTGTAAATCACTAGGTCAGTGTGTGTGTGTGTAAATCGCCAGGTCAGTGTATGTGTAAACCACCAGGTCAGTGTGTGTGTGTGTGTGTAAATCACCAGGTCAGTATGTGTGTGTGTAAATCACCAGGTCGATGTGCGTGTAAATCATCAGGTCAGTATATGTGTAAATCACCAGGTCAGTGTGTGTGTGTAAATCACCAGGTCAGTGTGTGTGTGTAAACCACCAGGTCAGTGTGTGTATGTGTGTGTGTGTGTGTGTGTGTAAATCACCAGGTCAGTGTGTGTGTAAATCACCAGGTCAGTGTGTGTGTGTGTAAATCACCAGGTCAGTGTGTGTGTAAATCACCAGATCGGTGTGTGTGCAAGTCACGAGGACAGTGTGTGTGTAAATCACCATGTCAGTGTGTGTGTGTGTGTGTGTGTGTGTGTGTGTGTGTGTGTGTGTGTGTGTGTGTGTGTGTGTGTGTGTGTGTGTGTGTGTGTGTGTGTGTGTGTGTGTGTGTGTGTGTGTGTGTGTGCGTGCGTGCGTGCGTGTGTGTGTGTGTGTGTGTGTGTGTGTGTGTGTAAATCACCAAGTCAGTGGTTGTGTAAATCACCAGGTCAGTGTGTGTGTGTAAATCACCAGGTCAGTGTGTGTGTGTGTAAATCACCAGATCGGTGTGTGTGCAAGTCATGAGGGCAGTGAGTGTGTAAATCACCAGGTCAGTGTGTGTGTAAATCACCAGGTCAGTGTGCGTGTGTGTAAATCACCAGGTCAGTGTGTGTGTAAATCACCAGGTAAGTGTGTGTGTAAATCACTGGTTCAGTTTGTGTGTAAATTGCCAAGTCAGTGTGTGTGTAAATCACCAGGTCAGTCTGTGCGTGTGTGTAAATCACAAGGCCAGTGTGTGTGTGTAAATCATCGGGTCAGTGTGTGGGTGTAAATCACCAGGTCAGTGTGTGTATAAATCACCAGGTCAGTGTGTGTGTGTGTGTGTGTGTGTGTGTGTAAATCACCAGGTCAGTGTGTGTGTAAATCACCAGGTCAGTGTGTGCGTGTAAATGACTAGGTCAATGTGTGTGTGTAAATCACCAGTTCAGAGTTTGTGTGTATATCACCAGGTCAGTGTGTGTGTAAATCACCAGTTCAGAGAGCATGTGTGTAAATCACAAGGTCAGTGTGTGTGTAAATCACCAGGTCAGTGTGTGTGTGTAAATTACTAGGTCAGTGTGTGTGGAAATCACCAGGTCAGTGTTTGTGCGTGTAAATCACCAGGTCAGTGTGTGTGTGTGTGTGTAAATCACCAGGTTAGTGTGTGTGTAAATCACCAGGTCAGTGTGTGTGTGTGTAAATCACCAGGTCAATGTGCGTGTGAATCATCAGATCAGTGTGTGTGTGCGTGTGTGTGTGTGTGTAAATCACCAGGTCAGTGTGTGTGTAAATCACCAGGTCAGTGTGTGTGTGTGTAAATCACGAGGTCAATGTGCGTGTGAATCATCAGATCAATGTGTGTGTAAATCACCAGGTCAGTGTGTTTGTAAATCACCAGGACAGTGTGCGTGTGTAAATCACCAGGTTAGTGTGTGTGTGTAAACCACCAGGTCAGTGTGTGTGTGTGTGTGTGTGTAAATCGTCAGATCATTGTGTGTGTGTGTGTAAATCACCAGGTCATTGCGTGTGTGTGAATCACCAGGTCAGTGGGTGTGTAAATCAACAAGTTAGTGCGTGTGTGTGTAAATCACCAGATCATTGTGTGTGTGTAAATCACCAGGTCATTGTGTGTGTGTAAATCACAAGGTCAGTCTGTGTGTAAATGGCCAAGTCAGTGTGTGTGTGTGTAAATCACCAGGTCATTGTGTGTGTGTAAATCACCAGGTCATTGTGTGTGTGTAAATCACAAGGTCAGTCTGTGTGTAAATGGCCAAGTCAGTGTGTGTGTGTGTAAATCACCAGGTCATTGTGCGTGTAAATCACCAGGTCAGTGTATGTGTGTGTGTGTGGGTGTGTGTGTGTAAATCACCAGGTCAGTGAGTGTGTAAATCAGCAGGTCAGTGTGTGTGTAAATTACCAAGTCAGTGTGTGTGTGTGTAAATCACCAGGTCATTGTGCGTGTAAATCACCAGGTCAGTGTGTGTGTGTGTGTGTGTGTGTGTGTGTGTGTGTGTAAATCACCAGGTCAGTGTGTGTGTAAATCACCAGGTCAGTATGTGTGTATGTAAATCGCCAGGTCAGTGTGTGTGTGTGTAAATCACCAGCACAGTGTGTGTGTGTGTAAATCGCCAGGTCATTGTGTGTATGTAAAGCACAAGGTCAATTTTTGTGTAAATCATGAGGTGACCATGGTTGTAAATCACCAGGTCAGTGTGTGTGTGTAAATCAACTGGTCAGTGTGTGTGTAAATCAACAGGTTAGTGTGTGCGTGTAAATCGCCAGGTCAGTATGTGTGTAAATCACCAGGTCACTGTGCGTGTGTAAATCACCAGGTCAGTGTGTGTGTAAATCACCAGGTCAGTGTGTGTGTGTGTGTAAATCGCCAGATCATTGTGTGTGAGTGTGTAAATCAACAGGTCATTGCGTTGTGTGAATCACCAGGTCAGTGGGTGTGTAAATCAACAAGTTAGTGCGTGTGTGTGTAAATCACCAGGTCATTGTGTGTGTGTAAATCACCAGGTCATTGTGTGTGTAAATCACCAGGTCAGTGTGTGTGTATAAATCACCAGGTCAGTGTGTGTGTGTGTGTGTGTAAATCACCAGGTCAGTGTGTGTGTAAATCACCAGGTCAGTGTGTGTGTGTGTAAATCATCAGGTCAATGTGCGTGTGAATCATCAGAACAGTGTGTGTGTAAATCACCAGGTCAGTGTGTGTGTAAATCACCAGGTCAGTGTGCGTGTGTAAATCACCAGGTCAATGTGTGTGTGTAAATCACCAGGTCAATGTGTGTGTGTGTGTGTGTGTGTGTGTAAATCACCAGATCATTGTGTGTGCGTGTAAATCACCAGGTCATTGTGTGTGTGTAAATCACCAGGTCAGTTTGTGTGTGTGTGTGTAAATCAGCAGGTCAGTGTGTGTGTAAATTACCAAGTCAGTGTGTGTGTGTGTAAATCACCAGGTCATTGTGCGTGTAAATCACCAGGTCAGTGTGTGTGTGTGTGTGTGTGTGTGTGTGTGTGTGTGTGTGTGTGTGTGTGTAAATCACCAGGTCAGTGTGTGTGTAAATCACCAGGTCAGTGTGTGTGTATGTAAATCACCAGGTCAGTGTGTTTGTAAATCACCAGGTCAGTATGTGTGTGTGTAAATCACCATGTAAGTATGTGTGAAAATCACCAGCAGTGTGTGTGTGTGTAAATCGCCAGGTCATTGTGTGTATGTAAAGCACAAGGTCAATTTTTGTGTAAATCACGAGGTGACCGTGGTTGTAAATCACCAGGTCAGTGTGTGTGTGTAAATCAACTGGTCAGTGTGTGTGTAAATCACCAGGTCAGTGGGTGTGTATGTAAATCACCAGGTCAGTGTGTGTGTGTGTGTGTGTGTGTGTGTGTGTGTGTGTGTGTAAATCACCAGATCATTGTGTGTGTGTGTGTAAATCACCAGGTCAGTGGGTGTGTATGTAAATCACCAGGTCAGTGTGCGTGTGAATCAACAAGTTAGCGCGTGTGTGTGTAAATCACCAGGTCATTGTGTGTGTGTCAATCACCAGGTTAGTTTGTGTGTGTGTAAATCAGTAGGTCAGTGTGTGTGTAAATTACCAAGTCAGTGTGTGTGTGTGTAAATCACCAGGTCATTGTGCGTGTCAATCACCAGGTCAGTGTGTGTGTGTGTGTAAATCACCAAGTCAGTGTGTGTGTGTGTGTGTGTTGTGTGTGTGTGTGTGTGTGTGTGTGTAAATCACCAGGTCAGTGTGTGTGTGTGTGTAAATCACCAGATCATTGTGTGTGAGTGTGTAAATCAACAGGTCATTTCGTGTGTGTGAATCACCAGGTCAGTGGGTGTGTAAATCAGCAAGTTAGTGCGTGTGTGTGTAAATCACCAGGTCATTTTGTGTGTGTGTAAATCACCAGCTCATTGTGTGTGTGTAAATCACCAGGTCAGTGTGTGTGTGTAAATCACCAGGTCAGTGTGTGTGTGTGTAAATCACCAGATCATTGTGTGTGAGTGTGTAAATCAACAGGTCATTGCGTTGTGTGAATCACCAGGTCAGTGGGTGTGTAAATCAACAAGTTAGTGCGTGTGTGTGTAAATCACCAGGTCATTGTGTGTGTGTAAATCACCAGGTCATTGTGTGTGCAAATCACCAGGTCAGTGTGTGTGTGTGAATCACCAGGTCAGTGGGTGTGTGTGTGTGTGTAAATCACCAGGTCAGTGTGTGTGTAAATCACCAGGTCAGTGTGTGTGTGTGTAAATCATCAGGTCAATGTGCGTGTGAATCATCAGAACAGTGTGTGTGTAAATCACCAGGTCAGTGTGTGTGTAAATCACCAGGTCAGTGTGCGTGTGTAAATCACCAGGTCAATGTGTGTGTGTGTGTGTGTGTGTGTAAATCACCAGATCATTGTGTGTGTGTGTAAATCACCAGGTCATTGTGTGTGTGTAAATCACCAGGTCAGTTTGTGTGTGTGTGTAAATCAGCAGGGCAGGTCAGTGTGTGTGTAAATTACCAAGTCAGTGTGTGTGTGTGTGTAAATCACCAGGTCATTGTGCGTGTAAATCACCAGGTCAGTGTGTGTGTGTGTGTGTGTGTGTGTGTGTGTGTGTGTGTGTGTGTGTGTGTGTGTGTGTGTGTGTGTGTGTGTGTGTGTGTGTAAATCACCAGGTCAGTGTGTGTGTAAATCACCAGGTCAGTGTGTGTGTATGTAAATCACCAGGTCAGTGTGTTTGTAAATCACCAGGTCAGTATGTGTGTGTGTAAATCACCATGTAAGTATGTGTGAAAATCACCAGCAGTGTGTGTGTATGTAAATCGCCAGGTCAGTGTGTGTGTGTGTAAATCACCAGCACAGTGTGTGTGTGTGTAAATCGCCAGGTCATTGTGTGTATGTAAAGCACAAGGTCAATTTTTGCGTAAATCACGAGGTGACCGTGGTTGTAAATCACCAGGTCAGTGTGTGTGTGTAAATCAACTGGTCAGTGTGTGTGTAAATCAACAGGTCAGTGTGTGCGTGTAAATCGCCAGGTCAGTATGTGTGTAAATCACCAGGTCACTGTGCATGTGTAAATCACCAGGTCATTGTGTGTGTGTAAATCACCAGGTCAGTGGGTGTGTATGTAAATCACCAGGTCAGTGTGTGTATGTGTGTGTGTGTGTGTGTGTGTGTGTGTGTGTGTGTGTGTGTGTGTGTGTGTGTGTGTGTGTGTGTGTGTAAATCACCAGATCATTGTGTGTGTGTGTGTAAATCACCAGGTCAGTGGGTGTGTATGTAAATCACCAGGTCAGTGTGTGTGTGAATCAACAAGTTAGCGCGTGTGTGTGTAAATCACCAGGTCATTGTGTGTGTGTAAATCACCAGGTCAGTTTGTGTGTGTGTAAATCAGTAGGTCAGTGTGTGTGTAAATTACCAAGTCAGTGTGTGTGTGTGTAAATCACCAGGTCATTGTGCGTGTAAATCACGAGGTCAGTGTGTGTGTGTGTGTAAATCACCAAGTCAGTGTGTGTGTGTGTGTGTGTGTGTGTGTGTAAATCACCAGGTCAGTGTGTGTGTAAATCACCAGGTCAGTGTGTGTGTGTGTAAATCACCAGATCATTGTGTGTGAGTGTGTAAATCAACAGGTCATTTCGTGTGTGTGAATCACCAGGTCAGTGGGTGTGTAAATCAGCAAGTTAGTGCGTGTGTGTGTAAATCACCAGGTCATTTTGTGTGTGTGTAAATCACCAGGTCATTGTGTGTGTGTAAATCACCAGGTCATTGTGTGTGTAAATCACCAGGTCAGTGTGTGTGTGTAAATCACCAGGTCAGTGTGTGTGTGTGTAAATCACCAGGTCAGTGTGTGTGTAAATCACCAGGACAGTGTGTGTGTGTGTGTGTGTGTGTGTGTGTGTGTGTGTGTGTGTGTGTGTGTGTAAATCACCAGATCATTGTGTGTGTGTGTGTAAATCACCAGGTCATTGCGTGTATGTGAATCACCAGGTCAGTGGGTGTGTGTAAATCACCAGGTCAGTTTGTGTGTGTGTTTGTAAATCAGCAGGTCAGTGTGTGTGTAAATTACCAAGTCAGTGTGTGTGTGTGTAAATCACCAGGTCAGTGTGTGTGTGTGTAAATCACCAGGTCAGTGTGTTTGTAAATCACCAGGTCAGTATGTGTGTGTAAATCACCAGACCAATGTGCGTTTGAATCATCAGATCAGTGTGTGTGTAAATCACCAGGTCAGTGCGTGTGTAAATCACCAGGTCAGTGTGCGTGTGTAAATCACCAGGTCAGTGTGTGTGTGTGTGTGTGTGTGTGTAAATCACCAGATCATTGTGTGTGTGTTTGTGTAAATCACCAGGTCATTGCGTGTGTGTGAATCGCCAGGTCAGTGGGTGTGTAAATCAACAAGTTAGTGTGTGTGTGTGTAAATCACTATGTCATTGTGTGTGTGTAAATCACCAGGTCATTGTGTGTGTGTAAATCACCAGGTCAGTTTGTGTGTGTGTGTGTAAATCAGCAGGTCATTGTGTGTGTAAATTACCAAGTCAGTGTGTGTGTGTGTAAATTACCAGGTCATTGTGCGTGTAAATCACCAGGTCAGTGTGTGTGTGTGTGTGTGTGTGTGTGTGTGTGTGTGTGTGTGTGTGTAAATCAACTGGTCAGTGTGTGTGTAAATCAACAGGTCAGTGTGTGTGTGTAAATCGTCAGATCAGTGTGTGTGTAAATCACAAGGTCACTGTGCGTGTGTAAATCACCAGGTCAGTGTGTGTGTAAATCACCAGGTCATTGTGTGTGTGTAAATCACCAGGTCAGTGTGTGTGTATGTAAATCACCAGGTCAGTGTGTGTGTAAATCACCGGGTCAATGTGTGTGTGTGTAAATCACCAGATCATTATGTGTGAGTGTGTAAATCAACAGATCATTGCGTGTGTGTGAATCACCAGGTCAGTGGGTGTGTAAATCAACAAGTTAGTGCGTGTGTGTGTAAATCACCAGGTCATTGTGTGTGTGTAAATCACCAGGTCATTGTGTGTGTGTAAATCACCAGGTCATTGTGTGTGTAAATCACCAGGTCAGTGTGTGTGTGTAAATCACCAGGTCAGTGTGTGTGTGTGTAAATCACCAGGTCAGTGTGTGTGTGTGTGTGTGTGTGTGTGTGTAAATCACCAGGCCAGTGTGTGTGTGTGTAAATCACCAGCACAGTGTGTGTGTGTGTAAATCGCCAGGTCATTTTGTGTATGTAAAGCAGAAGGTCAATTTTTGTGTAAATCACGAGGTGACCGTGGTTGTAAATCACCAGGACAGTGTGTGTGTGTGTGTGTGTGTGTGTGTGTGTAAATCACCAGATCATTGTGTGTGTGTGTGTAAATCACCAGGTCATTGCGTGTGTGTGAATCACCAGGTCAGTGGGTGTGTAAATCAACAAGTTAGTGCGCGTGTGTGTAAATCACCAGGTCATTGTGTGTGTGTAAATCACCAGGTCATTGTGTGTGTGTAAATCACCAGGTCAGTTTTTGTGTGTGTGTGTAAATCAGCAGGTCAGTGTGTGTGTAAATTACCAAGTCAGTGTGTGTGTGTGTAAATCAGCAGGTCAGTGTGTGTGTAAATTACCAAGTCAGTGTGTGTGTGTGTAAATCACCAGGTCATTGTGCGTGTAAATCACCAGGTCAGTGTGTGTGTGCGTGTGTGTGTAAATCACCAGGTCATTGTGTGTGTGTAAATCACCAGGTCATTGTGTGTGTAAATCACCAGGTCAGTGTGTGTGTGTGTAAATCACCAGGTCAGTGTGTGTGTGTAAATCACCAGGTCAGTGTGTGTGTGTGTAAATCACCAGGTCAGTGTGTGTGTAAATCACCAGGTCAGTGTGTGTGTGTGTGTGTGTGTCTGTGTGTGTGTGTGTGTGTATGTGTGTGTGTGTGTGTGTAAATCACCAGGTTACTGTGTGTGTGTAAATCACCAGGTCATTGTGTGTGTGTAAATCACCAGGTCAGTTTGTGTCTGTGTGTGTAAATCAGCAGGTCAGTGTGTGTGTAAATTACCAAGTCAGTGTGTGTGTGTGTAAATCACCACGTCAGTGTGCGTGTAAATCACCAGGTCAGTGTGTGTGTGTGTGTGTGTAAATCACCAGGTCAGTGTGTGTGTAAATCACCAGGTCAGTGTGTGTGTATGTAAATCACCAGGTCAGTGTGTTTGTAAATCACCAGGTCAGTATGTGTGTGTGTAAATCACCATGTAAGTATGTGTGAAAATCACCAGCAGTGTGTGTGTATGTAAATCGCCAGGTCAGTGTGTGTGTGTGTAAATCACCAGCACAGTGTGTGTGTGTGTAAATCGCCAAGTCATTGTGTGTATGTAAAGCAGAAGGTCAATTTTTGTGTAAAACACGAGGTGACCGTGGTTGTAAATCACCAGGTCAGTGTGTGTGTGTAAATCAACTGGTCAGTGTGTGTGTAAATCAACTGGTCAGTGTGTGTGTAAATCAACAGGTCAGTGTGTGCGTGTAAATCGCAAGGTCAGTATGTGTGTAAATAACCAGGTCACTGTGCGTGTGTAAATCACCAGGTCAGTGTGTGTGTAAATCACCAGGTCATTGTGTGTGTGTAAATCACCAGGTCAGTGGGTGTGTATGTAAATCACCAGGTCAGTGTGTGTGTAAATCACCAGGTCAGTGTGTGTGTGTGTAAATCACCAGGTCAGTGTGTTTGTAAATCACCAGGTCAGTATGTGTGTGTGTAAATCACCATGTAAGTATGTGTGAAAATCACCAGCAGTGTGTGTGTATGTAAATCGCCAGGTCAGTGTGTGTGTGTGTAAATCACCAGCACAGTGTGTGTGTGTAAATCGCCAGGTCATTGTGTGTATGTAAAGCACAAGGTCAATTTTTGTGTAAATCACGAGGTGACCGTGGTTGTAAATCACCAGGTCAGTGTGTGTGTGTAAATCAACTGGTCAGTGTGTGTGTAAATCAACAGGTCAGTGTGTGCATGTAAATCACCAGGTCAGTGTGTGTGTAAATCACCAGGTCATTGTGTGTGTGTAAATCACCAGGTCAGTGGGTGTGTATGTAAATCATCAGGTCAGTGTGTGTGTAAATCACCAGGTCAGTGTATGTGTGTGTGTAAATCACCAGATCATTGTGTGTGAGTGTGTAAATCAACAGGTCATTGCGGTTGTGTGTGAATCACCAGGTCAGTGGGTGTGTAAATCAACAAGTTAGTGCGTGTGTGTGTAAATCACCAGGTCATTGTGTGTGTGTAAATCACCAGGTCATTATGTATGTGTAAATCACCAGGTCAGTGTGTGTGTGTAAATCACCAGGTCAGTTTGTGTGTGTGTAAATCACCAGGTCAGTGTGTGTGTAAATTACCAAGTCAGTGTGTGTGTGTGTGTGTGTGTAAAACACCAGGTCACTGTGCGTGTAAATCACCAGGTCAGTGTGTGTGTGTGTGTGTGTGTGTGTGTGTGTGTGTGTAAATCACCAGGTCAGTGTGTGTGTAAATCACCAGCACAGTGTGTGTGTGTGTAAATCGCCAGGTCAGTGTGTGTGTAAATCACCAGCACAGTGTGTGTGTGTGTAAATCGCCAGGTCATTGTGTGTATGTAAAGCACAAGGTCAATTTTTGTGTAAATCACGAGGTGACCGTGGTTGTAAATCACCAGGTCAGTGTGTGTGTGTAAATCAACTGGTCAGTGTGTGTGTAAATCAACAGGTCAGTGTGTGCGTGTAAATCGCCAGGTCAGTATGTGTGTAAATCACCAGGTCACTGTGCATGTGTAAATCACCAGGTCAGTGTGTGTGTAAATCACCAGGTCATTGTGTGTGTGTAAATCACCAGGTCAGTGGGTGTGTATGTAAATCACCAGGTCAGTGTGTGTGTGTGTGTGTGTGTGTGTGTGTGTGTGTGTGTGTGTGTGTGTGTGTGTGTAAATCACCAGATCATTGTGTGTGTGTGTGTAAATCACCAGGTCAGTGGGTGTGTATGTAAATCACCAGGTCAGTGTGTGTGTGAATCAACAAGTTAGCGCGTGTGTGTGTAAATCACCAGGTCATTGTGTGTGTGTAAATCACCAGGTCAGTTTGTGTGTGTGTAAATCAGTAGGTCAGTGTGTGTGTAAATTACCAAGTCAGTGTGTGTGTGTGTAAATCACCAGGTCATTGTGCGTGTAAATCACCAGGTCAGTGTGTGTGTGTGTAAATCACCAAGTCAGTGTGTGTGTGTGTGTGTGTGTGTGTGTGTGTGTGTGTAAATCACCAGGTCAGTGTGTGTGTGTGTAAATCACCAGATCATTGTGTGTGAGTGTGTAAATCAACAGGTCATTTCTTGTGTGTGAATCACCAGGTCAGTGGGTGTGTAAATCAGCAAGTTAGTGCGTGTGTGTGTAAATCACCAGGTCATTTTGTGTGTGTGTAAATCACCAGGTCATTGTGTGTGTGTAAATCACCAGGTCATTGTGTGTGTAAATCACCAGGTCAGTGTGTGTGTGTAAATCACCAGGTCAGTGTGTGTGTGTGTAAATCACCAGGTCAGTGTGTGTGTAAATCACCAGGATAGTGTGTGTGTGTGTGTGTGTGTGTGTGTGTGTGTGTGTGTGTGTGTGTGTGTGTAAATCACCAGATCATTGTGTGTGTGTGTGTAAATCACCAGGTCATTGCGTGTATGTGAATCACCAGGTCAGTGGGTGTGTGTAAATCACCAGGTCAGTTTGTGTGTGTGTTTGTAAATCAGCAGGTCAGTGTGTGTGTAAATTACCAAGTCAGTGTGTGTGTGTGTAAATCACCAGGTCAGTGTGTGTGTGTGTAAATCACCAGGTCAGTGTGTTTGTAAATCACCAGGTCAGTATGTGTGTGTAAATCACCAGACCAATGTGCGTTTGAATCATCAGATCAGTGTGTGTGTAAATCACCAGGTCAGTGCGTGTGTAAATCACCAGGTCAGTGTGCGTGTGTAAATCACCAGGTCAGTGTGTGTGTGTGTGTGTGTGTGTAAATCACCAGATCATTGTGTGTGTGTTTGTGTAAATCACCAGGTCATTGCGTGTGTGTGAATCGCCAGGTCAGTGGGTGTGTAAATCAACAAGTTAGTGCGTGTGTGTGTAAATCACTATGTCATTGTGTGTGTGTAAATCACCAGGTCATTGTGTGTGTGTAAATCACCAGGTCAGTTTGTGTGTGTGTGTGTAAATCAGCAGGTCATTGTGTGTGTAAATTACCAAGTCAGTGTGTGTGTGTGTAAATTACCAGGTCATTGTGCGTGTAAATCACCAGGTCAGTGTGTGTGTGTGTGTGTGTGTGTGTGTGTGTGTGTGTGTGTGTGTGTGTGTGTGTGTGTGTGTGTGTGTGTGTGTAAATCAACTGGTCAGTGTGTGTGTAAATCAACAGGTCAGTGTGTGTGTGTAAATCGTCAGATCAGTATGTGTGTAAATCACAAGGTCACTGTGCGTGTGTAAATCACCAGGTCAGTGTGTGTGTAAATCACCAGGTCATTGTGTGTGTGTAAATCACCAGGTCAGTGTGTGTGTATGTAAATCACCAGGTCAGTGTGTGTATAAATCACCGGGTCAGTGTGTGTGTGTGTAAATCACCAGATCATTGTGTGTGAGTGTGTAAATCAACAGATCATTGCGTGTGTGTGAATCACCAGGTCAGTGGGTGTGTAAATCAACAAGTTAGTGCGTGTGTGTGTAAATCACCAGGTCATTGTGTGTGTGTAAATCACCAGGTCATTGTGTGTGTGTAAATCACCAGGTCATTGTGTGTGTAAATCACCAGGTCAGTGTGTGTGTGTAAATCACCAGGTCAGTGTGTGTGTGTGTAAATCACCAGGTCAGTGTGTGTGTGTGTGTGTGTGTGTGTGTAAATCACCAGGCCAGTGTGTGTGTGTGTAAATCACCAGCACAGTGTGTGTGTGTGTAAATCGCCAGGTCATTTTGTGTATGTAAAGCAGAAGGTCAATTTTTGTGTAAATCACGAGGTGACCGTGGTTGTAAATCACCAGGACAGTGTGTGTGTGTGTGTGTGTGTGTGTGTGTGTGTGTGTAAATCACCAGATCATTGTGTGTGTGTGTGTAAATCACCAGGTCATTGCGTGTGTGTGAATCACCAGGTCAGTGGGTGTGTAAATCAACAAGTTAGTGCGCATGTGTGTAAATCACCAGGTCATTGTGTGTGTGTAAATCACCAGGTCATTGTGTGTGTGTAAATCACCAGGTCAGTTTTTGTGTGTGTGTGTAAATCAGCAGGTCAGTGTGTGTGTAAATTACCAAGTCAGTGTGTGTGTGTGTAAATCAGCAGGTCAGTGTGTGTGTAAATTACCAAGTCAGTGTGTGTGTGTGTAAATCACCAGGTCATTGTGTGTGTAAATCACCAGGTCAGTGTGTGTGTGCGTGTGTGTGTAAATCACCAGGTCATTGTGTGTGTGTAAATCACCAGGTCATTGTGTGTGTAAATCACCAGGCCAGTGTGTGTGTGTAAATCACCAGGTCAGTGTGTGTGTGTGTGTGTGTGTAAATCACCAGGTCAGTGTGTGTGTGTAAATCACCAGGTCAGTGTGTGTGTGTGTAAATCACCAGGTCAGTGTGTGTGTAAATCACCAGGTCAGTGTGTGTGTGTGTGTGTGTGTCTGTGTGTGTGTGTGTGTGTGTGTGTGTGTGTGTGTGTAAATCACCAGGTTATTGTGTGTGTGTAAATCACCAGGTCATTGTGTGTGTGTAAATCACCAGGTCAGTTTGTGTCTGTGTGTGTAAATCAGCAGGTCAGTGTGTGTGTAAATTACCAAGTCAGTGTGTGTGTGTGTAAATCACCACGTCAGTGTGCGTGTAAATCACCAGGTCAGTGTGTGTGTGTGTGTGTGTGTAAATCACCAGGTCAGTGTGTGTGTAAATCACCAGGTCAGTGTGTGTGTATGTAAATCACCAGGTCAGTGTGTTTGTAAATCACCAGGTCAGTATGTGTGTGTGTAAATCACCATGTAAGTATGTGTGAAAATCACCAGCAGTGTGTGTGTATGTAAATCGCCAGGTCAGTGTGTGTGTGTGTAAATCACCAGCACAGTGTGTGTGTGTGTAAATCGCCAAGTCATTGTGTGTATGTAAAGCAGAAGGTCAATTTTTGTGTAAAACACGAGGTGACCGTGGTTGTAAATCACCAGGTCAGTGTGTGTGTGTAAATCAACTGGTCAGTGTGTGTGTAAATCAACTGGTCAGTGTGTGTGTAAATCAACAGGTCAGTGTGTGCGTGTAAATCGCAAGGTCAGTATGTGTGTAAATAACCAGGTCACTGTGCGTGTGTAAATCACCAGGTCAGTGTGTGTGTAAATCACCAGGTCATTGTGTGTGTGTAAATCACCAGGTCAGTGGGTGTGTATGTAAATCACCAGGTCAGTGTGTGTGTAAATCACCAGGTCAGTGTGTGTGTGTGTAAATCACCAGGTCAGTGTGTTTGTAAATCACCAGGTCAGTATGTGTGTGTGTAAATCACCATGTAAGTATGTGTGAAAATCACCAGCAGTGTGTGTGTATGTAAATCGCCAGGTCAGTGTGTGTGTGTGTAAATCACCAGCACAGTGTGTGTGTGTAAATCGCCAGGTCATTGTGTGTATGTAAAGCACAAGGTCAATTTTTGTGTAATTCACGAGGTGACCGTGGTTGTAAATCACCAGGTCAGTGTGTGTGTGTAAATCAACTGGTCAGTGTGTGTGTAAATCAACAGGTCAGTGTGTGCGTGTAAATCGCAAGGTCAGTATGTGTGTAAATAACCAGGTCACTGTGCGTGTGTAAATCACCAGGTCAGTGTGTGTGTAAATCACCAGGTCATTGTGTGTGTGTAAATCACCAGGTCAGTGGGTGTGTATGTAAATCACCAGGTCAGTGTGTGTGTAAATCACCAGGTCAGTGTGTGTGTGTGTAAATCACCAGGTCAGTGTGTTTGTAAATCACCAGGTCAGTATGTGTGTGTGTAAATCACCATGTAAGTATGTGTGAAAATCACCAGCAGTGTGTGTGTATGTAAATCGCTAGGTCAGTGTGTGTGTGTGTAAATCACCAGCACAGTGTGTGTGTGTAAATCGCCAGGTCATTGTGTGTATGTAAAGCACAAGGTCAATTTTTGTGTAATTCACGAGGTGACCGTGGTTGTAAATCACCAGGTCAGTGTGTGTGTGTAAATCAACTGGTCAGTGTGTGTGTAAATCAACAGGTCAGTGTGTGCATGTAAATCGCCAGGTCAGTATGTGTGTAAATCACCAGGTCACTGTGCGTGTGTAAATCACCAGGTCAGTGTGTGTGTAAATCACCAGGTCATTGTGTGTGTGTAAATCACCAGGTCAGTGGGTGTGTATGTAAATCATCAGGTCAGTGTGTGTGTAAATCACCAGGTCAGTGTATGTGTGTGTGTAAATCACCAGATCATTGTGTGTGAGTGTGTAAATCAACAGGTCATTGCGGTTGTGTGTGAATCACCAGGTCAGTGGGTGTGTAAATCAACAAGTTAGTGCGTGTGTGTGTAAATCACCAGGTCATTGTGTGTGTGTAAATCACCAGGTCATTATGTATGTGTAAATCACCAGGTCAGTGTGTGTGTGTAAATCACCAGGTCAGTTTGTGTGTGTGTAAATCACCAGGTCAGTGTGTGTGTAAATTACCAAGTCAGTGTGTGTGTGTGTGTGTGTGTGTGTGTGTAAAACACCAGGTCACTGTGCGTGTAAATCACCAGGTCAGTGTGTGTGTGTGTGTGTGTGTGTGTGTAAATCACCAGGTCAGTGTGTGTGTAAATCACCAGGTCAGTGTGTGTGTGTGTAAATCACCAGGTCAGTGTGTTTGTAAATCACCAGGTCAGTATGTGTGTGTGTAAATCACCATGTAAGTATGTGTAAAAATCACCAGCAGTGTGTGTGTATGTAAATCGCCAGGTCAGTGTGTGTGTGTGTAAATCACCAGCACAGTGTGTGTGTGTAAATCGCCAGGTCATTGTGTGTATGTAAAGCAGAAGGTCAATTTTTGTGTAAATCACGAGGTGACCGTGGTTGTAAATCGCCAGGTCAGTGTGTGTGTGTAAATCAACTGGTCAGTGTGTGTGTAAATCAACAGGTCAGTGTGTGCGTGTAAATCGCCAGTTCAGTATGTGTGTAAATCACCAGGTCACTGTGTGTGTGTAAATCACCAGGTCAGTGTGTGTGTAAATCACCAGGTCAGTGTGTGTGTAAATCACCAGGTCACTGTGCATGTGTAAATCACCAGGTCAGTGTGTGTGTAAATCACCAGGTCATTGTGTGTGTGTAAATCACCAGGTCAGTGTATGTGTATGTAAATCACCAGGTCAGTGTGTGTGTAAATCACCAGGTCAGTGTGTGTGTGTGAAAATCACCAGATCATTGTGTGTGAGTATGTAAATCAACAGATCATTGCGTGTGTGTGAATCACCAGGTCAGTGGGTGTGTAAATCAACAAGTTAGTGCGTGTGTGTGTAAATCACCAGGTCATTGTGTGTGTAAATCACCAGGTCATTGTGTGTGTGTAAATCACCAGGTCAGTGTGTGTGTGTAAATCACCAGGTCAGTGTGTGTGTAAATCACCAGGTCAGTGTGTGTGTGTGTGTGTGTGTAAATCACCAGATCATTGTGTGTGTGTGTAAATCACCAGGTCATTGCGTGTGTGTGAATCACCAGGACAGTGGGTGTGTAAATCAACAAGTTAGTGCGCGTGTGTGTAAATCACCAGGTCATTGTGTGTGTGTAAATCACCACGTCATTGTGTGTGTGTAAATCACCAGGTCAGTTTGTGTGTGTGTGTGTGTAAATCAGCAGGCCAGTGTGTGTGTAAATTACCAAGTCAGTGTGTGTGTGTGTAAATTACCAGGTCATTGTGCGTGTAAATCACCAGGTCAGTCTGTGTGTGTGTGTGTGTGTGTAAATCACCAGGTCAGTGTGTGTGTAAATCACCAGGTCAGTGTGTGTGTGTGTAAATCACCAGGTCAGTGTGTTTGTAAATCACCAGGTCAGTATGTGTGTGTAAATCACCAGGTCAATGTGCGTGTGAATCATCAGATCAGTGTGTGTGTAAATCACCAGATCAGTGTGTGTAAATCACCAGGTCAGTGTGTGTGTGTAAATCACCAGGTCAGTGTGTGTGTAAACCACCAGGTCAGTATGTGTGTGTGTGTAAATCACCAGGTCAGTATGTGTGTGTGTAAATCACCAGGTCATTGTGTGTGTGTAAATCACCAGGTCAGTTTGTGTGTGTGTGTGTAAATCAGCAGGTCAGTGTGTGTGTAAATTACCAAGTCAGTGTGTGTGTGTGTAAATCACCAGGTCATTGTGCGTGTAAATCACCAGGTCAGTCTCTGTGTGTGTGTGTGTGTGTGTAAATCACCAGGTCAGTGTGTGTGTAAATCACCAGGTCAGTGTGTGTGTGTGTAAATCACCAGGTCAGTGTGTGTGTAAACCACCAGGTCAGTATGTGTGTGTGTGTGTAAATCACCAGGTCAGTATGTGTGTGTGTGTGTAAATCACCAGGTCAGTGAGTGTGTAAATCATCAGGTCAGTGTGTGTGTGTAAATCACTAGGTCACTGCGTGTGCCAATATTCAGTTCAGTGAGTGAGTGTGTAAATCACCAGATCAGGGTGCGTGTGTAAATCACTACGCTGTTGTGTGTGTAAATCACCAGGTCAGTGTTTGTGTGTGTAAATCACCAGGTCTGTGTGTGTGTAAATCACCAGATCGGTGTGTGTGCAAGTCACGAGGACAGTGAGTGTGTAAATCACCAGGTCAGTGTGTGTGTGTGTGTGTGTGTGTGTGTAAATCACCAGGTCAGTATGTGTGTGTGTGTGTAAATCACCAGGTCAGTGAGTGTGTAAATCATCAGGTCAGTGTGTGTGTGTAAATCACTAGGTCACTGCGTGTGCCAATATTCAGTTCAGTGAGTGAGTGTGTAAATCACCAGATCAGGGTGCGTGTGTAAATCACTACGCTGTTGTGTGTGTAAATCACCGGGCCAGTGTGTGTGTGTAAATCACCAGGTCAGTGTGTGTGTGTGTAAATGACCAGATCGGTGTGTGTGCAAGTCACGAGGACAGTGAGTGTGTAAATCACCAGGTCAGTGTGTGTGTAAATCACCAGATCAGTGTGTGTGTGTGTAAATCACTGGTTCAGTTTGTGTGGAAATTGCCAAGTCAGTGTGTGTGTAAATCACCAGGTCAGTGTGCGTGTCAATCACCAGGGCAGTGTGTGTCTGTGTAAATCACCAGATCAGTGTGTTTGTAAATCACCAGGTTAGTGTGTGTGTAAATCACCAGGTCAGTGTGTGTGTATGTAAATCACCAGGTCAATGTGTGTGTAAATCAGGTCAGTGTGTGTGTAAATCACCAGGTCAGTGTGTGTGTATGTAAATCACCAGGTCAGTGTGTGTGTAAATCACCAGGTCAGTGTGTGTGTATGTAAATCACCAGGTCAATGTGTGTGTAAATCACCAGGTCAGTGTGTGTGTAAATCACCAGGTCAGTGTGTGTGTGTGTAAATCACCAGGTCAGTGTGTGTGTGTAAATTACTCGGTCAGTGTGTGTGTAAATCACCAGGTCAGTGTGTGTGTAAATCACCAGGTCATTGTGTGTATGTAAATCACCAGGTCAGTGGGTGTGTATGTAAATCACCAGGTCAGTGTGTGTGTAAATCACCAGGTCAGTGTGTGTGTGTGTAAATCACCAGATCATTGTGTGTGAGTGTGTAAATCGACAGGTCGTTGCGTGTGTGTGAATCACCAGGTCAGTGGGTGTGTAAATCAACAAGTTAGTGCGTGTGTGTGTAAATCACCAGGTCATTGTGTGTGTGTAAATCACCAGGTCATTGTGTGTGTAAATCACCAGGTCAGTGTGTGTGTGTAAATCACCAGGTCAGTGTGTGTGTAAATCACCAGGTCAGTGTGTGTGTGTGTGTGTGTGTGTGTGTGTGTGTGTAAATCACCAGATCATTGTGTGTGTGTGTGTAAATCACCAGGTTATTGTGTGTGTGTAAATCACCAGGTCATTGTGTGTGTGTAAATCACCAGGTCAGTTTGTGTGTGTGTGTGTAAATCAGCAGGTCAGTGTGTGTGTAAATTACCAAGTCAGTGTGTGTGTGTGTAAATCACCAGGTCAGTGTGTGTGTAAATCACCAGCACAGTGTGTGTGTGTGTAAATCGCCAGGTCAGTGTGTGTGTAAATCACCAGCACAGTGTGTGTGTGTGTAAATCGCCAGGTCATTGTGTGTATGTAAAGCACAAGGTCAATTTTTGTGTAAATCACGAGGTGACCGTGGTTGTAAATCACCAGGTCAGTTGGTGTGTGTAAATCAACTGGTCAGTGTGTGTGTAAATCAACAGGTCAGTGTGTGCGTGTAAATCGCCAGGTCAGTATGTGTGTAAATCACCAGGTCACTGTGCATGTGTAAATCACCAGGTCAGTGTGTGTGTAAATCACCAGGTCATTGTGTGTGTGTAAATCACCAGGTCAGTGGGTGTGTATGTAAATCACCAGGTCAGTGTGTGTGTAAATCACCAGGTCAGTGTGTGTGTGTGTAAATCACCAGATCATTGTGTGTGAGTGTGGAAATCAACAGGTCATTTCGTGTGTGTGAATCACCAGGTCAGTGGCTGTGTGTGTGTGTGTGTGTAAATCACCAGGTCATTGTGTGTGTGTGTGTAAATCACTAGGTCATTGCGTGTATGTGAATCACCAGGTCAGTGGGTGTGTAAATCAACAAGTTAGTGCGCGTGTGTGTAAATCACCAGGTCATTGTGTGTGTGTAAATCACCGGGTCAGTGTGTGTGTGTAAATCACCGGGTCAGTGTGTATGTGTAAATCACCACGTCAGTGTGTGTGTGTAAATCACCAGGTCAGTTTGTGTGTAAATCACCACGTCAGTGTGCGTGTGTAAATCACCAGATCAGTTTGTGTGTAAATCACCAGGTCAGTGTGTGTGTGTGAGGGTAAATCATCGGGTCAGTGTGTGTGTAAATCACCAGGTCAGTGTTTGTGTGTATATATCACCAGGTCAGTGTGTGTGTGTGTGTGTGTGTGTGTGTGTGTGTGTGTGTATGTAAATCACCAGGTCAGTGTGTGTGTAAATCACCAGGTCAGTGTGCGTGTGTAAATCACAAGGTCGGTGTGTGTGTAAATCACCCGGTCAGTGTTTGTGTGTATATATCACCAGGTCAGTGTGCGTGTCAATCACCAGGTCAGTGTGTGTGTGTGTGTGTGTGTGTGTGTGTGTGTGTGTAAATCACCAGGTCAGTGCATGTGTGTAAATCACCAGGTCAGTGTGTATGTAAATCACCAGGTCAGTGTGTGTGTGTGTGGGTAAATCATCGGGTCAGTGTGTGTCTAGATCACCAGGTCGGTGTGTGTGTGTAAATCACCAGGTCGGTGTGTGTGCAAATCACCAGGTCAGTTTGTGTGTAAATCAACAGGTCAGTGTGTGTGTGTGTGTGTGTGTGTGTGTGTGTGTGTGTGTGTGTGTGTGTGTGTGTGTGTGTGGGTAAATCACCAGGGCAGTGTGTGTGTAAATCACTTGGTGACTGTGATTGTAAATCACTAGGTCAGTGTGTGTGTAAATCGCCAGGACAGTGTGTATGTGTGTAAATCGGCAGGTCAGTGTGTGTGTGTAAATCACCAGGTCAGTTTGTGTGTAAATCACCACGTCAGTGTGCGTGTGTAAATCACCAGATCAGTTTGTGTGTAAATCACCAGGTCAGTGTGTGTGTGTGTAAATCACCAGGTCAGTGTGTATGTGTAAATCACTAGGTCAGTGTGTGTCTCAATCACCAGGTCAGTGTGTGTGTGTAAATCACCAGGTCAGTGTGTGTGTGTGTGTGTAAATCACCAGGTCAGTGTGTGTGTAAATCACCAGGTCAGTGTGTGTGTGTAAATCATCATGTAAGTATGTGTGTAAATCACTAGCACAGTGTGTGTGTGTGTAAATCACCAGGTCAATGTGTGTGTAAAGCACAAGGTCAATTTTTGTGTCAATCACGAGGTGACCATGGTTGTAAATCACCAGGTCAGTGTGTGCATGTAAATCACTAGGTCAGTGTGTGTGTAAATCACCAGGTCAGTGGGTGTGTGTGTAAATCACCAGGTCAGTGTATGTATAAATCACCAGATCAGTGTGTGTGTGTGTAAATCACCAGATCATTGTGTGTGTGTGTGTAAATCACCAGGTCATTGCGTGTGTGTGAATCACCAGGTCAGTGTGTGTTTAAATCACCAAGTCAGTGCGTGTGTGTGTAAATCACCAGGTCATTGTGCCTTTAAATTTCCAAGTCAGTGTGTGTGTGAATCACCAGGTCAGTGTGTGTGTGTAAATCACAGTTCAGAGTGCATGTTTGTAAATCATCAGGTCAGTGTGTGGGTAAATCGCCATTAAAGTGTGTGTGTGCAAATCACCAGGTCAGTGTGTGTGTAAATTACCAAGTCAGTGTGTGTGTGTGTAAATCACCAGGTCAGTGTGTGTGTAAATCACCAGCACAGTGTGTGTGTGTGTAAATCGCCAGGTCAGTGTGTGTGTAAATCACCAGCACAGTGTGTGTGTGTGTAAATCGCCAGGTCATTGTGTGTATGTAAAGCACAAGGTCAATTTTTGTGTAAATCACGAGGTGACCGTGGTTGTAAATCACCAGGTCAGTTGGTGTGTGTAAATCAACTGGTCAGTGTGTGTGTAAATCAACAGGTCAGTGTGTGCGTGTAAATCGCCAGGTCAGTATGTGTGTAAATCACCAGGTCACTGTGCATGTGTAAATCACCAGGTCAGTGTGTGTGTAAATCACCAGGTCATTGTGTGTGTGTAAATCACCAGGTCAGTGGGTGTGTATGTAAATCACCAGGTCAGTGTGTGTGTAAATCACCAGGTCAGTGTGTGTGTGTGTAAATCACCAGATCATTGTGTGTGAGTGTGGAAATCAACAGGTCATTTCGTGTGTGTGAATCACCAGGTCAGTGGCTGTGTGTGTGTGTGTGTGTAAATCACCAGGTCATTGTGTGTGTGTGTGTAAATCACTAGGTCATTGCGTGTATGTGAATCACCAGGTCAGTGGGTGTGTAAATCAACAAGTTAGTGCGCGTGTGTGTAAATCACCAGGTCATTGTGTGTGTGTAAATCACCGGGTCAGTGTGTGTGTGTAAATCACCGGGTCAGTGTGTATGTGTAAATCACCACGTCAGTGTGTGTGTGTAAATCACCAGGTCAGTTTGTGTGTAAATCACCACGTCAGTGTGCGTGTGTAAATCACCAGATCAGTTTGTGTGTAAATCACCAGGTCAGTGTGTGTGTGTGAGGGTAAATCATCGGGTCAGTGTGTGTGTAAATCACCAGGTCAGTGTTTGTGTGTATATATCACCAGGTCAGTGTGTGTGTGTGTGTGTGTGTGTGTGTGTGTGTATGTAAATCACCAGGTCAGTGTGTGTGTAAATCACCAGGTCAGTGTGCGTGTGTAAATCACAAGGTCGGTGTGTGTGTAAATCACCCGGTCAGTGTTTGTGTGTATATATCACCAGGTCAGTGTGCGTGTCAATCACCAGGTCAGTGTGTGTGTGTGTGTGTGTGTGTGTGTAAATCACCAGGTCAGTGCATGTGTGTAAATCACCAGGTCAGTGTGTATGTAAATCACCAGGTCAGTGTGTGTGTGTGTGGGTAAATCATCGGGTCAGTGTGTGTCTAGATCACCAGGTCGGTGTGTGTGTGTAAATCACCAGGTCGGTGTGTGTGCAAATCACCAGGTCAGTTTGTGTGTAAATCAACAGGTCAGTGTGTGTGTGTGTGTGTGTGTGTGTGTGTGTGTGTGTGTGTGTGTGTGTGTGGGTAAATCACCAGGGCAGTGTGTGTGTAAATCACTTGGTGACTGTGATTGTAAATCACAAGGTCAGTGTGTGTGTAAATCGCCAGGACAGTGTGTATGTGTGTAAATCGGCAGGTCAGTGTGTGTGTGTAAATCACCAGGTCAGTTTGTGTGTAAATCACCACGTCAGTGTGCGTGTGTAAATCACCAGATCAGTTTGTGTGTAAATCACCAGGTCAGTGTGTGTGTGTGTAAATCACCAGGTCAGTGTGTATGTGTAAATCACTAGGTCAGTGTGTGTCTCAATCACCAGGTCAGTGTGTGTGTGTAAATCACCAGGTCAGTGTGTGTGTGTGTGTGTAAATCACCAGGTCAGTGTGTGTGTAAATCACCAGGTCAGTGTGTGTGTGTAAATCATCATGTAAGTATGTGTGTAAATCACTAGCACAGTGTGTGTGTGTGTAAATCACCAGGTCAATGTGTGTGTAAAGCACAAGGTCAATTTTTGTGTCAATCACGAGGTGACCATGGTTGTAAATCACCAGGTCAGTGTGTGCATGTAAATCACTAGGTCAGTGTGTGTGTAAATCACCAGGTCAGTGGGTGTGTGTGTAAATCACCAGGTCAGTGTATGTATAAATCACCAGATCAGTGTGTGTGTGTGTAAATCACCAGATCATTGTGTGTGTGTGTGTAAATCACCAGGTCATTGCGTGTGTGTGAATCACCAGGTCAGTGTGTGTTTAAATCACCAAGTCAGTGCGTGTGTGTGTAAATCACCAGGTCATTGTGCCTTTAAATTTCCAAGTCAGTGTGTGTGTGAATCACCAGGTCAGTGTGTGTGTGTAAATCACAGTTCAGAGTGCATGTTTGTAAATCATCAGGTCAGTGTGTGGGTAAATCGCCATTAAAGTGTGTGTGTGCAAATCACCAGGTCAGTGTGTGTGTAAATCACCAGATCAATGTGTGTGTGTAAATCACCAGGTCAATGTGCATGTAAATCACCAGGTGAATGTGATTGTAAATCACGAGGTCAGTGTGTATGTGTGTAAATCACCAGGTCAGTATGTGTGTGAATCACCAGGTCAGTGTCCGTGTGTGTACATCATCAGGTCGTTGTGTGTGTGTAAAACACCAGGTCAGTGTGTGTGTGTGTAAATCACCAGGTCAGTGTGTGTGTAAATCACCGGGTCAGTGTGTGTGTGTAAATCACCGGGTCAGTGTGTATGTGTAAATCACCACGTCAGTGTGTGTGTGTAAATCACCAGGTCAGTTTGTGTGTAAATCACCACGTCAGTGTGCGTGTGTAAATCACCAGATCAGTATGTGTGTAAATCACCAGGTCAGTGTGTGTGTGTGTGTAAATCATCAGGTCAGTGTGTATGTGTAAATCACTAGGTCAGTGTGTGTCTCAATCACCAGATCAGTGTGTGTGTAAATCACCAGATCAATGTGTGTGTGTAAATCACCAGGTCAATGTGCATGTAAATCACAGGTGAATGTGATTGTAAATCACGAGGTCAATGTGTGTGTGTGTAAATCACCAGGTCAGTGTGTGTGTGTGTGTACATCATCAGGTCGTTGTGTGTGTGTAAAACACCAGGTCAGTGTTTGTGTGTGTAAATCACCAGGTCAGTGTATGTGCAAATCACCTGGTCAGTGTGTGTGTAAATCAACAGGTCAGTGTGTGCGTGTAAATCGCCAGGTCAGTATGTGTGTAAATCACCAGGTCAGTGTACATGTGTAAATCACCAGGTCTGTGTGTGTGTAAATCACCAGGTCAGTGGGTGTGTGTGTAAATCACCAGGTCAATGTGCATGTAAATCATCAGGTGAATGTGATTGTAAATCACGAGGTCAGTGTGTGTGTGTGTAAATCACCAGGTCAGTGTGCGTGTGAATCATCAGGTCAGTGTGCGTGTGTGTACATCATCAGGTCGTTGTGTGTGTGTAAAACACCAGGTCAGTGTGTGTGTGTGTAAATCACCAGGTCAGTGTGTGTGTAAATCACCAGGTCAGTGTGTGTGTGTAAATCACCAGGTCAGTTTGTGTGTAAATCACCACGTCAGTGTGCGTGTGTAAATCACCAGATCAGTTTGTGTGTAAATCACCAGGTCAGTGTGTGTGTGTGTAAATCACCAGGTCAGTGTATATGTGTAAATCACTAGGTCAGTGTGCGTCTCAATCACCAGGTCAGTGTGTGTGTAAATCACCAGATCAATGTGTGTGTGTAAATCACCAGGTCAATGTGCATGTAAATCACCAGGTGAATGTGATTGTAAATCACGAGGTCAGTGTGTGTGTGTGTAAATCACCAGGTCAGTGTGCATGTGTGTACATCATCAGGTCGTTGTGTGTGTGTAAAACACCAGGTCAGTGTGTGTGTGTGTAAATCACCAGATCAGTTTGTGTGTAAATCAACAGGTCAGTGTGTGTGTGTGTAAATCACCAGGTCAGTGTGTGTGTGAATCACCAGGTCAGTGTGCGTGTGTGTACATCATCAGATCGTTGTGTGTGTGTAAAACACCAGGTCAGTGTGTATGTGTGTAAATCACCAGGTCAGTGTGTGTGTAAATCACCGGGTCAGTGTGCCTGTGTAAATCACCAGGTCAGTGTGTGCATAAATCAACAGGTCAGTGTGTGTGCAAATCACGAGGCAGTGTGTGTGTGCAAATCACCATGTCAGTTTGTGTGTAAATCACCAGGTCAGTGTGTGTGTAAATCACCAGGTCAGTGTGTGTGTGTGTGTGTGTGTGTATGTAAATCACCAGGTCACTGTGTGTGTGTAAATCACCAGGTCAGTGTGTGTGTAAATCACCAGTTCGGTTTGTGTGTAAATTTCCAAGTCAGTGTGTGTGTTAATCACCAGGTCAGTGTGTGTGTAAATCATCAGTTCAAGTGCGTGTGTGTAAATCACCAGGTGCGTGTGTGTGTGTAAATCACTAGGTCAGTGTGTGTGTGTAAATCGCCAGGTCAGTATGTGTGTAAATCACCAGGTCAGTGTGTGCATGTGTGTAAATCACCAGGGCAGTAAGTGTGTAAATCACCAGGTCGGTGTGTGTGTGTAAATCACCAGGTCAATGTGTGTCTAAATCACCAGGACAGTGTGTGTGTGTGTAAATCAACAGGTCAGTGTGTGTGTAAATCACCAGGTCAGTGTGTGTGTGTGTGTGTGTGTGTGTGTAAATCACCAGGTCAGTGTGAGTGTGTAAATCACCAGGTCAGTGTGTGTGTGTGTGTGTGTGTAAATCACCAGGTCAGTGTGTGTGTGTGTGTGTGTGTGTGTGTAAATCACCAGCTCAGTGTGTGTATGTAAATCTCCAGGTCAGTGTGTGGGTAAATCACCAGGTCAGTGTGTGTGTGTGTATGTAAATCACCAGGTCATTATGTGTGTAAATCTCCAGGTCAGTGTATGTGTGTGTAAATCAGCAGGTCAGTGTGTATGTGTTTAAATCACCAGGCCAGTGTGTGTGTAAACCACCAGGTCAGTGTGTGTGTGTGTCAATCACCAGGTCAGTGTGTGTGTGTAATTCTCCCGGAAAGTGTGTGTGTCAATCACCAGGTCACTATGTATGTGTGAATCACCAGGTCAGTGTGTGTGTATGTAATTTACCAGGTCAGTTTGTGTGTCAATCACCAGGTCAGTGTGTGTGTGTGTGTGTAAATCACCAGGTCAGTGTGTGTGTGAAAATGACCAGGTCAGTGTGTTTGTGTATATCACCAGGTCAGTGTGTGTGTGTAAATCACCTGGTTAGTGTGTGTGTAAATCACCAAGTCAGCATGTTTGTGTAAATCACCAGGTCAGTGGGTATGTAAATCACCAGGTCAATGCGTGTGTGTGTAAATCACCATGTCAGTGTGTGTGTAAATCACCAGGTCAGTGTGTGTGTAAATCACCAGGTCAGTGTGTGTGTGTGTGTGTGTGTGTGTGTAAATCACCAGGTCAGTGTGTGTGTAAATCACCAGCACAGTGTGTGTGTGTGTAAATCGCCAGGTCAGTGTGTGTGTAAATCACCAGCACAGTGTGTGTGTGTGTAAATCGCCAGGTCATTGTGTGTATGTAAAGCACAAGGTCAATTTTTGTGTAAATCACGAGGTGACCGTGGTTGTAAATCACCAGGTCAGTTGGTGTGTGTAAATCAACTGGTCAGTGTGTGTGTAAATCAACAGGTCAGTGTGTGCGTGTAAATCGCCAGGTCAGTATGTGTGTAAATCACCAGGTCACTGTGCGTGTGTAAATCACCAGGTCATTGTGTGTGTGTAAATCACCAGGTCATTGTGTGTGTGTAAATCACCAGGTCAGTGGGTGTGTATGTAAATCACCAGGTCAGTGTGTGTGTAAATCACCAGGTCAGTGTGTGTGTGTGTAAATCACCAGATCATTGTGTGTGAGTGTGGAAATCAACAGGTCATTTCGTGTGTGTGAATCACCAGGTCAGTGGCTGTGTGTGTGTGTGTGTGTAAATCACCAGGTCATTGTGTGTGTGTGTGTAAATCACTAGGTCATTGCGTGTATGTGAATCACCAGGTCAGTGGGTGTGTAAATCAACAAGTTAGTGCGCGTGTGTGTAAATCACCAGGTCATTGTGTGTGTGTAAATCACCGGGTCAGTGTGTGTGTGTAAATCACCGGGTCAGTGTGTATGTGTAAATCACCACGTCAGTGTGTGTGTGTAAATCACCAGGTCAGTTTGTGTGTAAATCACCACGTCAGTGTGCGTGTGTAAATCACCAGATCAGTTTGTGTGTAAATCACCAGGTCAGTGTGTGTGTGCGAGGGTAAATCATCGGGTCAGTGTGTGTGTAAATCACCAGGTCAGTGTTTGTGTGTATATATCACCAGGTCAGTGTGTGTGTGTGTGTGTGTGTGTGTGTGTGTGTGTGTGTGTATGTAAATCACCAGGTCAGTGTGTGTGTAAATCACCAGGTCAGTGTGCGTGTGTAAATCACAAGGTCGGTGTGTGTGTAAATCACCCGGTCAGTGTTTGTGTGTATATATCACCAGGTCAGTGTGCGTGTCAATCACCAGGTCAGTGTGTGTGTGTGTGTGTGTGTGTGTGTGTGTGTGTGTAAATCACCAGGTCAGTGCATGTGTGTAAATCACCAGGTCAGTGTGTATGTAAATCACCAGGTCAGTGTGTGTGTGTGTGGGTAAATCATCGGGTCAGTGTGTGTCTAGATCACCAGGTCGGTGTGTGTGTGTAAATCACCAGGTCGGTGTGTGTGCAAATCACCAGGTCAGTTTGTGTGTAAATCAACAGGTCAGTGTGTGTGTGTGTGTGTGTGTGTGTGGGTAAATCACCAGGGCAGTGTGTGTGTAAATCACTTGGTGACTGTGATTGTAAATCACTAGGTCAGTGTGTGTGTAAATCGCCAGGACAGTGTGTATGTGTGTAAATCGGCAGGTCAGTGTGTGTGTGTAAATCACCAGGTCAGTTTGTGTGTAAATCACCACGTCAGTGTGCGTGTGTAAATCACCAGATCAGTTTGTGTGTAAATCACCAGGTCAGTGTGTGTGTGTGTAAATCACCAGGTCAGTGTGTATGTGTAAATCACTAGGTCAGTGTGTGTCTCAATCACCAGGTCAGTGTGTGTGTGTAAATCACCAGGTCAGTGTGTGTGTGTGTGTGTAAATCACCAGGTCAGTGTGTGTGTAAATCACCAGGTCAGTGTGTGTGTGTAAATCATCATGTAAGTATGTGTGTAAATCACTAGCACAGTGTGTGTGTGTGTAAATCACCAGGTCAATGTGTGTGTAAAGCACAAGGTCAATTTTTGTGTCAATCACGAGGTGACCATGGTTGTAAATCACCAGGTCAGTGTGTGCATGTAAATCACTAGGTCAGTGTGTGTGTAAATCACCAGGTCAGTGGGTGTGTGTGTAAATCACCAGGTCAGTGTATGTATAAATCACCAGATCAGTGTGTGTGTGTGTAAATCACCAGATCATTGTGTGTGTGTGTGTAAATCACCAGGTCATTGCGTGTGTGTGAATCACCAGGTCAGTGTGTGTTTAAATCACCAAGTCAGTGCGTGTGTGTGTAAATCACCAGGTCATTGTGCCTTTAAATTTCCAAGTCAGTGTGTGTGTGAATCACCAGGTCAGTGTGTGTGTGTAAATCACAGTTCAGAGTGCATGTTTGTAAATCATCAGGTCAGTGTGTGGGTAAATCGCCATTAAAGTGTGTGTGTGCAAATCACCAGGTCAGTGTGTGTGTAAATCACCAGATCAATGTGTGTGTGTAAATCACCAGGTCAATGTGCATGTAAATCACCAGGTGAATGTGATTGTAAATCACGAGGTCAGTGTGTATGTGTGTAAATCACCAGGTCAGTATGTGTGTGAATCACCAGGTCAGTGTCCGTGTGTGTACATCATCAGGTCGTTGTGTGTGTGTAAAACACCAGGTCAGTGTGTGTGTGTGTAAATCACCAGGTCAGTGTGTGTGTAAATCACCGGGTCAGTGTGTGTGTGTAAATCACCGGGTCAGTGTGTATGTGTAAATCACCACGTCAGTGTGTGTGTGTAAATCACCAGGTCAGTTTGTGTGTAAATCACCACGTCAGTGTGCGTGTGTAAATCACCAGATCAGTATGTGTGTAAATCACCAGGTCAGTGTGTGTGTGTGTGTAAATCATCAGGTCAGTGTGTATGTGTAAATCACTAGGTCAGTGTGTGTCTCAATCACCAGATCAGTGTGTGTGTAAATCACCAGATCAATGTGTGTGTGTAAATCACCAGGTCAATGTGCATGTAAATCACAGGTGAATGTGATTGTAAATCACGAGGTCAATGTGTGTGTGTGTAAATCACCAGGTCAGTGTGTGTGTGTGTGTACATCATCAGGTCGTTGTGTGTGTGTAAAACACCAGGTCAGTGTTTGTGTGTGTAAATCACCAGGTCAGTGTATGTGCAAATCACCTGGTCAGTGTGTGTGTAAATCAACAGGTCAGTGTGTGCGTGTAAATCGCCAGGTCAGTATGTGTGTAAATCACCAGGTCAGTGTACATGTGTAAATCACCAGGTCTGTGTGTGTGTAAATCACCAGGTCAGTGGGTGTGTGTGTAAATCACCAGGTCAATGTGCATGTAAATCATCAGGTGAATGTGATTGTAAATCACGAGGTCAGTGTGTGTGTGTGTAAATCACCAGGTCAGTGTGCGTGTGAATCATCAGGTCAGTGTGCGTGTGTGTACATCATCAGGTCGTTGTGTGTGTGTAAAACACCAGGTCAGTGTGTGTGTGTGTAAATCACCAGGTCAGTGTGTGTGTAAATCACCAGGTCAGTGTGTGTGTGTAAATCACCAGGTCAGTTTGTGTGTAAATCACCACGTCAGTGTGCGTGTGTAAATCACCAGATCAGTTTGTGTGTAAATCACCAGGTCAGTGTGTGTGTGTGTAAATCACCAGGTCAGTGTATATGTGTAAATCACTAGGTCAGTGTGCGTCTCAATCACCAGGTCAGTGTGTGTGTAAATCACCAGATCAATGTGTGTGTGTAAATCACCAGGTCAATGTGCATGTAAATCACCAGGTGAATGTGATTGTAAATCACGAGGTCAGTGTGTGTGTGTGTAAATCACCAGGTCAGTGTGCATGTGTGTACATCATCAGGTCGTTGTGTGTGTGTAAAACACCAGGTCAGTGTGTGTGTGTGTAAATCACCAGATCAGTTTGTGTGTAAATCACCAGGTCAGTGTGTGTGTGTGTAAATCACCAGGTCAGTGTGTGTGTGAATCACCAGGTCAGTGTGCGTGTGTGTACATCATCAGATCGTTGTGTGTGTGTAAAACACCAGGTCAGTGTGTATGTGTGTAAATCACCAGGTCAGTGTGTGTGTAAATCACCGGGTCAGTGTGCCTGTGTAAATCACCAGGTCAGTGTGTGCATAAATCAACAGGTCAGTGTGTGTGCAAATCACGAGGCAGTGTGTGTGTGCAAATCACCATGTCAGTTTGTGTGTACATCACCAGGTCAGTGTGTGTGTAAATCATCAGGTCAATGTGTGTGTGCAGATGATCAGGTCAATGTGTGTGTGCAAATCACCAGGTCATCGTGTGTGTGTAAATCACCAGGTCAGTGTGTGTGTAAATCACCAGGTCAGTGTGTGTGTGTGTGTGTGTGTGTGTGTAAATCACCAGGTCAGTGTGTGTGTGTAAATCACCAGGTCAGTGTGTGTGTAAATCACCAGTTCGGTTTGTGTGTAAATTTCCAAGTCAGTGTGTGTGTTAATCACCAGGTCAGTGTGTGTGTAAATCATCAGTTCAGAGTGCTTTTGTGTAAATCACAAGGTGCGTGTGTGTGTGTAAATCGCTAGGTCAGTGTGTGTGTAAATCACCAGGTCAGTGTGTGCGTGTGTGTAAATCACCAGGGCAGTAAGTGTGTAAATCACCAGGTCGGTATGTGCGTGTAAATCACCAGGTCGGTGTGTGTGTGTAAATCACCAGGTCAATGTGTGTCTAAATCACCAGGACAGTGTGTGTGTGTGTAAATCAACAGGTCAGTGTGTGTGTAAATCACCAGGTCAGTGTGTGTGTGTGTGTGTGTAAATCACCAGGTCAGTGTGAGTGTGTAAATCACCAGGTCAGTGTGTGTGTGTGTGTGTAAATCACCAGGTCAGTGTGTGTGTGTGTGTGTGTGTGTGTAAATCACCAGCTCAGTGTGTGTATGTAAATCTCCAGGTCAGTGTGTGGGTAAATCACCAGGTCAGTGTGTGTGTGTGTATGTAAATCACCAGGTCATTATGTGTGTAAATCTCCAGGTAAGTGTATGTGTGTGTAAATCAGCAGGTCAGTGTGTATGTGTTTAAATCACCAGGCCAGTGTGTGTGTAAACCACCAGGTCAGTGTGTGTGTGTGTCAATCACCAGGTCAGTGTATGTGTGTAATTCTCCCGGAAAGTGTGTGTGTCAATCACCAGGTCACTATGTATGTGTGAATCACCAGGTCAGTGTGTGTGTATGTAATTTACCAGGTCAGTTTGTGTGTCAATCACCAGGTCAGTGTGTGTGTGTGTGTAAATCACCAGGTCAGTGTGTGTGTGAAAATGACCAGGTCAGTGTGTTTGTGTATATCACCAGGTCAGTGTGTGTGTGTAAATCACCTGGTTAGTGTGTGTGTAAATCACCAAGTCAGCATGTTTGTATAAATCACCAGGTCAGTGGGTATTTAAATCACCAGGTCAATGCGTGTGTGTGTAAATCACCAGGTCATTATGTGTATGTGTTTAAATCACCAGGGCAGTGTGTGTGTAAATCACCAGGTCAATGTGTGTGTGTGTGTAAATCACCAGGCCAGTGTGTGTGTGAATCATCAGGTCAGTGTGCGTGTGTGTACATCATCAGGTCGTTGTGTGTGTGTAAAACACCAGGTCAGTGTGTGTGTGTGTAAATCACCAGGTCAGTGTGTGTGTAAATCACCAGGTCAGTGTGTGTGTGTAAATCACCAGGTCAGTTTGTGTGTAAATCACCACGTCAGTGTGCGTGTGTAAATCACCAGATCAGTTTGTGTGTAAATCACCAGGTCAGTGTGTGTGTGTGTAAATCACCAGGTCAGTGTGTGTGTGAATCACCAGGTCAGTGTGCGTGTGTGTACATCATCAGATCGTTGTGTGTGTGTAAAACACCAGGTCAGTGTGTATGTGTGTAAATCACCAGGTCAGTGTGTGTGTAAATCACCGGGTCAGTGTGCGTGTGTAAATCACCAGGTCAGTGTGTGCATAAATCACCAGGTCAGTGTGTGTGCAAATCACGAGGCAGTGTGTGTGTGCAAATCACCATGTCAGTTTGTGTGTACATCACCAGGTCAGTGTGTGTGTAAATCATCAGGTCAATGTGTGTGTGCAGATCACCAGGTCATTGTGTGTGTGTAAATCACCAGGTCAGTGTGTGTGTAAATCACCAGGTCAGTGTGTGTGTGTGTGTGTGTGTGTGTGTAAATCACCAGGTCAGTGTGTGTGTGTAAATCACCAGGTCAGTGTGTGTGTAAATCACCAGTTCGGTTTGTGTGTAAATTTCCAAGTCAGTGTGTGTGTTAATCACCAGGTCAGTGTGTGTGTAAATCATCAGTTCAGAGTGCGTGTGTGTAAATCACCAGGTGCGTGTGTGTGTGTAAATCACTAGGTCAGTGTGTGTGTGTAAATCGCCAGGTCAGTGTGTGTGTAAATCACCAGGTCAGTGTGTGCGTGTGTGTAAATCACCAGGGCAGTAAGTGTGTAAATCACCAGGTCGGTGTGTGCGTGTAAATCACCAGGTCGGTGTGTGTGTGTAAATCACCAGGTCAATGTGTGTCTAAATCACCAGGACAGTGTGTGTGTGTGTAAATCAACAGGTCAGTGTGTGTGTAAATCACCAGGTCAGTGTGTGTGTGTGTGTGTGTGTAAATCACCAGGTCACTGTGAGTGTGTAAATCACCAGGTCAGTGTGTGTGCGTGTGTGTGTGTGTAAATCACCAGGTCAGTGTGTGTGTGTGTGTGTGTGTGTGTGTAAATCACCAGCTCAGTGTGTGTATGCAAATCTCCAGGTCAGTGTGTGGGTAAATCACCAGGTCAGTGTGTGTGTGTGTATGTAAATCACCAGGTCATTATGTGTGTAAATCTCCAGGTCAGTGCATGTGTGTGTAAATCAGCAGGTCAGTGTGTATGTGTTTAAATCACCAGGCCAGTGTGTGTGTAAACCACCAGGTCAGTGTGTGTGTGTGTCAATCACCAGGTCAGTGTGTGTGTGTAATTCTCCCGGAAAATGTGTGTGTCAATCACCAGGTCACTATGTATGTGTGAATCACCAGGTCAGTGTGTGTGTATGTAATTTACCAGGTCAGTTTGTGTGTCAATCACCAGGTCAGTGTGTGTGTGTGTGTAAATCACCAGGTCAGTGTGTGTGTGAAAATGACCAGGTCAGTGTGTTTGTGTATATCACCAGGTCAGTGTGTGTGTGTAAATCACCTGGTTAGTGTGTGTGTAAATCACCAAGTCAGCATGTTTGTGTAAATCACCAGGTCAGTGGGTATGTAAATCACCAGGTCAATGCGTGTGTGTGTAAATCACCATGTCAGTGTGTGTGTGTAAATCACCAGGTCAGTGTGTGTGTAAATCACCAGGTCAATGTGTGTGTGTATAAATCACTAGGTCAGTGTGTGTGTAAATCACCAGGTCAGTGTGTGTGTGTAAATCACCAGGTCAGTGTGTGTGTGTAAATCACCAGGTCATTATGTGTATGTGTTTAAATCACCAGGGCAGTGTGTGTGTAAATCACCAGGTCAATGTGTGTGTGTGTGTAAATCACCAGGCCAGTGTGTGTGTAAACCACCAGGTCAGTTTGTGTGTGTGTCAATCACCAGGTCAGTGTGTGTATCTGTGTCAATCACCAAGTCAGTGTGTGTGTGTAATTCACCCGGAAAGTGTGTGTGTCAATCACCAGGTCACTGTGTATGTGTGAATCACCAGGTCAGTGTGTGTGTCTGTGTAATTTACCAGGTCAGTTTGTGTGTCAATCACCAAGTCAGTGTGTGTGTGTGTAAATCACCAGGTCATTATGTGTGTAAATCTCCAGGTCAGTGTGTGTGTGTGTAAATCACCAGGTCAGTGTGTATGTGATTAAATCACCAGGGCAGTGTGTGTGTAAATCACCAGGTCACTGTGTGTGTGTGTGTAAATCACCAGGCCAGTGTGTGTGTAAACCACCAGGTCAGTGTGTGTGTGTGTCAATCACCAGGTCAGTGTGTGTATCTGTGTCAATCACCAAGTCAGTGTGTGTGTGTAATTCACCCGGCAAGTGTGTGTGTGTAAATCACCAGGTCAGTGTGTGTGTAAATCACCAGGTCAGTGTTTGTGCAAATCACCGGGTCAGTGTGTGTGTGTAAACCATCAGGTCAGTGTGTGTGTGTAAATCATCACGTCAGTGTGTGTGTGAAATCATCAGGTCAGTGTGTGTGTGTAAATCATCAGGTCAGTGTGTGTAGTAAATCATCAGATCAGTGTGTGTGTGTGTAAATCACCAGGTCATTATGTGTATGTAAATCACCAGGTCTGAGTGTGTGTAAATCAGCAGGTCAGCGTGTGTGTGTAAATCACCAGGTCAGTGTGTGTGTAAATCACCAGGTCATTGTGTGTGTGTGTAAATCACCAGGTCCTTGTGTGTGTGTGTTAATCGCCAGGTCAGTGTGTGTGTGTGTAAATCACCAGGTCAGTGTGTGTGACTAAATCACCAGGTCAGTGTGTGTGTAAATCACCAGGTCAGTGTGTGTGTGTGTGTAAATCACCAGGTCCATGTGTGTGTGTAAATCACCAGGTCAGTGGGTGTGTAAATCACCAGCTCAGTGTGTGTGTGTGCGTGTGTGTAAATCACCAGGTCAGTGTATGTGTAAATCACCAGGTCAGTGTGTGTAAATCAACAGGTCAGTGCATCTGTAAATCATCAAACCAGTTCATTGCTCAGCGCAGACTGTGTGTTATCACCAAATACCCTCCCTGGTGTGTTGGGAAGCAGAGGCTCCCATCAGCTATTCACTGGAGCCACCCAGGCAAGCCATTCAACTTGTTGGCAACCAGGGTAGTCATTAATCAATCCATACTTCCTGTAGTGCAAGAACACAAACCCATTTCTGGTAAACCAATAGCCTGCTCTTGAGTTCTTCGAAGGCAAAGTTTAGAGGCTAACTAGGCTGCTCGTTCTGAGAGCCAGCAGAGGAATATTGGGCCCAATGGCCTCCCAAAGTGCTGTAGGATCCTATGGGGCCTAATGTAAGAGTTTCCCAGGTGTAACAATATCCAATTAAGCAGAACAGAGGCCCATACCCAACTGCACAGGCATTCGGCCAATGCTAAATTGGTCGGGCCCTTTTTTTAGGCGACCTGGCTGATGCCTGAAATGAGCCTCACCTCACTATTGAGGCGCAGGTGCTGCCCTCATTTCCAATCCAAATGCCGAAATGCATTTAGACGAATGTGCGTTCGTGCTTCTCACGCTTGGTAGATCCAGGTCTTGGCATCCGAAGCAGCGATCCTTAAAGGGAGGCCATTTATAAACATAGAAAATAGGTGCAGGAGTAGGCCATTCAGCCCCTCGAGCCTGCACCACCATTCAATGTGATCATGGCTGATCATTCCCTCAGTACCCCATTCCTGCTTTCTCTCCATACCTGTTGATCCCTTTAGCCGTAAGGGTCACATCTAACTCCCTTTTGAATATATCTAATGAACTGGATTCAATTCTGTGGTTGAGAATTCCACAGGTTCACAACTCTCTGGGTGAAGATGTTTCTCCTCATCTCGGTCCTAAATGGCATACCCCTTATCCTAAGACTGTGTCCCCTGGTTCTGGACTTCCCCAACATCGGTAACATTCTTCCCGCATCTAACCTGTCCAGCCCCGTCAGAATCTTATATGTTTCTATGAGATTCCCTCTCATCCTTCTAAACTCCAGTGAATTAATTGAAACATCTAACATTCTGAAGGGGGCTGGATAGGGTAGATGCAGAGAGGCTGTTTCCCCAGGCTGCAGAGTCTAGATGTAGGGGTCACAGTCTCAGGGTAAGGGGATCGGCCATTGAGATGAGGAGGAATTTCTTCAGTCAGAGGGTGGTGAATCTTTGCAATTCTCTGCCCCAGAGGGCTGTGGAAGCTGAATCACTGAGTATGTTCAAGGCAGGTTTTTGGACTCATGGGGAAGGAAGGGATATGGAGATCGGACGGGAAAATCGAGTTGAGGTCGATGATCAGCCATGATCGTATTGATTGGCGGAACAGGCTCGATTGACCTCATGGCCGACTCCTGCTCCTATTTCTTATGTCCATATCGAAGGAGCAGGAGTGTTCCAGTTGGCTCCATTAAACTACAGCCCCCTCCCAGTGGCCTCTGACCCCACCCCCAGACTTTCCCGTGGCCCTCAGTACTGCCAACATTGGATAGGCCCTGACAGGCGAGCTGGGTCGGGGGGCCTGATTGGTGTCGACAACTGGCCCGAGATCAAATTGAGGACAGTCCTCGGGTCTCTGCGTTCTGGCTCACCCTTGCTGCCCGCCACTGGATTTGTGCCCGATTTCAGCTGTTAAGTAACTTAGGGCCCAACAGCAGTACCGAAGGATCACGGGAGTGAGCCTGAGAGAGTGCGGGACCCAGGAGCGGCTAAAACTAACAGAGGGATAAAGCCAGTCAGATTCAGAAAGTTAAGTTAAAAGCTGGTGGGGTGGTAATTGGTTATGGCCATTTTTGAGGCGGTGTTGCCGCCTGCCTGCTGAATTTAGCACCAGGCAGTAGGCGCAGCCTCAAATTCAGTTTTTACGCTCAAAGATGAGAGAGCAGTGCTAAAAGTGGCGTTGCCGACTCACCCTCGGGCGGGAGCTGAGGAGGCCCCCTGAATTTCCCCACGGGAGGCTGCCACTGTGCTCGCTGGGAAACGGGAAAAAAAAGAATCAAGACTTCTCCGATCCACATACACGCACACTTCCCCACTCTTAAACCTTATGGAAACATGCAGAAATAAACGGCCAAGGTGATCTCCTGGACGAGTGTCGATCGCCTGAATGGCTTGGAGAGGAATTTTCACAGATTTTTTTCTCCCTAAATTGGCTTGGGTTCTTATCTGGTTTTTGCCTCTCCCAGGAGATCACATGGCTCCGGTTGGGGTGGAGTGTAGGTATCTTTAGTATAAGGGGTGTCGCAGTGGTGTGGGGTGGACTCGTTGGGCTGGGTGCTCTTTGCCTTTCCGTCATTGTTCATGGGTTTGTATGTAACCTTTAGGGCTTCTGACCAAGGGCCGTGCGGCTCTTTGTCAGCCGGCGCAGACACGATGGGCCGGAATGGCCTCCTTCTGCGCTGTAACCTTCTATGTTTCTAAGAGAAAAGCTTACCTTCCTTTCTGGGTGATTCCTCCCGCGATCAGCTCTTTAACTAACACTTTCTCCTGGCTGTACGGCCACCTCCTATTATTGCAGCCGGACAAAGCAAATGTCGCGACGGAGGCGCCAAGGAGGTGTTGTACGCTGGATGACATCATCACGGGGGTAACATTAATTAGCCGGCACAGCATTGCCTCTTGGTGCCTCTGCCAAAGAGCTGACTGAATGTAGGTGTCGACGCCGCTAACCATCGAAGATAGGCCTTTGCCTCCTGTTTGCTACCTCCCGCATGCAGTCCACAACCGAACTTCGACCCCAGTGTGCCTTGTTGTTACATCGGAAGTTAACCTTCATGACTTACTACTGTAATGTATTTACTTCATGGGTTCTTTGCTTAAGAATTCATAGCAACACATTGCTATTAAGAACTCGTTGGTCTATTACCAAAGGTTTAACAATCACACTACACATTAACGGTTCATCCACCAGGCTCACAGCCATCTGCCTCATCATGGGTGACCAAGACTCAATTGACTGGGCCACTCACAACTCAACAGCTCTACAACTATTTTAAACTAAACTTTAAATCAAGTGCCCCCTTTTGGTACGGGCACTCGAACCCACAAATTACCTCAGAACTTTGCCAATCAAATTTAAATTTGTTTGCCGGGGGTGATGATGCAGTCCAGTCCCTCCGGTGCCCACCTCTCACGGAAGGCCGCGAGCGTACTGGTGAACACCGCGTCCTCCATCTCCAGGGACACCCTGGCTCGGATGTACGCATGGAAGAGAGGCAGGCAGTCGGGCTGAATAACCTCATCGACTACCCGCTGTCTGGACCAGCTGATGGCCTCCTTGGCCATGCCCAGGAGCAGTCCTACGAGGAGGCCTTCCATAACAGCTCTACCACCTGTGAGCATAATCACAGGTGCATACATTACAACTACTCAGTTCAGTAACGTGCAACTTGCAAATTAAAGCAACTTCTTGGACCCCGTCTCGCCAGAGTGCTCGTCACTGCAGTTCTGCTCTTAGAAGACCAGACACACGTAGGTGGGTGCACAAGCAAGATCGCAGCATCCACTTCATGTACACGGGGCTTTAATCTTTATATCCCGAGGTTATGCTGTGATTAGATATCAGGCAGTAACCAACAAATTGTATTTAGACAGCGCATTTAATGGAATAAAAATGTCCCAAGGTGCTTCATAGGAACGTAATCAAACAAAACGTGACACTGAGCCATAGACGGAGTTATTAGGACAGGTCCAAAGGCTTGGTCAAAGAAGTAGGTTTTATGAGGTCTTAAAGGAGAGAGAGAGAAGCAGAAGTTTAGAAAGGAAATTCCAGAGCTTCATCATCATCATAGGCGGTCCCTCGAAGCGAGGATGACTTGCTTCCACACCGAAAAAGGGATGAGTTCACAGGTGTTTCAATGAAGGACCTAATATTCCGGATCCCGAACTACATCCTGAAGGGTGGAAGATGCCTGTGTGTGGATTTTTTTAACGTGTGGTGGCCGTTGCACACCAGCCACCACACGGGCTTGACAGAGCTAGGTCTTGGTCCAGTGGCAAGGGTTAACCAAGACAACTGGAGACCAGCTCTACTGCACGGACCTAGTGCGCACACATATTGCAGTGTGGGCTGGCCCGTGCTGCCCCTGGGCCCTCGCCTCTTCTGGGCCTCGAACTCACGCCGCTCCTGGGCCCCGATCACATTTCTCTACAATCTCTTGCCCCGACCTCGCCACTCCTGCTGTACCTAGGTAAGGATAAGGGGTAGACCATTTAGGACCGAGGTGAGGAGAAACTTCTTCATTCAGAGAATTGTGAACCTGTGGAATTCTCTACCGCAGAAAGTTGTTGAGGCCAGTTCGTTAGATATATTCAAAAGGGAGTTAGATGTGGCCCTGACAGCTAAAGGGATCAAGGGGTATGGAGAGAACGCAGGAAAGGGGTACTAAGGTGCATGATCAGCCATGATCTTATTGAATGGTGGTGCAGACTCGAAGGGCTGAATGACCTACTCCTGCACCTATTTTCTACGTTTCTATGTTTACCTGCCCACGCTCCAATCACCGACCTGGACCTTGATGATGCCGTCGCCCTCCTGCACCAGCTCGCGGTGTACCTTGCCGTGGTACGCCGCCACGTTGCCCACGGTCGCCGCTCGCTGCTCCTTTTATGACCCTGACCTGCTGCTGATGGTCTTAGGGCCAGAGCTTAGGGCCTAGGCAGTTACCAATGGTGGAGCAATAAAAGGCCAGAATTGGAGGAGAGCAGAGATCTCGGGGGATTGTTGGGAGGTGATTAGAGAGAGTGGACATATGATCCGCTTATGAGATAAACTAGTGTTGGCAAACCTGAGAGAATTCAGAGAGCAGACCTGGAACGTGTAACAGTGAGCAACGAACCCATCAATTCAACAGTTTCTCCCACTGCCCTTTAAAATATTTAATTTAAATAACCAGAAAGCAGTTTATTGGTTCACTTGTACAAACATGTGAAATTTACAGCAAATACCTTCTTACTGTACATGGAAACGGTGTTATTTCAGATTCACATAAACACAATAAATAATCCCTGAAATCGATTTCTTTATGACAACTATCATTCATGTAGACACATTTGATTCTTCAAATACTATGTCAACACCAGAAGTGACTCGTGAAACTAGACTGAGAGACAGAATACGGTTCCTGGGGTCAATCCTGATCAGGATCATGTGTTTTCACCCAGTGTTGAATGAAGAGTATCAAAAGAAAGATTTGCATTTCTATGGCGCCTTTCACGACCACCAGATGTCTCAAACCACTTTACAACCAATGAAAGTACTTTTGGAGTGTAGTCACTGTTGTAATGTGGGAAACGCGGCAGTCAAGTTGCGCACAGCAAGCTCCCACACACAGTAATGTGATAATGACCAGATAATCTGTTTTTTTGTTATGTTGATTGAGGGATAAATATTGGCCCCAAGACACCGGGGAGAACTCCCCTGCTCTTCTTCCAAAAATAGTGCCAAGGGATCTTTTACATCCACTTGAGAGAGCAGACGGGGCCTCGGTTTAACGTCTCATCCAAAAGACGACACCTCCGACAGTGCAGCGCTCCCTCGGCACTGCACTGGAGTGTTAGCCCAGATTTCTGTGCTCAAGTCTCTGGAGTGGGACTTGAACCCACAACCTTCTGTATCAGAGACGAGAGTGCTGCCCACCGAACCACGGCAGACAGTAAGTGGATTGGTCCGTTGACTTTGCACTCCAATTTGCTATGATTTATTTTCCAGTTGCTCTATGGGCGCTGATGTTTTGAATGTGCCATTAGGGTAGCCAGCCCTCCAGGGTTGCTCTGGATACGCCAGGAATTCCAAGACCAATCATGAGGACACAGCTAGCTGCAAAAACCCCAGGAGAACAATCACAGGGGCATTAAAAAAATTGTGGGAATATTTTCTGTTTGCTTTGAATACCATTATTTATTATCTCTAAAAATATTGGAGATGGGGGAAAAAAAAGGCCATTTGACTGACAGCCAAGAATCATCCAATCAGGTCACAGAGAAGGCCACACGCTTTCTCATTGGCTGCGAGGATGGGCATGTTGGACAACCAATGGCGGGGGAGTGTAGGGGTGGGGTGGCTGGAGGTCGTGTGACCAAACCCCCACCCCCCCCGCGCAATCCGCCCCAACAGAGTTGGTGACCCTCAATCCCAGTGTGAGAGCGTTCCCCTCCAGATGTGCCTCCCAGGGATCGCGGGCAGGTGGCCATGGTTTTGTGTCCACCGGCGTTAATAGATGGACCATCACGGGCAGGGCGTCTGTAATTAGCATCATAGAAATTTACTGCACAGAAGGAGGCCATTTCGGCTCATCAGGTCTGCGCCAGCCGACAAGAGCTATCCAGCTTAATCCCACTTTTCAGCTCTTGGTCCGTAGTCCTGTAGGTTACGGCACTTCAGGTGCACGTCCAAGTACTTTTTAAATGTGGTGAGGGTTTCTGCCTCTACCACCCTTTCAGGCAGTGAGTTCCAGACCCCCACCACCCTCTGGGTGAAGAAATTTCCCCTCAAATCCCCTCGAAACCTCCCCCCAATTACTTTAAATCTATGCCCCCTGGTTGTTGACCCCTCTGCCAAGGTAAACAGGTCCATTCTATCCACTCTATCCAGGCCCCTCATAATTTTATACACCTCAATCAGGTCTCCCCTCAGCCTCCTCTGTTCCAAAGAAAACAAACCCAGCCTCTCCAATCTTTCTTTATAGCTAAAATTCTCTCGTCATGAGTGCGGTGGGTGAGACCACAGCAGCAGCCGGGCACATTCAGAAAATCAGCCCCAGTGTTCCTTCTTGTGAGTAAAAGCCGCAGCAGTTAAATAAATATCGCAAACTGCAACATATCTCCTGCATTTGAAACACCTTCGCCAGTGTTAACTCACTGACCAGCATCTGTTTGTTTGGTAACGGTGAACCGCTCACAAATCAGCAATTTATTTTTTAAATGGTGGATAAATACTTGACGTAATGCCATGAATGAAACTGAGTGCGCCATCAATGCAAATCCATGTCACAGAAGTCACAGCACTGAAGGCCGATTGGCCCGGTGTGCCAGTACTAGCTCTTTATCTGGAGGTCTCGAGTCCAACTTTGTCAACGTCATGAAAGTTGCCGCAAAAAATATGCTTGGTCACATGCTGTAAGACAGTGCTCCTTACTAACTCTCAGAGGTAACTCAGCCAACCTATACCCCAGCCGTGGAGCAGGAACTCTCATTCCCAGGGTCAAAACTAAACGAAAGCTTCGCTTCAGACAGTTTTATAATCAATGGACCTCCATGTTGCTAAAAGCAAAGGGCGGGATTTTGGGCTGTGATGATTTCGAGTGGTAATGGCGGCGGGGCGGTAAAGTTAGCGCCCGGGAACAGTTAGCGCCTCAGTCAGTAGCATTGGGCAGCTGGGCCCTGAGTGTGGGGCACAGCACTAAGGGAGGCGCTGTACACATCTCTCGGAGCGTTAGGATGGGAAACTCCCGAGCTAAAGAGCCAGGCCGCGAACGCTCCCAGAGACGTCTAGGCAGGGGGGGAACCCCGATAAAGCCCCACAACAACATTCCCACAATATTGTCCACGCCACCACAACACAAGTCACAAAAAAAATTAAAAGACAAAACAATGACACTGACACTTAGGAGTCCATTACTCACCTCTCTGCTGTCGGGATCGTTGGACCGCCCGATTTCTCAGGCGGTCACTGCGGGGCGCGCTGCGGGACGGACGGGTGTACAGGAGCTCAAACTCGCGCCAGTGTCACAACCAGGGGCGTTACACACCAGCTCACCTCTTCCGGGCCCCACCCCCGCCATTGCCTCCGCTCCGGGGTGAAAAACGGAGCGGAGAGGACCGGAAAATGCAGCCCAAAGAGTGAATTTTCCAAACACAACCATGTTAACAACAGGCAGTGCAAGTATTTCCTTCATTGACACTGAAGAGATGGGTCAGAGCACGTACCTGGAAAGGAACCCGGCCAATTTGCCTCCGTTCTCTCCTCCTGTGCCATCCAGTGTTCCCGGGCACCAGCCGAGGGAGTTCTCCCCTACTCTGCAAGGTGATACAGTAATTGGCCGGCATTGCACTGACAACACACGCAAGATAGGCATCAAATGGTGCATGGTTACATCGTGGTTCTGTTACTGGGCTAGTAATCCCCAGGTCTGCACTAATGATCCGTGAGACCCAAGTTCATAATCCCAACACGACAGCTGGGGAATTTAAATTCAGTCAATTAAATAAATCCGGAATAAAAGGCTAGTAGTATCAGTAATGGTGACCATGAAACTATCGGATTGTCAGGAACATCTGGTTCACTAATGCCCTTTAGGGAAGGAAATCTGCCGCCCTTACCCGGTCTGACCGATATGTGACTCCAGATGTGGTTGACCATTAACTTACCCCTGAAATGGCGGCTCACCACCACCTTCTCAAGGGCAATTAGCGACGGGCAATAAATACTGGCACATCCCAGGAACAAATAATAATTATTTTAAAAATTCCACTTGACGTGGTGCGCAATCCCATTCCGGTTCATCCTGAGGCTAATTCACTGCACCACAGCATATCAATTTTACATTCATTTTGATTGTAGCCCTTTGAATAAAATGTAATCACTGAAAGTATCTGAGATGAGGCATTCGGACTTATTGCTCCCTGCTCACAGAATCATAGAATAATACCGCTCAGAAGGAGGCTATTCGGCCCATCGATTCTGTGACGGCTCTTCCGAAGAGCCGTCTAGTTACTCCCATAAATGCTCAAATTACAACTAGTGATAGAAGATTCAAGTAAAGTTGCAGTGTATTTTTCACAATTTTCACAGAAACCAACTTAATTATTTTTTACATATTATTAGTTTTCCAAAGCACCTTTACAAAAACACCCTGTGGTTTTAATATTAACAATCACTGTCATTTCTAAATATAAATATATAATATATTAAAACTCTTATGTCCATCACCTTTTTCTATTATAAATTTCTATGTCCACATTTAGAACAGAACCTGCCTATTTAAACCTGTCACACTGTAATTACGCCCACCCACCAGTGGTGGCGCTACAGTGTGCCACCACTGGAATGTACGGTGTGACGAGTTTACATAGGTGAATCCCATTATAAATGGGGACCGAGTATTTTTTTAATAGAAATATAAAAATAAGGATGGAATGTATGACTTTAAAATGGGGGCTGAATTCCTTGTGCACGTACTGGTCCAATCAGCCCCCGCCGCACCTGAATACTGCACTTGGTCCCGACTCCCCTTGACCAATTACACAGGAGATTGACGTGTAGTCTTCAACACCGGCTAAAATAAGGGAGTGTGCTAAACGTGTTGGCGTCTGATCCCATCGCGCAGGAGCAAGCTGTTCAGATTGATCACGGTCGTGGCAAAGTCAACCAGTTCCACAAAGTCTGAGGTGATGATATTAACACCATTTACACCAGGCTTCTGGGACTTCACCCAGTTCATTATTATAGGAAGATTTCTATAAGGAAAACAAAGTGAGAGCATATAAATGTTTATCGTTATTTACAAAGTGTTTTTTTAAATACAAAGTAATGCACGTCAACTGCATATCAGAATCATATCGTCTTTCTCTCCTTCTTGGGCAGACGCCCGGAGTTGAGGATGACTAACATGAGTTCTCAGTTGACTGAGGAGTCTGATATGGGAGCTACAGTCTCTGTCACAGGCGGTGTCTGGGGCAGACAGTGGTTGGAGGGATGGGTGGGTGGGGTGCTTGGGTTGTTGTACACTCCTTCCGCTGTTTGTACTTGGCCTCCGCGTGCTCCCGGTGAAGAGACTCGAGGTGTTCGGCGCCTTCCCGGATGCTTCTCCTCCACTTTGGGCAGTCTTGGGCCAGGGACTCCCAAGAGTCGGTGGGGTTGTTATATTTTTTCAAGGAGACTTTTTGGGTGTCCATGAAGTGTTTCCCCTGCCCACTTGTGGCTCGCCTGCCATGACGTAGCTCGGAGTAGAGCGCTTGTTTCGGGAGTCTCGTATCAGGCATGCGGACAATGTGGCCCACCCAGCGGAGCTGATTGAGCGTGGTCAGTGCTTCGATGCTGGGGATGTTGGCCTGATGAAGAACACTAACGTTGATGCGCCTATCCTGCCAATGGATTTGCAGGATGTTGCGAAGGCAGCACTGGTGGTACATTAAAGCACATGGGATTGGGGATAATGTACTGACGTGGATAGAGAACTGGTTGGCAGACAGGAAGCAAAGAGTCGGGATAAACGAGTCCTTTTCAGAATGGCAGGCAATGACTAGTGGAGTGCCGCAGGGCTCAGTGCTGGGACCCCAGCTCTTTACAATATACATTAACGATTTAGATGAAGGAATTGAGTGTAATATCTCCAAGTTTGCAGATGACACTAAACTGGGTGGCGGTGTGAGCCGTGAGGAGGATGCTAAAAGGCTGCAGGGTGACTTGGACAGGTTAGCTGAGTGAGCAAATGCAGTATAATGTGGATAAATGTGAGGTTATCCATTTTGGGGGCAAAAACGCAAAGACAGAATATTATCTGAATGGCAGCAGATTAGGAAAAGGGGAGGTGCAACGAGACCTGGGTGTCATGGTTTATCAGTCATGAAAGTTGGCATACAGGTACAGCAGGCGGTGAAGAAGGCAAATGGCATGTTGGCCTTCATAGCTAGGGGATTTGAGTATGGGAGCAGGGAGGTCTTACTGCAGTTGTACAGGGCCTTGGTGAGGCCTCACCTGGAATATTGTGTTCAGTTTTGGTCTCCTAATCTGAGGAAGGACGTTCTTGCTAATGAGGAAGTGCAGCGAAGGTTCACCAGGCTGATTCCCGGGATGGCTGTATTGACATATGAGGGTAGACTGGATCAATTGGGCCTTTATTCACTGGAGTTTGGAAGGATGATAGGGGATCTCATAGAAACATATAAGGTTCTGACAGGACGGGACAGGTTAGATGCGGTAGAATGTTCCCGATGTTGGGGAAGTCCAGAACCAGGGGACACAGTCTTAAGATAAGGGGTAGGCCAGTTAGGACTGAGATGAGGAAAAACTTCTTCACTCAGAGAGTTGTTAACCTGTGGAATTCCCTGTCGCAGAGAGTTGTTGATGCCAGTTCATTGGATATATTCAAGAGGGAGTTATATATGGCCCTTACGGCGAAGGGGATCAAGGGGTATGGAGAGAAAGCAGGAAAGGGGTACTGAGGGAATGATCAGCCAAGATCTTATTGAATGGCGGTACAGGCTCGAGGGGCCGAATGGCCTACTCCTGCACCTATTTTCTATGTTTCTCTGTTTCTATGTACTTCTCCAGCGCTTTGAGGTGCATGCTGTACATAGTTCACGTCTCTGAGCCATAGCAGGGTATCACTCCTGCTCTGTAGACCATGAGCTTGATGCCAGGTTTGAGATCCTGGTCTTCAAACACTCTTTTCCTCATCCTCTTTACACGAGATTTGGTTGGGGTGATTCACATCTGATATTCCCTCTTTCCTCGTCGGGATTGCCTCCTGGGCCCCTCTTGGTGCAGAGGACTAAAACTTGGAAATAGCCACGTGAGAATCACAGGCAAAAGAGAATTTGTGGTTTTGAGATGGCAATTTTTTTTCCGATATTGCTTTATTAAGGTGTAGTGCTCCACCTAGTGGATGGGCCCAGAACTGACAGACAACAAAAGAGTATCTGGGCTTGGAAGACTGGGTCCGATGAGCAAATCTCTCAAAGCCATACTTAACAGAGGATTCCTGCTAATGACATTTATTTTACTTGTGCACCATTTACACAACAGTTGTGGGGAGCATTATTATTTGGGATTTGATAATACAAGGTGGTGACTCCATTGCAATATGCAACCTTATTCTGACTTTGTGCTCGACCCACCCAATGTTCATTGGAAGGTTTTTTTTGAAACGTGCGGCCCGTGTAACGGCTGTGCGAGCAATTTAAAATTCGGCGCTCCAGGGGTTACCTATGTAAAGGCCTGCTCGCCAGCTGTGCAGGACCTGCAGAACATTGCCCGGACGCACAGCTTAAAGAGATGTTGATCCAAACCGCATCTTTGTTTCTGGCAGACTCGACTATTCCAGCGCTCTCCTGGCTGGCACCCTCCAGAAACTTCAGCTCATCCAAAACTCAGCAGCCTGTGTGCTAACTCACACCAAGTCCCGCTCACCCATCACCCCCTGTGCTCATTGACCTACATTGGCTTCCGGTCCAACAATGCCTCGATTTCAAAATTCTCATCCTTATTTTCAAATCGCTCAATTTCCTCACCCCTCCTTATCTCTCATAGAATCATAGAAAATAGATGCAGGAGTAGGCCATTTGGCCCTTCGAGCCTGCACCACCATTCAATAAGATCATGGCTGATCATTCACCTCAGTACACCTTCCCTGCTTTCTCTCCATACCCCTTGATCCCTTTAGCCGTAAGGGCCATATCTAACTCCCTCTTGAATATATCCAATGAACTGGCATCAACAACTCTCTGCGGTAGGGAATTCCACAGGTTAACAACTCTCTGAGTGAAGAAGTTTCTCCTCATCTCAGTCCTAAATGGCCTACCCCTTATCTTTAGACTGTGTCCCCTGCTTCTGGACTTCCCCAACATCGGGAACATTCTTCCTGCATCTAACCTGTCCAGTCCCGTCAGAATTTTATATGTTTCTATGAGATACCCTCTCATCCTTCTAAACTCCAGTGAATACAGGCCCAGTCGATCCAGTCTCTCCTCATATGTCAGTCCTGCCATCCCAGGAATCAGTCTGGTGAACCTTCACTGCACTCCCTCAATAGCAAGAACGTCCTTCCTCAGATTAGGAGACCAAAACTGAACACAATATTCCAGGTGAGGCCTCACCAAGGCCCTGCACAACTGCAGCAAGACCTCCCTGCTCCTATACTCAAATCATCTCGCTATGAAGGCCAACATACCATTTGCCTTCTTCACCGCCTACTGTACCTGCATGCCAAGTTTCAATGACTGATGTACTGTGACACCAGGTCTCGCTGCACCTCCCCTTTTCCTAATCTGCCGCCATTCAGATAATATTCTGCCTTCATGTTTTTGCCACCAAAGTGGATAACCTCACATTTATCCACATTATACAGCATCTGCCATGCATTTGCCCACTCACCTAACCTGTCCAAGTCATCCTGCAGCCTCTTAGTATCATCCTCACAGCTCACACCGCCACCCAGCTTAGTGTCATCTGCAAACTTGGAGATATTACACTCAATTCCTTCATCTAAATCATTGATGTATATTGTAAAGAGCTGGGGTCCCAGCACTGAGCCCTGCGGCACTCCACGAATCACTGCCTGCCATTTTGAAAAGGAACCATTTATCCCGACTCTCTGCTTCCTGTCTGCCAACCAGTTCTCTATCCATGTCAGTATATTACCTCCAATACCATGTGCTTTAATTTTGCACACCAATCTCTTATGTGGGACCTTGTCAAAAGCCTTTTGAAAGTCCAAATACACCACATCCACTGGCTCGACCTTGTCCACTCTACTATTTACATCTCAAAAAATTCTAGAAGATTTGTCAAGCATGATTTCCCTTTCATAAATCCATGCTGACTTGACTCTCTCATCTCCTCCAGCCCCACAATCCTCGAAGATCTCAGCGCTTCTCCAATTCTGGCCTCTTGGGCATTCCTGATTGTAATGGCAACAGCATTGGCGACGTGCTTCTAGAGCCTCGGCCCTAAGGTTTGGAATTCCTCCCTAACCATTTTCACCTCTCTACCTCTCTTTCTTCCTTTAAGACGCTCTTTGAAACCTAACTCTTTGAACTAGCTTTTGGTCACCCATCCTAATATAGCCTTATGTGGCAACAGTGGCACAGTGGGCAACACTCTCACCTCTGAGTCAGAAGGTTGTGGGTTCAAGTCCCACTCCAGGGACTTGAGCACATAAATCTAGGCTGAGACTCCCAGTGCAGTGCTGCGGGAGTGCTGCACTGTCGGAGGTGCCATCTTTCAGATGAGATGTTAAACCGAGAACCCGTTTGCTCTCTCAGGTGGACCTAAAAGATCGCATGGCACTATTATGAAGAAGAGCAGGGGAGTTATCGCCGGTGTCCTGGGGCCAATATTTATCCCTCAATCAACATAATAAAAACAGATTATCTGGTCATTATCACACTGCTGTTTTTGGGAGCTTGCTGTGCGCAAATTGGCTGCCGCATTTCCCACATTACAACAGTGACTACACTTCAAAAAGTATTTCATTGGTTGTAAAGCACTTTGAGATGTCCGGTGGTTGTGAAAGGTGCTATATAAATGCAATTCTTTCTTGGTGTCAAATTCTGTCTGATTCCGCTCCTGTGAAGCGCCTTGGGATGTTTTACTACGTTAAAAACGCTATATAAATGCAAGTTGTTGTGGTCGTCAAATAACTAACCAGGTACTTGACCAGCAGTCACTCATTCCCATTGTACCATTCCGCACCTATCAGCAGCAAGTGTCCTTATGGGAAAGGTCAGGATTCTCAACTCTCTATTGTCTTTCTCTGGGGAAAAGGAAATGAAAGATGACTTTCTTTAGTAAGACAGCTTTAAAACTAATGATGGCCAGCACTCGTTAGTGAAGCGGATTACAGACCGACCTTGCAACGAGAGAATCCCGCAGTCCGACAATCAGACCCCGGAACACTGTTTTCGCTTGTGGTGTCAGGATGGCCTGCGACACGTGAAAGGTCCCTCGTTTCGCCCGCTCGCCCAGGGTCGTCTCCAGGAACTGCACCAGTTTCTGTGCGTCGGTCGTGTTTGCCCAGGGTGCCGGCATATGATTCCCTGGCCAGAGGAAGGGAAAGTCGTGGGCCATGGGGTGGTGATAGAACACCAGCACCTGCATTTTGGTTCAAGAAAGAAAACAAGAAAGTTACCGGAACAGAATACTCGGGAATCACCAGTGTAATGTGTGCACCGGTGAGTACGCTCACAGGTTTGTGGAGCTGTTGAGTTGGGAGTGGCTGAGCCAGTTACGTGATGTTCACAAAGCTCAATAAAACCCCAGCCAGTTGGGTTCGGGGGATCCACGATGAGGCAGATGGTTGTGAGCCTGGTGGATGAACTGGTAATATGTAGTGTGATTGTTAAACCTTGACTAATAAACCAACTAGTTCTTAATAGCAATGTGTTGCTATGAATTCTTAGGCAAAGAACCCATGAAGCGAATACATTACAACTAGGATTGTCTTTTAGACTGGTTGGTGCATCACTCAGCTCTCGCTAGGTATCTCAGGACAGTGACAATCAGCATGGGTTGCTTCTACCTGCATTCCTCTAATTCTGCCCTTCTGAGCATCCCTGATTATAATCGCTCCACCATTGGTGGCCGTGACTTCAGCTGCCTGGGCCCCAAGCTCTGGAACTCCCTCCCTAAACCTCTCCACCTCTCTTTCCTCCTTTCAGATGCTCTTTAAAACCTACCTTTCTGACCAAGCATTAGGTCACCTGTGCCAATATCCCCTTGGGCTCAATTTTCCCCAGTTATCTGCACCTCTTTTTTTGGCATAAATTAAAATACCCAAGTTTCCCAAAGTTTCTGTGTCAGCATAACTCAGTTAGTTACGATTTTTTTACATTGGTATTTTATTGCATCATCGGGGGCGTAACCTGATGTCTACGCCTGTGTTTCACATTTAAGCAAGTTTGGCCAACTTACATTTCTCCTAGGCTGGCGTATGTGACCACTCCCAAAAACCTTCTGGACACATAAGAAAAACCAGCGCACATTAGAAAAATTGGCGCAGAAAGACACCATTGTTTTTGTGCAATGTTTTGGAGGGTGTCATGAAGACGTAAAGCTTAATATTTTCAAAGTCAAAAGAGAAAAAATGGAAGACTAATGCAATTCTTTAATTTTTGATTTTTGTCAAAGTATCACGCCACCACCGATCGTCTCCTCACCGGGCTCGAGAGTCGGAGCGTCGGCCGGCAGAATCGCTCCCTCGCCCAGACACGGGCTCGGGGCTTGACTTCAAAAGAAACCCGGGTGGGGTTGGGGAGGGTTGGAAGCCGAACTGAAGGGATGAGAACCCTTAGACTATACAGCAGCTTCAAATGAAGCCTGGGGGGGGGGCGGGGGCGGTGGTGATGGTGATGTGTCCGGGCGAGGGAGCGATTCTGCCGGCCGACCCGTGAGCCCGGTGAGGAGACGTTCGGTCAGTGGTGGGTGGTACTTTGAAAAAAAACTAATTTAAAGAATTGCACTAGACTTCATTGCCCCTAATGTCTTCATTGAATGCCTAGCTTCCCGTTCTAAGCAAGCCTATTGCGCATGCACAGACCAGGGTCTGGTCTATACTAGGTGTTAGATCTCTTAATTTCCAATGAAATACGAACTCTGATTGTAGTTTTAACTGCTTTATTTTTGGCAGACAGCAGTAACAAGTTCTTGGCTTTAAGCCAGGTCTTTGTCCTTCTGGGACCACATGGTCAAAATGGCTGTACTTATACCTGGATCAATTTACAGAAAAGAACTCGCCTTCTTTGACCTTATTGGCTCAATTAATAGTCTTTTAACCTTTCAATTGGCTCGCTACCCATGGGTCCTAAAATGTCAAGTTGATTGATGACTTAATGCAACATGCTGAACTGCATGTAGCAGCCTTGACTTGGGGGTCTGTGAATTTTCAGTCTGTCTAAATGCAGCCTGTTTGAATTCTATATCACTAGGGCGTCGACCTTGGGGAGAGAGAGAGAGAGGAAAGAAGCTTTAACTCCTTGTCCTGCTGTTTCTTGCAAAGCTACAATTTAATTAAAGGGGCAATACTGACAGTGCCATACCTCACACAAGCCTTCTGCATGATTGTGCTACGGAGGAGACGATTGAGTCGACATCATCACTTGAGGAACCTCAGAGCACGTAGGATAATGGGCAGGAGGCCTTACCCACGTCGGGTATATCGAGACAGGCGTTCATACCTGCATCTGAGTGATGCAGTCTGTGTGAGAAGGCTGCGTTTCCGCAAAGAAGTTGTAACCGAGGTATGTGAGTTAGTAAAAGCAGACTTGCAACTTAGAAGCGTCAGGAGGACTGCTTTGTCAGTTGAAGTGAAGGTTACTGCTGCACTTTCATTCTATGCATCCAGGCCACAACTGGGGATGTGTGCGCCATTTCTCAAAATGCATCACATGTCTCCATTCGGCAGGTGACAGCTATACTATATGCTCAGAGGAATGACTACATAAAGTTCCCCATGATCGCCCAGGCAATGCGTGACAGGGCTGTGGGATTCTCCAGGATTTCTGACTTCCCAAAGGTACGGGGCTGTATTGATTGTACCCACATCACCTTGCAAGCACCTTTGAAGGATTCAGAGATGTACAGGAACAGAAAAGGCTTCCACTCCATTAATGTGCAGCTCGTGTGTGACGACATGCATCGCATCATGACAGTTGATGCGAGATATCCTGGCAGCATCCATGATGTGCTCATCCTACACGAGAGCGCTATATCTGCCATGTTTCAGCAGCAGCCAGAAGGACAGAGCTTGCTACTGGGAGACAAAGGATACGGCCTCACCACCTGGCTCATGATGCCCCTACGCATAACCCGGACGGAAGCTGACCGGGAATACAACATGTTGCATATTGCGATGCGCAGCATCATTGAGAGGACCATTGGCATCTTGAAACAACGTTTCCGATGCCTGGACCATTCCGGAGACTACTTGCTGTACTCCCCTGAGATTGTCGGTCAGTTCACTGTTGTGTGCTGCATGCTGCATAACTTAGCCATCATGAGGCAGCAGCAGCTGGTAGTAGAAGACCCACCTGAGGTGAGAGTGGCTGATGATGAGGAGGAAGATGCAGATGATGAGGAGGAGGATGAGGATGAGGATGAGGAAGCCATGAAACTACCTGAACCTGGAGCACGAAGGTGGAGGAGGGCGACCCGTCGTGCCCCTTTAACAATTGCTCGAGCCTTGCGCCAGCAGCTCATCCGTTAACGCTTTGCTGCCTGAAGGCTCAGCGACAACTATTCCAAATGGACCATGTTTACTGTTTGTACCTGTTCCGTAATGTTGTGTTGTGTTAATGGAACAAATAATGGAAATGGTTCAGTTATAATTTAAAATATATTTTATTCAAAAGTTTAACACTTGTTTGTACTTAACTTAACTTTAATAAAAATATTCTTGCATCAAACTTTAAAGTTTTCAGTTAAGATCACTTACAAACTTTATCACTTACAAACTTTTAAACTTGTAAATTTACATCACTTACAAAAAACTTTTATTTTGAGAACAGTTATAATAGTAACAACAATAATAACAACAGCAAAGAAAGGCTGCACCCATCTCTCCTCCACCTTATTCTAAGACCGCCCGCTGCGCTTGGTCTTGGTGACACCACCCCTGCCCGCAGGCAGTGGTGCAGCGGTTCTCGGGTTGGTATCAAGTTATTCTTTCGAACATCTCAGATAATGCGCACTTAGACATGGGAGGGGCATGGGCAGGCGATAACGTGGAGGGCCCGGCTTGGGCCTCTTCAGAGGTTGGTCTGGGGATTGGAGTGGGAGTGGCAGTTGATTCTGTCAATGGGGGCGGGGTCTGGGCGTGTTTCCTTATTGCAGCAGCCACCTCCAACATTCCCTCCCTCATGTGCCCTGACAGTGTATCAGCTACCTGCGATATTCCCTTCCTCATGTTCACTGACATTGTATCTGCTACCTGTGACATTCCCTCCCTCATGTTCACCGACCTTGTATCTGCTACTTGCGACATTCCCTCCCTCATGTTCACCGACATTGTATCTGCTACCTGTGACATTCCCTCCCTCATGTTCACCGACATTATATCTGCTACTTGCGACATTCCCTCCCTCATGTTCACCGACATTGTATCTGCTACCTGTGACATTCCCTTCCTCATGTTCACCGTCATTGTATCTGCTACCTATGACATTCACTCCCTCATGTGCACCGACAGTGTTCCCATTTTTTGTGAGAGTGTTGTTACTTCGCCCGACAGTCCCGGTACCTCATCATCCACCCCACTGAGGAGTGATCGGGTAAGGTCAATGCTCTCCCCACTCATTGCCACCATCAGTTAGATCCTGCACCTCAGGAGAGCGCTGTCGAGCTCTCCTTCCCCTCCTCACCCTGGGTGTGGCTCGCTGCACACCACTGGGACCCACAGCCTGGGATGGTGGGGCCCTGGGTGTGCCTCGCTGCACCTCACTGGGACCCGCAGCCTGGGACGGTGGGTAACCATGGAATGTCCCACCAACACACAAACTACTCATGGAAGGGGCTGGTACCTCAATGGGCGGCACCTGCACCTCCTCCAGAGTGAGTACAACAGTGGGGGCTTCATCCATGTCCTCCCCTCACCCTCACCCCCATGCTCTTGGTCTGGAAGGTGGGATTGGAAGATATTCTCCTCTTCAGGCTCGTCCTCATCTGAATCTTCTTCTGCATCGTCAGGATTGGCCTCAAGTTCTGCAAAATATAACAGAACAGACAAATGGTTAGCAGCAGAGGAGGGGGCAGGGTGGGTGGCATGAGTAGGCTCACACAGCGCAGACAGCAGGCTGATCTGAAGGGCCACGATGAATGATAGCACATTGCATCAACCGAAGCGTAGCTGACAGAGACATCTCCATGAACCGAAGCATGGCTAGACCGCGCAGTACTTAACTTTTAGCAAAGCCAGACTGTGGAATTTGCAGGACTTACCCTCTCCCTCGAGTGTGGGCCCAGCTTGAGCAGTGTTAGTTGCTTTTCTCCAGGCAGCGACCCTGTCTTCCAAGGGTGTCACTGGGTGCAGATTTGCCGGGCCTCCTCCTGTTCGAGTTCTTTCCCTTTTGTTGTGTGCCACCTTCCTATGCAAAGATGAAAATATAACTTTTTCGGGAGGGTGTCTTTCTGCTGGGTGGGATATTTACAATTGCAATTTCATTGAATAAATGAAAATATTACTTACACTAACTACTTGACGAAGGTCCTGCCATTTTTGCACTGACCTCCAGATCTCAGGGTGGTCACCACTGTACAGTAATCTTCTGCAAGTTGGTTCCAGTGTTTCTTCATTTCTTTGGGTGGAACTTTTATGTGACTTCTGCTGGTGTCCAGCTCGTGCCATCCTGCCTCAATCACAGTAACTAGTGCCTCCACTTCATCCTGTGAGAAATTCTTGGTCCTTGAGCCGCGTTGCATCTTGTATTGCAGCTCCGATTTTTCCACTGAGAATTAAAGTTCTCACACACAACTGGCTCTTTAAAAATGGCCGAATGCAGACCGGGAGGTGTACTGGGCATGTGCACCCATAGCAGTTAAGTAAAGAACGTCATTTTTTTCTCGCGCATGCGCAGAAGGGGCGGCATCGTTTTTTCGGCGCAGACATTAGGCTCCACCCCCCGAAGTTAAAGGAAAGGCTGCATGGCGCCAACTTAAAAAAAAGAACGGGGAAACTTGCAAGTTATTGTTTTGGAGCAGTTGGGGACAAAATAAATGAGCGTTACTCTGGCAATACGCCAAAAAACGGCATTGGAGAAAATTGAGTCTCTTCTGTGGCTCGGTGTCAAATTCTGTTTGATAACAATCCTGTGAATCACCTTGAGATGTTTTGCTACATTAAAGGCGCGATATTAACATTGCCCGTCTCTGCCCCTGCCTCAGCTCTTCTGCTGCTGAAACCCTCATTCATGTCTTTGTTACCTCTCGACTTGACTATTCCAACTCACTCCTGACTGGCCTCCCACATTCTATCCTACGTAAACTTGAGGTGATCCAAAACTCGGCTGTCCGTGTCCTAACTCGCACCAAGTCCCGCTCACCCATCACCCCTGTGCTCGCTGGCCTACATTGGCTCCCGGTTAAACAATGCCTCGATTTCAAAATTCTCATCCTTATTTTCAAAACACTCCATGGCCTTGCCCCTCCCTATCTCTGTAATCTTTTTCAGCATCACAACCCCACAAGATGTCAGCGCTCCTCAAATTCTGCCCTCCTGAGCATCTCTGATTACAATCGCTCAACCATTGGTGGCCGTGCCTTCTGTTGCCTGGGCCCCAAGCTCTGGAACTCCCTCCCTAAACCTCGCCGCCTCTCTACCTCTCTTTCCTCCTTTAAGACGCTCCTTAAAACCTACCTCTTTGACCAAGCTTTTGGTCATCTGCCTTAATTTCTCCTTTTGTGGTTAGGTGTCACATTTATCGGTTTTGCCTTGTTAACACTACTGTAAGCACCTTGGGACGTTTTACTACGTTAAAGGTGCTATATAAATACAAGTTATTATTATTTTATATAAATGTAAGTTGTTGTTGTCTACTAAAAGAAAGACTTGCACCTATATAGCTTCTTTCACAACCTCAGAATGTCCCAAAGCTCTATACAGCCAATTAAGTACTTTTGAATTACACAGGATGACACAGGATACACGACACAGAAACAGGCCATTTAGCCCAACCAGTCCATGCCGGCGTTTATGCTCCACTCGAGCCTCCTGCCATCTTTCCTCATCTAACCCTCTATTCCCTTCTCCCTCATAAGCTTATCTAGCCTTCCTATTTGTCTCAACCACTCCAATAACAACTTAGAATTATATAGCGCCTTTAATGTAGGAAAACATCCCAAGGCGCTTCACAGGAGCGTTATCAGACAGAATTTGACACCGGGCCACATAAGGAGATATTAGGGCAGGAAGCTGGGTCAAAGAGGTTGGATTTAAGGAGCGTCTTAAAGGATTTAAGAAAGGTGGAGAGGTTTAAGGAGGGGATTCCAGAGCTTGAGGCCCAGGCAGCTGAAGGCACGGCCACCAATGATGAAGCAATTATAATCAGGGATGCTCAAGAGGGCAGAATTAGAGGAGTGCAGATATCTCGGGGGGGGCGGGGGAGGTTTGTGGGGCTGGAGGAGATTACAGAGATAGTGAGGGGGCGAGGCCATGGAAGGATCTGAAAACAAGAATGAAAATTTTGAACTCGAGGCGTTGCTTAACCGGCAGCCAACGTACGTCAGTGAGCACAGGGGGTGATGGGTGAGCGGGACTTGGTGAAAGTTAGGACACAGGCAGCCGAGTTTTGGATGACCTCATGTTTGCGTAGGGTAAAATGTGGGAGGCCAGCCAGGAGTGCGTTGGAATAGTCGAATCTAGCCGGTTTAATTATCCCAAGGATATGTGGCTTGAAGCTCATTTCAGGGTCAAATATGACTCCAAGGTTGTGAACAGTCTGGTTCAGCCTCAGACAGATGTTAGGGAGAGAGATGGAGTCTGTGAGGGAGAGATGGAGTCTGTGGCTGGGGAACGCAGTTTGTGGCGGGGACCGAAAACAATGGTTTTGGTCGTCCCGTATTTAATTCCCTGAGGTAGTGAGTTCCACATTCTCTGGGTAAAGAAGTTTCTTCTGAATTCCCGATTTGATTTCTTGGTGACTATCTTCTATTGATGGCCTCTAGTTTTGTTCTTCTCTACAAGTGGAAACATTCTCACTGGGTCTACTCTATCAAAACCTTTTATAATTCTAAAGATATCTATTAGCTCATCCCTCAGCCATCTCTATTGAAGACAAGAGAGCCCTCACAGCCTGTTCCCTGTGTCATCACTGTTGTAATGTAGGAAACAATGCTCTCTGTTGTCCTGGAGCAAAGAAAGCAATGAATTGGTCGGAAAATAAACCCAGTCCACCTTTGCTGATGCCTATTTCAAATGGACGTGTGTCGGGCGAGCGAGAGATATCACATGCTGGCTCATGCCATTTACATTGTGTAATGTATTTGCTTCATGGGTTCTTTGATTAGGAATTCATAGCAACACATTGCGACTAATAACTAGTACAAAAGCAAAATATCGCGGATGCTGGAATCTGAAATAAAAACAGAGAATGCTGGAAATCTCAACTGGTCAGGCGGCATCTGTGGAGAGAAAGAGTTTACGTTTCAGGTCGGTGACCCTTCGTCAGAACTGGCGAATGTTCGAAATGAACAGATTGTTAAGGAGCACCGAAAGGAGGAGGGGAGGGAAGGTCTGTGATAGGGTGGAAGGCAGGAGAGATGAGAGGGATGATGGGCTGACTTGTGATGGTAATGGCAGAAGTTAGAAAAAGATTAGTCTCGACAGGGTATGATCGGGGGTGGGAGCGGTTTAAAAAAGGGAGCAAAATATGGGCAGAGGTTATGGTCTGAAATTGTTGAACTCGACATGAGTCCAGAAGGCTGTAAAGTGCCTAGAAATGCCTATTAAGAACTAGTTGGTTTATTAGCAAAGGTTTAACAATCACACTACACATTATCAGTTCATCCACCAGGCTCACAACTGCATACCTCAATCGTGGATCCCCCCGGATCCAACTGGCGGGGGTTTTATTGAGTCTTGTGAACATCACGTGACTGGCTCAGCCACTCCCAACTCAACAGCTCTACAACTATTTTTGGTAGAACCACAATGAAATGCCCCCTGACTAAAGGGGGTCAATAAAACAGACAATTTAAACAAATTAACTTTTTACTGTAAACTTAAATCAAATTAAAATGTAGTTGGCGGGGGTGATATGCACTCCAGTCCTTCCGGTCCCCACCTCTCGCGGAAGGCCACGAGCGTACCGGTGCACACCGCGTGCTCCATCTCCAGGGACACCCTGGCAACAACTCGACAACTATTTTGTTATGAACAATTAAATCATTAAATCAAGTGCCCTCTGATTAAACGGGGGGCACACTCCAAAAACTTTCAAACAAGTGCTCCCTTGTTTTTTTTTTGAGGGCACTAAAAACACAAATTATTTGCAAGTGCCCCCCTGGCTAAAAGCGGGGGTGGGGGGGAAACATTAAAACCGGCAATTAAACTTTAAGCAATAATAATCAAATTAAAATTTGGTTGCCGGGAGTGATGATGCACTCCAGTCCCTCAAGCGCCCACCTCTCACGGAAGGCCGTGAGCGTACCGGTGGACACCGCATGCTCCATCTCCAGGGACACCCTCACAACAGCTCCAGAAACCTGTGACCATACTCACAGGTGCATACGTTACACATAGCAAAGAGATTGCATTTATACAGTATTTTCTATGTTTGCATAACGCTGTAAAGTACTTCACAGCCAACAAATTGCTTTTACGGTCTTGTCACTGTTGTTACAGAGTTAGATATGACAGCCCAGGTCCCACAAACAGTAATTCATTAAACATTGAAACATAGAAAATAGGTGCAGGAGTAGGCCATTCGGCCCTTCGAGCCTGCACCACCATTCAATAAGATCATGGCTGATCATTCATCTCTATACCCCTTTCCTGCTTTTTCTCCATACCCCTTGATCCCTTTAGCCGTAAGGGATATAGCTAACTCCCTCTTGAATATATCTAATGAACTGGCATCAACAACTCTCTGTGGTAGAGAATTCCACAGGTTCACAACTCTCTGAGTGAAGAAGTTTCTCCTCATCTCGGTCCTAAATGGCTTACCCCTTGTCCTTAGACTGTGACCCCTGGTTCTGGACTTCCCCAACATCGGGAACATTCTTCCTACATCTAACCTGTCCAGTCCCGTCAGAATTTTATCTTTCTATGAGATCCCCTCTCATCCTTCTAAACTCCTGTGAATACAGGCCCAGTCGATCCAGTCTCTCCTCATATGTCAGTCCTGCCATCCTGGGAATTATTCTGGTGAACATTTGCTGCACTCCCTCAATAGCAAGAACGTCCTTCTTCAGATTAGGAGACCAAAACTGAACACAATATTCCAGGTGAGGCCTCACTAAGGCCCTGTACAACTGCAGTAAGACCTCCCTGCTCCTATACTCAAATCCTCTAGCTATGAATGCCAACATGCCATTAAATAACCAGTTAATTGGTTTTGATGGTGTGAGTTGAGGGTGAAATGCTGTTGATGTACAGAACATCGGAGCATTAAGCACAGGAGGCAGCCACTCGTCCCTCGAGCCTGCTCCGCCATACAATGAGATCATGGCTGATCTCCACACCTCAACACCATTTAGCCCCCTTCACTCCATATTCCTTGATACACTTACTTAACAAAAATTCTATTAATCTCAGTCTGAAAAGCTTCAATTGTCCCAGCATCCACAGCTTTTGGGGGAGACAGTTCTAGATTCCCAATGCCCTTAGTGTGAAGAAGTGCTTCCTGACATTACCCCTGAACGGCCTAGTTCTAATTTTCAGATTATGCCCCCTTATTCTGGATTACCGCCACCAGAGGAAATAGGTTCTCTCTGTCTACCCCATTAAATACCTTTAACATCTTAAACACATCAATTACATCACCCCTCAAACTTCTAAACTCAAGGAATACAAGCCCAGTCTATGTAACCTGTCCTCATCATTTAACTTGGTAAGGCCACACCTGGAGTACTACGTACAGTTTTGGTCTCCGTATTTTAGGAAGGATATACTTGCTTTGGAGGCTGTTCAGAGAAGGTTCACTCAGTTGATTCTGGAGATGAGGGGGCTGACTTATGAAGATAGGTTGAGTCGGTCTATACATATTGGAGTTCAGAAGAATGAGAGGTGATCTTATTGAAACATATAAGATAATGAGGGGGTTCAACAAGGTGGATGCAGAGAGAATATTTCCACTCATAGGGGAAATTAAAACTAGGGGACATAGTCTCAGAATAAGGGGTCGCCGATTTAAAACTGAGATGAGGAGCAATTTCTTCTCTCTGAGGGTTGTAAATCGGGTGGAACTCTGTGCTCCAGAGAGCTGTGGAGTCTGGTTCATTGAATATATTTAAGGTGGAGATAGACATGGGCAGCGGGCAGGGAAGTGGAGCTGAGTCCATGATCAAATCAGCCATGACCTTATTAAATAGCAGAGCAGGCTCGATAGGCCGAATGGCCAATCCTGCTCCTATCTCTTATGTTCTTAATCTGCATTGCACACTCTCCAAGGCCAATATACCCTTCCTGAGGGGCGGCGATCAGAACTGAGCGCAGTGTCCAGAATGGGGTCTGACCAACTCTACAACAGAAGCACCACTTCTTCCCCTTTGTATTCCAGGCCCCTCGAGGTAAAGGCCAACATTCCATTCACCTTTTCGATTACGTTTTGTACCTGTCGACTAATAGTGGCCCAGAGTCTGGTCTGCTCTCCTCTGAAAGCAGTGTGGGTATCGGTGGTGAAGCGCAAAGCAATACTACAACAGAGCACTTTTGTCTAAGTTTAGCTGGATCAATGCTCCCTTAATGTCATCACAATAGCTAATGGGCTTCCAAAGAATTGCTAAATTCAGAATATGTCCTGAGCTTGGCAGCCAAACTTCCTGTAAGATTCCGCTTTTACCATTCTCTAGCCCTGAACTCACTCCTTCTCCCGTTTCCCTCCTATCTCCATCATGCCCTCTCTGAGCTCATCCTGTCCATCAGACCCACCTCCTGCTCTCGAGCCTATTCCCACTAAACTGCCGACCACCCAACCTCCCTTCCTGGCCCCATATTAGCTCTCAGGTACTGTTCCCCTCTCCCTCAAATCTGCCGTCATCACCCCTCTCCTCAAACAATCCACTATTGACCCCTCTGCCTTGCAAATCATTGCCCCATCTTCAAACACCCTTTCCTTGATTGTGTAGTTGCTTCCCAAATCCGCACTCATATTTCCCGCAACTCCGTGTTTGAACCTCTCCAATCAGGGTTCCGTCCCTGCCATAGCACTGAAATGGCCCTTATCAAAGTCACAAATAACATCCTGTGTGCCTGAGACCATGGTAAAGGATCCCTCCTTATCCTCCTTGACCTGTCTGCGGCCTTGGACATGACTGGCTACACCATCCTTTTCCAACACCTATCCAGCTAGGACTGCCCTCAAATGGTCCCATTCCTATCTGTCCAGTTGCAGCCAGAGAATCTCTTGCAATGGCTTCTCTTCCCTCTCCCGCACCGTTACCTCTGGTGTCCCCCAAGGATCTATCCTTGGCCCCCTCCTATTTCTCATCTACATGCTTTCCCTCGGTGACATCATTCGAAAACTCCGTCAGCTTCCACATGTACGCTGATGACAGTCAGCTCCACCTCACCACCACCGCCTCTGATTTGCCACGTTGCTTGTCTGGTATACCTGAGCAGAAATGACTTCCAATGGGAAGACCGAAGACATTGTCATTGGCTCCGCCACAAACTCCGTTCGCTATCCACCTACTCCCTCCCTCCATATAGCCACTGTCCTAGGCTGAACTGGACCTTTCGCAACCTTGGTGACGTTTTTGGACCCCTAGCTGAGCATCCGACAACATATACACCCCACCACCAAGTCTGCCCACTTCCACCTCCTTAACATCGCCGGTCTGTTGCTGAAATCTTCATCCATGCCTTTGTAATCTCCAGACTCGGCTTTTCAATTGCTCTCCTGGCCAACCTCTCACCCTCTGTCATAGAAACATAGAAAATAGGTGCAGGAGTAGGCCATTCGGCCCTTCGAGCCTGCACCACCATTCAAATAAGATCATGGCTGATCATTCCTTCAGTACCCCGTTCCTGCTTTCTCTCCATACCCCTTGATCCCTTTAGCCGTAAGGGCCATATCTAACTCCCTCTTGAATATATCCAATGAACTGGCATCAACAACTCTCTGCGGCAGGGAATTCCACAGGTTAACAACTCTCTGAGTGAAGAAGTTTCTCCTCATCTCAGTCCTAAATGGCTTACCCCTTATCCTTAGACTATGTCCCCTGGTTCTGGACTTCCCCAACATCGGGAACATTCTTCCTGCATCTAACCTGTCCAGTCCCGTCAGAATTTTATATGTTTCTATGAGATCCCCTCTCATCCTTCTAAACTCCAGTGAATACAGGCCCAGTCGATCCAGTCTCTCCTCATATGTCAGTCCTTCCATCCTAGGAATCAGTCTGGTGAACCTTCACTGCACTTCCTCAATAGCAAGAACGTCCTTCCTCAGATTAGGAGACCAAAACTGAACATAATATTCCAGGTGGGGTCTCACCAAGGCCCTGTACAACTGCAGTAAGACCTCCCTGCTCCTATACTCAAATCCCCTAGCTATGAAGGCCAATATACCATTTGCCTTCTTCACCGCCTGCTGTACCTGTATGTCCACTTTCAATGACTGATGTACCATGACACCCAGGTCTCGCTGCACCTCCCCTTCTCCTAATCTGCCACCATTCAGATAATATTCTGCCTTCGTGTTTTTGCCACCAAAGTGGATAACCTAACATTTATCCACATTATATTGCATCTGCCATGCATTTACCCACTCACCTAACCTGTTCAAGTCACCCCGCAGCCTCTTAGCGTCCCACTCACAGCTCACACCGCCACCCAGTTTAGTGGCATCTGCAAACTTGGAGATATTACACTCAATTCCATCATCTAAATCATTAATGTATATTGTAAAGTGCTGGGGTCCCAGCACTGAGCCCTGCGGCACTCCACTAGTCACTGCCTGCCATTCTGAAAAGGACCCATTAATCCCGACTCTCTGCTTCCTGTCTGCCAACCAGTTCTCTATCCACATCAGTACATTACCTCCAATACCATGTACTTTGATTTTGCACACCAATCTCTTGTGTGGGACCTTGTCAAAAGCCTTTTGAAAGTCCAAATACACCACATCCACTGATTCTCCCCTGTCCACTCTACTAGTTACATCCTCAAAAAATTCCAGAAGATTTGTCAAGCATGATTTCCCCTTCATAAATCCATGCTCACTTGGACCAATCCTATCACTGCTTTCCCAATGTGCTGCTATTTCATCCTTAATGATTGATTCCAACATTTTCCCCACCACTGATGTCAGGCTAATTGGTCTATAATTACCCGTTTTCTCTCTCCCTCCTTTTTAAAAAAATGGTGTTACATTAGCAACACTCCAGTCCATAGGAACTGATCCAGAGTCGATAGACTGTTTGAAAATTATCATCAATGTATCCACTATTTCTAGGGCCACTTCCTTAAGTACTCTGGGATGCAGACTATCAGGCCCTGGGGATTTATCGGCCTTCAATCCCGTCAATTTCCCTAACACAATTTCCCGCCCAATAACGATATCCTTCAGTTCCTCCTTCTCACTAGACCTTCGGACCCCTAGTACATCGGGAAGGTTATTTGTGTCTTCCTTTGTGAAGACAGAACCAAAGTACTTCATCATCATCATAGGCAGTCTCTCGAACGAGGATGACTTGCTTCCACGAGTTCACAGGTGTTTCAATGAAGAACCTGCTATTCCAGTCCTGAACTCCAGTTGAGGGGGTGGAAGATGCCTGTGCGTGGATTTTTTTAACGTGTGGTGACCGTTGCACATCAGCCACCACACGGGCTCGACAGAGCTAGGTCTTGGTCCAGTGGTGAGGGTTAACCAGGATGACTGGAGACCAGCTCTGCTGCATGGACCTAGTGCGCACACATATCGCAGTGTGGGCTGGCCCGTGCTACCCCTGGGCCCTCGGCTCTTCCGGGCCCCGTACCCTCATCTGTCGCACCTCCACCACAATCTCTTGCCGCTCCTCCGCCACAAACACTCGCCGCTGCTCCTCCCCGACCTTCCCACTCTTCTGTACCTGGGCCCTGCCGATGTTCCTGCCCACGCTCCAAAACAGCGACCTCTGTAAACTTCAGCTAGCCACCGACTCCATCCCTCGCCCTGCCAACAATCTGAGGCTTAGACCACCTATCTCCACCTCTGGATCATCGTCTGACTCCGCCCCTACCTCAGCTCATGTGCTGCTGAAACCCTCATCCATGACTTTGTTACCACCAGACTTGACTATTCCAACACATCCCTGGATAGTTTCCCACTTTCTACCCTCCATAAACGTGAGCTCAGCCAAAACTCTGCTGCCCCGTGTCCTAATTCACATCAAGTCCTGTTCACACATCACCCCTGTGCTTGCTGACTTACATAGGCTCCCGGTCCAGAAATCCTTCCCCTCCCTCACCCCTTCCTATCTCTGTAACTTCCTCCACCCCACAACCCTCCGAGATCTCTGCGCTCCTCCAATTCTGGTCTTATGCGCAGCCCCATTTTCAGCGCTCCACCATTAGTAGCTGTGCATTACACTGCCTCGACCCTAAACTCTGTATTTCCCTCCCTAAACCTCTCCGTCTCTCTCTCTCTCTCTCCTTCTTTAAGCTCACTTGAGAAAGGAACCAAGCCAAACAAGTCAAACAATAACAGCTCTATGATTTGTTCACTTATGGGAACAATTGTGAGTTATTTTTGAACTGAGTTATTCAAATCCACAAAGCTCTGATGATTGTATCAGAGATATTTGTTTCGCTTGGACTACTCAAATCAGAAAGAAAGCCATCCTGGAACGCTGAGAAAATGTATCAGGTCATCTCAGTTATTAAAAATAGAAGGAAATATTTTTTTTAAAGTAATAGTTTTGCGTAGAGATTTATCAGTTTCCATTTTTCAAGGAGTTAGCAAGGTCTAATATCTACTGTAACTATATGATTGATTACTGTTTTTTTATTTGTTTGTGGGTCCATTTTGTCAATAATTTAATTGCAGTGTAAATGGGGGTGGGTGTTGTGATATTCTGCTGTTTCTCAGTCGGATTCTGTGGAGGCACAGGGCAGATCCAATGGTACAAGAAATCAAAGGAATGGTTGTGTGTTTGGTATCCTGGGTGTTTGGTATCCTGGCCTTGCTATCAAGGCTCGCCTGGACAGCAGGGCCAGGGAAGGTACTTCGGATACTGAGACACAACTTTGAGAGTAAAATAACGGAAGTTGAAAAATCTAAATCTGAGCAGAAATGGAAATCCAAAAAGAGGTAACTTCTTGAGTGGCCAGATCTGGGACTCGGGAAGAGCGGTTCCCATGGGGACGTCCAACCCTGCCAGTAATGGGGCTGGGGCCAAAGGGAACTGCAGCAACTGGAGGCTTATGGGAACCCAAGTGCCAGGAGAAATCAAATCGGGAAATGGGCCAGATAAGGGCTGGATTTTCCGGTCCTGTCCACCTCCGTTTTCAGCACGGGAGGAGCGGCAATAGCGGCGGTGAACTCCTCCGGGCGGGCGGCCAGATTCCAGAGCCCCGCCAGGGTTTTCGGGGCAGGGTTCGGTAGGGTACTAAACCCTTGGTTGGCTCCTGCCCGACCCGTAGAGCGTCCCGTGCTGGGACCGCCTGTGAAAGCAGGCAGTCCGAGCTATAGCGGCTGCAATGAGGTAAGTAATGTCCACCTCAGGGAAGTGAGATTTTTTTTGCGATTTATGTTATGGTGGCATGGGCTATGTATTGGGAATTTCTTTGGTGTTTTTTTTCCAGTTTTATTTCCCGCTGGGCCTCTCTCAGAGCGCTCCCGGGCTGGCTGTTTAGCTCAGGATTCTCCCAGGCTCAGCCGGCCTAGTGCCCTGAGAGAGGTGTACAACGCCTCCGTTAGCGCTCCGCCTCACACTCAGGGCCCGGCTGCCCAATTTTGCTCACTGAGGCGCAACATTTTTCCTGGCGTCACTAACTTCTCGAAATCCTAAAAGCCGTAAATCCAGTCCCATAGTCTTTAACTTGCTGCCCAATCATCTTTCTGACTCTTAGAATGCAATTCTCCTCACTGCTCAGCACCGAGCATCCCTCAACACTCAGTTATGAAGGCCATGTGTTTCTGTTCAGCACAGCCAATGTAAAGGATGCAGCAGGTGTCAGAGTGGCATTTCCTCACTGCTGACATGTAACACTGAAACATAGAAAATAGGTGCAGGAGTAGGCCATTCGGCCCTTCGAGCCTGTACCACCATTCAATATGATCATGGCTGATCATGCAACTTCAGTACCCCATTCCTGCTTTCTCTCCATACCCTTTGAAGCACCATTTCCAGTGGGAACTTCAAGTTTCATTACATTACTGTGTCACATTACTGTCAGGCTACAATGTCTCTGAACTATTATAATACTGTACCATTGTCACTACTTTAGAATGTCACTATGTTACATTCCTGGGTGTCTCCATTGTACACACTTTAAACACGTGACTGCACCAGAAAGGGTGCAGAGGAGATTTACCAGGATGTTGCCTGGTCTGGAGAATTTTGGCTATGAGAACAGATTGGGTGGTTTTCAGTGGAACAGAGGAGGCTGAGGGGAGACCTTATTGAGGTGTATAAAATTTTGAGGGGCCTGGATAGAGTGGATAGGAAGGACCTATTTCCCAAAGCAGAGGGGTCAACAACCAAGGAGCATAGATTTAAAGTAATTGTTAGGAGGCTTAGAGGGGATTGAGGGGAAATTTCTTCACCCAGAGGGTCTGGAACTCACTGCCTGAAAAGGTGGTAGAGGCAGAAACCCTCACCACATTTAAAAAGTACTTGGATGTGCACCTGAAGTGCCGTAACCTACAGGGCTACGGACCAAGAGCTGGAAAGTGGGATTAGGCTGGGTAGCTCTTGGTCGGCCGGCGCAGACACGATGGGCCGAAATGGCCTCCTTCCGTGCTGTAAAGTTCTATGGTTCTATGATCATTACACTATGTTGCTGCATGACTACATAGACAGTTGAATGTTTGAACCCGATGCGGGATTGGAATGGAACCTGGAAGCATTTACCTGATACTTGTGCTCCCATAAATACTGCAGTGTTATTTCTTCAACCACGTTGGCCTTGCAGAGTTTAGATCCAAAAGTCTTTTTAAGCATTCGGATAAGGTATTCATGGTTTGAGTCCTCCATTGCGTAATAGTGATTGAAATCCAGAAAGATCACCTCTTTGCTATGAGCTTTCAAGAAATTGTTAATTTCGATCAGACCATCATAAACTTTACTGCCAAACAATCCGTGTATGAAATAAAGCTCGTCCTCTTCACCGGGTTTTGTGGAAACTCGAAAATCAAAATAACGTATGCCAGCCTCCAGCTGCTCCCCGAAAGTCAAGCTTTGTGTCACAGACCATTTCTTCATCATTTTCTTCCAGAGCGATCGGAAAATTCCAGCCAGATGCCTTACTACGACTGGCTGATCCGGGCCAACGGGAGATTTCTCATCTATCCAGAAACTGAAGGAATCGTGAGATCCTATAAAGAAAACAAGGGGAAGGAGGTGGACGTTTGTTTATCATTCTCAGAAGACTTCACTTGCTCTCAACCTATATCTGTTGGTTTTCTCTGTGTACGTGTGCGGCCACTAGCAACTTGTGGCTGACAAGCAGGAGAACCGCCCACACAGAAATACAAGATGGAGGCGCAGTCAGGACATTGCAGAAATATGCTCCATACAGCCCCCTAGTGGTCAGTCAGAGCATCGTGACAGTTGACATGGTAAAATTGAATGGAAAATGTTGACGTAGCAATTTAGTCATAAAAATCGACAGAAAAGCACTAAGCAAAGATTGTCCACTTTAAGGAGTTCTCAAATAGTGCACTTTGTTCGACGATCAGGCTTGTTATAATGTAGCCATAAAAGTAAAATAGATTTAGAGTGGAAGTAAATCATCAGACAGGCTTGCTTTATTGTATACATATGTATGTTTAATATGAGTAGATTCTGAATAAAAGCACTGTGTTAAGTAACTTGAATCATGGCACTAGAAGTTTAATGAACCTGTTGATATGAACAGATCCTGCAGCTAGTTCAACTACATTGTGGGAGCTTAGAGGCCTGAGCGAGTGTGTCAACAGTACGGCATGCTGCACGGCTTGGCCATCATGAGGGACCAGACATCGCCAGTGGGGATTGCAGGCCCACCTCAGGAGGAGCAAGACGACCAAGAGGAGCCTGGCGATGCCCCCATTGGATAGCTCCCCCATCCACGGGGGAGGCAGCGAGGAGATGCAGCCAGACCAACACTCACACGTCAGCTTGTAATGGACTGGCTCCTAAATGGAGGGAACTGGGGGATGGAGCGAATCCTGGACACGCTATGTACTCCCATAAAAGCACATCTCCGGTGAATGTGGGAATGATGTGCAAGGCACCAATGGCAAAGGATGAGTCATAAATTTTAAAATAACAAAAACTCCCTGCACCAAAATAAAACCAGACAATAGACAATGTTATGTTGCAGGGCACTGAGCAACAGTGACGTTCCTTAACTTAACTCTGTCAGAGTGCAGCAGCTCAGAGTGGGAAACTGAGAGTTAGGTAAGTGGGAGAGTTCTAAGGGTTAATCTCTTTTAAACCATTTGGAGGCTGGTGGTAATTGCTGGTGGCAATTGCTTCTAAGTAAGATTAACTGTTAAATATTTAGGATTCTTTCAGGCTTAAGCAGAGACAAACTAGCTAGCTCTCCAGTAGTTAGCTAGTTAGCCAGTTAGTTAAAACCGGTTCTTTAACCAGCTGACCAGTGGTGACTCATCTGAACCACAAGCAGTTTAAAAACCGAGGGTTGTGTTCTGGTAGCTTGGAGTGCAGCAGCACAGAGTGGGAAACCTGGGAGTTTGGTAAATGGGAGAGTTTGGTGGGAGGTGGGAGGTGGGAGGTGGGAGGTGGGAGGTGGGAGTGTTGCTTTACCTTGTTTTTCTGAACTTTTTCTGCAGAGCGGTGGCGTACCTGAGCGGGAGCAGACCGAGGCCTGAGAGTGGGGATAAATGCCACAGCATACGGCCAGTGTGATCTCCTGGACTAGTTTCCATTGCCTGGTTGGGTTGGAGAGGAATTTTCCCAGATTTTTGCCCCAATTGGCCTGGGTTGTTATCTCTTTTTTTTGCCTCTCCCAGGAGATCGCACGGCTCTGGGTGGGGAGAACCCTGCTGTGTGATATCATAGGTAAGGCCAGTATGTGATTGGTAGTGATTGTGGGCTAAGTTTTTCTTTAAATTAACATATAGCATGCAACTAAATTCTAAAAACTAATCTTTTTATTTATTTAACTTATTTTAATAATCAAGTATTTATCCTAATATAGTTTAACACTAAATTAATTAATGGGAAAACAGGGGATGCGTTGCTGCTGCAATATGTGGGAGCTTTTGGACATTTTGGTCCAGGGCGACTACATTTGTGGTAAGTGTCTGCAGTTCGACAAACTTTGGCTCTGAGTTGAGGAGCTGGAGTCCGAGCTGCAGACATTGTGAGACATCAGGGAGAGTTTTGCCTGGACCTTTTGCTGTAGGAGGCAGCCACACCCTTTAGATTAAATACTTTAGAATTGACATGTGGTCAGGGACAGGAGGGTGTGACTGCAAGTGAGGCAGATACGGGAATCCAGGAGGCAGCATTGCAGGAGCTTCAGTCCCTGCACTTGTCCAATAGATTTGAGGTTTTTGAAACCCTTGAGGACAAGTGTACAGACTACGGGGTGGATGAGCAGACTGACCAAAGCACCGTGGTGCAGAAAGCCATTCAAGTGGGGGGGTAGTAAAGAGGAAGGTGGTTGTAGTAGGGGACAGTATATTTAGAGGGATAGATAGGGTTCTCTGCAGCCAAGAGCATGGGTCCTGAAGGCTGTGTTGCCTACCCAGTGCCAGGGTTAAGGATATCTCCTCCGGGCTGGAGAAGAACTTGGAGTGGGAGTGGCAGTTGTCGTGGTCCACGTGGGTACCAATGACACAGGTAGGCCTAAGAAAGAGGTTCTGCTGAGAGTTTGAACAGCTAGGGACTAAATTGAAAAACAGAACCACAAAGGTAATAACCTCTGCATTATTACCTGAGCCATGAGCAAATTGGCATAGAGTCAATAGAATCAGGGAGATGAATGTGTGGCTCAGAGGTTGGTGTGGGAGAAGTGGGTTTCGATTCGTGGGGCACTGGCACGAATACTCAGGAAAGAGAGAGCTGTTCCGTGGGGATGGACTGCACCTGAACTATGCTGGGACCGGAGTTCTAGTGAACTGACTAATTAGGGAGGTAGACAGGGTTTTAAAGTAAATAAGGGGAGGGAGAGGACAGTTGCAGTGGGGAGCAATCTAGAATGCTAAAGAGAAAAGAAAAGGAAGCAATGCAGCAAAGTGATTGTGGTAAGGATAACCAGATGATGTCAGGAAGGGACAGAGCATACAAACAAGAGTGCACGAACAAATAGGGTCCAGGTAAGGAAAAAATAGCGATAAGATGGCAGGGGGATGGGAACCAATGCAGGGAGACAGAGGGAAACAAAAAGGAGGCAAAAGCAAAGACAGAAAGGAGATGAGGAAAAGTGGAGGGCGGAGAAACCCAAGGCAAAGAACAAAATGGGCCACTGTACAGCAAAATTCTAAAAGGACAAAGGGTGTTAAAAAAACAAGCCTGAAGGCTTTGTGTCTTAATGCAAGGAGTATCCGCAATAAGGTGGATGAATTAATTGTGCAAATAGATGTTAATAAATATAATGTGATTGGGATTACGGAGACGTGGCTCCAGGATGATCAGGGCTGGGAACTCAACATTCAGGGGTATTCAACATTCAGGAAGGATAGAATAAAAGGAAAAGGAGGTGGGGTAGCATTGTTGGTTAAAGAGGAGATTAATGCAATAGTTAGGAAAGACATTAGCTTGGATGATGTGGAATCTATATGGGTAGAGCTGCAGAACACCAAAGGGCAAAAAACGTTAGTAGGAGTTGTGTACAGACCTCCAAACAGTAATAGGGATGTTGGGGAGGGCATCAAACAGGAAATTAGGGGTGCATGCAATAAAGGTGTAGCAGTTATAATGGGTGACTTTAATATGCACATAGATTGGGCTAGCCAAACTGGAAGCAATACGGTGGAGGAGGATTTCCTGGAGTGCATAAGGGATGGTTTTCTAGACCAATATGTTGAGGAACCAACAAGGGGGGGAGGCCATCTTAGACTGGGTGTTGTGTAATGAGAGAGGATTAATTAGCAATCTCATTGTGCGAGGCCCCTTGGGGAAGAGTGACCATAATATGGTGGAATTCTGCATTAGGATGGAGAATGAAACAGTAAATTCAGCGACCATGGTCCAGAACTTAAAGAAGGGTAACTTTGAAGGTATGAGGCGTGAATTGGCTAGGATAGATTGGCGAATGATACTTAGGGGGTTGACTGTGGATGGGCAATGGCAGACATTTAGAGACCGCATGGATGAATTACAACAATTGTACATTCCTGTCTGGTGTAAAAATAAAAAAGGGAAGGTGGCTCAACCGTGGCTATCAAGGGAAATCAGGGATAGTATTAAAGCCAAGGAAGTGGCATACAAATTGGCCAGAAATAGCAGCGAACCTGGGGACTGGGAGAAATTTAGAACTCAGCAGAGGAGGACAAAGGGTTTGATTAGGGCAGGGAAAATGGAGTACGAGAAGAAGCTTGCAGGGAACATTAAGGTGGATTGCAAAAGTTTCTATAGGTATGTAAAGAGAAAAAGGTTAGTAAAGACAAACGTAGGTCCCCTGCAGTCAGAATCAGGGGAAGTCATAACGGGGAACAAAGAAATGGCAGACCAATTGAACAAGTACTTTGGTTCGGTATTCACTAAGGAGGATACAAACAACCTTCCGGATATAAAAGGGGTCAGAAGGTCTAGTAAGGAGGGGGAACTAAGGGAAATCTTTATTAGTCGGGAAATTGTGTTGGGGAAATTGATGGGATTGAAGGCCGATAAATCCCCAGGGCCTGATGGACTGCATCCCAGAGTACTTAAGGAGGTGGCCTTGGAAATAGCGGATGCATTGACAGTCATTTTCCAACATTCCATTGACTCTGGATCAGTTTCTATGGAGTGGAGGGTAGCCAATGTAACCCCACTTTTTAAAAAAGGAGGGAGAAAGAAAACAGGGAATTATAGACCGGTCAGCCTGACCTCAGTAATGGGTAAAATGATGGAATCAATTATTAAGGATGTCATAGCAGTGCATCTGGAAAATGGTGACATGATAGGTCCAAGTCAGCATGGATTTGTGAAAGGGAAATCATGCTTGACAAATCTTCTGGAATTTTTTGAGGATGTTTCCAGTAAAGTGGACAAGGGAGAACCAGTTGATGTGGTATATTTGGACTTTCAGAAGGCTTTCGACAAGGTCCCACACAAGAGATTAATGTGCAAAGTTAAAGCACATGGGATTGGGGGTAGTGTGCTGACGTGGATTGAGAACTGGTTGTCAGACAGGAAGCAAAGAGTAGGAGTAAACGGGTACTTTTCAGAATGGCAGGCAGTGACTAGTGGGGTGCCGCAAGGTTCTGTGCTGGGTCCCAGCTGTTTACACTGTACATTAATGATTTAGACGAGGGGATTAAATGCAGTATCTCCAAATTTGCGGATGACACTAAGTTGGGTGGCAGTGTGAGCTGCGAGGAGGATGCTATTAGGCTGCAGAGTGACTTGGATAGGTTAGGTGAGTGGGCAAATGCATGGCAGATGAAGTATAATGTGGATAAATGTGAGGTTATCCACTTTGGTGGTAAAAACAGAGAGACAGACTATTATCTGAATGGTGACAGATTAGGAAAAGGGAAGGTGCAACGAGACCTGGGTGTCATGGTACATCAGTCATTGAAGGTTAGCATGCAGGTACAGCAGGCGGTTAAGAAAGCAAATGGCATGTTGGCCTTCATAGCGAGGGGATTTGAATACAGGGGCAGGGAGGTGTTGCTACAGTTGTACAGGGCCTTGGTGAGGCCACACCTGGAGTATTGTGTACAGTTTTGGTCTCCTAACTTGAGGAAGGACATTCTTGCTATTGAGCGAAGATTCACCAGACTGATTCCCGGGATGGCGGGACTGACCTATCAAGAAAGACTGGATCAACTGGGCTTGTATTCACTGGAGTTCAGAAGAATGAGAGGGGACCTCATAGAAACGTTTAAAATTCTGACGGGTTTAGACAGGTTAGATGCAGGAAGAATGTTCCCAATGTTGGGGAAGTCCAGAACCAGGGGTCACAGTCTGAGGATAAGGGGTAAGCCATTTAGGACCGAGATGAGGAGAAACTTCTTCACCCAGAGAGTGGTGAACCTGTGGAATTCTCTACCACAGAAAGTAGTTGAGGCCAATTCACTAAATATATTCAAAAGGGAGTTAGATGAAGTCCTTACTACTCGGGGGATCAAGGGGTATGGTAAGAAAGCAGGAAGGGGGTACTGAAGTTTCATGTTCAGCCATGAACTCATTGAATGGCGGTGCAGGCTAGAAGGGCTGAATGGCCTGCTCCTGCACCTATTTTCTATGTTTCTATGTTTCTAAGACAAATAGGACTATAGTACAAAATAATATGTCTAATAATTTTAAAAGCACTATATCTGAATGCATGAAGCATCTGTAATAAGGTAGATGAATTAACAACGCAAATGGATGTAAACGAATATGATATCATTGCAATTAGAGACATGAGCCCCAAGTTTCCACACGCGGCAAAACAGGCGCCCCTCCGAAAAAAAACGCGGTATTCTCGAGCGCCTTGCAGCTCGATGTCTGCTTGGCGCGGCGCACAGGGGGCGGAGCCTACCACTCGCGCCGATTTTGTAAGTAGGAGGGGGCGGGTACAATTTAAATGAGTTTTTTTGGTGCTGGCAACCCTGCGCATGCGCGTTGGAGCGTTCACGCACGCGCAGTCTGAAGTAAATATTGGCACTCGACCATTTTAAAAAGTGCTGCAGAAAAAGTGAAAATTTGTTTATTGAACCCTTGCAAAGACTTGCATTTTATTTTTCCTGATATTTCTGTGTGTGAGGGAGTGCATTCTGTAATTAAAGATAGACTGTGATAAACGGGACACATGCACTTGTTTGAAACTATTCAAATTCTTTGTAGCTGTTCAATTTTTTAAATTTTTTAATAAAACCACATTGCCCTTCCATGATCAGCACGGAGGCTTCTTCCAGCTTTCTCCCCCCGCCGTCGGTCGGTCCTGACGGCAAACTGCTACCTGAAAGGCCTGCCTGAAGCACTTTCACACAGGTAGGAACATGGTTTATTTCATCTTTTCTTTGCTTATAAATTTTTATTCAGGTTGGATTTATTTGTATAAGTATAACTAAGGATTTATTGTAGAATTTAATGACTTCCCTTCCCCCCCTCCCCCCCCCCCCACCTCATTCCCGACGCCTAATTTGTGACCTGCGCCTGATTTTTTAATGTGTAGACAAGGTTTTTTCAAGCCTACAAAAATCTTCACTTGCTCCATTCTAAGTTAGTTTGGAGTACATTTTCACTGTGGAAACTTTCAAATCAGGCGTCAGTGGCCGGACATGCCCCCTTTTGAAAAAAAAATTCTGTTCAAAAGTGAAACTGTTCTACCTGACTAGAACTGCAGAAAACTTAAATGTGGAGAATTCCGATTTCTAAGATACTCCGTTCTCCATCAGTTGCTCCTAAAAATCAGGAGCAAATCATGTGGAAACTTGGGGCCATGGTTACAGGGTGACCAGAGTTGGGAACTGAATATCCAAGGATATTCGATTTATTTAGGAAGGACAGGCAAAAAGGGGATGGTGTGGCGTGTTTGTAAAGGATGAAATCCGAGCAATAGTGAGCGAGGATATTGGCTCAGAAAATCAAGCTGTAGAATCAGTCTGGGTGGAGCTAAGGAGCAGAAAATATTGGTGGGAGTTGTCTATAGGCCTCCAAACAGTAATGGCAGTGTAGGGAACGGCATCAAACAGGAAATGAGAGATGCATTAACAAGGATACTACAGTAATCGTAGGTGACTTTAATCTACATATAGACTGGCCAAAGCAAATTAATAATAATACTGTGGAGGATGAATTCGTGGAGTGTGTACGAGATGTTTTTTTAGACCAGTATGTTGAGGAGCCTACTAGGAACAGGCTATCCTAGATTGGGTATTGTGCAATGAGAAGGGGTTATAACAGTCTTGTTGTGCAGGTCCTTTAGGAAAGAGTGACCATAACATGATTGAATTCTTTCTTAAGATGGAAAGTGAAAGTAGTCCAATCTGAAACTAAGGTCCTGAAACTATGAAGGTATGAGGAATGAATTGGCTATGATAGATTGGGAAGATTCATTAAAAAGCATGACGGTGGATAGGCAATGGCTAATATTTAAGGAATGAATGCATGAATTTCAACAGTTATACATTCCTTTCTGGTGCAAATGCACAAAAGGAAAAGTGGCCCAACCATGGAGAACAAAAGAAATTATGGAAAGAGGAGTTATAAAAGTTGCCAGAAAAAGTATCAAACCTGAGGATTGGGAGCAGTTTAGAATTCAGCAAAAAAGGATTAAGAGATTGATTTAGGAGGGGAAAAATAGAGTATGAGAGTAAACTTGCAAGGTACATAAAAACTGACTGCAAAGGTTTTTACAAGAACGTAAAAAGAAAAAGATTAGTGAAGACAAATGTAGAACTTTTAGAGACAGAAATGGGAGAATTTGTAATGGGGAACAAGGAAATGGCAATTAAATAAATACTTTGGTTCTATCTTCACGGAAGAGGACACAAATAACATCCCAGAAATGTTAGGGAACCAAGGGTTTAGTGAGCAAGAGGAAGTAAAGGAAATGATTATTAGTCTGAAAATAGTGCTGGAGAAACTAATGGGATTGAAGGCAGATAAATCCCCAGGGCCTGATGATCTGCATTCCAGAGTACTAAAAGAGGTAGCCATGGAAATAGTAGATGCATTGGTTGTCATCATCCAAAATTCTGTAGATTATGGAACAGTTCCTGCAGATTGGAAGGTGGTAAATGTAACCCCACTATTTTTTTTAAAAGGGAGAGAGAAAACTGGGAACTACAGACTGGTTAACCTGCTATCAGTAGTGGGGAAAATATTGGAATCTATTATTAAGGATGAAATAGCAGCGCATTTGGAAAGCAGTGACAGGATCGGTCCAAGTCAGCATGGATTTATGAAAGGGAAATCATGCTTGACAAATCTTCTGGAATTTTTTGAGGATGTATCCAGTAGAGTGGACAAGGGAGAACCAGTGGATGTGGTGTATTTGGACTTTCAAAAGGCCTTTGACAAGGTCCCACATAAGAGATTGGTGTACAAAATCAAAGCACATGGTATTGGGGGTAATGTACTAGCGTGGATAGAGAATTGGTTGGCAGGCAGGAAGCAGAGAATCGGGATAAACTGGTCCTTTTTGGAATTGAAGGGAGTGTCACAGTGCTCAGTGCTGGGACCCCAGCTCTTCACAATATACATTAATGATTTGGATGAAGGAATTGAGGGTAATATATCCAAGTTTGCAGATGACACTAAACTGGGTGGCGGTGTGAGGTGTGAGGAGGATGCTAAGAGGCTGCAGCGTGATTTGGACAGGTTAGGTGAGTGGGCAAATGCATGGCAGATGCAGTATAATGTGGATAAATGTGAGGTTATCTACTTTGGGGGCAAAAACACGAAGGCAGAATATTATCTGAATGGCGGCAGATTAGGGAAAGGGGAGGTGCAACGAGACCTGGGTGTCATGGTACATCAGTCATTGAAAGTTGGCATGTAGGTACAGCAGGCAGTGAAGAAGGCAAATGGCATGCTGGCCTTCATAGCTAGGGGATTTGAGTATAGGAGCAGGGAGGTCTTACTGCAGTTGTACAGGGCCTTGGTGAGGCCTCCCCTGGAATATTGTGTTCAGTTTTGATCTCCTAATCTGAGGAAGGACATTCTTGCGATTGAGGGAGTGCAGCGAAGGTTCACCAGACTGATTGCCGGGATGGCCGCACTGTCATATGAGGAGAGACTGAATCAACTGGGCCTTTATACACTGGAGTTTAGAAGGATGAGAGGGGATCTCATAGAAACGTATACAATCCTGACGGGACGGGACAGGTTAGATGCGGGAAGAATGTTCCCGATGTTGGGGAAGTCCAGAACCAGGGGACATAGTCTTAGGATAAGGGGTAGGCCATTTAGGACTGAGATGAGGAGAAACTTCTTCACTCAGTTGTTAACCTGTGGAATTCCCTGCCGCAGAGAGTTGTTGATGCCAGTTCATTGGATATATTCAAGAGGGAGTTAGATATGGCCCTTACAGCTAAAGGGATCAAGGGGTATGGAGAGAAAGCAGGAACGGGGTACTTAAGGAATGATTAGCCATGATCTTATTGAATGGTGGTGCAGGCTCGAAGGGCCGAATGGCTTACTCCTGCACCTATTTTCTATGTTTCTATGTTTCTAACTAATGCAATCGAGGAGTACGTGATAAATGAAGTGTACTGTGGCTCAGTGGGTAGCACACTCGCCTGAGTCAGAAGGTTGTGGGTTCAAGTCCCACTTCAGGGCCTTGAGCACATAAATCTAGGCTGACACTCCCAGTGCAGCGCTGAGGGAGCGCTGCACTGTTGGAGGTGCCACCTTTGGGATGAGATGTTAAACCGAGGCCCCGTCTGCCCCCTCAGGTGGACGTAAAAGATCCCATGGCACTATTTCGAAGAAGAGCAGGAGAGTTATCCTGGTGCCCTGGCCAATATTTATCCCCCAATCAACATAACAAAAAAAAAGATTATCTGGTCATTATCACATTGCTGTGCGCAAATTGGCTGCCGTGTTTCTAACATTACAACAGTATTGAGATGTCCGGTGGCCATGAAAGGTGCTATATAAATGCAATTCTTCCTTTTTACACATAATACAGGAGAGATAACTATAAAGTCCCAGAGTGTCAGGAACATGTCAAATACAAACTAACCATAAAATGGCATGGTTTTCGAACAGGTTTAAGGAAGTGACTCGGGGATAAGGAGCCCAGTGGGCAAGAGGCACCACCTCAATCTCATTCATTTACAACGTAAAAAGATGGCACAGAAAACAGACCTGCAGCTCTTGGCTAAACAATCCATCTTACATCAACGCAACAGCGGGAATTGTGGTCGGAGGCTTCCTGCGGGCAAACCCCTCCGACCGGAAATTGTTTTACGAAAATACCTGGTGGTCCCGGAGATGGTAGAATTACACTCCGAGGCCTAGTTGCGCAGTCCAGCGTATAGGAACATGTCTTCCAGGATCGTTTGTGTATCCTGGGATCACGTGGGCCTGGGCCACCAATCACAGTGTAGTATTCTCATTCATGGTAATAGGCGCTCCGAACTCCGAACTCCATTACTGTCAATGAGAATACCCCCAAAAATACAACACAAATTAAAAAAAACACCTCATATATTTAAAATTAACAGAAATTGCATTAAGTTAAATGTTTTAGAGAACAAATTATTTTTTTGAGATTTAAAAAAAATATATTTTAGATGTTAAAAATAAACTTGCCTTTATAGACAGGGTTTTAAAATTTTTTTAAAAAGTAATTTTTCTATCTATTAAAATTCTTACACTGGTAAAAGTAAGCTATACTCCTGCTTTTATCAGGAGTAAGAGTTTGAAGGACATTTGCTGCACAAGAGTTGTACAAATATCCCAAATCTCTGCCCGTGAAGGCCCTTCTCCTGAGGCAGTTCGCAAAAGCCAGTTCTCGCTGGTTCATCGCGCTCCAAGAACTGCCATTTGCGAGGCATCTTCGGGTACATCGTACATACCCAGAGAGGCCCCAATTTTCAGCCCAATATATTCCTTCCTAAATACTAAAGTGCATTCCAGTTCACACCTTGTCCACTGATTGAATAAAGCCACGTTTACCCGAGTTGTGCCGAGTATTTGAAAGCAGATGGTTGCTGCTGTAATGACACCACTCAAAGTGGGATTTAGCTAATCGCATTTCTAATCGGTTCTGACAACATCAAGTGAGTCATCGGTAAAAATAGTTTCAATTTGACGGTCAGAAATAAGCAATTCAGAAGTGCATCCTCGCAAGGCAGTACGATTTCTACTGCCTCGAACAAAGTGTAAATCCATGGTGTATACAAAAGATTAAAAGCTGTAACATTAACTTTAGTCAATGCATTTCTGATTAAGCGAATTAGTGGATTAACTCTGCAAAAAGTATTTCTATGGACTCCAACCTTGGCAGCAGGCTGCTCACTGGTGAGAAGGGGATCATGTACCAATACAGGAGTCCGCGACACCGAGAGTAACGATATATACAGTATACATATACTATAGATACATACAGCATACACACAGTACATATGCACAAATCACTAAAAGTAGCGAAGTAGTTGAAGAACATAAGAATTAGGAGCAGGCCATTGGGCCCCTCGAGCCTGCTCCGCCATTCAATAAGATCATGGCTGATTATCGATCTCAACTCCACTTTCCTGCACTGTCCCCATATCCCTTGATTCCCTTAATATTCAAAAACCTATCGATCTCTGTCTTGAATATACGCAAAGACTGAGCCTCCACAGCCCTCTGTGTAGAGAATTCCAGAGCATCCCTGATTATAATCGCTCCACTATTGGTGGCCATGCCTTCTGTTGCCTAGGCCCCAAGCTCTGGAACTCCCTCCCTAAACCTCTCCGCCTTTCTACCTTCAAGACGCTCCTTAAAACCTATCTTGGTCACCTGCCCTAATTTCTACTTATGTGGCTCGATGTCAAATTTATATCGGATAATACTCTTGTGAAGCACCTTGGGACATTTCACTACGTTAAAGGTGCTATATAAATACAAGTTGTTGTTGCTGTAAAATATCCCAAGGCTCTTCACAGAATGCTATCAAACAGAATTTGACAGCGAGCCACCGATTGTGAGCTCCACCTCAATGCCACTTCTCTTGACCCCTCCGGGGTCTCTAAATTGTCAAAACTGCTTGTCCCACATCTCCAACAAGCGAGATTCTAACCACCTCCACTTCATATTCAATGACATTACCATCGCCAAATCCCCCACCATCAACATCCTGGGGGTCATCATTGACCAGAAACTTAACTGGACCAGCCACATAAATACTGTAGCAACAAGAGCAGGTCAGAGGCTGGGTATTCTGCAGTGAGTGTCTCACCTCCTGACTCCCCAAAGCCTTTCCACCATCTACAAGGCACAAGTTAGGAGTGTGATGGAACACTCTCCACTTGCCTGGATGAGGGCAACTCCAACAACACTCAAGAAGCTCAACACCATCCAGGACAAAGCAGCCCGCTTGATTGGCTCCCCATCCACCACCTTAAACATTCACCCCCTCCACCACCGGCACACCATGGCTGCAGTGTGTACCATCTACAAGAAGCACTGGAGCCAAGGCTTCTTTGGCAGCACCTCCCAAATCCACGATCTCTACCACCTATAAGGACAAGGGCAGCAGGCACATGGTAACACCACCACCTCCGAGTCACACACCATCCTGGCCTAGAAATATATCGGCTGTTCCTTCATTGTCGCTGGGTCACAATCCTGGAACTCCCTCCCTAACAACACTGTGGGAGCACCTTCACCATACGGACTGCAGCGGTTCAAGAAGGCAGCTCACCACCACCTTTTCAAGGGGCAGTTAGGGATGGGCAATAAATGCTGGCCTTGCCAGCGACGCCCACATACCGACATGAATTTTTTTTTAAGTATTAGGTGAGCAGAAATTTACACCAAGTAAATATTGGGAAGACATTGGGGTCGAAATTCGGTGCTGCCGATTTTGAGGCCGACACCGCCTGGGCAGTGATTTTACAGCCTAGCGGTAATCACCGCCTCAAATTGCAAAATTCAGTTGTTTTCCCAAAGGTTAGCATGCAGCGCTAAGAGAAGCGTTGCACACTTGTCCTCGGGCGCCACAGGAGCGGGAGTGCAAGAGGCCAAGTCCATTCTCTGCCTCGAGGATGCTGACATCCCAGGGCACTGAAATTGGAAAAAAGCGTGTGTGCAATTTTCAGTGACCCACACTCACACTTCCCCGCTGCTGCCATAAATAAGCTAAAAAAATTAAACTTAGCAACTTACCTTGCTTGCTGGACGATATTGCCGCGGGACCACCGATGTGCCGACTGCTTTCCCAGTCGGGAAAAGCGCCTGGCGGTGAAGCGGCCGAACCTACCTAATGTCGCCCGATGGAGTCATCACGTGGGTGGCGATAGAGAGCGCGGCGCTACCTCTCCACGCTGCTCCCCAACTGAAGTTTTCGGCAGGCTGTTCCGGTAAGTTAACCGCCCCTTTCTGGCACTGACTGGGGGGCATTTAAAACCGAAGACCGACCCCATTGTCTTCGGTTCCTGCCACAAACTCTGTACCCTCGCCGTCGACTCCATCCCTCTCCCCAGCAATTGTCTGAGGCTGACCCACACCGTGGCAGCCTCGGTGTCCGATTAGACCCTGAAATGAGCTTCTGACCCACACATCCACACCACCTATTCTCACCTCTGGAGGGTTCCACACTCATACACAGTGTAGTGTACAGGTACTGGGGCCAGAATCCCCAGACCCCAACTCAACCCCTACACATACACAGTGTAGTGTACAAGTACTGGGGCCAGAATCCCCAGACCCCAACTCAACCCCTACACATACACAGTGTAGTGTACAGGTACTGGGGCCAGAATCCCCAGACCCCAACTCAACCCCTACACATACACATACACAGTGTAGTGTACAGGTACTGGGGCCAGAAACCCCAGACCCCAACTCAACCCCTACACATACACAGTGTAGAGTACAGGTACTGGGGCCAGGATCCCCAGACCCCAACTCAACCCCTACACATACACAGTGTACAGGTACTGGGGCCAGAATCCCCAGACCCCAACTCAACCCCTACACATACACAGTGTACAGGTACTGGGGCCAGAAACCCCAGACCCCAACTCAACCCCTACACATACACAGTGTAGAGTACAGGTACTGGGGCCAGGATCCCCAGACCCCAACTCAACCCCTACACATACACAGTGTACAGGTACTGGGGCCAGAATCCCCAGACCCCAACTCAACCCCTACACATACAGTGTACAGGTACTGGGGCCAGAAACCCCAGACCCCAACTCAACCCCTACACATACACAGTGTAGAGTACAGGTACTGGGGCCAGGATCCCCAGACCCCAACTCAACCCCTACACATACACAGTGTACAGGTACTGGGGCCAGAAGCCCTAGACCCCAACTCCACCCCTACACATACACATACACAGTGTAGTGTACAGGTACTGGGGCCAGGACCCCCAGACCCCAACTCCACCCCTACACATACACAGTGTCGTGTACAGGTACTGGGGCCAGGATCCCCAGACTCCTACACATACACATACACAGTGTAGTGTACACATACCCTTGCTGCAAAGCCCCAACCCCCATCCCTAAACATGCAGTGTAATGTACACATACTAGGGCTAGAACCCCCAAACCCCAACCCTACACATACCCAGTGTAGTGTACACATCCTGGGGCCAGACCTCCCCCTCCCCCCCCCCAGCCTTCCTTACCTGGGACGGCCAGATTAGCAAGGGGCAGCGAGCTGAGCGAGTGCGGGAGGCTTCCCATCCAGTCTGCATGCGGGGAGCCCGGGCAGTGGCCCGGCTCCTGCTCCCCCTCCCCGTCCCCCTCCCGGTCCCGGTCCCGGGGCGCCTGCGAGCCGCGGACCGGCAGCACCCCCCACACTGCCCGGCTCCAGCTCCAGCTCCAGCTCCAGCCGGCCATCAGCCCCAGCCCCAGCCCCAAGAGGCAGAGGGCCAGCCCTTGCAGGAAGTGGATTAGTGCGGAACCTAATCCTGCGATCGCAATACTCCCTTCACCCTGTCACAGCGCATTACTGGGCGCTCCTGCCCTGTGCCCACACCTCTCTGTGCAAACACCACCTTCAGTGCCCCTGGCACCAACTTCACCTCCCCAACACCCACTGCTCCATGTCCCCAGGCCTCCCCCACCCACAGATAAACTCAACCTTCAAAAATACACTTGCATTTATTATACATAAGAACAGCAGAAACAGGAGCAGGACTAGGCCATTTGACCCCTCGAGCCTGCTCCGCCATTTATATCAAGGCCGATCCGATCTCGGGCTCAACTCCACTTCACCGCCCGCTCTCCATAACCCTCGACTCCCTTAGCATCCAAAAATGTGTCAATCTCCACCTTAAATGGCCCTGAAATCCCAGCCTCCCCGGGTTGGTACGGAGTGTGTACGGACCCAGGAAGGCATCGCAAAAGCTGCTTTTTGGCACACGATGCACATGCGCTGAAAACCGGCTTTTCCGATCTGTCAAATTGCTGGCTGGACCGATGGCCGCATCTCTGGGAGAAGGACATTCCCACGGCAGGGATTGGTATATTTGCCCATCTCTTGCCCTGAGAATGTCCTTAAAACTCTTGCGCCTGGTAACAGCAGGCGCATAGCCTACTTTTTTTTAAAACTTTTTTTTTAAATCGGCAAATTTTTTTTCAAAAACATTTCTATTAACTTTAATTTCTATAATGTATTTATGTGAGTTTTTTAAAAATATTTTATGTAGTGTTTGGGGGTGTTTCTCATTCATAGTAATAAGAGTTTCAGACTTACAAAACTCCTATTACAATGAATGAGAAAATACTTTACCGTGATTGGGTGTCCAGGTCCACGTGACTCCAGCAGACGTCCCTACGTGAACATGCTCCATTGTGCAAGAAGAGGGGGCCACGAGTCCGGGATCTCTGGCGAGCGTTCAACCAAAAGGTAAGTGTGTATCTTTTCTCCTAATTTTAGTTAAATGCCCGTGGGAAGAAGATACCGGGATTTCTAGGCCACTATATTCAATGACCCAGCCTCCACAGATCTCTGAAGCAGAGAGTGCCACAGATTCACGACCCTCCGAGAGAAGAAATTCCTCCTCATTTCCATTTTAAATGGGCGATCCCTTATACTGAAACTGTGCCCCCTAGTTCTAGATTCCTCCACAAGGGGAAACATCCTCTCTGCATCTACCTTGTCGAGGCCCCTCAGAATCTTAGACTTTTCAATATAGCTCCTTTCACGGTCACCAGACGTCTCAGAGAACTTTACAGACAATGAAGTATTTTTGCAGTGTCATCATCATAGGCAGTTCCTCGAGACGAGGATGACTTGCTTCCCTGTCAAAAAGTTCACAGGTGTTTCAATGAAGGACCTAATATTCCGGATCCCGAACTACATCCTGAAGGGTGGAAGATGCATGTGCGTGAATGTTTTTAACGTGTGGTGGCCGTTGCACACCAGCCACCACAGGGGCTTGGCAGAGCGAGGTCTTGGTCCAGTGGCACGGACCTAGTGTGCACACGTATCGCAGTGTGGGTTGGCCCGTGCTGCCCCCAGGCCCTCGACTCTTCTGGTCCCTGAACTCACGCCTCTCCTGGGCCCCGATCACGTCCCTCTACAGTGTTTCACTGCTCCTTCGCCCCGACCTCGCCGCTCCTTCAGTTCCTGCCCACGCTCCAATCACCGACCTGGATCTTGGTGTAGTCGCAGTCAATTTGTGCACAGCAAACTCCCACAAACAGCAATGTGACAATGACCAGATTATCTGTTTTAGTGATGTTGATTGAGGGATAAATATTGGCCAGGACACCGGGGATAACACCCCTGTTCTTCATCGAAATGGAGCACCTTCCATATTGCAAACTCCTCAGAAATAATTCACCTCTCCAGCTCTCTGTAACAGCTGTGGCTCAGTGGGTAGCACTCTGACCTCTTGAGCCATAAGGTTGTGGGACTTGAGCCACAAACAAATCTAAGCTGACAGTCCCAGTGCAGTGCTGAGGGAGTGCTGCACTGTCGGAAGTGCTGTCTTTCGGATGAGATATTAAAAGTCTTGTCTCTCAAGTGAAAGAAAGACTTGGATTTATATAGCGCCTTTCATGGCTACCAGAGGTCTCAAAGTGCTTTACAGCTACTTTTGGAGGGTAGTCACTGTTGTAGTACGAGAACCACAGAGTGTGGTTGGACTGTACAGCCACCTAAGAACTCATGCTAAGAGTGGAAGCAAGTCTGCCTCGATTCCGAGGGACTGCCTATGATGATGGTGACTTGTAATGTGGGAAGTTCATTTCTCCTAGCCTCGCTCACCCACAAATAAATCAACCCTGCCTCTAACTGTCTCTCCATGTCCTTCCTAGCTTTGTTTTCACACTTCTTCATTGTGGTCTCAATATCTCTTTTTTGTAAACATTCCATCCCTTTGTCTTCTATTTTTATATCCGTTCTTTAGATGTGATTGATTAATATACATTGCCCATCCCTAATTGCCCTTGAGAAGGTGATGGTGAAGGTGCTCCCACAGTGCCATTAGGGAGGGAGTTCCAGGATTTTGACCCAATGATGAAGTATCAGCTGTGTCTCAGTGGGTCGCACTCTCACCTCCTGAGTCAGAAGGTTGTGGGTTCAAGTCCCACTCCAGAGATTTAAGCACAAAACTCTAGGCTGACACTCCAGTGCAGTGCTGAGGGAATGCTACACTGCCGGAGGTGCTGTCTTTCAGATAAGCCGTCAAACCGAGGCCCCGTCTGCTCCCTGAGATGGACATAAAAGATCCTATGGTGCTGTTTCGCAGAAGAGGCCGGGTTATCCCCGGCGTCCTGGCCAATATTTATCCCTCAATCAACATCACTAAAACAGATTGTCTGATCACTATCACATTGCTGTGTGTGGGAGCTACAGAACAACACTTCAAAAGTACTTAAGTGGCTGTAAAATGCTTTGGGATGTCCGTTGGTCATCAAAGGCGCTATATAAATGCAAGTCTCTCTTTCTGAAGAAGCAGCGATAGAGGTCCACGTAAGTGGGGAGCTTGGAATTGGTCGCGGGTTTGGGAGATGCTGCAGTGGATCATGCACACTGCAGCCTTGGTGGGCCAGTGGTGGAGGGGGTGGGTATTGAGTGCAGGGACGCTGACCAACAGAAGCGCTCTGTCCTGGCTGGTGTCGGAGCTGCACAATCCAGGAGAGTGGTGAGTATTCCATCATACTCCTGACTTGACCCTTGTAGATGGTGGACAGGCTTTGCATGGTCAGGAGTTGAGCCACTTGTCACAGGGTGCCCAGACCGCACTGCTCTTGTAGCCACAGTGTTGATATGTTTGCTCCAATCAAGTGGCGAACACAGAGTGTTGATGGTGGGATGGTCGGTGATGGTGGTACTGTTCAAGGTCAGGGAGGGCTGGTTGTTACTCGACACGTATATGCTGCAAGTGCTATCTGCTACTTGTCAGCCCAAGTTTGGATGTTGTTCAGCTCCTGCTGCAAGCTGACATGGGCTGCTGCATTATTAGCAACATGGCTTTCACGCACTTACTGGCAAACTTGGGCTGGGTTTTCGGGTCTTCTGTGCTCCGTTTCTCGGAGGCAATGGCGGGGTGAGGTGTTCTGGGCGGGCGCTCTGCCTCCAGCGTCCCGCAGCGATCCTCGGGTCCGGTTTAGCGGCGGCGCGGGGCAGCACCACCCGGAAGAGGTGAGCCGATATGCAATGACCCCTGATTGCGACACCGGCGCGAGTTTGAGCTCCTGTACACCCCACCCGCCCCGCAGCGACTGCCTAAGAAATCGGGCGGTCCAACGATCCCGACAGCGGAGAGGTGAGTAATGGACTCCAAAAGTAAGGTGATTGTTTTTTCTTTTAATTCTTTTTGCGATTTATATTGTGGTGGTGTGGGCAATGTTTGGGAATGTTTCTGTGGGATTTTTTTTCAGGTTTTGTTCCCCCCACCCTACAGGCATCTCTGGGAGCACTCCTGGCTCGACTCTTTAGCTCAGGAGTTTCCCATCCTAACGCTCCAAGAGACGTGTACAACGCCTCCCTTAGCGCTCCGTCCCACACTCAGGGCCCAGCTGCCCAATGTTACTGACTGAGGTGCAAACTGTTCCCGGGCACTAACCTTACTGCCCCGCCACAATTACCGCCCTGAAATCAGCAAAGCCCAAAATCCAGCCTATTAATAATGTTTGTTTTAAAGCCCAGGAACGGTGAAAATTAGGAAAGAGAATTAGAGAGATGGAGGAATGAAGCTAATGGGATTCAAGGGGCTGTGAGACCTGCTCAGTAATGGAGGGAGGAGAGTGAGAAAAACAAAGGAAGAGAGAGGAAGACAGGTACAGCCATCGTGACTCATCCACACTCAAGGATAGCTCTGACAGCAGGATGTCGGTCGGTAGAGACAGCCTATGTACTTGGGACCTGGGTTACTCCAGACAATCCAGACCAACCTTAGATCGCATGTTACTAAGGTTACTTACTGTTCTTTAACATTAGGAACTCTTGCTATAATTGTACAGGGCCTTGGTGAGACCACACCTGGAGTACTGTGCACAGTTTTGGTCTCCTTATCTGAGGAAGGATATACTTGTCTTGGAGGAGGTGCAACGGAGGCTCACTAGATTGATTCCTGGGATGAGAGGGTTGTCCTATGATGAGAGATTGTGTAGAATGGGCCTATACTCTCTGGAGTTTAGAAGAATGAGAGGTGATCTCATTGAAACATACAAGATTCTGAAGGGGCTTGACAGGGTAGATGCTGAGAGGTTGTTTTCCTTTAATGGAGTGCCTAGAATTAGGGGGCACAGTCTCAGGATAAGGGGTCGGTCAATTAAGACAGAGATGAGGAGGAATTTCTTCACTCAGAGGGTGGTGAATCTTTGGAATTCTCTGCCCCAAAGGGCTGTGGATGCTGAGTCTCTGAATATATTTAAGGCTGAGATCTATAGATTTTTGGAGTCTAGGGGAATCAAGGGATATGGAGATCAGGCAGGAAAGTGGAGTTGAGGTCGATGATCAGCCATGATCTCATTGAATGGCGGAGCAGGCTCGAGGGGCCGTAGGGCCTACTCCTGCTCCTATTTCTTACATTCTCATTGCCACCCTGTCATTCTTAACTATTGGGAACAAACTAATAACCATCAGGCAGGTAAGTCCCTAAGACCCCAGGCACCAAAGTTGGTAACACATGTGGGTAAGAGATGGTGAGGCTGGCGGGGAGGTTGTGGTCTGACCTCTGGGTGACCTTGGGTGGGATAAGCTGGGTAATAGCAAGTCTGGGGCGATCCGAGTGTGGCAGCATTGAGGGGGTGGGATCTGCGGGGACACAGTCTGGGAGCACTGAGGAGAAGGGGAGACTGATAGGCTGAAACAGATCACAATTTGTCCTCTCACAGTCTAAACTCACCTATAGCATAATAGTCTCCCTCATTGGCTGAGCGAGACCAGGCATGGACTGCCCAAAATACTCTGCCCAGAGAGAGAGAGAGAGATGAACAGACCAAGGCTGACCTCTGACCTCTCCCTGCATGTCAAGGATTTACTCATGGAGCCACTAATCAAACTGCGACCTTGAATGACAAACCTCCTCCCTTCCATATAGAAGCTATGGCAACCGCATTGTTTGTTTAGAACTCCACTCTCCATCCATTGGGCAAGTTGGCTAAAGTCCATTTGAACATTGAAAGCGTGAACCTCTCCCACAACCCCTCTCTCTCCCACAACCCCTCTCTCTCCCACAACCCCTCTCTCTCCCACAACCCCTCTCTCTCCCACACCCCCTCCCCCCACTGTTAAGTCCTTACTCTATATAGTATGAAACCACACGAGGCACATCCTGGGGACAAGGTCCACACAGACCTTAACTCTTTATTTACAGCACTAAGACAACCAACCCTGCATGGGACCTCCCTTTTATATACTTGAGTGCCCAGGTATGGGGCAGTCTCCCACAAGTGCACCTGTTGTGGTCAAGGTGTGCATCAAGGTCAACTGTGTACAGTAATACAGTGGTGCTACTTACATGACATCACCTCCCCCCCAAAAGTCTTATTGGGATCATAGGTTAAGTCTATCAGGTGGTCCACGCTCCCTCGTGGAGCGCCGCAGTTGGGACTCTGGTTGTTGGACACTGACGTGAGTATCTGTCACCTGTGGTGATTCTGGCCTGTCCGGGCTGACCACAGGGACTGTGCATTCTGCTGATTGCTCTTGTTGCTCGTTCACTGGCGGTGGTGTGAGTTCCAACTCGTGGTCTTCTTCAGTTTCCTCTGTGTCGGTGCTGAACCTTTTTTTTACTTGGTCCAGAGGCTTGCGGCATATCTGACCATTGTTGAGTTTTACCACGATGACCCTGTTCCCCTCTTTGTCAATTACAGTGCCCTCAAGCCTTTTGGGCCCCATGGCGTGATTGAGGACGAATACGGGATCATTTATTTCTATACACCTCCCCCTTGAATTGCGGTCATGGTACTCGTTTTGGGACTGGCGCTTGCCCTCAACAATGTCGGTCAGGACTGGGTGAATGGGGGACAACCGAGTTTTGAGTATCCGTTTCATTAGTAGCTCTGCGGGTGGGCCCCGTGTGATCGAGTGCGGTCGGGTCCTATAGGGCAGCAGGAGGCACGCTAGGCGGCATTGTAGGGAGGGTCCTTGGATCCTGAGCATACCTTGCTTAATGATTTGGACCGCACGTTCCGCCTGGCCATTGGAGGCCAGCTTGAATGGCGCTGCCCTGACGTGGTTGATGCCATTACCCGACATGAACTCCCAGAATTCGTAGCTTGTGAAACATGGGCCATTATCACTAACGCGGATGTCCGGCAAGCCATGGGTTGCGAAGATTGCATGTAGGCTTTCTACGGTGGTGGATGTCGTGTATGAATTCAAAATGATGCACTCGATCCAATTCGAGTACGTGTCCACCACGATGAGAAACTTCTTTCCCATGAACGGGCCCGCGTAGTCTACATGAATGCGTGACCATGGCCTGGTGGGCCAGGGCCACAGGCTGAGCGGGGCCTCCCTTGGGGCATTGCCCAGCTAGGCACGTCGAGCACCTGCGAACAGTGTTCCAGGTCTGAATCAATTCCAGGCCACCAAACATGTGACCGGGCAATGGCCTTCATCAGCACAATGCCTGGGTGCTCACTGCGGAGTTCCCTGATGAATGCCTCCCTCGCCTTCTGGGGCATAACTATCCAGCTGCCCCATAGTAGGCAGTCGGCCTGGATGGAGAGCTTATCCATCCGTCTGTGGAAGGATCTGATCTCCTCAGGGCATGCTCAGTGTGTGGGCGCCCAATCCCCAGTCAGAACATATTTCTTAATCAGGGATAGGAGGGGATCTCTGTCCAGATTTTGATCTGACGGGCTGTGATGGGGGAGCCTGCGCTGTCAAAGGCATCGACAGCCATGACCATCTCAGTGCTTTGCTCCGCTACCCCCTCAGTGGTGGCCAGTGGAAGTCTGCTGAGCGCATCAGCGCAATTTTCAGTGCCGGGCCGGTGCCGGATGGAGTAGTCATATGCAGCCAGCATGAGGGCCCATTGCTGTATGCGAGCTGATGCATTGGCGTTGACAGCCTTGCTGTCAGATAACAGGGACGTTAATGGCTTGTGGTCTGTCTCTAATTCAAATAACTCCGATGTGTTGCAGGGCCTGGGTGCTCGTCGAATCGCCTCTGTTTTGGATTCAGTGGGCCGAATCCCATCTGCAGCAACCCTCCTGCCCAGAAACTTAAACTCAGGAGCTAAAAACACACATTTAGACTTCTTGAGTTGCAGGCCTACCCAATCCAGTCGGCAGGTTGTGGAGGTGTTCCTCGGTGTCTCGACTCGTGATGAGGATGTTGTCCTGGAATACAATTGTTCCAGTTTTGGATTTGAGCAGGCTTTCCATGTTTCTTTGAAAAATCGTGGCCGCTGACTGAATGCCAAACAGGCACCTGTTATAAATGAACAGTCCCTTGTGCGTGCTGATGGTGGTCAGTAGTTTAGATTCGTCGGCCAGTTCCTGGGTCATGTAGGCTGAAGTGAGGTCCAACTTGGTGAACAGCTTGCCGCCTGCCAGCGTGGTGAAAAGGTCCTCCGCTCTCGGGAGGGGGTATTGATCTTGTAGGGACACCCGATTTAGGGTGGTCTTGTAGTCGCCACAGATCCTCGCCATCCGCTTTTAGGATGGGAACGATGGGCGAGATGATGCCCTCTCTTAACATCCGGTCCAACTCGCTCTCGATTTTTTTCACGCATCACATACGGCACCGCTCTGGCTTTGTGGTGAAGTGGCCTGCTGTTCGGGATGATGTGCATCGCTACTTTAGTGCCTTTGAAAGTCCCAACGCCATGTTGAAATGGTGAATCAAATTGTTGTAGGACTTGTGAGCACAAACTTTGCTCCACAGATGACATTGCATGAACATCCCCCCCATTTCCAGTTCATCTCGGCTTACCAGCTCCTGCCCAACAGTGCGGGACCAATGCCCGGGACAATCCAGAGCGGCATCCGATTCACTAGTCCATTGTGTGTGACAGCTAACATTGCACGGCCTAGCACCGGAATAATCTCTTTAGTGTACGTCCGTAATTGTGTCTCAATGCGTTCTAGTTTGGGTTTATTGGCTTTGACGGACCATAGTTTCTCAAATTGCTGAACACCCATGAGTGACTGGCTGGCCCCCGTGTCCAGCTCCATGCGTACTGGAATGCCGTTTAATAAACCCTTCATCATCATTGGTGGTGTTCTGGTGTATGCACTGTGAATATTCGCCACATGGACCCGCTGAACCTCGGCGTCCATCGATTTGCCTCAAAAGTCATCCTGCCTCAAAGGACCCTCTTCTGGTCCATCCGCCTCATATATTAGTCTGGTTGCAGGCTTCCTGCACATTCGAGCTAAATGGCCACTGAGATTGCAGTTTCTGCAGACAAACTGTTGGAATCTGCAAGATCTAGCTGAGTGTTTACCCCCACACCTCCAGCAGGAGTTAAAGTTTCCATTGTTGGGAATGAAAGGACTATGGCCAGGCATTCCGCTCTGAATGTCCCTTTGACTGCTCTTAAGTACCCTATTAGTGGATATCAATGGCCCCATCCCGGGCCGCATTGTCCACTGTGATAGCGTAAATGTCCGTTCAGCCTGACATTGTCTCTGTGTAAACCTACTCTGGGGTCTATGGCTGCCTGGGGGGTGACAGACTACCCCTGCCTGCCTGCATGGTGCTGAGTCGCATTAATAATATTGACTCCCTGATCCATTGCCGTATTGGGGGCAGAATCGCGCGAGTATACCGTTTTCGTCTCTTCCTCCCCCGCCATGAAAGTTTGAGCCATCAACGCCGCCGCTTCCAAGGTCAAATCCTTGGTCTCAATTAATTTACGGAAAATTCCCGCATGACCGATGCCCTCGATAAAGAAGTCCCTTAGCATCTCCCCCCTACAGGTGCCTGTGAACTTAGAGGCTGGCCAAACGCCGAAGGTCCGCTACAAAGTCCGGTATGCTCTGTCCTTCACGACGTCTGTGGGTGTAGAATCTGCATCAGGCCATGTGTACGCTGCTTGCCGGTTTGAGGTGCTCCCCGATTAACTTGCTGAGCTCCTCAAAGGTTTTGTCCGCCGGCTTTTCAGGTGCTAGTAAGTCCTTCTTGAGTGCATCAGTCTTTGGTCCGCAGCTGGTCAAGAGATGAGCCCTGCGCTTGTCGGCCGCTGCATCCCCCAGCCATTCCTTCATAACAAAACTCTGCTGAAGCCTCTCAACAAAATCGTCCCAATCTTCCCCAACACAGTACCGTTCTTCTGTGCTACCGGTGGCCATTCTCATGGGTCGTGAATTCCCATTTCTTGTCGCCACTGTTAAGCCCTTACTCTATAATATGAAACCACATGAGGTACATCCTGGGGACAAGGTCCACACAAACCTTAACTCTTTATTTACAGTACTAAGACAACCAACCCTGCGTGGGACCTGGGTGCCCAGGTATGGGACAGTCTCCCACAAGTGCACCTCTTGTGGTTAAGGTATGCATCAAGGTCAAGTGTCAACAGTAATACAGTGGTGTTACATACATGACCCCCACCCCATTGGATATTGTTGAAGATCAGGTTACCCATGAAGACGAGTCCAATATGTGAAGTGATGATGTTCACTCTGACAGCTCTGGAGAGTATGGAGGATGTACTCTGGCCATTCCTACTGCACATTATCTTGGCTCAATACACCAAAGGGCTAACAATGGTCTCTCAGTAATAGAAACCCCTTCTGTTGTGGATAACTGTGGGAGATTGAGATCTGTTGGGTTATTTCATCAATCAACTGGCATGTCCACTGCTCGTCATGAATTGTTTCCAGAGTTTTGGACAACAGCAGGATGAGTCTCTCCTCCCATTCTTGCTGGGGCAGGGTTTTCTCTGAAGTCTCCACCAAGTTATTAACTAAAAATGGAATTTCCTCCTCCCACCTCTGCACCATTGCTGCATGAATATTCAGGCTCATGGCCTGTAGCAGCCTCAGTGCAGCAGCACCCCGGCCTTCTCCCTCACAGGGACAACCCGCTATAACCAGAAGCTGGGTCAGCAGTGCCTGAGGATTGGGGAGATTTGCATGTTGTTTATAAATGAGGAAATACTTCTCATCTCCGGCTTGCGGCTTTGCAAGTTGTGTTAAACACGGAGAGACCATTAATACAAAACCAAAATATTGCAGATGCTGGAAGCTCAAAAAAACCAGAAAATGCTGGAAATCTCAGCGGGTCAGGCAGCGTCTGTGGAGAGAAACAGTGTTAATGTTTCGGGTCGGTGACCCTTTGTCGGAACTGGAAAAGTTTGAGATGTAACAGATTATTACGGAAGTGCAGGGACCTTGAAAGGGAGCGGGGAGGAGAGAACAAAAGGGAAGGTCTGTGATAGGGTGGAAGGCAGGAGAGATTAGAGAGACAAAGGGATGATGGGCAAAAATGAGATGGTAATGGCACAAGTTAGGAAACAAAAGATGAGTTCAGATGGGGTGCGAATGGGGGTATCGTCACCATCTGCCCTGGGAAAGAGAAATAAAGGGGGGGGGTTAAATAAATGGGGAGGAAAGGTGAAAAAAAAGGGGCAGAGGTTATGGTTTGAAATTGTTGAACTCGATGCTGAGTCCAGAAGGATGTAAAGTGCCTAAACGAAAGATGAGATGCTGTTCCTCGAGCTTATGTTCAGCTTCATTGGAACAGTGCAGGAGGCCGAGGATGGAGATATCAGAGTGGGAATGGAGTGGGGAATTAAAGTGACAGGCGACCAGGAGCTCGGGGTCATGCTTGTGGACGGAACTGAGGTGTTTCACAAAGCGGTCACCCAATCTATGCTTGGTCTCCCCAATGTAGAGGAGACCACACCGTGAGCAGCGACTACAGTATACTGAATTGCAAGAAGTACAAGTAAATCGCTGTTTCACCTGGAAGGAGTGTTTGGGGCCCTGGACAGTGGGAAGGGAGGGGGTAAAAGGGCAGGTGTTGCATCTCCTGTGCTTGCACGGGAAGGTGCCGCAGGAAGGGAAGGGGGTGCTGGGGGTGACTGTGGAATGGACCAAGGTGTCGTGGAGGGAGTGGTCCCTTCGGAATGCTGAGAGGGGAGGGGAGGGGAAGATGTGATTGGTGGTGGCAGAAATGGCGGAGGATAAGAACATAAGAAATAGGAGCAGGAGTAGGCCATATGGTCCCTTGAGCCTGCTCCATCATTCAATATGATCATAGCTGATCTGATCATGGACTCAGCTCCACTTCCCCGCCCGCTCCCCATAACCCCTTATTCCCTTATCATTTAAGAAACTGTTTATTTCTGTCTTAAATTTATTCAATGTCCCAGCTTCCACAGCTCCCTGAGGCAGCGAATTCCACAGATTTAAAACCCTCTGAGAGAAGAAATTTCTCCTCATCTCAGTTTTAAATGGGTGGCCCCTTATTCTAAGATCATGCCCTCTAGTTCTAGTCTCCCCCATCAGTGTAAACATCCTCTCTGCATCCATCTTGTCAAGCCCCCTCATAATCTGATACGTTTCAATAAGATCACCTCTCATTCTTCTGAATTCCAATGAGTAGAGGCCCAACCTACTCAACCTTTCCTCATAAGTCAACCCCCTCATCTCCTAGTGAACCTTCTCTGAACTGCCTCCAAAGCAAGTATATCCTTTCATAAATATGGAAACCAAAACTGTACGCAGTATTCCAGGTGTGGCCTCACCAATAGCCTGTATAACTGTAGCAAGACTTCCCTGCTTTTATACTCCATCCCCTTTGCAATAAAGGCCAAGATACCATTTGCTGTATCACTTGCTGTACCTGCATACTATCTTTTTCTGTTTCATGCACAAGTACCCCCAGGTCCCGCTGTACTGTAGCGGGACCTAAAGGATAATCCGTTGAACGTGGAAGCTGATAGGGTGAAAGGTGAGGACAAGGGGAACCCTGTCATGGTTCTGGGGAGGGGGAGGGGAAGGGGTGAGAGCAGAGGTTCAGGAAATAGAGTGGACACGGTCGAGGGCCATGTTAACCATGGCGGAGGGGAATCCTCGGTTGAGGAAAAAGGAAGACTTATCAGAGGCACTAGTGTGAAAGGTGGCGTTGTCAGAGCAGATGCGACGGAGACAAAGAAACTGGGAGAATGGAATGGAGTCCTTACAGGATGCGGGGTGGGAGGAAGTATAGTCCAGGTAGCTGTAGGAGTCAGTGAGCTTATAGTGGATACTGGTCGAAAGCCTATTCCCAGAGAAGGAGATGGAGAAGTTGAGGAAGGGAAGGGAAGAGTTGGAGATGGACCATGTGAAGGTGAGGGAAGGGTAGAAATTGGATACAAAGTGAATGACATTTTCAAGTTCAGGACGAGAGCAGGAAATGGCACCGATACAGTCATCAATGTATCGGAAAAAGAGGTGAGGGAGGGGACCTGAGTAGGACTGGAACAAAGAATGTTCCATAAAAAGATGGGCATAGCTAGGACCCAGATGGAACAAAACAGTACGCCTCGTCTTATACTCAATTGTCCGATGGATACACCCAACACCCTATTTTCTCCAGCTATCACTGCACGGCATTACTCGTGTACCTGTAAGGATGTATGCACTAGAATGCCCAAATCTCTTTCTATCTCCACCATCTTTAATACCTTTCCCTGGAGGGTGTATGAATGTTGAGCATTTGCCCTGCCCACATGCATAACACTGCACTTATCTAAGTTATACATCATTTTCCAGTCTTGAGACCAACCTCCCAACACATTAAGATCTGCCTGCATCAGACGAGCCTCTTCTACAGTTCTAACACTCGCACAGATCTTGGGATCATCGGCAAATTTGCAAATTGTGCCGCCAACCCAAAATCCAGATCATTAATAAAAATAGTAAATAGCAACGGTCCCAACACTGATCCCTGAGGGACGCCACTGATGACCAGTCTCCAAACAGAACAAAATCCATCTCTAACTACTCTTGGCTTGCGTCCTGCCAGCCAGTTCTGTATCCAGCTCAATATATTTCCACTAATACCAGAGGCTCCGATCTTAGAGAAGCCTCTTGAGCGGTACCTTGTCAAAAACTTTTTGGAAATCTAAGTAGACAATGTCTACTGGGCTTCCCTCATCCACCAACTTTGTAACTTTTTCAAAAAATACAATTAGGTTTGTAAGACATGACCTCTTTTTAATGAAGCCACGTTGAGTGCCTCTAATATGTCCCTCCCTATCCAAGTATTCACATATTGCATCTCTTATGATTCCGTCCTGCATCTTCCCTATTACTGATGTTAAACTGATGGGCCTATAGTTACCCAGGTCTGCCTTGTCAGCTTTTTTAAAAATGGGGACTACATTCGCCTCCTTCCAATCTGTAGGAACCATTCCAGAGTGCAGTGAGTTATTAAACATACAGGCCAGGGTCTCGTACAGCACATGTCCCATCTCCCGGAGGGGCTCACACAGCACATGTCCCATCTCCTGGAGGACCTTCACACAGCGCATGTCCCATCTCCCGGAGGGGCTCACAGAGCACATGCCCCATCTCCTGGAGGGGCTCACACAGCACATGTCCCATCTCCCGGAGGGGCTCACACAGCACATGTCCCATCTCCTGGAGGACCCTCACACAGCACATGTCCCATCTCCCGCAGGATCCTCACACAACACATATCCCATCTCCCGGAGGACCGTCACACGCACATGTCCCATCTCCCGGAGGACCCTCACACAACACATATCCTATCTCCCGGAGGACCCTCACACAGCACATGTCCCATCTCTGGGAGGGGCTCACACAGCACATGTCCCAACTCCCGGAGGATCCTCACACAGCACATGTCCCATCGCCCGGAGGATCCTCACATAGCACATGTTCCATCTCCCGGAGGGGCTCACACAGCACATGTCCCATATTCCGGAGGGGCTCACACAGCACATGTCCCATCTCCCGGAGGGGCCTCACACAGCACATGTCCCATCTCCCAGAGGACCCTCACATAGCACATGCCCCATCTCCTGGAGAGGCTCACACAGCACATGTCCCATCTCCCGGAGGACCCTCACAGAGCTCATGTCCCATCTCCCGGAGAGGCTCACACAGCACATGTCCCATCTCGCGGAGGACCCACACACAGCACATGTCCCATCTCCTGGAGAGGCTCACACAGCACATGTCCCATCTCCCGGAGGACCCTCACAGAGCTCATGTCCCATCTCCCGGAGAGGCTCACACAGCACATGTCCCATCTCGCGGAGGACCCACACATAGCACATGTCCCATCTCCCGGAGAGGCTCACACAGCACATGTCCCATCTCCCGGAGGACCCACACACAGCACATGTCCCATCTCCCGGAGAGGCTCACACAGCACATGTCCCATCTCCCGGAGGAGCTCACACAGCACATGTCCCATCTCCCGGAGGATCCTCACAGAGCACATGTCCCATCTCCCGGAGAGGGTCACACAGCACATGTCCCATCTCCCGGAGGGGCTCGCACAGTACATGTCCCATCTCCCGGAGAGGCTCACACAGCACATGTCCCATCTCCCGGAGGGGCTCACACAGCACATGTCCCATCTCCTGGAGGACCCTCGGGTTGATAGCATCCAGCCCATCAGCTCTATCTATTTTCAAGTTCTTAATTCTTTCTAAAACAATATGTTTATCTATGTTAATGTTGCTAACAAAACTAATATTATTAAATTCTAATATTCGAGCATCATTATCAAGGGTGAAGACTGATGCAAAGTGCTCATTTAATATTCCCGCCATACTCAGTGAGTTCTGTGTAACCTGTCCTTGAACACCCTTCAGTCGCCCAATAGCCTTTGATCATTTTCTGACTCTTCACATAACTGAAAAAGCTCTTCCCGTTGCTGCCACAGTTGTCTACAATCCCTTGTTTGCATTAGCCATTTTGCTGATCGAATAGCAATACAACAAAAGATCCTTTACTGTCCTCAACCTCAACATCGACCGCGTGCTCCACCAATCTTGGGACTATTCATCCTTTTCTTACTCCCGCCCTTCCCTTTCCCACTGCGCCTGAGCCCGACCTCCCCGTGGTGGTACCAAGCCGGCGTGCAGCACCACACCCCAAGTGCTGTTGCTGTTGTTGGGGGTCAGACATTGCAGGTCTCAGGAGAAGCTCGTGATCCAGAAGGCACGGCTTCAGAGCTGGAAGATGCTGGCAGCTCCCCACCCTCAGGTGCTGTCGACCTGACTACTATGGTACGCGGGGATTCTGCGCCATATCCCGATCCCGTCGGTTGCCGCATGGCATCAACGGAGTCGGCGGTTCACTCCATCGCGGTGATTAGACGCGAAATATCCTCCGACTGTCGCTCTGTTAGAGCCACGATGTTTGTGGCTATCGTAGCCACGGCCGTGAGCAGCTCTCGACTTATGTCAACACTGGCCTGTGACAGACACACCATGTCCTCGTACACATCTATCTGTGGTGCAGCAACCGACCTTTTCTGCACCAACCTCCGTCACTGCGGCAAGGTGTTGCAACACTGTGGGTGTGTTTCTGCACACCATTGGTCCCGCAGAGTCAGAGGAGGCATGGGGGAATCCCCTGAATACAGACTCGGTGGTGGAGGGTGTTCCAGCTGGCCCACATGGAACTGATGTATCCTCCTCTGTCTCCACCACCACCTCTCCACTGGCTCCAGGATCAGCGGCTCATCATCTCTGGCAGTGGTGAAGTCGGGAGAGTGCTGGGTGTACGCCAGATGTGGAGGCAGTGGGTCTGTCATCTGGTCTCTCTGCGGAGGTCTGCTCTGAATCCTCTGAGTCTGGAAGTACAAAACAACATTTAAAAATGCTTGGCACCATGGGAGGGGTCAGGGTTACATGAGTACATAGTACAGTGACTTACTGCATTATATATCACAGACGAACAATGCATTGTGTTACATGCCCCCAACATTGCAGTACATCGCACGAGGCCAGCATTAGTTAGTTACATTACATGACATTACAGGACCGTAACATAGACCAGGCATTATATTGAACTGACCATCCTGTGTGGGTGGGTCAGCTTCAATGCTAGTTCTGGCATGGGTTGCTATCCCCGACCAGGTACAGGGTACAGATCTCTATCTCCGTCAAGGGTTCTTGGGTTGTGGGTCCTCCCCCCCGTACGTCGCTCATCTGCTGCTATTGCAGATGTCTTCTTCTGCAGAAATTGAAGTAAATGAAATTAAAAATCTTCAATCCATTTAACACCGCAGACACACACACACACACACAAACACACATAGGGTCACACACAAACACATAGTGTCACACACACACACACACACACATATCAAAACACTGCGTTGATCTCTTGTCATTGCCTGAAAGCACAAATACATCACCATAACCTTAGGATAAATAACATCATCGGTGTGACACAGAACCTACATTTACATGGTACATGGCACATGGGGGATGCATAAATAAAATCATTACTTACTCTTGCTACCCTCACCAGGTCGTTCCCCCTTTAAGGCACCTTTCCCCGGTCCATACCATGATATTTGTGGAGGACACAGCCTCCCCTCTCCCATATTCTTTCTCCCTCGACTTCAATCCTCTGCGCATGCGTAGGTGACACCTGACCCCCGAAATCGTGGGTAAAAGGCTTCTCTGAAAAAAAGGAAGAAAGAAAAAATATTCGCGCGTGCGCAGTTCAGTGCCGCACCGTCCATCGACAAGACAGTCGCTCTAGATCGATTACAATGCAACCTACAGCCCGCTGCACATCGCTCGGATACCGGCGACATTTTGTTTACCAAAATAGCGCTCTTCGGTCTCGGCGATATGCTGGCGCTTTAAAACGATGCACCGCCAGCACACCGCCGAGAAATGGGCGGAACTTATGTCCTGACCAATTTTGGGTTCTTAGGGTTAATGATATAAAAATTAGGGCCGAAAGTCGAGTGCCTAATCCCTTATTAGCCTGTGTGTTAATCCGGCACTGTTTGTGTACCGAGAAGTGAATGACATTTTAAGTTATAAATGCAGGTGTGGATATAATTTGATTATGTGTTATGGAGCGATGAAATGCACAAAGGACGGTTTGTTTTACAAAAGATAAACGTCAGCCTTGAAGTTACAGTTGCGTTATTTGAAACCTTTTCAGGGCTCTGAACTTGAAGTGCAGGTTTAAACCAAGTTTATAAACCCCAGAAATATCCAGATAGCAATATGATAACGGCCAGATTATCTGATTAAGTGATGTTGATTGAGTGATAAATATTGGCCAGGACAATGGGGAGAACTCGCCTGCTCTTCTTCAAAACATTTTAACTGTGACTGTTCAGCATAGATTTAAACTTTTAGCAGCATTTGTTGCTGAAGAGATAATTTGCATATTTTAAATCGATAACGGTATAAAAAATTGCAATAGTCATATATAGTTTCAATAAATTTTTTAAAATCCATTCATATCGCAATAAAGCACTGTCTTTTCAATTTGGTGATTGCAAGCCCAAGATTGGCGATTCGGTAGGCCCTGAGGTCGGTGAGTCGGTAGGCCCTGAGATTGGCGAGTCAGTAGGCCCCGAGGTTGGCGAGTCGGTAGGCCCCGAGGTTGGCGAGTTGGTAGGCCCTGAGGTCGACGAGTCGGTAGGCCCTGAGATTGGCGAGTCAGTAGGCCCTGAGATTGGCGAGTCGGTAGGCCCCGAGGTTGGCGAGTTGGTAGGCCCTGAGGTCGACGAATCGGTAGGCTCTGAGTTCGGTGAGTAGGTAGGCCCTGAGGTCGACGCGTTGGTAGGCCCTCCGTCGGCAGGCCCTGAGGTCGGTGAGTAGGTAGGTTCTGAGGTCGGTGAGTCGGTAGGCCCTGAGGTCAGTGAGTCGGTAGGCCCTGAGGTCAGTGAGTCGGTAGGCCCTGAGGTCAGTGAGTCGGTAGGCCCTGAGGTCGGTGAGTAGGTAGGTTCTGAGGTCGGTGAGTCGGTAGGCCCTGAGATCGGTAAATCGGTAAGCCCTGAGGTCGGTGAGTCGGTAGGCCTGAAGTCGGCGAGTCGGTAGGCCCTGAGGTCGGTGAATCGGTAGGTCCTGAGGTCGGTGAGTATGTAGGCCCTGAGGTCAGTGAGTCGGTAGGCCCTGAGGTCAGTGAGTCGGTAGGCCCTGAGGTCAGTGAGTCGGTAGGCCCTGAGGTCGGTGAGTCGGTAGGCCCTGAGGTCAGTGAGTCGGTAGGCCCTGAGGCTGGCGATTCGGTAGGCCCTGAGGTCAGTGAGTCGGTAGGCCCTGAGGTCGGCGAGTAGGTAGATCCTGAGATCGGTGATTCGGTAGGCCCTGAGGTCGGCGAGTAGGTAGATCCTGAGGTCGGTGATTCGGTAGGCCCTGAGGTCGGTGAGTCGGTGGAATCTGAGGTCAGAGATTCGGTAAGCCCTGAGGTCGGTGAGTTGGTAGACCCTGAGGTCAGTGATTCGGTAGACCCTGAGGTCGGTGAGTCGGTAGGCCCTGAGGCTGGCGATTCGGTAGGCCCTGAGGTCGGTGATTTGGTAGGCCCTGAGGTCGGTGAGTCGGTAGACCCTGAGGTCAGTGATTCGGTAGACCCTGAGGTCAGTGAGTCGGTAGGCCCTGAGGCTGGCGATTCGGTAGGCCCTGAGGTCGGTGATTTGGTAGGCCCTGAGGTCGGTGAGTCGGTAGGCCCTGAGGCCGGCGATTCGGTAGGCCCTGAGGTCGGTGATTCGGTAGGCCCTGAGGCCGGCGAGGAGGTAGATCCTGAGATCGGTGATTCGGTAGGCCCTGAGATCGGTGATTCGGTAGGCCTTGAGGTCGGTGATTCGGTAGGCCCTGAGATCGGTGATTCGTTAGGCCCTGAGGTCGGCGAGTAGGTAGATCCTGAGGTCGGTGATTCGGTAGGCCCTGAGGTCGGTGAGTCGGTGGAATCTGAGGTCAGAGATTCGGTAGGCCCTGAGGTCGGTGAGTTGGTAGACCCTGAGGTCAGTGATTCGGTAGACCCTGAGGTCGGTGAGTCGGTAGGCCCTGAGGTCTGCGATTTTGTTAGCCCTGAGGTTGGTGAGTCGGTAGACCCTGAGGTCGGTGAGTCGGTAGACCCTGAGGTCGGTGAGTCGGTAGACCCTGAGGTCGGTGAGTCGGTAGACCCTGAGGTCGGTGAGTCGGTAGGCCCTGAGGTGGATGAGTCGGTAGACCCTGAGGTCGGTGAGTCGGTAGGCCCTGAGGTCGGTGAGTCGGTAGACCCTGAGGTCGGTGAGTCGGTAGACCCTGAGGTCGGTGAGTAGGTAGACCCTGAGGTCGGTGAGTCGGTAGACCCTGAGGTCGGTGAGTCGGTAGACCCTGAGGTCGGTGAGTCGGTAGACCCTGAGGTCGGTGAGTCGGTAGGCCTTGAGGTCGGTGAGTCGGTAGGCCCTGAGGTCGTTGAGTCGGTAGGCCCTGAGGTCGGTGAGTCGGTAGACCCTGAGGTCGGTGAGTCGGTAGACCCTGAGGTCTGTGAGTCGGTAGACCCTGAGGTCGGTGAGTCCGTAGACCCTGAGGTCGGTGAGTCGGTAGACCCTGAGGTCGGTGAGTCGGTAGACCCTGAGGTCGGTGATTCGGTAGGCCCTGAGGTCGGTGAGTCGGTAGACCCTGAGGTCGGTGAATCGGTAGACCCTGAGGTTGGTGAGTCGGTAGGCCCTGAGGTCGGTGAGTCGGTAGGCCCTGAGGTCGTGAGTCGGTAGACCCTGAGGTCGGTGAGTCGGTAGGCCCTGAGGTCGGTGAGTCGGTGGAACCTGAGGTCTGCGATTTCGTTAGCCCTGAGGTCGGTGAGTTGGTAGACCCTGAGGTCGGTGAGTTGGTAGGCCCTGAGGTTTGCGATTTCGTTAGCCCTGAGGTCGGTGAGTCGGTAGGCCCTGAGGGCGGTGAGTCGGTAGACCCTGAGGTCTGCGATTTCGTTAGCCCTGAGGTCGGTGAGTTGGTAGGCCCTGAGGTCTGCGATTTCGTTAGCCCTGAGGTCGGTGATTCGGTAGGCCCTGAGGTCGGTGAGTCGGTAGGCCCTGAGGTCGGTGAGTCGGTAGACCCTGAGGTCGGTGATTCGGTAGACCCTGAGGTCGGTGAGTCGGTAGGCCCTGAGGTCGGTGAGTCGGTAGGCCCTGAGTTCGGTGAGTCGGTAGGCCCTGAGGTCGGTGAGTCGGTAGGCCCTGAGGTCGGTGAGTCGGTAGGCCCTGAGGTCAGTGTGTCGGTAGGCCCTGAGGTCGGTGAGTTGGTAGACCCTGAGGTCGGTGAGTCGGTAAGCCCTGAGGTCGGTGAGTCGGTAGGCCCTGAGGTCGGTGAGTCGGTAGGCCCTGAGGTCGGTGAGTCGGTGAAACCTGAGGTCTACGATTTCGTTAGCCCTGAGGTCGGTGAGTTGGTAGACCCTGAGGTCGGTGAGTTGGTAGGCCCTGAGGTCGGTGAGTCGGTAGGCCCTGAGGTCTGCGATTTCGTTAGCCCTGAGGTCGGTGATTTGGTAGGCCCTGATATCGGTGAGTCGGTAGACCCTGAGGTCAGTGATTCGGTAGACCCTGAGGTCAGTGAGTCGGTAGGCCCTGAGGCTGGCGATTCGGTAGGCCCTGAGGTCGGTGATTTGGTAGGCCCTGAGGTCGGTGAGTCGGTAGGCCCTGAGGCCGGCGATTCGGTAGGCCCTGAGGTTGGTGATTCGGTAGGCCCTGAGGCCGGCGAGTAGGTAGATCCTGAGATCGGTGATTCGGTAGGCCCTGAGATCGGTGATTCGGTAGGCCCTAAGGTCGGTGATTTGGTAGGCCCTGAGATCGGTGATTCGGTAGGCCCTGAGGCCGGTGATTCGGTAGGCCCTGAGATCGGTGATTCGGTAGGCCCTGAGGTCGGCGAGTAGGTAGATCCTGAGGTCGGTGATTCGGTAGGCCCTGAGGTCAGTGAGTCGGTGGAATCTGAGGTCAGAGATTCGGTAGGCCCTGAGGTCGGTGAGTTGGTAGACCCTGAGGTCAGTGATTCGGTAGACCCTGAGGTCGGTGAGTCAGTAGGCCCTGAGGTCTGCGATTTTGTTAGCCGTGAGGTCGGTGAGTCGGTAGACCCTGAGGTCGGTGAGTCGGTAGACCCTGAGGTCGGTGAGTCGGTAGACCCTGAGGTCGGTGAGTCGGTAGACCCTGAGGTCGGTGAGTCGGTAGGCCCTGAGGTCGGTGAGTCGGTAGACCCTGAGGTCGGTGAGTCGGTAGACCCTGAGGTCGATGAGTCGGTAGGCCCTGAGGTCGGTGAGTCGGTAGGCCCTGAGGTCGGTGAGTCGGTAGACCCTGAGGTCGGTGAGTCGGTAGACCCTGAGGTCGGTGAGTCGGTAGGCCCTGAGGTCGGTGAGTCGGTAGACCCTGAGGTCGGTGAGTCGGTAGACCCTGAGGTAGGTGAGTCGGTAGGCCCTGAGGTCGGTGAGTCGGTAGGCCCTGAGGTCGTGAGTTGGTAGACCCTGAGGTCGGTGAGTCGGTAGGCCCTGAGGTCTGCGATTTCGTTAGCCCTGAGGTCGGTGAGTTGGTAGACCCTGAGGTCGGTGAGTTGGTAGGCCCTGAGATCTGCGATTTCGTTAGCCCTGAGGTCGGTGAGTCGGTAGGCCCTGAGGTCGGTGAGTCGGTAGGCCCTGAGGTCTGCGATTTCGTTAGCCCTGAGGTCGGTGAGTCGGTAGGCCCTGAGGTCGGTGAGTCGGTAGACCCTGAGGTCTGCGATTTCGTTAGCCCTGAGGTCGGTGATTCGGTAGGCCCTGAGGTCGCTGAGTCGGTAGGCCCTGAGATCGGTGAGTCGGTAGACCCTGAGGTCGGTGAGTTGGTAGACCCTGAGGTCGGTGAGTCGGTAGGCCCTGAGGTCGGTGAGTCGGTAGGCCCTGAGTTCGGTGAGTCGGTAGGCCCTGAGGTCGGTGAGTCGGTAGGCCCTGAGGTCGGTGAGTCGGTAGGCCCTGAGGTCGGTGAGTCGGTAGGCCCTGAGGTCAGTGAGTCGGTAGGCCCTGAGGCTGGCGATTCGGTAGGCCCTGAGGTCAGTGAGTCGGTAGGCCCTGAGGTCGGCGAGTAGGTAGATCCTGAGATCGGTGATTCGGTAGGCCCTGAGGTCGGCGAGTAGGTAGATCCTGAGGTCGGTGATTCGGTAGACCCTGAGGTCGGTGAGTCGGTGGAATCTGAGGTAAGAGATTCGGTAGGCCCTGAGGTCGGTAAGTTGGTAGACCCTGAGGTCAGTGATTCGGTAGACCCTGAGGTCGGTGAGTCGGTAGGCCCTGAGGCTGGCGATTCGGTAGGCCCTGAGGTCGGTGATTTGGTAGGCCCTGAGGTCGGTGAGTCGGTAGACCCTGAGGTCAGTGATTCGGTAGACCCTGAGGTCAGTGAGTCGGTAGGCCCTGAGGCTGGCGATTCGGTAGGCCCTGAGGTCGGTGATTTGGTAGGCCCTGAGGTCGGTGAGTCTGTAGGCCCTGAGGCCGGCGATTCGGTAGGCCCTGAGGTCGGTGATTCGGTAGGCCCTGAGGCCGGCGAGTAGGTAGATCCTGAGATCGGTGATTCGGTAGGCCCTGAGATCGGTGATTCGGTAGGCCTTGAGGTCGGTGATTCGGTAGGCCCTGAGATCGGTGATTCGGTAGGCCCTGAGGTCGGCGAGTAGGTAGATCCTGAGGTCGGTGATTCTGTAGGCCCTGAGGTCGGTGAGTCGGTGGAATCTGAGGTCAGAGATTCGGTAGGCCCTGAGGTCGGTGAGTTGGTAGACCCTGAGATCAGTGATTCGGTAGACCCTGAGGTCGGTGAGTCGGTAGGCCCTGAGGTCTGCGATTTTGTTAGCCCTGAGGTTGGTGAGTCGGTAGACCCTGAGGTCGGTGAGTCGGTAGACCCTGAGGTCGGTGAGTCGGTAGACCCTGAGGTCGGTGAGTCGGTAGACCCTGAGGTCGGTGAGTCGGTAGGCCCTGAGGTGGATGAGTCGGTAGACCCTGAGGTCGGTGAGTCGGTAGGCCCTGAGGTCGGTGAGTCGGTAGACCCTGAGGTCGGTGAGTCGGTAGACCCTGAGGTCGGTGAGTAGGTAGACCCTGAGGTCGGTGAGTCGGTAGACCCTGAGGTCGGTGAGTCGGTAGACCCTGAGGTCGGTGAGTCGGTAGACCCTGAGGTCGGTGAGTCGGTAGGCCCTGAGGTCGGTGAGTCGGTAGGCCCTGAGGTCGTTGAGTCGGTAGACCCTGAGGTCGGTGAGTCGGTAGGCCCTGAGGTCGGTGAGTCGGTAGACCCTGAGGTCGGTGAGTCGGTAGACCCTGAGGTCTGTGAGTCGGTAGACCCTGAGGTCGGTGAGTCCGTAGACCCTGAGGTCGGTGAGTCGGTAGACCCTGAGGTCGGTGAGTCGGTAGACCCTGAGGTCGGTGATTCGGTAGGCCCTGAGGTCGGTGAGTCGGTAGACCCTGAGGTCGGTGAATCGGTAGACCCTGAGGTTGGTGAGTCGGTAGGCCCTGAGGTCGGTGAATCGGTAGGCCCTGAGGTCGTGAGTCGGTAGACCCTGAGGTCGGTGAGTCGGTAGGCCCTGAGGTCGGTGAGTCGGTGGAACCTGAGGTCTGCGATTTCGTTAGCCCTGAGGTCGGTGAGTTGGTAGACCCTGAGGTCGGTGAGTTGGTAGGCCCTGAGGTTTGCGATTTCGTTAGCCCTGAGGTCGGTGAGTCGGTAGGCCCTGAGGTCGGTGAGTTGGTAGACCCTGAGGTCTGCGATTTCGTTAGCCCTGAGGTCGGTGAGTTGGTAGGCCCTGAGGTCGGTGAGTTGGTAGACCCTGAGGTCGGTGAGTTGGTAGACCCTGAGGTCGGTGAGTCGGTAGGCCCTGAGGTCGGTGAGTCGGTAGGCCCTGAGTTCGGTGAGTCGGTAGGCCCTGAGGTCGGTGAGTCGGTAGGCCCTGAGGTCGGTGAGTCGGTAGGCCCTGAGGTCGGTGTGTCGGTAGGCCCTGAGGTCGGTGAGTTGGTAGACCCTGAGGTCGGTGAGTCGGTAAGCCCTGAGGTCGGTGAGTCGGTAGGCCCTGAGGTCGGTGAGTCGGTAGGCCCTGAGGTCGGTGAGTCGGTGAAACCTGAGGTCTACGATTTCGTTAGCCCTGAGGTCGGTGAGTTGGTAGACCCTGAGGTCGGTGAGTTGGTAGGCCCTGAGGTCGGTGAGTCGGTAGGCCCTGAGGTCTGCGATTTCGTTAGCCCTGAGGTCGGTGATTTGGTAGGCCCTGATGTCGGTGAGTCGGTAGACCCTGAGGTCAGTGATTCGGTAGACCCTGAGGTCAGTGAGTCGGTAGGCCCTGAGGCTGGCGATTCGGTAGGCCCTGAGGTCGGTGATTTGGTAGGCCCTGAGGTCGGTGAGTCGGTAGGCCCTGAGGCCGGCGATTCGGTAGGCCCTGAGGTTGGTGATTCGGTAGGCCCTGAGGCCGGCGAGTAGGTAGATCCTGAGATCGGTGATTCGGTAGGCCCTGAGATCGGTGATTCGGTAGGCCCTAAGGTCGGTGATTTGGTAGGCCCTGAGATCGGTGATTCGGTAGGCCCTGAGGCCGGTGATTCGGTAGGCCCTGAGATCGGTGATTCGGTAGGCCCTGAGGTCGGCGAGTAGGTAGATCCTGAGGTCGGTGATTCGGTAGGCCCTGAGGTCAGTGAGTCGGTGGAATCTGAGGTCAGAGATTCGGTAGGCCCTGAGGTCGGTGAGTTGGTAGACCCTGAGGTCAGTGATTCGGTAGACCCTGAGGTCGGTGAGTCAGTAGGCCCTGAGGTCTGCGATTTTGTTAGCCGTGAGGTCGGTGAGTCGGTAGACCCTGAGGTCGGTGAGTCGGTAGACCCTGAGGTCGGTGAGTCGGTAGACCCTGAGGTCGGTGAGTCGGTAGACCCTGAGGTCGGTGAGTCGGTAGGCCCTGAGGTCGGTGAGTCGGTAGACCCTGAGGTCGGTGAGTCGGTAGGCCCTGAGGTCGGTGAGTAGGTAGACCCTGAGGTTGGTGAGTCGGTAGACCCTGAGGTCGGTGAGTAGGTAGACCCTGAGGTCGGTGAGTCGGTAGACCCTGAGGTCGGTGAGTCGGTAGACCCTGAGGTCAGTGAGTCGGTAGGCCCTGAGGTCGGTGAGTCGGTAGACCCTGAGGTCGGTGAGTCGGTAAACCCTGAGGTCGGTGAGTCGGTAGGCCCTGAGGTCGGTGAGTCGGTAGACCCTGAGGTCGGTGAGTCGGTAGACCCTGAGGTAGGTGAGTCGGTAGGCCCTGAGGTCGGTGAGTCGGTAGGCCCTGAGGTCGTGAGTTGGTAGACCCTGAGGTCGGTGAGTCGGTAGGCCTTGAGGTCTGCGATTTCGTTAGCCCTGAGGTCGGTGAGTTGGTAGACCCTGAGGTCGGTGAGTCGGTAGGCCCTGAGGTCTGCGATTTCGTTAGCCCTGAGGTCGGTGAGTCGGTAGGCCCTGAGGTCGGTGAGTCGGTAGACCCTGAGGTCTGCGATTTCGTTAGCCCTGAGGTCGGTGATTCGGTAGGCCCTGAGGTCGCTGAGTCGGTAGGCCCTGAGATCGGTGAGTCGGTAGACCCTGAGGTCGGTGAGTTGGTAGACCCTGAGGTCGGTGAGTCGGTAGGCCCTGAGGTCGGTGAGTCGGTAGGCCCTGAGGTCGGTGAGTCGGTAGGCCCTGAGGTCGGTGAGTCGGTAGGCCCTGAGGTCGGTGAGTCGGTAGGCCCTGAGGTCGGTGAGTCGGTAGGCCCTGAGGTCAGTGAGTCGGGAGGCCCTGAGGCTGGCGATTCGGTAGGCCCTGAGGTCAGTGAGTCGGTAGGCCCTGAGGTCAGCGAGTAGGTAGATCCTGAGATCGGTGATTCGGTAGGCCCTGAGGTCGGCGAGTAGGTAGATCCTGAGGTCGGTGATTCGGTAGACCCTGAGGTCGGTGAGTCGGTGGAATCTGAGGTCAGAGATTTGGTAGGCCCTGAGGTCGGTGAGTTGGTAGACCCTGAGGTCAGTGATTCGGTAGACCCTGAGGTCAGTGAGTCGGTAGGCCCTGAGGCTGGCGATTCGGTAGGCCCTGAGGTCGGTGATTTGGTAGGCCCTGAGGTCGGTGAGTCTGTAGGCCCTGAGGCCGGCGATTCGGTAGGCCCTGAGGTCGGTGATTCGGTAGGCCCTGAGGCCGGCGAGTAGGTAGATCCTGAGATCGGTGATTCGGTAGGCCCTGAGATCGGTGATTCGGTAGGCCTTGAGGTCGGTGATTCGGTAGGCCCTGAGATCGGTGATTCGGTAGGCCCTGAGGTCGGCGAGTAGGTAGATCCTGAGGTCGGTGATTCTGTAGGCCCTGAGGTCGGTGAGTCGGTGGAATCTGAGGTCAGAGATTCAGTAGGCCCTGAGGTCGGTGAGTTGGTAGACCCTGAGGTCAGTGATTCGGTAGACCCTGAGGTCGGTGAGTCGGTAGGCCCTGAGGTCTGCGATTTTGTTAGCCCTGAGGTTGGTGAGTCGGTAGACCCTGAGGTCGGTGAGTCGGTAGACCCTGAGGTCGGTGAGTCGGTAGACCCTGCGGTCGGTGAGTCGGTAGACCCTGAGGTCGGTGAGTCGGTAGGCCCTGAGGTGGATGAGTCGGTAGACCCTGAGGTCGGTGAGTCGGTAGGCCCTGAGGTCGGTGAGTTGGTAGACCCTGAGGTCGGTGAGTCGGTAGACCCTGAGGTCGGTGAGTAGGTAGACCCTGAGGTCGGTGAGTCGGTAGACCCTGAGGTCGGTGAGTCGGTAGACCCTGAGGTCGGTGAGTCGGTAGACCCTGAGGTCGGTGAGTCGGTAGGCCCTGAGGTCGGTGAGTCGGTAGGCCCTGAGGTCGTTGAGTCGGTAGACCCTGAGGTCGGTGAGTCGGTAGGCCCTGAGGTCGGTGAGTCGGTAGACCCTGAGGTCGGTGAGTCGGTAGACCCTGAGGTCTGTGAGTCGGTAGACCCTGAGGTCGGTGAGTCCGTAGACCCTGAGGTCGGTGAGTCGGTAGACCCTGAGGTCGGTGAGTCGGTAGACCCTGAGGTCGGTGATTCGGTAGGCCCTGAGGTCGGTGAGTCGGTAGACCCTGAGGTCGGTGAATCGGTAGACCCTGAGGTTGGTGAGTCGGTAGGCCCTGAGGTCGGTGAGTCGGTAGGCCCTGAGGTCGTGAGTCGGTAGACCCTGAGGTCGGTGAGTCAGTAGGCCCTGAGGTCGGTGAGTCGGTGGAACCTGAGGTCTGCGATTTCGTTAGCCCTGAGGTCGGTGAGTTGGTAGACCCTGAGGTCGGTGAGTTGGTAGGCCCTGAGGTTTGCGATTTCGTTAGCCCTGAGGTCGGTGAGTCGGTAGGCCCTGAGGTCGGTGAGTCGGTAGACCCTGAGGTCTGCGATTTCGTTAGCCCTGAGGTCGGTGAGTTGGTAGGCCCTGAGGTCTGCGATTTCGTTAGCCCTGAGGTCGGTGATTCGGTAGGCCCTGAGGTCGGTGAGTCGGTAGGCCCTGAGGTTGGTGAGTTGCTAGACCCTGAGGTCGGTGAGTTGGTAGACCCTGAGGTCGGTGAGTCGGTAGGCCCTGAGGTCGGTGAGTCGGTAGGCCCTGAGTTCGGTGAGTCGGTAGGCCCTGAGGTCGGTGAGTCGGTAGGCCCTGAGGTCGGTGAGTCGGTAGGCCCTGAGGTCGGTGTGTCGGTAGGCCCTGAGGTCGGTGAGTTGGTAGACCCTGAGGTCGGTGAGTTGGTAGGCCCTGAGGTCGGTGAGTCGGTAGGCCCTGAGGTCTGCAATTTCGTTAGCCCTGAGGTCGGTGATTTGGTAGGCCCTGATGTCGGTGAGTCGGTAGACCCTGAGGTCAGTGATTCGGTAGACCCTGAGGTCAGTGAGTCGGTAGGCCCTGAGGCTGGCGATTCGGTAGGCCCTGAGGTCGGTGATTTGGTAGGCCCTGAGGTCGGTGAGTCGGTAGGCCCTGAGGCCGGCGATTCGGTAGGCCCTGAGGTTGGTGATTCGGTAGGCCCTGAGGCCGGCGAGTAGGTAGATCCTGAGATCGGTGATTCGGTAGGCCCTGAGATCGGTGATTCGGTAGGCCCTAAGGTCGGTGATTTGGTAGGCCCTGAGATCGGTGATTCGGTAGGCCCTGAGGCCGGTGATTCGGTAGGCCCTGAGATCGGTGATTCGGTAGGCCCTGAGGTCGGCGAGTAGGTAGATCCTGAGGTCGGTGATTCGGTAGGCCCTGAGGTCAGTGAGTCGGTGGAATCTGAGGTCAGAGATTCGGTAGGCCCTGAGGTCGGTGAGTTGGTAGACCCTGAGGTCAGTGATTCGGTAGACCCTGAGGTCGGTGAGTCAGTAGGCCCTGAGGTCTGCGATTTTGTTAGCCGTGAGGTCGGTGAGTCGGTAGACCCTGAGGTCGGTGAGTCGGTAGACCCTGAGGTCGGTGAGTCGGTAGACCCTGAGGTCGGTGAGTCGGTAGACCCTGAGGTCGGTGAGTCGGTAGGCCCTGAGGTCGGTGAGTCGGTAGACCCTGAGGTCGGTGAGTCGGTAGGCCCTGAGGTCGGTGAGTAGGTAGACCCTGAGGTTGGTGAGTCGGTAGACCCTGAGGTCGGTGAGTAGGTAGACCCTGAGGTCGGTGAGTCGGTAGACCCTGAGGTCGGTGAGTCGGTAGGCCCTGAGGTCGGTGAGTCGGTAGACCCTGAGGTCGGTGAGTCGGTAGGCCCTGAGGTCGGTGAGTCGGTAGGCCCTGAGGTCGGAGAGTCGGTAGACCCTGAGGTCAGTGAGTCGGTAGGCCCTGAGGTCGGTGAGTCGGTAGACCCTGAGGTCGGTGAGTCGGTAAACCCTGAGGTCGGTGAGTCGGTAGGCCCTGAGGTCGGTGAGTCGGTAGACCCTGAGGTCGGTGAGTCGGTAGACCCTGAGGTAGGTGAGTCGGTAGGCCCTGAGGTCGGTGAGTCGGTAGGCCCTGAGGTCGTGAGTTGGTAGACCCTGAGGTCGGTGAGTCGGTAGGCCTTGAGGTCTGCGATTTCGTTAGCCCTGAGGTCGGTGAGTTGGTAGACCCTGAGGTCGGTGAGTCGGTAGGCCCTGAGGTCTGCGATTTCGTTAGCCCTGAGGTCGGTGAGTCGGTAGGCCCTGAGGTCGGTGAGTCGGTAGACCCTGAGGTCTGCGATTTCGTTAGCCCTGAGGTCGGTGATTCGGTAGGCCCTGAGGTCGCTGAGTCGGTAGGCCCTGAGATCGGTGAGTCGGTAGACCCTGAGGTCGGTGAGTTGGTAGACCCTGAGGTCGGTGAGTCGGTAGGCCCTGAGGTCGGTGAGTCGGTAGGCCCTGAGGTCGGTGAGTCGGTAGGCCCTGAGGTCGGTGAGTCGGTAGGCCCTGAGGTCGGTGAGTCGGTAGGCCCTGAGGTCAGTGAGTCGGGAGGCCCTGAGGCTGGCGATTCGGTAGGCCCTGAGGTCAGTGAGTCGGTAGGCCCTGAGGTCAGCGAGTAGGTAGATCCTGAGATCGGTGATTCGGTAGGCCCTGAGGTCGGCGAGTAGGTAGATCCTGAGGTCGGTGATTCGGTAGACCCTGAGGTCGGTGAGTCGGTGGAATCTGAGGTCAGAGATTCGGTAGGCCCTGAGGTCGGTGAGTTGGTAGACCCTGAGGTCAGTGATTCGGTAGACCCTGAGGTCAGTGAGTCGGTAGGCCCTGAGGCTGGCGATTCGGTAGGCCCTGAGGTCGGTGATTTGGTAGGCCCTGAGGTCGGTGAGTCTGTAGGCCCTGAGGCCGGCGATTCGGTAGGCCCTGAGGTCGGTGATTCGGTAGGCCCTGAGGCCGGCGAGTAGGTAGATCCTGAGATCGGTGATTCGGTAGGCCCTGAGATCGGTGATTCGGTAGGCCTTGAGGTCGGTGATTCGGTAGGCCCTGAGATCGGTGATTCGGTAGGCCCTGAGGTCGGCGAGTAGGTAGATCCTGAGGTCGGTGATTCTGTAGGCCCTGAGGTCGGTGAGTCGGTGGAATCTGAGGTCAGAGATTCAGTAGGCCCTGAGGTCGGTGAGTTGGTAGACCCTGAGGTCAGTGATTCGGTAGACCCTGAGGTCGGTGAGTCGGTAGGCCCTGAGGTCTGCGATTTTGTTAGCCCTGAGGTTGGTGAGTCGGTAGACCCTGAGGTCGGTGAGTCGGTAGACCCTGAGGTCGGTGAGTCGGTAGACCCTGCGGTCGGTGAGTCGGTAGACCCTGAGGTCGGTGAGTCGGTAGGCCCTGAGGTGGATGAGTCGGTAGACCCTGAGGTCGGTGAGTCGGTAGGCCCTGAGGTCGGTGAGTTGGTAGACCCTGAGGTCGGTGAGTCGGTAGACCCTGAGGTCGGTGAGTAGGTAGACCCTGAGGTCGGTGAGTCGGTAGACCCTGAGGTCGGTGAGTCGGTAGACCCTGAGGTCGGTGAGTCGGTAGACCCTGAGGTCGGTGAGTCGGTAGGCCCTGAGGTCGGTGAGTCGGTAGGCCCTGAGGTCGTTGAGTCGGTAGACCCTGAGGTCGGTGAGTCGGTAGGCCCTGAGGTCGGTGAGTCGGTAGACCCTGAGGTCGGTGAGTCGGTAGACCCTGAGGTCTGTGAGTCGGTAGACCCTGAGGTCGGTGAGTCCGTAGACCCTGAGGTCGGTGAGTCGGTAGACCCTGAGGTCGGTGAGTCGGTAGACCCTGAGGTCGGTGATTCGGTAGGCCCTGAGGTCGGTGAGTCGGTAGACCCTGAGGTCGGTGAATCGGTAGACCCTGAGGTTGGTGAGTCGGTAGGCCCTGAGGTCGGTGAGTCGGTAGGCCCTGAGGTCGTGAGTCGGTAGACCCTGAGGTCGGTGAGTCAGTAGGCCCTGAGGTCGGTGAGTCGGTGGAACCTGAGGTCTGCGATTTCGTTAGCCCTGAGGTCGGTGAGTTGGTAGACCCTGAGGTCGGTGAGTTGGTAGGCCCTGAGGTTTGCGATTTCGTTAGCCCTGAGGTCGGTGAGTCGGTAGGCCCTGAGGTCGGTGAGTCGGTAGACCCTGAGGTCTGCGATTTCGTTAGCCCTGAGGTCGGTGAGTTGGTAGGCCCTGAGGTCTGCGATTTCGTTAGCCCTGAGGTCGGTGATTCGGTAGGCCCTGAGGTCGGTGAGTCGGTAGGCCCTGAGGTTGGTGAGTCGGTAGACCCTGAGGTCGGTGAGTTGGTAGACCCTGAGGTCGGTGAGTCGGTAGGCCCTGAGGTCGGTGAGTCGGTAGGCCCTGAGTTCGGTGAGTCGGTAGGCCCTGAGGTCGGTGAGTCGGTAGGCCCTGAGGTCGGTGAGTCGGTAGGCCCTGAGGTCGGTGTGTCGGTAGGCCCTGAGGTCGGTGAGTTGGTAGACCCTGAGGTCGGTGAGTTGGTAGGCCCTGAGGTCGGTGAGTCGGTAGGCCCTGAGGTCTGCGATTTCGTTAGCCCTGAGGTCGGTGATTTGGTAGGCCCTGATGTCGGTGAGTCGGTAGACCCTGAGGTCAGTGATTCGGTAGACCCTGAGGTCAGTGAGTCGGTAGGCCCTGAGGTCGGTGAGTCGGTAGGCCCTGAGGCCGGCGATTCGGTAGGCCCTGAGGTTGGTGATTCGGTAGGCCCTGAGGCCGGCGAGTAGGTAGATCCTGAGATCGGTGATTCGGTAGGCCCTGAGATCGGTGATTCGGTAGGCCCTAAGGTCGGTGATTTGGTAGGCCCTGAGATCGGTGATTCGGTAGGCCCTGAGGCCGGTGATTCGGTAGGCCCTGAGATCGGTGATTCGGTAGGCCCTGAGGTCGGCGAGTAGGTAGATCCTGAGGTCGGTGATTCGGTAGGCCCTGAGGTCAGTGAGTCGGTGGAATCTGAGGTCAGAGATTCGGTAGGCCCTGAGGTCGGTGAGTTGGTAGACCCTGAGGTCAGTGATTCGGTAGACCCTGAGGTCGGTGAGTCAGTAGGCCCTGAGGTCTGCGATTTTGTTAGCCGTGAGGTCGGTGAGTCGGTAGACCCTGAGGTCGGTGAGTCGGTAGACCCTGAGGTCGGTGAGTCGGTAGACCCTGAGGTCGGTGAGTCGGTAGACCCTGAGGTCGGTGAGTCGGTAGGCCCTGAGGTCGGTGAGTCGGTAGACCCTGAGGTCGGTGAGTCGGTAGGCCCTGAGGTCGGTGAGTAGGTAGACCCTGAGGTCGGTGAGTCGGTAGACCCTGAGGTCGGTGAGTAGGTAGACCCTGAGGTCGGTGAGTCGGTAGACCCTGAGGTCGGTGAGTCGGTAGGCCCTGAGGTCGGTGAGTCGGTAGACCCTGAGGTCGGTGAGTCGGTAGGCCCTGAGGTCGGTGAGTCGGTAGGCCCTGAGGTCGGAGAGTCGGTAGACCCTGAGGTCGGTGAGTCGGTAGGCCCTGAGGTCGGTGAGTCGGTAGACCCTGAGGTCGGTGAGTCGGTAGGCCCTGAGGTCGGTGAGTCGGTAGACCCTGAGGTCGGTGAGTCCGTAGACCCTGAGGTCGGTGAGTCGGTAGACCCTGAGGTCGGTGAGTCGGTAGACCCTGAGGTCGATGAGTCGGTAGGCCCTGAGGTCGGTGAGTCGGTAGGCCCTGAGGTCGGTGAGTCGGTAGACCCTGAGGTCGGTGAGTCGGTAGGCCCTGAGGTCGGTGAGTCGGTAGACCCTGAGGTCGGTGAGTCGGTAGACCCTGAGGTCGGTGAGTCGGTAGACCCTGAGGTCGGTGAGTCGGTAGGCCCTGAGGTCGTGAGTTGGTAGACCCTGAGGTCGGTGAGTCGGTAGGCCCTGAGGTCTGCGATTTCGTTAGCCCTGAGGTCGGTGAGTTGGTAGACCCTGAGGTCGGTGAGTTGGTAGGCCCTGAGATCTGCGATTTCGTTAGCCCTGAGGTCGGTGAGTCGGTAGGCCCTGAGGTCGGTGAGTCGGTAGGCCCTGAGGTCTGCGATTTCGTTAGCCCTGAGGTCGGTGAGTCGGTAGGCCCTGAGGTCGGTGAGTCGGTAGACCCTGAGGTCTGCGATTTCGTTAGTCCTGAGGTCGGTGATTCGGTAGGCCCTGAGGTCGCTGAGTCGGTAGGCCCTGAGATCGGTGAGTCGGTAGACCCTGAGGTCGGTGAGTTGGTAGACCCTGAGGTCGGTGAGTCGGTAGGCCCTGAGGTCGGTGAGTCGGTAGGCCCTGAGTTCGGTGAGTCGGTAGGCCCTGAGGTCGGTGAGTCGGTAGGCCCTGAGGTCGGTGAGTCGGTAGGCCCTGAGGTCGGTGAGTCGGTAGGCCCTGAGGTCAGTGAGTCGGTAGGCCCTGAGGCTGGCGATTCGGTCGGCCCTGAGGTCAGTGAGTCGGTAGGCCCTGAGGTCGGCGAGTAGGTAGATCCTGAGATCGGTGATTCGGTAGGCCCTGAGGTCGGCGAGTAGGTAGATCCTGAGGACGGTGATTCGGTAGACCCTGAGGTCGGTGAGTCGGTGGAATCTGAGGTCAGAGATTCGGTAGGCCCTGAGGTCGGTGAGTTGGTAGACCCTGAGGTCAGTGATTCGGTAGACCCTGAAGTCGGTGAGTCGGTAGGCCCTGAGGCTGGCGATTCGGTAGGCCCTGAGGTCGGTGATTTGGTAGGCCCTGAGGTCGGTGATTTGGTAGGCCCTGAGGTCGGTGATTCGGTAGGCCTTGAGGTCGGTGATTCGGTAGGCCCTGAGATCGGTGATTCGGTAGGCCCTGAGGTCGGCGAGTAGGTAGATCCTGAGGTCGGTGATTCTGTAGGCCCTGAGGTCGGTGAGTCGGTGGAATCTGAGGTCAGAGATTCGGTAGGCCCTGAGGTCGGTGAGTTGGTAGACCCTGAGGTCAGTGATTCGGTAGACCCTGAGGTCGGTGAGTCGGTAGGCCCTGAGGTCTGCGATTTTGTTAGCCCTGAGGTTGGTGAGTCGGTAGACCCTGAGGTCGGTGAGTCGGTAGACCCTGAGGTCGGTGAGTCGGTAGACCCTGAGGTCGGTGAGTCGGTAGACCCTGAGGTCGGTGAGTCGGTAGGCCCTGAGGTGGATGAGTCGGTAGACCCTGAGGTCGGTGAGTCGGTAGGCCCTGAGGTCGGTGAGTTGGTAGACCCTGAGGTCGGTGAGTCGGTAGACCCTGAGGTCGGTGAGTAGGTAGACCCTGAGGTCGGTGAGTCGGTAGACCCTGAGGTCGGTGAGTCGGTAGACCCTGAGGTCGGTGAGTCGGTAGACCCTGAGGTCGGTGAGTCGGTAGGCCCTGAGGTCGGTGAGTCGGTAGGCCCTGAGGTCGTTGAGTCGGTAGACCCTGAGGTCGGTGAGTCGGTAGGCCCTGAGGTCGGTGAGTCGGTAGACCCTGAGGTCGGTGAGTCGGTAGACCCTGAGGTCTGTGAGTCGGTAGACCCTGAGGTCGGTGAGTCCGTAGACCCTGAGGTCGGTGAGTCGGTAGACCCTGAGGTCGGTGAGTCGGTAGACCCTGAGGTCGGTGATTCGGTAGGCCCTGAGGTCGGTGAGTCGGTAGACCCTGAGGTCGGTGAATCGGTAGACCCTGAGGTTGGTGAGTCGGTAGGCCCTGAGGTCGGTGAGTCGGTAGGCCCTGAGGTCGTGAGTCGGTAGACCCTGAGGTCGGTGAGTCGGTAGGCCCTGAGGTCGGTGAGTCGGTGGAACCTGAGGTCTGCGATTTCGTTAGCCCTGAGGTCGGTGAGTTGGTAGACCCTGAGGTCGGTGAGTTGGTAGGCCCTGAGGTTTGCGATTTCGTTAGCCCTGAGGTCGGTGAGTCGGTAGGCCCTGAGGTCGGTGAGTCGGTAGACCCTGAGGTCTGCGATTTCGTTAGCCCTGAGGTCGGTGAGTTGGTAGGCCCTGAGGTCGGTGATTCGGTAGGCCCTGAGGTCGGTGAGTCGGTAGGCCCTGAGGTCGGTGAGTCGGTAGACCCTGAGGTCGGTGAGTTGGTAGACCCTGAGGTCGGTGAGTCGGTAGGCCCTGAGTTCGGTGAGTCGGTAGGCCCTGAGGTCGGTGAGTCGGTAGGCCCTGAGGTCGGTGAGTCGGTAGGCCCTGAGGTCGGTGTGTCGGTAGGCCCTGAGGTCGGTGAGTTGGTAGACCCTGAGGTCGGTGAGTCGGTAAGCCCTGAGGTCGGTGAGTCGGTAGGCCCTGAGGTCGGTGAGTCGGTAGGCCCTGAGGTCGGTGAGTCGGTGAAACCTGAGGTCTACGATTTCGTTAGCCCTGAGGTCGGTGAGTTGGTAGACCCTGAGGTCGGTGAGTTGGTAGGCCCTGAGGTCGGTGAGTCGGTAGGCCCTGAGGTCTGCGATTTCGTTAGCCCTGAGGTCGGTGATTTGGTAGGCCCTGATGTCGGTGAGTCGGTAGACCCTGAGGTCAGTGATTCGGTAGACCCTGAGGTCAGTGAGTCGGTAGGCCCTGAGGCTGGCGATTCGGTAGGCCCTGAGGTCGGTGATTTGGTAGGCCCTGAGGTCGGTGAGTCGGTAGGCCCTGAGGCCGGCAATTCGGTAGGCCCTGAGGTTGGTGATTCGGTAGGCCCTGAGGGCGGCGAGTAGGTAGATCCTGAGATCGGTGATTCGGTAGGCCCTGAGGCTGGCGATTCGGTAGGCCCTGAGGTCGGTGAGTTGGTAGACCCTGAGGTCGGTGAGTTGGTAGGCCCTGAGGTCGGTGAGTCGGTAGGCCCTGAGGTCTGCGATTTCGTTAGCCCTGAGGTCGGTGATTTGGTAGGCCCTGATGTCGGTGAGTCGGTAGACCCTGAGGTCAGTGATTCGGTAGACCCTGAGGTCAGTGAGTCGGTAGGCCCTGAGGCTGGCGATTCGGTAGGCCCTGAGGTCGGTGATTTGGTAGGCCCTGAGGTCGGTGAGTCGGTAGGCCCTGAGGCCGGCGATTCGGTAGGCCCTGAGGTTGGTGATTCGGTAGGCCCTGAGGCCGGCGAGTAGGTAGATCCTGAGATCGGTGATTCGGTAGGCCCTGAGATCGGTGATTCGGTAGGCCCTAAGGTCGGTGATTTGGTAGGCCCTGAGATCGGTGATTCGGTAGGCCCTGAGGCCGGTGATTCGGTAGGCCCTGAGATCGGTGATTCGGTAGGCCCTGAGGTCGGCGAGTAGGTAGATCCTGAGGTCGGTGATTCGGTAGGCCCTGAGGTCAGTGAGTCGGTGGAATCTGAGGTCAGAGATTCGGTAGGCCCTGAGGTCGGTGAGTTGGTAGACCCTGAGGTCAGTGATTCGGTAGACCCTGAGGTCGGTGAGTCAGTAGGCCCTGAGGTCTGCGATTTTGTTAGCCGTGAGGTCGGTGAGTCGGTAGACCCTGAGGTCGGTGAGTCGGTAGACCCTGAGGTCGGTGAGTCGGTAGACCCTGAGGTCGGTGAGTCGGTAGACCCTGAGGTCGGTGAGTCGGTAGGCCCTGAGGTCGGTGAGTCGGTAGACCCTGAGGTCGGTGAGTCGGTAGGCCCTGAGGTCGGTGAGTAGGTAGACCCTGAGGTCGGTGAGTCGGTAGACCCTGAGGTCGGTGAGTAGGTAGACCCTGAGGTCGGTGAGTCGGTAGACCCTGAGGTCGGTGAGTCGGTAGGCCCTGAGGTCGGTGAGTCGGTAGACCCTGAGGTCGGTGAGTCGGTAGGCCCTGAGGTCGGTGAGTCGGTAGGCCCTGAGGTCGGAGAGTCGGTAGACCCTGAGGTCGGTGAGTCGGTAGGCCCTGAGGTCGGTGAGTCGGTAGACCCTGAGGTCGGTGAGTCGGTAGGCCCTGAGGTCGGTGAGTCGGTAGGCCCTGAGGTCGGTGAGTCGGTAGACCCTGAGGTCGGTGAGTCGGTAGACCCTGAGGTAGGTGAGTCGGTAGGCCCTGAGGTCGGTGAGTCGGTAGGCCCTGAGGTCGTGAGTTGGTAGACCCTGAGGTCGGTGAGTTGGTAGGCCCTGAGGTCTGCGATTTCGTTAGCCCTGAGGTCGGTGAGTTGGTAGACCCTGAGGTCGGTGAGTTGGTAGGCCCTGAGATCTGCGATTTCGTTAGCCCTGAGGTCGGTGAGTCGGTAGGCCCTGAGGTCGGTGAGTCGGTAGGCCCTGAGGTCTGCGATTTCGTTAGCCCTGAGGTCGGTGAGTCGGTAGGCCCTGAGGTCGGTGAGTCGGTAGACCCTGAGGTCTGCGATTTCGTTAGCCCTGAGGTCGGTGTTTCGGTAGGCCCTGAGGTCGCTGAGTCGGTAGGCCCTGAGATCGGTGAGTCGGTAGACCCTGAGGTCGGTGAGTTGGTAGACCCTGAGGTCGGTGAGTCGGTAGGCCCTGAGGTCGGTGAGTCGGTAGGCCCTGAGGTCGGTGAGTCGGTAGGCCCTGAGGTCGGTGAGTCGGTAGGCCCTGAGGTCGGTGAGTCGGTAGGCCCTGAGGTCGGTGAGTCGGTAGGCCCTGAGGTCAGTGAGTCGGTAGGCCCTGAGGCTGGCGATTCGGTAGGCCCTGAGGTCAGTGAGTCGGTAGGCCCTGAGGTCGGCGAGTAGGTAGATCCTGAGATCGGTGATTCGGTAGGCCCTGAGGTCGGCGAGTAGGTAGATCCTGAGGTCGGTGATTCGGTAGACCCTGAGGTCGGTGAGTCGGTGGAATCTGAGGTCAGAGATTCGGTAGGCCCTGAGGTCGGTGAGTTGGTAGACCCTGAGGTCAGTGATTCGGTAGACCCTGAGGTCGGTGAGTCGGTAGACCCTGAGGTCGGTGAGTCGGTAGGCCCTGAGGTCGGTGAGTCGGTAGGCCCTGAGGTCGTGAGTTAGTAGACCCTGAGGTCGGTGAGTCGGTAGGCCCTGAGGTCTGCGATTTCGTTAGCCCTGAGGTCGGTGAGTTGGTAGACCCTGAGGTCGGTGAGTTGGTAGGCCCTGAGATCTGCGATTTCGTTAGCCCTGAGGTCGGTGAGTCGGTAGGCCCTGAGGTCGGTGAGTCGGTAGGCCCTGAGGTCTGCGATTTCGTTAGCCCTGAGGTCGGTGAGTCGGTAGGCCCTGAGGTCGGTGAGTCGGTAGACCCTGAGGTCTGCGATTTTGTTAGTCCTGAGGTCGGTGATTCGGTAGGCCCTGAGGTCGCTGAGTCGGTAGGCCCTGAGATCGGTGATTCGGTAGGCCCTGAGGTCGGTGAGTCGGTAGGCCCTGAGGTTGGTGAGTCGGTAGACCCTGAGGTCGGTGAGTTGGTAGACCCTGAGGTCAGAGATTCGGTAAGCCCTGAGGTCGGTGAGTTGGTAGACCCTGAGGTCAGTGATTCGGTAGACCCTGAGGTCGGTGAGTCGGTAGGCCCTGAGGCTGGCGATTCGGTAGGCCCTGAGGTCGGTGATTTGGTAGGCCCTGAGGTCGGTGAGTCGGTAGACCCTGAGGTCAGTGATTCGGTAGACCCTGAGGTCAGTGAGTCGGTAGGCCCTGAGGCTGGCGATTCGGTAGGCCCTGAGGTCGGTGATTTGGTAGGCCCTGAGGTCGGTGAGTCGGTAGGCCCTGTGGCCGGCGATTCGGTAGGCCCTGAGGTCGGTGATTCGGTAGGCCCTGAGGCCGGCGAGGAGGTAGATCCTGAGATCGGTGATTCGGTAGGCCCTGAGATCGGTGATTCGGTAGGCCTTGAGGTCGGTGATTCGGTAGGCCCTGAGATCGGTGATTCGGTAGGCCCTGAGGTCGGCGAGTAGGTAGATCCTGAGGTCGGTGATTCGGTAGGCCCTGAGGTCGGTGAGTCGGTGGAATCTGAGGTCAGAGATTCGGTAGGCCCTGAGGTCGGTGAGTTGGTAGACCCTGAGGTCAGTGATTCGGTAGACCCTGAGGTCGGTGAGTCGGTAGGCCCTGAGGTCTGCGATTTTGTTAGCCCTGAGGTTGGTGAGTCGGTAGACCCTGAGGTCGGTGAGTCGGTAGACCCTGAGGTCGGTGAGTCGGTAGACCCTGAGGTCGGTGAGTCGGTAGACCCTGAGGTCGGTGAGTCGGTAGGCCCTGAGGTGGATGAGTCGGTAGACCCTGAGGTCGGTGAGTCGGTAGGCCCTGAGGTCGGTGAGTCGGTAGACCCTGAGGTCGGTGAGTCGGTAGACCCTGAGGTCGGTGAGTAGGTAGACCCTGAGGTCGGTGAGTCGGTAGACCCTGAGGTCGGTGAGTCGGTAGACCCTGAGGTCGGTGAGTCGGTAGACCCTGAGGTCGGTGAGTCGGTAGGCCTTGAGGTCGGTGAGTCGGTAGGCCCTGAGGTCGTTGAGTCGGTAGGCCCTGAGGTCGGTGAGTCGGTAGACCCTGAGGTCGGTGAGTCGGTAGACCCTGAGGTCTGTGAGTCGGTAGACCCTGAGGTCGGTGAGTCCGTAGACCCTGAGGTCGGTGAGTCGGTAGACCCTGAGGTCGGTGAGTCGGTAGACCCTGAGGTCGGTGATTCGGTAGGCCCTGAGGTCGGTGAGTCGGTAGACCCTGAGGTCGGTGAATCGGTAGACCCTGAGGTTGGTGAGTCGGTAGGCCCTGAGGTCGGTGAGTCGGTAGGCCCTGAGGTCGTGAGTCGGTAGACCCTGAGGTCGGTGAGTCGGTAGGCCCTGAGGTCGGTGAGTCGGTGGAACCTGAGGTCTGCGATTTCGTTAGCCCTGAGGTCGGTGAGTTGGTAGACCCTGAGGTCGGTGAGTTGGTAGGCCCTGAGGTTTGCGATTTCGTTAGCCCTGAGGTCGGTGAGTCGGTAGGCCCTGAGGGCGGTGAGTCGGTAGACCCTGAGGTCTGCGATTTCGTTAGCCCTGAGGTCGGTGAGTTGGTAGGCCCTGAGGTCTGCGATTTCGTTAGCCCTGAGGTCGGTGATTCGGTAGGCCCTGAGGTCGGTGAGTCGGTAGGCCCTGAGGTCGGTGAGTCGGTAGACCCTGAGGTCGGTGATTCGGTAGACCCTGAGGTCGGTGAGTCGGTAGGCCCTGAGGTCGGTGAGTCGGTAGGCCCTGAGTTCGGTGAGTCGGTAGGCCCTGAGGTCGGTGAGTCGGTAGGCCCTGAGGTCGGTGAGTCGGTAGGCCCTGAGGTCAGTGTGTCGGTAGGCCCTGAGGTCGGTGAGTTGGTAGACCCTGAGGTCGGTGAGTCGGTAAGCCCTGAGGTCGGTGAGTCGGTAGGCCCTGAGGTCGGTGAGTCGGTAGGCCCTGAGGTCGGTGAGTCGGTGAAACCTGAGGTCTACGATTTCGTTAGCCCTGAGGTCGGTGAGTTGGTAGACCCTGAGGTCGGTGAGTTGGTAGGCCCTGAGGTCGGTGAGTCGGTAGGCCCTGAGGTCTGCGATTTCGTTAGCCCTGAGGTCGGTGATTTGGTAGGCCCTGATATCGGTGAGTCGGTAGACCCTGAGGTCAGTGATTCGGTAGACCCTGAGGTCAGTGAGTCGGTAGGCCCTGAGGCTGGCGATTCGGTAGGCCCTGAGGTCGGTGATTTGGTAGGCCCTGAGGTCGGTGAGTCGGTAGGCCCTGAGGCCGGCGATTCGGTAGGCCCTGAGGTTGGTGATTCGGTAGGCCCTGAGGCCGGCGAGTAGGTAGATCCTGAGATCGGTGATTCGGTAGGCCCTGAGATCGGTGATTCGGTAGGCCCTAAGGTCGGTGATTTGGTAGGCCCTGAGATCGGTGATTCGGTAGGCCCTGAGGCCGGTGATTCGGTAGGCCCTGAGATCGGTGATTCGGTAGGCCCTGAGGTCGGCGAGTAGGTAGATCCTGAGGTCGGTGATTCGGTAGGCCCTGAGGTCAGTGAGTCGGTGGAATCTGAGGTCAGAGATTCGGTAGGCCCTGAGGTCGGTGAGTTGGTAGACCCTGAGGTCAGTGATTCGGTAGACCCTGAGGTCGGTGAGTCAGTAGGCCCTGAGGTCTGCGATTTTGTTAGCCGTGAGGTCGGTGAGTCGGTAGACCCTGAGGTCGGTGAGTCGGTAGACCCTGAGGTCGGTGAGTCGGTAGACCCTGAGGTCGGTGAGTCGGTAGACCCTGAGGTCGGTGAGTCGGTAGGCCCTGAGGTCGGTGAGTCGGTAGACCCTGAGGTCGGTGAGTCGGTAGACCCTGAGGTCGATGAGTCGGTAGGCCCTGAGGTCGGTGAGTCGGTAGGCCCTGAGGTCGGTGAGTCGGTAGACCCTGAGGTCGGTGAGTCGGTAGACCCTGAGGTCGGTGAGTCGGTAGGCCCTGAGGTCGGTGAGTCGGTAGACCCTGAGGTCGGTGAGTCGGTAGACCCTGAGGTAGGTGAGTCGGTAGGCCCTGAGGTCGGTGAGTCGGTAGGCCCTGAGGTCGTGAGTTGGTAGACCCTGAGGTCGGTGAGTCGGTAGGCCCTGAGGTCTGCGATTTCGTTAGCCCTGAGGTCGGTGAGTTGGTAGACCCTGAGGTCGGTGAGTTGGTAGGCCCTGAGATCTGCGATTTCGTTAGCCCTGAGGTCGGTGAGTCGGTAGGCCCTGAGGTCGGTGAGTCGGTAGGCCCTGAGGTCTGCGATTTCGTTAGCCCTGAGGTCGGTGAGTCGGTAGGCCCTGAGGTCGGTGAGTCGGTAGACCCTGAGGTCTGCGATTTCGTTAGCCCTGAGGTCGGTGATTCGGTAGGCCCTGAGGTCGCTGAGTCGGTAGGCCCTGAGATCGGTGAGTCGGTAGACCCTGAGGTCGGTGAGTTGGTAGACCCTGAGGTCGGTGAGTCGGTAGGCCCTGAGGTCGGTGAGTCGGTAGGCCCTGAGTTCGGTGAGTCGGTAGGCCCTGAGGTCGGTGAGTCGGTAGGCCCTGAGGTCGGTGAGTCGGTAGGCCCTGAGGTCGGTGAGTCGGTAGGCCCTGAGGTCAGTGAGTCGGTAGGCCCTGAGGCTGGCGATTCGGTAGGCCCTGAGGTCAGTGAGTCGGTAGGCCCTGAGGTCGGCGAGTAGGTAGATCCTGAGATCGGTGATTCGGTAGGCCCTGAGGTCGGCGAGTAGGTAGATCCTGAGGTCGGTGATTCGGTAGACCCTGAGGTCGGTGAGTCGGTGGAATCTGAGGTAAGAGATTCGGTAGGCCCTGAGGTCGGTAAGTTGGTAGACCCTGAGGTCAGTGATTCGGTAGACCCTGAGGTCGGTGAGTCGGTAGGCCCTGAGGCTGGCGATTCGGTAGGCCCTGAGGTCGGTGATTTGGTAGGCCCTGAGGTCGGTGAGTCGGTAGACCCTGAGGTCAGTGATTCGGTAGACCCTGAGGTCAGTGAGTCGGTAGGCCCTGAGGCTGGCGATTCGGTAGGCCCTGAGGTTGGTGATTTGGTAGGCCCTGAGGTCGGTGAGTCTGTAGGCCCTGAGGCCGGCGATTCGGTAGGCCCTGAGGTCGGTGATTCGGTAGGCCCTGAGGCCGGCGAGTAGGTAGATCCTGAGATCGGTGATTCGGTAGGCCCTGAGATCGGTGATTCGGTAGGCCTTGAGGTCGGTGATTCGGTAGGCCCTGAGATCGGTGATTCGGTAGGCCCTGAGGTCGGCGAGTAGGTAGATCCTGAGGTCGGTGATTCTGTAGGCCCTGAGGTCGGTGAGTCGGTGGAATCTGAGGTCAGAGATTCGGTAGGCCCTGAGGTCGGTGAGTTGGTAGACCCTGAGATCAGTGATTCGGTAGACCCTGAGGTCGGTGAGTCGGTAGGCCCTGAGGTCTGCGATTTTGTTAGCCCTGAGGTTGGTGAGTCGGTAGACCCTGAGGTCGGTGAGTCGGTAGACCCTGAGGTCGGTGAGTCGGTAGACCCTGAGGTCGGTGAGTCGGTAGACCCTGAGGTCGGTGAGTCGGTAGGCCCTGAGGTGGATGAGTCGGTAGACCCTGAGGTCGGTGAGTCGGTAGGCCCTGAGGTCGGTGAGTCGGTAGACCCTGAGGTCGGTGAGTCGGTAGACCCTGAGGTCGGTGAGTAGGTAGACCCTGAGGTCGGTGAGTCGGTAGACCCTGAGGTCGGTGAGTCGGTAGACCCTGAGGTCGGTGAGTCGGTAGACCCTGAGGTCGGTGAGTCGGTAGGCCCTGAGGTCGGTGAGTCGGTAGGCCCTGAGGTCGTTGAGTCGGTAGACCCTGAGGTCGGTGAGTCGGTAGGCCCTGAGGTCGGTGAGTCGGTAGACCCTGAGGTCGGTGAGTCGGTAGACCCTGAGGTCTGTGAGTCGGTAGACCCTGAGGTCGGTGAGTCCGTAGACCCTGAGGTCGGTGAGTCGGTAGACCCTGAGGTCGGTGAGTCGGTAGACCCTGAGGTCGGTGATTCGGTAGGCCCTGAGGTCGGTGAGTCGGTAGACCCTGAGGTCGGTGAATCGGTAGACCCTGAGGTTGGTGAGTCGGTAGGCCCTGAGGTCGGTGAATCGGTAGGCCCTGAGGTCGTGAGTCGGTAGACCCTGAGGTCGGTGAGTCGGTAGGCCCTGAGGTCGGTGAGTCGGTGGAACCTGAGGTCTGCGATTTCGTTAGCCCTGAGGTCGGTGAGTTGGTAGACCCTGAGGTCGGTGAGTTGGTAGGCCCTGAGGTTTGCGATTTCGTTAGCCCTGAGGTCGGTGAGTCGGTAGGCCCTGAGGTCGGTGAGTTGGTAGACCCTGAGGTCTGCGATTTCGTTAGCCCTGAGGTCGGTGAGTTGGTAGGCCCTGAGGTCGGTGAGTTGGTAGACCCTGAGGTCGGTGAGTTGGTAGACCCTGAGGTCGGTGAGTCGGTAGGCCCTGAGGTCGGTGAGTCGGTAGGCCCTGAGTTCGGTGAGTCGGTAGGCCCTGAGGTCGGTGAGTCGGTAGGCCCTGAGGTCGGTGAGTCGGTAGGCCCTGAGGTCGGTGTGTCGGTAGGCCCTGAGGTCGGTGAGTTGGTAGACCCTGAGGTCGGTGAGTCGGTAAGCCCTGAGGTCGGTGAGTCGGTAGGCCCTGAGGTCGGTGAGTCGGTAGGCCCTGAGGTCGGTGAGTCGGTGAAACCTGAGGTCTACGATTTCGTTAGCCCTGAGGTCGGTGAGTTGGTAGACCCTGAGGTCGGTGAGTTGGTAGGCCCTGAGGTCGGTGAGTCGGTAGGCCCTGAGGTCTGCGATTTCGTTAGCCCTGAGGCCGGTGATTTGGTAGGCCCTGATGTCGGTGAGTCGGTAGACCCTGAGGTCAGTGATTCGGTAGACCCTGAGGTCAGTGAGTCGGTAGGCCCTGAGGCTGGCGATTCGGTAGGCCCTGAGGTCGGTGATTTGGTAGGCCCTGAGGTCGGTGAGTCGGTAGGCCCTGAGGCCGGCGATTCGGTAGGCCCTGAGGTTGGTGATTCGGTAGGCCCTGAGGCCGGCGAGTAGGTAGATCCTGAGATCGGTGATTCGGTAGGCCCTGAGATCGGTGATTCGGTAGGCCCTAAGGTCGGTGATTTGGTAGGCCCTGAGATCGGTGATTCGGTAGGCCCTGAGGCCGGTGATTCGGTAGGCCCTGAGATCGGTGATTCGGTAGGCCCTGAGGTCGGCGAGTAGGTAGATCCTGAGGTCGGTGATTCGGTAGGCCCTGAGGTCAGTGAGTCGGTGGAATCTGAGGTCAGAGATTCGGTAGGCCCTGAGGTCGGTGAGTTGGTAGACCCTGAGGTCAGTGATTCGGTAGACCCTGAGGTCGGTGAGTCAGTAGGCCCTGAGGTCTGCGATTTTGTTAGCCGTGAGGTCGGTGAGTCGGTAGACCCTGAGGTCGGTGAGTCGGTAGACCCTGAGGTCGGTGAGTCGGTAGACCCTGAGGTCGGTGAGTCGGTAGACCCTGAGGTCGGTGAGTCGGTAGGCCCTGAGGTCGGTGAGTCGGTAGACCCTGAGGTCGGTGAGTCGGTAGGCCCTGAGGTCGGTGAGTAGGTAGACCCTGAGGTTGGTGAGTCGGTAGACCCTGAGGTCGGTGAGTAGGTAGACCCTGAGGTCGGTGAGTCGGTAGACCCTGAGGTCGGTGAGTCGGTAGGCCCTGAGGTCGGTGAGTCGGTAGACCCTGAGGTCGGTGAGTCGGTAGGCCCTGAGGTCGGTGAGTCGGTAGGCCCTGAGGTCGGAGAGTCGGTAGACCCTGAGGTCAGTGAGTCGGTAGGCCCTGAGGTCGGTGAGTCAGTAGACCCTGAGGTCGGTGAGTCGGTAAACCCTGAGGTCGGTGAGTCGGTAGGCCCTGAGGTCGGTGAGTCGGTAGACCCTGAGGTCGGTGAGTCGGTAGACCCTGAGGTAGGTGAGTCGGTAGGCCCTGAGGTCGGTGAGTCGGTAGGCCCTGAGGTCGTGAGTTGGTAGACCCTGAGGTCGGTGAGTCGGTAGGCCTTGAGGTCTGCGATTTCGTTAGCCCTGAGGTCGGTGAGTTGGTAGACCCTGAGGTCGGTGAGTCGGTAGGCCCTGAGGTCTGCGATTTCGTTAGCCCTGAGGTCGGTGAGTCGGTAGGCCCTGAGGTCGGTGAGTCGGTAGACCCTGAGGTCTGCGATTTCGTTAGCCCTGAGGTCGGTGATTCGGTAGGCCCTGAGGTCGCTGAGTCGGTAGGCCCTGAGATCGGTGAGTCGGTAGACCCTGAGGTCGGTGAGTTGGTAGACCCTGAGGTCGGTGAGTCGGTAGGCCCTGAGGTCGGTGAGTCGGTAGGCCCTGAGGTCGGTGAGTCGGTAGGCCCTGAGGTCGGTGAGTCGGTAGGCCCTGAGGTCGGTGAGTCGGTAGGCCCTGAGGTCGGTGAGTCGGTAGGCCCTGAGGTCAGTGAGTCGGGAGGCCCTGAGGCTGGCGATTCGGTAGGCCCTGAGGTCAGTGAGTCGGTAGGCCCTGAGGTCAGCGAGTAGGTAGATCCTGAGATCGGTGATTCGGTAGGCCCTGAGGTCGGCGAGTAGGTAGATCCTGAGGTCGGTGATTCGGTAGACCCTGAGGTCGGTGAGTCGGTGGAATCTGAGGTCAGAGATTCGGTAGGCCCTGAGGTCGGTGAGTTGGTAGACCCTGAGGTCAGTGATTCGGTAGACCCTGAGGTCAGTGAGTCGGTAGGCCCTGAGGCTGGCGATTCGGTAGGCCCTGAGGTCGGTGATTTGGTAGGCCCTGAGGTCGGTGAGTCTGTAGGCCCTGAGGCCGGCGATTCGGTAGGCCCTGAGGTCGGTGATTCGGTAGGCCCTGAGGCCGGCGAGTAGGTAGATCCTGAGATCGGTGATTCGGTAGGCCCTGAGATCGGTGATTCGGTAGGCCTTGAGGTCGGTGATTCGGTAGGCCCTGAGATCGGTGATTCGGTAGGCCCTGAGGTCGGCGAGTAGGTAGATCCTGAGGTCGGTGATTCTGTAGGCCCTGAGGTCGGTGAGTCGGTGGAATCTGAGGTCAGAGATTCAGTAGGCCCTGAGGTCGGTGAGTTGGTAGACCCTGAGGTCAGTGATTCGGTAGACCCTGAGGTCGGTGAGTCGGTAGGCCCTGAGGTCTGCGATTTTGTTAGCCCTGAGGTTGGTGAGTCGGTAGACCCTGAGGTCGGTGAGTCGGTAGACCCTGAGGTCGGTGAGTCGGTAGACCCTGCGGTCGGTGAGTCGGTAGACCCTGAGGTCGGTGAGTCGGTAGGCCCTGAGGTGGATGAGTCGGTAGACCCTGAGGTCGGTGAGTCGGTAGGCCCTGAGGTCGGTGAGTTGGTAGACCCTGAGGTCGGTGAGTCGGTAGACCCTGAGGTCGGTGAGTAGGTAGACCCTGAGGTCGGTGAGTCGGTAGACCCTGAGGTCGGTGAGTCGGTAGACCCTGAGGTCGGTGAGTCGGTAGACCCTGAGGTCGGTGAGTCGGTAGGCCCTGAGGTCGGTGAGTCGGTAGGCCCTGAGGTCGTTGAGTCGGTAGACCCTGAGGTCGGTGAGTCGGTAGGCCCTGAGGTCGGTGAGTCGGTAGACCCTGAGGTCGGTGAGTCGGTAGACCCTGAGGTCTGTGAGTCGGTAGACCCTGAGGTCGGTGAGTCCGTAGACCCTGAGGTCGGTGAGTCGGTAGACCCTGAGGTCGGTGAGTCGGTAGACCCTGAGGTCGGTGATTCGGTAGGCCCTGAGGTCGGTGAGTCGGTAGACCCTGAGGTCGGTGAATCGGTAGACCCTGAGGTTGGTGAGTCGGTAGGCCCTGAGGTCGGTGAGTCGGTAGGCCCTGAGGTCGTGAGTCGGTAGACCCTGAGGTCGGTGAGTCAGTAGGCCCTGAGGTCGGTGAGTCGGTGGAACCTGAGGTCTGCGATTTCGTTAGCCCTGAGGTCGGTGAGTTGGTAGACCCTGAGGTCGGTGAGTTGGTAGGCCCTGAGGTTTGCGATTTCGTTAGCCCTGAGGTCGGTGAGTCGGTAGGCCCTGAGGTCGGTGAGTCGGTAGACCCTGAGGTCTGCGATTTCGTTAGCCCTGAGGTCGGTGAGTTGGTAGGCCCTGAGGTCTGCGATTTCGTTAGCCCTGAGGTCGGTGATTCGGTAGGCCCTGAGGTCGGTGAGTCGGTAGGCCCTGAGGTTGGTGAGTTGGTAGACCCTGAGGTCGGTGAGTTGGTAGACCCTGAGGTCGGTGAGTCGGTAGGCCCTGAGGTCGGTGAGTCGGTAGGCCCTGAGTTCGGTGAGTCGGTAGGCCCTGAGGTCGGTGAGTCGGTAGGCCCTGAGGTCGGTGAGTCGGTAGGCCCTGAGGTCGGTGTGTCGGTAGGCCCTGAGGTCGGTGAGTTGGTAGACCCTGAGGTCGGTGAGTTGGTAGGCCCTGAGGTCGGTGAGTCGGTAGGCCCTGAGGTCTGCGATTTCGTTAGCCCTGAGGTCGGTGATTTGGTAGGCCCTGATGTCGGTGAGTCGGTAGACCCTGAGGTCAGTGATTCGGTAGACCCTGAGGTCAGTGAGTCGGTAGGCCCTGAGGCTGGCGATTCGGTAGGCCCTGAGGTCGGTGATTTGGTAGGCCCTGAGGTCGGTGAGTCGGTAGGCCCTGAGGCCGGCGATTCGGTAGGCCCTGAGGTTGGTGATTCGGTAGGCCCTGAGGCCGGCGAGTAGGTAGATCCTGAGATCGGTGATTCGGTAGGCCCTGAGATCGGTGATTCGGTAGGCCCTAAGGTCGGTGATTTGGTAGGCCCTGAGATCGGTGATTCGGTAGGCCCTGAGGCCGGTGATTCGGTAGGCCCTGAGATCGGTGATTCGGTAGGCCCTGAGGTCGGCGAGTAGGTAGATCCTGAGGTCGGTGATTCGGTAGGCCCTGAGGTCAGTGAGTCGGTGGAATCTGAGGTCAGAGATTCGGTAGGCCCTGAGGTCGGTGAGTTGGTAGACCCTGAGGTCAGTGATTCGGTAGACCCTGAGGTCGGTGAGTCAGTAGGCCCTGAGGTCTGCGATTTTGTTAGCCGTGAGGTCGGTGAGTCGGTAGACCCTGAGGTCGGTGAGTCGGTAGACCCTGAGGTCGGTGAGTCGGTAGACCCTGAGGTCGGTGAGTCGGTAGACCCTGAGGTCGGTGAGTCGGTAGGCCCTGAGGTCGGTGAGTCGGTAGACCCTGAGGTCGGTGAGTCGGTAGGCCCTGAGGTCGGTGAGTAGGTAGACCCTGAGGTCGGTGAGTCGGTAGACCCTGAGGTCGGTGAGTAGGTAGACCCTGAGGTCGGTGAGTCGGTAGACCCTGAGGTCGGTGAGTCGGTAGGCCCTGAGGTCGGTGAGTCGGTAGACCCTGAGGTCGGTGAGTCGGTAGGCCCTGAGGTCGGTGAGTCGGTAGGCCCTGAGGTCGGAGAGTCGGTAGACCCTGAGGTCAGTGAGTCGGTAGGCCCTGAGGTCGGTGAGTCGGTAGACCCTGAGGTCGGTGAGTCGGTAAACCCTGAGGTCGGTGAGTCGGTAGGCCCTGAGGTCGGTGAGTCGGTAGACCCTGAGGTCGGTGAGTCGGTAGACCCTGAGGTAGGTGAGTCGGTAGGCCCTGAGGTCGGTGAGTCGGTAGGCCCTGAGGTCGTGAGTTGGTAGACCCTGAGGTCGGTGAGTCGGTAGGCCTTGAGGTCTGCGATTTCGTTAGCCCTGAGGTCGGTGAGTTGGTAGACCCTGAGGTCGGTGAGTCGGTAGGCCCTGAGGTCTGCGATTTCGTTAGCCCTGAGGTCGGTGAGTCGGTAGGCCCTGAGGTCGGTGAGTCGGTAGACCCTGAGGTCTGCGATTTCGTTAGCCCTGAGGTCGGTGATTCGGTAGGCCCTGAGGTCGCTGAGTCGGTAGGCCCTGAGATCGGTGAGTCGGTAGACCCTGAGGTCGGTGAGTTGGTAGACCCTGAGGTCGGTGAGTCGGTAGGCCCTGAGGTCGGTGAGTCGGTAGGCCCTGAGGTCGGTGAGTCGGTAGGCCCTGAGGTCGGTGAGTCGGTAGGCCCTGAGGTCGGTGAGTCGGTAGGCCCTGAGGTCAGTGAGTCGGGAGGCCCTGAGGCTGGCGATTCGGTAGGCCCTGAGGTCAGTGAGTCGGTAGGCCCTGAGGTCAGCGAGTAGGTAGATCCTGAGATCGGTGATTCGGTAGGCCCTGAGGTCGGCGAGTAGGTAGATCCTGAGGTCGGTGATTCGGTAGACCCTGAGGTCGGTGAGTCGGTGGAATCTGAGGTCAGAGATTCGGTAGGCCCTGAGGTCGGTGAGTTGGTAGACCCTGAGGTCAGTGATTCGGTAGACCCTGAGGTCAGTGAGTCGGTAGGCCCTGAGGCTGGCGATTCGGTAGGCCCTGAGGTCGGTGATTTGGTAGGCCCTGAGGTCGGTGAGTCTGTAGGCCCTGAGGCCGGCGATTCGGTAGGCCCTGAGGTCGGTGATTCGGTAGGCCCTGAGGCCGGCGAGTAGGTAGATCCTGAGATCGGTGATTCGGTAGGCCCTGAGATCGGTGATTCGGTAGGCCTTGAGGTCGGTGATTCGGTAGGCCCTGAGATCGGTGATTCGGTAGGCCCTGAGGTCGGCGAGTAGGTAGATCCTGAGGTCGGTGATTCTGTAGGCCCTGAGGTCGGTGAGTCGGTGGAATCTGAGGTCAGAGATTCAGTAGGCCCTGAGGTCGGTGAGTTGGTAGACCCTGAGGTCAGTGATTCGGTAGACCCTGAGGTCGGTGAGTCGGTAGGCCCTGAGGTCTGCGATTTTGTTAGCCCTGAGGTTGGTGAGTCGGTAGACCCTGAGGTCGGTGAGTCGGTAGACCCTGAGGTCGGTGAGTCGGTAGACCCTGCGGTCGGTGAGTCGGTAGACCCTGAGGTCGGTGAGTCGGTAGGCCCTGAGGTGGATGAGTCGGTAGACCCTGAGGTCGGTGAGTCGGTAGGCCCTGAGGTCGGTGAGTTGGTAGACCCTGAGGTCGGTGAGTCGGTAGACCCTGAGGTCGGTGAGTAGGTAGACCCTGAGGTCGGTGAGTCGGTAGACCCTGAGGTCGGTGAGTCGGTAGACCCTGAGGTCGGTGAGTCGGTAGACCCTGAGGTCGGTGAGTCGGTAGGCCCTGAGGTCGGTGAGTCGGTAGGCCCTGAGGTCGTTGAGTCGGTAGACCCTGAGGTCGGTGAGTCGGTAGGCCCTGAGGTCGGTGAGTCGGTAGACCCTGAGGTCGGTGAGTCGGTAGACCCTGAGGTCTGTGAGTCGGTAGACCCTGAGGTCGGTGAGTCCGTAGACCCTGAGGTCGGTGAGTCGGTAGACCCTGAGGTCGGTGAGTCGGTAGACCCTGAGGTCGGTGATTCGGTAGGCCCTGAGGTCGGTGAGTCGGTAGACCCTGAGGTCGGTGAATCGGTAGACCCTGAGGTTGGTGAGTCGGTAGGCCCTGAGGTCGGTGAGTCGGTAGGCCCTGAGGTCGTGAGTCGGTAGACCCTGAGGTCGGTGAGTCAGTAGGCCCTGAGGTCGGTGAGTCGGTGGAACCTGAGGTCTGCGATTTCGTTAGCCCTGAGGTCGGTGAGTTGGTAGACCCTGAGGTCGGTGAGTTGGTAGGCCCTGAGGTTTGCGATTTCGTTAGCCCTGAGGTCGGTGAGTCGGTAGGCCCTGAGGTCGGTGAGTCGGTAGACCCTGAGGTCTGCGATTTCGTTAGCCCTGAGGTCGGTGAGTTGGTAGGCCCTGAGGTCTGCGATTTCGTTAGCCCTGAGGTCGGTGATTCGGTAGGCCCTGAGGTCGGTGAGTCGGTAGGCCCTGAGGTTGGTGAGTCGGTAGACCCTGAGGTCGGTGAGTTGGTAGACCCTGAGGTCGGTGAGTCGGTAGGCCCTGAGGTCGGTGAGTCGGTAGGCCCTGAGTTCGGTGAGTCGGTAGGCCCTGAGGTCGGTGAGTCGGTAGGCCCTGAGGTCGGTGAGTCGGTAGGCCCTGAGGTCGGTGTGTCGGTAGGCCCTGAGGTCGGTGAGTTGGTAGACCCTGAGGTCGGTGAGTTGGTAGGCCCTGAGGTCGGTGAGTCGGTAGGCCCTGAGGTCTGCGATTTCGTTAGCCCTGAGGTCGGTGATTTGGTAGGCCCTGATGTCGGTGAGTCGGTAGACCCTGAGGTCAGTGATTCGGTAGACCCTGAGGTCAGTGAGTCGGTAGGCCCTGAGGTCGGTGAGTCGGTAGGCCCTGAGGCCGGCGATTCGGTAGGCCCTGAGGTTGGTGATTCGGTAGGCCCTGAGGCCGGCGAGTAGGTAGATCCTGAGATCGGTGATTCGGTAGGCCCTGAGATCGGTGATTCGGTAGGCCCTAAGGTCGGTGATTTGGTAGGCCCTGAGATCGGTGATTCGGTAGGCCCTGAGGCCGGTGATTCGGTAGGCCCTGAGATCGGTGATTCGGTAGGCCCTGAGGTCGGCGAGTAGGTAGATCCTGAGGTCGGTGATTCGGTAGGCCCTGAGGTCAGTGAGTCGGTGGAATCTGAGGTCAGAGATTCGGTAGGCCCTGAGGTCGGTGAGTTGGTAGACCCTGAGGTCAGTGATTCGGTAGACCCTGAGGTCGGTGAGTCAGTAGGCCCTGAGGTCTGCGATTTTGTTAGCCGTGAGGTCGGTGAGTCGGTAGACCCTGAGGTCGGTGAGTCGGTAGACCCTGAGGTCGGTGAGTCGGTAGACCCTGAGGTCGGTGAGTCGGTAGACCCTGAGGTCGGTGAGTCGGTAGGCCCTGAGGTCGGTGAGTCGGTAGACCCTGAGGTCGGTGAGTCGGTAGGCCCTGAGGTCGGTGAGTAGGTAGACCCTGAGGTCGGTGAGTCGGTAGACCCTGAGGTCGGTGAGTAGGTAGACCCTGAGGTCGGTGAGTCGGTAGACCCTGAGGTCGGTGAGTCGGTAGGCCCTGAGGTCGGTGAGTCGGTAGACCCTGAGGTCGGTGAGTCGGTAGGCCCTGAGGTCGGTGAGTCGGTAGGCCCTGAGGTCGGAGAGTCGGTAGACCCTGAGGTCGGTGAGTCGGTAGGCCCTGAGGTCGGTGAGTCGGTAGACCCTGAGGTCGGTGAGTCGGTAGGCCCTGAGGTCGGTGAGTCGGTAGACCCTGAGGTCGGTGAGTCCGTAGACCCTGAGGTCGGTGAGTCGGTAGACCCTGAGGTCGGTGAGTCGGTAGACCCTGAGGTCGATGAGTCGGTAGGCCCTGAGGTCGGTGAGTCGGTAGGCCCTGAGGTCGGTGAGTCGGTAGACCCTGAGGTCGGTGAGTCGGTAGGCCCTGAGGTCGGTGAGTCGGTAGACCCTGAGGTCGGTGAGTCGGTAGACCCTGAGGTCGGTGAGTCGGTAGACCCTGAGGTCGGTGAGTCGGTAGGCCCTGAGGTCGTGAGTTGGTAGACCCTGAGGTCGGTGAGTCGGTAGGCCCTGAGGTCTGCGATTTCGTTAGCCCTGAGGTCGGTGAGTTGGTAGACCCTGAGGTCGGTGAGTTGGTAGGCCCTGAGATCTGCGATTTCGTTAGCCCTGAGGTCGGTGAGTCGGTGGGCCCTGAGGTCGGTGAGTCGGTAGGCCCTGAGGTCTGCGATTTCGTTAGCCCTGAGGTCGGTGAGTCGGTAGGCCCTGAGGTCGGTGAGTCGGTAGACCCTGAGGTCTGCGATTTCGTTAGTCCTGAGGTCGGTGATTCGGTAGGCCCTGAGGTCGCTGAGTCGGTAGGCCCTGAGATCGGTGAGTCGGTAGACCCTGAGGTCGGTGAGTTGGTAGACCCTGAGGTCGGTGAGTCGGTAGGCCCTGAGGTCGGTGAGTCGGTAGGCCCTGAGTTCGGTGAGTCGGTAGGCCCTGAGGTCGGTGAGTCGGTAGGCCCTGAGGTCGGTGAGTCGGTAGGCCCTGAGGTCGGTGAGTCGGTAGGCCCTGAGGTCAGTGAGTCGGTAGGCCCTGAGGCTGGCGATTCGGTCGGCCCTGAGGTCAGTGAGTCGGTAGGCCCTGAGGTCGGCGAGTAGGTAGATCCTGAGATCGGTGATTCGGTAGGCCCTGAGGTCGGCGAGTAGGTAGATCCTGAGGTCGGTGATTCTGTAGGCCCTGAGGTCGGTGAGTCGGTGGAATCTGAGGTCAGAGATTCGGTAGGCCCTGAGGTCGGTGAGTTGGTAGACCCTGAGGTCAGTGATTCGGTAGACCCTGAGGTCGGTGAGTCGGTAGGCCCTGAGGTCTGCGATTTTGTTAGCCCTGAGGTTGGTGAGTCGGTAGACCCTGAGGTCGGTGAGTCGGTAGACCCTGAGGTCGGTGAGTCGGTAGACCCTGAGGTCGGTGAGTCGGTAGACCCTGAGGTCGGTGAGTCGGTAGGCCCTGAGGTGGATGAGTCGGTAGACCCTGAGGTCGGTGAGTCGGTAGGCCCTGAGGTCGGTGAGTTGGTAGACCCTGAGGTCGGTGAGTCGGTAGACCCTGAGGTCGGTGAGTAGGTAGACCCTGAGGTCGGTGAGTCGGTAGACCCTGAGGTCGGTGAGTCGGTAGACCCTGAGGTCGGTGAGTCGGTAGACCCTGAGGTCGGTGAGTCGGTAGGCCCTGAGGTCGGTGAGTCGGTAGGCCCTGAGGTCGTTGAGTCGGTAGACCCTGAGGTCGGTGAGTCGGTAGGCCCTGAGGTCGGTGAGTCGGTAGACCCTGAGGTCGGTGAGTCGGTAGACCCTGAGGTCTGTGAGTCGGTAGACCCTGAGGTCGGTGAGTCCGTAGACCCTGAGGTCGGTGAGTCGGTAGACCCTGAGGTCGGTGAGTCGGTAGACCCTGAGGTCGGTGATTCGGTAGGCCCTGAGGTCGGTGAGTCGGTAGACCCTGAGGTCGGTGAATCGGTAGACCCTGAGGTTGGTGAGTCGGTAGGCCCTGAGGTCGGTGAGTCGGTAGGCCCTGAGGTCGTGAGTCGGTAGACCCTGAGGTCGGTGAGTCGGTAGGCCCTGAGGTCGGTGAGTCGGTGGAACCTGAGGTCTGCGATTTCGTTAGCCCTGAGGTCGGTGAGTTGGTAGACCCTGAGGTCGGTGAGTTGGTAGGCCCTGAGGTTTGCGATTTCGTTAGCCCTGAGGTCGGTGAGTCGGTAGGCCCTGAGGTCGGTGAGTCGGTAGACCCTGAGGTCTGCGATTTCGTTAGCCCTGAGGTCGGTGAGTTGGTAGGCCCTGAGGTCGGTGATTCGGTAGGCCCTGAGGTCGGTGAGTCGGTAGGCCCTGAGGTCGGTGAGTCGGTAGACCCTGAGGTCGGTGAGTTGGTAGACCCTGAGGTCGGTGAGTCGGTAGGCCCTGAGTTCGGTGAGTCGGTAGGCCCTGAGGTCGGTGAGTCGGTAGGCCCTGAGGTCGGTGAGTCGGTAGGCCCTGAGGTCGGTGTGTCGGTAGGCCCTGAGGTCGGTGAGTTGGTAGACCCTGAGGTCGGTGAGTCGGTAAGCCCTGAGGTCGGTGAGTCGGTAGGCCCTGAGGTCGGTGAGTCGGTAGGCCCTGAGGTCGGTGAGTCGGTGAAACCTGAGGTCTACGATTTCGTTAGCCCTGAGGTCGGTGAGTTGGTAGACCCTGAGGTCGGTGAGTTGGTAGGCCCTGAGGTCGGTGAGTCGGTAGGCCCTGAGGTCTGCGATTTCGTTAGCCCTGAGGTCGGTGATTTGGTAGGCCCTGATGTCGGTGAGTCGGTAGACCCTGAGGTCAGTGATTCGGTAGACCCTGAGGTCAGTGAGTCGGTAGGCCCTGAGGCTGGCGATTCGGTAGGCCCTGAGGTCGGTGATTTGGTAGGCCCTGAGGTCGGTGAGTCGGTAGGCCCTGAGGCCGGCAATTCGGTAGGCCCTGAGGTTGGTGATTCGGTAGGCCCTGAGGGCGGCGAGTAGGTAGATCCTGAGATCGGTGATTCGGTAGGCCCTGAGGCTGGCGATTCGGTAGGCCCTGAGGTCGGTGAGTTGGTAGACCCTGAGGTCGGTGAGTTGGTAGGCCCTGAGGTCGGTGAGTCGGTAGGCCCTGAGGTCTGCGATTTCGTTAGCCCTGAGGTCGGTGATTTGGTAGGCCCTGATGTCGGTGAGTCGGTAGACCCTGAGGTCAGTGATTCGGTCGACCCTGAGGTCAGTGAGTCGGTAGGCCCTGAGGCTGGCGATTCGGTAGGCCCTGAGGTCGGTGATTTGGTAGGCCCTGAGGTCGGTGAGTCGGTAGGCCCTGAGGCCGGCGATTCGGTAGGCCCTGAGGTTGGTGATTCGGTAGGCCCTGAGGCCGGCGAGTAGGTAGATCCTGAGATCGGTGATTCGGTAGGCCCTGAGATCGGTGATTCGGTAGGCCCTAAGGTCGGTGATTTGGTAGGCCCTGAGATCGGTGATTCGGTAGGCCCTGAGGCCGGTGATTCGGTAGGCCCTGAGATCGGTGATTCGGTAGGCCCTGAGGTCGGCGAGTAGGTAGATCCTGAGGTCGGTGATTCGGTAGGCCCTGAGGTCAGTGAGTCGGTGGAATCTGAGGTCAGAGATTCGGTAGGCCCTGAGGTCGGTGAGTTGGTAGACCCTGAGGTCAGTGATTCGGTAGACCCTGAGGTCGGTGAGTCAGTAGGCCCTGAGGTCTGCGATTTTGTTAGCCGTGAGGTCGGTGAGTCGGTAGACCCTGAGGTCGGTGAGTCGGTAGACCCTGAGGTCGGTGAGTCGGTAGACCCTGAGGTCGGTGAGTCGGTAGACCCTGAGGTCGGTGAGTCGGTAGGCCCTGAGGTCGGTGAGTCGGTAGACCCTGAGGTCGGTGAGTCGGTAGGCCCTGAGGTCGGTGAGTAGGTAGACCCTGAGGTCGGTGAGTCGGTAGACCCTGAGGTCGGTGAGTAGGTAGACCCTGAGGTCGGTGAGTCGGTAGACCCTGAGGTCGGTGAGTCGGTAGGCCCTGAGGTCGGTGAGTCGGTAGACCCTGAGGTCGGTGAGTCGGTAGGCCCTGAGGTCGGTGAGTCGGTAGGCCCTGAGGTCGGAGAGTCGGTAGACCCTGAGGTCGGTGAGTCGGTAGGCCCTGAGGTCGGTGAGTCGGTAGACCCTGAGGTCGGTGAGTCGGTAGGCCCTGAGGTCGGTGAGTCGGTAGGCCCTGAGGTCGGTGAGTCGGTAGACCCTGAGGTCGGTGAGTCGGTAGACCCTGAGGTAGGTGAGTCGGTAGGCCCTGAGGTCGGTGAGTCGGTAGGCCCTGAGGTCGTGAGTTGGTAGACCCTGAGGTCGGTGAGTTGGTAGGCCCTGAGGTCTGCGATTTCGTTAGCCCTGAGGTCGGTGAGTTGGTAGACCCTGAGGTCGGTGAGTTGGTAGGCCCTGAGATCTGCGATTTCGTTAGCCCTGAGGTCGGTGAGTCGGTAGGCCCTGAGGTCGGTGAGTCGGTAGGCCCTGAGGTCTGCGATTTCGTTAGCCCTGAGGTCGGTGAGTCGGTAGGCCCTGAGGTCGGTGAGTCGGTAGACCCTGAGGTCTGCGATTTCGTTAGCCCTGAGGTCGGTGTTTCGGTAGGCCCTGAGGTCGCTGAGTCGGTAGGCCCTGAGATCGGTGAGTCGGTAGACCCTGAGGTCGGTGAGTTGGTAGACCCTGAGGTCGGTGAGTCGGTAGGCCCTGAGGTCGGTGAGTCGGTAGGCCCTGAGGTCGGTGAGTCGGTAGGCCCTGAGGTCGGTGAGTCGGTAGGCCCTGAGGTCGGTGAGTCGGTAGGCCCTGAGGTCGGTGAGTCGGTAGGCCCTGAGGTCAGTGAGTCGGTAGGCCCTGAGGCTGGCGATTCGGTAGGCCCTGAGGTCAGTGAGTCGGTAGGCCCTGAGGTCGGCGAGTAGGTAGATCCTGAGATCGGTGATTCGGTAGGCCCTGAGGTCGGCGAGTAGGTAGATCCTGAGGTCGGTGATTCGGTAGACCCTGAGGTCGGTGAGTCGGTGGAATCTGAGGTCAGAGATTCGGTAGGCCCTGAGGTCGGTGAGTTGGTAGACCCTGAGGTCAGTGATTCGGTAGACCCTGAGGTCGGTGAGTCGGTAGACCCTGAGGTCGGTGAGTCGGTAGGCCCTGAGGTCGGTGAGTCGGTAGGCCCTGAGGTCGTGAGTTAGTAGACCCTGAGGTCGGTGAGTCGGTAGGCCCTGAGGTCTGCGATTTCGTTAGCCCTGAGGTCGGTGAGTTGGTAGACCCTGAGGTCGGTGAGTTGGTAGGCCCTGAGATCTGCGATTTCGTTAGCCCTGAGGTCGGTGAGTCGGTAGGCCCTGAGGTCGGTGAGTCGGTAGGCCCTGAGGTCTGCGATTTCGTTAGCCCTGAGGTCGGTGAGTCGGTAGGCCCTGAGGTCGGTGAGTCGGTAGACCCTGAGGTCTGCGATTTTGTTAGTCCTGAGGTCGGTGATTCGGTAGGCCCTGAGGTCGCTGAGTCGGTAGGCCCTGAGATCGGTGAGTCGGTAGACCCTGAGGTCGGTGAGTTGGTAGACCCTGAGGTCGGTGAGTCGGTAGGCCCTGAGGTCGGTGAGTCGGTAGGCCCTGAGTTCGGTGAGTCGGTAGGCCCTGAGGTCGGTGAGTCGGTAGGCCCTGAGGTCGGTGAGTCGGTAGGCCCTGAGGTCGGTGAGTCGGTAGGCCCGGAGGTCAGTGAGTCGGTAGGCCCTGAGGCTGGCGATTCGGTAGGCCCTGAGGTCAGTGAGTCGGTGGGCCCTGAGGTCGGCGAGTAGGTAGATCCTGAGATCGGTGATTCGGTAGGCCCTGAGGTCGGCGAGTAGGTAGATCCTGAGGTCGGTGATTCGGTAGACCCTGAGGTCGGTGAGTCGGTGGAATCTGAGGTCAGAGATTCGGTAGGCCCTGAGGTCGGTGAGTTGGTAGACCCTGAGGTCAGTGATTCGGTAGACCCTGAGGTCGGTGAGTCGGTAGGCCCTGAGGCTGGCGATTCGGTAGGCCCTGAGGTCGGTGATTTGGTAGGCCCTGAGGTCGGTGAGTCGGTAGACCCTGAGGTCAGTGATTCGGTAGGCCCTGAGGTCGGTGATTTGGTAGGCCCTGAGGTCGGTGAGTCTGTAGGCCCTGAGGCCGGCGATTCGGTAGGCCCTGAGGTCGGTGATTCGGAAGGCCCTGAGGCCGGCGAGTAGGTAGATCCTGAGATCGGTGATTCGGTAGGCCCTGAGATCGGTGATTCGGTAGGCCTTGAGATCGGTGATTCGGTAGGCCCTGAGATCGGTGATTCGGTAGGCCCTGAGGTCGGCGAGTAGGTAGATCCTGAGGTCGGTGATTCTGTAGGCCCTGAGGTCGGTGAGTCGGTGGAATCTGAGGTCAGAGATTCGGTAGGCCCTGAGGTCGGTGAGTTGGTAGACCCTGAGGTCAGTGATTCGGTAGACCCTGAGGTCGGTGAGTCGGTAGGCCCTGAGGTCTGCGATTTTGTTAGCCCTGAGGTTGGTGAGTCGGTAGACCCTGAGGTCGGTGAGTCGGTAGACCCTGAGGTCGGTGAGTCGGTAGACCCTGAGGTCGGTGAGTCGGTAGACCCTGAGGTCGGTGAGTCGGTAGGCCCTGAGGTGGATGAGTCGGTAGACCCTGAGGTCGGTGAGTCGGTAGGCCCTGAGGTCGGTGAGTTGGTAGACCCTGAGGTCGGTGAGTCAGTAGACCCTGAGGTCGGTGAGTAGGTAGACCCTGAGGTCGGTGAGTCGGTAGACCCTGAGGTCGGTGAGTCGGTAGACCCTGAGGTCGGTGAGTCGGTAGACCCTGAGGTCGGTGAGTCGGTAGGCCCTGAGGTCGGTGAGTCGGTAGGCCCTGAGGTCGTTGAGTCGGTAGACCCTGAGGTCGGTGAGTCGGTAGGCCCTGAGGTCGGTGAGTCGGTAGACCCTGAGGTCGGTGAGTCGGTAGACCCTGAGGTCTGTGAGTCGGTAGACCCTGAGGTCGGTGAGTCCATAGACCCTGAGGTCGGTGAGTCGGTAGACCCTGAGGTCGGTGAGTCGGTAGACCCTGAGGTCGGTGATTCGGTAGGCCCTGAGGTCGGTGAGTCGGTAGACCCTGAGGTCGGTGAATCGGTAGACCCTGAGGTTGGTGAGTCGGTAGGCCCTGAGGTCGGTGAGTCGGTAGGCCCTGAGGTCGTGAGTCGGTAGACCCTGAGGTCGGTGAGTCGGTAGGCCCTGAGGTCGGTGAGTCGGTGGAACCTGAGGTCTGCGATTTCGTTAGCCCTGAGGTCGGTGAGTTGGTAGACCCTGAGGTCGGTGAGTTGGTAGGCCCTGAGGTTTGCGATTTCGTTAGCCCTGAGGTCGGTGAGTCGGTAGGCCCTGAGGTCGGTGAGTCGGTAGACCCTGAGGTCTGCGATTTCGTTAGCCCTGAGGTCGGTGAGTTGGTAGGCCCTGAGGTCGGTGATTCGGTAGGCCCTGAGGTCGGTGAGTCGGTAGGCCCTGAGGTCGGTGAGTCGGTAGACCCTGAGGTCGGTGAGTCGGTAGACCCTGAGGTCGGTGAGTCGGTAGGCCCTGAGTTCGGTGAGTCGGTAGGCCCTGAGGTCGGTGAGTCGGTAGGCCCTGAGGTCGGTGAGTCGGTAGGCCCTGAGGTCGGTGTGTCGGTAGGCCCTGAGGTCGGTGAGTTGGTAGACCCTGAGGTCGGTGAGTCGGTAAGCCCTGAGGTCGGTGAGTCGGTAGGCCCTGAGGTCGGTGAGTCGGTAGGCCCTGAGGTCGGTGAGTCGGTGAAACCTGAGGTCTACGATTTCGTTAGCCCTGAGGTCGGTGAGTTGGTAGACCCTGAGGTCGGTGAGTTGGTAGGCCCTGAGGTCGGTGAGTCGGTAGGCCCTGAGGTCTGCGATTTCGTTAGCCCTGAGGTCGGTGATTTGGTAGGCCCTGATGTCGGTGAGTCGGTAGACCCTGAGGTCAGTGATTCGGTAGACCCTGAGGTCAGTGAGTCGGTAGGCCCTGAGGCTGGCGATTCGGTAGGCCCTGAGGTCGGTGATTTGGTAGGCCCTGAGGTCGGTGAGTCAGTAGGCCCTGAGGCCGGCAATTCGGTAGGCCCTGAGGTTGGTGATTCGGTAGGCCCTGAGGTCGGTGAGTCAGTAGGCCCTGAGGTCGGTGAGTCGGTGGAACCTGAGGTCTGCGATTTCGTTAGCCCTGAGGTCGGTGAGTTGGTAGACCCTGAGGTCGGTGAGTTGGTAGGCCCTGAGGTTTGCGATTTCGTTAGCCCTGAGGTCGGTGAGTCGGTAGGCCCTGAGGTCGGTGAGTCGGTAGACCCTGAGGTCTGCGATTTCGTTAGCCCTGAGGTCGGTGAGTTGGTAGGCCCTGAGGTCTGCGATTTCGTTAGCCCTGAGGTTGGTGATTCGGTAGGCCCTGAGGTCGGTGAGTCGGTAGGCCCTGAGGTTGGTGAGTCGGTAGACCCTGAGGTCGGTGAGTTGGTAGACCCTGAGGTCGGTGAGTCGGTAGGCCCTGAGGTCGGTGAGTCGGTAGGCCCTGAGTTCGGTGAGTCGGTAGGCCCTGAGGTCGGTGAGTCGGTAGGCCCTGAGGTCGGTGAGTCGGTAGGCCCTGAGGTCGGTGTGTCGGTAGGCCCTGAGGTCGGTGAGTTGGTAGACCCTGAGGTCGGTGAGTTGGTAGGCCCTGAGGTCGGTGAGTCGGTAGGCCCTGAGGTCTGCGATTTCGTTAGCCCTGAGGTCGGTGATTTGGTAGGCCCTGATGTCGGTGAGTCGGTAGACCCTGAGGTCAGTGATTCGGTAGACCCTGAGGTCAGTGAGTCGGTAGGCCCTGAGGCTGGCGATTCGGTAGGCCCTGAGGTCGGTGATTTGGTAGGCCCTGAGGTCGGTGAGTCGGTAGGCCCTGAGGCCGGCGATTCGGTAGGCCCTGAGGTTGGTGATTCGGTAGGCCCTGAGGCCGGCGAGTAGGTAGATCCTGAGATCGGTGATTCAGTAGGCCCTGAGATCGGTGATTCGGTAGGCCCTAAGGTCGGTGATTTGGTAGGCCCTGAGATCGGTGATTCGGTAGGCCCTGAGGCCGGTGATTCGGTAGGCCCTGAGATCGGTGATTCAGTAGGCCCTGAGGTCGGCGAGTAGGTAGATCCTGAGGTCGGTGATTCGGTAGGCCCTGAGGTCAGTGAGTCGGTGGAATCTGAGGTCAGAGATTCGGTAGGCCCTGAGGTCGGTGAGTTGGTAGACCCTGAGGTCAGTGATTCGGTAGACCCTGAGGTCGGTGAGTCAGTAGGCCCTGAGGTCTGCGATTTTGTTAGCCGTGAGGTCGGTGAGTCGGTAGACCCTGAGGTCGGTGAGTCGGTAGACCCTGAGGTCGGTGAGTCGGTAGACCCTGAGGTCGGTGAGTCGGTAGACCCTGAGGTCGGTGAGTCGGTAGGCCCTGAGGTCGGTGAGTCGGTAGACCCTGAGGTCGGTGAGTCGGTAGGCCCTGAGGTCGGTGAGTAGGTAGACCCTGAGGTCGGTGAGTCGGTAGACCCTGAGGTCGGTGAGTAGGTAGACCCTGAGGTCGGTGAGTCGGTAGACCCTGAGGTCGGTGAGTCGGTAGGCCCTGAGGTCGGTGAGTCGGTAGACCCTGAGGTCGGTGAGTCGGTAGGCCCTGAGGTCGGTGAGTCGGTAGGCCCTGAGGTCGGAGAGTCGGTAGACCCTGAGGTCGGTGAGTCGGTAGGCCCTGAGGTCGGTGAGTCGGTAGACCCTGAGGTCGGTGAGTCGGTAGGCCCTGAGGTCGGTGAGTCGGTAGGCCCTGAGGTCGGTGAGTCGGTAGACCCTGAGGTCGGTGAGTCGGTAGACCCTGAGGTAGGTGAGTCGGTAGGCCCTGAGGTCGGTGAGTCGGTAGGCCCTGAGGTCGTGAGTTGGTAGACCCTGAGGTCGGTGAGTCGGTAGGCCCTGAGGTCTGCGATTTCGTTAGCCCTGAGGTCGGTGAGTTGGTAGACCCTGAGGTCGGTGAGTTGGTAGGCCCTGAGATCTGCGATTTCGTTAGCCCTGAGGTCGGTGAGTCGGTAGGCCCTGAGGTCGGTGAGTCGGTAGGCCCTGAGGTCTGCGATTTCGTTAGCCCTGAGGTCGGTGAGTCGGTAGGCCCTGAGGTCGGTGAGTCGGTAGACCCTGAGGTCTGCGATTTCGTTAGCCCTGAGGTCGGTGTTTCGGTAGGCCCTGAGGTCGCTGAGTCGGTAGGCCCTGAGATCGGTGAGTCGGTAGACCCTGAGGTCGGTGAGTTGGTAGACCCTGAGGTCGGTGAGTCGGTAGGCCCTGAGGTCGGTGAGTCGGTAGGCCCTGAGGTCGGTGAGTCGGTAGGCCCTGAGGTCGGTGAGTCGGTAGGCCCTGAGGTCGGTGAGTCGGTAGGCCCTGAGGTCAGTGAGTCGGTAGGCCCTGAGGCTGGCGATTCGGTAGGCCCTGAGGTCAGTGAGTCGGTAGGCCCTGAGGTCGGCGAGTAGGTAGATCCTGAGATCGGTGATTCGGTAGGCCCTGAGGTCGGCGAGTAGGTAGATCCTGAGGTCGGTGATTCGGTAGACCCTGAGGTCGGTGAGTCGGTGGAATCTGAGGTCAGAGATTCGGTAGGCCCTGAGGTCGGTGAGTTGGTAGACCCTGAGGTCAGTGATTCGGTAGACCCTGAGGTCGGTGAGTCGGTAGGCCCTGAGGCTGGCGATTCGGTAGACCCTGAGGTCAGTGAGTCGGTAGGCCCTGAGGCTGGCGATTCGGTAGGCCCTGAGGTCGGTGATTTGGTAGGCCCTGAGGTCGGTGAGTCTGTAGGCCCTGAGGCCGGCGATTCGGTAGGCCCTGAGGTCGGTGATTCGGTAGGCCCTGAGGCCGGCGAGTAGGTAGATCCTGAGATCGGTGATTCGGTAGGCCCTGAGATCGGTGATTCGCTAGGCCTTGAGGTCGGTGATTCGGTAGGCCCTGAGATCGGTGATTCGGTAGGCCCTGAGGTCGGCGAGTAGGTAGATCCTGAGGTCGGTGATTCTGTAGGCCCTGAGGTCGGTGAGTCGGTGGAATCTGAGGTCAGAGATTCGGTAGGCCCTGAGGTCGGTGAGTTGGTAGACCCTGAGGTCAGTGATTCGGTAGACCCTGAGGTCGGTGAGTCGGTAGGCCCTGAGGTCTGCGATTTTGTTAGCCCTGAGGTTGGTGAGTCGGTAGACCCTGAGGTCGGTGAGTCGGTAGACCCTGAGGTCGGTGAGTCGGTAGACCCTGAGGTCGGTGAGTCGGTAGACCCTGAGGTCGGTGAGTCGGTAGGCCCTGAGGTGGATGAGTCGGTAGACCCTGAGGTCGGTGAGTCGGTAGGCCCTGAGGTCGGTGAGTTGGTAGACCCTGAGGTCGGTGAGTCGGTAGACCCTGAGGTCGGTGAGTAGGTAGACCCTGAGGTCGGTGAGTCGGTAGACCCTGAGGTCGGTGAGTCGGTAGACCCTGAGGTCGGTGAGTCGGTAGACCCTGAGGTCGGTGAGTCGGTAGGCCCTGAGGTCGGTGAGTCGGTAGGCCCTGAGGTCGTTGAGTCGGTAGACCCTGAGGTCGGTGAGTCGGTAGGCCCTGAGGTCGGTGAGTCGGTAGACCCTGAGGTCGGTGAGTCGGTAGACCCTGAGGTCTGTGAGTCGGTAGACCCTGAGGTCGGTGAGTCGGTAGACCCTGAGGTCGGTGAGTCGGTAGACCCTGAGGTCGGTGATTCGGTAGGCCCTGAGGTCGGTGAGTCGGTAGACCCTGAGGTCGGTGAATCGGTAGACCCTGAGGTTGGTGAGTCGGTAGGCCCTGAGGTCGGTGAGTCGGTAGGCCCTGAGGTCGTGAGTCGGTGGAACCTGAGGTCTGCGATTTCGTTAGCCCTGAGGTCGGTGAGTCGGTGGAACCTGAGGTCTGCGATTTCGTTAGCCCTGAGGTCGGTGAGTTGGTAGACCCTGAGGTCGGTGAGTTGGTAGGCCCTGAGGTTTGCGATTTCGTTAGCCCTGAGGTCGGTGAGTCGGTAGGCCCTGAGGTCGGTGAGTCGGTAGACCCTGAGGTCTGCGATTTCGTTAGCCCTGAGGTCGGTGAGTTGGTAGGCCCTGAGGTCTGCGATTTCGTTAGCCCTGAGGTCGGTGATTCGGTAGGCCCTGAGGTCGGTGAGTCGGTAGGCCCTGAGGTTGGTGAGTCGGTAGACCCTGAGGTCGGTGAGTTGGTAGACCCTGAGGTCGGTGAGTCGGTAGGCCCTGAGGTCGGTGAGTCGGTAGGCCCTGAGGTCGGTGAGTCGGTAGGCCCTGAGGTCGGTGTGTCGGTAGGCCCTGAGGTCGGTGAGTTGGTAGACCCTGAGGTCGGTGAGTCGGTAAGCCCTGAGGGCGGTGAGTCGGTAGGCCCTGAGGTCGGTGAGTCGGTAGGCCCTGAGGTCGGTGAGTCGGTGAAACCTGAGGTCTACGATTTCGTTAGCCCTGAGGTCGGTGAGTTGGTAGACCCTGAGGTCGGTGAGTTGGTAGGCCCTGAGGTCGGTGAGTCGGTAGGCCCTGAGGTCTGCGATTTCGTTAGCCCTGAGGTCGGTGATTTGGTAGGCCCTAATGTCGGTGAGTCGGTAGACCCTGAGGTCAGTGATTCGGTAGACCCTGAGGTCAGTGAGTCGGTAGGCCCTGAGGCTGGCGATTCGGTAGGCCCTGAGGTCGGTGATTTGGTAGGCCCTGAGGTCGGTGAGTCGGTAGGCCCTGAGGCCGGCGATTCGGTAGGCCCTGAGGTTGGTGATTCGGTAGGCCCTGAGGCCGGCGAGTAGGTAGATCCTGAGATCGGTGATTCGGTAGGCCCTGAGATCGGTGATTCGGTAGGCCTTAAGGTCGGTGATTTGGTAGGCCCTGAGATCGGTGATTCGGTAGGCCCTGAGGCCGTTGATTCGGTAGGCCCTGAGATCGGTGATTCGGTAGGCCCTGAGGTCGGCGAGTAGGTAGATCCTGAGGTCGGTGATTCGGTAGGCCCTGAGGTCAGTGAGTCGGTGGAATCTGAGGTCAGAGATTCGGTAGGCCCTGAGGTCGGTGAGTTGGTAGACCCTGAGGTCAGTGATTCGGTAGACCCTGAGGTCGGTGAGTCAGTAGGCCCTGAGGTCTGCGATTTTGTTAGCCGTGAGGTCGGTGAGTCGGTAGACCCTGAGGTCGGTGAGTTGGTAGACCCTGAGGTCGGTGAGTCGGTAGACCCTGAGGTCGGTGAGTCGGTAGACCCTGAGGTCGGTGAGTCGGTAGGCCCTGAGGTCGGTGAGTCGGTAGACCCTGAGGTCGGTGAGTCGGTAGGCCCTGAGGTCGGTGAGTAGGTAGACCCTGAGGTCGGTGAGTCGGTAGACCCTGAGGTCGGTGAGTAGGTAGACCCTGAGGTCGGTGAGTCGGTAGACCCTGAGGTCGGTGAGTCGGTAGGCCCTGAGGTCGGTGAGTCGGTAGACCCTGAGGTCGGTGAGTCGGTAGGCCCTGAGGTCGGTGAGTCGGTAGGCCCTGAGGTCGGAGAGTCGGTAGGCCCTGAGGTCGGTGAGTCGGTAGGCCCTGAGGTCGGTGAGTCGGTAGACCCTGAGGTCGGTGAGTCGGTAAACCCTGAGGTCGGTGAGTCGGTAGACCCTGAGGTCGGTGAGTCCGTAGACCCTGAGGTCGGTGAGTCGGTAGACCCTGAGGTCGGTGAGTCGGTAGACCCTGAGGTCGATGAGTCGGTAGGCCCTGAGGTCGGTGAGTCGGTAGGCCCTGAGGTCGGTGAGTCGGTAGACCCTGAGGTCGGTGAGTCGGTAGGCCCTGAGGTCGGTGAGTCGGTAGACCCTGAGGTCGGTGAGTCGGTAGACCCTGAGGTAGGTGAGTCGGTAGGCCCTGAGGTCGGTGAGTCGGTAGGCCCTGAGGTCGTGAGTCGGTAGACCCTGAGGTCGGTGAGTCGGTAGGCCCTGAGGTCTGCGATTTCGTTAGCCCTGAGGTCGGTGAGTTGGTAGACCCTGAGGTCGGTGAGTTGGTAGGCCCTGAGATCTGCGATTTCGTTAGCCCTGAGGTCGGTGAGTCGGTAGGCCCTGAGGTCGGTGAGTCGGTAGGCCCTGAGGTCTGCGATTTCGTTAGCCCTGAGGTCGGTGAGTCGGTAGGCCCTGAGGTCGGTGAGTCGGTAGGCCCTGAGGTCGGTGAGTCGGTAGACCCTGAGGTCTGCGATTTCGTTAGCCCTGAGGTCGGTGATTCGGTAGGCCCTGAGGTCGCTGAGTCGGTAGGCCCTGAGATCGGTGAGTCGGTAGACCCTGAGGTCGGTGAGTTGGTAGACCCTGAGGTCGGTGAGTCGGTAGGCCCTGAGGTCGGTGAGTCGGTAGGCCCTGAGTTCGGTGAGTCGGTAGGCCCTGAGGTCGGTGAGTCGGTAGGCCCTGAGGTCGGTGAGTCGGTAGGCCCTGAGGTCGGTGAGTCGGTAGACCCTGAGGTCAGTGAGTCGGTAGACCCTGAGGTCGGTGAGTCGGTAGACCCTGAGGTCGGTGAGTCGGTAGACCCTGAGGTCGATGAGTCGGTAGGCCCTGAGGTCGGTGAGTCGGTAGGCCCTGAGGTCGGTGAGTCGGTAGGCCCTGAGGTTTGCGATTTCGTTAGCCCTGAGGTCGGTGAGTCGGTAGGCCCTGAGGTCGGTGAGTCGGTAGGCCCTGAGGTCGGTGAGTCGGTAGACCCTGAGGTCGGTGAGTCGGTAGACCCTGAGGTCGGTGAGTCGGTAGACCCTGAGGTCGGTGAGTCGGTAGACCCTGAAGTCGATGAGTCGGTAGGCCTTGAGGTCGGTGAGTCGGTAGGCCCTGAGGTCGGTGAGTCGGTAGACCCTGAGGTCGGTGAGTCGGTAGACCCTGAGGTCGGTGAGTCGGTAGGCCCTGAGGTCGGTGAGTCGGTAGACCCTGAGGTCGGTGAGTCGGTAGGCCCTGAGGTCGGTGAGTCGGTAGGCCCTGAGGTCGTTGAGTCGGTAGACCCTGAGGTCGGTGAGTCGGTAGGCCCTGAGGTCGGTGAGTCGGTAGACCCTGAGGTCGGTGAATCGGTAGACCCTGAGGTCTGTGAGTCGGTAGACCCTGAGGTCGGTGAGTCCGTAGACCCTGAGGTCGGTGAGTCGGTAGACCCTGAGGTCGGTGAGTCGGTAGACCCTGAGGTCGGTGATTCGGTAGGCCCTGAGGTCGGTGAGTCGGTAGACCCTGAGGTCGGTGAATCGGTAGACCCTGAGGTTGGTGAGTCGGTAGGCCCTGAGGTCGGTGAGTCGGTAGACCCTGAGGTCGGTGAGTCGGTAGGCCCTGAGGTCGGTGAGTCGGTAGACCCTGAGGTCTGCGATTTCGTTAGCCCTGAGGTCGGTGAGTCGGTAGACCCTGAGGTCGGTGAGTCGGTAGGCCCTGAGGTCGGTGAGTCGGTAGGCCCTGAGGTCGTTGAGTCGGTAGACCCTGAGGTCGGTGAGTCGGTAGGCCCTGAAGTCGGTGAGTCGGTAGACCCTGAGGTCGGTGAATCGGTAGACCCTGAGGTCTGTGAGTCGGTAGACCCTGAGGTCGGTGAGTCCGTAGACCCTGAGGTCGGTGAGTCGGTAGACCCTGAGGTCGGTGAGTCGGTAGACCCTGAGGTCGGTGATTCGGTAGGCCCTGAGGTCGGTGAGTCGGTAGACCCTGAGGTCGGTGAATCGGTAGACCCTGAGGTTGGTGAGTCGGTAGGCCCTGAGGTCGGTGAGTCGGTAGGCCCTGAGGTCGTGAGTCGGTAGACCCTGAGGTCGGTGAGTCGGTAGGCCCTGAGGTCGGTGAGTCGGTGGAACCTGAGGTCTGCGATTTCGTTAGCCCTGAGGTCGGTGAGTTGGTAGACCCTGAGGTCGGTGAGTTGGTAGGCCCTGAGGTTTGCGATTTCGTTAGCCCTGAGGTCGGTGAGTCGGTAGGCCCTGAGGTCGGTGAGTCGGTAGACCCTGAGGTCGGTGAGTTGGTAGACCCTGAGGTCGGTGAGTCGGTAAGCCCTGAGGTCGGTGAGTCGGTAGGCCCTGAGTTCGGTGAGTCGGTAGGCCCTGAGGTCGGTGAGTCGGTAGGCCCTGAGGTCGGTGAGTCGGTAGGCCCTGAGGTCGGTGTGTCGGTAGGCCCTGAGGTCGGTGAGTTGGTAGACCCTGAGGTCGGTGAGTCGGTAAGCCCTGAGGTCGGTGAGTCGGTAGGCCCTGAGGTCGGTGAGTCGGTAGGCCCTGAGGTCGGTGAGTCGGTGAAACCTGAGGTCTACGATTTCGTTAGCCCTGAGGTCGGTGAGTTGGTAGACCCTGAGGTCGGTGAGTTGGTAGGCCCTGAGGTCGGTGAGTCGGTAGGCCCTGAGGTCTGCGATTTCGTTAGCCCTGAGGTCGGTGATTTGGTAGGCCCTGATGTCGGTGAGTCGGTAGACCCTGAGGTCAGTGATTCGGTAGACCCTGAGGTCAGTGAGTCGGTAGGCCCTGAGGCTGGCGATTCGGTAGGCCCTGAGGTCGGTGATTTGGTAGGCCCTGAGGTCGGTGAGTCGGTAGGCCCTGAGGCCGGCAATTCGGTAGGCCCTGAGATCGGTGATTCGGTAGGCCCTGAGATCGGTGATTCGGTAGGCCCTAAGGTCGGTGATTTGGTAGGCCCTGAGATCGGTGATTCGGTAGGCCCTGAGGCCGGTGATTCGGTAGGCCCTGAGATCGGTGATTCGGTAGGCCCTGAGGTCGGCGAGTAGGTAGATCCTGAGGTCGGTGATTCGGTAGGCCCTGAGGTCAGTGAGTCGGTGGAATCTGAGGTCAGAGATTCAGTAGGCCCTGAGGTCGGTGAGTTGGTAGACCCTGAGGTCAGTGATTCGGTAGACCCTGAGGTCGGTGAGTCAGTAGGCCCTGAGGTCTGCGATTCGGTAGACCCTGAGGTCAGTGAGTCGGTAGGCCCTGAGGTCGGTGAGTCGGTAGACCCTGAGGTCGGTGAGTCGGTAGGCCCTGAGGTCGGTGAGTAGGTAGACCCTGAGGTCGGTGAGTAGGTAGACCCTGAGGTCGGTGAGTCGGTGGAACCTGAGGTCTGCGATTTCGTTAGCCCTGAGGTCGGTGAGTTGGTAGACCCTGAGGTCGGTGAGTTGGTAGGCCCTGAGGTTTGCGATTTCGTTAGCCCTGAGGTCGGTGAGTCGGTAGGCCCTGAGGTCGGTGAGTCGGTAGACCCTGAGGTCTGCGATTTCGTTAGCCCTGAGGTCGGTGAGTTGGTAGGCCCTGAGGTCGGTGATTCGGTAGGCCCTGAGGTCGGTGAGTCGGTAGGCCCTGAGGTCGGTGAGTCGGTAGACCCTGAGGTCGGTGAGTTGGTAGACCCTGAGGTCGGTGAGTCGGTAAGCCCTGAGGTCGGTGAGTCGGTAGGCCCTGAGTTCGGTGAGTCGGTAGGCCCTGAGGTCGGTGAGTCGGTAGGCCCTGAGGTCGGTGAGTCGGTAGGCCCTGAGGTCGGTGTGTCGGTAGGCCCTGAGGTCGGTGAGTTGGTAGACCCTGAGGTCGGTGAGTCGGTAAGCCCTGAGGTCGGTGAGTCGGTAGGCCCTGAGGTCGGTGAGTCGGTAGGCCCTGAGGTCGGTGAGTCGGTGAAACCTGAGGTCTACGATTTCGTTAGCCCTGAGGTCGGTGAGTTGGTAGACCCTGAGGTCGGTGAGTTGGTAGGCCCTGAGGTCGGTGAGTCGGTAGGCCCTGAGGTCTGCGATTTCGTTAGCCCTGAGGTCGGTGATTTGGTAGGCCCTGATGTCGGTGAGTCGGTAGACCCTGAGGTCAGTGATTCGGTAGACCCTGAGGTCAGTGAGTCGGTAGGCCCTGAGGCTGGCGATTCGGTAGGCCCTGAGGTCGGTGATTTGGTAGGCCCTGAGGTCGGTGAGTCGGTAGGCCCTGAGGCCGGCAATTCGGTAGGCCCTGAGGTTGGTGATTCGGTAGGCCCTGAGGCCGGCGAGTAGGTAGATCCTGAGATCGGTGATTCGGTAGGCCCTGAGATCGGTGATTCGGTAGGCCCTAAGGTCGGTGATTTGGTAGGCCCTGAGATCGGTGATTCGGTAGGCCCTGAGGCCGGTGATTCGGTAGGCCCTGAGATCGGTGATTCGGTAGGCCCTGAGGTCGGCGAGTAGGTAGATCCTGAGGTTGGTGATTCGGTAGGCCCTGAGGTCAGTGAGTCGGTGGAATCTGAGGTCAGAGATTCAGTAGGCCCTGAGGTCGGTGAGTTGGTAGACCCTGAGGTCAGTGATTCGGTAGACCCTGAGGTCGGTGAGTCAGTAGGCCCTGAGGTCTGCGATTTTGTTAGCCGTGAGGTCGGTGAGTCGGTAGACCCTGAGGTCGGTGAGTCGGTAGACCCTGAGGTCGGTGAGTCGGTAGACCCTGAGGTCGGTGAGTCGGTAGACCCTGAGGTCGGTGAGTCGGTAGGCCCTGAGGTCGGTGAGTCGGTAGACCCTGAGGTCGGTGAGTCGGTAGGCCCTGAGGTCGGTGAGTAGGTAGACCCTGAGGTCGGTGAGTCGGTAGACCCTGAGGTCGGTGAGTAGGTAGACCCTGAGGTCGGTGAGTCGGTAGACCCTGAGGTCGGTGAGTCGGTAGGCCCTGAGGTCGGTGAGTCGGTAGACCCTGAGGTCGGTGAGTCGGTAGGCCCTGAGGTCGGTGAGTCGGTAGGCCCTGAGGTCGGAGAGTCGGTAGACCCTGAGGTCGGTGAGTCGGTAGGCCCTGAGGTCGGTGAGTCGGTAGACCCTGAGGTCGGTGAGTCGGTAGGCCCTGAGGTCGGTGAGTCGGTAGGCCCTGAGGTCGGTGAGTCGGTAGACCCTGAGGTCGGTGAGTCGGTAGACCCTGAGGTAGGTGAGTCGGTAGACCCTGAGGTCGGTGAGTCGGTAGGCCCTGAGGTCGTGAGTTGGTAGACCCTGAGGTCGGTGAGTCGGTAGGCCCTGAGGTCTGCGATTTCGTTAGCCCTGAGGTCGGTGAGTTGGTAGACCCTGAGGTCGGTGAGTTGGTAGGCCCTGAGATCTGCGATTTCGTTAGCCCTGAGGTCGGTGAGTCGGTAGGCCCTGAGGTCGGTGAGTCGGTAGGCCCTGAGGTCTGCGATTTCGTTAGCCCTGAGGTCGGTGAGTCGGTAGGCCCTGAGGTCGGTGAGTCGGTAGACCCTGAGGTCTGCGATTTCGTTAGCCCTGAGGTCGGTGTTTCGGTAGGCCCTGAGGTCGCTGAGTCGGTAGGCCCTGAGATCGGTGAGTCGGTAGACCCTGAGGTCGGTGAGTTGGTAGACCCTGAGGTCGGTGAGTCGGTAGGCCCTGAGGTCGGTGAGTCGGTAGGCCCTGAGGTCGGTGAGTCGGTAGGCCCTGAGGTCGGTGAGTCGGTAGGCCCTGAGGTCGGTGAGTCGGTAGGCCCTGAGGTCAGTGAGTCGGTAGGCCCTGAGGCTGGCGATTCGGTAGGCCCTGAGGTCAGTGAGTCGGTAGGCCCTGAGGTCGGCGAGTAGGTAGATCCTGAGATCGGTGATTCGGTAGGCCCTGAGGTCGGCGAGTAGGTAGATCCTGAGGTCGGTGATTCGGTAGACCCTGAGGTCGGTGAGTCGGTGGAATCTGAGGTCAGAGATTCGGTAGGCCCTGAGGTCGGTGAGTTGGTAGACCCTGAGGTCAGTGATTCGGTAGACCCTGAGGTCGGTGAGTCGGTAGGCCCTGAGGCTGGCGATTCGGTAGGCCCTGAGGTCGGTGATTTGGTAGGCCCTGAGGTCGGTGAGTCGGTAGACCCTGAGGTCAGTGATTCGGTAGACCCTGAGGTCAGTGAGTCGGTAGGCCCTGAGGCTGGCGATTCGGTAGGCCCTGAGGTCGGTGATTTGGTAGGCCCTGAGGTCGGTGAGTCTGTAGGCCCTGAGGCCGGCGATTCGGTAGGCCCTGAGGTCGGTGATTCGGTAGGCCCTGAGGCCGGCGAGTAGGTAGATCCTGAGATCGGTGATTCGGTAGGCCCTGAGATCGGTGATTCGGTAGGCCTTGAGGTCGGTGATTCGGTAGGCCCTGAGATCGGTGATTCGGTAGGCCCTGAGGTCGGCGAGTAGGTAGATCCTGAGGTCGGTGATTCTGTAGGCCCTGAGGTCGGTGAGTCGGTGGAATCTGAGGTCAGAGATTCGGTAGGCCCTGAGGTCGGTGAGTTGGTAGACCCTGAGGTCAGTGATTCGGTAGACCCTGAGGTCGGTGAGTCGGTAGGCCCTGAGGTCTGCGATTTTGTTAGCCCTGAGGTTGGTGAGTCGGTAGACCCTGAGGTCGGTGAGTCGGTAGACCCTGAGGTCGGTGAGTCGGTAGACCCTGAGGTCGGTGAGTCGGTAGACCCTGAGGTCGGTGAGTCGGTAGGCCCTGAGGTGGATGAGTCGGTAGACCCTGAGGTCGGTGAGTCGGTAGGCCCTGAGGTCGGTGAGTTGGTAGACCCTGAGGTCGGTGAGTCGGTAGACCCTGAGGTCGGTGAGTAGGTAGACCCTGAGGTCGGTGAGTCGGTAGACCCTGAGGTCGGTGAGTCGGTAGACCCTGAGGTCGGTGAGTCGGTAGACCCTGAGGTCGGTGAGTCGGTAGGCCCTGAGGTCGGTGAGTCGGTAGGCCCTGAGGTCGTTGAGTCGGTAGACCCTGAGGTCGGTGAGTCGGTAGGCCCTGAGGTCGGTGAGTCGGTAGACCCTGAGGTCGGTGAGTCGGTAGACCCTGAGGTCTGTGAGTCGGTAGACCCTGAGGTCGGTGAGTCCGTAGACCCTGAGGTCGGTGAGTCGGTAGACCCTGAGGTCGGTGAGTCGGTAGACCCTGAGGTCGGTGATTCGGTAGGCCCTGAGGTCGGTGAGTCGGTAGACCCTGAGGTCGGTGAATCGGTAGACCCTGAGGTTGGTGAGTCGGTAGGCCCTGAGGTCGGTGAGTCGGTAGGCCCTGAGGTCGTGAGTCGGTAGACCCTGAGGTCGGTGAGTCGGTAGGCCCTGAGGTCGGTGAGTCGGTGGAACCTGAGGTCTGCGATTTCGTTAGCCCTGAGGTCGGTGAGTTGGTAGACCCTGAGGTCGGTGAGTTGGTAGGCCCTGAGGTTTGCGATTTCGTTAGCCCTGAGGTCGGTGAGTCGGTAGGCCCTGAGGTCGGTGAGTCGGTAGAACCTGAGGTCTGCGATTTCGTTAGCCCTGAGGTCGGTGAGTTGGTAGGCCCTGAGGTCTGCGATTTCGTTAGCCCTGAGGTCGGTGATTCGGTAGGCCCTGAGGTCGGTGAGTCGGTAGGCCCTGAGGTTGGTGAGTCGGTAGACCCTGAGGTCGGTGAGTTGGTAGACCCTGAGGTCGGTGAGTCGGTAGGCCCTGAGGTCGGTGAGTCGGTAGGCCCTGAGTTCGGTGAGTCGGTAGGCCCTGAGGTCGGTGAGTCAGTAGGCCCTGAGGTCGGTGAGTCGGTAGGCCCTGAGGTCGGTGTGTCGGTAGGCCCTGAGGTCGGTGAGTTGGTAGACCCTGAGGTCGGTGAGTCGGTAAGCCCTGAGGTCGGTGAGTCGGTAGGCCCTGAGGTCGGTGAGTCGGTAGGCCCTGAGGTCGGTGAGTCGGTGAAACCTGAGGTCTACGATTTCGTTAGCCCTGAGGTCGGTGAGTTGGTAGACCCTGAGGTCGGTGAGTTGGTAGGCCCTGAGGTCGGTGAGTCGGTAGGCCCTGAGGTCTGCGATTTCGTTAGCCCTGAGGTCGGTGATTTGGTAGGCCCTGATGTCGGTGAGTCGGTAGACCCTGAGGTCAGTGATTCGGTAGACCCTGAGGTCAGTGAGTCGGTAGGCCCTGAGGCTGGCGATTCGGTAGGCCCTGAGGTCGGTGATTTGGTAGGCCCTGAGGTCGGTGAGTCGGTAGGCCCTGAGGCCGGCGATTCGGTAGGCCCTGAGGTTGGTGATTCGGTAGGCCCTGAGGCCGGCGAGTAGGTAGATCCTGAGATCGGTGATTCGGTAGGCCCTGAGATCGGTGATTCGGTAGGCCCTAAGGTCGGTGATTTGGTAGGCCCTGAGATCGGTGATTCGGTAGGCCCTGAGGCCGTTGATTCGGTAGGCCCTGAGATCGGTGATTCGGTAGGCCCTGAGGTCGGCGAGTAGGTAGATCCTGAGGTCGGTGATTCGGTAGGCCCTGAGGTCAGTGAGTCGGTGGAATCTGAGGTCAGAGATTCGGTAGGCCCTGAGGTCGGTGAGTTGGTAGACCCTGAGGTCAGTGATTCGGTAGACCCTGAGGTCGGTGAGTCAGTAGGCCCTGAGGTCTGCGATTTTGTTAGCCGTGAGGTCGGTGAGTCGGTAGACCCTGAGGTCGGTGAGTCGGTAGACCCTGAGGTCGGTGAGTCGGTAGACCCTGAGGTCGGTGAGTCGGTAGACCCTGAGGTCGGTGAGTCGGTAGGCCCTGAGGTCGGTGAGTCGGTAGACCCTGAGGTCGGTGAGTCGGTAGGCCCTGAGGTCGGTGAGTAGGTAGACCCTGAGGTCGGTGAGTCGGTAGACCCTGAGGTCGGTGAGTAGGTAGACCCTGAGGTCGGTGAGTCGGTAGACCCTGAGGTCGGTGAGTCGGTAGGCCCTGAGGTCGGTGAGTCGGTAGACCCTGAGGTCGGTGAGTCGGTAGGCCCTGAGGTCGGTGAGTCGGTAGGCCCTGAGGTCGGTGAGTCGGTAGGCCCTGAGGTCGGTGAGTCGGTAGGCCCTGAGGTCGGTGAGTCGGTAAACCCTGAGGTCGGTGAGTCGGTAGACCCTGAGGTCGGTGAGTCCGTAGACCCTGAGGTCGGTGAGTCGGTAGACCCTGAGGTCGGTGAGTCGGTAGACCCTGAGGTCGATGAGTCGGTAGGCCCTGAGGTCGGTGAGTCGGTAGGCCCTGAGGTCGGTGAGTCGGTAGACCCTGAGGTCGGTGAGTCGGTAGACCCTGAGGTCGGTGAGTCGGTAGGCCCTGAGGTCGGTGAGTCGGTAGACCCTGAGGTCGGTGAGTCGGTAGACCCTGAGGTAGGTGAGTCGGTAGGCCCTGAGGTCGGTGAGTCGGTAGGCCCTGAGGTCGTGAGTCGGTAGACCCTGAGGTCGGTGAGTCGGTAGGCCCTGAGGTCTGCGATTTCGTTAGCCCTGAGGTCGGTGAGTTGGTAGACCCTGAGGTCGGTGAGTTGGTAGGCCCTGAGATCTGCGATTTCGTTAGCCCTGAGGTCGGTGAGTCGGTAGGCCCTGAGGTCGGTGAGTCGGTAGGCCCTGAGGTCTGCGATTTCGTTAGCCCTGAGGTCGGTGAGTCGGTAGGCCCTGAGGTCGGTGAGTCGGTAGACCCTGAGGTCTGCGATTTCGTTAGCCCTGAGGTCGGTGATTCGGTAGGCCCTGAGGTCGCTGAGTCGGTAGGCCCTGAGATCGGTGAGTCGGTAGACCCTGAGGTCGGTGAGTTGGTAGACCCTGAGGTCGGTGAGTCGGTAGGCCCTGAGGTCGGTGAGTCGGTAGGCCCTGAGTTCGGTGAGTCGGTAGGCCCTGAGGTCGGTGAGTCGGTAGGCCCTGAGGTCGGTGAGTCGGTAGGCCCTGAGGTCGGTGAGTCGGTAGACCCTGAGGTCAGTGAGTCGGTAGACCCTGAGGTCGGTGAGTCGGTAGACCCTGAGGTCGGTGAGTCGGTAGACCCTGAGGTCGATGAGTCGGTAGGCCCTGAGGTCGGTGAGTCGGTAGGCCCTGAGGTCGGTGAGTCGGTAGGCCCTGAGGTTTGCGATTTCGTTAGCCCTGAGGTCGGTGAGTCGGTAGGCCCTGAGGTCGGTGAGTCGGTAGGCCCTGAGGTCGGTGAGTCGGTAGACCCTGAGGTCGGTGAGTCGGTAGACCCTGAGGTCGGTGAGTCGGTAGACCCTGAGGTCGGTGAGTCGGTAGACCCTGAGGTCGGTGAGTCGGTAGACCCTGAGGTCGATGAGTCGGTAGGCCCTGAGGTCGGTGAGTCGGTAGGCCCTGAGGTCGGTGAGTCGGTAGACCCTGAGGTCGGTGAGTCGGTAGACCCTGAGGTCGGTGAGTCGGTAGGCCCTGAGGTCGGTGAGTCGGTAGACCCTGAGGTCGGTGAGTCGGTAGGCCCTGAGGTCGGTGAGTCGGTAGGCCCTGAGGTCGGTGAGTCGGTAGGCCCTGAGGTCGGTGAGTCGGTGGAACCTGAGGTCTGCGATTTCGTTAGCCCTGAGGTCGGTGAGTTGGTAGACCCTGAGGTCGGTGAGTCGGTGGAACCTGAGGTCTGCGATTTCGTTAGCCCTGAGGTCGGTGAGTCGGTAGACCCTGAGGTTGGTGAGTCGGTAGGCCCTGAGGTCTGCGATTTCGTTAGCCCTGAGGTCAGTGAGTCGGTAGGCCCTGAGGTCGGTGAGTCGGTAGGCCCTGAGGTCTGCGATTTCATTAGCCCTGAGTTCGGTGAGTCGGTAGGCCCTGAGGTCGGTGAGTCGGTAGGCCCTGAGTTCTGCGATTTCGTTAGCCCTGAGGTCGGTGATTCGGTAGGCCCTGAGGTCGGTGAGTCGGTAGGCCCTGAGGTCGGTGAGTCGGTAGACCCTGAGGTCGGTGAGTTGGTAGACCCTGAGGTCGGTGAGTCGGTAGGCCCTGAGGTCGGTGAGTCGGTAGGCCCTGAGTTCGGTGAGTCGGTAGGCCCTGAGTTCGGTGAGTCGGTAGGCCCTGAGGTCGGTGAGTCGGTAGGCCCTGAGGTCGGTGAGTCGGTAGGCCCTGAGGTCGGTGTGTCGGTAGGCCCTGAGGTCGGTGAGTCGGTAGACCCTGAGGTCGGTGAGTCGGTAGGCCCTGAGGTCGGTGAGTCGGTAGACCCTGAGGTCGGTGAGTCGATAGGCCCTGAGGTCGGTGAGTCGGTAAGCCCTGAGGTCGGTGAGTCGGTAGACCCTGAGGTCGGTGAGTCGGTAGGCCCTGAGGTCGGTGAGTCGGTGAAACCTGAGGTCTACGATTTCGTTAGCCCTGAGGTCGGTGAGTTGGTAGACCCTGAGGTCGGTGAGTTGGTAGGCCCTGAGGTCGGTGAGTCGGTAGGCCCTGAGGTCTGCGATTTCGTTAGCCCTGAGGTCGGTGAGTCGGTAGGCCCTGAGGTCGGTGAGTCGGTAGACCCTGAGGTCGGTGAGTCGGTAGACCCTGAGGTCGGTGAGTCGGTAGGCCCTGAGGTCGGTGAGTCGGTAGGCCCTGAGTTCGGTGAGTCGGTAGGCCCTGAGGTCGGTGAGTCGGTAGGCCCTGAGGTCGGTGAGTCGGTAGGCCCTGAGGTCGGTAGGCCCTGAGGTCGGTGAGTCGGTAGACCCTGAGGTCGGTGAGTCGGTAGGCCCTGAGGTCGGTGAGTCGGTAGACCCTGAGGTCGGTGAGTCGGTAGGCCCTGAGGTCGGTGAGTCGGTAAGCCCTGAGGTCGGTGAGTCGGTAGACCCTGAGGTCGGTGAGTCGGTAGGCCCTGAGGTCGGTGAGTCGGTGAAACCTGAGGTCTACGATTTCGTTAGCCCTGAGGTCGGTGAGTTGGTAGACCCTGAGGTCGGTGAGTTGGTAGGCCCTGAGGTCGGTGAGTCGGTAGGACCTGAGGTCTGCGATTTCGTTAGCCCTGAGGTCGGTGAGTCGGTCGGCCCTGAGGTCGGTGAGTCGGTAGACCCTGAGGTCGGTGAGTTGGTAGACCCTGAGGTCGGTGAGTCGGTAGGCCCTGAGGTCGGTGAGTCGGTAGGCCCTGAGTTCGGTGAGTTGGTAGGCCCTGAGGTCGGTGAGTCGGTAAGCCCTGAGGTCGGTGAGTCAGTAGGCCCTGAGGTCGGTGTGTCGGTAGGCCCTGAGGTCGGCGAGTCGGTAGACCCTGAGGTCAGTGAGTCGGTAGGCCCTGAGGTCGGTGAGTCGGTAGACCCTGAGGTCGGTGAGTCGGTAGGCCCTGAGGTCGGTGAGTCGGTAGGCCCTGAGGTCGGTGAGTTGGTAGACCCTGAGGTCGGCGAGTCGGTAGGCCCCGAGTTCGGCGATTCGGGAATTCGGACGTCGGGAGTTCGAAGGCCGGGAGGTCGTTGAGATGAGTTGGTAAGTTGCTCTCTTTTCTCTATTTTCTCTCTTTTTAAGTAGGTCGGGAGTTCGGAGGCCGAGAGGTCGGAAGGCCACAGAAGTCGGTGAGGTGAGTTGGTGAGTAGCTCTCTTTTCTCTATTTCTTTTTAAATAGATTGTAAACTAGATAAGGCTAACTAGAGGGATGGCAGTGCAGCTCAGCCCCGTGGAGTGCACGTACTGCGGCATCTGGGAAATCCTGGATGCTTCGTGCAGCCTAGACAACCATGTGTGCAGGAGGTGTCTCCAGCTTCAATACGGTGCATCCGCGAGGCTGAGAGCTATGTGGATAGCACGGTTCAGGATGTGGTCACCCCGCAGCTTAAAGGCGTGCAGGTGGAGGGGAAGTGGGTGAACGCCAGACGTAGTAAGTGTGCTCGGCAAGTAGTGCAGGAGCACCCCCGTGAGTCCACCTTGTTTTCAAACCGATATTCACTTCTGAGTAACGGTAAGGATGATGGTGCCACTGGGGAGTGCAGCCAGAGCCAATTCCAAGGCACCACGGGAGGCTCAGCTGCACAGGGGGGATGGATGAAGAACAAAGGAGCCCTAGTGATCGGGGATTCTATAGTTAGGGGAACAGACAGGTGTTTTCTGTGGTCGTAGACGTGACTCCTGAATTGTTTTGTGCCTCCCTAGTGTCAGGGTCAAGGATGTCATAGAGTGGACACAGGGCATCCTGGGGCAGGGGGAGGGTAAACAGCTAGAGGTCGTGGTCCATATCGGGACCAACCACATAGGTAAAATGAGGAATGAGCTAGGAAGAAAATTAAAGGGTAGGACCTCAAAGGTAGTAATCTCCGGGCAACTACCGGTGCCACATGCTAATGAGTATAAATATAGAAGGATAGAGAGGATAAACTCGTGGCTGGAAAATTGGTGTAGGAGGGAGTGCTTTAAATTCTTGAGGCATTGGGACCACTTCTGGGGGAGATGGGACCTGGACGGGACAAACTGGACGGGTTGCACCTCAACAGCGCTGGGACCAATATCCTCACGGGGAGTTTTGCTAGTGTTGTTGGAGAGATTTTAAACCAGCTTGGTAGGGGGATGGGAACCTGAGAACAAATTCAATAGGGAAGGAAGTAAAGCAGAAGTTGGATAGCAAGAATCCAGAAAGTAAATCTATAAGACAGAGGAAACAGGGTTTAGTATGTAGTAAGCAAGGAGGTCTTCCTGTGCTGAAAGATATATACTTTAATGCAAGGAGCATAATGAATAAGGCGGATGAGTGAAGAGCACAGGTAGTCACTTGTAATTATAGCCATTACAGAAACATGGCTGGAAGAGTGTCAGGTTTGACAGGATTTTTAGACAAGATAGAGAGGGGGCTAAAAAGGCGGGGAGGGGTTGCGGTACTGATTAAAGAAATTATTACAGCGGTGAGGAGGGATGATATTTTAGAGGGATCATCAACTGAGGCCATATGGGTCGAATTGAAAAATAACAAAAAAGCGATCACACTGCTGGGCGTGTATTACAGACCCCCAAACAGTGGGAGGGAGATAGAGGAGCAAATATGTAGGCAAATTGTTGTGAAGTCTAAAAACCATAGGGTAGTAATAGGAAGGGATGTTAACTATTCAAATATTAATTGGGACAAATTTAGTGTGAAAGGTATAGAGGGTGCAGAATTCTTGAAATGCATTCAAGAGAACTTTTTTAGTCAGTATGTAGCAAGCCCAACACGAGAGGGGGCGGTCTTGGATTTAATTTTGGAGAATGAAGCTGGGCAGGTGGAAGAGGTATTAGTGGGGGAGCATTTGGGTGCCAGTGACCATAATTCAGTCAGGTTCAAGTTGGTTATGAATAAGGGCAAGAATAGGCCTGGAATAAAAGTTCAGAATTGGGGAAAAGCTAATTTTGCTAAGTTAAGGAGTAATTTGGCCGTAGTGGACTGGAAACAGCTACTTGTGGGTAAATCGGTGTCGGAACAGTGGAAGGCATTCAAGGAGGAGATCTGGAAGGCTCAGGCCAAATATGTGCCTTTAAAGAAAAAGTCTGGGAAAAATAATTCTAGAGCCCCCCTGGATGCCTAGGGACTTACAGGGGAGGAGTAAGAAAAAAAGGGACGTTTATGTCACATATCAACGGCTACATTTTTTAGAATCTTTAGAGGAATATAGAAAGTTAAGAGGCAAAATTAAAAAGGATGTTAGGAATGCTAAGAGAGAGCACGAGAAATTCTTGGCCAGTAAAATTAAGGAAAACCCTGAGATGTTCTATAAATATATTAAGAGTAAGAGGGTAACTAAAGAAAGGGTAGGGCCTATTAGCGACCATGAGGGTAATCTTTGTATGGAGGCGGAAGATGTTAGTAGGATTCTTAACGAATACTTTGCATCTGTTTTCACAAAGGAAAGAGGTAATGCAGATACTGCTATAGAGGAGGAGTGTGAAATTCTGGATGAAATAAATATAGTGGGAGAGGAAGTATTAAGGGGTTTAGCAGCTTTGAAAGTAGATAAGTCCCCAGGCCCAGATGAAATGCATCCCAGGTTGTTGAGCGAAGTAAAAGAGGAAATAGCAGAGGCCTTGACCATCATTTTCCAATTCTCTTTGGACCTGGGCTTGGTACTGGAGAATTGGAGAACTGTTAATGTAGTACCCTTGTTTAAGAAGGGAAAAAGGGATAGGCTGACAGGCCTGTAATTACTCGGCCTAACGTCACTGGTGGGAAAATTATTGGAAAAATCCTGAAAGACAGGATAAATCTGCATTTGGATAGGCAAGGATTAATTAGAGACAGTCAGTATGGATTTATTCAGGGAAGATCGTGTTTGACTAAACTGATTGAATTTTTTGAGGAGGTAACCAAGAGGGTAGTGCATACGATGTAGTATATATAGACTTTAGCGAGGCTTTTGATAAGGTCCCACATGGTAGACTGGTCATGAAGGTTAAAGCCCATGGGATCCAGGGCAAAGTGGTAAGTTGGATCCAAAATTGGCTTGGAGGTAGGAAGCAAAGGGTAATGATTGATGGATGTTTTTGTGACTGGAAGGATGTTTCCAATGGGGTTCCGCAGGGCTCAGTACTGGGTCCCTTGCTTTTTGTGGTATATATCAATAATTTAGATTTGAATATAGGGTGTATGATTAAGAAGTTTGCAGACGACACTAAAATTGGCTGTGTGGTTGATAATGAAGAGGAAAGTCATGGGCTGCAGGAGGATATCAATCTACTGGTCAGGTGGGCAGAGCAGTGGCAAATGGAATTTAATTCAGAGAAGTGTGAGGTGATGCACTTTGGGAGGGCTAATAGGAAAGGGTATACACATTAAGCGGTAGGCCACTTAATAGTGTAGATGAACAAAGGGACCTTGGAGTGCTTGTCCACAGAACTCTTTTGGGAGGAAACTAAAACATTAATTTTTAAATCGTGTCCCCCCGATCTGGGAGGCACACCAAACATTTACAAGGCCCTTTTTTCCCCTGTTTTTTTTTGTGTGTTTTTGGTTTTTTTAAAGTTTTTTTGGGCACTAAAATCATATTTCTTTTTCTCCAAGTGCCCCCTATAAAAGGGGAGGGGGACACTAAAAACACCGGCAATTAAAACAAATTAAACTTTAAAACAAAAAATCTGATTAAAATTTGGTTGCCGGGCGTGATGATGCACTCCAGTCCCTCCGGCGCCCACCTCTCGCGGAAGGCCGCGAGCGTACCGGTGGACACCGCGTGTTCCATCTCCAAGGACACCCTGGCGCGGATGTACGCGTGGAAGAGAGGCAGGCAGTCAGGTTGAACGACCCCCTCGACCGCCCGCTGCCTGGACCGGCTGATGGCACCCTTGGCCGTGTCCAGGAGCAGTGCTACGAGGAGGCCCTCGGACCTACCCGCTCCCCTCCGCACAGGGTGCCCAAAGATCAGGAGTGTGGGACTGAAGTGCAGCCAGTATTTCAGGAGCAGCCCCTTTAAATAATAAAACAGGGGCTGCAACCTCGTGCATTCAATAAAAACATGGAACACGGACTCTTCCAGACCGCAGAAATTGCAGACGGCCTGGGAGCCCGTGAACCGGCTTAAAAATTTATTGCACGGCACTGCTCCGTGCACCACCCTCCAGGCCAAGTCCCCGATGAATAGTGGGAGGACTCCCGCGTAGAGTGCCCTCCATCGGGGATCCCCGCCTCCTCCGGACGGCAAGATGGTACGCCATGGCGTGTCCGGACGGCAGGCGAGGATGGCAAAGTTGAGAGTGTGCAGGAGCAGCCCGTACAGGAAACCCCTCTGCGTGGAACTGAAAGGCACGGAGGGGATTTCCTCGAGGCGGCTCAAGTTGTGAGGCGCCGGCTCCCGAGGGAGGTTCCGGGGTTTGGCGCCGATGAGGAATTCCGTCTGGACAGGGGTCAGTTCGGACGGGATCTCCCCACGTGCTTGAGCCTCCTCAACACACCTAACGGAGTCGGGGCCCAGAGCTGTTTTTAGCAACTCGATGGCATCGGCCGCACGGCGGACGTTGGCAAAATTTAGGCGCCGCGCCAGCGTGTCTGGCGCCATCCAGCCCGCTCCTTCGCCATCGAGCAGTCACTGACCCTGGTCACCTCACCAGCCACAGCCCTCTCATCCGACCGCCACCTAAAACCTCGGTCGTGGAGGTACGGATTCCCGAGCAGCGGCTCCTGCAGGACGGCCGCCACTCCAGCCGGCGGAGAGCTGCGCTTGGTGGAGACTTTGTTCCAGACCCTGGTGAGTTCCTTGTAAAAGACAGGCAGCTCCTGGAAGGCGGTCCTGATGCCCCCCACACTCACAAACAGGAGCTGCGTGTCGTAGTTGAGGCCGTGCTGCTGGCGGAAGAAATACGTCGCCAGAGCACGCCACCTGGGAGGGGGCTCGACATAAAGGTATCTCTGCAGGGTCTGAAGACGGAAAGTCGCGAGCTGGGTGCTGACGCACACCAACGACTGACCGCCCTCTCCAAGCGGGAGACTCAAGACCGCGGCAGAGACCCAGTGCTTCCTGTTGTTCCAGAAGAAGTCCACCAGCTTCTTCTGTATCTTGGTGACAAATGCAGGGGGAGGGGTCAAAGTGACCAGCTGGTACCACAACATGGCGGCCACCAGCTGGTTTATGACTAGCGCTCGACCCCTGTAGGACAGCACTCGGAGCAGTCCTGTCCAGCGCCCTAGGCGAGTGGCGACCTTGGCCTCCAGCTCTTGCCAGTTCGCCGGCCAGGCTTCCTCGTCGGAGCTAAGGTTGACTCCCAGATAGAGGAGATGGGTCGTGCTCCAGGCAAAAGGCCTGAGCTCCTCCAGCAGGGAGTCCACCCGCCACTGACCCACCAGGAGTCCGGAACATTTCTCCCAGTTGATCCTGGCGGAGGATGCGGCCGATTAAATCTCCTGGCACTCACGCATCCTCCGCAGGTCAGCGGGATCCTCTACCGTGAGGAGCACGTCATCGGCGTAAGCCGAGAGGACGACCTCCACGCCCGGCCCTTGCAGAGCCAGTCCCGTCAACCTCGTCCGCAAGAGGCGCAGGAAAGGCTCCACGCAAACGGCGTATAACTGGCCGGACATGGGGCATCCCTGGCGCACCCCTCTCCCAAAGCGAAGGGGCGCCATCAAGGACCCGTTAACCTTTATCAGACACTCCGCGGCGGCGTACAAAAGTCGGATCCGGGCGACGAAATGCGTCCTGAACCCGAAAGCGTGCAGAGTTCCGAGCAGATAGTCGTGATCCACCCTGTCGAACGCCTTATCTTGGTCGAAAGATAGGAAGGCGACCGACAGACCAGCCTCCTGGGAATGATGGATATTATCGTGGATTGTCCGGCCTGGGACCGTGTAGGACTGGTCGGGGTGGATCATGTAGTCCAGCACGGCGCCAAGGCGAGCAGACATCGCCCTGGCAAAGATCTTGTAGTCCGTGCTGAGGAGGGAGACCGGGCGCCAGTTCTTAAGGAGGCGGAGATCGCCCTTCTTAGGCAGCAGGACGATGACTGCCCTGCGACAAGAGAGGGGCATCTCCCCGGTTGCCAGACTTTCCCCCAGGACCCGCGTGTAGTCGCCCCCCAGGACGTCCCAGAACGCCCTGTGGAACTCCACGGTCAGCCCGTCCAGCCCCGGGGATTTTCCCCTCGAGAGCAGGTCGAGGGCACCGGTCAGCTCCGCCAGGCTTAGCGGAGCTTCCAGATTTTCGGCGCCCTCCGGGCTGACCTTCGGCAGGTCCTCCCACAAAACTCTACGTGCTTCCTCGCTGGACGGCTCCGGAGAGAACAGAGCCCCGTAATATTCACGGGCCCTGTTGTTGACGCCCTCCGGATCCGAGACGAGAGAGCCGTCGTCGGCCAGCAGCGTCAAGAGATGCTTACGGACACACTGTCTTTTTTCCAGCGAGTAGAAGAAGGGGGAGCCGCGGTCCAGATCCCGCAGGAACCGGATCCGCGACCTCACGAACGCGCCTCGGGACCCGACGAGCTGCAGGTCCTTCAGCGCGGCCTTCTTCGCTTCGTACACCGTCCGCAGGGCCGGGTCCTGGACGACTTGACCGAGAGGGGACTCCAGGTCGAGCACCACTTTTTCTAGGCGCCCAACACTGGCAGCCCGCCTCTTGGTCGACCCCCTCGCGTACTCTTGACAGAAGACGCGGACGTGAGCCTTGCCCACGTCCCACCATAGCCTCAAGGAGGGGAAGCCCCCCTGCTTCCTTCTCCAGTCGGCCCAGAAATGACGGAACGAGTCCTGGAACCGCACGTCCTCCAGCAGCTGGTTGTTAAAATGCCAGTACGCGGACCCCGTCCTCGCGCGGAGCGAAGCGAGCTCCGCCCACACCAGGTGGTGGTCCGAACATGGCACCGGCCGCATGGAGGCCGCCGGGACGCAGGAAACGTACGCCCGAGACACGTAAAGGCGGTCGACTCTGGACCATCCTACTCCAGGCCTCACCCAAGTAAAGGCGCTGGAGTCAGGATGGAGATTTCACCAGACATCCACCAAGTCGAAGGACCCGACCAGGTCCCTCAACTTCTCCATCGCCGTCATGCTCTGCGGGGCACCGGAGCGGTCCCTCGCCTCGAGGGTGCAGTTAAAATCCCCCCCGAGGACAATGCAGTCGCCGACGTCGACGGAGCCAAGAAGAGCGGACACTTCTTCGAAGAAGCGCGTTTGCTGCAGGCCAGGCTAAGGGGCGTACACGCTCACGAGATGGAGCGGCACGTCCCCCAGGTGAACCGTGACGTGCAGCAAGCGGCCTGGCACGGGCTCCTCGACCCCCAAGATCTCCGGCTGAAAATGCGGGACCAACAAGATGGCCACCCCACAAGAAATGGTAGTGAGGTGGCTCATGCGGACCTCTCCTTGCCATTCCAGGAGCCACGTGGCTTCGTCTCCCGGAACGGTGTGGGTTTCTTGCAGGAAGCACACCGCATATTTCCCCTCCCGCAGGAGCGAAAAATTGTTAAATCTACGGCGTGCCCCTCTGCCGCCGTTGATGTTGAGGCTGGCTGTGGTTATCTTCATGACAAAAGCATAGTGCAACCTCTACCTTAACCTATTGTGGGGGGTGGAGTGGAGTCGTTTGTTGACCTCCACTCCTTCAGCAGCCCAGCGAGGAACTTTTTGAGCCGGCACAGCTCAAGGCCTTGCGCCTTTGATAAGGGCCCGCCCGCGGCCATGGTTTTAGTGGCGACGCGGACGGAAGCGATGAGCAACCCCGGCTCGGACCATTTTTCCCGGGCCAGATGGGTTCGGTTGCAGCGATCCTGGCTCTGGACCAAAAAGTCCCGGAGTTCCTCTACGGGAATGAGGAGGGTCTCAGTGGCAGGCACAAGGAGATCCACCGCCTCACTGGCGATGGACTCGAGATCTTCACCCGCGTCCTCCACCGAGTCCCCGTCCCCCTCCGGGAGGTCGCCGCTAGCAGCCGGCACGAGGTACGGCAAACGGCCCGGCCGCTCCATCCGGCCCTGGCTCTGCGCCGATCCCACCCCTGGGATCGTCGACAGAGGAGTCCCCACTGGGCTCTTTTAAAAGTGGTGCTGGGTCAGGAAGTGACAGCGGAAGGGGTTCCTCCTCCACCCCAGGAACCGGGGAACTCGGAGAAACCTGGCCAAATAATTCTCCAGGTCCTCTAAGTACCCCAGCTCCAAAGTAGGGGGCAAGGGTTGGTGTTCTTCTCCCTCCCCGCCGCCACCCCCCGGCCCAGCGTGTACAGATTCATTAAAATTGTTAATACTGTGTATTTCTGCCGAGTCGAGCAAGTCCCTGGGGAAGTTGGATATTGGCTGGGCGGGCTCAGGTTCAGCCTTTTCGGCCCCGCCCGCCTCAGTCCCCGGGACGCTCGACCCGGCGGCTACGCATTCTTCCGCTGGCCCCACGCCCCCCACGACAGGCAGATCCTCCACGCCATCCCCGGGAGGCAGAGGCTGGGCACAGATTCCTCCCGTCAAGGGCGCAGTTTGGGGGCGCTGGTGGGGGACGCGGGACACGCGGCGGGCACCGACTCCTCCGCGGAGGGATGTTGTTCCCCCTCCACCTCATTGGAGCGGCGCCACCTTTTGTTCCTGGGGGTGCGCGGATGCAGGGAGACCTCCATTTCTGCCGAGGCCTCCCGCTCCACCCCCCCCTTTTTCTTATCTTGCCCGTGCCCGAGCCCCTCTGCGGTATTGGTCAAGGGCTCGGGCACGGGCTCAGGGCACCCCGCACTCGCCGGTGACGGGGTTGGGCTGAGCGCGGTGGTCAAGCTGTCTGGCGCACTGAGGGGACCCGCCTCGAGATGTTTCGCCTTCCTCCGCGCTTTCCTTCCGATCGGACGCTCTCCCTCCCCGCCGCCGGAGGCCGTGAAAACAAAGGCCCCCGACGATGCCCGCGCACCTACAGCTCCCGGCACGCGGACGCTACTAGGGGAAGGGGTGGCGACGGCGCCAGCCTTGGCCGCCCTCGGTGGTTTGGCAGCCTTGGAGGCGGGGCAGTTCTTACGAACGTGCCCCACCTCCCTACAGGCATGGCACAGCACGCCTACAGGCTACAGGCATGTCCAGAAGTCGCGGTAGGCAGTCCCCTCGTGCACCACATTAAAAGTGCCCTCTGTCGTCTCCTCCCGCGCCAGCCGGACAAAGAGCTGGCGGCGGAAGGAGAACACGTGGCGCAGGCTGCTCTCCCTGAGGCCGAGCGGTATGGGGTTGATCCCTGACCTTACCTCCCCCAGTTGGTGTAGGTGAGGGAGGAGGAGCTCAGCGGGAACAAAGGGCGGGAAGTTCAAAAGGATGACCCTCTGCGCGGTGGCCTCGAGAGGGTCCACCGGCAGGAACGTCCCGCCCACCGTGAGCCCCTTTTCAAGGGCCAGGGACACCGCCCGCTCCGACCCCAGGAAGAATACAGCCTTCCCAGACATCTTGGAGGCTGCGACAATGGCCGAGGGGCCGACTACCCCAGCCATCGCCCGCACGCACTCCTCAATGCTCATTGTGGGGTGAGTGTAGCTCTTGACCCCGTGTTTCTTAGTAATTAGTCTGAAAGGTGGCAGGGCAGCGGGAGGTGCCGTGGATGTGGACGACGCCTGCGCATAAATCCTAGCTGGCCCTGCCACTGGCGTGGATGGAGTCGCCATCACGGGGTCCCTTTAAGGGCTACACCCACCCCAGAGTCACAGGCCTTAATGGTCTTAAATTGGCCTCGTTTGAATTTATGAGCAGAGGAGCTCTCAATGAGGCACACCTCTCCCCTAGTTGACAATTGGGGAGGGGCCTTGCTCCCTCTGCTCAGTTGTCTTAATTGTTTTTCCAGTTAAGGAGGAAAGGAGCTCTCAGAGAGAGAGGGGAGAGACAGAGAGAATGACAAAGAGAGAGAGCGAGGGGGGGTGGGAAAGAGGGAAGCTGTGAGGGCAGGTCTCCTCTCACAGTGATGGGTGGGTGTTTTTCTGGGGCGCACTCCCTAGATGATGGAAAACAAAGCAAGGCACAGTCTTATGGGATGGTCTTCGGGTGGGAGGAGAAGATGTCTTCACCTGGGACAGCTGGAGCCACCCAGGCACACACTCCCAACGATGTTTAATAGGGTGATTAGTAAATCTTCAGCCAGGTAGCTCCAGCTATCCCAGGCTAGGCAATGGGGGAGGGGTGCTTCAGTGGTGTGTGGGGCCTAGCTGTAAGCAAGAACCCCACACACACTTCCACACACACACACACCCCCCGCGATGTTCCGGGCCTCGAAGAAAATCTTCTTTTCTCCCCCCACCAATAAAACAATGTCTTTCGGGGAATGCACCAACACCCACCTGTAGAATGTTGTAGAATCTCCCTCCTTCCACACAGGTTGTTGCTCTTTTCCCCCTCTCTCCAACTCTTTGTAGAAGTAAATAAAGTTGTTGAATTTTTCAGCTCTCCTCCTCTCCCTCTGGATGTTGAGTTGTAGTAAGCCAGCCCCCTCCTCCTCTTCCTGGGCTGGTCTCAGGGCTCACTCCAGGCCTTCCAGACAGGAGCAAAAGCAGGGAGTTCCTTCTCTCACTGCAGCACAGCTCCAACTGAATAGGCCACGCCTCCAAAGCTCCACCATTGGTTCACAGATCCCTGAAAGTAGCAGGCCAGGTGGACAAGGTGCTTAAGAAGACATACGGAATGCTTGCCTTTATTGGCCGAGGCATAGAATATAAGAGCAGGGAGGTTATGCTTAAATTGACTAATACTTTGGTTAGTCTACAGCTGGAGTACTGCGTGCAGTTCTGCTCACCGTATTATGAGAAGGACATGATTGCACTAGAAAGGGTGCAGAGGAGAATTACTAGGATGCTGCCTGGAATGGAGAATCTTAGTTATGAGGACAGATTGGATAGGCTGGGTTTGTTTCCATTGGAACAGAGGAGGTTGAGAGGAGACCTCATTGAGGTGTACAAAATATTGAGGGGCCTGGACATAATGGATAGTAAGGGTCGATTTCCATTGGTGGAGGGGTTTATTACAAGGGGGCATAGTTTCAAGGTGGTTGGTTGAAGGTTTAGAGGGGATTTGAGGGGGGAAGGCTTCTTTACGCAGAGGGTTGTGGGGATCTGGAACTCACTGCCTGAAAGAGTGGTGGATGGACACTCAAAGTGCAGTAACCTGCAGGGTTATGGATCTAGAGCTGGTAATGGGGATTAGACTTGCACTACTGCAGGGACTAGAATATAGCCAGGGTGATCTCCTGGACTAGTTTCGATCACCTGGATGGGTCAGAGAGGAATTTTCCCAGATTTTTTCTCCCTAATTTGGCCTGGGTTTTTATCTGGTTTTTGCCTCTCCCAGAAGATCACATGGCTCCGGTTGAGGTGGAGTGTAGAATGTTTCAGTATAAGGGGTGTCGCATTTGTGTGAGGTGGACTGGTAGGGCTGGGTGCTCTTTGCCTTTCTGTCATTGTTCATAGGTTTATATGTAACCCTTAGGATTGCTGACCAAGGGCCGTGCGGCTCTTTGTTGGCCGGCGCGAACAAAATGGGCCGAAATGGCCTCCTTCTGAGCTGTAAAGTTCTATATTTCATTGGGGCCAAGTTTCGGCCTGAGTTGCTCCTGTTTTTTTGGAGCAACTGGTTTAGAACGGAGTATCTTAGAAATTTGAATTCTCGGCATTTAGTTTGCTACAGTTCTAGTCAGTTAGAACAGTTTCACTTTGGAACAGAATTTTCTTTTCAAAAGGGGGCGTGTCCGGCCACTTATGCCTGTTTTCAAAGTTTAGGCAGTGAAAACATACTCCAAACTAACTTAGAATGGAGTAAGTGAAGATTTTTGTACGTTCAAAAAAACCTTGTCTACACTTTAGAAAATCAGGCGTAGGTTACAAATTAGGCGTAGGGAACGAGGTGGGGGGGGAGGGGGGGAAGGGAAGGCATTAACTTCTACAATCAATCCTTAGTTATACTTATACAAATATTATACAAATAAATCCAACCTGAATAAAAATTTATAAGCAAAGAAAAGATTAAATAAACCATGTTCCTACCTGTGTGAAAGTGCTTCAGGCAGGCCTTTCATGTTGGAGACAGGCAGGGGTGTGGCGTCAGTGTCTCGACGGCAGCGGCAGCAAGCTTCGAGCTGAGCTGCTGTGCTTGAGGCAGGCCGTCATTCTCTTCGTGGCTGGCCGTGAAGAATCAACACCGGACGGACGTGAGGCCATTCGGCCATGAAATATCAGCGACGTCAGTGGCTGGCCGGCAGCCGAAGAATCAGCAGCGGACGGACGTGAGGCCATTCGGCCATGGGATATCAGCGGCGTCAGTGGCTGGCCGGCAGCCGAACAATCAACACCTGACACAAGCAGCTCTTTAAGGTGCTTGAGACCATTCGGCCACGCTTTAGGGGCGGTGTCAGTGGCTTGACGGCAGCCGAAGATACAGCAGAAGCCTTCGAGCTGTGAGGGGGACTGAGGCCATTTGGACAGGGAGAGGCAGCCACATCGACAGTTTTATATTTAAATTTGCAGAATGGGTGCTGCATTGTCAACGCCACGTATTATGCAATGGTTTGCCATCAATTCACTGCATAGGAGAGAATTGATTAGAGCTCACTGCACCAGGAACGTTGTAGCCCGTAGGTTGATGGGCAGGAGACCTTACCCTCGTCGACAATATCAAGCCAGGCGCTCGTACCTGGACATGAGCGAGGCTGATTGTGTGAAAAGGCTGCGTTTTCGCAGAGAAGTTGTCACTGAGTTCTGTGATATGGTGAGAGCAGATTTGCAGCCCAGATGCAGAAGGACAACTGCCCTGTCTGTTGAAGTGAAGGTGACAGCTGCACTTTCTTTCTATGCCTCGGAATCGTTTCAGGCTACAACTGGAGATGTGTGTGCCATCACTCAACGTGCAATACATGCCTGCGTTTACCAGGTCACGGCTGCACTTCATGCGCGAAGGAATGACTTCATCAATTTCCCAATGACCGCACAAGCAATTCATGAGAGAGCTGTAGGCTTTTTCAGGATTGCCGGCTTCCCAAAGGTACAGGGCTGCATTGATTGTACCCACATAGCCTTGCGAGTACCTGTGGAGGATTCTGAGCAGTACCGAAATAGGAAAGGTTTCCACTCTATCAATGTGCAGCTCGTGTGTGACGACAAGCAGCGCATCATGTCAGTAGATGCGAAATACCCTGGCAGCACCCACGATGCATTCATCCTGCGCGACAGCGTTCTATCTGACATGTTTGAGCAGCAGCCAGAAGGGCAGAGCTGGCTACTGGGAGACAAAGGGTACGGCCTGACCACCTGGCTCTGGACGCCTCTACGCGTGACACGGACAGAAGCTGACTGTCAATACAACATGGCGCACATTGCGACGCGCAGCATCATTGAGAGGACCATTGGCATATTGAAACAGCGATTCCGATGCCTGGACCATCCCGGAGGACAGTTGCTATACTCTCCTCAGATTGTCGGTCACTTCACTGTTGTGTGCTGCATGCTTCATAACTTAGCCATCATGAGGCAGCAGGAGCTGGTAGTGGAACCCGAAGACCAACGTGAGGGTCCAGTGCATGATGATAGTATTACGGAAGAGCAGGATGTGGATGATGACGACGATCAGGAAAGCATGCAAGTGCCTGATGCCGGAGCACGAGGTCGGAGGAGGGCCGTCCATCGATTGCTCGAGCCTTGCGCCAGCAGCTCATCCGTGAACGCTTCAACTACTGATGCCTGAGGGCTCTGCGACCACTTTTGCATATGGACATGTTTATTCTTTGCAGTTGTTCCTACGTTGTGTTGTGTTAATGGAACATGAAACGGTTTTAATGAAAAAATATTTTATTGAAAAGTTAACATTACTGTAATAAAATATTTGTTGTATCAAACTATACTTTTTAATATGACTCTTGAAGATCACTTAAAAACTTTAAGATCACTTATAAACTTGTAAAGTTACAAAAGTTACAAAACAATTTCTATGTGAAAAATTTTACATTTTCAGATCACTTACACTTCAAGATCACTTTTTAGATGCAAAATTAAATAAGTTTCAGAATGTGAGAGCATTTACACTATAAGATCATTTGAAAACCCTGAGATCACTTATATGTTGTAAAGTTACAAAACTTACAAAACAGTTTCAATGTGAAAAATCTTACACTCTGAAGAACACTTAAACTTCAGGATCACTTTTTAGGTGCAAAATTAAATAAGATACAAAAAAATGTGAGAGCATTTACACTATAAGATCACTTAAAAACCATAAGATCCCTTATAAGTTGTAAAGTTACAAAACTTACAAAACAATTTCAATTTGAAAAACGCTACATCAAGAACAAGAACAAAAGCAGCAAAGAAAGGCTGCAACCATGTCTCATCCATATCTCAGTGAATATTCACTTCCTCATGGGGGTGTCATTTGATTGGCTGGGCTGTGTGCCCTTATTGCAGTAGCTACCTCAACCAGGCGCTCCCTGACGGCCTGTGCTGTCGATTGCACTCCCTCTGACATTCCTTCCCTAAGTTCCCGTGTCATTACTGCTATTTATCCCGTCAGGACCGTCAACTCTTCACCTACTGCACTGACGCCACTGATGAGTGATCGGGTAAGCTCATTGGTCTCTATACCCAATGCCACAACCTGAGCCGCATCTGTTGCATGCTGCATCTCAGGAGAGCGTGTCTCCAATCTCCTTCTGCTCTGCCTGGGTCTGTCTCTTGGCACCGCTACACTGGGAGGCACGGGCTGGAACAGTGGGATGCTCTGTGTTGCAGACGGCAGAACTAGAGGGAGAGGCTCGGGCTGGAACGGTGGGACGCTCTGTGTTGCAGATGGCAGAACTAGAGAGAGAGGCTCGGGCTGGAACGGTAGGACACTCGATGTTCCAGACGACAGCACTCGAGTGCGAGCCGTGGGCTGGGATGTTGGACGAATGGGTGTAAACTGCTCCATGATATCAGCAGCAGCACTGGGACCCACAGCGTTGGAATCAAAACCATAGTAGGTGGAACCAGAACCTATGCAAGAGGGAGGCGCAGGCTCGGACGGTCGTGCACTGACTGTAGAATGCTGCATTATACCAGCAGCACCATTGGGACCCACAACATCGGAAGTGTCATGTATCTTACATTATTATATATAACTATCCTAACATGCTATACATGACTGTAATAAGATATGATGTCCGAAGGTGCATCATTTGTGCCCAACTCAGCAATGCCCCCAGGGAGACTCCACTGAGCCCCTGGTCCTGGCCTACCAAACCGTAGTCGCGGGTGCATGTAGACTATGCGGGCCCATTCATGGGCAAAATGTTCCTCGCAGTTGTAGATGCATTTTCAAAGTGGATCGAATGCACCATTTTAAACTCGAGCACAACCTCCACCACTGTGGAGAGCCTCGCAACCATGTTTGCAATGCACGGAATCCCTGACATATTGGTCAGTGACAATGGTCCGTGCTTCACCAGCGCAGAATTCCAAGACTTTATAACTGACCACGGCATAAATAACGTCAAGACCGCACCGTTCAAGCTGGCCTCCAACGGCCAGGCGGAGAGTGCAGTGCAAATCATTAAACAAGGCAAGCTTAAAATCCAAGGTCCCACGCTGCAGGGTCGCCTGTCGCGACTGCTGCTGGCATACAGATCTCGTCTGCACTCACTGACTGGGATCCCCCCCGCGCAACTGTTGATGAAAAGAACTTTAAAAACAAGGCTCTCATTAATCCTCCCAGACATACATGAAATCGTTGAGACAAAGCGCCGTAAGCTGACTGAGTACCATGACAGAAATTCGAGGGAGAGATGGAATGAGATAGGGGACAAAGTTTGTACTAAACTATGGCAGGGGTCCCAAATGGCTTGCAGGGACAGTAACGGGCAAGGAAGGAAACAGGCTACTGGTAGTACAAATGGACAATGGCCAAACCTGCCGGTGGCATGTAGACCAAGTCAAAAGTAGATTTACCAACAACACTGCGGAACCAGAGGCAGACTACAATGTGGAACTCGCACCACACCTGGTGGACAGACAGAGGGAACAACCTGAGGAAAGGGTAATCCCAACAGACAACCCAGGCGAGTCAACAACAATCACACCAATCGAAACAGACAGCCCAGGCGAGATACCAGCAACCACACCCAAAGAAAAACAGACACCAAGGCAAACAACTGAACCACAACTCAGACGCTCCACGCGAGAGCGTAGAACACCTGAGAGGCTGAAACTATAAAGACAATAAGACCTTGGGGGAGGGTGATGTCATGTATCTTACATTATTATATATAACTGTATCCTACCGTGCTATACATGACTGTAATAAGATATGACCTGTAACCACCAGCATACCTTACCACCAGGGGTGCACTTGCAAGAGACAGGTATATAAGGACAGGTCTCAGGCAAGTGCAGCATTCCAGAGCTGTGAAATAAAGGTGCAGGTCCAGAGTGACCTTGACTTCACTACATGCCTCGTGTGAATCTGTACTGAGGGGACAGGACTTTACAGGAAGCGAAAGCATGGAAGGTGGAACCAAGACCTATGCTCGGGGTTGAAACTCTGATGCCCCTTGATAGGGGCTCATAAACATTAAGCTCTCCCCTGCAGACGTTTCACTCATCACTGCCATCATCCAGTTTGGTTCATCCGCAGCTGGTTGTACTGGTTCTTGTTCTGTACCCTCAGGATCCTCAGGGTTGGCAGCAGCAGCAGCATCATCATGTTCTGCAAAATACATCAGAACAGTCAAATGTTTAACAGCAAGGGAGGGGGCCGGATGGGTGACATGAGTACTCACACATAGCAGGCCAGGCAGCAGGTTGATTTAAAGGGCCACGATGCATTTTCAGGACTTACCCTCTTCCTCGCGTGCGGGCCCAGCTTGTGCTGTATCGATTGCTTTTCTCCATGTACGATTCATCATAGCAGCTACCCTTTGTTCCAAGGGTGTCAGTGGATGCAGATTGGGCACGCCTCTTCCTGTCCGAGTTGCCTCCCTTTTGTTGTAGGCCAATTTCTTCTGCAAAGAGTAAAATATAACTTTTTACAGAGTGTATCAGTCTGCAGGGTGGGACATACAGATAGCCAGGTTACAATTACGATTAAATTAAAAATGGGAAATATTACTTACACTAACTACTTGACCAAGGTCATGCCATTTCTTTTTACACTGGCTTCCAGATCTCATGGTATGCACCACTGCGCAGTAATCTTCTGCAACTTGGTTCCACCGTTTCTAAGTTTCTTTTGGTGGCACTTTTATGCGACCTCTGTTGCTGGTATCTAGCTCCTGCCATCTCTGCTCAATTACGTTGACTAACATCTCTACTTCCTCATGCAAGAAATTCTTTGTTCTTGGTGGACGTTGATCCATTGCAAAGTTGAATTGGCACTCTTATTTCTCCAAACACACAGTCCTTAATTTGCATGCACCAATGCAGCACCGGTTCTGCAAGTTTAGCAGTGAAAAGCTGAACTCACTGATTTCAGCAGGTGCTTTATTCAACAGTGCTGCTAAATGCACTCCCTCACACAAAAATTATCACAACAATTAAATTACAAGCCTTTCCAGGGGTCCAAGAGACAAATCTTCACTTATTCTCCAGTCCTTTTAAAAATGGCCGAGTGCCAATGTTTGTTTGACACTGCGCGTGCGCGCACGCTCCAATGCACACGCGCAGGGTTGCCAGCATGACATTGGCTCATTTAAATTAGATCCGCCCCCCCCACTGCTGACAAAATTGGCGCGAGTGTTTGGCTCCGCCCACCGCTGTGAAGAACGCGCCGCGCCAAGCAGAGATCGAGCTTCGAGGAGCCGGAGAATGTTGCAGTTTTTTTCATGCGCACATTTAGGCACGAAGAACACGGCGCGGCAGGAAACTTGGGGCCTATGTTTCTAATTGTGAAAAGTGGTGTGTAAAGCAAAATAAATCATCTTGCAAAGAAAATAAATTTGTGTTCGCTTTGCAGGGCATTGTGAGGCTGAGGGTGAAAATGTGTGTCACAAAGGATGATCAGGAGTGCATTTGAAGTAAATGTAAGCAGTATATTTGAGGTTGAGTGAGTAAATTGTTGTTCAGAAGCAATGGGGGAAGGCTGAGAATGACGATTGTTTGGATGAAATGATGGCTCCTGGTCATATGTGAATGCCTGCAGTTACTTTGGGAGGTAAAGATGACCTTTAGTGAAAGAGTAATGTGACACCTGTGGGTGGTTTGCAATGTAGATCTAGTGGAATATTAACCTGCAGTAACTGAGCAGAGTGGTGCAGCAGAAGTGTGCTGGGCCCATAACCCAGAGGTCAATGGATTGAAACCATTCTCTGCTAGCAGCAAGATTAACTTTTTCATAACTCATTCAATTGTTGTCCACAACCAATGCAGCGAGGCTGAGAGACACTTCGGAAAGTGTCAAGTAATGACAACGAGTAGCACGGGGAATTCCTGCAGTCCATTTGCAAAGTAAAGACATTCTTATGTGGCGGCACAGAAGGGAAAGCTGACCAAGAGTGTGTTTTGCAGCGAGGGGTTAGTGTGGGCACACAAGGTCAATTGCTCACAAGCGCAGCATCACATAAGAACATAAGAAATCGGAACAGGATTAGGACATTTGGCCCATCGAGACTCTCACCGTTCTCACCGCTCCTCCGCCCCGATCTCTCACCGCTCCTGAGCCCCAATCTATCACCGCACCTCCGCCCCGATCTCTCAACGCTCCTCCGCCCAGAACTCTCACCGCTCCTTCGCCCCGATCTCTCACCGCTCCTCCGCCCTGAACTCTCACCGCTCCTGAGCCCCAATCTATCACCTCACCTCCGCCCCAATCTCTCACCGGTCCTGAGCCCCAATCTATCACCGCTCCTCTGCCCCGATCTCTCACCGCTCCTCCGCCCCGAGCTCTCACCGCTCCTCCGCCCCGAGCTCTCACCGCTCCTCCGCCCCGATCTCGCACCGCTCCTCCGGTCCCAATCTCTCAACGCTCCTCCGCCCCGATCTCTCACCGCTCCTCCGCCCCAATCTCTCACCGCTCCTGAGCCCCGATCTATCACCGCTCCTCCGACCCGATCGCTCACCGCTCCTCCGCCCCGATCTCTCAACGGGTACTGAAGTTGCATGTTCAGCCATGAACTCATTGAATGGCGGTGCAGGCTAGAAGGGCCGAATGGCCTACTCCTGCACCTATTTTCTATGTTTCTATGTTTCTGTCTAATCAGCGCTCCTTCGCCCCTCCGCCCCGATCTCTCGCCACTCCTCCACCCCGATCTCTCACCGCTCCTCCGCACCGATCTCTCACCGATCCTCCGCCCCGATCTCTCACCGCTCCTCCGCCCCGATCTCTCACCGCTCCTCCGCCCCGATTTCTCACCGCTCCTCCGCCCCGATCAATCACTGCTCCTCCGCACCGATCTCTCACCGTTCCTCCATCCCGATCTCTCACCGCTCTTCCGCACCGATCCCTCACTGCTCTTGCGCCCCGATCTCTCACCGCACCTCCGCCACGATCTGTCACCGCTCCTCTGCCCCGATCTCTCACTGCTCCTCCGCCCCGATCTCTCACCGCTCCTCCGCCCCGATTTCTCACCGCTCCTCCGCCCCGATCTCTCGCCGCTCCTCCGCCCCGATCTCTCACCGTTCCTCCATCCCGATCTCTCACCGCACCTCCGCCACGATCTGTCACCGCTCCTCCGCCCCGATCAATCACTGCTCCTCCGCACCGATCTCTCACCGTTCCTCCATCCCGATCTCTCACCGCTCTTCCGCACCGATCCCTCACTGCTCTTGCGCCCCGATCTGTCACCGCTCCTCCGCCCCGATCTCTCACCGCACCTCCGCCCTAATCTCTCGACGCTCCTCCGCCCCAATCTTTCACCGCTCCTCCGCCCCGATCTCTCACCGCACCTCCGCCACGATCTGTCACCGCTCCTCAGCCCCGATCTCTCACAGCTCCTCCGCCCCGATCTCTCACCGCTCCTCCACCCCGATGTCTCACCGCTCCTCCGCCCCAATCTCTCACTGCTGCTCCGCCCCGATCTCTCACCGCTCCTCCGCCCCGGTCTCTCACCGCTCCTCTGCCCCGATCTTTCACAGCTCCTCCGCCCCGATCTCTCACCGCACCTCCGCACCGATCTGTCACCGCTCCTCCGCCCGGATCTCTCACCGCTCCTCCGCCCCGAGCTCTCACCGCTCCTCCGTCCCGATCTCTCACCGCTCCTCCGCCCCGATATCTCACCGCTCCTGGGCTCCGATCTCTCACCGCTCCTCAGCCCCGATCTCTCACCGCTCCTCCACCCCGATGTCTCACCGCTCCTCCGCCCCAATCTCTCACTGCTGCTCCGCCCCGATCTCTCACCGCTCCTCCGCCCCAGTCTCTCACCGCTCCTCTGCCCCGATCTTTCACAGCTCCTCCGCCCCGATCTCTCACCGCTCCTCAGCTGCGATCTCTCACCGCACCTCCGCACTGATCTGTCACCGCTCCTCCGCCCCGATCTCTCACCGCTCCTCCGCCCCGAGCTCTCACCGCTCCTCCGTCCCGATCTCTCACCGCTCCTCCGCCCCGATATCTCACCGCTCCTGGGCTCCGATCTCTCACCGCTCCTCCGCCACGATCTCTCACCGCTCCTCCACCCCGATCTCTCACCGCTCCTCCGACCCGATCTCTCACCGCTCCTCCGCCCCGATCTCTCACCGCTCCTCAGCCCCGATCTCTCACCGCTCCTCCGCCCCGATCTCTCACCGCTCCTCCGCCCCGATCTCTCACCGCTCCTCCGCCCCAGTCTCTCACCGCTCCTCCGACCCGATCTCTCACCGCTCCTCCACCCCGATCTCTCACCGCTCCTCCGCCCCGATCTCTCACCGCTCCTCCGCCCCAGTCTCTCACCGCTCCTCCGACCCGATCTCTCACCGCTCCTCCACCCCGATCTCTCACCGCTCCTCCGCCCCGATCTCTCACCGCTCCTCAGCCCCGATCTCTCACCGCTCCTCCGCCCCGATCTCTCACCGCTCCTCCGCCCCGATCTCTCACCGCTCCTCTGCCCCAGTCTCTCACCGCTCCTCTGCCCCGATCTCTCACCGCTCCTCCGCCCCTATCTCTCACAGCTCATCCGCCCCGATATCTCACCGCTCCTGGGCTCCGATCTCTCACCGCGCCTGGCCTCCGATCTCTCACCGCTCCTCCGCCTCGATCTCTCACCGCTCCTCCGACCCGATCTCTCACTGCTCGTCCGACCCGATCTCTCACCGCTCCTCCGCCTCGATCTCTCACCGCTCCTCCGACCCGATCTCTCACGGCTCCTCCGACCCGATCTCTCACCGCTCCTCCGCCCGGATCTCTCACCGCTCCTCCGCCCCGAGCTCTCACCGCTCCTCCGTCCCGATCTCTCACCGCTCCTCCGCCCCGATATCTCACCGCTCCTGGGCTCCGATCTCTCACCGCTCCTCAGCCCCGATCTCTCACCGCTCCTCCGCCCCGATCTCTCACCGCTCCTCCACCCCGATGTCTCACCGCTCCTCCGCCCCAATCTCTCACTGCTGCTCCGCCCCGATCTCTCACCGCTCCTCTGTCCCGATATCTCACCGCTCCTCCGACCCGATCTCTCACGGCTCCTCCGACCCGATCTCTCACCGCTCCTCCGCCACGATCTGTCTCCGCTCCTCTGCCCCGATCTCTCACCGCTCCTCCGCCTCGATCTCTCATCGCTCCTCCGCCCTGATCTCTCACCGCTCCTCCACTTCGATCTCTCACCGCTCCTCCGCCCCGATCTCTCACCGCTCCTCTGCCCCGACCTCTCACTGCTCCTCCGCCCCAATCTCTCACCCTTCCTGGGCCCCGATCCCTCACCGCTCCTCTGCCGCGATCACCTGCGCTCCTCGGCCGCGATCTCTAACCGCTCCTCCGTCCCGATCTCTCACCGCTCCTCCGCCCCGATCTCTCACCGCTTCTCCGCCCCGATCTCTCACCGCTCCTACACCCCGATCTCTCACCGCTCCTGGGCCCCGATCTCTCACCGCTCCTGGGCCCCAATCTCTCACCGCTCCTACGTCCCGATCTCTCACCGCTCCTCCGCCCCGATCTCTCACCGCTTCTCCGCCCCGATCTCTCACCGCTCCTACGCCCCGATCTCTCACCGCTCCTGGGCCCCGATCTCTCACCGCTCCTGGGCCCCGATCTCTCACCGCTCCTCCGCCCCGATCTCTCACCGCTCCTCCGCCCCGATCTCTCACCGCTCCTCCGCCCCGATCTCTCACCGCTCCTCCGCCCCGATCTCTCACCGCTCCTCCGTCCTGATCTCTCACCGCTCCGCCGCCCCGATCTCTCACCGCTCCTCCACCCCGATCTCTCACCGCTCCTCCGCCCCGATCTCTCACCGCTCCTCCGCCCCAATCTCTCACCGCTCCTCCGTCCCGATCTCTCACCGCTCATCCGCCCCGATCTGTCACCGCTCCTCTGTCCTGATCTCTCACCGCTCCTCCGCCCCGATATCTCACCGCCCCTGGGCTCCGATCTCTCACCGCTCCTCCGTCTCGATCTCTCACCGCTCCTCCGCCCCGATCTCTCACCGCTCCTCCGCCCCGATCTCTCACTGCACCTCCGACCCGATCTCTCACCGCTCCTCCGCACTGATCTCTCACCGTTCCTCCGCCCCGATCTCTCACCGCTCTTCCGCACCGATCCCTCACTGCTCTTGGGCCCCGATCTGTCACCGCTCCTCCGCCCCGATGTCTCACCGCTCCTCCGCCCTAATCTCTCGACGCTCCTCCACCCTAATCTTTCACCGCTCCTGGTCCCCGATCTCTCACCGCTCCTCCGCACTGATCTCTCACAGCTCCTCCGCCCCGATCTCTCACTGCTGCTCCGCCCCGATCTCTCACCGCTCCTCCGCCCCGATCTCTCACCGCTCCTGGGCCCCGATCTCTCACCGCTCCTCCGCCCCGATCTCTCACCGCTCCTCCGCCCCGATCTCTCACCGCTCCTCCGCCCTAATCTCTCGACGCTCCTCCACCCTAATCTTTCACCGCTCCTGGTCCCCGATCTCTCACTGTTCCTCCGCCCCGATCTCTCACCGCTCCTCCACCCCGATCTCTCATCGCTCCTCCGCCCCGATCTCTCACTGCTCCACCGCCGCGAACTCTCGATACACCTCCGCCCCGATCTCTCACCGCTCCTCCGCACCGATCTCTCACCGCTCCTCTGCCCCGATCTCTCACTGCTCCTGGGCTCCGATCCCTCACCGCTCCTCCGCCCCGATCTCTCACCGCTCCTCCGCCCCGATCTCTCACCGTTCCTGGGCCCCGATCTCTCACCGTTCCTGGGCCCTGATCTCTCACCGTTCCTCCGCCCCGATCTCTCACCGCTCATCCGCCCCAATCTATCACTGCTCCTCCGCCCCGATCTCTCACCGTTCCTCCGCCCCGATCTCTCACCACTCATCCGCCCCGATCTATCACTGCTCATCCGCCCCGATGTGTCACTGCTCCTCCGCCACGATCACCTGCGCTCCTCGGCCGCGATCTCTCACCGCTCCTCCGCCCCGATCTGTCAACGCTCCTCCGCCCCGATCTCTCACCGCTCCTCCGCCCCGATCACTCACCGCTCCTCCGCCCTGATCTCTCACCGCTCCTCCGCCCTGATCTCTCACCGCTCCTCCGTCCCGATCTCTCACCGCTCCTCCGTCCTGATCTCTCACCGCTCCGCCGCCCCGATCTCTCACCGCTCCTCCACCCCGATCTCTCACCGCTCCTCCGCCCCGATCTCTCACCGCTCCTCCGCCCCAATCTCTCACCGCTCCTCCGTCCCGATCTCTCACCGCTCCTCCGCCCCGATATCTCACCTCCCCTGGGCTCCGATCTCTCACCGCTCCACCGTCTCGATCTCTCACCGCTCCTCTGCCCCGATCTCTCACTGCTCCTCCGCCCCGATCTCTCACTGCTCCTCCGACCCGATCTCTCACCGCTCCTCCACACTGATCTCTCACCGTTCCTCCGCCCCGATCTCTCACCGCTCTTCCGCACCGATCCCTCACTGCTCTTGGGCCCCGATCTGTCACCGCTCCTCCGCCCCGATGTCTCACCGCTCCTCCGCCCTAATCTCTCGACGCTCCTCCACCCTAATCTTTCACCGCTCCTGGTCCCGATCTCTCACCGCTCCTCCGCACTGATCTCTCACAGCTCCTCCGCCCCGATCTCTCACTGCTGCTCCGCCCCGATCTCTCACCGCTCCTGGGCCCCGATCTCTCACCGCTCCTCCGCCCAGATCTCTCACCGCTCCTCCGCCCTAATCTCTCACCGCTCCTCCGCCCCGATCTCTCACCGCTCCTCCGCACTGATCTCTCACAGCTCCTCCGCCCCGATCTCTCACCGCTCCTCCGCCCCGATCTCTCACCGCTCCTCCGCCCTAATCTCTCGATGCTCCTCCACCCTAATCTTTCACCGCTCCTGGTCCCCGATCTCTCACAGCTCCTCCGCCCCGATCTCTCACTGTTCCTCCGCCCCGATCTCTCACCGCTCCTCCACCCCGATCTCTCACTGCTCCACCGCCGCGAACTCTCGATACACCTCCGCCCCGATCTCTCACCGCTCCTCCGCACCGATCTCTCACCGCTCCTCTGCCCCGATCTCTCACTGCTCCTGGGCTCCGACCTCTCACCGCTCCTCCGCCCCGATCTCTCACCGCTCCTCGGCCCCGATCTCTCACCGCTCCTCCGCCCCGATCTCTCACCGCTCCTCCGCCCCGATCTCTCACCGTTCCTGGGCCCCGATCTCTCACCGTTCCTCCGCCCCGATCTCTCACCGCTCATCCGCCCCAATCTATCACTGCTCCTCCGCCCCGATCTCTCACCATTCCTCCGCCCCGATCTCTCACCACTCATCCGCCCCGATCCCTCACTGATCCTCCGCTCCGATCTCTCACCGTTCCTGGGCCCCGATCTCTCACCGTTCCTCCGCCCCGATCTCTCACCGCTCCTCCGCCCCGATCTCTCACCGCTCATCCGCCCCGATCTATCACTGCTCCTCCGCCCCGATCTCTCACCGTTCCTCCGCCCCGATCTCTCACCGCTCCTCCGCCCCGATCTCTCACCGCTCCTCGGCCCCGATCTCTCACCGCTCCTCCGCCCCGATCTCTCACCGTTCCTGGGCCCCGATCTCTCACCGTTCCTCCGCCCCGATCTCTCACCGCTCCTCCGCCCCGATCTGTCAACGCTCCTCCGCCCCGATCTCTCACCGCTCCTCCGCCCCGATCTCTCACCGCTCCTCCGCCCCGATCTCTCACCGCTCCTCCGCCCCGATCTCTCACCGCTCCTCCGCCCCGATCTCTCAAGGCTCCTCCGCCCCGATCTCTCACCGCTCCTCCGCCCCGATCTCTCACCGTTCCTCCGCCCCGATCTCTCACCGCTCCTCCGCCCCGATCTGTCAACGCTCCTCCGCCCCGATCTCTCACCGCTCCTCCGACCCGATCACTCACCGCTATCTGCCCCTATCTCTCACCGCTCCTCCGCCCCTATCTCTCACCGCTCATCCGTCCCGATATCTCACCGCTCCTGGGCTCCGATCTCTCACCGCACCTGGCCTCCGATCTCTCACCGCTCCTCCGCCCCGATCTCTCACCGCTCCTCCGACCCGATCTCTCACGGCTCCTCCGACCCGATCTCTCACCGCTCCTCCGCCACGATCTGTCTCCGCTCCTCCGCCCCGATCTCTCACCGCTCCTCCGCCTCGATCTCTCATCGCTCCTCCGCCCTGATCTCTCACCGCTCCTCCACTTCGATCTCTCACCGCTCCTCCGCCCCGATCTCTCACCGCTCCTCTGCCCCGACCTCTCACTGCTCCTCCGCCCCGATCTCTCACCCTTCCTGGGCCCCGATCTCTCACCGCTCCTCCGCCGCGATCACCTGCGCTCCTCGGCCGCGATCTCTCACCGCTCCTCCGTCCCGATCTCTCACCGCTCCTCCGCCCCAATCTATCACTGCTCCTCCGCCCCGATCTCTCACCGTTCCTCCGCCCCGATCTCTCACCACTCATCCGCCCCGATCTATCACTGCTCATCCGCCCCGATGTGTCACTGCTCCTCCGCCACGATCACCTGCGCTCCTCGGCCGCGATCTCTCACCGCTCCTCCGCCCCGATCTGTCAACGCTCCTCCGCCCCGATCTCTCACCGCTCCTCCGCCCCGATCACTCACCGCTCCTCCGCCCTGATCTCTCACCGCTCCTCCGCCCTGATCTCTCACCGCTCCTCCGTCCCGATCTCTCACCGCTCCTCCGTCCTGATCTCTCACCGCTCCGCCGCCCCGATCTCTCACCGCTCCTCCACCCCGATCTCTCACCGCTCCTCCGCCCCGATCTCTCACCGCTCCTCCGCCCCAATCTCTCACCGCTCCTCCGTCCCGATCTCTCACCGCTCCTCCGCCCCGATATCTCACCTCCCCTGGGCTCCGATCTCTCACCGCTCCACCGTCTCGATCTCTCACCGCTCCTCTGCCCCGATCTCTCACTGCTCCTCCGCCCCGATCTCTCACTGCTCCTCCGACCCGATCTCTCACCGCTCCTCCACACTGATCTCTCACCGTTCCTCCGCCCCGATCTCTCACCGCTCTTCCGCACCGATCCCTCACTGCTCTTGGGCCCCGATCTGTCACCGCTCCTCCGCCCCGATGTCTCACCGCTCCTCCGCCCTAATCTCTCGACGCTCCTCCACCCTAATCTTTCACCGCTCCTGGTCCCGATCTGTCACCGCTCCTCCGCCCAGATCTCTCACCGCTCCTCCGCCCTAATCTCTCACCGCTCCTGGTCCCGATCTCTCACCGCTCCTCCGCACTGATCTCTCACAGCTCCTCCGCCCCGATCTCTCACTGCTGCTCCGCCCCGATCTCTCACCGCTCCTGGGCCCCGATCTCTCACCGCTCCTCCGCCCAGATCTCTCACCGCTCCTCCGCCCTAATCTCTCACCGCTCCTCCGCCCCGATCTCTCACCGCTCCTCCGCACTGATCTCTCACAGCTCCTCCGCCCCGATCTCTCACCGCTCCTCCGCCCCGATCTCTCACCGCTCCTCCGCCCTAATCTCTCGATGCTCCTCCACCCTAATCTTTCACCGCTCCTGGTCCCCGATCTCTCACAGCTCCTCCGCCCCGATCTCTCACTGTTCCTCCGCCCCGATCTCTCACCGCTCCTCCACCCCGATCTCTCATCGCTCCTCCGCCCCGATCTCTCACTGCTCCACCGCCGCGAACTCTCGATACACCTCCGCCCCGATCTCTCACCGCTCCTCCGCACCGATCTCTCACCGCTCCTCTGCCCCGATCTCTCACTGCTCCTGGGCTCCGACCTCTCACCGCTCCTCCGCCCCGATCTCTCACCGCTCCTCCACCCCGATCTCTCATCGCTCCTCCGCCCCGATCTCTCACTGCTCCACCGCCGCGAACTCTCGATACACCTCCGCCCCGATCTCTCACCGCTCCTCTGCCCCGATCTCTCACTGCTCCTGGGCTCCGACCTCTCACCGCTCCTCCGCCCCGATCTCTCACCGCTCCTCGGCCCCGATCTCTCACCGCTCCTCCGCCCCGATCTCTCACCGCTCCTCCACCCCGATCTCTCACCGCTCCTCCGCCCCGATCTCTCACCGCTCCTCTGCCCCGATCTCTCACTGCTCCTGGGCTCCGACCTCTCACCGCTCCTGGGCCCCGATCTCTCACCGCTCCTCGGCCCCGATCTCTCACCGCTCCTCGGCCCCGATCTCTCACCGCTCCTCCGCCCCGATCTCTCACCGCTCCTCGGCCCCGATCTCTCACCGCTCCTCGGCCCCGATCTCTCACCGCTCCTCCGCCCCGATCTCTCACCGCTCCTCGGCCCCGATCTCTCACCGCTCCTCGGCCCCGATCTCTCACCGCTCCTCGGCCCCGATCTCTCACCGCTCCTCGGCCCCGATCTCTCACCGCTCCTCCGCCCCGATCTCTCACCGCTCCTCGGCCCCGATCTCTCACCGCTCCTCCGCCCCGATCTCTCACCGCTCATCCGCCCCAATCTATCACTGCTCCTCCGCCCCGATCTCTCACCATTCCTCCGCCCCGATCTCTCACCACTCATCCGCCCCGATCCCTCACCGATCCTCCGCTCCGATCTCTCACCGTTCCTGGGCCCCGATCTCTCACCGTTCCTCCGCCCCGATCCCTCACCGATCCTCCGCTCCGATCTCTCACCGTTCCTGGGCCCCGATCTCTCACCGTTCCTCCGCCCCGATCTCTCACCGTTCCTGGGCCCCGATCTCTCACCGTTCCTGGGCCCCGATCTCTCACCGTTCCTCCGCCCCGATCTCTCACCGTTCCTCCGCCCCGATCTCTCACCGTTCCTGGGCCCCGATCTCTCACCGTTCCTGGGCCCCGATCTCTCACCGTTCCTCCGCCCCGATCTCTCACCGTTCCTCCGCCCCGATCTCTCACCGCTCCTCCGCCCCGATCTCTCACCGCTCCTCCGCCCCGATCTCTCACCGTTCCTGGGCCCCGATCTCTCACCGTTCCTCCGCCCCGATCTCTCACCGCTCATCCGCCCCAATCTATCACTGCTCCTCCGCCCCGATCTCTCACCGTTCCTCCGCCCCGATCTCTCACCGTTCCTCCGCCCCGATCTGTCACTGCTCCTCCGCCACGATCACCTGCGCTCCTCGGCCGCGATCTCTCACCGCTCCTCCGCCCCGATCTGTCAACGCTCCTCCGCCCCGATCTCTCACCGCTCCTCCGCCCCGATCTCTCACCGCTCCTCCGCCCCGATCTCTCACCGCTCCTCCGCCCCGATCTCTCAAGGCTCCTCCGCCCCGATCTCCCACCGCTCCTCCGACCCGATCACTCACCGCTATCTGCCCCTGTCTCTCACCGCTCCTCCGCCCCGATATCTCACCGCTCCTGGGCTCCGATCTCTCACCGCACCTGGCCTCCGATCTCTCACCGCTCCTCCGCCCCGATCTCTCACCGCTCCTCCGACCCGATCTCTCACGGCTCCTCCGACCCGATCTCTCACCGCTCCTCCGCCACGATCTGTCTCCGCTCCTCCGCCCCTATCTCTCACCGCTCATCCGTCCCGATATCTCACCGCTCCTGGGCTCCGATCTCTCACCGCACCTGGCCTCCGATCTCTCACCGCTCCTCCGCCCCGATCTCTCACCGCTCCTCCGACCCGATCTCTCACGGCTCCTCCGACCCGATCTCTCACCGCTCCTCCGCCACGATCTGTCTCCGCTCCTCCGCCCCGATCTCTCACCGCTCCTCCGCCTCGATCTCTCATCGATCCTCCGCCCTGATCTCTCACCGCTCCTCCACTTCGATCTCTCACCGCTCCTCCGCCTCGATCTCTCACTGATCCTCCGCCCCGATCTCTCACCGCTCCTCTGCCCCGACCTCTCACTGCTCCTCCGCCCCGATCTCTCACCCTTCCTGGGCCCCGATCTCTCACCGCTCCTCCGCCGCGATCACCTGCGCTCCTCGGCCGCGATCTCTCACCGCTCCTCCGTCCCGATCTCTCACCGCTCCTCCGCCCCGATCTCTCAGCGCTTCTCCGCCCCGATCTCTCACCGCTCCTACACCCCGATCTCTCACCGCTTCTCCGCCCCGATCTCTCACCGCTCCTACGCCCCGATCGCTCACCGCTCCTGGGCCCCGATCTCTCACCGCTCCTCCGCCCCGATCTCTCACCGCTTCTCCGCCCCGATCTCTCACCGCTCCTACGCCCCGATCGCTCACCGCTCCTGGGCCCCGATCTCTCACCGCTCCTGGGCCCCAATCTCTCACCGCTCCTCCGCCCCGATCTCTCACCGCTCCTGGGACCCGATCTCTTACCGCACCTCCGCCCCGATCTCTCACCGCTCCTCCGCCCCGATCTCTCACCGCTTCTCCGCCCCGATCTCTCACCGCTCCTCCGCCCCGATCTCTCACCGCTCCTCCGCCCCGATCTCTCACCGCTTCTCCGCCCCGATCTCTCGCCGCTCCTGGGACCCGATCTCTTACCGCACCTCCGCCCCGATCTCTCACCGCTCCTCCGCCCCGATCTCTCACCGCTCCTCCGCCCCGATCTCTCACCGCTTCTCCGCCCCGATCTCTCGGCGCTCCTGGGACCCGATCTCTTACCGCTCCTTTGCCCCGATCTCTCACCGCTCCTCCGCCCCGATCTCTCACCGCTCCTCCGCCCCGATCTCTCACCGCTCCTCCGCCCCGATCTCTCACTGTTCCTCCGTCCCGATCTCTCACCGCTCCTCCGCCCCGATCTCTCACCGCTCCTGGGCTCCGATCACTCACCGCTCCTTTGCCCCGATCTCTCACCGCTCATCCGCCCCGATCCCTCACCGATCCTCCGCCCCGATCTCTCACCGTTCCTGGGCCCCGATCTCTCACCGTTCCTCCGCCCCGATCTCTCACCGCTCCTCCGCCCTAATCTCTCGACGCTCCTCCGCCCCAATCTTTCACCGCACCTCCGCCCCGATCTCTCACCGCTTCTCCGCCCCGATCAATCACTGCTCCTCCGCACCGATCTCTCACCGTTCCTCCGCCCCGATGTCTCACCGCTCCTCCGCCCTAATCTCTCGACGCTCCTCCGCCCCAATCTTTCACCGCTCCTCCGCCCCAATCTCTCACCGCTCCTGGGCCCCGATCTCTCACAGCTCCTCCGCCCCGATCTCTCACTGCTGCTCCGCCCCGATCTCTCACCGCTCCTCCGCCCCGATCTCTCACCGCTCCTGGGTCCCGATCTCTCACAGCTCCTCCGCCCCGATCTCTCACTGCTGCTCCGCCCCGATCTCTCACCGCTCCTCCGCCCCAATCTCTCACTGCTGCTCCGCCCCGATCTGTCACCGCTCCTCCGTCCCAATCTCTCACCGCTCCTGGGACCCGATCTCTCACTGTTCCTCCGCTGCGATCTCACCGCTCCTCAGCCCCGATCTCTCACCGCTCCTCCGCCCCGATCTCTCACCGTTCCTGGGCCCCGATCTCTCACCGTTCCTCTGCCCCGATCTCTCACCGCTCATCCGCCCCGATCCCTCACCGATCCTCCGCCCCGATCTCTCAACGTTCCTCCGCCCCGATCTCTCACCGCTCCTCCGCCCCGATCTGTCACTGCTCCTCCGCCACGATCACCTGCGCTCCTCGGCCGCGATCTCTCACCGCTCCTCCGCCCCGATCTGTCAACGCTCCTCCGCCCCGATCTCTCACCGCTCCTCCGCCCCGATCTCTCACCGCACCTCCTCCCCGATCTCTCACCACTCCTAGGCCCCGATCTCTCACCGCTCCTCAGCCCCGATCTCTCACCGCACCTCCGCCCCGATCTCTCAACGCTCCTCCGCCCCGAACTCCCACCGCTCCTCCGACCCGATCTCTCACCGCTATCCGCCCCTATCTCTCACCGCTCCTCCGCCCCGATATCTCACCGCTCCTGGGCTCCGATCTCTCACCGTTCCTTTGCCCCGATCTCTCACCGCTCCTCCGCCCCGATCTCTCACCGCGCCTGGCCTCCGATCTCTCACCGCTCCTCCGCCCCGATCTCTCACCGCTCCTCCGACCCGATCTCTCACCGCTCCTCCGCCACGATCTGTCTCCGCTCCTCCGCCCCGATCTCTCACCGCTCCTCCGCCTCGATCTCTCATCGCTCCTCCGCCCTGATCTCTCACCGCTCCTCCACTTCGATCTCTCACCGCTCCTCCGCCCCGATCTCTCACCGCTCCTCCGACCCGATCTCTCACGGCTCCTCCGACCCGATCTCTCACCGCTCCTCCGCCACGATCTGTCTCCGCTCCTCCGCCCCGATCTCTCACCGCTCCTCCGCCTCGATCTCTCATCGCTCCTCCGCCCTGATCTCTCACCGCTCCTCCACTTCGATCTCTCACCGCTCCTCCGCCCCGATCTCTCACCGCTCCTCCGCCCCGACTTCTCACTGCTCCTCCGCCCCGATCTCTCACCCTTCCTGGGCCCCGATCTCTCACCGCTCCTCCGCCGCGATCACCTGCGCTCCTCGGCCGCGATCTCTCACCGCTCCTCCGTCCCGATCTCTCACCGCTCCTCCGCCCTAATCTCTCGACGCTCCTCCGCCCCAATCTTTCACCGCTCCTCCGCCCCGATCTCTCACCGCACCTCCGCCCCGATCTCTCACCGCTCCTCTGTTCCGATCTCTCACCGCTCCTCCGCCCCGATCTCTCACCGCTCCTGGGCCCCGATCTCTCACAGCTCCTCCGCCCCGATCTCTCACTGCTGCTCCGCCCCGATCTCTCACCGCTCCTCCGCCCCGATCTCTCACCGCTCCTCCGCCCCGATCTCTCACTGCTGCTCCGCCCCGATCTGTCACCGCTCCTGTGCCCCGATCTCTCACAGCTCCTCCGCCCCGATCTCTCACTGCTCCTCCGCCCCGATCTCTCACCGCTCCTCCGCCCCGATCTCTCACCGCTCCTCCGTCCCGATCTCTCACCGCTCCGCCGCCCCGATCTCTCACCGCTCCTCCGCCCCGATCTCTCACCGCTCCTCCGCCCCGAACTCTCACCGCTCCTCCGCCCCGATCTCTCACCGCTCCTCCGTCCCGATCTCTCACCGCTCCTCCGCCCCGATCTCTCACCGCTCCTCCGCCCCAATCTCTTACCGCTCCTTCGTCCCGATCTCTCACCGCTCCTCCGCCCCAATCTCTCACCGCTCCTCCGTCCCAATCTTTCACCACTCATCCGCCCCGATCTGTCACCGCTCCTCTGTCCTGATCTCTCACCAATCCTCCGCCCCGATATCTCACCGCCCCTGGGCTCCGATTTCTCACCGCTCCTCCGCCCCGATCTCTCACCGCTCCTCTGCCCCGATCTCTCACTGCTCCTCCGCCCCGATCTCTCACCGCTCCTCCGCCCCGATCTCTCACCGCTCCTCTGCCCCGATCTCTCACCGCTCCTCTGCCCCGATCTCTCACTGCTCCTCCGCCCCGATCTCTCACCGCTCCTCCGCACTGATCTCTCACCGCTCCTCCGCCCCGATCTCTCACCGCTCTTCCGCCCCGATCTCTCACCGCTCCTCTGCACTGATCTCTCACCGCTCCTCCGCCCCGATCTCTCACCGCTCTTCCGCCCCGATCTCTCACCGCTCCTCTGCCCCGATCTCTCACCGCTCCACCGCACCGATCAATCACTGCTCCTCCGCCCTAATCTCTCGCCGCTCCTCCGTCCCAATCTCTCACCGCTCCTCAGCCCCGATCTCTCACCGCTCCTCCGCCCCGATCTCTCACCGCTCCTCCGCCCCGATCTCTCACCGCTCCTCCGCCCCGAGCTCTCACCGCTCCTCCGTCCCGATCTCTCACCGCTCCTCCGCCCCGATATCTCACCGCTCCTGGGCTCCGATCTCTCACCGCTCCTCCGCCCCGATCTCTCACCGCTCCTCCGCCCCGATCTCTCACCGTTCCTCCGCTGCGATCTCTCACCGCTCCTCCGCCCCGATCTCTCACCGTTCCTCCGCTCCGATCTCTCACCACTCCTCCGCCCCGATCTCTCACCGCTCCTCCGCCCCGATCTCTCACCGCTCCTCAGCCCCTATGTCTCACCGCTCCTCCACCCCAGTCTCTCACCGCTCCTCCGCCCCGATCTCTCACCGCTCCTCAGCTGCGATCTCTCACCGCTCCTCCGCCCCGATCTCTCACCGCACCTCCGCACCGATCTCTCACCGCTCCTCCGCCCCGATATCTTACCGCTCCTTTGCCCCGATCTCTCATCGCTCCTCCGCCCCGATCTCTCACTGCTCCACCGCCGCGAACTCTCGATACACCTCCGCACCGATCTCTCACCGCTCCTCCGCCCCGAGCTCTCACCGCTCCTCCATCCTGATCTCTCACCGCTCCTCCGCCCCGATCTCTCACTGCTCCTCGGCCCCGATCTCTCACCGCTCCTCCGCCCCAATCTCTCACCGCTCCTCGGCCCCGATCTCTCACCGCTCCTCCGCCCCGATCTCTCACCGCTCCTCCGCCCTGATCTCTCACCGTTCCTGGGCCCCGATCTCTCACCGTTCCTCCGCCCCGATCTCTCACCGCTCATCAGCCAAAATCTATCACTGCTCCTCCGCCCCGATCCCTCAATGATCCTCCGCCCCGATCTCTCACCATTCCTGGGCCCCGATCTCTCACCGTTCCTCCGCCCCGATCTCTCACCGCTCATCCGCCAAAATCTATCACTGCTCCTCCGCCCCGATCTGTCACTGCTCCTCCGCCACGATCACCTGCACTCCTCGGCCGCGATCTCTCACCGCTCCTCCGCCACGATCTGTCAACGCTCCTCTGCCACGATCTCTCACCGCTCCTCCGCCCCGATCTCTCACCGCTCCTCCGCCCCGATCTCTCACCGCTCCTCCGCCCCGATCTCTCACCGCTCCTCCGCCCCGATCTCTCACGGCTCCTAGGCCCCGATCTCTCACCGCTCCTCCGCCCCGATCTCTCACCGCTCCTCCGCCCCGATCTCTCAACGCTCCTCCGCCCCGATCTCCCACCGCTCCTCCGACCCGATCAATCACCGCTCATCCGCCCCGATATCTCACCGCTCCTGGACTCCGATCTCTCACCGCACCTGGCCTCCGATCTCTCACCGCTCCTCCGCCCCGATCTCTCACCGCTCCTCCGACCCGATCTCTCACGGCTCCTCCGCCCCGATCTCTCACCGCTCCTCCGCCCCGAACTCTCACCGCTCATCCGCCCCGATCTCTCACCGCACCTCTGCCACGATCTGTCACCGCTCCTCTGTCCCGATCTCCCACCGCTCCTCCGTCCCGATCTCTCACCGCTCCGCCGCCCCGATCTCTCACCGCTCCTCCACCCCGATGTCTCACCGCTCCTCCGCCCCGATCTCTCACCGCTCCTCCGTCCCGATCTCTCACCGCTCCTCCACCCCGATCTCTCACCGCTCCTCCGCCCCAATCTCTTACCGCTCCTCCGTCCCGATCTCTCACCGCTCCTCCGCCCCAATCTCTCACCGCTCCTCCGTCCCAATCTCTCACCGCTCATCCGCCCCGATCTGTCACCGCTCCTCAGTCCTGATCTCTCACCGATCCTCCGCCCCGATATCTCAGCGCCCCTGGGCTCCGATTTCTCACCGCTCCTCCGTCTCGATCTCTCACCGCTCCTCTGCCCCGATCTCTCACTGCTCCTCCGACCCGATCTCTCACCGCTCCTCCGCCCCGATCTCTCACCGCTCCTCCGCCCCGATCTCTCACCGCTCCTCCGCCCCGATCTCTCACCGCTCCTCCGCCCCGATCTCTCACCGCTCCTGGGCCCCGATCTCTCACAGCTCCTCCGCCCCGATCTCTCACTTCTGCTCCGCCCCGATCTCTCACCGCTCCTCCGCCCCGATCTCTCACCGCTCCTCCGCCCCGATCTCTCACCGCTCCTCCGCCCCGATCTCTCACTGCTCCTCCGACCCGATCTCTCACCGCACCTCCGCCCCGATCTCTCACAGCTCCTCCGCCCCGATCTCTCACAGCTCCTCCGCCCCGATCTCTCACCGCACCTCCGCCCCGATCTCTCACTGCTCCTCCGCCCCGATCTCTCACAGCTCCTCAGCCCCGATCTCTCACCGCTCCTGGGACCCGATCTCTCTCCGCTCCTCCGTCCCAATCTCTCACCGTTCCTCCGCCCCGATCTCTCACAGCTCCTCAGCCCCGATCTCTCACCGCTCCTGGGACCCGATCTCTCGCCGCTCCTCCGTCCCAATCTCTCACCGTTCCTCCGCCCCGATCTCTCACAGCTCCTCAGCCCCGATCTCTCACCGCTCCTGGGACCCAATCTCTCGCCGCTCCTCCGTCCCAATCTCTCACCGCTCCTCCGTCCCAATCTCTCACCGCTCCTCAGCCCCGATCTCTCACCGCTCCTCTGCCCCGATCTCTCACCGCTCCTCTGCCCCGATCTCTCACCGCTCCTCAGCTGCGATCTCTCACCGCTCCTCCGCACTGATCTCTCACCGCTCCTCTGCCCCGATCTCTCACCGCACCTCCGCACCGATCTGTCACCGCTCCTCCACCCCGATATCTTACCGCTCCTTTGCCCCGATCTCTCACCGCTCCTCCGCCCCGATCTCTCACCGCTCCTCCGCCCCGAGGTCTCACCGCTCCTCCGTCCCGATCTCTCACCGCTCCTCCGCCCCGATATCTCACCGCTCCTGGGCTCCGATCTCTCACCGCGCCTTTGCCCCGATCTCTCACCGCTCCTCCGCCCCGATCTCTCACTGTTCCTCCGCCCCGATCTCTCACCGCTCCTCCGCCCCGAGGTCTCACCGCTCCTCCGTCCCGATCTCTCACCGCTCATCCGTCCCGATCCCTCACCGCTCCTTCGCCCCGATCTCTCACCGTAACTGGGCCCCGATCTCTCACCGTTCCTCCGCCCCGATCTCTCACCGCTCATCCGCCCCGATCTGTCACTGCTCCTCCGCCACGATCACCTGCGCTCCTCGGCCGCGATCTCTCACCGCTCCTCCGCCCCGATCTGTCAACGCTCCTCCGCCCTGATCTCTCACCGCTCCTCCGCCCCGATCTCTCACCGCTCCTCCGCCCCGATCTCTCACCGCTCCTCCGCCCCGATCTCTCACCGCTCCTCCGCCCCGATCTCTCACCGCTCCTCCGCCCCGATCTCTCAACGCTCCTCCGCCCCGATCTCCCACCGCTCCTCCGACCCGATCTCTCACCGCTATCCGCCCCTATCTCTCACCGCTCCTCCGCCCCTATCTCTCACCGCTCATCCGCCCCGATATCTCACCGCTCCTGGGCTCCGATCTCTCACCGCGCCTGGCCTCAGATCTCTCACCGCTCCTCCGTCCCGATCTCTAACCGCTCCTCCGACCCGATCTCTCACGGCTCCTCCGACCCGATCTCTCACCGCTCCTCCGCCACGATCTGTCTCCGCTCCTCCGCCCCGATCTCTCACCGCTCCTCCGCCCCGATATCTCACGGCTCCTCCGCCCCAATCTCTCACCGTTCCTCCGCCCCGATCTCTCACCGCTCCTCCGCCCCGATCTCTCACCGCTCCTCCGCCCCGATCTCTCACCGCTCCTCCGTCCCGATCTCTCACCGCTCCTCGGCCGCGATCTCTCACCGCTCCTCCGTCCCGATCTCTCACCGCTCTTCCGCCCCGATCTCTCACCGCTCAAACGCCCCGATCTTTCACCGCTCCTGGGCCCCGATCTCTCAGTGGTCCTCCGCTGCGATCTCTCACCACTCCTCCGTCCCGATCTCTCACCTCTCCTCCGCACCGATCTCTCACCGCACCTCCGCGCCGATCTCTCACCGCTCCTGGGCCCCAATCTCTCACCACTCCTCCGCACCGATGTCTCACCGCTCCTCCGCCCCAATCTCTCGCCGCACCTCCGCCCTGATCTCTCACCGCTCCTCCACCCCGATCTCTCACCGCTCCTCCGCCCCGATCTCTCACCGCTCCTCCTCCCCGATGTCTCACCGCTCCTCCGTCCTGATCTCTCTCCGCTCCTCCGCCCCGATCTATCACCGCTCCTCCGCCCCAATCTCTCACCGCTCCACCGCCTCGATCTCTCACCGTTCCTGGGCCCCGATCTCTCAGCGTTCCTCCGCTGCGATCTCTCACCGCTCCTCCGTCCCGATCTCTCACCTCTCCTCTGCACCGATCTCTCACCGCACCTCCGCGCCGATCTCTCACCGCTCTTGGGGCCCAATCTCTCACCACTCATCCGCACCGATGTCTCACCGCTCCTCCGCCCCAATCTCTCGCCGCTCCTGGGCCCCGATCTCTCACCCTTCCTGGGCCCCGATCTCTCACCGCTCTTCCGCCCCGATCTCTCACCGCTCTTCCGCCCCAATCTCTCGCTGCACCTCCGCCCTGATCTCTCACCGCACCTCCGCCCCGATCTCTCACCGCTCCTGGGCCCCGATCTCTCACCGCTCCTCCGCTCTGATCTCTCACCGCTCCTCCACCCCGATCTCTCACCGCACCTCCGCCCTGATCTCTCACCGCTCCTCCGCCCCGATCTCTCAGCACACGTCCGCCCCGATCTCTCACCATCCTCCGCCTCGATCTCTCATCGCTCCACCGCCCCGATCTCTCACCGCTCCTCCGCCCCGATCACTCACCGGTCCTCCGCCCCGATCTATCACCGCTCATCCGCCCCGATCTCTCATCGCTCCTCCGCCCCGATCTCTCATCGCTCCTCCGCCCCGATCTCTCACCCTTCCTGGGCCCCGATCTCTCACTGCTCCTCCGCCGCGATCACCTGCGCTCCTCGGCCGCGATCTCTCACCGCTCCTCCGTCCCGATCTCTCACCGCTCCTCCGCCCCGATCTCTCACTGCTCCTCCGCCTCGATCTCTCACCGTTCCTCCGTCCCGATCTCTCACCGCTCATCCGCCCCAATCTATCACTGCTCCTCCGCCCCGATCTGTCAACGCTCCTCCGCCCCGATCTCTCACCGCTCCTCCGCCCCAATCTATCACCGCTCCTCCGCCCCGATCTCTCACCGCTCCTCCGCACCGATCTCTCACCGCTCCTCCGCCCCGATCTCTCACCGCTCCTCCGCCCCGATCTCTCACCGCTCCTCCGCCCCGATCTCTCACCGCTCCTCCGCCCCGATCTCTCACCACTCCTCCATCCCGATCTCTCACCTCTCCTCCGCACCGATCTCTCACCTGACCTCCGCGCCGATCTCTCACCGCTCCTGGGCCCCAATCTCTCTCCACTCCTCCGCACCGATGTCTCACCGCTCCTCCGCCCCAATCTCTCGCCGCACCTCCGCCCTGATCTTTCACCGCTCCTCCGCCCCGATCTCTCACCGCTCTTCCGCCCCGATCTCTCACCGCTCCTCCTCCCCGATGTCTCACCGCTCCTCCGTCCTGATCTCTCACCGCACCTCCGCCCAGATCTCTCACCGCTCCTCCGCCCCGATCTCTCAACGCTCCTCCGACCCGATCTCTCACCGCTCCTCCGCCCCTATCTTTCACCGCTCCTCCGCCCCTATCTTTCACCGCTCATCCGCCCCGATATCTCACCGCTCCTGGGCTCCGATCTCTCACCGCGCCTGGCCTCCGATCTCTCACCGCTCCTCCGCCCCGATCTCTCACCGCTCCTCCGCCCCGATCTCTAACCGCTCGTCCGCCCCTATCTCTCACCGCTCCTCCGCCCCGATCTCCCACCGCTCCTCCGACCCAATCTCTCACCGCTCCTCCGCCCCTATCTCTCACCGCTCCTCCGCCCCTATCTCTCACCGCTCATCCGCCCCGATATCTCACCGCTCCTGGGCTCCGATCTCTCACCGCGCCTGGCCTCCGATCTCTCACCGCTCCTCCGCCCGATCTCTCACCGCTCCTCCGACCCGATCTCTAACCGCTCCTCCGCCCCGATCTCTCACCGCTCCTGGGCCCCGATCTCTCACCGCTCTTCCGCCCCGATCTCTCACCGCTCCTCCGCCCCGATCTCTCACCGCTCCTTCGTCCCGATCTCTCACCGCTCCTCCGCCCCGATCTCTCACCGCTCCTCCGTCCCGATCTCTCACCGCTCCTCCGACCCGATCTCTCACCGCTCCTCCGTCCCGATCTCTCACCGCTCCTCGGCCGCGATCTCTCACCGCTCCTCCGTCCCGATCTCTCACCGCTCTTCCGCCCCGATCTCTCATCGCTCAAACGCCCCGATCTTTCACCGCTCCTGTGCCCCGATCTCTCAGCGTTCCTCCGCTGCGATCTCTCACCACTCCTCCATCCCGATCTCTCACCTCTCCTCCGCACCGATCTCTCACCTGACCTCCGCGCCGATCTCTCACCGCTCCTGGGCCCCAATCTCTCTCCACTCCTCCGCACCGATGTCTCACCGCTCCTCCGCCCCAATTTCTCGCCGCACCTCCGCCCTGATCTCTCACCGCTCCTCCGCCCCGATCTCTCACCGCTCTTCCGCCCCGATCTCTCACCGCTCCTCCTCCCCGATGTCTCACCGCTCCTCCGTCCTGATCTCTCACCGCACCACCGCCCCGATCTCTCACCGCTCCTCCGCCCCGATCTATCACCGCTGCTCCGCCCCGATCTCTCACCTCCCCTGGGCCCCGATCTCTCGCCGCTCCTCCGCCCCGATCTCTCACCGCACCTCCGGCCCGTACTCTCACCGCTCCGCCGCCCCGATCTCTCACCGCTCCACCGCCCTGATTTCTCACCGCTCCTCCGCCCCGATCTCTCACCACACGTCCGCCCCAAACTCTCACCGCTCCTCCGCCCCGATCTCTCACCGCTCCTCCGCCCCGATCTCTCACCGCTCCTCCGCCCCGATCTCTCACCGCTCCTCCGCCCCGATCTCTCACCGCTCCTCTGTCCCGATATCTCACCGCTTCTCCGCCCCGATCACTCACCGCTCCTCCGCCCCGATCTCTCACCGCTCCTCTGTCCCGATATCTCACCGCTTCTCCGCCCCGATCACTCACCACTCCTCCCCCCGAACTCTCACCACTCCTCCGCTCTGATCTCTCACATCCCCTGGGCCCCGATCTCTCACCGCTCCACCGCCCCGATCTCTCACCGCTCCTCCGCCCCAATCTCTCACCATCCTCCGCCCCGATCTCTCATCGCTCCACCGCCCCGATCTCTCACCGCTCCTCCGCCCCGATCACTCACCGCTCCTCCGCCCCGATCTCTCACCGCTCCTGCGCCCCGATCTCTCATCGCTCCTCCGCCCCGATCTCTCATCGCTCCTCCGCCCCGATCTCTCACCCTTCCTGGGCCCCGATCTCTCACCGCTCCTCCGCCGCGATTACCTGCGCTCCTCGGCCGCGATATCTCACCGCTCCTCCGTCCCGATCTCTCACCGCTCCTCCGCCCCGATCTCTGACTGCTCCTCCGCCCCGATCTCTCACCATTCCTCCGCCCCGATCTCTCACCGCTCATCCGCCCCAATTTATCACTGCTCCTCCACCCCGAGCTGTCACTGCTCCTCCGCCACGATCACCTGCGCTCCTCGGCCGCGATCTCTCACCGCTTCTCCGCCCCGATCTGTCAACGCTCCTCCGCCCCGATCTCTCACCGCTCCTCCGCCCCGATCTCTCACCGCTCCTCCGCCCCGATCTCTCACCGCACCTCCGCCCTGATCTCTCACCGCTCCTCCGCCCCGATCTCTCACCGCTCCTCCACCCCGATCTCTCGATACACCTCCGTCCCGACCTCTCACCGCTCCTCCGCCCTGATCTCTCACCGCTCCTCCGCCCCGATCTCTTCCGCTCCTGGTTCCCGATCTCTCACCGCTCCTCTGCCCTGATCTCTCACCGCTCCTCCACCCCGCTCTCTTCCGCTCCTGGGCCCCAATCTCTCACCGCTCCTCCGCCCCGATCTCTCACCGCTCCTCCGCCCCAATCTCTCACCGCTCCTCCGCCCCGATCTCTCGCCGCTCCTCCGCCCCGATCTCTCACCGCTCCTCCGCCCCGATCTCTCGCCGCTCCTCCGCTGCGATCCCTCACCGCTCCTCCGCCCCGATCTCTCACCGCTCCTCCGCCCCGATCTCTCACCGCTCCTCCGCCTCGATCTCTCACCGCTCCTGGGCCCCGATCTCTCACCGTTCCTCCGCCCCGATCTCTCACCGCTCCTCCGCCCCGATCTCTCACCGCTCCTCCGCCCCGATCTCTCACCGCTCCTCCGCTCCGATCTCTCACTGCTCCTGGGCCCCGATCTCTCACGACTCCTGGGCCCCGATCTCTCACCGCTCCTCTGTCCCGATATCTCACTGCTCCTGGGCCCCGATCTCTCACCGCACCTCCACCCCGATCACTCACCGCTCCTCCGACCCGATCCCTCACCGATCCTCCGCCCCGATCTCTCACCGTTCCTCCGCCCCAATCTCTCACCGTTCCTCCGCCCCAATCTCTCACCGCTCCTCCGCCCCAATCTCTCACTGCTCCTCCGCTCCGATCTCTCACCGCTCCTCCGCCCCGATCTCTCACCGCTCCACCGCCCCGATCTCTCACTGCTCCTCCGCCCCAATCTCTCACCGCTCCTGGGCCCCGATCTCTCACCGCTCCTGGGCCCCGATCTCTCACCGCTCCTCCACCCCGATCTCTCACCGCTCCTGAGCCCCGATCTCTCACCGCTCCTGGGCTCCGATCTCTCACCGCTCCTGGGCCCCGATCTCTCACAGCTCCTGGGCCCCGATCTCTCACCGCTCCTCCGACCCGATCTCTCACCGCTCTTCCGCCCCCGATCTCTCACCGCTCCTCCGCCCCGATCTCTCACCTTTCCTCCGTCCCGATCTCTCACCGCTCCTCCGCCCCGATCTCTCACCGCTCCTCCGTCCCGATCTCTCACCGCTCCTCCGACCCGATCTCTCACCGCTCCTCAGTCCCGATCTCTCACCGCTCCTCCGTCCCGATCTCTCACCGCTCCTCCGACCCGATCTCTCACCGCTCCTCAGTCCCGATCTCTCACCGCTCCTCCGCCCCGATCTCTCACCGCTCCTCCGTCCCGATCTCTCACCGCTCCTCCGACCCGATCTCTCACCGCTCCTCAGTCCCGATCTCTCACGGCTCCTCGGCCGCGATCTCTCACCGCTCCTCCGTCCCGATCTCTCACCGCTCCTCCGCCCCGATCTCTCACCGCTCTTCCGCCCCGATCTCTCACCGCTCCTCCGTCCCGATCTCTCACCGCTCCTCCGACCCGATCTCTCACCGCTCCTCAGTCCCGATCTCTCACCGCTCCTCCGTCCCGATCTCTCACCGCTCCTCCGACCCGATCTCTCACCGCTCCTCCGTCCCGATCTCTCACCGCTCCTCGGCCGCGATCTCTCACCGCTCCTCCGTCCCGATCTCTCACCGCTCTTCCGCCCCGATCTCTCACCGCTCAAACGCCCCGATCTTTCACCGCTCCTGGGCCCCGATCTCTCAGCGTTCCTCCGCTGCGATCTCTCACCACTCCTCCATCCCGATCTCTCACCTCTCCTCCGCACCGATCTCTCACCTGACCTCCGCGCCGATCTCTCACCGCTCCTGGGCCCCAATCTCTCTCCACTCCTCCGCACCGATGTCTCACCGCTCCTCCGCCCCAATCTCTCGCCGCACCTCCGCCCTGATCTTTCACCGCTCCTCCGCCCCGATCTCTCACCGCTCTTCCGCCCCGATCTCTCACCGCTCCTCCTCCCCGATGTCTCACCGCTCCTCCGTCCTGATCTCTCACCGCACCTCCGCCCAGATCTCTCACCGCTCCTCCGCCCCGATCTCTCAACGCTCCTCCGACCCGATCTCTCACCGCTCCTCCGCCCCTATCTTTCACCGCTCCTCCGCCCCTATCTTTCACCGCTCATCCGCCCCGATATCTCACCGCTCCTGGGCTCCGATCTCTCACCGCGCCTGGCCTCCGATCTCTCACCGCTCCTCCGCCCCGATCTCTCACCGCTCCTCCGCCCCGATCTCTAACCGCTCGTCCGCCCCTATCTCTCACCGCTCCTCCGCCCCGATCTCCCACCGCTCCTCCGACCCAATCTCTCACCGCTCCTCCGCCCCTATCTCTCACCGCTCCTCCGCCCCTATCTCTCACCGCTCATCCGCCCCGATATCTCACCGCTCCTGGGCTCCGATCTCTCACCGCGCCTGGCCTCCGATCTCTCACCGCTCCTCCGCCCGATCTCTCACCGCTCCTCCGACCCGATCTCTAACCGCTCCTCCGCCCCGATCTCTCACCGCTCCTGGGCCCCGATCTCTCACCGCTCTTCCGCCCCGATCTCTCACCGCTCCTCCGCCCCGATCTCTCACCGCTCCTTCGTCCCGATCTCTCACCGCTCCTCCGCCCCGATCTCTCACCGCTCCTCCGTCCCGATCTCTCACCGCTCCTCCAACCCGATCTCTCACCGCTCCTCCGTCCCGATCTCTCACCGCTCCTCGGCCGCGATCTCTCACCGCTCCTCCGTCCCGATCTCTCACCGCTCTTCCGCCCCGATCTCTCATCGCTCAAACGCCCCGATCTTTCACCGCTCCTGTGCCCCGATCTCTCAGCGTTCCTCCGCTGCGATCTCTCACCACTCCTCCATCCCGATCTCTCACCTCTCCTCCGCACCGATCTCTCACCTGACCTCCGCGCCGATCTCTCACCGCTCCTGGGCCCCAATCTCTCTCCACTCCTCCGCACCGATGTCTCACCGCTCCTCCGCCCCAATTTCTCGCCGCACCTCCGCCCTGATCTCTCACCGCTCCTCCGCCCCGATCTCTCACCGCTCTTCCGCCCCGATCTCTCACCGCTCCTCCTCCCCGATGTCTCACCGCTCCTCCGTCCTGATCTCTCACCGCACCACCGCCCCGATCTCTCACCGCTCCTCCGCCCCGATCTATCACCGCTGCTCCGCCCCGATCTCTCACCTCCCCTGGGCCCCGATCTCTCGCCGCTCCTCCGCCCCGATCTCTCACCGCACCTCCGGCCCGTACTCTCACCGCTCCGCCGCCCCGATCTCTCACCGCTCCACCGCCCTGATTTCTCACCGCTCCTCCGCCCCGATCTCTCACCACACGTCCGCCCCAAACTCTCACCGCTCCGCCGCCCCGATCTCTCACCGCACCTCCGGCCCGTACTCTCACCGCTCCGCCGCCCCGATCTCTCACCGCTCCACCGACCCGATCTCTCACCGCTCCTCCGCCCCGATCTCTCACCGCTCCTCCGCCCCGATCTCTCACCGCTCCTCTGTCCCGATATCTCACCGCTTCTCCGCCCCGATCACTCACCGCTCCTCCGCCCCGATCTCTCACCGCTCCTCTGTCCCGATATCTCACCGCTTCTCCGCCCCGATCACTCACCACTCCTCCCCCCGAACTCTCACCACTCCTCCGCTCTGATCTCTCACATCCCCTGGGCCCCGATCTCTCACCGCTCCACCGCCCCGATCTCTCACCGCTCCTCCGCCCCAATCTCTCACCATCCTCCGCCCCGATCTCTCATCGCTCCACCGCCCCGATCTCTCACCGCTCCTCCGCCCCGATCACTCACCGCTCCTCCGCCCCGATCTCTCACCGCTCCTGCGCCCCGATCTCTCATCGCTCCTCCGCCCCGATCTCTCATCGCTCCTCCGCCCCGATCTCTCACCCTTCCTGGGCCCCGATCTCTCACCGCTCCTCCGCCGCGATTACCTGCGCTCCTCGGCCGCGATACCTCACCGCTCCTCCGTCCCGATCTCTCACCGCTCCTCCGCCCCGATCTCTGACTGCTCCTCCGCCCCGATCTCTCACCATTCCTCCGCCCCGATCTCTCACCGCTCATCCGCCCCAATCTATCACTGCTCCTCCACCCCGAGCTGTCACTGCTCCTCCGCCACGATCACCTGCGCTCCTCGGCCGCGATCTCTCACCGCTTCTCCGCCCCGATCTGTCAACGCTCCTCCGCCCCGATCTCTCACCGCTCCTCCGCCCCGATCTCTCACCGCTCCTCCGCCCCGATCTCTCACCGCACCTCCGCCCTGATCTCTCACCGCTCCTCCGCCCCGATCTCTCACCGCTCCTCCACCCCGATCTCTCGATACACCTCCGTCCCGACCTCTCACCGCTCCTCCGCCCTGATCTCTCACCGCTCCTCCGCCCCGATCTCTTCCGCTCCTGGTTCCCGATCTCTCACCGCTCCTCTGCCCTGATCTCTCACCGCTCCTCCACCCCGCTCTCTTCCGCTCCTGGGCCCCAATCTCTCACCGCTCCTCCGCCCCGATCTCTCACCGCTCCTCCGCCCCAATCTCTCACCGCTCCTCCGCCCCGATCTCTCGCCGCTCCTCCGCCCCGATCTCTCACCGCTCCTCCGCCCCGATCTCTCGCCGCTCCTCCGCTGCGATCCCTCACCGCTCCTCCGCCCCGATCTCTCACCGCTCCTCCGCCCCGATCTCTCACCGCTCCTCCGCCTCGATCTCTCACCGCTCCTGGGCCCCGATCTCTCACCGTTCCTCCGCCCCGATCTCTCACCGCTCCTCCGCCCCGATCTCTCACCGCTCCTCCGCCCCGATCTCTCACCGCTCCTCCGCTCCGATCTCTCACTGCTCCTGGGCCCCGATCTCTCACGACTCCTGGGCCCCGATCTCTCACCGCTCCTCTGTCCCGATATCTCACTGCTCCTGGGCCCCGATCTCTCACCGCACCTCCACCCCGATCACTCACCGCTCCTCCGACCCGATCCCTCACCGATCCTCCGCCCCGATCTCTCACCGTTCCTCCGCCCCAATCTCTCACCGTTCCTCCGCCCCAATCTCTCACCGCTCCTCCGCCCCAATCTCTCACTGCTCCTCCGCTCCGATCTCTCACCGCTCCTCCGCCCCGATCTCTCACCGCTCCACCGCCCCGATCTCTCACTGCTCCTCCGCCCCAATCTCTCACCGCTCCTGGGCCCCGATCTCTCACCGCTCCTGGGCCCCGATCTCTCACCGCTCCTCCACCCCGATCTCTCACCGCTCCTGAGCCCCGATCTCTCACCGCTCCTGGGCTCCGATCTCTCACCGCTCCTGGGCCCCGATCTCTCACAGCTCCTGGGCCCCGATCTCTCACCGCTCCTCCGACCCGATCTCTCACCGCTCTTCCGCCCCCGATCTCTCACCGCTCCTCCGCCCCGATCTCTCACCTTTCCTCCGTCCCGATCTCTCACCGCTCCTCCGCCCCGATCTCTCACCGCTCCTCCGTCCCGATCTCTCACCGCTCCTCCGACCCGATCTCTCACCGCTCCTCAGTCCCGATCTCTCACCGCTCCTCCGTCCCGATCTCTCACCGCTCCTCCGACCCGATCTCTCACCGCTCCTCAGTCCCGATCTCTCTCACCGCTCCTCCGCCCCGATCTCTCACCGCTCCTCCGTCCCGATCTCTCACCGCTCCTCCGACCCGATCTCTCACCGCTCCTCAGTCCCGATCTCTCACGGCTCCTCGGCCGCGATCTCTCACCGCTCCTCCGTCCCGATCTCTCACCGCTCCTCCGCCCCGATCTCTCACCGCTCTTCCGCCCCGATCTCTCACCGCTCCTCCGTCCCGATCTCTCACCGCTCCTCCGACCCGATCTCTCACCGCTCCTCAGTCCCGATCTCTCACCGCTCCTCCGTCCCGATCTCTCACCGCTCCTCCGACCCGATCTCTCACCGCTCCTCCGTCCCGATCTCTCACCGCTCCTCGGCCGCGATCTCTCACCGCTCCTCCGTCCCGATCTCTCACCGCTCTTCCGCCCCGATCTCTCACCGCTCAAACGCCCCGATCTTTCACCGCTCCTGGGCCCCGATCTCTCAGCGTTCCTCCGCTGCGATCTCTCACCACTCCTCCATCCCGATCTCTCACCTCTCCTCCGCACCGATCTCTCACCTGACCTCCGCGCCGATCTCTCACCGCTCCTGGGCCCCAATCTCTCTCCACTCCTCCGCACCGATGTCACCGCTCCTCCGCCCCAATCTCTCGCCGCACCTCCGCCCTGATCTTTCACCGCTCCTCCGCCCCGATCTCTCACCGCTCTTCCGCCCCGATCTCTCACCGCTCCTCCTCCCCGATGTCTCACCGCTCCTCCGTCCTGATCTCTCACCGCACCTCCGCCCAGATCTCTCACCGCTCCTCCGCCCCGATCTCTCAACGCTCCTCCGACCCGATCTCTCACCGCTCCTCCGCCCCTATCTTTCACCGCTCCTCCGCCCCTATCTTTCACCGCTCCTGGGCCCCGATCTCTCACCGCTCCTGGGCCCCGATCTCTCACCGCTCCTCCACCCCGATCTCTCACAGCTCCTGGGCCCCGATCTCTCACCGCTCCTCCGACCCGATCTCTCACCGCTCTTCCGCCCCCGATCTCTCACCGCTCCTCCGCCCCGATCTCTCACCTTTCCTCCGTCCCGATCTCTCACCGCTCCTCCGCCCCGATCTCTCACCGCTCCTCCGTCCCGATCTCTCACCGCTCCTCCGACCCGATCTCTCACCGCTCCTCAGTCCCGATCTCTCACCGCTCCTCCGTCCCGATCTCTCACCGCTCCTCCGACCCGATCTCTCACCGCTCCTCAGTCCCGATCTCTCACCGCTCCTCCGCCCCGATCTCTCACCGCTCCTCCGTCCCGATCTCTCACCGCTCCTCCGACCCGATCTCTCACCGCTCCTCAGTCCCGATCTCTCACGGCTCCTCGGCCGCGATCTCTCACCGCTCCTCCGTCCCGATCTCTCACCGCTCCTCCGCCCCGATCTCTCACCGCTCTTCCGCCCCGATCTCTCACCGCTCCTCCGTCCCGATCTCTCACCGCTCCTCCGACCCGATCTCTCACCGCTCCTCAGTCCCGATCTCTCACCGCTCCTCCGTCCCGATCTCTCACCGCTCCTCCGACCCGATCTCTCACCGCTCCTCCGTCCCGATCTCTCACCGCTCCTCGGCCGCGATCTCTCACCGCTCCTCCGTCCCGATCTCTCACCGCTCTTCCGCCCCGATCTCTCACCGCTCAAACGCCCCGATCTTTCACCGCTCCTGGGCCCCGATCTCTCAGCGTTCCTCCGCTGCGATCTCTCACCACTCCTCCATCCCGATCTCTCACCTCTCCTCCGCACCGATCTCTCACCTGACCTCCGCGCCGATCTCTCACCGCTCCTGGGCCCCAATCTCTCTCCACTCCTCCGCACCGATGTCTCACCGCTCCTCCGCCCCAATCTCTCGCCGCACCTCCGCCCTGATCTTTCACCGCTCCTCCGCCCCGATCTCTCACCGCTCTTCCGCCCCGATCTCTCACCGCTCCTCCTCCCCGATGTCTCACCGCTCCTCCGTCCTGATCTCTCACCGCACCTCCGCCCAGATCTCTCACCGCTCCTCCGCCCCGATCTCTCAACGCTCCTCCGACCCGATCTCTCACCGCTCCTCCGCCCCTATCTTTCACCGCTCCTCCGCCCCTATCTTTCACCGCTCATCCGCCCCGATATCTCACCGCTCCTGGGCTCCGATCTCTCACCGCGCCTGGCCTCCGATCTCTCACCGCTCCTCCGCCCCGATCTCTCACCGCTCCTCCGCCCCGATCTCTAACCGCTCGTCCGCCCCTATCTCTCACCGCTCCTCCGCCCCGATCTCCCACCGCTCCTCCGACCCAATCTCTCACCGCTCCTCCGCCCCTATCTCTCACCGCTCCTCCGCCCCTATCTCTCACCGCTCATCCGCCCCGATATCTCACCGCTCCTGGGCTCCGATCTCTCACCGCGCCTGGCCTCCGATCTCTCACCGCTCCTCCGCCCGATCTCTCACCGCTCCTCCGACCCGATCTCTAACCGCTCCTCCGCCCCGATCTCTCACCGCTCCTGGGCCCCGATCTCTCACCGCTCTTCCGCCCCGATCTCTCACCGCTCCTCCGCCCCGATCTCTCACCGCTCCTTCGTCCCGATCTCTCACCGCTCCTCCGCCCCGATCTCTCACCGCTCCTCCGTCCCGATCTCTCACCGCTCCTCCAACCCGATCTCTCACCGCTCCTCCGTCCCGATCTCTCACCGCTCCTCGGCCGCGATCTCTCACCGCTCCTCCGTCCCGATCTCTCACCGCTCTTCCGCCCCGATCTCTCATCGCTCAAACGCCCCGATCTTTCACCGCTCCTGTGCCCCGATCTCTCAGCGTTCCTCCGCTGCGATCTCTCACCACTCCTCCATCCCGATCTCTCACCTCTCCTCCGCACCGATCTCTCACCTGACCTCCGCGCCGATCTCTCACCGCTCCTGGGCCCCAATCTCTCTCCACTCCTCCGCACCGATGTCTCACCGCTCCTCCGCCCCAATTTCTCGCCGCACCTCCGCCCTGATCTCTCACCGCTCCTCCGCCCCGATCTCTCACCGCTCTTCCGCCCCGATCTCTCACCGCTCCTCCTCCCCGATGTCTCACCGCTCCTCCGTCCTGATCTCTCACCGCACCACCGCCCCGATCTCTCACCGCTCCTCCGCCCCGATCTATCACCGCTGCTCCGCCCCGATCTCTCACCTCCCCTGGGCCCCGATCTCTCGCCGCTCCTCCGCCCCGATCTCTCACCGCACCTCCGGCCCGTACTCTCACCGCTCCGCCGCCCCGATCTCTCACCGCTCCACCGCCCTGATTTCTCACCGCTCCTCCGCCCCGATCTCTCACCACACGTCCGCCCCAAACTCTCACCGCTCCGCCGCCCCGATCTCTCACCGCACCTCCGGCCCGTACTCTCACCGCTCCGCCGCCCCGATCTCTCACCGCTCCACCGACCCGATCTCTCACCGCTCCTCCGCCCCGATCTCTCACCGCTCCTCCGCCCCGATCTCTCACCGCTCCTCTGTCCCGATATCTCACCGCTTCTCCGCCCCGATCACTCACCGCTCCTCCGCCCCGATCTCTCACCGCTCCTCTGTCCCGATATCTCACCGCTTCTCCGCCCCGATCACTCACCACTCCTCCCCCCGAACTCTCACCACTCCTCCGCTCTGATCTCTCACATCCCCTGGGCCCCGATCTCTCACCGCTCCACCGCCCCGATCTCTCACCGCTCCTCCGCCCCAATCTCTCACCATCCTCCGCCCCGATCTCTCATCGCTCCACCGCCCCGATCTCTCACCGCTCCTCCGCCCCGATCACTCACCGCTCCTCCGCCCCGATCTCTCACCGCTCCTGCGCCCCGATCTCTCATCGCTCCTCCGCCCCGATCTCTCATCGCTCCTCCGCCCCGATCTCTCACCCTTCCTGGGCCCCGATCTCTCACCGCTCCTCCGCCGCGATTACCTGCGCTCCTCGGCCGCGATACCTCACCGCTCCTCCGTCCCGATCTCTCACCGCTCCTCCGCCCCGATCTCTGACTGCTCCTCCGCCCCGATCTCTCACCATTCCTCCGCCCCGATCTCTCACCGCTCATCCGCCCCAATCTATCACTGCTCCTCCACCCCGAGCTGTCACTGCTCCTCCGCCACGATCACCTGCGCTCCTCGGCCGCGATCTCTCACCGCTTCTCCGCCCCGATCTGTCAACGCTCCTCCGCCCCGATCTCTCACCGCTCCTCCGCCCCGATCTCTCACCGCTCCTCCGCCCCGATCTCTCACCGCACCTCCGCCCTGATCTCTCACCGCTCCTCCGCCCCGATCTCTCACCGCTCCTCCACCCCGATCTCTCGATACACCTCCGTCCCGACCTCTCACCGCTCCTCCGCCCTGATCTCTCACCGCTCCTCCGCCCCGATCTCTTCCGCTCCTGGTTCCCGATCTCTCACCGCTCCTCTGCCCTGATCTCTCACCGCTCCTCCACCCCGCTCTCTTCCGCTCCTGGGCCCCAATCTCTCACCGCTCCTCCGCCCCGATCTCTCACCGCTCCTCCGCCCCAATCTCTCACCGCTCCTCCGCCCCGATCTCTCGCCGCTCCTCCGCCCCGATCTCTCACCGCTCCTCCGCCCCGATCTCTCGCCGCTCCTCCGCTGCGATCCCTCACCGCTCCTCCGCCCCGATCTCTCACCGCTCCTCCGCCCCGATCTCTCACCGCTCCTCCGCCTCGATCTCTCACCGCTCCTGGGCCCCGATCTCTCACCGTTCCTCCGCCCCGATCTCTCACCGCTCCTCCGCCCCGATCTCTCACCGCTCCTCCGCCCCGATCTCTCACCGCTCCTCCGCTCCGATCTCTCACTGCTCCTGGGCCCCGATCTCTCACGACTCCTGGGCCCCGATCTCTCACCGCTCCTCTGTCCCGATATCTCACTGCTCCTGGGCCCCGATCTCTCACCGCACCTCCACCCCGATCACTCACCGCTCCTCCGACCCGATCCCTCACCGATCCTCCGCCCCGATCTCTCACCGTTCCTCCGCCCCAATCTCTCACCGTTCCTCCGCCCCAATCTCTCACCGCTCCTCCGCCCCAATCTCTCACTGCTCCTCCGCTCCGATCTCTCACCGCTCCTCCGCCCCGATCTCTCACCGCTCCACCGCCCCGATCTCTCACTGCTCCTCCGCCCCAATCTCTCACCGCTCCTGGGCCCCGATCTCTCACCGCTCCTGGGCCCCGATCTCTCACCGCTCCTCCACCCCGATCTCTCACCGCTCCTGAGCCCCGATCTCTCACCGCTCCTGGGCTCCGATCTCTCACCGCTCCTGGGCCCCGATCTCTCACAGCTCCTGGGCCCCGATCTCTCACCGCTCCTCCGACCCGATCTCTCACCGCTCTTCCGCCCCCGATCTCTCACCGCTCCTCCGCCCCGATCTCTCACCTTTCCTCCGTCCCGATCTCTCACCGCTCCTCCGCCCCGATCTCTCACCGCTCCTCCGTCCCGATCTCTCACCGCTCCTCCGACCCGATCTCTCACCGCTCCTCAGTCCCGATCTCTCACCGCTCCTCCGTCCCGATCTCTCACCGCTCCTCCGACCCGATCTCTCACCGCTCCTCAGTCCCGATCTCTCACCGCTCCTCCGCCCCGATCTCTCACCGCTCCTCCGTCCCGATCTCTCACCGCTCCTCCGACCCGATCTCTCACCGCTCCTCAGTCCCGATCTCTCACGGCTCCTCGGCCGCGATCTCTCACCGCTCCTCCGTCCCGATCTCTCACCGCTCCTCCGCCCCGATCTCTCACCGCTCTTCCGCCCCGATCTCTCACCGCTCCTCCGTCCCGATCTCTCACCGCTCCTCCGACCCGATCTCTCACCGCTCCTCAGTCCCGATCTCTCACCGCTCCTCCGTCCCGATCTCTCACCGCTCCTCCGACCCGATCTCTCACCGCTCCTCCGTCCCGATCTCTCACCGCTCCTCGGCCGCGATCTCTCACCGCTCCTCCGTCCCGATCTCTCACCGCTCTTCCGCCCCGATCTCTCACCGCTCAAACGCCCCGATCTTTCACCGCTCCTGGGCCCCGATCTCTCAGCGTTCCTCCGCTGCGATCTCTCACCACTCCTCCATCCCGATCTCTCACCTCTCCTCCGCACCGATCTCTCACCTGACCTCCGCGCCGATCTCTCACCGCTCCTGGGCCCCAATCTCTCTCCACTCCTCCGCACCGATGTCTCACCGCTCCTCCGCCCCAATCTCTCGCCGCACCTCCGCCCTGATCTTTCACCGCTCCTCCGCCCCGATCTCTCACCGCTCTTCCGCCCCGATCTCTCACCGCTCCTCCTCCCCGATGTCTCACCGCTCCTCCGTCCTGATCTCTCACCGCACCTCCGCCCAGATCTCTCACCGCTCCTCCGCCCCGATCTATCACCGCACCTCCGGCCCGTACTCTCACCGCTCCGCCGCCCCGATCTCTCACCGCTCCACCGCCCCGATCTCTCACCGCTCCTCCGCCCCGATCTCTCACCACATGTCCGCCCCAAACTCTCGCCGCTCCTCCGCCCCGATCTCTCACCGCTCCACCGCCCCGATCTTTCACCGCTCCTCCGCCCCAATCTCTCACCGCTCCTCCGCCCCAATCTCTCACCGCACCTCCGCCCTGATCTTTCACCGCTCCTCCGCCCCGATCTCTCACCGCTCTTCCGCCCCGATCTCTCACCGCTCCTCCTCCCCGATGTCTCACCGCTCCTCCGTCCTGATCTCTCACCGCACCTCCGCCCCGATCTCTCGCCGCTCCTCCGCCCCGATCTATCACCGCACCTCCGGCCCGTACTCTCACCGCTCCGCCGCCCCGATCTCTCACCGCTCCACCGACCCGATCTCTCACCGCTCCTCCGCCCCGATCTCTCACCGCTCCTCCGCCCCGATCTCTCACCGCTCCTCCGCCCCGATCTCTCACCGCTCCTCTGTCCCGATATCTCACCGCTTCTCCGCCCCGATCACTCACCGCTCCTCCGCCCCGATCTCTCACCGCTCCTCTGTCCCGATATCTCACCGCTTCTCCGCCCCGATCACTCACCACTCCTCCCCCCGAACTCTCACCGCTCCTCCGCTCTGATCTCTCACATCCCCTGGGCCCCGATCTCTCACCGCTCCACCGCCCCGATCTCTCACCGCTCCTCCGCCCCGATCTCTCACCATCCTCCGCCCCGATCTCTCATCGCTCCACCGCCCCGATCTCTCACCGCTCCTCCGCCCCGATCACTCACCGCTCCTCCGCCCCGATCTCTCACCGCTCCTGCGCCCCGATCTCTCATCGCTCCTCCGCCCCGATCTCTCACCGCTCCTGCGCCCCGATCTCTCATCGCTCCTCCGCCCCGATCTCTCATCGCTCCTCCGCCCCGATCTCTCACCCTTCCTCGGCCGCGATCTCTCACCGCTCCTCCGTCCCGATCTCTCACCGCTCCTCCGCCCCGATCTCTGACTGCTCCTCCGCCCCGATCTCTCACCGTTCCTCCGCCCCGATCTCTCACCGCTCATCCGCCCCGATCTGTCACTGCTCCTCCGCCACGATCACCTGCGCTCTTCGGCCGCGATCTCTCACCGCTCCTCCGCCCCGATCTGTCAACGCTCCTCCGCCCCGATCTCTCACCGCTCCTCCGCCCCGATCTCTCACCGCTCCTCCGCCCCGATCTCTCACCGCTCCTCCGCCCCGATCTCTCACCGCTCCTCCGACCCGATCTCTCACCGCTCCTCCGTCCCGATCTCTCACCGCTCCTCCGCCCCGATCTCTCACCGCTCCTCCGCCCCGATATCTCACCGCTCCTCCGCACCGATCTCTCACCGCTCCTCCGCCCCGATCTCTCACCGCTCCTCCGCCTCGATATCTCACCGCTCCTCCGCCCCGATCTCTCACCGCTCCTCCGCCCCGATCTCTCACCGCTCCTCCGCCCCGATCTCTCACCGCTCCTCCGCCCCGATCTCTCAACGCTCCTCCGCCCCGATCTCCCACCGCTCCTCCGACCCGATCTCTCACCGCTCATCCGCCCCGATATCTCACCGCTCCTGGGCTCTGATCTCTCACCGCGCCTGGCCTCCGATCTCTCACCGCTCCTCCGCCCCGATCTCTCGCCGCTCCTCCGACCCGATCTCTAACCGCTCCTGAGCCCCGATCTCTCGCCGCTCCTGGGCTCCGATCTCTCACAGCTCCTGGGCCCCGATCTCTCACCGCTCCTGGGCCCCGATCTCTCACCGCTCCTGGGCCCCGATCTCTCACAGCTCCTTGGCCCCGATCTCTCACCGCTCCTGGGCCCCGATCTCTCACCGCTCCTGGGCCCCGATCTCTCACAGCTCCTTGGCCCCGATCTCTCACCGCTCCTCCGCCCCGATCTCTCACCGCTCCTGGGCCCCGATCTCTCACCGCTCCTGGGCCCCGATCTCTCACCGCTCCTCCGCCCCGATCTCTCAATTATCCTCCGCCCCGATCTCTCGATACACCTCCGTCCCGACCTCTCACCGCTCCTCCGCCCCGATCTCTCCCGCTCCTGGTTCCCAATCTTTCACCGCTCCTCCACCCTGATCTCTCACCGCTCCTCCGCCCCGCTCACTCCCGCTCCTGGGCCCCAATCTCTCACCGCTCCTCCGCCCCGACCTCTCACCGCTCCTCCGCCCCGATCTCTCCCGCTCCTGGTTCCCAATCTTTCACCGCTCCTCCGCCCTGATCTCTCACCGCTCCTCCGCCCCGATCACTCACCGCTCCTCCGCCCCGATCTCTCACCGCTCCTCCGCCCCGATCTCTCACCGCTCCTCCGCCCCGATCTCTCACCGCTCCTCCGCCCCGATCTCTCACCGCTCCTCCGCCCAGGTCTCTCGCCGCTCCTCCGCTGCGATCCCTCACCGCTCCTGGGCCCCGATCTCTCACCGCTCCTGGGCCCCGATCTCTCACGGCTCCTGGGCCCCGATCTCTCACCGCTCCTCTGTCCCGATATCTCACCGCACCTCCACCCCGATCACTCACCGCTCCTCCGCCCCGATCCCTCACCGATCCTCCGCCCCAATCTCTCACCGCTCCTCCGCCCCGATCTCTCACCGCTCCTCCGTCCCGATATCTAACCACTCCTGGGCCCCGATCTCTCACCGTTCCTCCGCCTCGATCTCTCACCGCTCCTCCGCCCCGATCTCTCACCGCTCCTGGGCCCCGATCTCTCACCGCTCCTCCTTCCTGATCTCTCACCGCTCCTCCGCCCCGATCTCTCACCGCTCCTTCGCCCCGATCTCTCACCGCTCCTCCGCCTCGATCTCTCACCTCTCCTCCGCCCCGATCTCTCACCGCTCCTCCGCCCCGATCTCTCACCGCTCCTCCGCCCCGATCTCTCGATACACCTCCGTCCCGACCTCTCACCGCTCCTCCGCCCTGATCTCTCACCGCTCCTCCGCCCCGATCTCTCCCGCTCCTGGTTCCCGATCTCTCACCGCTCCTCCGCCCCGATCTCTCGCCGCTCCTCCGCCCCGATCTCTCACCGCTCTTCCGCCCCGATCTCTCGCCGCTCCTCCGCCCCGATCTCTCACCGCTCCTCCTTCCTGATCTCTCACCGCTCCTGGGCCCCGATCTCTCACCGCTCCTCCGCCCAGGTCTCTCGCCGCTCCTCCGCTGCGATCCCTCACCGCTCCTGGGCCCCGATCTCTCACCGCTCCTGGGCCCCGATCTCACACCCCTCCTCCTTCCGATCTCTCACCGCTCCTCCGCCCCGATCTCTCACCGCTCCTCCGCCCCGATCTCTCAATTATCCTCCGCCCCGATATCTCGATACACCTCCGTCCCGACCTCTCACCGCTCCTCCGCCCCGATCTCTCCCGCTCCTGGTTCCCAATCTTTCACCGCTCCTCCACCCTGATCTCTCACCGCTCCTCCGCCCCGCTCACTCCCGCTCCTGGGCCCCAATCTCTCACCGCTCCTCCGCCCCGACCTCTCACCGCTCCTCCGCCCCGATCTCTCCCGCTCCTGGTTCCCAATCTTTCACCGCTCCTCCGCCCTGATCTCTCACCGCTCCTACGCCCCGCTCTCTCCCGCTCCTGGTTCCCAATCTTTCACCGCTCCTCCGCCCTGATCTCTCACCGCTCCTCCGCCCCGATCTCTCACCGCTCCTCCGCCCCGATCACTCACCGCTCCTCCGCCCCGATCTCTCACCGCTCCTCCGCCCCGATCTCTCGCCGCTCCTCCGCTGCGATCCCTCACCGCTCCTCCGCCCCGATCTCTCGATACACCTCCGTCCCGACCTCTCACCGCTCCTCCGCCCTGATCTCTCACCGCTCCTCCACCCCGAGCTGTCACTGCTCCTCCGCCACGATCACCTGCGCTCCTCGGCCGCGATCTCTCACCGCTTCTCCGCCCCGATCTGTCAACGCTCCTCCGCCCCGATCTCTCACCGCTCCTCCGCCCCGATCTCTCACCGCTCCTCCGCCCCGATCTCTCACCGCACCTCCGCCCTGATCTCTCACCGCTCCTCCGCCCCGATCTCTCACCGCTCCTCCACCCCGATCTCTCGATACACCTCCGTCCCGACCTCTCACCGCTCCTCCGCCCTGATCTCTCACCGCTCCTCCGCCCCGATCTCTTCCGCTCCTGGTTCCCGATCTCTCACCGCTCCTCTGCCCTGATCTCTCACCGCTCCTCCACCCCGCTCTCTTCCGCTCCTGGGCCCCAATCTCTCACCGCTCCTCCGCCCCGATCTCTCACCGCTCCTCCGCCCCAATCTCTCACCGCTCCTCCGCCCCGATCTCTCGCCGCTCCTCCGCCCCGATCTCTCACCGCTCCTCCGCCCCGATCTCTCGCCGCTCCTCCGCTGCGATCCCTCACCGCTCCTCCGCCCCGATCTCTCACCGCTCCTCCGCCTCGATCTCTCACCGCTCCTGGGCCCCGATCTCTCACCGTTCCTCCGCCCCGATCTCTCACCGCTCCTCCGCCCCGATCTCTCACCGCTCCTCCGCTCCGATCTCTCACTGCTCCTGGGCCCCGATCTCTCACGACTCCTGGGCCCCGATCTCTCACCGCACCTCCACCCCGATCACTCACCGCTCCTCCGACCCGATCCCTCACCGATCCTCCGCCCCGATCTCTCACCGTTCCTCCGCCCCAATCTCTCACCGCTCCTCCGCCCCAATCTCTCACTGCTCCTCCGCTCCGATCTCTCACCGCTCCTCCGCCCCGATCTCTCACCGCTCCACCGCCCCGATCTCTCACCGCTCCTCCGCCCCAATCTCTCACCGCTCCTCCGCCCCAATCTCTCACCGCACCTCCGCCCTATCTCTCACCGCTCCTCCGCCCTGATCTCTCACCGCTCCTCCGCTCGATCTCTCACCGTTCCTCCGCCCCGATCTCTCACCGCTCCTGGGCCCCGATCTCTCACCGCTCCTGGGCCCCGATCTCTCACCGCTCCTCCACCCCGATCTCTCACCGCTCCTGAGCCCCGATCTCTCACCGCTCCTGGGCTCCGATCTCTCACCGCTCCTGGGCCCCGATCTCTCACAGCTCCTGGGCCCCGATCTCTCACCGCTCCTCCGACCCGATCTCTCACCGCTCTTCCGCCCCCGACCTCTCACCGCTCCTCCGCCCCGATCTCTCCCGCTCCTGGTTCCCAATCTTTCACCGCTCCTCCACCCTGATCTCTCACCGCTCCTCCGCCCCGCTCACTCCCGCTCCTGGGCCCCAATCTCTCACCGCTCCTCCGCCCCGACCTCTCACCGCTCCTCCGCCCCGATCTCTCCCGCTCCTGGTTCCCAATCTTTCACCGCTCCTCCGCCCTGATCTCTCACCGCTCCTCCGCCCCGATCACTCACCGCTCCTCCGCCCCGATCTCTCACCGCTCCTCCGCCCCGATCTCTCACCGCTCCTCCGCCCCGATCTCTCACCGCTCCTCCGCCCCGATCTCTCACCGCTCCTCCGCCCAGGTCTCTCGCCGCTCCTCCGCTGCGATCCCTCACCGCTCCTGGGCCCCGATCTCTCACCGCTCCTGGGCCCCGATCTCTCACGGCTCCTGGGCCCCGATCTCTCACCGCTCCTCTGTCCCGATATCTCACCGCACCTCCACCCCGATCACTCACCGCTCCTCCGCCCCGATCCCTCACCGATCCTCCGCCCCAATCTCTCACCGCTCCTCCGCCCCGATCTCTCACCGCTCCTCCGTCCCGATATCTAACCACTCCTGGGCCCCGATCTCTCACCGTTCCTCCGCCTCGATCTCTCACCGCTCCTCCGCCCCGATCTCTCACCGCTCCTGGGCCCCGATCTCTCACCGCTCCTCCTTCCTGATCTCTCACCGCTCCTCCGCCCCGATCTCTCACCGCTCCTTCGCCCCGATCTCTCACCGCTCCTCCGCCTCGATCTCTCACCTCTCCTCCGCCCCGATCTCTCACCGCTCCTCCGCCCCGATCTCTCACCGCTCCTCCGCCCCGATCTCTCGATACACCTCCGTCCCGACCTCTCACCGCTCCTCCGCCCTGATCTCTCACCGCTCCTCCGCCCCGATCTCTCCCGCTCCTGGTTCCCGATCTCTCACCGCTCCTCCGCCCCGATCTCTCGCCGCTCCTCCGCCCCGATCTCTCACCGCTCTTCCGCCCCGATCTCTCGCCGCTCCTCCGCCCCGATCTCTCACCGCTCCTCCTTCCTGATCTCTCACCGCTCCTGGGCCCCGATCTCTCACCGCTCCTCCGCCCCGATCTCTCACCGCTCCTCCTTCCTGATCTCTCGCCGCTCCTCCGCTGCGATCCCTCACCGCTCCTGGGCCCCGATCTCACACCCCTCCTCCTTCCGATCTCTCACCGCTCCTCCGCCCCGATCTCTCACCGCTCCTCCGCCCCGATCTCTCACCGCTCCTCCGCCCCGATCTCTCAATTATCCTCCGCCCCGATATCTCGATACACCTCCGTCCCGACCTCTCACCGCTCCTCCGCCCCGATCTCTCCCGCTCCTGGTTCCCAATCTTTCACCGCTCCTCCACCCTGATCTCTCACCGCTCCTCCGCCCCGCTCACTCCCGCTCCTGGGCCCCAATCTCTCACCGCTCCTCCGCCCCGACCTCTCACCGCTCCTCCGCCCCGATCTCTCCCGCTCCTGGTTCCCAATCTTTCACCGCTCCTCCGCCCTGATCTCTCACCGCTCCTACGCCCCGCTCTCTCCCGCTCCTGGTTCCCAATCTTTCACCGCTCCTCCGCCCTGATCTCTCACCGCTCCTCCGCCCCGATCTCTCACCGCTCCTCCGCCCCGATCACTCACCGCTCCTCCGCCCCGATCTCTCACCGCTCCTCCGCCCCGATCTCTCGCCGCTCCTCCGCTGCGATCCCTCACCGCTCCTCCGCCCCGATCTCTCGATACACCTCCGTCCCGACCTCTCACCGCTCCTCCGCCCTGATCTCTCACCGCTCCTCCACCCCGAGCTGTCACTGCTCCTCCGCCACGATCACCTGCGCTCCTCGGCCGCGATCTCTCACCGCTTCTCCGCCCCGATCTGTCAACGCTCCTCCGCCCCGATCTCTCACCGCTCCTCCGCCCCGATCTCTCACCGCTCCTCCGCCCCGATCTCTCACCGCACCTCCGCCCTGATCTCTCACCGCTCCTCCGCCCCGATCTCTCACCGCTCCTCCACCCCGATCTCTCGATACACCTCCGTCCCGACCTCTCACCGCTCCTCCGCCCTGATCTCTCACCGCTCCTCCGCCCCGATCTCTTCCGCTCCTGGTTCCCGATCTCTCACCGCTCCTCTGCCCTGATCTCTCACCGCTCCTCCACCCCGCTCTCTTCCGCTCCTGGGCCCCAATCTCTCACCGCTCCTCCGCCCCGATCTCTCACCGCTCCTCCGCCCCAATCTCTCACCGCTCCTCCGCCCCGATCTCTCGCCGCTCCTCCGCCCCGATCTCTCACCGCTCCTCCGCCCCGATCTCTCGCCGCTCCTCCGCTGCGATCCCTCACCGCTCCTCCGCCCCGATCTCTCACCGCTCCTCCGCCTCGATCTCTCACCGCTCCTGGGCCCCGATCTCTCACCGTTCCTCCGCCCCGATCTCTCACCGCTCCTCCGCCCCGATCTCTCACCGCTCCTCCGCTCCGATCTCTCACTGCTCCTGGGCCCCGATCTCTCACGACTCCTGGGCCCCGATCTCTCACCGCACCTCCACCCCGATCACTCACCGCTCCTCCGACCCGATCCCTCACCGATCCTCCGCCCCGATCTCTCACCGTTCCTCCGCCCCAATCTCTCACCGCTCCTCCGCCCCAATCTCTCACTGCTCCTCCGCTCCGATCTCTCACCGCTCCTCCGCCCCGATCTCTCACCGCTCCACCGCCCCGATCTCTCACCGCTCCTCCGCCCCAATCTCTCACCGCTCCTCCGCCCCAATCTCTCACCGCACCTCCGCCCTATCTCTCACCGCTCCTCCGCCCTGATCTCTCACCGCTCCTCCGCTCGATCTCTCACCGTTCCTCCGCCCCGATCTCTCACCGCTCCTGGGCCCCGATCTCTCACCGCTCCTGGGCCCCGATCTCTCACCGCTCCTCCACCCCGATCTCTCACCGCTCCTGAGCCCCGATCTCTCACCGCTCCTGGGCTCCGATCTCTCACCGCTCCTGGGCCCCGATCTCTCACAGCTCCTGGGCCCCGATCTCTCACCGCTCCTCCGACCCGATCTCTCACCGCTCTTCCGCCCCCGATCTCTCACCGCTCCTCCGCCCCGATCTCTCACCGTTCCTCCGTCCCGATCTCTCACCGCTCCTCCGCCCCGATCTCTCACCGCTCCTCCGTCCCGATCTCTCACCGCTCCTCCGACCCGATCTCTCACCGCTCCTCAGTCCCGATCTCTCACCGCTCCTCCGTCCCGATCTCTCACCGCTCCTCCGACCCGATCTCTCACCGCTCCTCAGTCCCGATCTCTCACCGCTCCTCCGCCCCGATCTCTCACCGCTCCTCCGTCCCGATCTCTCACCGCTCCTCCGACCCGATCTCTCACCGCTCCTCAGTCCCGATCTCTCACGGCTCCTCGGCCGCGATCTCTCACCGCTCCTCCGTCCCGATCTCTCACCGCTCCTCCGCCCCGATCTCTCACCGCTCTTCCGCCCCGATCTCTCACCGCTCCTCCGTCCCGATCTCTCACCGCTCCTCCGACCCGATCTCTCACCGCTCCTCCGTCCCGATCTCTCACCGCTCCTCCGACCCGATCTCTCACCGCTCCTCCGTCCCGATCTCTCACCGCTCCTCGGCCGCGATCTCTCACCGCTCCTCCGTCCCGATCTCTCACCGCTCTTCCGCCCCGATCTCTCACCGCTCAAACGCCCCGATCTTTCACCGCTCCTGGGCCCCGATCTCTCAGCGTTCCTCCGCTGCGATCTCTCACCACACCTCCATCCCGATCTCTCACCTCTCCTCCGCACCGATCTCTCACCTGACCTCCGCGCCGATCTCTCACCGCTCCTGGGCCCCAATCTCTCTCCACTCCTCCGCACCGATGTCTCACCGCTCCTCCGCCCCAATCTCTCGCCGCACCTCCGCCCTGATCTTTCACCGCTCCTCCGCCCCGATCTCTCACCGCTCTTCCGCCCCGATCTCTCACCGCTCCTCCTCCCCGATGTCTCACCGCTCCTCCGTCCTGATCTCTCACCGCACCTCCGCCCAGATCTCTCACCGCTCCTCCGCCCCGATCTATCACCGCACCTCCGGCCCGTACTCTCACCGCTCCGCCGCCCCGATCTCTCACCGCTCCACCGCCCCGATCTCTCACCGCTCCTCCGCCCCGATCTCTCACCACATGTCCGCCCCAAACTCTCGCCGCTCCTCCGCCCCGATCTCTCACCGCTCCACCGCCCCGATCTTTCACCGCTCCTCCGCCCCAATCTCTCACCGCTCCTCCGCCCCAATCTCTCACCGCACCTCCGCCCTATCTCTCACCGCTCCTCCGCCCTGATCTCTCACCGCTCCTCCGCTCGATCTCTCACCGTTCCTCCGCCCCGATCTCTCACCGCTCCTGGGCCCCGATCTCTCACCGCTCCTGGGCCCCGATCTCTCACCACTCCTGGGCCCCGATCTCTCACCGCTCCTCCACCCCGATCTCTCACCGCTCCTGAGCCCCGATCTCTCACCGCTCCTGGGCTCCGATCTCTCACCGCTCCTGGGCCCCGATCTCTCACTGCTCCTCCGTCCCGATCTCTCACTGCTCCTCCGACCCGATCTCTCACCGCTCCTCCGTCCCGATCTCTCACCGCTCCTCCGCCCCGATCTCTCACCGCTCCTCCGACCCGATCTCTCACTGCTCCTCTGTCCCGATCTCTCACGGCTCCTCGGCCGCGATCTCTCACCGCTCCTCCGTCCCGATCTCTCACCGCTCCGCGGCCGCGATCTCTCACCGCTCCTCCGTCCCGATCTCTCACCGTTCTTCCGCCCCGATCTCTCACCGCTCAAACGCCCCGATCTTTCACCGCTCCTGGGCCCCGATCTCTCAGCGTTCCTCCGCTGCGATCTCTCACCGCTCCTCCGTCCCGATCTCTCACCGTTCCTCCGCTGCGATCTCTCACCACTCCTCCATCCCGATCTCTCACCTCTCCTCCGCACCGATCTCTCACCTGACCTCCGCGCCGATCTCTCACCGCTCCTGGGCCCCAATCTCTCTCCACTCCTCCGCACCGATGTCTCACCGCTCCTCCGCCCCAATCTCTCGCCGCACCTCCGCCCTGATCTTTCACCGCTCCTCCGCCCCGATCTCTCACCGCTCTTCCGCCCCGATCTCTCACCGCTCCTCCTCCCCGATGTCTCACCGCTCCTCCGTCCTGATCTCTCACCGCACCTCCGCCCCGATCTCTCGCCGCTCCTCCGCCCCGATCTATCACCGCACCTCCGGCCCGTACTCTCACCGCTCCGCCGCCCCGATCTCTCACCGCTCCACCGACCCGATCTCTCACCGCTCCTCCGCCCCGATCTCTCACCGCTCCTCCGCCCCGATCTCTCACCGCTCCTCCGCCCCGATCTCTCACCGCTCCTCTGTCCCGATATCTCACCGCTTCTCCGCCCCGATCACTCACCGCTCCTCCGCCCCGATCTCTCACCGCTCCTCTGTCCCGATATCTCACCGCTTCTCCGCCCCGATCACTCACCACTCCTCCCCCCGAACTCTCACCGCTCCTCCGCTCTGATCTCTCACATCCCCTGGGCCCCGATCTCTCACCGCTCCACCGCCCCGATCTCTCACCGCTCCTCCGCCCCGATCTCTCACCATCCTCCGCCCCGATCTCTCATCGCTCCACCGCCCCGATCTCTCACCGCTCCTCCGCCCCGATCACTCACCGCTCCTCCGCCCCGATCTCTCACCGCTCCTGCGCCCCGATCTCTCATCGCTCCTCCGCCCCGATCTCTCACCGCTCCTGCGCCCCGATCTCTCATCGCTCCTCCGCCCCGATCTCTCATCGCTCCTCCGCCCCGATCTCTCACCCTTCCTCGGCCGCGATCTCTCACCGCTCCTCCGTCCCGATCTCTCACCGCTCCTCCGCCCCGATCTCTGACTGCTCCTCCGCCCCGATCTCTCACCGTTCCTCCGCCCCGATCTCTCACCGCTCATCCGCCCCGATCTGTCACTGCTCCTCCGCCACGATCACCTGCGCTCTTCGGCCGCGATCTCTCACCGCTCCTCCGCCCCGATCTGTCAACGCTCCTCCGCCCCGATCTCTCACCGCTCCTCCGCCCCGATCTCTCACCGCTCCTCCGCCCCGATCTCTCACCGCTCCTCCGCCCCGATCTCTCACCGCTCCTCCGCCCCGATCTCTCACCGCTCCTCCGCCCCGATCTCTCACCGCTCCTCCGACCCGATCTCTCACCGCTCCTCCGTCCCGATCTCTCACCGCTCCTCCGCCCCGATCTCTCACCGCTCCTCCGCCCCGATATCTCACCGCTCCTCCTCCCCGATGTCTCACCGCTCCTCCGTCCTGATCTCTCACCGCACCTCCGCCCCGATCTCTCGCCGCTCCTCCGCCCCGATCTATCACCGCACCTCCGGCCCGTACTCTCACCGCTCCGCCGCCCCGATCTCTCACCGCTCCACCGACCCGATCTCTCACCGCTCCTCCGCCCCGATCTCTCACCGCTCCTCCGCCCCGATCTCTCACCGCTCCTCCGCCCCGATCTCTCACCGCTCCTCTGTCCCGATATCTCACCGCTTCTCCGCCCCGATCACTCACCGCTCCTCCGCCCCGATCTCTCACCGCTCCTCTGTCCCGATATCTCACCGCTTCTCCGCCCCGATCACTCACCACTCCTCCCCCCGAACTCTCACCGCTCCTCCGCTCTGATCTCTCACATCCCCTGGGCCCCGATCTCTCACCGCTCCACCGCCCCGATCTCTCACCGCTCCTCCGCCCCGATCTCTCACCATCCTCCGCCCCGATCTCTCATCGCTCCACCGCCCCGATCTCTCACCGCTCCTCCGCCCCGATCACTCACCGCTCCTCCGCCCCGATCTCTCACCGCTCCTGCGCCCCGATCTCTCATCGCTCCTCCGCCCCGATCTCTCACCGCTCCTGCGCCCCGATCTCTCATCGCTCCTCCGCCCCGATCTCTCATCGCTCCTCCGCCCCGATCTCTCACCCTTCCTCGGCCGCGATCTCTCACCGCTCCTCCGTCCCGATCTCTCACCGCTCCTCCGCCCCGATCTCTGACTGCTCCTCCGCCCCGATCTCTCACCGTTCCTCCGCCCCGATCTCTCACCGCTCATCCGCCCCGATCTGTCACTGCTCCTCCGCCACGATCACCTGCGCTCTTCGGCCGCGATCTCTCACCGCTCCTCCGCCCCGATCTGTCAACGCTCCTCCGCCCCGATCTCTCACCGCTCCTCCGCCCCGATCTCTCACCGCTCCTCCGCCCCGATCTCTCACCGCTCCTCCGCCCCGATCTCTCACCGCTCCTCCGCCCCGATCTCTCACCGCTCCTCCGCCCCGATCTCTCACCGCTCCTCCGACCCGATCTCTCACCGCTCCTCCGTCCCGATCTCTCACCGCTCCTCCGCCCCGATCTCTCACCGCTCCTCCGCCCCGATATCTCACCGCTCCTCCGCACCGATCTCTCACCGCTCCTCCGCCCCGATCTCTCACCGCTCCTCCGCCTCGATATCTCACCGCTCCTCCGCCCCAATCTCTCACCGCTCCTCCGCCCCGATCTCTCACCGCTCCTCCGCCCCGATCTCTCACTGCTGCTCCGCCCCGATCTCTCACCGCTCCTCCGCCCCGATCTCTCACTGCTGCTCCGCCCCGATCTCTCACCGCTCCTCCGCCCCTATCTCTCAACGCTCCTCCGCCCCGATCTCCCACCGCTCCTCCGCCCCGATATCTCACCGCTCCTGGGCTCTGATCTCTCACCGCGCCTGGCCTCCGATCTCCCACCGCTCCTCCGCCCCGATCTCTCGCCGCTCCTCCGACCCGATCTCTAACCGCTCCTGAGCCCCAATCTCTCACCGCTCCTGGGCCCCGATCTCTCACCGCTCCTCCGCCCCGATCTCTCACCGCTCCTGGGCCCCGATCTCACACCCCTCCTCCTTCCGATCTCTCACCGCTCCTCCGCCCCGATCTCTCAATTATCCTCCGCCCCGATCTCTCGATACACCTCCGTCCCGACCTCTCACCGCTCCTCCGCCCCGATCTCTCCCGCTCCTGGTTCCCAATCTTTCACCGCTCCTCCACCCTGATCTCTCACCGCTCCTCCGCCCCGCTCTCTCACCGCTCCTCCGCCCCGATCTCTCCCGCTCCTGGTTCCCAATCTTTCACCGCTCCTCCACCCTGATCTCTCACCGCTCCTCCGCCCCGCTCTCTCACCGCTCCTCCGCCCCGATCTCTCCCGCTCCTGGTTCCCAATCTTTCACCGCTCCTCCGCCCTGATCTCTCACCGCTCCTACGCCCCGCTCTCTCCCACTCCTGGTTCCCAATCTTTCACCGCTCCTCCGCCCTGATCTCTCACCGCTCCTCCGCCCCGATCTCTCACCGCTCCTCCGCCCCGATCTCTCACCGCTCCTCCGCCCCGATCTCTCACTGCTGCTCCGCCCCGATCTCTCACCGCTCCTCCGCCCCGATCTCTCACTGCTGCTCCGCCCCGATCTCTCACCGCTCCTCCGCCCCTATCTCTCAACGCTCCTCCGCCCCGATCTCCCACCGCTCCTCCGCCCCGATATCTCACCGCTCCTGGGCTCTGATCTCTCACCGCGCCTGGCCTCCGATCTCCCACCGCTCCTCCGCCCCGATCTCTCGCCGCTCCTCCGACCCGATCTCTAACCGCTCCTGAGCCCCGATCTCTCACCGCTCCTGGGCCCCGATCTCTCACCGCTCCTGGGCCCCGATCTCACACCCCTCCTCCTTCCGATCTCTCACCGCTCCTCCGCCCCGATCTCTCAATTATCCTCCGCCCCGATCTCTCGATACACCTCCGTCCCGACCTCTCACCGCTCCTCCGCCCCGATCTCTCACCGCTCCTCCGCCCCGATCTCTCCCGCTCCTGGTTCCCAATCTTTCACCGCTCCTCCACCCTGATCTCTCACCGCTCCTCCGCCCCGCTCTCTCACCGCTCCTCCGCCCCGATCTCTCCCGCTCCTGGTTCCCAATCTCTCACCGCTCCTCCGCCCCGATCTCTCCCGCTCCTGGTTCCCAATCTTTCACCGCTCCTCCGCCCTGATCTCTCACCGCTCCTACGCCCCGCTCTCTCCCACTCCTGGTTCCCAATCTTTCACCGCTCCTCCGCCCTGATCTCTCACCGCTCCTCCGCCCCGATCACTCACCGCTCCTCCGCCCCGATCTCTCACCGCTCCTCCGCCCCGATCCCTCACCGCTCCTCCGCCCCGATCTCTCACCGCTCCTGGGCCCCGATCTCTCACCGCTCCTCCGCCCCGATCTCTCACCGCTCCTCCGCCCAGGTCTCTCGCCGCTCCTCCGCTGCGATCCCTCACCGCTCCAGGGCCCCGATCTCTCACGGCTCCTGGGCCCCGATCTCTCACCGCTCCTCTGTCCCGATATCTCACCGCTCCTCCGCCCCGATCTCTCACCGCACCTCCACCCCGATCACTCACCGCTCCTCCGCCCCGATCTCTCACCGCTCCTCCGTCCCGATATCTAACCACTCCTGGGCCCCGATCTCTCACCGTTCCTCCGCCTCGATCTCTCACCGCTCCTCCGCCCCGATCTCTCACCGCTCCTCCGTCCCGATATCTAACCACTCCTGGGCCCCGATCTCTCACCGCTCCTCCGCCCCGATCTCTCACCGCTCCTCCGCCCCGATCTCTCACCGCTCCTCCGCCCCGATCTCTCACCGCTCCTCCGCCCCGATCTCTCGATACACCTCCGTCCCGACCTCTCACCGCTCCTAGGCCCCGATCTCTCCCGCTCCTGGTTCCCGATCTCTCACCGCTCCTCCGCCCCGATCTCTCGATACACCTCCGTCCCGACCTCTCACCGCTCCTCTGCCCTGATCTCTCACCGCTCCTCCACCCCGCTCTCTCCCGCTCCTGGGCCCCAATCTCTCACCGCTCCTCCGCCCAGGTCTCTCGCCGCTCCTCCGCTGCGATCCCTCACCGCTCCTGGGCCCCGATCCCTCACCGCTCCTGGGCCCCGATCTTTCGCCGCTCCTGGGCCCCGATCTCTCACCGCTCCTGAGCCCCGATCTCTCACCGCTCCTCCGCCCCGATCAATCACCGCTCTTCTGCCCCGATCTCTCACCGCTCCTCCGCCCCGATCAATCACCGCTCTTCTGCCCCGATCTTTCACCGCTCCTCCGCCCCAATCTCTTTCCACTCCTGGGCCCCGATCTCTCACCACTCTTCCGCCCCGATCAATCACCGCTCTTCTGCCCCGATCTTTCACCGCTCCTCCGCCCCGATCTCTCACCACTCCTGGGCCCCGATCTCTCACTGCTCCTCCGCCCCGATCTCTCACCACTCCTGAGCCCCGATCTCTCACTGCTCCTCCGCCCCAATCTCTCACCACTCATGGGCCCCGATCTCTCACCGCTCATCCGCCCCGATCAATCACCACTCTCCGCCCCAATCAGAAATCAAGCAGTCAGTAACACGACGTCAATTAGTCTCCTCTTATCTTGGATACATCAAATATCAACACACTCTGTTATTGGTAATATCAAAATATTAAACTCCAGCCGAGTTGAAGCATTATTAACATCAGCAGAAACAAACGCTAACTCACAGAATGAACACGACGCAGTAGGATGTGAATAACAGCAGAATCCAACCCGTGCAGTGTCTTGTGAACACGTTAGAGTCGATGCAAATGACCCTTTTGTCGGGGTTTGTGTTTTGGGCTTTGTTAGTCCAATATAAATCGTAGTGATTTATACTGGGGAGCTAATTGTGTGTATGTTCAATAAACCAAACAAATCTTGGTTGAGCCAAAACCCTGTGCCGTGTGCATTTTGTTCTTATTAATCCTGTGTAACAGGGGAACAAGGTACAGATCTAGTGGAATATTAATCTGTAATAACTGAGCAGAGTGGTGCAGCAGAAGTGTGCTGGGCCCATAACCCAGAGGTCAATGGATTGAAACCATTCTCTGCTAGCAGCAAGATCAACTTTTTCATAACTCATTCAATTGTTGTCCACAACCAACGCAGCGAGGCTGAGAGACACTTCGGAAAGGGTCAAGTAATGACAACGAGTAGTACGGGGAATTCCTGCAGTCCATTTGCAAAGTAAAGACAGTCTCATGTGAAGGCACAGAAGGAAAAACGGGCCAAGAGGGTGTTTTGCAGCTAGGGGGAAGTGTGGGCACACAAGGTCAACTGCTCACAAGCACAGCATCACGGTGTTTCAACAGATTTTGCCAATATATTTGCAGTCGACTGAAAAACTGCTCTCAACCACTAAAAGTGACGGGTGGAAATGGACTTGGGACACGATAATATGATGACAACTGATAGTATGTGTAATGGCTGCATCAATTTACAAAGGAAAGATTACTTGATGTGATGGCTTCAAATTGGAAGATGGAGCAGTGAGTATTGCTCACTTAAACAAGGCAATGCTGGCAAGCAGAGTGGTGCAGAAGTAGTAACCCATCGCACAGCAGTGAATGAATTCAAAGTATTCTCTGGCAGTTGTTAGGTGAGCTTTTTCAAAGTATTTGTTTGTGTAATTGTGAAAAGTGGTGTGTAAAACAAAAGAAATGATCTCCTTGCAAAGAGAATAAATTTGTGTTCACTTTTCAGGGCATTGTGAGGCTGAGGGTAAAATTTGTGTCACAAAGGATGATCAGGAGTGCATTTGAAGTAAATGTTAGCAGTATATTTGGGGTTGAGTGAGTAAATTGCTGTTCAGAAGCAATGAAGGAAGGCTAAGAGTCACTTTTGTTAGGATGAAATGATGGCTCCTGGTCATATGTGAATGCCTGCAGTCAATTTGGGAGGTAAAGATGACCTTAAGTGAAAGAGAAATGTGGCACCTGTGGGTAGTTTGTGTTATGTTTTCGGTACGACCTCACAAACACACATGCTTTAAGATGGCTGATAACTTCAGGAACCTGTCACGTGACTTTTTCCCTCTTTATTGTTGTAAATAGCAATGGTCGCAATGTCATAGTAGCCCACTGGGTGGAGCAGTAGTCCACTGGGTGGAGCAGTAGTCCGTTGGGTGGAGACATATATTAGACTTCTCCCTTCTTAATGAAGAAGTAATTATAACAAACATACCTCATACATAACTTGCATGGTTATATAAAAAATCGGGACATATTTTGCCATATTTACAAATCAAGCTTAATCACTGGTGTTCTGTTTCGACAAGGATACCTTCACTGTCGAACAGAACCTGCCAAACATGGTGTCGAACTTAGACTCATTCGAGGCTGATCCTGAGGAAAGTTTTCCTCCAAGGGATGCCCTTGATCTACATTTCAGCTCTCTACAACTTCAGACTGTCTGCCAGACTCAGATTCAGACTTAAATTCTGACTTTCTCTTGGATTTGTTTCCAGTAGATTTGATGTAGGATATGCTATGGGTGCTGTACTTGTATGAAAACTATCTGATGAGTCAGAAATAATCAAATCATTCCAATCTTCAGCTCCTTGCATGTCTGAGGGTAAAATATGATTAATATGAACAAACCTAATCTGTCCATGATCAAACATCTTGACCAAATATGTGCGAGGACCACGTATCTTCACCACTCTTCCTGGTAACCACTTTAACCATTTATGGTGATGGTTCTTCACTCTCACCTTCTGATTTAACTTCACACTTCTCTCTTTTACTCTACCTCTATCATGATTCTCTTTCTGTCTTACGAACTGTGCCAAGTTTGGTTTTAACAACGAGAATCTGGTTCGTGGCTGTCGTTTGAGAAACAACTCTGCTGTTGTTCTACCAATAGTTGTATGATGAATATTGCGATACATTATTAGAAAATTAGCGAATTTGTGGTTCAATGATAACTGTCGTTTCTTGGGATTTGGATCCAACTTCTGTTTGATGAGGGCACGTTTTACAATTTGTACTGTGTGCTCTGCTGCACCATTTGAAGCAGGGTGGTACGGTTGAACCTTGGTAAGTTTCATACCATTTTTGCTCGTGAACTGTGCAAATTCTTCTGGACAAAATTGTGGTCCATTATCAGAAAAAATTTCTTCTGGGAGAAATTTTTTCGGTACGACCTCACAAACACACATGCTTTAAGATGGCTGATAACTTCAGGAACCTGTCACGTGACTTTTTCCCTCTTTATTGTTGTAAATAGCAATGGTCGCAATGTCATAGTAGCCCACTGGGTGGAGCAGTAGTCCACTGGGTGGAGCAGTAGTCCGTTGGGTGGAGACATATATTAGACTTCTCCCTTCTTAATGAAGAAGTAATTATAACAAACATACCTCATACATAACTTGCATGGTTATATAAAAAATCGGGACATATTTTGCCATATTTACAAATCAAGCTTAATCACTGGTGTTCTGTTTCGACAAGGATACCTTCACTGTCGAACAGAACCTGCCAAACATGGTGTCGAACTTAGACTCATTCGAGGCTGATCCTGAGGAAAGTTTTCCTCCAAGGGATGCCCTTGATCTACATTTCAGCTCTCTACAACTTCAGACTGTCTGCCAGACTCAGATTCAGACTTAAATTCTGACTTTCTCTTGGATTTGTTTCCAGTAGATTTGATGTAGGATATGCTATGGGTGCTGTACTTGTATGAAAACTATCTGATGAGTCAGAAATAATCAAATCATTCCAATCTTCAGCTCCTTGCATGTCTGAGGGTAAAATATGATTAATATGAACAAACCTAATCTGTCCATGATCAAACATCTTGACCAAATATGTGCGAGGACCACGTATCTTCACCACTCTTCCTGGTAACCACTTTAACCATTTATGGTGATGGTTCTTCACTCTCACCTTCTGATTTAACTTCACACTTCTCTCTTTTACTCTACCTCTATCATGATTCTCTTTCTGTCTTACGAACTGTGCCAAGTTTGGTTTTAACAACGAGAATCTGGTTCGTGGCTGTCGTTTGAGAAACAACTTTGCTGTTGTTCTACCAATAGTTGTATGATGAATATTGCGATACATTATTAGAAAATTAGCGAATTTGTGGTTCAATGATAACTGTCGTTTCTTGGGATTTGGATCCAACTTCTGTTTGATGAGGGCACGTTTTACAATTTGTACTGTGTGCTCTGCTGCACCATTTGAAGCAGGGTGGTACGGTTGAACCTTGGTAAGTTTCATACCATTTTTGCTCGTGAACTGTGCAAATTCTTCTGGACAAAATTGTGGTCCATTATCAGAAAAAATTTCTTCTGGGAGACCAAATGAAGAAAATAATCTTCTTAAAATGTCCAATGTTTTACTTGTTATTTTCCACATTGGAACCACCTCTATCCACTTCGAATGGCTATCAATCACAATGAACAATTGTTGTCCTTCTAGCTCAGCAAAATCGATATGTAACTTTTGCCACACCCTGGGAGGCCATTTCCATGGCTGTAATGGTACTGATGGTGGTTTCTTGTTTACCGATTGACATGTCATACACTGACTGACGATGTACTCTATATCTTTATCTAGACCTGACCACCATAAGTAAATGCGTGCAAAACTCTTGGTCAAGCACATTCCCAGGTGCTGGTCATGAAGTTCTCCTAATAATTTGGACCTGAATTTATTTGGTATAACCACTCTTGCATCTCACATGATACAATCTTTATCGACTGATAATTGATTCCTACGAATGAAGAATGGATGATTATCTTTGTCTGTTACCTGGTTTATGGTTGCTGTATATTCACCACACAACCTTACCTTACCATCAGACTTAGGTACAACAACAATGAGTGTAGTCCACTTACATAGATCGATGTTAGAGATAATGTTCTCAGTCTCTACACTTTTGAGTTCTTGCTCAACTTTCTCCTTCAAATGCATATGGTACGGGATGTGGCTTGTAGTAAACTGGTCTAGCGTCCTTCTGTACCCTGACACTCGCCTTGAAACCTTGGATCAGACTGCCTGTTTCACAGAACACCTTCGGATACTTCTTGATGATATCATCCTTTGATGCAAATCTCGTTTCAACACGAAAAATCTCATTCCAATCCAGCTTCAGTGATCCCAACCAATTTTTTCCTAGTAAGGCAGGCTAGTCTCATGCCACTACTAAGAGAGGCAAGCTCTGAAATTGATCCTTGTATTTCACCAGCACGGTGATATGACCTACCACAGGAATGTTCTCTCCTGAGTAGCCTCGTAGCTGTAGCTTGGATTTCTCCAATGGGAACTCACGCAATTTGTAGAGGTATAGCGATTCCGGTACTACACTCACTCCTGCAACATCTACGTGGATGATGATACTTTTCGAATCGCTGTTAGATACCCTCGTGTTGCTGATGATGTGTAGCTCTAAAACCTCCTCGTCGTGTTGTTTATCGTCCATTGTACGCAGTCTCTGGGGATTTCTACTTTTGGGTTTGAAAGTTGGTTTACCCTTCAGTCGGCATGCCGTCGCAAGATGCCCAGTTTTCCTGCAGATGAAACACTCTGCCTTCACATATAGACAACTTTGAGCAATGTGTTGTCCCAGGCACCGATAGCTTGACTTCAATGCTCTGTTACCATTGCCAGTTCCTGAGACCTTGGGCCCAACTGCCTTTTACTTTTAACCTGCAGGCGATTCACCTCGTTGTCTGACAACTGGAAACGGTACGAAATTCTCGGGAATGTGGTTGGCCATGCACATTGACATAGCTGTCTGACAAGCTAAATCAAAAATTAAGATAGGAGTTGTCAATAACTTTCTTCTGATCGCATCATGTTTCATCCCACAAATCGTTCACACAATGCTCGGTCCTGAAAGTTTCCAAAATGACAGTGAATAGATAGCTTTTTTAATGCTACAATGTACTCACTGATACTTTTATCGGTTAACTGATCTCGTATTCCAAAACGAGAACTTTCAGCAATTTCCAGGGGCTCAGGACTGTAGAGCTTAATTAGAATCTCCGTAGGTGGCGTGTCCTTTGGCTTGGTTGCACAAGCTACTTTTTCAGGATGTCACACACCTCGGGCCCTGCTTTAGTTAAGAAGATAGCCCATTTTCTTTCCAACACTACCTGGTTATGGTTTTCATCATCGGGGACTTCGATGATACTATTTGCGGTAAGAAACATTTCCAGCTGCTCCGAAACTTCCATGGTCGCGTTGAAACTCCTCCAAGTGCCCTATTATTCCAATAGGCACGGCCATCTGGACTCTGGTAGTTCAGCCAAGTGTGCTTGTAATTTACCTTGGATTTTTAGCTGTTCATCAAAACAGGGAAGCTCTCAAACTCTCTCTGTCAGTTGGCTGAATCATCCACAAAAAAAAATTTCAGCTAAGTTATCCGATTATTCAATCCTCATCGCCAATGTTATGTTTTCAGGACAAAATCACAAACACACACTGGCTGTAAGATGGCGGATAACTTCAGGAAGCCAGTCACGTGACTTGTTCATTCTTTATTGTTGTAAACAGCAATGGCTGCAATGCCACATTAGTCCACTGTGTGGAGCTATAAATATTACAGTTTGCAATGTAGATCCAGTGGAATATTAGCTTGCAGTAACTGAGCAGAGTGGTGCAGCGGAAGCGTGCTGGGCCCATAACCCAGAGGTCAATGGATTGAAACCATTCTCTGCTAGCAGCAAGATCAACATTTTCATAACTCATTCACTTGTTGTCCACAATAAACACAGCGAGGCTGAGAGACACTTCGGAAAGGGTCAAGTAATGGCAACGAGTAGTACGGGGAATTCCTGCAGTCCATTTGCAAAGTAAAGACAGTCTTACGTGAAGGCTCTGAAGGGAAAGCTGGCCAAGAGGGTGTCTTGCAGCTAGGGGGCAGTGTGGGCACACAAGGTCAATTGCTCACAAGCGCAGCATCACCCAAGAACATCAGAACATAAGAAATAGGAGCAGAATTTGGCCATTTGGCCCATCGAGACTGCTCCGCCATTCAATAAGATGATCATGGACTCAATTCCACTTCCCTGCCCACTCCTCATAACCCTTTACTCCCTTATTGCTCAAACATCTATCTAACTGTCTATAAATATATTCAATGACCCAGCCTCCAAAGTTCTCTGGGGCAGAGAATTCCACAGATTTACAATCCTCTGAGAGAAGAAATTCCTCCTCATCTCAGTTTTAAATGGACGGCCCCTTATTCTGAGACTATGTCCCCTAGTTTTAGTTTCTCCTATGAGTGGAAATATCCTCTCTGCATTCACCTTGTCGAGCCCCCTCATTATCTTATATATTTCGATAAGATCACCTCTCATTCATAACATAAGAACATAAGAACATAAGAATATAAGAATTAGGAACAGGAGTAGGCCATCTAGCCCCTCGAGCCTGCTCCGCCATTCAACAAGATCATGGCTGATCTGGCCGTGGACTCAGCTCCACTTACCTGCCCGCTCCCCATAACCCTTAATTCCCTTATTGGTTAAAAATCTATCTATCTGTGACTTGAATACATTCAATGAGCTAGCCTCAACTGCTTCCTTGGGCAGAGAATTCCACAGATTCACAACCCTCTGGGAGAAGAAATTCCTTCTCAACTCGGTTTTAAATTGGCTCCCCCGTATTTTGAGGCTGTGCCCCCTAGTTCTAGTCTCCCCGACCAGTGGAAACAACCTCTCTGTCTCTATCTTGTTTATCCCTTTCATTATTTTAAATGTTTCTATACGATCACCCCTCATCCTTCTGAACTCCAACGAGTAAAGACCCAGTCTACTCAATCTATCATCATAAGGTAACCCCCTCATCTCCGGAATCAGTCTAGTGAATCGTCTCTGTACCCCCTCCAAAGCCAGTATATCCTTCCTTAAGTAAGGTGACCAAAACTGCACGCAGTACTCCAGGTGCGGCCTCACCAATACCCTGCACAGTTGCAGAAGGACCTCCCTGCTTTTGTACTCCATCCCTCTCGCAATGAAGGCCAACATTCCATTCGCCTTCCTGATTACCTGCTGCATCTGCAAACTAACTTTTTGGGATTTATGCACAAGGACCCCCAGGTCCCTCTGCACCGCAGCATGTTGTAATTTCTCCCCATTCAAGTAATATTCCCTTTTACTGTTTTTTTTCCCAAGGTGGATGACCTCACACTTTCCGACATTGTATTCCATCTGCCAAACCTTAGCCCATTCGCTTAACCTATCCAAATCTCTTTGCAGCCTCTCTGTGTCCTCTACACAACCCGCTTTCCCACTAATCTTTGTGTCATCTGCAAATTTTGTTACACTACACTCTGTCCCCTCTTCCAGGTCATCTATGTATATTGTAAACAGTTGTGGTCCCAGCACCGATCCCTGTGGCACACCACTAACCACCGATTTCCAACCCGAAAAGGACCCATTTATCCCGACTCTCTGCTTTCTGTTCGCCAGCCAATTCTCTATCCATGCTAATACATTTCCTCTGACTCCGCATACCTCTATCTCCTGCAGTAACCTTTTGTGTGGCACCTTATTGAATGCCTTTTGGAAATCTAAATACACCACATCCATCTATCCACCATGCTCATTATATCCTCAAAGAATTCCACTAAATTAGTTAAACATGATTTCCCCTTCATGAATCCATGCTGCGTCTGCTTGATTGCACTATTCCTATCTAGATATCCCGCTATTTCTTCCTTAATGATAGTTTCAAGCATTTTCTCCACTACAGATGTTAAACTAACCGGCCTATAGTTACCTGCCTTTTGTCTGCCCCTTTTTTTAAACAGAGGCGTTACATTAGCTGCTTTCCAATCCGCTGGTACCTCTTCTGAACTCCAATGTGTATAGGCCCAACCTACGCAACCTATCTTCATAAGTCAACCCCCTCATCTCCGGAATCAACTAGTGAACCTTCGCTGAAAATTACAGCTTTTATACTCTATCCCCTTTGCAATAAAGGCCAACATTCCATTTGCCTTCCTGATCACTTGCTGTACCTGCATACTAACTTTTTGTGTTTCATGCACAAGTTCTCCCAGGTCCCTCTGTTCTGCAGAATGTTGTAATTTTTTTCCATTTAAATAATAGCTTTTCTATTTTTTTCTGCCAAAGTGGATAACATCACACTTTCCACATTATACTCCATCTTCCAAAATTTTGCCCACTCACTTAGTCTGTCTGTATCCCTCTGCAGATTTTTTGTGTCCTCCTCATAACTTGCTTTCCCACCCATCTTTGTATCATCAGCAAACTTGGCTACATTACACTCTGTCCCTTCATCCAAGTCATTAATATAGATTGTAAATAGTTGAGCCCCCGGCACCGATCCCTGCGGCACACTCCCCTCATGGTCCGGTTATTGCTGAGCTCACCAGCTCAACAGCGGTCCTGATCCCCCCCCCCCCCCCCCCGGGGGCCTCCATCGATTCCAATAAACCGCCTCCCTCCCCACAGGCGGAGAATGGCACGGCCCATGGTTGGGGCTTTTCCTGGAGATTGTACGCGAGGTGTTTGGTGTCAGCATTAGTTCCTAAACACGATCTTATTAAATATTTTCTCTGAACGTAGATGTTATAACTATGCATCCATTGTGGATACAAACCGTATCAGCATATAACGTTAATGTTAAGAGCTTGTGGGGTCAGTAATTGTGGATTACAATATCTGTTGTGCTTCCGTAATAGTACCTAGTCAATTAGCTTATGCCATGCTCTTGTCACGTTTGCAGAGGAAGATATCTGAGTCAGGCGGAGTGGAGGCAGACCGGAGGAGGGCGTGCTGAGCTGCACCCTCTCACTGATCTGGAGGAGCGTGCATCAGCATTAGTGGGCATAACCATTCTGCTGCCTGTGGTGGTGTAGATCCCGTTGTTGTGCCACGTGAGTAATGTGTCAACCAGTGGTAATTTAAAGTAATTTAATACCTTTTGATTATAATATATGAATGATGTAATGTTGTGCATGCAGTTTCTGTACTCTCAGGTGAATCATATGTAATGTCTCTCGTTCACATTTATTACAGTAGTGTTGTTCCTCGTACACATGCCCGCGCAGCGCAACCATTCTCATGTCTCCCCTTCTCTTCTAATAACCTCAATTATGTTTTCCAGCTCCCCTGGTGCAACAGAAGGCCCCTGGAGCATCACCAGTACCGCTGCAGGTCGTGGTCCCCACAGCAGACGAAGAAGAACATACAATCGAGGAGGATGATGAGCCAGAAATGTCATCTGTGGTACCTGCGGACACGACATCCTCAACGGATGAAGTAGCGGGGCCAAGCAGTTTGGAACAGGGCACTCCGAGGCGTCCAGTGCCCACGCCGACCCCACAGAGGTTGAGTCAGCGAGGTAGGCAATGGTGTCACTGTCAAGGCCAAGCGTCAACATAGGTCGAGAGCCCCTCCAGGCACTTGGTGTGTTGATATCTGCCAGCATCAAGGATGTCACCGAGCGACTGCAGGGCATTCTGGGGAGAGAGGGTGAGCAGCCAACGGTCGTGGTCCATAAGGGTACAAGGGGGAATGAGGTCCTGCAGACAGAGTTTAAGGAGCTAGGAGAGAAATTAAAAAGGACCTCAAAGGTAGTAATCTCTGGATTACTCCCGTTACCACGAGCTAGTGAGTACAGAAATAGGAGGATAGAGCAGATGAATACGTGGCTGGAGAGATGGTGTGGGAGGGAGGGCTTTAGATTCCTGAGGCATTGGGACTGCTTCTGGGGGAGGTGGGATCTGTACAAGCCAGGCGGGTTGTACCTCAACAGAGCCGGGACCAATATCCTCGCGGCGGGGGGTGGGGGGGGGGGGTGTTGCTAGTGCTGTTGGGGAGGGTTTAAACTAGCTAGGCAGGTGGATGGGAACCTAAGAATATATTCAGTAGGGAGGGGAGTAAAGTGGAAATTAGAAAGCAAAAATATAGAAGGTGAATTTGAAGGACAGAGGAAACAAGGGCTAGAAAGTAGTCAACAAGGAGGTTTGGCTGTACTAAATGGAATATACTTCAATGCAAGGAGTATAGCGAATAAGGCGGATGAGCTGAGAGCACAGATAGACACTTGGGAGTGTGATATTATAGCTATTACAGAGACATGGCTAAAAGAGGGGCAGGTATGGCAGCTCAACATTCCTGATTACAGGATCTTCAGACGGGATATAGAGGGGGTAAAAAGGGAGGGGCGGTCACAGTATTGATTAAAGAAACTATTACAGTTGTGAGGCGTGATGATATGTTTGAGGGATCATCAAACGAGGCCACATGGGTCGAACTGAAAAACAAAAAAGGGGTGATCACACTGTTGGGCATGAACTATGGACCCCCAAACAGTGGGAGAGAGATAGAAGAGCAAATATGTAGGCAAAGTTCTGACAAGTGCATAGGGCAGAAGGAATTTCAACTATCCTAATATTAACTGGGACAAATTTAGTGTGAAGGGTATAGAGGGTGCGGAATTCCTAAAATGCAACCAAGTGAACTTTTTTAGCCAGTATGTAGCAAGCCGAACACGTGAGGGAATGGTTCTGGATTTAGTTAAATGCTCTCTAAACCTCTTACCAATTACTTTAAATCTATGCCCCCCCGGTTGTTGACCCCTCTGCTAAGGAAAATAGGGCTAACCTATCCACTCTAACTACGCCCCTCAATTTTATACACCTCAATAAGGTCTCCCCTCAGCCTCCGCTGTTCCAAAGAAAACAACCCCAGCCAATCCAATCTTTCCTCATAGCTAAAATTCTCCAGTCCAGGCAACATCCTCCTAAATCTCCTCTGTACCCTCTCTAGTGCAATCACATCTTCCTTGTAATGTGGTGACCAGAACTGCACACAGTATTCTAGCTGTGGCCTAATGAACGTTTTATACTTAAGAAATATGAGCAGGAGTAGGCCATTTGGCCCCTCGAGCCTGCTCCGCTATTCAATAAGATCATGGCTGATCTGACCTTGAGCTCAGCTCCACTTCCCTGCCCACTCCCCATAACCCTTGACTCCTCTATGATTCAAAAATCTATCTATCTCCACCTTAAATATATTCAATGACCCAGCCTCCACAGCTCTCTGGGGCAGAGAATTCCAAAGATTAACGACCCTCTGAGAGAAAAAATTCCTCCTCATTTCTGTTTCAAATGGGCGACGCCTTATTCTGAAACTATGCCCCCTAGTTCTAGATTCCCCCATGAAGGGAAACATTCTCTCTGCATCTACCCTGTCAAGCCGCCTCAGAATCTTATATGTTTCAATAAAATCACCTCTCATTCTTCTAAATTCCTAGGAGTATAGGCCTAACCTGCTCAACCTTTCATCATATGACAACCTCTTCATCTCAGGAATCAACCTCGTGACTCTTCTCTGAACTGCTTCCAATGCAAGTATATCCCTCCTTAAATAAGGAGACCAAAATTGTACGCAGTACTCCAGGTTTGGCCTCACCAATACCTTGTACAGTTGGAGCAGGACTTCCCTACTTTTATACTCCATGCCCTTTGCCATAAAGGCCAGCATTCCATTTGCCTTCCTGATTACTTGCTATACCTGCATACTAACTTTTTGCACAAGAAACCCAACTACAGCATTTTGTAACCACTCCATTTAAATAATAATTTGCTTTATTTTTCCTACCAAAGTGGATAACCTCACATTTTCCCATATTATAGTCTGTCTGCCAAATATTTGCCCACTCACTTAGCCTGTCTATATCCCTCTGCAGATTTTTTGTGCCCTCCTCACAACTTGCTTTCCCAGCCATCTTTGTATCATCAGCAAACGTGGCCACATTACACTCGATCCCTTTATCCAAGTCATTAATATAGATTGTAAATAGTTGAGGCCCCAGCACTGATCCCTGTGGCACCCCACTAGTTACTGTTTACCAATCTGAAAATGACCCATTTATCCTGACTCTCTGTTTTCTTTTAGTTAGCCAATCCACTATCCATGCTAATATATTACCCCCAACCCCGTGAGAGCTTATCTTTTGCAGTAACCTTTTATGTGGCACCTTATCGAATGCCTTCTGGAAATTCAAATACACGACATCTACTGGTTCCCCTTTATCCACCCTACTCGTTCCCAAAGAACTCTAGCAGATTTGTCAAATATGATTTCCCTTTCATAAAACCATGCTGACTCTGCTTGACTGTATTATGATTTTCTAAATGTCCTGTAACTACTTCCTTAATAATGGACTCAAGCATTTTCCCAATGACAGATATTAGGCTAACTGGTCTATAGTTTCCTGCTTTCTGTCTCCCTCCTTTCTTAAATAAAGGTGTTACATTTGTGATTTTCCAGTCGGCTAGGACCTCTCCTTGTTACATAAGAACATAAGAAATAGGAGCAGGAGTAGGCCATACGGCCCATTTGAGCCTGCTCCGCCATTCAATAAGACCATGACTGATCTGATCATGGACTCAGCTCCACTTCCCTGCTCGCTCCCCATAACCCCTTATGCCCTTAGCAGTTAAGAAACGGTCTATTTCTGTCTTAAATGTATTCAATGTCCCAGCTTATACAGCTCTCTGAGGCAGTGAATTCCACAGATTTACAACCCTCTGAAAGAAGAAATTTCTCCTCATCTCAGTTTTAAATAGTCTCTTATTCTAAGATCATGTCCTCTAATTCTAGTCTCCCCTATCAGTGGAAACATCTTCTCTGCATCCACCTTGTCAAGCCCCCTCATAATCTTATATGTTTCAATAAGATCACCTCTCATTCTTCTGAATTCCAATGAGTAGAGGCCCAACCTACTCAACCTTTCCTCATAAGTCAACCCCCTCATCCCCGAAATCAACCTAGTGAACCTTCTCTGAACTGCCTCCAAAGCAAGTATATCCTTTCGTAAATATGGAAACCAAAACTGTACACAGTATTCTAGATGTGACCTCACCAATACATTGTATAGCTGTAGCAAGACTTCCCTGCTTTTATACTCCATCCCCTTTGCAATAAAGGCCAAGATTCCATTGGCCTTCCTGATCACTTGCTTTACCTGCATACTATCCTTTTGTGTTTCATGCACAAGTACCCCCAGGTCCCGCTGTACTGCAGCACTTTGCAACCTTTCTCCATTTAAATAATAACTTGCTCTTTGATTTTTTTCTGCCAAAGTGCATGACCTCACACTTTCCAACATTATACTCCAAATGTTTGCCCACTCACTTAGCCTGTCTATGTCCTTTTGCAGATTTTTTGTGTCCTATTCACACATTGCTTTTCCTCCCATCTTTGTATTGTCAACAAACTTGACTACGTTACACTCGGTCCCTTCTTCCACGTCATTAATATAGATTGTAAATAGTTGGGGTCCCAGCACTGATCCCTGCGGCACCCCACTAGTTACTGGTTGCCAACCAGAGAATGAATGATTTATCCTAACTCTGCATTCTGTTCGTTAGCCAATCCTCTATCCATGCTAATATATTACCCCAACCCGTGAATTTTTAGCTTGTGCAGTAACCTTTTATGTGGCACCTTGTCAAATGCCTTCTGGAAGTCCAAATACACCACATCCACTGGTTCCCCATTATCCACCCTGTTCGTTACATCTCCAAAGAATTCCAGAAAATTTATCAAACATGGCTTCCCCTTCATAAATCCATGCTGACTCTGCCTGACCACATTTTGCTTTTCTTAAATGTCCTGCTACTGCTTCTTTAATAATGGACTCCAACATTTTCCCAACCACAGATGTTAGGCTAACTGGTCTATAGTTTCCTGCTTTTTGTCTGCCTCCTTTTTTAAATAGATGCATTACATTTGCAGTTTTCCAATCTGCTGGGACCTCCCCAGAGGAAAGCAGGAAGTCACGAGTCGGTTCTGTTGAGTGGAGGTGTGTGTGTGTATGTGTGTGCGTGCGTCTGCATGGATTTATGAAGGGAAATCAATGTTTGACAAATTTGCTGGAATTCTTTGGGGATGTAATGAACAGGGTGGATAATGGGGGGTGGGGAGGGTGGGCAGGGTGTAAGCAAGATATCCATGAATACAACATCAGTAGCTTGACATTGAGAAGAGGTTGTGGTTGAGGGGGAAGTGGGATGTGAGAAGAAGGATTAGGAATGACCATACCATTGTTGTCCCCGAAGGGCTCAACCAAGGTCCATGCCCTTTGGGGAAGGCCCAGGTAATCCTGGAGTGATGTAAATGGGTCATTGGCCCAGTGTTCATCGTCTCCCCTCTTACTTCCCATCATTGGCAGCCGGGGAGAATCAGGTCCTTAATCTCCAAGCATCAGAAGGCATTTATAAGACATTGTTGAAAGAAACGAGAGAGGAGGTGTACAGAGCAGCGGGTAAAAGGAAACAAAGAGCATTTATGAGACGTGACAATGATGAATTTTGGAGGGCACCAGGCCTGAGTGAGGCCTCCTGCATTCCAGTGGGACAGAGCTCTGAGGTCGGTGGGTGGGAGGCAGTGTGGGTGGAGAGACCAGTGGGGTGGGTAAGTGCACAGCTTCTGCGGGTCGATGGGTGGGTGATAGGTGGGGCAGAAAGCAACTCTGCGCAGGCAGGCGGGCAAGCTGGCAAGCACTTGGGACAGGAGAAGGAAGCACTTCTTCACACAAAGGGTAGTGGAAATCTGGAACTACCGCACCCAAAATCTGTTGAGGCTGGGGGACAATGGAAAATGTCACAATTCAGGTTGATTGATTTTGTTGGGCAAGCTAATTAAGGGTTAATGAATCAAAGGGCATTGATCGAGTTGAGAAATAGGTCAACCATGATCTAATCGAATGTTGCTGACTGTTCCTATATTCATTCCTAATATACAATTTAAAAATAGGTGACAAAATGATCAGGGATCAGCCATTCTCCTTTCATAACTGTCCTACAACTGGATCCACTCGGGGTCCGTGATTGGCTCGGAGCCCATCCAACTGCACGGTCCTAAAGCCGCCGCTACGTAAATTTCTGCATGAAACCTCGAGGGTACATTTTCCATTCTGGATGGCCAGCAGCAGTGGAGGGCACAAGGAAAACCAGAACTGGAAGATGGCCAGTCCAACGGTTCTGGCACAGGATGAGTTTCATTTCAATTTCCTGACACACGACCTTTTTCCTCGCCTATCTCTTTTTTGTAACTGTTCAAAGACTCTCTCTTCCTTACTGAAAGCTAATCCTACTAGCCTTGTACGTGCTCCTAATGCACCAAATTCTGTGCCAGTTCTATGCTCCATGTGATAAGTTAATGGAGAGTGAGAACGGGCGGGGTGTGAAACCAGCGTTGCACCAGATCCCGTCAGTTTCCCGATGGGCGGCTTAGATTAAAATTGCCCCCGATGCCTCTCCGGTCTGTGCTTAACCCCAGCTAGCCTCAAACAGCTTGTAATCCTTATATGGGCACTCAACCCAGGGCCTGCATCGCCCCCACATTGTTACTCAGGAGGTTATGTCACATGACATCACAGTGACAACCATGGCAACACAAAGGGAAGTGGGTTTCACCAGTAGCTGAAATGCAGATGCTGAAAAACTCGCGACAAGGGGAAAGTTTGTTTCAACCTTACCAAAGTCTTCAGAATCTGTGGAGATCAAATCGTTTGTTAACACAACTCAGTTTTTAAACTCATCAGGAACTGTGGAGCTCAGAACCATTTATTTCCAAAATTGACCTGAATCTATTGTGATCCAATCATTTGTTTACAGAATTCAGTCCTTATATACATGAAATTATAACCGTGGGGATGATCCTTCCTCAGAATATCAGACAAGTCACCGAGGAGTAGCTGGAGGGAGATTTAAACATCTGGTGTCTCCCTGACAACGGAGGCAGCTCGAGCCTGGAGCAGCTGGAGGGAGATTTAAACATCAGCGTCTCCCTGACAATGGAGGCAGCTCGAGCCTGGAGCTGCTGGAGGGAGATTTAAAAATCAGCATCTCCCTGACAATGGAGGCAGCTCGAGCCTGGAGCAGCTGGAGGGAGATTTAAACATCAGCGTCTCCCTGACAATGGAGGCAGCTCGAGCCTGGAGCTGCTGGAGGGAGATTTAAAAATCAGCATCTCCCTGACAACGGAGGAAGCTTGAGCCTGGAGCAGCTGGAGGGAGATTTAAACATCAGCGTCTCCCTAACAACAGAGGCAGCTCGAGCTTGGAGTTATTACAGGTCCTGTCAAGAGGACAAAATGAAAAATAAAAAGTAATAAAATTATGACATCACAAGGATGGAGGACAGTGATTGGTTCTTCCAGAGTAATTGAATCACTGGATAGGAAATTAATGTTAAAGACAGCTAATAACTACCGTAATTTAATTTGATTCAATTGCTGATTTTCTCATTTTAACTGAATTTATAATTATGGTATATATTACTTAATTTTGTTTAATTATAAATAATTTTTATTATACAGATTTTATTAATGTATGCTCCTTATTGTATTATTTACAATGTAATTTGATTTTTTTGTCTATCTGCGTGGACATTTTGGCTGCCGCTTCGGACCCGAACATTTAATCTCTTTATACACTTCCTTCTCCTGATTTTTCTCTCTTTCCCTCAATGGTCAATATATAACGTGTTGTAAAATGTTGTGAAGCACCTTGGGACATTTTACCACTTCAAAGGCGCTATATAAATTAAGTTATTATTAATATTTATGAGAGGTGCAGCAGATTGATTTTGGGAGACACCAGGCCCTGGTGAGCCCGCACACAAACCTGTGGGACAAAGCTCCGGGGGAGGGTTACCAACCCTTTAGCCACTGAATGGCTTCTCCTTATTTACTCTGTCAGAACCCTTCAAGGTTTTGAACATCTCTACCAGATCTCCTCTTAACCTTCTCTATGCCAAGGAGAACAACCCCAGTTTCTCTAGTCTCTCCATGTAACTGAAGTCTTTCAGCCCTGCGACCATTCTGGTAAGACTCCTCTGCAGGATTCGGCAGGATATCTGTAGCACTGCACCAGACGGCTAGAAACCTGACACACACGAGTGCTGACAGTGGCCTCAGAGCAAAACTCAAGTCCCAGGCTCATGGCAAAACATAGGCCTCATGGCAGAACATTTCTAGGAAAATTGGAATATATTTAGCAGATTGTTAATGTTTTTACATGTTTGTTATGTTATAAATTGTGCTGTTTACATTGGAGCAGCTGATTTGTTTCTGTGAAGAATTGATTATTGTTATTCCGATTGGTAAGCTACGAAGCACTTCAATTGTGATTTGTTTAAATTTTCTGAATATAATATTAGTGAGTGAAGTGTGAGAGTGACATAGACAGTGTGATTCCTGACACATCACACTGGAGGGACTGAGGTGGGTCTGAAGGCACTGGGGTGGGTTTGAAGACATTAGCGAGTATCTAAATGCAAAGGCGAGGGTCTAGGGGCACTGGGGGAGAGTCTTGAGGGACTGGGGAGGGTCTGGAGGCACTGTGGAGGGTCCGGAGGCATTGGGGAGGGTCTGGAGGGACTGGAGAGGGTCCAGAGGCACTGGGGAGGGTCTGGAGGGACTTGGGAGGGTCTCAGGGCACTGGGAAGGGTCTAGAGGTACTGGGGAGGGTCTGTAGACACTGGGGAGGGTTCGAAGGCACTGGTCTGGGGGCACTGGGGAGATTTTGAAGGCACTGGGAATGGTCTATTGGCACTGGGGAGGTTCTGGAGGCACTGGGGAGGGTCTGGAGGTACTGGAGAGGGTCTGGAGGTACTGAAATCTCCCAGGGTTGGGAACAGTGGGAGAAGGCCCTAGCTTCCAGCAATGCCAGCAGGCTGTCTGATTTCTGGAGAAATGGGGATCCTGGAGCGTAGGGGAGGGTTGTCTCAGTTCAGGATTAGAGGGGGATCCAGGGTATCAAAGTTTTTAACTGTTTATTCTGGATGATTTTGCCCTTGAAATTGGGACACGTGGCCCACATATTTCAGGTGCTACGTGGCTTCCTCAGTCCCCAAAATGACAGACAGGAAGGACATGCACAATACTGACAGAATCTGCCCTGCCCACCATATTGGCTGTCGGTGACAGACCAGGCCACCTTCTCTCAATGTCCTCTGGGTCACCAATGGAGCACCAGAAAAGCTGGTGGGCTGGGGCCCGGGTACCACTCATATTAGAGAATTGGCAATCACACACCACTCCCGTACTCTCAGACACACCAAATACCCCATCACTCACCATCTCCAATCTCACACACCACTCCCGTACTCTCAGACACAGCACGTTCCCCATCACTCACCATCTCCGATCTCACACACCACACACCACTCCCGTACTCTCAGACACAGCACAGGGGCAAATGTGAAGCAGTCTAAGATAGGTTTGGAGTGCATGTATGTAAATGCACTGAGTGTGGTAAATAATGTTGGTGAGCTACAGGACTATGACAAAGTGGTAATAACCAGATCTGGCTCAAAGAGGGGAGGATTGGGAACTTCATATTCCTGGCTACAAGGTATTCAGGAAGATAGGGAAGGGAAAAAGGAGTGGGTGGGTGGGTTCTATTGATAAAATAAACTATTATAGAACTGGAGAGGAATGATGTAGTTGAGGACAAAGACAAAATCTATTTGAAAAACTAGAGGAACTATTATGGTAGGCAATCCCTCGAAACTTGCTTCCACACCGAAAAGGGATGAGTTCACAGGTGTTTCAATGAAGGACCTAATATTCCAGATCCTGAACTAATATTCCAGGTCCAGAACTACATGTTGAAGGGTGGAAGATGCCTGTGTGTGGATTTTTTAAACGTGTGGTGGCCGTTGCACACCAGTCACCACACGGGTTTGACAGAGCTAGGTCTTGGTCCAGTGGCAAGGGTTAACCAGGACGACTGGAGACCAATTCTGCTGCACGGACGCCTCTCGTGTCAGTTGTGCCTCAGTTGGCAGCACCCTTGCCTCTGAGTCATAAAGGTTGTGGATTCAAACCACTCTAGAGATTTGAGCACAAAAATCTAGGCTGATACTACCATCATCATCATAGGCAGTCCCTCGGAATCGAGGAAGACTTGCTTCCACTCTAAAAATGAGTCCTCAGGTGGCTGAACAGTCCAATACAAGAACCACAGTCCCTGTCACAGGTGGGACAGACAGTTGTTGAGGGAAGGGGAGGGTGGGACAGGTTTGCCGCACGCTCTTTCCGCTGCCTGCGCTTGTTTTCTGCATGCTCTCAGTGATGAGACTCGAGGTGCTCAGCGCCCTCCCGGATGCACTTCCTCCACTTAGAGCGGTCTTTGGCCAGGGACTCCCAGATGTCGGTGAGGATGTTGCACTTTATCAGGGAGGCTTTGAAGGTGTCCTTGAAACGTTTCCTCTGCCTGCCTTTGGCTCGTTTGCCGTGTAGGAGTTCCAAGTAGAGCGCTTGCTTTGGGAGTCTGGTGTCAGGGGATGCGAACGATGTGACCCGCCCAACAGAGCTGATCAAGTGTGGTCAGTGCTTCAATGCTGGGGATGTTGGCCTGGTCGAGGACGCTAACGTTGATGCGGGTCTGTCCTCCCAGGGTGACGGAGTGCTGCACTATCGGAGGTGCTTTCTTTTGGATGAGACGTTAAAGCAAGCAAATTGGAGGGAAATATACAGTGGTGTTCCCCACTACTATTTTTGATGCATATTAATGACCTGAATTTGGATATACAGGGCATAATTTCAAAGTCTGCAGATGATACAAAATTCAGAAATGTAGTAAACAATGAGGAGGATAGTAACAGAATTCAGGAGGACACAGACAGACTGGTGAATTGGGCAGGTACCACACACCACTCCCGTACTCTCAGACACAGCACGTTCCCCATCACTCACCATCTCCAATCTCACACACCACTCCCTTACTCTCAGATACATCAAATTCCCCATCACTCACCATCTCCTGTAGCCAGAAATGTTGAGCTGCCATTCCTGTCTTTCTTTTAGCCATGTTTCAGTAATAATTAGATCATACTTCCACATGTCTATCTGTGCCCTCAGTTCATCTGCCTTATTCACTAGACTCTTTGCATTGAAACATATACCATTGAGCAATGCCAAACCCCTTTGTTGTCTACTTTTTAGCCGTCCATTTCATAAGAACACAAGAAATAGGTGCAGGAGTAGGCCATACGGCCCCTCGAGCCTGCTCCGCCATTCAATAAGATTATGGCTGATCTGATCATGGGCTCCACGTCCCTGCCCGCTCCCCATAACCCTTCACTCCCTTATTGCTCACAAATCTGTCTATCTCCACCTTAAATATATTCAATTACCCAGCCTCTACAGCTCTCTTGGGCAGATAATTCCACAGATTTACAACCCTCTAAGAGAAGAAATTCCTCCTCATCTCAGTTTTAAATGGGCGGCCCATTATTCTGAAACTATGCCCTCTAGTTTTAGTTTCCCCTATGAGTGGAAATATCCTCTCTGCATCCACCTTGTCGAGCTCCCTCGTTATCTTATATATTTCAATAAGATCACCTCTCATTCTTCTAAACTCCAATAAGTATCGGCCCAGCCTATTAAGCCTTTTTTCATAAGTCAAACCCTTCATCTCAGGAATCTTCCCTGAACTGTTTTGCTTCTCTCCCCTCTGAATCTAGTTTCAGGTTCCCATCCTCCTGCCAAGCTAGTTTAAACCCTCCCCAACAGCACTAGTAACCCCCACCGTGAGGATATTGATCCTGGCCCTGTTGATGTGGAACCTGTCTGGCTTGTACAGGTCCCACCTCCCCCAGACCTGGTCCCAATGCCTCAGGAATCTAAGCCCTCCCTCTTGCACCATCTCTCTGGCCACGCCTTCATCTGCTCTATCCTCCTATTCCTGTACTGACTAGCTCGTGGCACCGGGAGTAATCCGGAGACTACTGCCTTTGAGGTCCTGCTTATTAATCTTTTTCCTAGCTCCCTAAAATCTGCCTGCAGGATCTCATCCCTCTTTCTACCAATGTCACTGGGAATGACCTCTGGCTGTTCACCCTTGATATCAAGGCCCTAGTAAAATTGGAATCGGGGAAAAATATTCACTGATTGGAGTCAAAGCATGCACAAAGGACTGGAGGTCATTCCCTGGGCATAGTTTCAGAACTTCCTCAGGGCAGTGTCCTAGGCCCAACCATCTTTAGCTGCTTCATCAGTTACCTTTACTACATCATAAGGTCAGAAGTAGGGATGCTCGCTGATGAATTCCATTCACAACTCTTCAAATAATGAAGCAGTCTGTGCCCACATGCAGCAAGACCTGGACAACATTCAGGCTTGAGCTGATAAGTGGCAAGTAACATTCATGCCACACAAGTTCCATCTGCCCTTGACATCCAATTCCATTCGCATCGTCGAATCCCCCACCAGCAACATCCTGGGGGTCCCCTGTAGTCTCTTAATTTGCGGAGGAACGATCGAATGGTTCAAGACTGACACCAATACGGTTTATAGTGGCTATTTTGTTGTCAACAAATAAAAGATTGATACATGCAAGTATTTAAGTGGTAGTTAACAGAGTAGGGCAAGGATGGATATTACCCGCTCCTATCCTATTGAGGGAGTGCAGCAAAGGTTCACCAGACTGATTCCCGGGATGGCAGGACTGGCATATGAGAAGAGACTGGATCGACTGGGTCTGTATTCACTGAAGTTTAAAAGGATGAGAGGGGATCTCATAGAAACATATAAAATTCTGACGGTACTGGACAGGTTAGATGCAGGAAGAATGTAAGGGGTAAGCCATTTAGGACTGAGATGAGGAGAAACTTCTTCACTCAGAGAGTTGTTAACCTGTGGAATTCCCTGCCGTAGAGAGTTGTTGATGCCAGTTCATTGGATGTATTCAAGAGGGAGTTAGATATGGCCCTTACGGCTAAAGGGATCAAGGGGTATGATCAAGAGAAAAAGCAGGAAAGGGGTACTGAGGGAATGATCAGCCATGATCCTATTGAATGGTGGTGCAGGCTTGAAGGGCTGAATGGCCTACTCCTACACCTATTTTCTATGTATCTATGTTTCTATGTTAAAGTCCAATGTCCCTTCGCCAGTTGCCCGTCAAGCTGTGCCTTCCTCTGTTGCCTGGACTCCACACTCCTTCGGCGTGACTCCGAGTTCTGACCCAACAACTTGAACTGCAGACTGGCTTCTGCTTTTAAACCCCAAGGAACAAGAAAGCTGCAGACTGCATTCTTGTCCTCTGGAGAGTAAATTGCATCCATCAATACCTCCATACCATTTCCTGAACTATCACAGCTGTAGTTAGCATTTTAATATGAATTCTACGTAGAGAGAGGTGCTGCGGGAAGATGGAAGGAAGGAGGACAGTAAGAGTATGTTTGAGTTTGTGTGTATGTATTGGCACATGCGACGGAGTCTGGTCTCCAGTCATCTTGGTTAACCCTGGCCACGGGATCAAGACCTTGCTCTGTCAAACCCGTGTGGTGACTGGTGTGCAACAGTCACCCCACGTTTAAAAAATCCACACACAGGCATCTTCCACTGTTTAAAATGAGTTCATCTGTCACCTGAGCATTCATTTTGAGTGTGGAAGCAAGTGATCCTCGACCCCGAGGGACTGCCTATGATGATGAGTTACCATCTCTGTCTAACAGTTAATGGCACATCCTATTTGTTTGACTGTTGCTCAACTTAAACTGTCATTTTGTACCTGAAAGGAATGTGAATCACGTTGAAACCGTTCCAGATGATTGGGATTTTACAGATAGTCTGTGTGTTAGTTTCGGCGTCTGCATTCTACTGGCCAATCTGAAATTAACATGTCACCTGGGATGCCTGCCACACAATCTGGGATGTTGCCGGATTGTCTGCTTGTTCCAGCTTCCCCATTGTCCAGACCGATCTCCAATATTAGCCGATCCTAATCGGGACAGTGACACCATGATCTGATCAGCTTCTGACCTGCGTCAGAAGCCTGTGGTTTTAAACAATATCACTTTAGATGACTTACAATTCAGGAAGGAGAATATTTGCAAGCAAAGGATGTTCATTTTGTTTCTATGTCCAATATCTTACACACCATTGACCAGAAACCTAACTGGACCAGCCACATAAATACTGTGGCTACAGGAGCAGGTTAGAGGCTGGGTATTCTCGGGCGGGTGACTCACCAAAGCCTTTCCAACATCTATAAGGCCACTATCGCAAGTGGAATGTCTGCCATAAGAGAAGAATTAGTAGCTGGAGTAGGCCACACAGCCCCTCGAGCCTGCTCTGCCACGCAATAAGATCATGGCTGATCATCGTATTCAATTCCACCTGATCTCCAAATCCCTTGATTCCCCATAGAGTCCAAAAATCTATCGGTCTCAGTCTTGAATATACTCAAAGATACAGCACCAACAGTCCTTTGAGGCAGAGAACTCCAAAGATTCACATCCCTCTGTGAAGAAGTTCCTCTTCATCGCCGTCTTAAATGGCCTACCCCTTATCCTTTAAAAAGGAGGGAGAGAAAACAGGGAATTATAGACCGGTTAGCCTGACATCGGTAATGGGGAAAATGCTTGAATCAATTAGTAAAGATGTAATAGCAGCACATTTGGAAAGCAGTGACAGGATCGGTCCAAGTCAGCATGGATTTATGAAAGGGAAATCATGCTTGACAAATCTTCTAGAATTTTTTGAGGATGTAACTAGTAGAGTGGACAAGGGAGAACCAGTGGGTGTGGTGTATTTGGACTTTCAAAAGGCTTTTGACAAGGTCCCACACAAGAGATTAGTGTGCAAAATTAAAGCACATGGTATTAGGAATAATGTATTGACGTGGATAGAAAACTGGTCCTTTTCAGAATGGCAGGCAGTGACTAGTGGTGTACCTCGAGGTTCAGTGCTGGGACCCCAGCTATTTACAATATACATTAATCATTTGGACGAAGGAATTGAATGTAATATCTCCAAGTTTGCAGAAGACACTAAGCTGGGTGGCAGTGTGAGCTGTGAGGAGGATGCTAAGAGGCTGCAGGTTGACTTGGACAGGTTAGGTGAGTGGGCAAATGCATGGCAAATGCAGTATAATGTGGACAAATGTGAGGTTATCCACTTTGGTAGCAAAAAAAGGGAGGTAGAATATCATCTGTGTTATAATTGTGGACTTGTATTTACTCTGTACAGCCACCAGAGGGCTTATTCCCTGGAGTCCCAAGGGATCCCATAATCCCTTGGGAGCACAGGTGTTTAAGGAGGCTTCACAGGTTAGAGAGGCACTCTGGCCACCTACAATAAAAGACTACGTTCACACTTTACTTTGAGCTCACAGTGTTCAGTCTGACTCTTTCTCTATACACCACAACTGGCGACGAGATACAGATAGCGAACCCAAAGATGCAGAGATAAGTGGGCATCCTGAAGAAATTCTCGGAGGGAGATGATTAGGAAACTTTTGTGGAGCGACTCAACCAATATTTCGTGGCCAACGAGCTAGATGGGGAAGAGAGCACTGCCAAACGAAGAGCGATCCTCCTCATCGTCTGTGGGGCACCAACATGATGGCGAGCTACCGGTTCGACACCTACAAAGGGTCTGAAGGCCAGGAAGTGGCGAGTTATGTCGCCGAGCTAAGACGCCTTGCAGGACATTGCGAATTTGAAGGACATTTGGAGCACATGCTCAGAGACTTTTTCGTATTTGGCATTGGCCACGAAACCATACTTCGCAAACTTTTGACTGTAGAGACCCCAACCTTGAGTAAGGCCATAGCGATAGCCCAGGCGTTCATTGCCACCAGTGACAATACTAAGCAAATCTCTCAACACACAAGTGCTGCTATAAGTACTGTGAATAAAGTGATGTTGTTTTCGAATTGTGACGTATAGGGCAGTTCACACATACCTGCAGCTGCACGTCTGCAGATGTCTCAGAGTCCACCATCAAGGGTGATGAATGCAAGGCCATTAACACCTTGTTGGCGTTGCGGGGGTGATCATCATTTCCATTCATGCCGGTTCAAAGGGTTCATTTGCAAGAGCTGTGGAACAATGGGACACCTCCAACGATTGTGCAGGTAAGCTGCTAAGCCTGTTAAACCTGCAAACCATCATGTTGCAGAGGAGGACTGATCCACGGAGGATCACGATGAACCAAAGCCTCAGATAGAGTAGGCAGAGGTACATGGGGTGCACACATTCATCATGAATTATCCCCCGATAATGCTGAATGTTGAAGTAAATGGACTCCCGGTGTCAATGAAGCTGGACACGGGTGTGAGCCAGTCCATCATGGGCAAAAAGACTTTCGAAAGGTTGTAGAACAAGGCCTCAAGGCCAGTCTTAACTTCAGTTCGCACGAAACTAAGAACTTACACTAAAAAACTGATTCCTGTAATCGGCAGTACTACCGTAAAGGTCTCCTACGATGGAGCAGTGCACAAGCTACTACTCTGGGTGATACCGGGCGATGGTCCCACGCTGCTCGGCAGGAGCTCGCTGGGAAAGATACGCTGGAACTGGGTCGACGTCCAAGCGCTATCGCCCACTGACGACACTTCGTGGTCTTAAACAAATTTCCTTCGCTGTTCGAACCAGGCATCGGGAAATTCCAAGGAGCAAAAGTACAGATCCACCTAATTTCAGGGACGCGACCCATCCATCACAAGGCGAGAGCAGTACCGTACATGATGAGAGAAAGGGTAGAGATTGAGCTAGACCGGCTGCAAAGGGAGGACATCATTTCACCAATCGAGTTCAGCGAGTGGACCAGTCCTATTGTCCCAGTCCTTAAGGGAGACGGTACCGTCAGAATCTGTGGCGATAACAAAGTAACTATCAATCGTTTCTCCCTGTAGGACCAATACCCACTACCAAAGACCGACGACCTCTTTGCAACGCTGGCAAAAAGAAAGACGTTCACGAAGCTGGATCGGACTTCAGCCTACATGACGCAGGAACTAGAGGAATCATCGAAGGCCATCATCTCCATCAACACGCACAAAGGTCTTTTTGTTTATAACAGATGCCCATTTGGAATCCGATCAGCGGCAGCGATATTCCAGAGAAACATGGAAAGTTTACTGAAGTCGGTCCCGCACGCTGCGTCTTCCAGGACGGCATCTTGGTCATAGGTCGGAACACAGTGGAGCATCTGCAGAACCTGGAGGAGGTTCTTAGTCGACTCAACCACGTGGGGCTCAGGTTAAAACGCTCGAAGTGCATTTTCCTGGCACCTGAAGTGGAGTTCTTGGGAAGGAGGATTGCAGCGGACGGCATCAGGCCCACCAACGTGAAGACGGAGGCAATCGAGAACGCACCGCGGCCACAGAACGTGACGGAGCTGCAGTCGTTTCTGGGACTCTTGAACTACTTTGGTAACTTCTTACTGGGTCTCAGCACTCTACTAGAACCACTACATACATGTCTTACTACGAAAAGGGGAGCAAATGGGTTTGAGGCAAAAGCCAAGAAAATGCCTTTGTAAAAGCGAGAAATTTGTTATGCTCAAACAAATTGCTTGTGTTGTATGATCCATGTAAGCGTTTGGTACTAGCATGTGATGCGTCGTCATATGGCGTCGGGTGTGTATTGCAACAAGCTAATGATTTCGGGAAACTGCAACCCGTTGCTTATGCATCTAGAAGTCTGTCTAAGGCCGAGCGAGCCTACAGCATAATTGAAAAAGAAGCGTTAGCGTGTGTCTATGGGGTAAAAAAAATGCATCAATACCTGTTTGGGCTAAAATTCGAATTGGAAACTGACCATAAGCCACTTACATCCTTGTTTTCCGAGAGTAAAGGGGTAAATACCAACGCATCGGCCCACTTCCAGAGATGGGCGCACACTTTGTCCGCATACAACTACGCCATCCGCCATGGGCCAGGCACAGAAAACTGCGCCGATGCTCTCAGTAGGCTGCCATTGCCCACCACGGGGATGGAAATGGCGCAGCCCGCAGATCTAGCCATGGTTATGGAAGCATTTGAGAATGAGCAATCACCCGTCACTGCCCGGCAGATCAAAACCTGGACAAACCAGGACCCCTTATTATCTCTAGTCAAAAGCTGTGTGCTTCACGGGAGCTGGTCCAGTGTCCCAGTGGAAATGCTAGAAGAGATAAAGCCGTTCCAGTGGCGCAAAGATGAAATGTCTATACAGGCAGACTGTCTTCTGTGGGGCAATCGAGTAGTGGTCCCCAAGAAGGGCAGAGACACCTTTATCAATGACCTCCACAGTACCCACCCAGGCATCGTAATGATGAAAGCAATAGCCAGATCCCACATGTGGTGGCCCGATATCGATGCGGACTTAAGAGTCCTGCATTCACAGATGTAATACATGCTCGCAGTTAAGCAATGTACCCAGAGAGGTGTCGCTAAGTTTATGATCTTGGCCCTCCAAACCGTGGTCTCGGGTACACGTCGACTATGCAGACCCGTTCTTGGGTAAAATGTTCCTTGTGGTTGTAGACGCCGACTCCAAGTGGATTGAATATGAGATAATGTCGGCCAGCACGTCCGCTGCCACTACTGAAAGCCTGCAGGCCATGTTTGCCACTCACGGCTTACCAGATGTCCTGGTGAGCGACAATGGGCCATGTTTTACCAATGCTGAGTTCAAAGAATTCATGACCCATAACGGGATCAAACATGTCACATCTGCCCCATTTAAACCATTTAAGTCAGGCAGAGAGAGCAGTGCAAACCATCAAGCAAGGCTTGAAGAGGGTAACTGAACGAGACCCCACTCAATCACTGGGATCCCACCTGCTGAATTGCTCATGAAAAGAGCACATAAGACAAGGCTCTCGTTAGTTCACCCTGATCCACATGAACAGGTAGAGAGCAGGTGGCTTCAACAAAGTGCATACCATGATAGCACAAATGTGTCATGCGAGATTGAAATCAATGATCCTGTATTTGTATTAAATTATGGACAAGGTCCCAAGTGGCTTCCCGGCACTGTCGTGGCCAAAGAGGGGAGCAGGGTGTTTCGGGTCAAACTTTCAAAGGGACTCATTCACCAGAAACACTTGGACCAGATCAAACTCAGATTCACGGACTATCCTGAGCAACCCACCTTAGACCCTACCTTTTTTGATCCCCCAACATACACCCCAGTGGCAACCGGCACCACTGTTGACCACGAAGCAGAACCTATCATCCACAGCAGCCCTGCAGGGCCCAACACGCCAGACAGCCCACAAGGCCAGCTGCACAGCAGCCCAGCGAGGGCCCAACAAATGATTCAACAACACCAGCTTTCACACTGAGACGATCAATCAGGGAAAGAAGGGCCCCAGATTGACTCACATTGTAAATAGTTACACTAATGACTTTGAGGGGGAGTGTCGTTATATATGTGGATTAGTATTTACTCTGTACAGCCACCAGAGGGCTCATCCCTGGAGTCCCAAGGGATCCCATAATCCCTTGGGAGCAGGTATTTAAGGAGGCTTCACAGGTTGGAGAGGCACTCTGGAGACCTGCAATAAAAGACTACAGTCACACTTTACTTTGAGCTCACAGTGTTCAGTCTGACTTTTTCTCCATACACCACAATCTGCATGGTGACAGATTAGGAAAAGGGGAGATGCAACGAGACCTGGGTGTCATGGTACATCAGTCATTGAAAGTTGGCATGCAGGTACAGCAGGCGGTGAAGATGGAAAATGGCATGTTGGCCTTCTTAGCGAGAGGATTTGAGTATAGGAGCAGGGAAGTGTTACTGCATTTGTACCGGGCCCTTGTGAGGCCACATCTTGAATATTGTGTACAGTTTTGGTCTCCTAATCTGAGAAAGGACATTCTTGCTATTGAGGGAGTGCAGCGAAGGTTCACCAGACTGATTCCCGGGATGGCAGGACTGACATATGAGGAGAGACTGGATCGACTGCCTGTATTCACTGGAATTTAGAAGAATGAGAGAGGATCTCATAGAAACATATAAAATTCTGACGGGATTGGACAGATTAGATGCAGGAAGAATGTTCCCGATGTTGGGGAAGTCCAGAACCAGGGGTCACAGTCTAAGGATAAGGGGTAAGCCATTTAGGACCGAGATGAGGAGAAACATCTTCACTCAGAGAGTTGTGATCCTGTGAAATTCTCTACCGCGCAAAGTTGTTGAGGCCAGTTCATTAGATATATTCAAAAGGGAGTTAGATGTGGCCCTTACGGCTAAAGAGATCAAGGGGTATGGAGAGAAAGCAGGAATGGGGTACTGAAGTTGCATGATCAGCCATGATCATATTGAATGGTGGTGCAGGCTCGAAAGGCTGAATGGCCTACTCCTGCATCTGTTTTCTATGTTTCTATCCCGAGACTATGACCCCTGGTTCTAGACTCTCCATTTATAGGAAACATCCTCTCAGCATCTACCCTGTCAACCCCCTTCAGAATCTTGTATGTTTCAATGAGATCACCTCTCATTGTTCTGAACTCCAGAGAGTATAGGCCCATTCTACCCAATCTCTCATCATAGGAGTCAATCTAGTGAACCTTCGTTGCACCGCCTCCAAGGTAAGTATGTCCTTACTTAGATAAGATGACCAAAACTGTGCACAGTACTCCAGGTGTGGTCTCACCAGGGCCCTGTGCAATAAAGGCCAACATGCCATTTGCCTTCCTTATTGCTTGCTCTACCTGTATACTAGCTTTCTGTGTTTGTGTGTTTCCTGTACGAGAATATCCAAATCTCTCTGAACACCAACATCTAAAAGTTTCTCACTACTTAAAAAATATTCTATTTTTCTATTCTCCCTACCAAAGTGAATAACCTCACATTTCCCTACATTATACTCCATCTGCCACCTTACTGCCCCCTCACTTAGTCTATCTATATCCCTGTGCAGCCTCTCTGGGGGAGAAATTCAGTCGGGCCTCTGTTGCAGCGTTAATCCAGGTGGAAAGATAATTTTAGCGCCTTGAAAAAATTTGAGCCTCCCGTTTGGAAATTCGACAGAATCGATCAAAGCGTTGACGGGGGCGCTAAATCAGCCATTGCACACCCGAGCTTTGGGGGCAATAACAAAAGTTGGTCGGTACATTTTGTGGACCCATTGTGCATGCACGGAACTCCAAGTCAGGTCCCGGGAAAAGTCGACTCCTAAAGGTGCGGCAAGTCAAGTATGCGCATGCGCAGTTCAAGATTCTCACTTACCTGAGAGCAGGAGGATGGATGTGCAGGCAGGCAACAAGCGCACCGTTTATGGGCTGTGGACTTTGAGATGTTGCTGGAGGCACCAAAATGGCCTGCTGCCTGGAGGGGGACGAAGGCCACCCCCCAGAGTGTTTAGGAGGCTGTGCAGGGAGGTTGCACAGTACGTTTCTGCCCCCGACACGGTGCTGATGGCCGCAACTCAATGTTGCAACAAATTCAATGACCTGACTAGAGGTACCTAATCTGCCTGCCACCTTAAACATGATGACAGGTGCCTTATCCGTGGCCTGACATCACTGATCTTCACCAATCTGGTCTGCAGCAGAGTGACGTGGCACTGGCCCAGGAGAGGGATAATGGCGAGTTGGGAGAGGGAAGTGGAAAGCCCACCCACTCCGCAGCTGCTACTCTCCCTCAGCCAGTACGTGCCATACAGCCTCCTCTCCCAGTGGCAGAGTCTACCCCTGCACAGGTGCAGATGGACCAGTCTTTGGCGGGGCCCTTTGGGTGAAGAAGAAATGGCCACCCTCGCTTCCGCCAGCACCCTCAGCAGCCACAATCTTGGGCAGGTTGGCAGCGCTGCCGTTGCCTGTGCTCGCTGCAGAAATGGAAATCAGGCAGATCGTGACATCAGTGTGCAATGCTGATTTGACACACAATCTTCTATTTTGGATGTCGCCGCTCCTTTTAACAACCTCTCCAAATCACGAGCAGCTGAACATCCGTTCAGCAACAAGAAGGCTCTCCTGACCAGACCAGCACTATTTAAAGGGATTGTCAACAAGTTGCAGCTGACTTGCTTTTTCAGTTCTACTGGCTGTATTTGTGCAATTGTTTGCAGTGTTCTGAAGTTATTTAAAGTTGGTGCAAGTAGGGAACGGCTTGTTCCCAGTCATGAAGGCTCTACTTGCAGTCCCTCCTGCGCTCGAGTATGACAAGATGATGGAGCAGAGTTGGCGAAGAGGACAAGATGCTCACAGAGAGCGGGCTGGAAAGCTCTCAGCAGGAGGCATTACCCAGCTCGGGTCTTCCGAGAGCACTTCTGCTACCAGCACTGAAGCCAGGAGCAGTGTATTCGGAGGCTCCGCTTCACCAAGGAGGTGCTCACAGAACTCTGCCACCTCCTGCAACCAGACCTGCACCCTCAGAGCAGGGTGACAATGGCTCTCCCAGTGGCCCTCAGTTTTTTCACCACCACATCCTTCCAATTTGGAGCAGGCAGCTAACATCACCCAGTTTTCCGTCCATCCCTGCATCTGGGAAGTCACAGGGATTCATTGTCTTTTCTCCAAACAGAGAGAAGCAGGAGGAGTGTGCATGTGGCTTTGCCAAGAAATTGGGCTTCCCCATGGTGCAGGGCGCCATCAATTGCGCACATGTGGCTTTGCCGGGCGCCGCATACCGATTCTGAGATGTACCGCAAATGCAAAGGCTACAACTCACGAAATGTGCTGTTGTTGTTACCATGCCCAGCGCATCATAATGGTGAATGCCCAGTATCCTGGCAGCCATCATCGTGCCTGAATCCTGCGCCAGTCTGGTGTGCCGCCAATCTTCCAGTCACCACGCCAAACCCAAGAATGGCCTCTCAGAGTTAAAGTCTAGATGGCAACTCTCCACCTGGCTGACGACTTGGTTCCATAGCCCCGCCATTCAATGAGAGCCGTGCTGTCACAATGGACCTCATCGAGCTTATTCTAGTGCTCTGAAGCAACAGCTCCACTGTCTTGACCGCTCAGGGGGAGCCCTCCAGTACTCGCGGGGTCAGGTGTCCAATTTCGCAGTGATCTGCTGCATCCTTCACAACAGAGCAATAGCAAATGGAATTTAATTGAGAGAAGTGTGAGGTGATGCACTTTGGGAGGGCTAATAAGGAAAGGGAATAAACATTAGGCGGTAGGCCACTTAATAGTGTAGATGAACAAAGGGACCTTGGAGTGCTTGTCCACAGAACACTTTTGGGAGGAAACGAAAACATTAAATCGTGGCCCCCCCAAGATCTGGGGGACGCACCAATCATTTACAAGGCTCTTTTTTTTTGTATTTTAATTTTGTGTTTTTTTTTAAGTTTTTTTTGGGGCTCTAAAATCATATTTTTTCTCCAAGTGCCCCCTACAAAAGGGGAGGGGGACACTAAAAACAGCTTGTCCACAGATCCCTGAAAGTAGCAGGCCAGGTGGATAAAGTGGTTAAGGCATACAGAATGCTTGCCTTTACTGGCTGAGGCATAAAATATGAGAACAGGGAGGTTATGCTTAAATTGTATAATACTTTGGTCGGTCACAGCTGGAGTACTGCGTGCAGTTCTGGTCGCCGTATTATAGGAAGGACGTGATTGCATTAGAGAGGGTTCAGAGGAGACTTAATAGGATGCTGCCTGGAATGGAGAATCATAGTTATGAGGACATAGAAACATAGAAGATAGATGCAGGAGCAGGCCATTCTGCCCTTCAAGCCTGTACTACCATTCAATATGATCATGGCTGATCATGCACTTCAGTACTCCATTCCTGATTTCTCTCCATTCCCCTTGATCCCTTTAGCCGTAAGGGCCACATCTAACTCCCTTTTGAATATATCTAACAAATTGGCCTTAACCACTTTCTGTGGTAGAGAATTTCACATGCTCACAATTCTCTGAAGAAGTTTCTCCTCATCTCGGTCCTAAATGGCTTACCCCTTATCCTTAGACTGTGACCCCTGGTTCTCGACTTCCCCAAAATCGGGAACGTTCTTCCTGCATCTAACCTGCCCAATCCCGTTAGAATCTTACATGTTTTTATGAGATCCCCTCTCATTCTTCTAAATCCCATTGAATATAAGCCTAGTCGATCCAGTCTTTCTTCATATGACAGCCCTGTCATCCTGGGAATCAGTCTGGTGAACCTTCGCTGCACTCCCTTATAGCAAGAATGTCCTTCCTCAGATTTGGAGACCAAAACTGTACACAATATTCAAGGTGTGGCCTTACCAAGGCCCTGTACAACTGTAGCAAGACCTCCCTGCTCCTATACTCAAATCCTCTCGCTATGAAGGTCAACATGCCATTTGCCTTCTTCACCGCCTGCTGTATCTGTATGCCAACTTTCAATGACTGATGTACCATGACACCCAGGTCTCGTTGCACCTCCCCTTTTACTAATCTGTCACCATTCAGATAATAATCTGCCTTCCTGTTTTTACCACCAAAGTGGATAACCTCACATTTATCCACATTATACTGCATCTGCCATGCATTTGCCCACTCACCTAACCTGTTAAAGTCACCCTGCAGCCTCTTAGCATCCTCCTCACAGCTCACATTGCCACCCAGTTTAGTGTCATCTGCAAACTTGGAGATATTACATTCAATTCCTTCGTCTAAATCATTAATGTACATTGCAAATAGCCGGGGTCCCAGCACTGAACCTTGTGGTACCCCACTAGTCACTGTCTGTCATTCTGAAAAGGACCTGTTTATTCCTACTCTTCGCTTCCTGTCTCTATCTACATCAATACATTACCCAAATACCACGTGCTTTAATTTTGCACACTAATCTCTTGTGTAGGACCTGGTCAAAAGCCTTTTGAAAGTCTAAATACACCACCTCCACTGGTTTTCCCTTGTCCACTCTACTAGTTACATCCTCAAAAAATTCGAGATTTGTCAAGCATGATTTCCCTTTCATAAATCCATGCTGACTTGGACCGATCCTGTCACTGCTTTCCAAATGCGCTGCTATTACATCTTTAATAATTGATTCCAACATTTTCCCCACCACCGATGTCACGCTGACCGGTCTATAATTCCTTTTTCTCTCTCCCTCCTTTTTTAAAAAGTGGGGTTACATTAGCTACCTTCCAGTCCATAGGAACTGATCCAGAGTCTATAGAATGTTGGAAAATGACCACCAATGCATCCACTATTTCTAGACAGATTGGATAGGCTGGCTTTGTTCTCATTGGAACAGAGGAGGTTGAGAGGAGACCTCATTGAGGTGTACAAAATATTGAGGGCCTATTTCCATTGGTGGAGGGGTCTATTACAAGGGGGCATAGTTTTAAGGCGGTTGGTGGGAGGTTTAGAGAGGATTTGAGGGGGGGGGGGAGCTTCTTTACGCAGAGGGAACTCGTTGCCTAGAGCCTAGAGGAGTGGTGGATGCAGAAACCCTCACCACTTTTAAGAGATGGTTGGATGGGCACTTAAAGTGCCGTAACCTGTAGGGCTACGGACCTAGAGCTGGTAATTGGGATTAGATTGGATGACGTTTTGTTGGACAGCGCAGATATAATGATAAGTACTGCAGGAAATAGAATATGGCCAAGGTGATCTCCTGGACTAGTTTCGATCGCCTGGATTTCCCAAGATTTTTTTCTCCCCAAAATTGGCCTGGGTTTTTAATCTGGTTTTTGCCTCTCCCAGAAGATCACATCACTCCAGTTGGGGTGAAGTGTCGAATGTTTCAGTATAAGGGGTGTCGTAGTTGTGTGAGGCAGACTGGTTGGGCTGGGTGCTCTTTGCCTTTCCCACATTGTTCATAGGTTTATGTGAAACCTTTAGGGCTGCTGACCAAGGGCCGTGCGGTTCTTGGGCGGCCGGTATGGACACGATGAGCTGAAATGACCTCCTTCTGCGCTGTAAATTTCTATGTTGACCATCATAAAGGCGCAGCCCTTGCCACCACGGGTTCCAAGACTACCACAGGAGGAGGAAGGCAAGCATCTGATCCCCGTTCCAGACGGGCTGCCCATGAGCATTTTTTCTGAATGAATTCCCAGATCCCTGTTGCTCACCACTTCCCCACCTTATCACTCTGTCACAAAACATCACATCCTCTTGGGCATAAAGCTGAAATGAGAGTCACCACAATACAAACAATTTATAAATGAATCAATGCCAAACTACAAAACATCAACTAATTACCTTGGAGCAATTCCCTTACTGTCTGTCTTTGTTCATTCTTGTGCTCCTATGCATCTGAAGGCACGGCCGCTAATGGTGGAATGATGAAAATTGGGGATGCGCAAGTGTCCAGAATTGAAGGACTGCAGAAGGTAGTAAGGATGGAGGAGATTACAGATATAGGGAGGAGTGAGGCCATGGAGGGATTTGAAAAGGATGAGAATGTAAAAATTGTGCCAATGTAAGAAAGCGGGCACAGGGTGATGGGTGAACAGAACTTTGAGAGAGTTAGGACATGAGCAGCAGTTTTGCATTAGCTCAAATTTACAGAGGGTGCACTGTGGGAGGTCAGCCAGGAATAATTGAGTGTAGAGGTAACAAAGACATGGATGAGGATTTCAGCATGGATGAGCGAGGCAGGGACGGATATGGGCTACAACTTGGGTCTTATAGATTTTAAAATTCAACACTAACACATTGGAACACAATGCTGATCCCTTTCTCACTCCCACATGCAAATCTTTGCACATTCTCACCCAATATTATTCCTCCTTCAGTCAAATGATCAGCATCGGCAGTCCCTCAAAGCGAGGATGACTTGCTTCCACGCCAAAAAAGGATGAGTTCACAGGTGTTTTAATGAAGGACCTAATATTCCAGATCCCGAACTACATGTGAAGGGTGGAAGATGCCTGTGCGTGGATTTTTTTTAACGTGTGGTGGCCGTTGCACACCAGCCACCACACAGGCTTGACAGAACTAGGTCTTAGTCCAGTGGCAAGGGTTAACCAAAACTAACTGGAGACCAGCTCTGCCGCACAAATCGAGCGCACACACGTATCGCAGTGTGGGCTGGCCCGTGCTGCCCCTGGGCCCTCGCCTCTTCTGGGCCCCAGATTCACACACCCCGGTCACTATGGAAGTCACTACGGAGAACAGTAGTGTAGGCTACACAGCTGCAATCAACAATATGCTTCTGGCTGACAGCAAGTCCCTAAGCTACTGCACAGCAAAGCCTCTGCATTTTTAGTAAAACACCCCGACAGTGACACTTGGATTCAAACCAATGCTGTAGAAAAGCAGAACTGAAGGATCTGATGGCAGACCAATATATCAGCACTCAATAAAATCTGTCGACACATTTCACAATTTTATTTTTGACAGCTGTAACCTTACGTACACAAGTTATTGTGCAAAAATATTTTAAACAGCTTTCTGTAAGGACTTTATGCAAATATGCGGTTATGTTTAAAGAATGATTAAATCCACAACACACACTACAGAGCTCCATTTAATGCTCAATTATAGGGTGTCATCGCATACATTATTTTCTTTTATACATCAAAAAAAAATTAATGTCTTAACAAAAGAATGATCAAGACTGGTACAGTAAATGCTGCTGTCAAATCAGCCTCAAACGTAAATGACTAATAAAAGGAGCACAGTAACACAATGTTTTGCAGGTTTCAACACTCTTATTCAAACTTACAAGTTTAGTTAATTCAAAACAACACTGATGTTTTAAGAGATACTTTTTTTTTTAAAATAATGCAGTATTTTACATCAAACTAGGCCAATTAACTTCCATTTGTTGAAAATCTAGGCAGATTGCATTGACTACAGCGATCAAGGGCAGATAGAATTGAAGACATTCATGAATTGCACTTTGCTGAGATTCAGTTATCATTCCCTTTCTGCCGCAAGTTTCTGGATTTGCCATTTTCAACTTTCCTTTTTTTAAACACGGTCTCTCCTCCTGCGTCATCCCCCAGGGAAGTTACTACTTTCTGTTTAAATTTGACTTTGGGCTCGTGTTTTACATCAATCACTGGTGCTGCGACATACTCTACAGTCGGTAGCTGTAAGTCTATCAGCTCACTGTAAAACACACAGGCAGGAAATATTTAAATAAACAGACCAATGCACAATTAACACTTAACCTGCAGACATGGCAGTAAGAACCAAATAAAACTTCTGATCAATTTAAGCAATTACAATTTATATTACACCTTACACGTTCTCCGAATGTTCTAAAGCGCTTTAAGCCAGTGAAGTACTTTTGAAGTGTTGTCATGCAAGGAAAGTGGCAGCCATTTTGTGCACAGCAAGGTCCCTCAACAGCAATGTGATAATGACCAGATAATCTGTGTGATGCTGGTTGAGGGGTAACTGTTGTCGTGATACCAGGGAGAACTCCCCTGCTCTTCTTCAAATAGTGCCATGGGACCTTTTATGTCCATCCGAAAGAGTCAAAGAGACGGCACCTCCAACAGTACAGCACTCCTCAGTACTGCACGGGAGTGTCAGCCTGAATGATATGCTGAAGTCCCGAGAGTGGGACTTGAATCCACAGCTGTCTGACTCCGAGGCGTGAATGCTACCAACTGAGCCACGCCTGACACTACACATAAACTACTCTAATCATCAGATGTTCCCTGGATTTCACAATTTTATCCCTGTAATTTCCTTCTCTTGGTTTTCCTGTACACATTGCTCAAATTATAACCATTTATCAGCTATGGTGAGTTCACGCTATCCTGCTGCAATGTTACATACACACATTACGTTCTGACCACTTTTGGCTTTGCTTTTTCCAACGCTGCCAATCGCCCTCCTTTCCCCATCTCCCTCATCGCCCATATTTCTGACATTACAGAGTCCTTTACAGTCACAAAGTTCTGTAGGAACTTGGCAAACACCAGGAGGGAGGCGAGTAATTGTTGGCTGGAGTGCATCAATGCGATATTGAGCAGGATTAGTGTTAAACCCAATACCCTGCAGGTTTATGTGACACGAGCATTTAAAGCCAAGAAGAAGCCGCCGCTTTAGCCCTAATTAGAGCCTTGTTTAGGGTGACTGACTAACTTCACTTCAGGAGATGGCACTCTTTAGGAGCTGCAGCAGCAAGAAAACAGACAGCGCAGGCAAGCAAAGGTACATTAGCAGTGTCCTATACATCATAAATCTCTGGAAGGGGCACCAGACTGGAGGGTCAAAATGAAACATGTGACATTAGTGAGGTTAACATGTTTAACTGGACCAGGCACAAATACGGCGGCTACAAGAGCAGGTCAGAGGCTGGGCATTCTGCGGCAAGTGCCTCACCTCATGACCAATGTGCCCTGTAATTTTGTTGGCATTCAAAATACCGCGCATGCGCAGTTTTTGCATTGAAAAACCCGCAAGGCAGCTGCTCGGATCCCTGGACCTTCACCCAGCTTAAAAGGAACATTGCTCCTGACTCCCCAAAGCCTTTCACCATCTACAAGGCACAAGTCAGGAGTGCGATGGAATACTCTCCACTTACCTGGGTGAGTGCAGCTCCAACAACACAAGAAGCTCGGCAGCATCCAGGACAGTGCAGCCCGCTTGAGCAGCACAGCATCCACCACCTTAAACATTCACTCCCTCCATCACCGTGGCTACAGCGTGCATCATCTACAAGATGCACTGCAGCAACTCGCCAAGATTTCTTCAACAGCACCTGCAGGCGCATGGGAACACCACCCACTCCAAGTCACACACCATCCTGACTTGGAAATATATCGCCGTTCCTTCATCGTCACTGGGTCAAAATCCTGGAACTCCCTCCCCAACAGCACTGTGGGAGCATCTTCACCACAAGGACTGCAGCGGTTCAAGGCGGTGGCTTACCACCACCTTCTCAAGGGGCAATTAGGGATGGGCAATAAATGCTGGCCTTGCCAGCGATGCCCACATCTCGTGACTAAAAAGAAAGAAAATGAGATATGGTCCCTATAAACAAACACTCACATGGTGAAATTCACTGGTGGATGAAAGAAAACTGAATTGGACAGAGTATACATTCTGTGGCCATGGAATTCAGACAAATTGGAGATTAGCAGGTTAATAAACACCAGTGGAAAATTAACTTTCTTCCAACATCGAGAGTGAACAGAAAGACGAGTTACTCACCCCACCTCCTCTTTTATAGTTTCCCATTCTCCATATGGGTTCACTTTCTTTTTTAAGTCTTTCTGTGCTTCTTGTTGGGCCTCATCTTGGGGCAAATTGTTTTCCCCTTCTGTGTTGGGCATTTCTTCAGCAGGCTTTACATCACTGCCATCTGCTGGAGTATTCTGCTGCTGCAACATAGCAGATATTTAACTAGTAATCTATGCACAGAGACTGAGGGGGGGGCTACAGAGAGGGGGAGGGCTACAGAGAGGGGGAGGGCTACAGAGAGGGGGAGGGCTACAGAGAGGGGGAGGGCTACAGAGAGGGGGAGGGCTACAGAGAGGGGGAGGGCTACAGAGAGGGGGAGGGCTACAGAGAGGGGGAGGGCTACAGAGAGGGGGAGGGCTACAGAGAGGGGGAGGGCTACAGAGAGGGGGAGGGCTACAGAGAGGGGGAGGGCTACAGAGAGGGGGAGGGCTACAGAGAGGGGGAGGGCTACAGAGAGGGGGAGGGCTACAGAGAGGGGGAGGGCTACAGAGAGGGGGAGGGCTACAGAGAGGGGGAGGGCTACAGAGAGGGGGAGGGCTACAGAGAGGGGGGAGGGCTACAGAGAGGGGGGAGGGCTACAGAGAGGGGGAGGGCTACAGAGAGGGGGGAGGGCTACAGAGAGGGGGGAGGGCTACAGAGAGGGGGAGGGCTACAGAGAGGGGGAGGGCTACAGAGAGGGGGGAGGGCTACAGAGAGGGGGGAGGGCTACAGAGAGGGGGGAGGGCTACAGAGAGGGGGGAGGGCTACAGAGAGGGGGGAGGGCTACAGAGAGGGGGGAGGGCTACAGAGAGGGGGGAGGGCTACAGAGAGGGGGGAGGGCTACAGAGAGGGGGGAGGGCTACAGAGAGGGGGGGGCAAGACCCAGAGAGAGGGGGGGGGGGCAAGACCCAGAGAGAGGGGGGGGGGCAAGACCCAGAGAGAGGGGGGGAGCAAGACCCAGAGAGAGGGGGGGAGCAAGACCCAGAGAGAGGGGGGGGGCAAGACCCAGAGAGAGGGGGGGGGCAAGACCCAGAGAGAGGGGGGGGGGCAAGACCCAGAGAGAGGGGGGGGGGCAAGACCCAGAGAGAGGGGGGGGGGCAAGACCCAGAGAGAGGGGGGGGCAAGACCCAGAGAGAGGGGGGGGGCAAGACCCAGAGAGAGGGGGGGGGGCAAGACCCAGAAAGAGGGAGGGGGCAAGACCCAGAGAGAGGGGGGGGGGCAAGACCCAGAGAGAGGGGGGGGGGGGCAAGACCCAGAGAGAGGGGGGGGGGCAAGACCCAGAGAGAGGGGGGGGGGCAAGACCCAGAGAGAGGGGGGGGGGCAAGACCCAGAGAGAGGGGGGGGGGCAAGACCCAGAGAGAGGGGGGGGGGCAAGACCCAGAGAGAGGGGGGGGGGCAAGACCCAGAGAGAGGGGGGGGGGGGCAAGACCCAGAGAGCGGGGGGGGGGCAAGACCCAGAGAGCGGGGGCGGGGGGGGGCAAGACCGAGAGAGAGAGAGAGCAAGACCGAGAGAGAGAGCGAGCAAGACCGAGAGAGAGAGCAAGACCGAGAGAGAGAGCAAGACCGAGAGAGAGAGAGAGCAAGACCGAGAGAGAGAGAGAGAGAGCAAGACCGAGAGAGAGAGAGAGAGCAAGACCGAGAGAGAGAGAGAGAGAGAGAGCAAGACCGAGAGAGAGAGAGAGAGAGCAAGACCGAGAGAGAGAGAGAGAGAGAGCAAGACCGAGAGAGAGAGAGAGAGAGAGAGAGCAAGACCGAGAGAGAGAGCAAGACCGAGAGAGAAAGACCGAGAGAGAGAGCAAGACCGAGAGAGAGAGAGAGAGAGAGCAAGACCGAGAGAGAGAGAGAGAGAGCAAGACCGAGAGAGAGAGAGAGAGCGCAAGACCGAGAGAGAGAGAGAGAGCGCAAGACCGAGAGAGAGAGAGAGAGCGCAAGACCGAGAGAGAGAGAGAGAGCGCAAGACCGAGAGAGAGAGAGAGAGCGCAAGACCGAGAGAGAGAGAGAGAGCGCAAGACCGAGAGAGAGAGAGAGAGCGCAAGACGAGAGAGAGAGAGAGCGCAAGACCGAGAGAGAGAGAGAGAGAGAGAGCAAGACCGAGAGAGAGAGAGAGCAAGACCGAGAGAGAGAGAGAGAGCAAGACCGAGAGAGAGAGAGAGAGAGCAAGACCGAGAGAGAGAGAGAGAGCAAGACCGAGAGAGAGAGAGAGAGAGAGAGAGCAAGACCGAGAGAGAGAGAGAGAGAGCAAGACCGAGAGAGAGAGAGAGAGCGCAAGACCGAGAGAGAGAGAGAGAGAGCGCAAGACCGAGAGAGAGAGAGAGAGCGCAAGACCGAGAGAGAGAGAGAGAGAGCGCAAGACCGAGAGAGAGAGAGAGAGCGCAAGACCGAGAGAGAGAGAGAGAGCGCAAGACCGAGAGAGAGAGAGAGAGCGCAAGACGAGAGAGAGAGAGAGCGCAAGACCGAGAGAGAGAGAGAGAGAGCAAGACCGAGAGAGAGAGAGAGCAAGACCGAGAGAGAGAGAGCAAGACCGAGAGAGAGAGAGAGAGAGAGAGAGAGCAAGACCGAGAGAGAGAGAGAGAGAGAGAGAGAGCAAGACCGAGAGAGAGAGAGAGAGAGAGCAAGACCGAGAGAGAGAGAGAGAGCGCAAGACCGAGAGAGAGAGAGAGAGCGCAAGACCGAGAGAGAGAGAGAGAGCGCAAGACCGAGAGAGAGAGAGAGAGCGCAAGACCGAGAGAGAGAGAGAGAGCGCAAGACGAGAGAGAGAGAGAGCGCAAGACCGAGAGAGAGAGAGAGAGAGAGCGCAAGACCGAGAGAGAGAGAGAGAGAGAGCGCAAGACCGAGAGAGAGAGAGAGAGAGAGCGCAAGACCGAGAGAGAGAGAGAGAGAGAGAGAGAGCGCAAGACCGAGAGAGAGAGAGAGAGCGCAAGACCGAGAGAGAGAGCGAGACCCAGAGAGAGAGAGAGGGAGAGCGCAAGACCGAGAGAGAGAGAGAGCAAGACCGAGAGAGAGAGAGAGCAAGAGCAAGACCGAGAGAGAGAGAGAGAGAGCAAGACCGAGAGAGAGAGAGAGAGAGAGAGAGCGCAAGACCGAGAGAGAGAGAGAGAGAGCGCAAGACCGAGAGAGAGAGAGAGAGCGCAAGACCGAGAGAGAGAGCAAGACCCAGAGAGAGAGAGAGAGAGTGCAAGACCGAGAGAGAGAGCAAGACCGAGAGAGAGGGAGAGGGAGACATTTTCTGGAACCAACGCAGGACACTTCAACAGTTTAAGATTATTCTTAAATCACAATTAAACATTTAAAATTGGCACAGAAAAAAAGGATTAATAAAAACAAATTAAATTGCCTGCACAGCAATGTACGCAGCATCAAGAACAAATTGGGGGAACTGGAGCCAATAATTCGTTTTGAAGAAGCAGATGCAGTTGGGATAACTGAAACATCGTTACATAAAGATCAGGATTGGCAGTTCAATATTGCAGGATATAACAGAGTTAGGAAGCATAGAGGAGGAAGATGGGGAATGGGGTAGCTGTACTAATTAGAGAAATAGATAATAGCAATAGAAAAAAGGACATAACTAACATTAAGACAGAAACCAAATTCATATGGATTGAGATAAAGGATAAGAAGGGATCGATCACGCTAATGGACTACCTAATGCTGGAAGGGAAGTGGAGGGAGAAATATGTAGGCAAATCTATGAATTGAGTAAAAGACAGAATAATAATCATGGGAGATTTCAACTACACCCAAATAAACTGGCAAGAGGTAGTGAAAGGGGTGCAGGAAATGAAGATTTGTGTGTGTACAGGACTCACACTGATGGAGGGTCCTAAGTTCAGTAACACAGACCACTAGAGGACTCACACACTGATGGAGGGTCCTAAATTAAGACATAATAAATAGGAAATAAGAGCAGGAGTAGGCCATTTGGCCCCTCAAGTCTGCTCCGCCATTCAATAAAATCATGGCTGATCCGATCTTGGGCTCAACTCCACTTTCTTGCCCACTCCCCATAACCCTCGGCTCCCCAATCGTTCAAAAATCTGTCTTTTTATTCTTATTCTGAAACTATGGCCCCTAGTTCTAGATTCCTCCAAAAGAGGAAACATCCTCTCTGCATCTACCTTGTCAAGCCCCCTCAGAATCTTATACATTTTAATAAGATCACCTCTCATTCTTCTAAACTCTGTTGAGTATAGGCCCAACCTTTCTTCATAAATCAATCCCCTCATCTCAGGAATCAACCGAGTGAACTTTCTCTGAACTGCCTCCAACGCAAGTATATCCTTCCTTAAATAAGGAGACCAAAATTGTACACAGTACTCCAGGTGTGGTCTCACCAATACCCTGTACAGTTGTAGCAGGACTTCTCTACTTTTATACTCTATCACCCTTGCAATAAAAGGCCAACATTCCATTTGCCTTCCTGATTATTTGCTGTACCTGTATACTAACTTATTGTGTTTCATGTACAAGGACCCCCCAGGTCCTTCTGTGCTTCAGCATTTTGCAGTCTCTCCATTTCAATAATAATTTGCTTTTTTATTCTTCCTACCAAAGTGGATAACCTCACATTTTGAATACATGGCTTCAGGAGTGGTGCACAAGGGAGGGATTCAAATTCCTGTGACATTGGAACTGGTTCTGGGAGAGATGGGACCAGTACAAACCGGACGGTCCATACCTGGGCAAGACCGGAACCAATGTCCTGGGGGGGAGTGTTTGTAGTGCTGTTGGGGAGGAGTTAAACTAATATGGCAGGGGGATGGGAACCTATGCAGGGAGACAGAGGAAAGTAGAATGGGGGCAGAAGCAAAAGATAGAAAAAAGAAAAGTAAAAGTGGAGGGCAGAGAAACCTAAGGCAAAAAGCAAAAAGGGCCACATTACACCAAAGGGGCAAAGTGTGTTAGAAAGACAAGCCTAAAGGCTCTGTGCCTCAATGTGAGGAGTATTCGGAATAAGGTGGACGAATTAACTGCTCAGAAAGCATTTAACGGGTATGATGTAATTGGCATCACGGAGACATGGCTCCAGGGTGACCAAGGCTGGGAACTCAACATCCAGGGGTATTCAACATTTAGGAAGGATAGACAGAAAGGAAAAGGAGGCAGGGTGGCATCGCTGGTTAAAGAGGAAATTAATGCAATAGTAAGAAAGGACATTAGCTTGGATGATGTGGAATCGGTATGGGTGGAGCTACGGAATACCAAGGGGCAGAAAACACTAGTGGGAGTTGTGTACAGACCACCAAACAGTAGTAGTAAGGTTGGGGACAGCATCAAACAAGACATTAGGGATGCATGCAATAAAAGGTACAGCAGTTATCATGGGTGATTTTAATCTACATATTGATTGGGCTAACCAAACTGGTAGCAATGCGATGGAGGAGGATTTCCTGGAGTGTATTAGGGATGGTTTTCTAGACCAATATGTCGAGGAACCAACTAGGGAGCGGGCCATCCTTGACTGGGTGTTGTGTAAGGAGAAAGGACTAATTAGCAATCTTGTTGTGCGAGGCCCCTTGGGGAAGAGTGACCATAACATGGTAGAATTCTTTATTAAGATGGAGAGTGACACAGTTAATTCAGAAACTAGGGTCCTGAACTTAAGGAAAGGTAACTTCGATAGTTTGTGGCGTGAATTGGCTAGAATAGGCTGGCAAATGATACTTAAAGGGTTGACTATGGATAGGCAATGGCAGACATTTAACGATCCCTGTATGGAGTAAAAATAAAACAGGGAAGGTGGCTCAACTGTGGCTAACAAGAGAAATTAAGGATAGTGTTAAATCCAAGGAAGAGGCATATAAATTGGCCAGAAAAAGCAACAAACCTGAGGACTGGGAGAAATTTAGAATTCAGCAGAGGAGGACAAAGGGTTTAATTAAGAGGGGGAAAATAGAGTACGAGAAGAAGCTTGCCGGAAACATAAAAACTGACTGCAAAAACTTCTATAGATATGTGAAGAGAAAAAGATTAGTGAAGACAAACGTAGGTCCCTTGCGGTCGGATTCAGGTGAATTTATAATGGGAACAAAGAAATGGCAGACCAATTGAACAAATATTTTGGTTCTGTCTTCACGAAGAAAGACACAAGTAACCTTCCGGAAGTACTAGGGGACCGAGGGTCTAGTGAGAAGGAGGAACTAAAGGATATCCTTATTAGGTGGGAAATTGTGTTCAGGAAATTGATGGGATTGAAGGCCGATAAATCCCCGGGGCCTGATCATCTGCAGCACAGACTACTTAAGGAAGTGGCCCTAGAAATAGTGGATGCATTGGTGATCATTTTCCAACAGTTCCTATCGACTGGAGGGTAGCTAATATAACACCACTTTTTAAAAAGGGAGGGAGAGAGAAAACAGGTAATTATAGACCAATTAGCCTGACATCAGTAGTGGGGAAAATGTTGGAATCAATTATTAAGGATGAAATAGCAGCGCATTTGGAAAGCAGTGACAGGATTGGTCCAAGTCAGCATGGATTTATGAAGGGGAAATCATGCTTGACAAATCTTCTGGAATTTTTTGAGGATGTAACTAGTAGAATGGACAAGGGAGAACCAGTGGATGTGGTGTATTTGGACTTTCAAAAGGCTTTTGACAAGGTCCCACACAAGAGATTGGTGTGCAAAATCAAAGCATATGGTATTGGGGTAATATACTGACGTGGATAGAGAACTGGTTGGCAGACAGGAAGCAGAGAGTCGGGATAAACGGGTCCTTTTCAGAATGGCAGGCAGTGACTAGTGGAGTGTCGCAGGGCTCAGTGCTGGGACCCCAGCTCTTCATAATATACATCAATGATGTGGATGAAGGAATTGAGTGTAATATCTCCAAGTTTGCAGATGACCACCAAACTGGGTGGCAGTGTGAGCTGTGAAGGGGACACTAAGAGGCTACAGGGTGACTTGGACAGATTAGGTGAGTGGGCAAATGCATGGCAGATACAGTATAATGTGGATAAATGTGAGGTTATCCACTTTGGGGGCAAAAACGCAAAGACAGATTATCTGAATGGCGGCAGATTAGGAAAAGGGGAGGTGCAACGAGACATGGGTGTCATGATTCATCAGTCATTGAAAGTTGGCATACAGGTACAGCAGGCGGTGAAGGCGGCAAATGGTATGTTGGCCTTCAGAGTTAGGGGATTCGAGTATAGGAGCAGGGAGGTCTTACTGCAGTTGTACAGGGCCTTAGTGAGGCCTCACCTGGAATATTGTGTTCAGTTTTGGTCTCCTAATCTGAGGAAAGACGTTCTTGCTATTGAGGGAGTGCAGCGAAGGTTCACCAGACTGATTCACGGGATGGTTGGATTGACATATGAGGAGAGACTTGATCAACTGGGCCTTTATACATTGGAGTTTAGAAGGATGAGAGGGGATCTCATAGAAACATACAAGATTCTGATGGGACTGGACAGGTTAGATGCAGGAAGAATGTTCCCGATGTTGAGGAAGTCCAGAACCAGGGGACACAGTCTTAGGATAAGGGGTAGGTCATTTAGGACTGAGATGAGGAGAAACTTATTTACTCAGAGAGTTGTTAACCTGTGTAATTCCCTACCGCAGAGAGTTGTTGATGCCAGTTCATTGGATATATTTAAGAGGGAGTTAAATATACGGTTAAGGGGATCAAAGGGTATGGAGAGAAAGCAAGAAAAGGGTACTGAGGGAATGATCAGCCATGATCTTATTGAATGGTGGTGCAGGCTCGAAGAGCCGAATGGCCCACTCCTGCACGTATTTTCTATATTTCTATTTTCCCACATTATACTCCATCTGCCAAATGTTTGCCCACTCACTTTATCTAAATCCCTTTGCAGATTTTGTGCGTCCTCTTCACATCTTGCTTTCCCACCTATCTTTGTATCATCAGCTAATTTGACTACTCGATTCCTTCATCCAAGTCATTAATAAAGAAAGATTGTAAATAGTTGAGGCCCCAGCACTGATCCCTGTGGCACCCCACTTGTTACAGTTTGCCAACCTGAAAATGACCCATTTATCCCAACTCTGTTTTCTGTTAGTTAGCCAATTCTCTATCCATGTTAATATATTATCCCCAACACCGTGAACTTTTATCTTGTGCAGCAACCTTTTATGTGGCACCTTATCGAATATCTTCTGGAAATCCAAATACACCACATCCACTGGTTTCCCCCTTATCCACCCTGCACGTTACATCCTCCAAGAACTTGTAGCAAATTTGTCAAACATGATTTCCCTTTTGTAAAACCATGCTGACTCTGTTTGATTATATTATGATTTTCTAAATGTCCTGTCACTATTTACTTAATAATGGACTCCAGCATTTTCCCAATGACACGTTAGGCTAACTGGTCTATAGTTTCCTACTTTCTGTCTCCCTCCTTTCTTAAATAGGCATGTTACATTTGCAGTTTTCCAATCCGCTGGGACCAACCCACCCCAGAATCCAGGGAATTTTGGTAGATTACAACCAATGCATCCACTATCTCTGCAGCCACTTCTTTTAAGACTCTAGAATGCAGGCCATCAGGTCCAGGGGACTTTGCCCGCCTTTAGTCCCATTAGTTTACCCAGTACTTTTTCTTTAGTGATAGTGATTGTTTTAAGTTCCCCCTCCCTATAGCCCCTTGATTATCCACTACTGGGATGCTTTTAGTGTCCTCTATTGTGAAGACCAATACAAAATATTTGTTCAAAGTCTCTACCATTTCCCTGTTTCCCATTATTAATTCCCTAGTCTCATCCTCTCACGGACCAATCTTTTCCTTTTTATATACCTGTAGAAACTCTTACTGTCTTTCTTGCTAGTTTACTCTCAATCTATCTCTCCCTCTCTTTCCCAATCCTCTGGCCTCCCATTAATCTTCGCAACATTGTATGCCTGTGTTTTCAATTTGATGCCATCCTTTACTTCCTTAGTTAGCCGTGGATGGTTCAACCTTCTCGAGTCTTTCTTTCTCACTGGAATATATCTTTACTGAGAGTTATGAAATATCTCAAGGCATTTCGACCATCTTATCCTTTAATATATTTTCCCAGTCCAATTTAACCAACTCTGCCTTCATACCTTTGTAATTGTCTTTATTTAAGTTGAACACACTAGTTTGAGATCCAAGTTTCTCACCCTCAAACTGAATTTGAAATTCTAACATGCTATGATCACTCTTCCCGAGAGGATTCTTACTACAGATCATTAATTAATCCTATCTCATTACACATTACCAGATCTAAAATAGCCTGCTCCCTGGTTGGTTCCACAATATATTGTTCTAAGAAATCATCCCGAATACACTATAAACTCCCCATATTATTTCTTATCTCCACCCAAACTGATTCTACATAGAACATAGAAACATAGAAATTTACAGCGCAGAAGGAGGCATTTCGGCCCATCGTGTCCGCGCACGGCCCTCGGTCAGCAGCCCTAAAGGTTACATATAAACCTATGATCAATGACGGAATGGCAAAGAGCACCCAACCCAACCAGTCCACCTCACACAACTGCAACATCCCTTATACTGAAACATTCTACACTCCACCCCAACCGGAGCCATGTGATCTCCTGGGAGAGGCAAAAACCAGATAAAAACCCAGGCCAATTTAGGGAGGCAATCGAAACTAGTCCAGGAGATCACCCTGGCCGTATTCTATTCCCTACAGTACTTACCATTATATCTGCGCCGTCCAACAAAAGGTCATCAAGTCTAATCCCAATTACCAGCTCTAGGTCTGTAACCTTGCAGGTTACTACACTTTAAGTGCCCATCCAACCATCTCTTAAAAGTGGTGAGGGTTTCTGCATCCACCACTCTTCCAGGCAGTGAGTTCCAGATCCCCACAACCCTCTGCGTAAAGAAGCCCCCCCTCAAATCCTTCCATCAACCATCTTAAAACTATGCGTCTTCGTAATAGACCCCTCCACCAATGGAAATAAGTCCTTACTATCCACTACGTCCAGGCCCCTCAATGAGGTCTCCTCTCAACCTCCTCTGTTCCAATGAGAACAAACCCAGCCTATCCAATCTGTCCTCATAACTAAGATTCTCCATTCCAGGTAGCATCCTAGTAAATCTCCTCTGTACCCTCTCTAGTGCAATCACGTCCTTCCTATAATACGGTGACCAGAACTGCACGCAGTACTCCAGCTGTGGCCTAACCAAAAGTATTATACAATTTAAGCATAACCTCCCTGCTCTTATATTCTATGCCTCGGCCAATAAAGGCAAACATTCCGTATGCATTCTTAACCACCTTATCCACCTGGCCTTGATTTTTATCTTCTGAGCCAATATCATTTCTCACTATTGCGTTGATCTCATCCTTTATTAACAGAGCTACCCCACCTCCTTTTCCTCTCTGCCTATCCTTCCAAAATATCAAATATCCCCTAAATATTCAGTTCCCAGCCTTGGTCACCTTGCAACCACGTCTCTGTAAAGGCCATCAGATCATACCCATTTATTTCTATTTGTGCCTTCAACTCATCTATTTTGTTACAAATGCTGAGTGCATTCAGATAGAGCTTTTAATTTTGACTTTAGCATTTTCCCTACTCTGACTCTACTTTTTGGTGCACTCTTATGTTTATACACTCTGTCCCTTACTGTCACACTCTGGTTATCATTACCCCTATCGCTACCCTGCACTACTGCCTTCTCCTTTCTCTGACTTTTTTAATTTTTCCTCACCTGAACCCTACCGCCACCAACCCCCCCCCTCCCCCCTCCCCCCACCCCCCCCCTCCCCCCACCCCCCATTTAGTTTAAAGGCCTATTTACAGCCATAGTAATTCAATTAGTCAGGACACTGGTCCCTTCATGGTTCAAGTGGAGCCCGTCCCAACAGAACAGCTCCCTCTTTCCCCAGTACTGGTGGCAGTGCCCCATGAATTGAAACCCATTTCTCCCACACCAGTCTTTGAGCCACGCATTTATCTCTCTGATCTTATTTAGCCCTATGCCAATTTAGATACGCAAACCACTAGAGGACTCACACACTTTGATGAAAGGGTGCTGACCACCTAACTTCCTTTTCTGATTCCCAAATTAGCTGACATTGTTAACAGTTCTCTCTCCTCAGGTACTGTGCCCCTCTCCCTCAATTCTGCCTTCATCACCTCTCTAGAAAAAAAAACAACTCTCGACCCCTCTATCCTAACAAAGTAGCACCCCATCGCCAACCTCCCTTTTCTCTACAAAATCCTTGAATGTGTTGTCACCATCAAAACCGTGCTCATTTTTCCTGCAACTCCATGGTTGAATCCCTCCAATCCGGTTGAGACTGTGAAAAAGGCAAGCAAGCTATCCCTCCTCGTCCTTCTTGACTGTTCTGCAGCCTTTGACACGGTTGACCACTCTATCCTTCTCCAATGCCTCGAAGTCGCCCAGCTGAGTGGGACTGCACTCATCTCGTTCCATTCTTATTCATCCAATCGTAGCCAGAGAATCACCTACAATGGCTTCTCTTCCTGCTCCTACATAGTTACCTCTGGTGTCCCCCAAGGATCTATCCTTGGCCCCCTCCTATTTCACATCTACATGCTGCATCTTGGCGATATCATCCGGAAACACAGCGTCAGTTTCCACATGTACGCTGATGACACCCAGCTCCACCTCACTATCACTTCTCTCGCCCCCTCCACGGTCTCTAAATTGTCAGACTGCTTGTCCGACATCCAGCTATGTATGAGCTGAAATGTTCTCCAATTGGATACAGGTTGAACCTCCCTTATCTGACATCCTCGGGACCTGGATTTTGCCGGATAAAGGGAGGTCAGCCCGAGGGGAGGGGAGGGGTGGAGCGTTTAGCGTGGAAAAGGTGCCTGTGTGCATGGCCAGCCCAAATTTATTAAACCCGTGTTCTCTCAGGCCGAGAGAGAGCAAGAGAACAAGAGCGTACAGCAGTCGTCCAATGACTCCATAGGTCAACCTCATGCCTACATGGCTTAACCTATTTTAAGGTTCTATTAGGGTTGAGGCAGGAACTTACTTGGAGGGAGATGTTTGTTTCCTGCTGTGGATTGGTAGCCTCTGTGTCTGTGAACAGCTGATCCTCCTCTGCTGCCTGGTGACTGTCAGAGCCTTCTTCAGCCCTTTCTGCAGCTGTAGGTTCTTTGGACTCCGAGGCTGCAGAGGGCGCTTCGGGCTTGGTCTCATTCTTAACAGCCATATCTGAGCATTCACTGGCAGAGATGAAGTCATCTGGCTTTTCCCATCGCGATTCTGAGAAGTACCGTAAAATGAAACTTTTATTGCAGAGTACAAGTAGCACTGATCAGGTAAGAAAGATCTGCCTGGAGAAAAAGCAGCCTGGTGACCGAGGTCGAGATGCAAGTCAGCCATCAATAGCACACGTTTTACCTGAAGCAAGCAGGCCTGCTATATCTTGGGCACTGCAAATGATTGACTCTGGCTCACTAATGCAACCTTCAGGGTTGGACCCGTTACCTGGAGCCTGGGCTTCTTCACACTCAGCTCCAGGTAATCCCGCAAGCCAGTGCCGCAACAGCTAGATTGGCCTTGACTGTACAAACAGTAGGAAGTTTACTATTAAGATGTGCAGCATTAGCTGGTTAAGTTCAGCAGTATTAATGTACCCTAGTGTCCTTGCTCTGCCAACCTACACCCAAGCTCTGTGCACTTGGGACAATCGGTCTGTCTCTATGGTGAGTCAATGTGGACCAGACCAACAGAAACTCTACCGGTGTAGATTTCTCAGCAGCTTGTTTCAGATGGGTTTCCATGCCAGTCAGAAGCCTGGCTGACCAAAAAAATACACAAGCAGCTACCATAGTAAGGGCCCAAGTTTCCAATATCCGCTAGAATGGCACACCTCCGAGAGGCCCGCCTATTTTGTGGAATGAAAAGCACGCCAAAAACTTACCTCCCGATTCTCCGAGTGCAGCAGGCCTGTTCAACAGTCGGCGCGACGCAGCACAACTGCCGGGGGGGGGCCTTAGCTACAGCCCTGGGCCAAAAAGAGTGCCGGCAGTTGCACGCGTGCACAGTAGCTCCTGGCCCCCAGATTCTGAGTGCGTGTGTTGCTGGCTGTGTGGGAGAGCCCCTAGCCCTGACCGAATGGGCCCCATGAGTGGGCAGGGTGCCAATTTCCAGCCTGCAGCACGCAGTCCCTAGCTCTGGCCGGACTCCCGAACGGGTAGGTGAGGTAAGAACTTTTTATTTTTTATTTATTGATTTATTTATCATTTATTATTGATGATGGTTCTTTATTTTTAAAAGTGAGGTGTTTAATGCTTTGGAAAATCTCCTAACTTCCCCCTCTCCCTCCACCCCTCCCCCCCGAATCTCTGGCTACCTGCGCCTAATTTGAAAGTGTACGCAAGGTTTTTCTGAGCGTACAAAAGTCGACACTTACTCCAATCTAAGTTAGCTTGGAGTAACTTTTCGATGCCTAAACTTGCAAAACAGGCCCCCTTTTGAAAAAAAAAATGAACTAAAACTAAACTAAACTAACTCACTAGAACTGGAGCAAACTAAATGCCGAGAATTGTGATTTCTAAGATACTCTAAACTAAACTAATTGCTCAAAAAAAAAAAATAGGAGCAACTCCACCCGAAACTTGGGCCCTAAATTTTAGACTAAAATCAAGTCACATACTGTCATCTAGAACTTCATTCAGCAAAATTTAACTGGAACACTGATTTCCATATGCTGGTAACAAACAGCTCACAGACAGTATACGTACCTCTTGTTAGGACATTGTAATAGTAGGTGCAGCCCTCTGGAGTAAGTCCTTCTACCCATGAAGAGGCCTGATAAGAATGCAATTATGCAAACAGTGAGGCAATGTAATCATTGGAACTGCACAGACAGAGCTGATGGAAACTGTATCAACAATTGTTCTGGGGATTGCTTTTACTTCATTCATTTTTAACTCATATCTGGCCATAGAATGTACCAGGTAGATTTTTCAAAGTTGGTCTGCTATCGAGTTAACCAACTGTTTGCAAAGTGTGACCAGCTCCCGTTGCATTCAGTTTACTTTTTCCACCCCACATTACTTCCACAGAAGACACACGTCATGAAATCACACACTATGTGTGTTTGACTGCGGCTGCTGTGTAAGACCACTACAATCATGTGTTCAAACCAGCATAACTCTACCATCAGCACTGTGGTAAATTAAACTAGACGAAGGTAACTAGGTTTGTTCTTCAGCACAGCATTCAATAAGGTGAAACACAGCACCCACTTCAACACAAGGACCTGCTTGTTTTCAAGTTGCTTGAAGGTTGTGAAATTTTAATAACCTTGAGATCCCTAATGTTAAATGTACGGTGTCCTTTTTTATGAAACAGCAAGGGTTAATCTGATAACGTGGAATAACTACTAGCGGGGGCCTAGATTAGAATGAGACAAGATGCATTTACATAGGAATGTCCCCAAGGCACAGCAGAGCCGATGAACTACTTTTTAAGCAGTCACTGTTGTAATACAGAAACACTTGCATTTATATTGCGCCTTTCACGACCATCGGACATCTCAAAGCGCTTTACAGCCAATGAAGTACTTTTGGACTGTAGTTACTGTTGTAATGTGGGAAACGCAGCAGCCAATTTGCGCACAGCAAGCTCCCACAAACAGCAATGTGATAATGACCAGATAATCTGTTTTTTTTTTGTTATGTTGAATAAGGGATAAATATTGGCCAGGATACTGGAGATAACTTCCCTGCTCTTCTTTGAAATAGTGCCATGGGATCTTTTACGTCCACCTGATAGAGCAGACGGAGCCTCGGTATAACGTCTCATCTGAAAGACTGCACCTCAGACAGTGCGGCACTCCCTCAGCACTATACTGGAGTGTCAGCCTAGATGGTTTTGTGCTCAAGTCCCTGAAGTGAGACCTGAACCCACAACCTTCTGACTCAGAGCCAAGAATATTACCCACTGAGCCACAGCTGACACTGACTAGAGAAACGTGACATCCAAATTGCACGCAGCAAAATCCTATAAACAGAAATTAGGTATATAGCCATTTTGGTGGTGTCAGTTGAGGGGCAAATATTGGTTAAGGCACTGGGAGAACACCTATGTTCCAAATAGTGCCATGGGATCTTTTATGCTTACCTGAGAGGACAGAACAAGTTAAAACTTGTTTAAACATCTCATCTGAAAAGGTGACTGCACAAGTTATTGATCCATATTAGATTAATCTCTGCCTTATTTTATAAACAAGAATACCATGCACTTTAACATTATGGGTCTTGAGTCTATTAGAATTTCATAACTGCTTAATCTTTTAGCAACTAAAAAATAGGTGTGTCCTCCTTCGGCTGCTCTGGGCAGTGTGTTCACTCTGACATCAGAGACATTGGAATACAAGCTGCTCATCTTCATGAAAACCCAGCTGCAATAAGTTTACACATTTGTGTTAAATCTTTTGTGCACTTTGGCAAAGGAGATCACAACATACAACTTCCCACCCACAGCTGAGTGAGCGGCAAGTCAAGTGATCGCACCGAGCCGAGGTCCATAGCTGGCACTCAGTCACGCACTGGCAGGGAAGTGAAAGGACCTTGTGTTCCTCCCTTCCAGGCTGTGCGATTAGATGGGCTATGATCTTTAAAAAACCAGTGAGAATTCTCACCTGGAAACTCCACTGCCGAGTTCTCAACAAGCATCAAAGCACAACACACCACCACGTCAGAGGTGATGTACCAGCTTCATTTTCGATGTACAGAGACACGATATCCAAAAGCACAAAATTAGCTCAGAAAACAGTGAAGTAAACAGGATCACTGAAGTAAAATGATTGCTGTTTTGTCAGAATACTGCCATCTCAAACCTTTATAAATAGCCTAAGGCTCCAACTTTATTCATATGATCAGACTGAACTGTAAAATAGACCAGTGTTTTATAGGGAGTGCACTTACTTCAAACTAATTGCCCCTCCCGGCAAGCACAGGACAGTGTCTGCTAGAGGGGACATTCACTTATAAAGTAATGGTTAATGTAGAGCATTTATGGTCCACAGATACAAAAGCCCTCAATGATGTGGTAGGCAAATGCAAACCAACAATGTACCTGTTGTGCAACTTCACTCTGCACAAAGTTTGAGCTCCCTTGGAACCCTTCAGGCTTTTCCCATTGTGATTCTGTACAATGAAGAAATAATTGCCTGTGAGTCTCTCACTTGGCCGCAACACAATCTGTATATTACAAGATCCCTTTTCCATACAGGATACGATTTAGCAGTGTCTTTGAAATATAAACACACACCACTCCATGAAAGCATATGCAAATAATTTGATTTAATCGCTTTGAATGGTTCCAACACATCTTTAGAATCTATCATCCATGCAGTACAAATTTAAGCACTTACGATTAGCCAAGCACAAATAGTTCCACGGCTACAATTACTTCGCAAATTTATTTTGCTTCATTAATACTAAAAAAATGGCACCCAAGGCTAATCAAGCTTGAGATCATCTAAAGGAAATTATAGATTGCCCCACAGAAGTTTGTATGACAGATTAACCACACTCAGGAGGAAACGTACAGTGAGTCTTGCACTTTAATCATTCAGTTGTTATATATACACACACACACACATTTAAAAAGCCGTTGCTCTGAACCTAGATATACAGAGGAATAATGGCAAGATGGCCTATATTATCAATATGAAAACACTTTAAAAAATCTGCAATTATTGCATCATCTATATATTTGAGGGAAATACAGTAATTGATATTTACCTCGTAATGTAATACGTTATTTAAATACATACTGCATAGATAATTAAGCATTGTAGATGCACAGCTATGGAGCAGCTACACACAGCATTTGATGCACACCATAAATAAACGACGTTCGAAGAGATGTTAAAGACAAGCCAATACCCGACCAGCTCTTCTGTCCGTTTTCTTTAAAAAAACATTTGATGCGAAAAATACACTGGTGAAGTTTAGTGCCCAGTATATGGAGGAATGTCTCTGTGCAAGTCCACATCTTGCCGTTCCACAGTACAGGACTTTATTTTTTTTTTTTTTTTAAATAGAACTCATTCCTGCAGATGGATCAGACAATTCTGTACCCAACTTGACACGTTTCTTGGGGGTTAAAGCTTGCATTCAGTGGTAGCGATGAGATTTGCTGCTCCCAAATCAAGAACGGGCATATTTTGCAAGAATTTATCCTGCATTTCATTTTAAGTTCCTCACCATTCCTATTTCTGAGAGAGGGCAAATGGCCAACTGGAAGCTGTATGAGAATGATTCAAACAGACGTGCTCTGCCTCCAAGGAAAACATTTTCCCATCCACTGCAGCCTCCTCCTCTTCCTTTGTCTAAGGCCAACATATCCCCTCCATTGATGCTTCCCTTCCATTCCGAGTAAAAATACCTTTCCCTCCTCTGACTCCCTTCCATTGCTCTGATAGAAACACTTCTCCCTCCATTGACTACTTTCCTCTCAAGGAAGCACATCACCCTCAGAGTTCCTCAGTAGGGTTCAGCAGCAGGCATTGTGTGGCACTATGGGCCCAAGTTTCCACAAGAAAAAAAATGGGCGCCCCTCCGAGCTGGGCGCCCGTTTTTCGCGCCTAAAAAAATCCTCGGTATTCTCCACCTACTTACAGGTCCTCTGGCCCTCGGCGCAGACAGCACGAGCTGTGGGGGGGTCGGAGCCAGGTCCCGGCGCTGAAAACAGTGCCGGGACCTCTGCACATGCGCGCTACAGTCGGCACGCAAGTGCAGTAGCTCCAGGCGCCGAACTGTGTGGGAGGGGCCAGAAGCACGCAGCCTCTAGCCCTGGCTGAATGGCCTCACTGGGGCTGCGTGAAGAAGGCTCCTCCCACGGCCAGCTCCTGCTCCCCGCCCCCGACAAGACCCGACACCCGCTCCCCCCCCCCCGCCGACCAGACCCGACCCGACCCCCGCTCCCCCCCCCGCCCGACTGACCCGACCCGCGCTCCTGTTCCCCGACCCCCCCCCCCCCCCCCCCCCCCCCCACTGGACCCGACTCCCGAACTGCCCCCTCTCCCCCTCAGCGGCACGAACGGCTGCAGAATTCTCCCTGGCTGAAGCACTTTCACACAGGTAGGAAGATGGTTTATTTAATCTTTTCTTGGCTTATAAATGTTTATTCAGGTTGGATTTATTTGTATAATATTTGTAGAAGTATAAATAAGGATTTATTGTCGAATTTAATGAGTTCCCTTCCCCCCCCCCACCTCGTTCTGGACGCCTAATTTGTAACCTGCGCCTGATTTTTTAATGTGTAGAACAGGTTTTTTCAGTTCTACAAAAATCTTCACTGGCTCCATTCTACTTTAGTTTGGAGTACATTTTCACTGTGGAAACTTTCAAATCAGGCGTCAGTGGCCGGACACGCCCCCTTTTGAAGAAAAAATTCTGTTCTAAAACTAGAACTGTTCTACCTGACTAGAACGGCAGAAAAAAAAATGTGGAGAATTGCGATTTCTAAAATAGTCCGTTCTCCACCAGTTGCTCCTAAAAATCAGGCGCGAATCATGTGGAAACTTGGGCCCAATAAGTTACACTAGCAGCAATGTACCATTTAAATCTGCATACTGGTAAATAGGTATCATTCAACTTGATACAATGTTGGGCAACTCCAGGTGATAGATCACACTGAGATTTGTACTGGGAACTAAAGTCCAGTCCATAACATTTTATCAAGATTCACTTCAATTCAAATGGCCTTTATTCACTATGGCTTTATAAACACAGCCCTTTTTTGGGGGCAGAGTGCAAGGAAATCTCTAATGCTCCTCTAGCTAATATTATGCCTAAAGTTCATGTAATTAGTAATTCTAGCACAACTGAACCTCCAGAAGAAAGGACCATGAGCACAGCACCCAGTATTTTTAAAACTCTTGTTTCTATTTCACATGGGTAGGCATGTTCAGTCTAGGTATTTATTTCCCTTGCACAGGGGTAACTCAGATCTGTTTTACAAGGATTTCCACCCCCCTCCGCTCGTCACTTTTTCCTTGGCCATAATTTTCCCCCCCAACTCTACTTAACCATCACAGAAAAACAAATGCGAAGCGGCACAAATAGAAATGACCCGCATGCCAAGTTGCACAGGCATTCCATTTGGTATTGGAAGCTTGGTGCGATAGTACAAGACTTCAGCATAGGACCCTGGTCAGGCCGCACTTAGCAGACTGTGCACAGTTCTGGTTTCCAAGCTTTAAAAAGGACACATAGCAGCACTGCAGAAAGTGCAAGAAAGATTTACAAGGATGGTACCACAACTGAGAGATTACAGCTATCAGGAAAGATTAAACAGGTTGGGGATTTTGTTTCTTTAGAAAAAGAGTAGAGGAGACCTGACACAGGTATTTAAACGTATCAATGGATTGGACAGAGTAGTTGTAGAGAATGGGCCCAAATTTCCCCAAGAGTTGCTCCGTTTTTTTTTTGGAGCAACTTGATTTTTCTGGAGTATCTTTTTAGTTGCAATTCTGGCCATTTAATTTATGCCAGTGCAAGCGAGTTAGTTAGGTTTTTTTTTTAAAGTTTTGTTTTTTTCCAAAAGGGGGCGTTCCCAGCCACTTACGCCTGTTTTGGCCATTTAAGCGAGTTTGGCCAGCAAATTGTTGCTCCAAACTAACTTAGGCCAGCGTATGTTGCCACTTCTGTCCGCACAGAAAACCTTACCTAAAGTTAAGGAATCGGCACAAGTAACTACATTTAAAGCACCACCAAGCACCAAACAAAGCACAAAAAGTAACAAGTATTCAATAAAAAAATAAAGAATTGAAGTAAATAATTAAATTAATAAAGAACTGAAGTAAATCCTACCCTCAACTAAACTCGGCAGCAGCTGGCCGTGCGGGAGTCCCTTCAGCCTGGGATATGTGCGGGACAACGCACAGGCAAGCCCTTCGGCCAGGACTAGGTGCGGGAGGAAGGCTAGGCTGATGGCCTCTGAACGGAGTGAGGGAGAAGACTCAACGCGGCAGGCTGACGGGGTTGGGGGGGGGGGGGGGCTGGAGGTGGTGGGTGCTTCGGGCCCCTCCCACAAAGCCTGCAGAGATTCGGGCTGCAAGGAGCTACTGCACATGTGCGCACACTCTAACGCGCATGTAGAGGTGTCTCGGCACTGTTTTCAGCGCCGGGACCTGGCTCCGCCCCCTCTCATTCTGTTGCACCATGCTACAGCTGAAGACGACCCGAGGATTAGCCAGAATTATAAGTTAACTTTTCGGTGCACTTTTTCTTCCAGAATAGTCGGCGGACCTCCGTGAGGTGCACCGTTTTTGCAGGGGGGGGGGGGGGGGGGGGTGGCGGCGGGGGACGCAACTTGTGCCCAATATTTCCACTTGTGGGAAATTCCAAAACTCGGGGCCGTAAGTATAAGGTAGTTACAAATAAATTCAAGAGGGAAATAAGGAGACATTTCTGTACTCTGGTTAGAATGTGGAATTCGCTACCACAGGATGTGGTTGAGAATAGCTCGGACGCTTTCAAAAGGAAACTAGATGAGTACATGAGAGAAAAGGGAATGGAGATATATGTTGAAAGGCTGAGATGAGGTAGATGGGAGGAGATTGGTGTGGCATATAAACACCAGCACACACTAGTTGGGCTGAATGGCCTGTTTTTCTATGTAACTCCATTTGCATGACTAAAGGCATGTGCAGACTGGGCTTGGTTTGTTAAGAGATCACATTGTAGAGACATCTTAAAATGGGGGTTAAATCTGCCACCATAAATAAGGCAAATATTTATTTATTGTATGCCAAATTTAATGAAGTCAGAACTGCTGCCACAAACCTTGCCACGTTTCACAAACAAATGAATGGCAGAATTAAATGGCTGCATCAACCCACTGACCTCCCACCTTATCCTTCTCTATTAATTCCTTTTTAAGCAGTTAGCAGATCTCCCATGGAAGTTCTTACTGGTAGTTTCAGGTCCAGTCATGATAGTGATGGCTCAGCCTGTTCCTTTAAAGGCCATTGCTATAAACTCCAGTACCAGTTGTGGCTCAATGTAGCACTCTCGCTTCCAAGTAAGAAGGTTGTCCCACTCCAGAGGCTGGAGCACAAAATCTAGGCTGACACTCCAGTATTGAGACAGTGCTGCACTGACAGAGTTGCCGTCTTTCGGAAGAGACATTAAACAGAGTCTGACCCCTCAGATCCCATGGCACTATTTTGAAGAGCAGGGGTGTTATCCCCCATGACCTGGACAATATTCATCTCTCAACTAACATCACTAAAGCAGATTGTCTGGTCATTATCACATTGCTGTTTGTGGGACCTTGCTGTGCACAAATTGGCTGCCGCGTTTCCTACATTGGCAGCAAAGCACTTTGGGACGTCCTGAGGTCATGAAAGGCGTTATATAAATGCACGTCTTTCTGGTGAGTTGTAACTATGTAAATGTCAGGCTCCAGGTCATTGCCTTTCTCTTTGTCAAAATCACTTTGCTTTATAGCTGCAATAAACGTGACACCTGGATTGTGACAGATGCAAGACATATATATGTTTGTGGGACTTAGCTGGGGTTTAAGATTCCCCTTAAAACCCACCTCTTCAACCAAACTTTTGGTTACTCCTCCTAATATTTCCTCCTTTGGCTCTTCATCCATTTAAAAAAAAATTTTCCTCTGTATCTACTTTAAAGTGGTTTTATAAATAAGTTGTTGTTTGGCTCTGCTCACTGTCGATTTAAACAGCATTGAAGAAACGGTGCCTGTACTGACCGTATACACACCTGGAATACTGCGTGCAGGTTTGGTTTCCATATTTACGAAAGGATATACTGGCAGTTCAGAGAAGGTTCACTAGGTTGATCCTGGGGATGAGGGGGTTGACTTATGAGGAAAGGTTGAGGAGGTTGGGCCTCTACTCATTGGAATTCAGAAGAATGAGAGGTGATATTATAGAAATGTATAAGATTATGAGGGGGCTTGACAAGATGGATGCAGAGAGGATGTTTCCACTGATGGGGGAGACTAGAACTAGAGGGCATGATCTTAGAATAAGGGGCTGCCCATTTACAACAAAGAGGAGGAGAAATTTCTTCTCTGAAGGTTGTAAATCTGTGAAATTCACTGCCTCAGAGAGCTGTGGAAACTGGGACATGGAATAAATTTAAGCCAGAAATAGACAGTTTCTTAAACGATTAGGGCATAAGGGATTATGGGGAGTAGGCGGGGAAGAGGAGCTGAGTCCATGATCGGATCAGCCATGATCTTATTGAATGGCGGAGCAGGCTGGAGGGGCCTTATGGCCTACTCCTGCTCCTATTTCTTATGTTCTTATGTACAGACATTTTGGCACTTGCAGTTTCTAAACATTTGTTTGCCTTTATCCTTCTTGAACCCGCAAGCAAAGCTAAATCCTCAAAATAGAGGACAATTCAGCTTCAAGGCTAACAGATAGGTTGCAAACATAAATTCTCTCATGCTGGTGAAACAGCTTCCCAACGTGTTCATCCCCAAATGCCAGGCGAAACCCAGTGCACACGGCCACTCCTATTAACTTGCCCCAGATTACCGGGGGGGGGGGGGGGAGCTCATTTTAAAAGCAGTTATCCCACTTGCCTGATCACCGCTTCCATCTACAAATTTCTGACAGAACGAGCATCCATCTGGTTGGTTGTGCCGTCAACAAGCAGACACAACACATAGTGTTGTACATGCACATTTGACAGAGGGCCCTCCCTTGTTTTACTGGCTATATACAGGGGAGTTCAGCCACCGTCCTCCAATAGTACCATTCTCTATTCTGTAAGGGCAGACTCTGCAGAATCAATTCAAATTTCATAAAGGCAAATACAGACGAGGAAGGACATTTGGCTCAGCTAGCTCACCCTTCCATAGAAACCTGGGAGCAGAATCCATTTTCCCACAGCAGCAAGTGTCTCACCTCCTGACTCCCAAAGCCTCTCCATCACCTACAAGGCAGAACTCGAGTGTGATGGGATACTCTCCTCGACGGGTGCAGCTGCAACAACACTACGATGCACTGGCCCAACTCGTAATGCTTGTCCAGCAGCACCTCCCAAGCTCCATCTTGGACAAGGCAGCAGGTATATGGGAACATCACGTCCACCTTCCATTCACACCATCCTGACTTGGACATATACCAGCGTTCCTTCATCATCACTGGGTCAAAAGTCTGGACCTCCCTCCCTAACAGCATTGTGGGAGCACCTTCACCACACGGACTGCAGCGGTTCAAGAGGGCGGCTCACCACCACCTTTCCAAAGGCAACTGGAGAAGGGCAATAAAGTTCCAGCCTTGACAGTGATGCCCACATAGAGAGAATGAATTGTTAAAAAAACACGTAGTCATGTACTTACTGTTGCAGGGGTGGCAGGAGAACTAAAGATGTTTAGACCACAGGAAGCCATTCAGCCCAGTGTCTGTGCTAGCTCTTTGCCACAGCAATCCAAAACTTGTCCCACTCTCTCCCCATAGTCCTGTATCTCTGCCTCAAATATTTATCTCTGCCTCAAATATTTATCTAATCAACCTAAAAGGGGTGAAACTCCCTCCATGTTTGATTAAATTCAACCAAATATTCGTCTATCAACTAGTACTAATATTCAATAATTCAAAAGTTCGAACAGCAAACTTTAAACAGTCTGAGGGAGACTGCAGTGGTCTGGTTTCCTCGATACATTTGGTCTTAATGGGCAGTTATCCCACCCCTTGCCCCTCCACTGTATACATTCCTGAGCAAGTATGGGGTTGGAGATGTGCTGAACTGGAATTGGTGATGTGGGGGAGGAGGGGGGGTAGAGTGTATATTTTTCTTTGTTTGGACTGCTACAGTGGAAGGAAATTCTGGATGATGGGGGATTACTGAGATCACACTTGTAAATGGCATGGGACAGGTCTTGTAGCATGATAGGAGGTCAGGTAGCGCAACAGCTCACATTCTGGTCTCAAGTCTTAAAACAAAAGTTCTCCACCTAGAAATTCATACTGCTTCAAGTAACCCAATCTTTAAAAAAGCTTTTGGAAAAAACTGCTGAGGAGTACTCCCTGCTCCCACCCATGAGTCAAACTTGAAACAGTTGACTTAAAATAACTAGAATGGGCCAGATTTTTCTCTGAGCAGTGAACGAAACGTGCTAGCCATTCATCAGACTTGCACTCGTCCCATCGAAAGTCTATGGGCTTTTGCACAGCATATTCCTGTCAGCCAACCATCTAAAGCATGGCGCCCTCTACAGGCAGCTGGGACCCATGTGAGCAGGGAAAGCAACTGTTTCTCCTTAATCAATCATATTAAAGAATTGTTAATGAGCAGCGCAGAGTCTGAATCAGTAAGTGGAATTTGGAATTCAATGTCAAATCAGATACAGAAAGCAAAATAGTGAAGGAAAGAAAGATTGGATTAAGAGAGATAGAGAGAAAGAAAAAGTTAAATATTTTAAATTTAACTCGTGAAATCTCAAAAAATAATTAAAAGTTGAAGGAATGAGACCCCACACTTGTAAAATAAAAAAGGGGGTGGGGGGAGGGGGTGGGATCTCGTGCACGGGTAGGGGAGTTCGAGGGGGGAGAAGGGGGCAGACACAGCGACTGTGGAGCTCCTAATCAAACCCTGGAGCACATCATTGAGTATTGCCCTCACAGAATATTTGCAAGCAGCTTACAAGATATCCACGCTGTTACACCGTGGCCTGGATATCCAACTTGGATATTGACGTTTAATTTGTTTTGCTAATATTGTTGGAGCGGATTTTTGGACATATACTTGACTAGTATACGGGACCAAACATTTGTTTTTATTTTCCCCTTTAATGAATTTTGTAAGGGACAATACTGATGCATTATGTTTTATATAAAAAACAGTTAGACTTCAAGGTATGCTGGCCTTGAGTTATGTAGATAGGAAAGTGAGATAATGAACGACTGGAGAGATAATTAAGTGGGATGTTTGTCTATACCGGTGCCAAAGCGTCTGCCCTTGTTTATAATGCCCTGTCACAATGCAGGCTGGTTTATATAAAAAAACTCAGCCTTGGATGAAAAGCTTTGTCTCCGATGTGATGTAAAGTGACGTAATTTGTAAGATAAAAGAACCTCACTGGAGATACCAAATTGAGTCGTGGTTCAGACAGGGGTCTCTAACACTTCTCCCAAAGCTTTGTCTCCGATTTAATAAACCTCTCTTTATATATTATACAGTCTTGGAAAAATTTTCCACAACAAAATGGCGTCACAAACAGGATACTGTCCGATCAGGCGTGATCACTTAAGACAGTATCTGGAATCTGGTGTTAGAGACTGAAAAGGGAGGTGTACGGGCACGACGGGATAGTGTATAAGATACGAGTAAGCAGATAGCGGGAAGAGGCTGACTAACCAGTTTAAGTTGTCCCTTTAGTAAATAAGGTCGGTGCGGAAGGGAACTGATCGATCCAACCTAAAGCCGAAAACTCTGGTGGTAAGGAAACACGCTAGCTTTGTTGCGAAGACAAAGGGTCTCCACAGAGTAGTCGTGGCCGTGAGTATTACAGAAACAAAGGGAAACGTCCGAGACTGGCGAACATGGAAGGTAAGGAAGGGAATGTAAAACGCGGGCTGCCCGGATCATTAATTAATTCCTATCATTAATTATAACTTGCGCAATTACGTAATGCCATTAAAAAAAAAGCTGATAGTGACTATCTTAAGTGACATATGGATCCAGTCATAAGCTTTGTTGAATGAAGAGAGACTTTTGTGAGTGTCTATTTTGAATGAAGAGAGTACTCGAGTGATTTTGACTGTGGAATGAATGAAAGCCTGTTTGGGAAGGTGTGGAGTTGCCTACCTGTTTTAGCTTCACCCACTCTTTCCAAACAGAGTAAAAAAATGTTTAACCCTTCGTAGTGTTGTCCTGTATGTGGGAAGTTTAAGAAACTGTGAACCTTATGATATTACATTTTAAGTTAGAAACGAAGGTGTGGATATATTCGGATGATAAGTTACAGAGCTAGGAAATGCACAAAGGATAGGTTTGTTGAGTAAAAGATAAAAAAATATATGGTCCCGGTAGTAAAAAAAAAAAGAAGAATTTATTTGACACGCTCACTTACTTGTCGAAAGAAAACATGCAATTGGGTTGAAAGACATAAATTTAGTCTCGGAATGAGATAAAGAATGCCTTTTAAAACGCTCCCATTTTCCTTGACACGAAAGCTTCTAGCTCAGTAAAGAAAAAAAAGTTTTAAATTTAGAAATACCTTCAGGGATCAGGTCAAACTCCTGGGCGAGTGGTGAGCTATCTGTGAAGGTGTAAAAGGGACTTTTGAAAAAGGCTAAAACAGTAAGCTTTAGCAGTTTAGAAAAGAAAAAGATAAGGCAGGAAAAGGTCTCTGCCACAGGAACAGGAGGAGGGCAGAAAAGGGGGACTTGCCATAATTGTGGAAAACCGGGCCATTTTTGCCAGGGAATGCAAAGGGAAAGGCAGTGAAAAGCAATGTACGTATTGTAAGAAGGGGCACCTGGAAGCGACATGCTATGGTAAAAATGGCTATCCTAATAAGGCAAGGACCCTGTCAGAACAGGAATACCAGAAGTGGCAGGCGTACAAAGCCACCCGGTGATGTCCGGCGACCCCTGTACAAAGTAAAAAGGAAGGAAGGATATATGTGTCTGCACTAGTAGGGGGCCCGACAGTGTGAGTTGCTAGTGGACACGGGAGCCTCAATATCTATTACTAATATGTTCCTTCCCGTCACCGACAAGAAGGCTCTGATAAACGGAATAGATGGACGGCCCACACTGGCCTACCTGAGCACCACCCAATTGGTGGAAATTGATAACTTATATATACCCATGAGATTTTATATATGCAAGAATCGTGAGGGAGCAATATTGGGGAATGATGTAATGAGGGAATTTAAGGCCCTGATTGATTGCGGCAAGGGGAAACTGCACCACTAACTCCCCAACATGGCCGGTAGGGAAACCAGATGGGAGTTATAGACTCACTATCGACTACACTGCCCTTAACAAGATCACCCCCAAATTACACCCGATAGTGGCCAGCCCCTCCACAATCCTTACCTTATAGAGTGGGGCCCTGAACAAGAACAGGCATATAGTAAACTCAAGTCAGAACTAGTCTCCGCACCTGGATTGGGACTGACTGACATGGGTAAGGATTTCCACATCCACTGTAACAATGAAAGTAGGTTCTATATGGCCGAGGTCACCCAAGATCACGGGGATAAAAGGAGACCTATAGCCTATTACTCTACCACCGAAAGCTCGGTGGTGACTGGGTTAAGGAGGAAATTAAGGCAATAGTTCGGAAAGACATTAGCTTGGATGATGTGGAATCTATGGGTAGTGCTGCAGAACACCAAAGGGCAAAAAACGTTAGTGGGAGTTGTGTACAGACCTCCAAATAGTAGTAGTGATGTTGGGGAGGGCATCAAACAGGAAATTAGGGGTGCGTGCAATAAAGGTGCAGCAGTTATAATGGGTGACTTTAATGTGCACATAGATTGGGCTAACCAAACTGGAAGCAATACAGTGGAGAAGGATTTCCTGGAGTGCATAAGGGATGGTTTTTTAGACCAATATGTCGAGGAACCAACTAGGGGGGAGGCCATCTTAGACTGGGTGTTGTGTAATGAGAGAGGAGTAATTAGCAATCTCGTTGTGCGAGGCCCCTTGGGGAAGAGTGACCATAATATGGTGGAATTCTGCATTAGGATGGAGAATGAAACAGTTAATTCAGAGACCATGGTCCAGAACTTATAGAAGGGTAACTTTGAAGGTATGAGGCGTGAATTGGCTAGGATAGACTGGCGAATGATACTTAAGGGGTTGACTGTGGATGGGCAATGGCAGACATTTAGAGACCGCATGGATGAACTACAACAATTGTACATTCCTGTCTGGCGTAAAAATAAGAAAGGGAAGGTGGCTCAACCATGGCTATCAAGGGAAATCAGGGATAGTATTAAAGCCAAGGAAGTGGCCTACAAATTGGCCAGAAATAGCAGCGAACCCGGGGACTGGGAGAAATTTAGAACTCAGCAGAGGAGGACAAAGGGTCTGATTAGGGCAGGGAAAATGGAGTACGAGAAGAAGCTTGCAGGGAACATTAAGACGGATTGCAAAAGTTTCTATAGATATGTAAAGAGAAAAAGGTTAGTAAAGATAAACGTAGGTCCCCTGCAGTCAGAATCAGAGGAAGTCATAACGGGGAACAAAGAAATGGCGGACCAATTGAACAAGTACTTTGGTTCGGTATTCACTAAGGAGGACACAAACAACCTTCCGGATATAAAAGGGGTCGGAGGATCTAGTAAGGAGAAGGAACTGAGGGAAATCCTTATTAGTCAGGAAATTGTGTTGGGGAAATTGATGGGATTGAAGGCCGATAAATCCCTAGGGCCTGATGGACTGCATCCCAGAGTATTTAAGGAGGTAGCCTTGGAAATAGTGGATGCATCGACAGTCATTTTCCAACATTCCATTGACTCTGGATCAGTTCCTCTGGAGTGGAGGGTAGCCAATGTAACCCCACTTTTTTTTTTTAAAAAGGAGGGAGAGAGATAACAGGGAATTATAGACCGGTCAGCCTGACATCGGTAGTGGGTAAAATGATGGAATCAATTATTAAGGATGTCATAGCAGTGCATTTGGAAAGAGGTGACATGATAGGTCAAAGTCAGCATGGATTTGTGAAAGGGAACTCATGCTTGACAAATCTTCTGGAATTTTTTGAGGATGTTTCCAGTAGAGTGGACAAGGGAGAACCAGTTGATGTGGTATATTTGGACTTTCAGAAGGCTTTCGACAAGGTCCCACACAAGAGATTAATGTGCATAGTTAAAGCACATGGGATTGGGGGTAGTGTGCTGACATGGATTGAGAACTGGTTGTCAGACAGGAAGCAAAGAGTAGGAGTAAATGGGGACTTTTCAGAATGGCAAGCAGTGACTAGTGGGGTACTGCAAGGTTCTGTGCTGAGGCCCCAGCTGTTTACACTGTACATTAATGATTTAGACGAGGGGATTAAATGTAGTATCTCCAAATTTGCGGATGACACTAAGTTGGGTGGCAGTGTGAGCTGCGAGGAGGATGCTATGAGGCTGCAGAGCGACTTAGATAGGTTAGGTGAGTGGGCAAATGCATGGCAGATGAAGTACAATGTGGATAAATGAGAGGTTATCCACTTTGGTGGTAAAAACAGAGACACAGACTATTATCTGAATGGTGACAGATTAGGAAAAGGGGAGGTGCAGAGAGACCTGGGTGTCATGGTACATCAGTCATTGAAGGTTGGCATGCAGGTACAGCAGGCGGTTAAGAAAGCAAATGGCATGTTGGCCTTCATAGCGAGGGGATTTGAGTACAGGGGCAGGGAGGTGTTGCTACAGTTGTACAGGGCCATGGTGAGGCCACACCTGGAGTATTGTGTACAGTTTTGGTCTCCTAACCAGAGGAAGGACATTCTTGCTATTGAGGGAGTGCAGCGAAGGTTCACCAGACTGATTCCCGCGATGGCGGGACTGACCTATCAAGAAAGACTGGATCAATTGGGCTTGTATTCACTGGAGTTCAGAAGAATGAGAGGGGACCTCATAGAAACGTTTAAAATTCTGACGGGGTTAGACAGGTTAGATGCAGGAAGAATGTTCCCAATGTTGGGGAAGTCCAGAACCAGGGGATACAGTCTAAGGATAAGGGGTAAGCCATTTAGGACCGAGATGAGGAGGAATTTCTTCACCCAGAGAATGGAGAACCTGTGGAATTCTCTACCACAGAAAGTTGTTGAGGCCAATTCACTAAATATATTCAAAAAGGAGTTAGATGAAGTCCTTACTACTAGGGAGATCAAGGGGTATGGTGAGAAAGCAGGAATGGGGTACTGAAGTTGCATGTTCAGCCATGAACTCATTGAATGGCGGTGCAGGCTAGAAGGGCCGATCAAGGGGTATGGTGAGAAAGCAGGAATGGGGTACTGAAGTTGCATGTTCAGCCATGAACTCATTGAATGGCGGTGCAGGCTAGAAGGGCTGAATGGCCTACTCCTGCACCTATTTTCTATGTTTCTATCCAGATGTATAGCCACGCTAGATTGCGCAGCTTGGGCGGTAAAAATTAAGCGAGCATGTGCTGATGACTGGAAACATCATTCTCCACACTAAAACACACATTGGTAGAAATGTTAAACACAGGAAAACTGAGAACCGTATCTAATATGAGACGGGCAAAGTGAGAAGCAGTCCTCTTAACACCCAACAAAGCGGTAACCATAATTAGGGATGTAGGAAACAACCCCGCAGAAGGTATGATGGGTGAGGGGGAACCCCACTTTTGCGAAGAGGTATGTGAGGATATGGAAGAGGATAGAATAAAAGATGCCCCCCTTCAAACCGCAGAACAAACCTCGTTTGTGGACGGCTCACGAAAATACGTAGAGGGACTACCTCGTACCGGATGGGCCGTAGTTAACCAGGATCCAAAGACAGTTGAATCAGGGCGAATTAATGGGGGGTCGTCAGCTCAAGTGGCAGAACTGGTAGCCCTCACCCGGGCACTGGAATTATCGGAAAATATGATTGTTAATATCTATACGGACAGTAGATATGCAATCGGGGTAGTACACGATTATATGACAGCATGGGGGAGAAGGGGTGTTTGCGATGGATAAAGACATAACTTACTAAATACCAGTTGATATCAGCTGTGAAAAAGATATTGGTTTAATTGGGGAAAAAAAAATAATTTGAATAGGTAAAAAACACTCTCCATTGATAATGATTTTAAATTATTAAAATTAAGTCAGTGCCGCTGGGGTCCGAGACGAACAGGTAAGTATTGAGAAACTACACCAAGACACTTCAGAGGAGGAAATAGGTATGTGGACAAAGCAAGGCGCAACGCAAGGGAAGGATAACGTTTGGAGACGAAACGACAGGGTAATGGCGCCTGAATGCATACAGAATACCTTATTGGAGTTGCATCATGGCCTGTCTCATTCAGGATGAGAGGCCATGACCGGGAGTCTTGGGAGAGATTGGTGGTGGAAAGGGATGGGGAGAGATATTGCCAAATATTGCCATCGATGCGTTACGTGCGCACAATATAATCCAGGCAGGCCCATTAAAATTAAAATGGGACACCAGCCCCGTCCACGGGGACCATGGGAACACGTACAAATTGATTTCACAGGTCCTTTGCCCCCATCCCATGGAAAAAGATATTGCCCAGTGATTATAGATCAATTTACCCGGTGGGTGGAAACTTTTCCCACACGTGATTGCACTGCCTCAACAGTGGCAAGGATATTGACTGAGCAGGTGATTCCCCGATGGGGAGTGCCTCTTCAAATGGATTCCGACCAAGGCACCCACTTCACGGAAAAATTGTAAAAACAATATGCCAGCTGATGGGCATAAAACAAAAATTCCACATCCCCTACCACCCGCAGAGTTCTGGGATGGTAGAGCGCATGAACCATACTCTTAAGAACGCCCTGGCAAAGGCCATGAAAACGTCAGGAAAAACGTGGACAGAAGCATTACCCATAATATTGATGAAGTTAAGAGCCACGACAAACCGGACAACCGGATTAACCCCTTATGAACTAATGACAGGAAGGGCGATGCAATTACCAGAGAACATCATAACAGGGGGGGCCGATGTAGGCCCATTAAAAGACAAAATAAAACGGTATGTTTTGGAACTAAGTACTCAATTAAAAGGGATGCGTAAATTAGTTAGGGACAATCAGGAAGAAAGAGACGCAGAAGCAGAGCTTACAAAGCTCCCTGAAGTCCCGTTGGCGGGAAGTCGCGTTATGGTAAGGGTCCTCCCGGGAAAACCGGGGTTTGCCCCAAAAATGGATAGGACCGTATGAGGTTATAATCAGCAGGGACACTTGTGCCTGCATCGATGTTAAGAACGGACAATGGAAGCATCGGACCCAGCTTAAGGTTTTTGAACCAGCCGTTTAGCACACGTATTAGTTGTTGTTGTTTGTCTATTTACAGATTGACAGCGAGAGATTCTTCAAGCAAGCCATACGGCCATTTTGCCTTTGACTATTTGTTAATTCTAGAGTAATAAGATGAAACTATATATTGCGATCGGTGCGATTATCATAGCTCGTGTTAGGTCCGGCCTGCTAGCTAGACCGAAACGAGAGTTACATGTGAATACCTTTTTGTACATGTCTTATGTTTATGCGCAAAATGAGAACTTTTCTAGTTGCTGGGTATGTTCGCACATCCCCATACATAGCAAAGGAGGCATCCCTTTGAGGTCAATCTCCCTTAACATTTCGGAAGTAGCAGAGTGAGTAATGCGACAAAACGGTACAGGGGAAGTAAATGATACTTGGAACCAGAGTGGGGATAAAGAAACGTAGAGATCGGGGGGTTACCTTTTGGATGCATTGACGGATGGTACCAGCCGGAATACAATAGGTCGGTACGACCCCGTTCCTGGTTTTGACCAACACCTCAGGAGTTGGAAGGCCCACCGCTGACATTTGTTTCACTAGAAACCTGACCGGTGAGGAAACAGGTTTTGTAGCAGGATACTTTAACCTCGCCAGGTGGAACATAATAGCCAGCGAAACAACAAACCAGGGGTTCTTTGAAATAGAGGGTTTGAAGAATCAGACAAGTAGCCAGGACTGGGACCCTAAGATTAGGTGGCAACGGGGGCTGAGAGAGAGATTGGGATCGAATCTAACAGCATACAATAGCACTTATTTTGTGTGCGGGCATAAGGCCTACCCCTGGTTGCCTCAGAACTGGAGGGGGTCCTGTTATTTGGGATATGTGGTCCCCTTTTGTCAGACAGGTACGTACTTTAGCAGAAGTACAGACACCAGTCGACTAAGACGAGATCTTACCCCGGTAGGTGCGCTATTTGGGGTCATGATGCTCCCGTTCGGGATAGGACGCACCATGGATGAATTACGTAACCTAGAGAGGGTACTGGAACAGATAGTTAACGACACTGCTGAAGCAATGGAGGGCATAACGGCTGAAATGGTAGCCATACGCACAAATTGCCTTAATTGGAGCGGAATGTTGCACTTACATTCCCGATAATTCAGAAAACATAACCAACCTCGCTGATCACATAAGAAGGGAGGTAAAGAAGTTATCCACGACAGCAGGAGGATCTGGCTGGTTTGACTGGCTGTTAGGACCCCCAGGATCCCCCTATCTTATGCATGGAGTAATTATTCTGGTTGTAATAATAATTACTTGCTGTCTGATTATCGGGTGTTTTAATATCTGCTGTAAAGTTATGATGGCTCGACTGATGCCAGTAGCCAGTGTAATCGCCAAAGAAGAAGAAGCACACCTGATGGAAATACCTGAAGACACCAAGGATGAAGAAACAGACGGCGATGACACCGACCACTATCTTTGAAGGGTAGCCTAGAGCTACAGGCAAGGTGGATATACGGAACATCAGGGAAGTAACATACCCCAAAGGATGAATATATGACAATATGATACTATCATTGTGGTCATCTGGATTTCGTGATCATCATCCAGGACCAAAAGGGGGAATATTGTTGGAGCGGATTTTTGCACATATACTTGACTGGTATACGGGACCAAACATTTGTTTTTATTTTCCCCTTTAATGAATTTTGTAAGGGACAATACTGATGCATTATGTTTTATATAAAAAACAGTTAGACTTCAAGGTATGCTGGCCTTGAGTTATGTAGATAGGAAAGTGAGATAATGAACGACTGGAGAGATAATTAAGTGGGATGTTTGTCTATACCGGTGCCAAAGAGTCTGCCCTTGTTTATAATGCCCTATCACAATGCAGGCTGGTTTATATAAAAAAAACTCAGCCTTGGATGAAAAGCTTTGTCTCCGATGTGATGTAAAGTGACGTAATTTGTAAGATAAAAGAACCTCACTGGAGATACCAAATTGAGTTGTGGTTCAGAGACAGGAGTCTCTAACACTTCTCCCAAAGCTTTGTCTCCGATTTAATAAACCTCTCTTTATATATTATACAGTCTCGGAAATATTTTTCCACAACACTACCATACGAAAAAAGACAGTCATCAAAATTGCAGCCTGCTACTGTAGAATGGTAAGAATTTGGGAAAATTTAAATTAAAAAAAATTATACTAAGTAGAGCTATCTCTAAAGCAGAGCAAGCAGAAGGGGAAGTGCTACAAAACTTGTACTGAACAATCAACCTCACTTATCCTTTGAAAAAGTGCCTACAAGAAATGCAGTAGAAAGGAGGCCTGTGAAGCAAAGGGTTGGTAAAACCAGAGTAAATGAGCAATGGGTGGGTTTATTAGCATGTTTTGTGAATCACTTTCAGAAGTGTTCAGGCTTGTCTCAGTATTTATTAGGTTATAAATGTAAGTTGCACCAGTATATTGTGGGGTGCTGAGGAATCAATATGATCGCTTGAAGAAGCTCAGTAAACACCTTCACAGATGTGCCCAGAGATAGCGAACCAAATATTTATCTTCTTACTGGCAGCTTTCGGAATAGGAGAAGTAGGAAGTCTATTTGAGGTCGAACGAAATAATGACGCCAAGAGCGTCAATAGGTAAAAGCAGAGCAAGAGTGCGACCAAAGGTATGGGGTGATAGCAATTGGTTGGACTCAAGAGACAAGATATTTTAATCTATCTTCATTCCTCAAATGACATGCCTCCACCATACAACATAGGCTTAGTTTGTTATGGTCTGGGTAAGCCATGTGCTGAGCACACAAGAATGAAGTTGCACATAGGTGGTGCAACACAGGGTCCCTAATCTTTGTATCACAAACATTCAGAACCTGTGACATTCAGCCAGCTCGTTCTAACCCAAGCTAAACTGAAAGCAACTCACCATTTAAAACTAACCCCGCTCCAAAATTGCAAGGATGGGCAGTTAAGATGGTGGTGTGTATCATCCCTGGAGGCCCTACCAGCTACATAATCTTCATTTTGCATCCTCCACAGTGTAGGAATTTAGCCTCGTACATATTTAGGAAAGGATAATACCAGCTATTAGACCCAGTCTTCTGGAGGCACGACTGAGTTGCAGTTAACTCTAGACAGTAATGTTTACTAAATGAATGAGCACGTGTTATTATTTGGAACCAGAGTGAGAGATCACCAGGATGCGCCATGAACAGAATGACCTTTAACCTATCCTTTAGGCACATTCCCTGCAAAATGGTTGGGAGTGTAGGATGCCTGAGCCATTCTCTTGGCTTTGCCACCGATCTGCCTTGACTGCTTACATGGCTGTGCAAGAGAACATGGGTCTCTACAAGTATCCATATAATGAAAATGATAATCGAGTTTTGTGGTGGCAGATATAATGACAGAATAACTTCTTCACCCAAATGGAAATGGGAAATGACATTAATAATTCTGGTTGAATCCCACGAACTTCCCCATCAGAATGCCAAATCAAATACAGCCAATCTACAACAAGGATTTACAGTGCTGTCATTCCAAGAGCCAATCCCCTCATTAATTACTTCACTGTTTTCTATACAAGAAAAGTTCAACGAAGTTGGGCCAGTGAGCACACTATCTGATGTTGAACTGTGTACAATTTCCAAACAGTTTGCGTAAGACAACATCGGCAGGTACTGTTCTCAACAATCCAAATAAAATAGATCACGAAAGACTGAAATGTTGAACATGAACCTGATTAAAACTAATACCAGATGTCAAAGATGCTCTAGAACATGAGGGCCAATATGAGATGGGACTAAATGGCTTAGTAGGCACCAATGCACCAACTGCTTAGATTGTGTGTCTGGAAAGGTCACCCTGGTATGATATTTTCTACCAATCAACGTCAATAGTTTAAGCTCCAGAGGAAGCAGAAAAGTACAAACCTACAGAGACTGGATTAATTAACACAATGATATTCTGTTTGGCTAATCTAACTTGTTCCCAAAGATGGCTGACGACTGACTCAAACTTCTATCAAAGTATCTTTAGCTGAGCAAAACCAAACTGGTGCTGTATTAGAGCCTAGTAGTTTATACGACGTATGAATAAGAGATCACAGGGCAGCCATGCCTATATTCAAGATCTTGTTGCTATTTTCACATGTATTCAGCACATGGTTTCCTCGGAAACTATCAAGGAAGGTTATAGTGCTACGTTGTGCGGAGGACGCAGGATAAAGGACAAGATTTTCATTCCCTCATTGAAGGGCATCAAGATTCAGTGATGCAAATAATGTACTGCAATGCAAATTATTGCTAGGGGAGTGCAAGCTCTTATTGCAAACCAAACTGGTTCTACATTCCATCCAGCAGAGCCAGTCAAATGGGTAGAAAAGATAACCGAGTGTTACCAGTAACAAGGAAAGGAAAAGATTTTATTTAAGAAGCTTCATTGATCCATTCTATTTCAGACAAGTGCAACTTATGAGCCAAGCCTTTAGTGCATTAAGTTTTAAGCACTAATAAGTTGGCCTGTTAACAAGAATTAAATTACAAGTGGTCCTGCTTAGAATGAATTCCGGTTTATAAAACGCATGTGAATGCCCAGCATTGAGTGAATGCAACTATGTAAATAGGGCATGCATATAATGAATGAATTACTCATTTATATCTAGTCTCACTGGGATGCTGGAGTTTTCACCAAGCTTCAGGAATGCAAATGAAAACAATAGTTTTATTAATGTAACAACTTTAACATGAGGCAGGTCAGAGGTGAACTTGGTGCCTTGATCACCATCTCATCTAGAGTCTGAAGCATTTCCCCAACAACTTGCATTTATATAGTGCCTTTAACATAGTAATGTGTCCCAAGGTGCTTCACAGGAGCTAATCAGACAAAAATTGAGACATATTAGGATAGGTGAATGAAAGTTTGGTCAAAGAGATAAATTTTAAGGAGCATCTTAAAGTCAGGGAGGGAGAGGGAGCGATGCGGAGGGGTTTTAAGGAAGGAATTCAAGAACTTCGGACCTGGACTGCTGAAGGCACGGCTGCGAATGGTGGGGCAAAGGAAGTGGGAATGGACAAGAGGCCAGAATTGGAGGTGCACAGAGATCCAAGGGTTGTACAGCTGCAGACGGTTACTGAAATAGGGAGAGGCAAGCCCATGGAGGGATTTGAACACAAGGTAGAGAATATTAAAAATCGAGGCATTGGTGGACCGGGAGCCAATGTAGGTTGGCGAGCACAGGGGTGAGGGGTAAACAGGATTTGGTATGAGTTAGGATACAGGCAGCAGAGTTTTGAAGATGGGAGGCCAGGAGAGCATTATAATAGTCAAGTCTGGAGATAACAATGGCATGGATGAGGGTTTCAGCAACAGATGGACTGTAGCGGGGCAGAGATAGGCGATATTATGGAGGTGGAAGTAGGCGTTCTTTCTGATGGAAAGGATGTGTAGTCAGATGGTCAGCTCAGGGGTCAAATAGAAAGCCAAGGTTGCAAACAGTCTGGGGGATGAATTCAGAGGCTGAGGAACAGAATTTGTGACAGGGCTTGATCCTCCCAATATTACATTTGAGGAAATTGTGGCTCATTCAGGACTGTATATCGGACAAGCAGTCTGTCAATAGAGACAGTGCAGGGATCAGGGGAGGTGGTGGTGCGGTAGAGCTGGGTGTCACAGCGAACATGATGTATTTTCTGATGATATCACCAAAGGGAAGCATGTTGATGAGAAATAGGAGGGGGTCAGGGATAGATCTTTGGGGGACATCAGAGGCAACTATGCGCGGGTGGGAAGTGAGCCATTGCAGTAGATTCTCTGGCTATGACTGGAACCAGGCAAGGGGCAGTCTCATTCAGCTGGATAACTGAGGAAAGGTGCCAGAGGAGGACTGTGTAGTCAGTGTCAAAGGCCGCAGACAATAGTAAAGGATGAGAGTTAGTTTACCGCGGTCTGTCATAGTGTGCGCCATTTGCAACTTTAATTAGCGTTTCAGTGCTGTGGCAAGGTGGAAATCCAATTGGAGATGTTCAAGCATGGAGTTGTGGGAAAGATGGACACGGATTTGGGAGGTGACAACTCATTCAAGGTTTCGAGAAGAAAGGGAGGTTGGAGATGGGGCAATAGTTTGCAAGGACAAAGGGGTTAAGAGTAGAGATTTTTTCTGAGGAGGTTTATGATGGCTGATTTGAAGGGGAGGGGAATGGTACCCAATGAGACGGAACTATTTACAATTATCTGTTAGCATGGGGGCCAGGAAGGGAAGTTGGGTGGACAGCAGTTTAATGGGAATAAGTTGAGAGTGCAGGAGATGGGTCTCATGGATCAGATCAGCTCGGAGAGAGTATGAGGGGTCGATGAGAGAGAAACTAGAGAAAGATGCGAGTTCAGTGCTACACAGCATGGGAGAACCTTGGAGAAAGCTTGGCTTGCTAGGACAGGGAAGGGAGGGATCCGAGAGCAGCAGCTAAATAGATGACCTCAACTTTACTGACAAAGTAAGCTCCTAGCTCCTAGCACTTGTTGGAGCTGATGGGGAATGGGAGAGGAGTTCAAGGAGATGGTTTGTAGTGGAGTAAATAAGCAGGGGATGGTGGAGGGGGATATCTTTACATTCTTAAATGATCCTGGAGTAGTGAGCAGTTTTGCCAGGGCAGAGTAAGACCCGATAGTGCTTGATGTGGTCCAGCCAGATCTAACGACAAATGGCCAAACCAACTGTGAGGCATAAACGTTCAAATTTGACTTAAAGGAGTGAAAATGGAGGCCGTTCCAAGGGTACCAGGTGGGAGAGAATAAAGGTTTTACTGGCAATAAGGCAAAATGGAGGTGAGGGTGTGACCCTGCAGAAGTATCATGGCGAATGAAGAGCCAAAGGCTAGATAGTTGAGCGTTATTGTAAGTGATTTGTGGGAAGCTTTTTTCCAGGGTCAGACATAGAAGTACAGTTGGAAAGGAGAACAAGGGTGTGAATGATGAGGGATAGAAGGAAGGGATCAAAGAAGGATTTATCTGTGATTGAGACACGTGAGATGGCAAGGCCAAAAGGGTGGCCGTGAATATGGGTAGGAGAGTTTATCTGGAGGGAGGTGTTATGGGAGAAGAGGAGGGCAGAGAGAGAGAGAGAGAGAGAGAGAGAGAGAGAGAGGGGGCAAGGCGAGATGAGATGGAGGTTGAAATCACCGATAATGAGAAATCGCTTAGTGCAGCATTTAGGGACTGGCTCATGAGGTAGCACAGGGAAGGGTGTAGTACACTTTATCTCACTGTTGCAGACAGTGACTCTCTCATGAAAAACAAAAATTACCATAGCAACAGAGACTAAGGAGTCCATAAAGTGTATCTAAGCTTGTTTTCAGTCATCTAATTATAACTGCAATTGACACAGCAAATACATTCAGAAAAAAATGAGCATATAAATTTGGTGTTCATTATATACAGGTTGATTGTATGATTAGTTTCCAATGAAAGAATACTCGAGTCATAGAAATACATCATGGGCAGAGCTTAAAGTTAAATAACTGAACAAAAATCAACAACTTGCTTATACCCTGTATAATGCCTTTAATGTAGTTAAAACATCCAACGGCTCAAATTAGACAAAGAAACTAATCCGTAAAGCTTGGAGTAACGAGGGGGAAATAAATGGTAGGATAGGAGAAAGGGCCTGTTGCAAGTTATTAAAGATAGTAAAATACACATAACAAATAAAACAGGGAAGAGGAAACCAGGTACATCATTATATTCCTGTCCCCAAACCAAGTTAAGAATGAGACACAAGAGAATGACTTCAAAAGGGAAAGATATTAAATATTTGAGCTAATTATCTTCATTGGCAGACTGCTCTAGAAGTACACTCCTCCAATCCTCCTAGGGAACGTTACACACTTCATGTGCACATGGAATTTTGCCAAGAGGTCTATATTGCAGGAGCCAACATATGAGGAAACTTTCAGTGCTACATTGGTTTTTATTAGCAAAAGGACTGAAGAGAAACGCGACCCGGGTCTCAATTCTGAAAGGCAGACGTGAAGATACAATCATACTTCAGAGTATGAGCACACTAACCAAAAGGACACTAGTTTAAAATGAACAAGCTTCGAGAAAAGACTAGCAAGTAAAATTCAGCCCACCCTTTCTCAAGTGATGGATATGTGGATGGAAGTTGATAATTTAAGATAGGAGGCGATAGGCATTAAGCTTGGGTTAGAATGATCAAATACTCCTGTCACGTTTGTAACTACAATGTAACACCACTGTATTACTGTATACACTCAACTTAGATGCAAACCTTGACCACAGGGGGTGAACTTGTGGGAGACACTCCTTACCCGATCACACAGGTATATAAAGGGAGGTCCCACGCAGGGTCATCACTTCTGGAGTCCTGTAATAAAGAGTAAGGTCACAGAGTGGCCTTGTCCCTGGAATGTGCCTCGTGTGGTTTCATGCTGTAGAGTAAGGACTTTACATTGGCGACGAGAAACGGGAATTCACAACCCACGAAAATGGCCACCGGTAGCACAGAGGAACGGTACAGTGTTGGGGAAGATTGGGACGATTTTATCGAGAGGCTTCAGCAAAGCTTCGTTACTAAAGACTGGCTGGGGGATGCAGCGGCCGACAAGCGACGGGATCATCTCCTGACCAGCTGCGGGCCAAAGACTTATGCGCTCATGAAGGACTTACTGGCACCCGAAAAGCCGGCAGACAAAACCTTTGAAGAGCTTAGCAAATTAATCGTAGAGCACCTCAAACCGGCGAGCAGCATACACATGGCTCGACACAGCTTCAACACCCACTGACGTCGTGAAGGACAGAGCATACCAGACCTCCGGCGTTTAGCCAGTCTCTAAGTTCACAGAAGCCTGCGGGGGGGGGGGGGGGGGGGGGGGGAGATGCTAAGGGACTTCTTCATCGAGGGTATCGGTCATGCAGGAATTTTTCGCAAGTTAATTGAGACCAAGGACTTGACCTTGGTAGCGGCAGCGTTGTTAGCTCAAACTTTCATGGCGGAGGAGGAAGACACGAAAATGATTTACGCGCGCAATTCTGCTTCTAACGTGGCGATGGATCAGGGAGTCAACATCATCAAAGCTACTCAGAGTCCCGCAGGCAGGCAGGGGCAGTCTGACATTTACCAGGCAGCAATAGACCCCAGAGCAGGACCTCAACAGAGACAATGGCAGGCTGAATGGACGTTCACGCCATCACAGTGGACAATGCAGCCCGGGATGGGGCCATTGACACCCACTAATGGGGTACTTAAGAGCAGTCAAAAGGACAATCAGCGTGGAATTCCTGGCCATAGTCCCTTTGTCCCCAACAATGGAAACTTTAACTCCTGCTGGAGATGTGTGGGAAAACACTCAGCCAGATCTTGCAGATTCCAACAGTTTGTCTGCAGAAACTGAAATCTCAGTGGCCATTTAGCTCGAATGTGCAGAAAACCTGCAACCAGATTTATATATGAGGCAGATGGACCAGAAGAGGGTTCTGTGAGGCAGGATGACTTGTGGGGCAAATCGATGGATGCCGAAGTTCAGCGAGTCCATGCGGTGAACATTCAGTTCATACACCAAAACGCCACCAATGATGATGAGGATCTTGTTGAACAGCATCCCAGTACGCATGGAGCTGGACACAGGGGCCAGCCAGTCACTCATGGGTGTTCAGCAATTCAAGAAGCTATGGCCACTCAGCCAGTAGACCCAAATTAGAACGCATTGAGACACTGCTAGGCAGTGCAATGATGGCTGTCACACACAATGGGTCAGTGAACCGGCTGCCATTCTGGATTGTCCCGGGCAATGGTCCCGCACTGTTGGGGAGGAGCTGGTTAGCTGAGATGAACTGGAAATGGGGGATGTTCACGCAATGTCCTTGGTGGAGCGAAGATTGTGTTCACAAGTCCTACAACAATTCGAGTCACTATTCCAACCAGGCGTTGGGATTTTCAAAGGCACCAAAGTAGTGATACACATCACCCCGGACGCCAGGCCAGTGCACCAAAGCCAGCGCGGTGCCGTATGTGATGCAGGAAAAAATAGAGAGCGAATTGGACCGGCTATTGCAAGAGGGCATCATCTCGCCTGTTGAATTCAGCGACTGGGCGAGCCCCATCATTCCCATTCTAAAAGCAGATGGCTTGGTCAGGATCTGTGGCGACTATAAGGCCATCATCAATCGGGTGTCCCTACAAGACCAATACCCGCTCCCGAGAGCGGAGGACTTCTTCGCCACGCTGGCAGGCGGCAAGTTGTTCACCAAGTTGGACCTCACTTCAGCCTATATGACCCAGGAACTGGCCGACGAATCCAAATTACTGACCACCACAAGGGACTGTTTGTTTATAACAGGTGCCCGTTTGGCATTCGATCAGCAGCTGCGATTTTTCAACGCAACATGGAAAGCCTGCTTAAATCCATTCCAGGAACGATCGTATTCCAGGACGACATCCTCATCACGGGTCAAGACACCGAGGAACACCTCCACAACCTGGAGGAGGTGCTCCGCCGACTGGACCGGGTAGGCCTGCGACTCAAAAAGTCTAAATGTGTGTTCTTAGCTCCTGAGGTTGAGTTTCTGGGCAGGAGGGTTACTGCAGATGGGATTCGGCCCACTGAATCCAAAACAGAGGCGATTCGACGAGCACCCAGGCCCTGCAACACATCGGAGTTGCATTCATTCCTGGGACTGTTGAACTATTTCGGGAACTTTCTGCCGAACTTGAGCACGTTGTTGGAGCCGCTACACATGCTCCTGCGTAAGGGCTGCGATTGGTTTTGGGGGGGACGGTCAGGAACAGGCTTTTGATCGGGCGCGAAACCTACTTTGTTCAAACAAGTTGTTGACCCTGTACGACCCCTGGGGTCGTCTGGTTCTGACATGTGATGCATCGTCCTATGGGGTTGGGTGCGTGTTGCAGCAGGGTAATGCTGAGGGTCAGCTACAACCTGTGGCTTATGCCTCCAGGTTGCTCTCTCAAGCAGAACGGGGATATGGCATGGTCGAGAAGGAAGCGTTTGCATGTGTCTATGGTGTAAAGAAAATGCATCAGTACCTCTTCAGTAGAAAGTTTGAATTAGAGACGGACCACAAGCCACTCGCATCCCTGTTGTCAGACAGCAAGGCTATCAATGCCAATGCATCAGCTCGCATACAGCGGTGGGCTCTCACGCTAGCTGCTTATGACTACTCCATCCGGTACCAGCCCGGCACTGAAAACTGCGCTGACGCACTCAGCAGGCTCCCATTGGCCACCACCGAGGGGGCAGCGAAGCAAAGCGCCAAGATGGTCATGGCTGTCGATGTCTTTGACAGTGCAGGCTCCCCCATCACAGCCCGCCAGATCAAAATCTGGTCAAACAGAGATCCCCTCCTATCCTTGATTAAGAAATGCGTCCTGACTGGGGATTGGGCACTCGCACACGGAGCATGCCCTGAGGAGGTCAGACCATTCCACAGGCGGATGGATGAGCTCTCCATCCAAGCCGACTGCCTACTATGGGGCAGCCGGGTAGTCATGCCCCAGAAGGGCAGGGAGGCATTCATCAGGGAACTCCACAGCGAGCATCCAGGCATTGTGATGATGAAGACCATCGCCCGGTCACACGTTTGGTGGCTTGGAATTGACTCAGACCTGGAACACTGGGTTTGCAGGTGCACGACATGTGCCCAGCTGGGCAATGCCCCCAGGGAGGCTCATGGGGAAGATGTTCCTCATCGTAGTAGATGCGTACTCAAAATGGATCGAGTGCATCATCCTGAATTCATGCACATCATCCACCACCATGGAAAGCCTCTGTGCGATCTTTGCAACCCATGGCTTGCCAGGCATCCTGGTTAGTGATAATAGCCCATGTTTTACGAGCTATGAATTCCGGGAGTTTATGTCGGGCAATGGCATCAACCACTTCAGGACTGCGACGTTCAAGCCGGCCTCTAATGGCCAGGCGGAACGGGCAGTCCAAATCATTAAGCAAGGTATGCTCAGGATTCAAGGACCCTCCCTACAATGCCACTTATCGTGCCTCCTGCTGGCCTATAGATCCCGCCCGCACTCGCTCACGGGGGTCCCGCCCGTAGAGCTACTCATGAAACGGACACTCAAAATTCGGTTGTCCCTCATTCACCCAGTCCTGACCGACATAGTTGAGGGCAAGCTCAAGTCACAAAACGAGTACCATGACCGTAATTCAAGGGGGAGATGTATGGAAATAAATGACCCGGTATTCGTCCTCAATCACGCCATGGGGCCCAAATGGCTTGAGGGTACTGTAATTGGCAAAGAGGGGAATAGGGTCATCGTGGTAAAACTCAACAATGGCCAGATATGCCGTAAGCATCTGGACCAAGTAAAAAAAAGGTTCAGCATCGACACGGAGGAACCTGAAGTAGACCATGAGATGGAGCTCACAACACCGCCAGTGAACGAGCAACAAGAGCGATCAGAAGAATGCACAGTCCCTGCGGTCAGCCCGGACAGGCCGGAATCATCACAGGTGACAGACACACACGTCAGTGTCCAACAACCAGAGCCCCAACTGCGGCGCTTCACGAGGGAGCGTAGACCACCTGATAGACTAAACCTATGATCCCAGCAAGACTTTGGGGGGGGGGGGGGGGGGGGGGGGAGGTGATGTCATGTTTGTAACTACAATGTAACACCACTGTATTACTGTATACACTCAACTTAGATGCACACCTTGACCACAGGGGATGAACTTGTGGGAGACACTCCTTACCTGATCACACAGGTATATAAAGGGAGGTCCCACACAGGGTCATCACTTCTGGAGTCCTGTAATAAAGGGTAAGGTCACAGAGTGGCCTTGGTCCCTGGGATGTGCCTCGTGTGGTTTCATGCAGTAGAGTAAGGACTTTACAACTCCATTGACACAAAGTGTACTGTGCTAGGGATCATGGGGATGTGTCATCTTTGGAGGGCAGCTGACCAGTGATAAACGTTCTCCATTTTTGCTCCAATCCTCAATGGGGATTGTAGTATTTATGCAGAACAACCCTTTGGAATATTAGATCAGATAGAATGCACAATTGGGTAGATGATACAGTGCCTGTCGAACGACTGGGTTTGTTGGACCAAATGGACCCGTCATTCCATGCTTCTAAGACCTTAATACAATAACTCCAACTGCCTTCTCCTATCAGAAGACTGGGCACGTGAATGGTATAAATGATCTTTACACTTATTTACTCAACATGTGACTATTGAAAATGACAAACTTTCAGGAACACATGTATTGAATAAATCATATGCATCATAGAATGGTACAGCACAGGAGGCCATTTGGTCCATCATACATGTGCTGGCTCTTTGAAAGAGCTATCCAATTAATCATCTGCACTTTTCCCTTAGCCCAGCATTTTTTTTTCCTTTTCAAGTATTTATCAATTCCCTTTTGAAAGTTATTATTGAATCTGCTTCCACCACCTTTCAGGCAGTGCATCCCAGATCATCATAACTCACTGCCTAAATGTTTTTGCCTCGTGTCCCCTTTGGTTCTTTTGCTAATTACTTTAAATCTGTATCCTCTGGCTACTAACCCTTCTGCCACTGGAAACAGCTTCTCCCTATTTACTCTATTAAAACCAGGAGCCACAAAGTACGATACTGAGGGAAATTTGAGCTAGTTGCCATGAAGCAAAAAGTCTTGCTCTGAGCCTGCCTTACTTAAGAGTGTGGCCACCAGATTGATCAGAAGCCTCTTGCACTAACCTAAAGTTCTTAAACAGGACAGTGTCACACTGATTCCTGTCTCATGGGACTATTCTAAACTATCTGAATGACAATTTCAGATGACTAATTTGATAGACAACTTGTATGAAGCAAAAGATGAGTACATCAGTTTAGACATCCAACAGTCCAAATAAACCTCTCAAACTAAATTATCTTAGATTTTTAAAAAAGCATTTTTGCTGCAACATACATTGTGTTATTCATGTATAACAGGACACAAACTACTCTACTTAAATAGAGCAGCTTTGTGTGAATACGAATTTTTACATAATTAATTCAGTAGGACTACATTGATAAGGCATGAACAAGCTTGAAAAATGAAAAGATTATGAGAGGGCTTGACAAGGTGGATGCAGAGAGGATGTTTCCACTGATGGGGGAGACTAGAACTAGAGGACATGAGGGGCCGCCAATTAAAACAGAGATGAGGAGAAATTTATTCTCTGAGGTTTGTGGATCTGTGGAATTCGCTGTCTCAGAGAGCTGTGGAAGCTGGGACATTGAACAAATTTAAGACAGAAATAGACAGTTTCTTAAACGATAAGGGGTTATGGGGAACGGGCGGGGAAGTGGAGCTGAGTCCGAGATCGGATCAGCCATGATCTTATTAAATGGCGGAGCAGGCTCGAGGGGCCATATGGCCTATTCCTGCTCCTATTTCTTATGTTCTTATGTAAAACAAGATGTAGTGATTAGGTTAGACCAACCATAGGTTTTCAAAGCTTGTAGAGTATAGGAGGAAGACAAGACTGAAAATTAGGGAGCTGCACAGCATGAGTGTCAGGGAAAGAATAGGTTAGTGTAGGAGATGATGGAATAAAGTCCCAAGTACAACACAAGGAGGATGAAGAGACCATACAGGTCACATTTGCAGTTTGGAAAAGATGGAAAGGAGTAAAGCAAAGCAATGATCACAGCAAGAAATGTTGCAAGAGATAGGGTGATGGCTAATCAAAAGGAGGATCAGCTATCAGATGACCAGCTTTTTGTGAATCCGGTTAAGGGATACAGGAAGACCGTCTCATCTCCTTGACAAGAGTATTAAGTAGTCGATGGACTAGGGCTTTCAAATAAGTTAAGAATTGCTGGGGTGAAGGGAGGAATGTTGGTATTGGAAAGAAAACTAAGCTTCTTGAAGGCAACTTCAGAATCAAGATTTTTGGTTGCATTTTGAGATAATGTTAATACAGGTTGAACCTCCCTCGTCCAGAACCACCCCTCGTCCAGCGGGTGGCACATGCGCAGAATTCCGACATGAACAAATTGAAGTCCTTCCTCGCTGCTGACTCCTGCAATCGCTGGTCTGACCCCGTGATCCCCCCAAAAAAATTATCTCTCTGCCGCACTCCAAGCCCCAAGCCAACCAGCCCCGATATCCTCTTGCTCAGTACCTGTACCATCCAATTTAACATGACCACCCTTCATTCGGAAAAATCCCTTATCCAGAACAGGCCAGATCCCGGGGGTTCTGGATAAGGGAGGTTCCACCTGTATATGAACAATGCATTGGCTGCTCTAAATCCATGTGAGAGATACACAGAAATTCTCACTTTCAAGACAAAGAAAATACATTAATTTTCCCAAAAAGCATGAAAGGAATCAAGATACTGTGATTCTGCAAGAGGAGCAAAGGTATAGTGGAGAGTGTGCAAGCACAAAACAACGCACGAGAGAAAAAAAAGAGAATGAGAATAAAGCATCAACTGGAGACAAGACAATAAAATGGACAGTCACTTCTACTTGGAAAGGGAGCTGTGCAGAGGGTCCCTGCCTGCCATATTTTGGAGATGTACAAGTTGATGGCAAATGAATCACAAACATTTAACCACAGAATTCCAGAGGTGTATAACATATTTAGGATGACTGCCAGTGGAACTACAGAAGACCAGAACTTTAAAACAAACGACTAGACTGTGAGTAGAAGAGCGTGAAGAGCACAGGACAGTAGTGGGTCTGAAAGTGAAAGTTTGATGGGTATGGTGGAGATAAAACAATAATGAACCAATGAAGGTAGGTTCTTGCCAAGATCATCTAGATAACGAGTTAGAGGACAACAGTGAGCCAAAAACAGCAAGTGTTCTCCAGTAAAAAAAAAAGGGCATTTTTAGAGTCGTATTCCCAACACAGAACAGGAGGAGGTGGCTTTATGTTTTCAGTTATGCTGCTAAGGGATGGTACTGACAGCATGGTACAGGGAGATAGAGGGAAAGGGTGAATTAATATTTTTCTTTTAAATGTTAAGTTTTACGGTGGACTTGACAACAAAAGTGGACCTATCTGCAAAGCTTTTAGAAAGTTACTGCGCTGTACTTCAAAAGATTTAAAAGTTTGTGCTTTAGAAGCAGATTTACCTTGTCTGCTATAGCTTGGGGAATAATTCAGTAGTGATGGACAGGTAAATTCCTGACTCAGGCACATTTTTCTATAAGTATACTAAGCTGAGTTTTAATAGAAGCCAAGTCCAAGTCTTACCTCCTGTTCCGGTGTTGTAATAATAGGTATATCCTTCAGGTGAGAGGCCGTCCACCCAGATATTTGCTTTATTCTGCTTTGTACCACGTTGTGCATCAGAGACCTTTACCGCTGGTTTTTTCTCAGTTGTGCTCGATGATGAAGAAGCTAAGAAGGCAATGAACTTGTTACTCGGTTAAAGAATTTAAAAGAATAGAAGGTGTCCCAATTTTTAAAATATTCCTTTTTTTTTTTTAAATACTCGCCAAAAGGGTTTTGAATGCTAGCAATTCTAATTTTTATTTGTGTCATTATTAAAACCCCGTACTCGTTTAAATTTTTTCACTGCAAAGATTACTTTCACATAGGATTTCCTGCAGTTTCTGTCTTTAAAGCAAATGGCTAGTCAGTTGATCTCCAGGATCAAGACTCCACATTTAGAATTCCATCTGGTTCCTTTCTTATTTCTTCAGGGAAATTATCTCACTCTTGGGGGTTGGGTTGGGGAGCGAGAAGGGGAACACATTGGGGATACCATTAAAAACCTTTAAAATTGTTGGGACTACCCTGGCCGCGATATACCGGCCACCACGTACAGCACGAGCGTGCCCGCTATACGCAGTGGGGACTGTACTCATCCCCCCATTATGTACAGTAGGGGCCAAAATATGTTTTTATTCATAATCCTTCACAACTCCATATGCCCTTCCTCGGTGAAGAATTCGAATGATTCAGGTTTCGAAAAGATAAACATTAACACCTGGAATGCTGCGTGCAGTTTTGGTTTCCATATTTACGAAAGGATATACTTGTTTTGGAGGCAGTTCAGAGAAGGTTCACAAGGTTGATTCCAGAGATGAGGAAGTTGACTTATGAGGAAAGGTTAAGTAGGTTGGGCCTCTACTCATTGGAATTCAGAAGAATGAGAGGTGATCTTATCGAAACGTATAAGATTATGAGGGGGCTTGACAAGGTGGATGCAGAGAGGATGTTTCCACTCGAACTAGAGGGCATAATCTTAGAATAAGGAGCCGACCATTTAAAACGGAGATGAGGAGGAATTTCTTCTGAGGATTGTAAATCTGTGGAATTCTCTGCCTCAGAGAGTTGGGACAGAAATAGACAGTTTCTTAAACGATAAGGGAATAAGGGGTTATAGGGAGCAGGCAGGGAAGTGGACCCGAGTCCATGATTGGATCAGCCATGATCGGATTAAATGGCAGAGCAAGCACGAGGGGCCAAGTGGCCTTCTCCTGCTCCTATTTCTTATGTTCTATGTTCTTATTAAGCTGAGGCTAAAATGGACCAGTGAAAGTGAATGCACCAATGATCAGACAAATGGAAATCTTCCTTACAATTAGTCTCTCTCAAACTTTTAGAGCACTTTTGAGAATACAAGTAGTATTGAGGCTATACTAAAAGTATGCAAGGCACCAACTATTGAAAGGAAATTAGTGTGCAAAAGAGTAGCTCACAACTTCTGTCACTGATATGGGAATTTAAAACGAAGAATGCAGCTCGCACAATGAAGAACAGCATCCAATGCAAATATGGCAGCACCAAACTACACAGACACACAATGCATCTTGCAAAATTACAATTCAAAAACACAGGACCAGAGGCAGTTGTAACAAAACTACCTTAAGGAAAGGTATCTCTGTTAAGTTGAGCTGTGTTTCAGTCAGACTGTCCTTTTAAAGGCCATTCAGTCGAACTTAATCCATGTGAAGTATATTAAATAGACACTTCTTGAGATCAATTGGAGGTTAATTGCTGTTTGAAGCAAGTGGCTATTTAAAAAAGTGAAGCAGTAATACCACCGCTCCTCACAAGCCTACCTGAAGGAAATGCCAAACATTCCCTAAAACGGAAGTGGAGAGAGGGAAAAGAGGGGAGGAAATGAGAAGAAAATTTAAAATTGTCATATCCCTTAACTTTGAGGCAGTCATTCTTTTTTGTGAATAGGAATTTTCTGAGAGATATACTGTGTGAATGACTGTCTAAGTATTTTTTGATTCGTTGTTTTACAATGATATGAAATGTTACCTCTTCAGAAAACACAGTAAATTTCTCAGCTAAAAATGGGCAAAATTGCACCAGGATGTGCATTTACACCAAGCTGCTTATGTAAACAATAATTGAACTCTTATTTTATAATATGAACGCCATATGTCAACATTTCACCGACAGTTTGATAACGAACCAAATTACTCAAAATGCTTTTTGAAAAACTTTCATCTGCCATTCTCCCTCCAATTGAAATTTCTAATAAAAAAATACATATTTCACAATAAAATAATTACATTTATCCAATTAATTGTCTTTTCAGTTTCTTTGGTGCCTTGTCATCTTTGTAGTACAGATATGAGAAAAAGCAGCAATTTCTGTCAGCAGTAAACTGGTGGCTGTACTGCTGGTTATATTGCATGATATATTCCAAATTTGTAACTTGGACCCCTATAATACTGGCCACTTTTTCCATTACTTAATTAGCGATTCAAAATGACCTGAGATCTTATATAAAATTCTCAAAGAAACCCTGACTTTTGTAACGAAGACTTAAAGCTACCTGAAACATTTACTCCAAGTCGCTTCAGATCTTCCTGATAAGCTTTCATAGCTGCGTTCTCCATCTCAGCAAATTCCTTTGCTGCCCTCTCCTCTTCTTTTGCTTTTTCCAAACTTTTCTTTTTAATCTGGAAACACAGGTGAACATGCTGTTCAGAACCATCCTGGAAGGGGACATGTGTGTACGACAGATAGAAAATGGAAAATACAGATTGAGGGAAACAAGCAGATACCTCACTGATTTTCCTGGCCACATTTTCTTGGTGGTTCTTTCCTCTCTCGTGAAACTCAACACTCTGCAAGAAACATTTGAGAAAAATAATGATAACCCAGTTGTTAAAAATGTAAGTAAGAACTTCAGTGTTTAAACACAGGACGGTAAAACATATCAACCAATACAGATTAACTTTCAGTCACAACTTGGAAATGGATGCTTATTGCACATCCTTCCGCATGTTAAAGTTCACGTCCATGCCTCAGATCCATACAGGAGGGCGGGTATTACTACAGCCCTGTAGACCATGTGTTTGATGATTGATTTGAGGGCCTGGTCTTCAAACACTCTTTTCCTCAGATGGCCGAAGGCTGTGCTGACGTACTGGAGGCGATGTTGAATCTCCGCATCAATGACTGCCCTTGTTGATAAGAGGCTTCCAAGATATGGGAAATGGTCCACGTTGTCCAGGGCCGCGCCGTGGATCTTGATGATTGGAGGGCAGTGCTGAGCGGCGGTGACAGGCTGGTGGAGGACCTTTGTCTTACGGATGTTAAGGGTAAGGCAACGCAAAGAGCATGAAGAGGCCAAGCGCAGGCAGCGGAAGGAGCGCGCAGCAAACCAGCCCCACCAACCCCTTCCCTCGACGAATGTCTGTTCCACCTGTAACAGAGTCTGTGGCTCTCATATCGGACTGTTCAGCCATCAAAGAACTCACTTTGGGAGTGGAAGCAAGTATTCCTCGATTCCGAGGGACTGCCTATGATGATGAAAGTTCATATACAATGTGTATTACTATATTCCCGTTAACATTTATATGTCCTTACAATGAAAATTGCTGCGTAAACAATAGGCGGCTTCTGCATGCAAATATTTTTACAATGGGAAAATCAGATGTCAACATTTCACTGACCATTTGCTGATGAACAAAATTACTCAAAATTCCTCGAAATAATTTTCATTCTCAATTTTCTTAGTTACTGAAATTTCTAGAGTCCAAAATAAGGCTTTAAAGAGAATTCTAAATTCAAAAATTACATATTTCACAATAAATTATTAAAATTAACCACTGAATTGTCTTAACATAAGAATTAGGAGCAGGAATAGGCCATTCGGCCCCTCGAGCCTGCTCCGCCATTCAATGAGATCATGGCTGATTTTCTACTCCACTTTCCTGCACTATCCCCATATCCCTTGATTCCCTTAATTCCCTTAATATCCAAAAATCTTTCTATCTTTATCTTGAATATACTCAAAGACTGAGCCCCCACAGCCCTCTGGGGTAGATAATTCCAAAGATTCACCACCCTCTGAGTGAAAAGGTTTCTCATCTCAGATCTCAGTCCTAAATGGCCGACCCCTTATTCTGAGACTGTGACCCCTGGTTCTAGACTCCCCAGGCAGAGGAAACATCCTACCTGCATCTACCCTGTCAAGCCTGTAAGAATTCTGTATGTTTCAATGAGATCCCCGCTCATTCTTCTAAACTCTAGAGAATATAGGCCTAGTCTACTCAATCTCTCCTCATAGGACAACTCCCCCATCCCAAGAATCAGTCTGGCAAACCTTCGTTGCACTCCCTCTATGGCAAGTATATCCTTCCTTGGGTAAGGAAACCAAAACTGTCTTGTGTGCCCTTTTAATGTCTTCAATTTTTTTTTTTAAATCAAGGCATCAGCCTGTCTAAATATCCAGTGCTTTAACTAGATACATCATAAAAGTTGGAGTGCTTTCACCAAGTCTGTATTCCGAATACGTGCAGAATTTTCCAGCAAGCAATTAGTGGATTGTGAACATGTAATCCATGCATCAACTGTGTAGAAGGGCATGTTGGCTGATTCTACGAGGAGTTGAGAGCATCTTTGCTTTTTCTAAAATACTTTAAAGGAAACTGTAGTTTGAAATCTCAAAGCTTTATTTCAAGCAAGTGATCTCTGTTAAGAAATGTGCTTTTCCTGATAAAAACTGATCAGTGGCAGCCGATTTCCTCCCTTCGTATGTACACGGCTTCTTGTTAATAGCACAATTCTAGCTATATTCATGAAATTGCATCCTCCTCGTTCTAAAATTGATACTTAAATCAAGCAAAGTTTACATCCATGTAATTTTATGATGAGGGGAGAACTGGGACCATTGCGTTGGAGAGAGCAGGAGGGACTCGTTTTGAATTTCACTAGCACAGAGCCGACACAGATCAATGTTTAATGGTCTCCTTCTGTGTTGAAAGCTTCTGTTTGATGACAGCAATACAAAATTATTGTCAATTGAGGCAAATGGATGCTTTCAAATTTGGATACATTTTAATCCCACCATTCTAAATAGGATTCAAAACCAGGCTTATTAGGTGAATACACACTATACTGTTTTTCAAGGACTAGGCACTAAACCATTAAAACGTGTGATTCCATCAAATCTGAAAGCGCCCCTTCGCACTGCTTTTAGCAATTAACTTCAAATTACCTTCCTTAAATACATTAAGCACAGTAAGAGCACAATTATTCATTTACCCCTAAAATGCTGTAGTTTTGTCTAATGACTTAAATAGCCAGACAATTATTTATTCAACTGGATAAATGTTTCAATTATAATTGTGGATTATACAGATGCAGAGCATCATTCAAAAATGATCTGATCAAAATAGCCTGCACGTCAACTGGATCTTCCCGAATCCCTTGGAGTAATACCACTGCCATCCCTCAAGATGCTGCTGCGTCACAAGGAATGATTCAATAGAGATTTTTTAAAAATCATGGATACGGTGAGAAATACTCTCTCCAATGGAATGGTCCCAGGGCTTACCGTGAAAATGCAGTTAATACACAGCAAGTCTGCCAGCATCTTTAATTGGCATGAAAATCGGGCAGGTTCTATGATGTGAAGGCCTTAGAGAGGGCGCAGAAAGGATTTACAAGAATGGTTCCAGGATTGAGGGGCTTCAGTTAGATTGATAGCCTCTGTTCTCCTTGGAGCAGAGAAGGTTGAGAGGAGATTTGATCGAGGTGTTCAAAATCAATGAGGGGTCTGGACAGAGTAGATAGAGAGAAACTGTTCCCATTGGCAGAAGGGTCGGGCACCAGAGGACACAGATTTAAGGGGATTGGCAGAAGAACCAATGTGGGAAAAACGTTTTTACACAGCAAGTGGCTGGGATATGGAATACACTGCTTGAAAGAATAAGTACCTGAAGGAAAAAAATGTGCAGGGCTACAGGGAAAGGTCGGGGGAGTGGAACCAGCTGAAGTGCTCTTGCGGAGAGCCGGCACGGGCTCGATGGGCCAAATGGCCTCCTTCTGTGCTGTAACCGTTCTGTGACGGTGAGGGACATTGCACTGGAGAGAGCAAGGCAGTGGGACTTGTTTTGGTGAGCTCTGCCAGATCACCAGCCCAGACACTGAAGATGAAAATCTACCCTCACAACCCAAAATGTAAGCACCATACCAATCAGCAAGTGACAAGCAGGAACAAGCCCTCCAATTGTAATGCTCAAGTCCAAAAAGACTACAAAAGATCAGAAATGAGCAGCCAGCAACTACTCCCAGCACCTTCAAGGTTGGTTTCCCACTGAAAGCCAGTTTGCAGTGTGTTCAGTCAACAAACAGTACAAGCATATTTTGCACTGACAACTGGCTTTAAGCTGGCAACGGCCTTGAGCGATCAGAAACAGGTGGAACAACATAAACATGGTGACTGATTTATAGTTTTCATGCACACAGTGACAGAATTCAATCCAAAGTTAGGTGTGGTTTCGAGGAGATAAATAGTGGGGGGGAACTACTTCCACTGGTCGGGGAGTCAGAAACTAGAGAACGGAAATTTAATATCACCAATAAAAATGGAGGGGGGTTAGGATGCTTTTATTTTATTTTTTTTTAAACAGAGGGTTGCTAGGTCCTACAAAAAACAATGGTGGAAACAGAATCCATAATAACTTATAAAAGGGAAAGTGGGTAAATATTTTAAGGAAAATTGTGGGGGGGGGGGGGGAAATGGAGTACAACACAAATGGGTAACAGTGCCAGTTGCAGCACAGGTGTGAGGGGTCAAATGACCTACTCCTGTCCTATAACATTCTTAATTCTAGGTCAGAGGTTGTAACCAGAGTATAGCCAGTTCCCACCATCAACAGCCTCCAGAGTCTCATTATTACAGCACTGTTACCATCAATGAGATTGGTCTGTGCAATAGTACATTGCCCCTTCCAGCCCCTCTAGCACCCTGCAATCCTGGCTTAAAGGATATCACCTCACATCCTTTGTCCCAAAATTGCTAGCACATCCTTCAAACACCTCAGCCACATTCTATGGAACTTCCTTCAGAATGAAGATTCACTAGACTGATCCTTGGGATGCGAGGGTTGTCCTCTGAGGAAAGATTGAATAGAATAGGCAGATACTCTCTGGAGTTTAGAAGAATGAGGGGTGACTTTATTACATAAGAACATAAGAAATAGGAGCAGGAGTCGGCCATACGGCCCCTTGAGCCTGCTCCGCCATTCAATAAGATCATGGCTGATCTGATCATGGACTCAGCTCCACTTCTCTGCCCGCTCCCCATAACCCCTTATCGTTTAAGAAACTGTCTATTTCTGACTTAAATTTATTCAATGTCCCAACTTCTACAGCTCTCTGAGGCAGCGAATTCCACAGATTCACAACCCGCAAAGAAGAAAGTTCTAGAAAATTCTTAAGAGGGCTTGACAGGGTAGGTGCTGAGAGGTTGTTTCCCCTGACTGGAGTGTCGAGAACAAGGGGTCATAGCCTCAGGATAAGGGGTAGGCCATTTAGGATTGATGAAAAATTTCTTCACTCAAGGGGTGGTGAATCTTTGGAATTCACTACCCCAGAGGGCTGTGGATGCTCAGTCGTTGAGTATATTCAAGACAGGTGGATAGATTTTTGGAAACTAAGGGAATCAAGGGATATGGGGATAGGGCTGAAAGTGGAGTTGAGGTCGAAGATCAGCCATGATCTTACTGAATGGCAGTGTGTGCTCGAGAACATATGGCCTACTCCTGCTCCTATTTCTAGGTTATATTCTCTAAACCTCTATCGATCCACCTGCAAGAACCTTCTCAAACCCCACCTTTTCCATCAAAGTTTCAATCACCTCTCCTAATATGCACTTATCTGCTCCTTCATTCTCTTTAGCTATATTTTCCCTTCCCTCTAAAGCACTTTGGAACATTTTTTACAGTAAAGAGGGTATATAAATAAAATGGTCATTCAGCTGCTGGTGACAGGCAGGTTACAGAGATAGGGAGGGGCAAGATCATGGAGGGATTCGAAAATAAGGATGAGAATTTTAAAATTGTGTTGGCGGACCAGAACTCAACGTAGGTCACGAGCAGAGGCGATGGGTGAACAGGACTTGGTATGAGTTAAGATATGCAGGCAGAGTTTTGGATGAGCTTAGGTTAATGTGATGCCGGCCAGGAGAACAATGGAATAGTCAAGTCTGGTGGTAGCGAAGGCATGAGTGTGGGTTTCAGCAGATGAACTGAGGCAGGAACGGAGTTGGGCGATGTTACAGAGGTGGATGTAGCCAGTCTTGGTGATGGAGCGGATATGGAGTCGGAAGTTAATCTCAGCTTCCAATACGAGACCAAGGTTGTGAACGGCCTGGTTCAGCTCAGGGAGAGGGATGGAGTTGGCGGATAGGGAACAGAATTTGTGGCGGGGACTGAAGGCAATGGCTTCGGTCTTCCCAATATTTAGTTGGAGGAAAGTTCTGCTCATCCCATACTAGATGTCGGACAAGTTGTGCGACAAATCGGAGAGAGTGGAGGGGTCAAGAGAGGTGCGGATACAAAACTGGATATCGTCAGCGTACATGTGGAACCTGACATATTTTCGGATGATGTCACCGAGGGGCAACATGCAGATGAGAACTAAGAGGTGGCTAAGGTTAGATCCGGTGCAGGAGTGGGAAGAGAAGCCATTGCAGATGAATCTTTGGTGCAATTGAATAGATAAAAATGGAACCAGGCAAGTGCAGTCCCACCCAGCTGGACGACAGAGGAGAGATGTTGGAGGAGGATGGTGCTACCAACCGTGTCGAAGGCTACAGAGGGGCCGCGAAGGTTGAGGAGGCATAGGTGACCACGGTCACAGTCACAGAATGTAATTTGTGACTTTTATACAGGTTATTTCAGTATTGTGACGCGGGGGCGGGTGGAAACCTGATTGGAGGGAATCAAACATCAAAATGCAGGAAAGATAGCTGTAGAGACACTATTTCCACATTTGAACTGACATTGTTCTCAATTATGTTGCCACGTTTAAGGTACCCAAGTCACCGTTAGCTAGTAGGGTGCAAGTGTCTAAAATAATTTATTTTTGTGGGGCCCTGACAAAGCTTGAGAACCACTGTACTATTGCATTTTTGCCCAGGACTGTAGAACTGTGAAACTCTACCTCCCTCACCTGTGTTTTCCTTTTACCATCTACAAGCTTTTAAAAACCCATGCTTGGTGTCACCTCATCCCCCACTGTCCAATTTATCTTGCCTTCCCTCCAACTCTTTTCAACCTTGGTGACCTGCACTTTGCCCTTCACCTACATATAAAAAAAGTCCGACTTGATATTACCTTCTAAGAATGCATTACAAAGAACAAAGATACAGTTTGGTGCACAGAAAAATGATCTGACTCGCAATTAATCTTACGGAGTTGATCTGAAATGAAATACCACTATCAAAATCCAGTTCGCTAACATGTTGGGAAGTAAGCTGTAAACATTTATTTTTCAACTTCTCTACTGATCAAAAGGGATAATAAACAAAATACAACGTACCGGTTTATTGTCTGCTATCCAACATTTGCAGTAATCGCAGAACTTCTTTGGTTGAGATTTCCAGTAGTCAGCCCTGCAGAATATATTTTTAAAAACACAGATGTTAATATAGTGTTTCAAAGGCACATGGGTGCATTATATACACAATACTAACATTTTTTAGCTGATACAAAGCCAGTTCAAAAACAGATACAATATCCACTCTTCCTTTTATTGCTCATTATGAATTTTCTCATGCAAGTAGGTAGATTAAGCAACCTCTGTGCTCCCCTACGTCACAGGATGAAAACCTGCTGCGTGAGCTCCCATACTGAACAAACCAAAATCACAACACTTTTAAATACAGCATTATCTCTATCAAATATAATAACCAATGAATATGTATGTAAAGTTTATCTAATGTAAGTTAGAGCACTAGTTTTGCTTTCAGTCGCAGGAGCCCATAATTCCTAACGATATAACACAAGCCATCCAAAAAAAAATTTCTTAAAAGCAGCTATGTTTCATGGTTGTGTAGTCTTTATTGTTGATTCACACTACATGCCATTAAAACCATTTCATCTGGTTTGACAAGAATTGTCAAAATGCAGCAGCTTAAAGAAATTGGGATCAATTTTGTGCTGTGACACTCTGGGAGACACGGGTGACAGGGTTATGGCGATGGGTCCCTGTACTCTGGGAGACGCGGGCGATGGGTCCCTGTACTCTGGGAGACGCGGGCGATGGGTCCCTGTACTCTGGGAGACGCGGGCGATGGGTCCCTGTACTCTGGGAGACGCGGGCGATGGGTCCCTGTACTCTGGGAGACGCGGGCGATGGGTCCCTGTACTCTGGGAGACGCGGGCGATGGGTCCCTGTACTCTGGGAGACATAGAAAATAGGTGCAGGAGTAGGCCATTCAGCCCTTCGAGCCTGCACCACCATTCAATAAGTTCATGGCTGATCATTCACATCAGTACCCTTTCCTGCTTTCTCTCCATACCCCTTGATCCCTTTAGCCGTAAGGGCCACATCTAACTCCCTCTTGAATATATCCAATGAACTGGCATCAACAACTCTCTGCGGTCGGGAATTCCACAGGTTAACAACTCTCTGAGTGAAGAAGTTTCTCCTCATCTCAGTCCTAAATGGCTTACCCCTTATCCTTAGACTATGTCCCCTGGTTCTGGACTTCCCCAACATCGGGAACATTCTTCCTGCATCTAACCTGTCCAGTCCCATCAGAATTTTATATGTTTCTATGAGATCCCCTCTCATCCTTCTAAACTCCAGTGAATACAGGCCCAGTCGATCCAGTCTCTCCCCATATATCAGTCCAGCCATTCCGGGAATCAGTCTGGTGAACCTTCGCTGCACTCCCTCAACAGCAAGAACGTCCTTCCTCAGAATAGGAGACCAAAACTGAACACAATATTCCAGGTGAGGCCTCACCAGGCCTTGTACAACTGTCCATTACATCCTCAACGAATTCCAGCAAATTTGTCAAACATGACATCCCCTTCATATATCCATGCTGACTCTGCCTGACTGAATTATGCTTTGCCAAATATCCTGCTACTGCTTCTTTAATAATGGACTCCCAACATTTTCCCAACCACAGATGTTAGGCTAACTGGACTATAGTTTCCTGCCTTTTGTCTGCCTCCTTTTTTAAATAGGGGTTTACATTTGCAGTTTTCCAATCTGCTGGGACCTCCCCAGAATCCAGGGAATTTTGGTAAATTACAACCAATGCATCCACTATCCCTGCCGCTACTTCTCTTAAAACCCTCGGATGCAAGCCATCAGGTCCAGGGGATTTATCTGCTTTTAATCCCATTATTGTACTGAGTACTACCTCCTTAGTGATTGTGTTAAATTCCTATCCCCCTATAGCCCCTTGACTATCCACTGTTGGGATATTTTTAATGTCCTCTCGTAGGGTCTCGTATTGGACTGTTCAGCCACCAAAGAACTCACTTTGGGAGTGGAAGCGAGTCTTCCTCGATTCCAAGGGACAGCCTATGATGATGATGATGATGATGGAGTGTCCTCTACCGTAAAGACTGATGCAAAATATTTTACAGAGTTTCTGCCATCTCCATGTTCCCCATCACTAATTCCCTGCTCTCGTCCTCTAAGGGACCAACTTATACTTTAGCCACTCTTCCTTTTTATATACTTGTAGAAAGTCTTGCTATCTGTGTTTAAATTTCATGCTAGTTTACTTTCATAGTCTATCTTCCCATTCTTAATCATTTTTTTAGTCATTCTTTTCTGGCTTTTAAAAGCTTCCCAATCTTCTGACCTCCCACTAGTTTTGGTCACTTTGTATGCCCTTGTTTTTAAATTGGATACCATCCTTTATTTCTTTAGTTAGCCACAGATGACTATCCTTTCTTTTACATCCTTTCCTCCTCACTGGAATATATGTTTCTTGAGAGTTATGAAATATCTTCTTAAATGTACACCACTATTCATCAACGGTCCTACACTTTAATCTATTTTCCCATTCCACTTTAGCCAACTCTGCCCTCATACCTTTGTAGTCTCTTTTATTTAAGCTCAGTACGCTGGTTAGAGATCCAACTTTCTCGTCCTCCATCTGAATTTCAAGGGGATACTTTACTAGGAGATTGTTTATTAATCCTGTCTTATTACACAGAACCAGATCTAAGATAGTCTGCCCCCTGGTTGGTTCCATACTGCTCAAGGAACCCATCTCTTATGCACTCTATGAACTCTTCCTCAAGGCTACCCTGACCAATTTGATTTGTCCAATCAATATGGAGGTTAAAATCACCCATGATTATTGCTGTTCTCTTTTTACAAGCCCCCACTATTTCTTGGTTGATACTCCGACCAACAGAAGCTACTGTTAGGGGGCCTATAGACTACGCCCACCAGCGACTTTTTCCCCTTATTATTTCTTTAGTTGTTTTGCCATAGGCAGCAGGTATTCTGGAGGTTGCATTAATCGGTGTTGATAAGCTGCCTTGTATGAACAATTCCTCCATTAAGGGCTCCAATAGATGGCATGTGTTAAATTAGCCACAATAGTCTTAATATTTATAGTGGTTGCAGGAAACTTGTTCCATAGAAATCATATTCATGCATGTAACTGTGCAAAAGAGATTTACTTTTTGACATATGAGGAAATAACTGGTGCGGGGAAGATGTTTCCCCTGGTTGGGAAGTCCAGAACAAGAGGTCACAGTCTCAGGTTACGGGGTAGGAAATCTAGGACCGAGCCGAGGAGAAACTTTTTCACCCAGAGGGTGGCGAACCCGTGGAGGCCGTGGAGGCCAAGCCACTGAATACATCCAAGAGGGAGAAAGATAGATTTGTAGCAAAAGAAGGTATCAAGGAGTATGGGGAAAAAGCAGGAATATAGTGTTGAGATAGAGGATCAGCCAAGATCACACCAAATGGCAATGCAGACTCGAAGGGCCAAATGGCCAATACTGCTCCTGGTTTCTATGCTTCTATAACCAAGTTCCCAAAGTCGATCTGCAATGTCTCTCTTTAGCATTAATGAAGTACAGCACTAGGAATCTGTTTCACCATTTAAATAAAGTATAATTTTTCAAACCGATGACAGAATATTAAGAAAGTTCCCAAGAAATGCACAATTATGTCTCTGGGTTTGGAACTTTTAAAAAAAAAGTAGTTGGGAGTATTCACTGGCTCACTACATTAGTATAGCTCCTCTGGCAGTGCTTACATTAAGTCATACATGCACAGTTTTATAAGGACAGGAAAATTATATCATGTAAAACACAATGGCACTAAAATTCGATGGCACTAATTATGCTGATCCTTTGCAGCACTGACCCCATCATAATTTGCAAGTTCTTTGACCGTCCATTAGTGCAAATCCCATGCAACACTGGAGCAGTACACGGAGATAGCCTGGGAATGACAATGCAGCCTTTACTCACAATGGCCGAACACTACAGCAGCAACCTGGGAAGCAGCAGGTGCATAATAAACAATTTTCCAGACTGACATCATAAAGAGCTCCAGATTGTTGTGCCACTTTTACAGTACAGAATCTGGCAGGGGTGCCCCCAAGAAAGGAGCAAGGTGTTGCAAACAGGTCGATAGAGAGATTGACTCATTGCTGGGTCTTGATTAGAGAAAAACATATAGATTTACAAAGATGTTGCCAGGACTGGAGAATGCTATCTATGAGGAAAGATTGGATAGGCTGGGGTTGTTTTCATTGGAACAGAGGAGGCTGAGGGGAGACCTTATTGAGGTGTATAAAATTACAAGAGCCTAGATAGAGTGGATAGGAAGGACCTATTTCCCTTAGCAGAGGGGGGGGGTCAACAACCCGGGGGGGGATAGATTTAAAGTAAGTGGTAGAAGATTTAGAGGGGATTTGAGAAGAATTTATTTCACCCAGAGGGCAGTGGGGCCTGGAACTCACTGCCTGAAAGGTGGTAGAGGTAGAAAACCTCATTTAAAAAGTGCCTGGATATACAAGGCTACGGACCAAGAGCTGGAAAGTGGGATTAGGCTGGATAGCTCTTTGTCGGCTAGCAGGGACACGATGGGCCGAAAGGTGTCCTTCTGTGCTGTAAATTTCGATGATTCTATGAAAAACACGTTTTGCAAACTATGTTGAGGGAAGTGGCAACAGTACTGAGTGCCACCTCTCTCACACCCAGGACTGCAGACCAATGCCGCAAGAAATTCTATGAACTGAATCAAGGCTGGAAATTTAATAAATGGCCACTCTTCCTTTGGCACCAACACATTGTTGAAGAAGAGAATGTGAATGTTAAGCTCACTCCTGAGACCCTGCAGCAAGATCCGGTCCCATATTCTCAAGTACAGCCCACTCTATCTCACCTCCTGTGTCATTCGCTTTTTTTTCTCACCACACACGAGCTCGGATACTGTCACCCAGGCCGGGGGAGAAGGGGGTGAATTAAACAGATTTCATCATCATAGGCAGTCCCTTGAAATCGAGGAAGACTTGCTTCCACTCTAAAAGTGAGTCCTTAGGTGACTGAACAGTCTAATACAGGAATTACAGTCTCTGTCACAGGTGGGACAGACAGTCGTTGAAGGAAAGGGTGGGTGGGATTGGTTTGCCGCACGCTCCTTCCGCTTGGTTTCTGCATGCTCTTGGCGATGAGACTCAAGGTGCTCAGCACCCTCCCGGATGCACTTCCTCCACTTAGGGCAGTCTCTGGCCAGGGACTTCCAGGTGTCGGTGGGGATGTTGCATTTTATTGAGGAAGCTTTGAAGGTGTCCTTGAAACGTTTCCTCTGCCCACCTTGTCGTGTAGGAATTCCGAGGATGTGACACCAGAGGAGTAAGGAGTGGCTCAGAATGTGCTACCTTCCCTGCAAGAAGGTTGCTCAAGGTTACAGAGCCATGGATCCGGAGCTCATGGCACTTGGCTGAAAGGATTAATGTTTAAGGAACACACGTATGTGGATTGTCTACGACTCTGGGAGACGCGGGCGATGGGTCCCTGTACTGTGGGAGACGCGGGCGATGGGTCCCTGTACTCTGGGAGACGCGGGCGATGGGTCCCTGTACTCTGGGAGACGCGGGCGATGGGTCCCTGTACTGTGGGAGACGCGGGCGATGGGTCCCTGTACTGTGGGAGACGCGGGCGATGGGTCCCTGTACTGTGGGGGACGCGGGCGATGGGTCCCTGTACTGTGGGAGACGCGGGCGATGGGTCCCTGTACTGTGGGAGACGCGGGCGATGGGTCCCTGTACTGTGGGAGACGCGGGCGATGGGTCCCTGTACTGTGGGAGACGCGGGCGATGGGTCCCTGTACTCTGGGAGACGCGGGCGATGGGTCCCTGTACTCTGGGAGACGCGGGCGATGGGTCCCTGTACTGTGGGAGACGCGGGCGATGGGTCCCTGTACTGTGGGGGACGCGGCGGGCGATGGGTCCCTGTACTGTGGGAGACGCGGGCGATGGGTCCCTGTACTGTGGGGGACGCGGGCGATGGGTCCCTGTACTGTGGGAGACGCGGGCGATGGGTCCCTGTACTGTGGGGGACGCGGGCGATGGGGTTATGGTTAAGGCGGGGCAGGGCTGTGGGGGTTTGGGGGCAGGGGGTGACTGTGGGGGTTTGGGGGCAGGGGGTGACTGTGGGGGTTTGGGGCCGCACGGGGAGGGGCTGTGGGCCGGTGTTTCTGGGGGGGGGGGGGGGGCCGGGGTTGACCTGTGACACCCCCTGTCTCGCTCTCCCAGCACCTTCCAGAACATTCGGGCTCCGGCTGCGGCGGGAACGTGGCGCAGTTTCCCCGGGCCGGGGGAGGCCGGGCCGGGCCGCACCCCCGAGCCCCGCGTACTTACATCGCCACCGCGCTGCTGTCGCTGGGACCGGGGAGAAAGAGAAACCGTCGTCACCTTGTCTCCGCCGACAACTCACTGCCTGAGTGTGCAGGCCTGACCCCGCCCCCACACTCCCAGCCCAGTGCGGGTGCAGCTGGTCAGAAGTGGGGATGTAGCAGATTGGGTTGCTTCACTTGCACAGTTAAAGGAACATTGTCACTGCCTTTATATTGATGGCTTTAGTGGTCTGGTTTGGATCGCCTGCGTTGTGCGGGGATTTAGACTGAGATTACACCACGAGCAACAGTACGCGGACAACACCTGCGTCTGCGCACACTCGGAGGTCGAACTCCAAACCACCGTCAACACCTTCACCGAGGCGTACAAGAGCATGGGCCTCACACTAAACATCCGTAAAACAAAGGTCCTCCACCAACCTGACCCCACCTCACACCACTGCCCCCACCACCGGTCATCAAGATCCACGGCGCGGCCTTGGACACCGTGGACCACTCCCCATACCTCGGGAGCTTACTATCAGCAAGGCCAGACATGGACGACGAGGTCCAACACCACCTCCAGTGTGCCAGTGCAGCCTTCGGCCGCCTGAGGAAAAGAGTGTTCAAGGATCAGGCCCCCAAAATCATAGAAACATAGAAAATAGGTGCGGGAGTAGGCCATTCGGCCTTTCGAGCCTGCACCACCATTCAATGAGTTCATGGCAGAACATGCAACCTCAGTACCCCATTCCTGCTTTCTCGCCATACCCCTTGATCCCCCTAGTAGTAAGGACTACATCTAACTCCTCTTTGGATATATTTAGTGAATTGGCCTCAACAACTTTCTGTGGTAGAGAATTCCACAGGTTCACCACTCTCTGGGTGAAGAAGTTTCTCCTCATCTCAGTCCTAAATGGCTTTCCCTTATCCTCAGACTGTGACCCCTGGTTCTGGACTTCCCCAACATTGGGAACATTCTTCCTGCATCTAACCTGTCTAAACCCAACCGGAATTTTAAACGTTTCTATGAGATCCCCTCTCATTCTTCTGACCTCCAATAAATACAAGCCCAGTTGATCCAGTCTTTCTTGATATGTCAGTCCCGCCATCCCGCGAATCAGTCTGGTGAACCTTCGCTGTACTCCCTCAATAGCAAGAATGTCCTTCCTCAAGTTAGGAGACCAAAACTGTACACAATACTCCAGGTGTGGCCTCACCAAGGCCCTGTACAACTGTAGCAACACCTCCCTGCCCCTGTACTCAAATCCCCTCGCTATGAAGGCCAACATGCCATTTGCTTTCTTAACCGCCTGCTGTACCTGCATGCCAACCTTCAATGACTGATGTACCTTGACACCCAGGTCTCGTTGCACCTCCCCTTTTCCTAATCTGTCACCATTCAGATAATAGTCTGTCTCTCTGTTTTACCACCAAAGTGGATAACCTCACATTTATCCACATTATACTTCATATGCCATGCATTTGCCCACTCACCTAGCCTATCCAAGTCACTCTGCAGCCTCACAGCATCCTCCTCGCAGCTCACACTGCCACCCAACTTAGTGTCATCCGCAAATTTGGAGATACTATATTTAATCCCCTCATCCAAATCATTAATGTACAATGTAAACAGCTGGGGCCCCAGTACAGAACCTTGCGGTTCCCCACTAGTCACTGCCTGCCATTCTGAAAAGTACCCATTTACTCCTACTCTTTGCTTCCTGTCTGACAACCAGTTCTCAATCCATGTCAGCACACTACCCCCAATCCCATGTGCTTTAACTTTGCACATTAATCTCTTGTGTGGGACCTTGTCGAAAGCCTTCTGAAAGTCCAAATATACCACATCAACTGGTTCTCCCTTGTCCACTCTACTGGAAACATCCTCAAAAAATTCCAGAAGATTTGTCAAGCATGATTTCCCTTTCACAAATCATGCTGACTTGGACCTATCATGTCACCTCTTTCCAAATGCACTGCTATGACATCCTTAATAATTGATTCCACCATTTTACCCACTACTAATGTCAGGCTGACCGGTCTATAATTCCCTGTTTTCTCTCTCCCTCCTTTTTTAAAAAGTGGGGTTACATTGGCTACCCTCCACTCGATAGGAACTGATGCAGAGTCTATGGAATGTTGGAAAATGACTGTCAATGCATCCGCTATTTCCAAGGCTACCTCCTTAAGTACTCTGGGATGCAGTCCATCAGGCCCTGGGGATTTATCGGCCTTCAATCCCATCAATTTTCCCAACACAATTTCCCGACTAATAAGGATTTCCCTCAGTTCCTCCTTCTTACTAGAGCCTCTGACCCCTTTTATATCCGGAAGGTTGTTGTGTCCTCCTTAGTGAATACCGAACCAAAGTACTTGTTCAATTGGTCTGCCATTTCTTTGTTCCCCATTATGACTTCCCCTGATTCTGACTGCAGGGGACCTACGTTTGTCTTTACTAACCTTTTTCTCTTTACATATTTATAGAAACGTTTGCAGTCCTTCTTAATGTTCCCTGCAAGCTTCCTCTCATACTCTATTTTCCCTGCCCTAATCAAACCCTTTGTCCTCCTCTACTGAGTTCTAAATTTCTCCCAGTCCCCAGGTTCATGCTATTTCTGGCCAATTTGTATGCCACTTCCTTGGCTTTAATACTATCTCTGATTTCCCTTGATAGCCACGATTGAGCCACCTTCCCTTTTTTATTTTTACGCCAGACAGGCATGTACAATTGTTGTAGTTCATCCATGCGGTCTCTAAATGTCTGTCATTGCCCATCCACTGTCAACCCCTTAAGTATCATTCGCCAATCTATCCTTGCCAATTCACGACTCATACCTTCAAAGTTACCCTTCTTTAAGTTCTGGACCATGGACTCTGAATTAACTGTTTCATTCTCCATCCTAATGCAGAATTCCACCATATTATGGTCACTCTTCCCCAAGGGGCCTCGCACAACGAGATTACTAATTAATCCTCTCTCATTACACAACACCCAGTCTAAGATGGCCTCCCCCCTAGTTGGTTCCTCGACATATTGGTCTAGAATACCATCCCTTATGCACTCCAGGAAATCCTCCTCCACCATGTTGCTTCCAGTTTGGTTAGCCCAATCTATTTGAATATTAAAGTCACCCATGATAACTGCTGCACCTTTATTGCATGCACCCCTAATTTCCTGTTTGATGCCCTCCCAAACATCACTACTACTGTTTGGAGGTCTGTACACAACTCCCACTAACGTTTTTTGCCCTTTGGTGTTCTGCAGCTCTACCCATATAGATTCCACATCATCCAAGCTAATGTCCTTCCTAACTATTGCATTAATCTCCTCTTTAACCAGCAATGCTAACCCACCTCCTTTTCTTTTTATTCTATCCTTCCTGAATGTTGAATACCCATGGATGTTGAGTTCCCAGCCCTGATCATCCTGGAGCCACGTCTCCGTAATCCCAATCACATCATATCCGTTAACATCTATTTGCACAGTTAATTCATCCACCTTATTACGGATACTCCTTGCATTAAGACACAAAGCCTTCAGGCTTGTTTTTTTAACATCCTTTGTCCTTTTAGAATTATGATGTAGTGTGGCCCTTTTTGTTTCTTGCCTTTGTTTACTCGGCTTTCAACTATTGCTTTTTACCTTTCTACCATCTGTTTCTGACTCCATATTACTTCGCCCTGTCTCGCTGCATAGGTTCCCATCCCCCTGCCATATTAGTTTAAACACTCCCGAACTGCATTAGCAAATGTTACCCCTAGGACATCAGTTCCAGTCCTGCCCAAGTGCAGACCGTCCCTTTTGTACAGGTCCCACTTCCTCCAGAACTGGTTCCAATGTCCCAGGAATTTGAATCAATCCCTCTTGCATCACTGCTCAAGCAACGTATTTATTCTAACTATCCTGCTCCCTCTACTCTGATTAGCACATGGCACTGGTAGCAATCCAGAGATTACTACCTTTGAGGTCCTACTTTTTAATTTAACTCCTAGCTCCCTAAATTCAGCTTGATCCCTAAAATCTGCCACCAAGCTCATGGTCTACAGGGCAGTAGTGGTACCCGCCCTCCTGTGTGGCTCAGAGACGTGGACCATGTACAGCAGACACCTCCCTGATGAAGTGCAACATCCCCACCGACACCTGGGAGTCCCTGGCCAAAGACCGCTCTAAGTGGAGGAAGAGCATCCGGGAGGGTGCTGAGCACCTCGAGTCTCATCGCCAAGAGCATAAAGAAATCAAGCGCAGGCAGCGGAAGGAGCGTGCGGCAAACCAATCCCACCCATCCCTTCCCTCACCGACTATCTGTCCCACCTGAGGCAGGGACTGTGGCTCTCGTATTGGACTGTTCAGCCATCTAAGGACTCATTTTAAGAGTGGAAGCAAGTCTTCGTCGATTCCGAGGGACTGCCTATGATGATGAATCTGCATTGTATTACCTCTATTGCCTCAACATCCTTCCTATAATGTGGAGCCCAAAACTGCTGATACTCCTGCCCAGAAGCCGCTGGATCCTGCAGATACAGGTTCCACCTATACAGCTGTCCTTCACCACCTCACTCAAATGGTCAACTCTCACTTGGGAACATAGGAACAGTAGGAGGCCATTCAGCCCTCAAGCCTGTTCTGCCATTCAATCATAGAAACATAGAAAATTGGTACAGGAGTAGGCCATTCGGCTCTTCAAGCCTGCACCATCATTCAATAAGATCATTCACCTCAGTACCCCTTTCCTGCTTTCTCTCCATACCCCTTGATCCCTTTCGCCGTAAGGGCCATATCTAACTCCCTATTGAATATATCTAACGAACAGGCATCAACAACTCTCTGCAGAAGAGAATTCCATAGGTTAACAATCCAGAGACTTGTGCACATAAATCTAGGCTGGCACTCCAATGCAGTGCAGAGGAAGTGCTACACTGTTGGAAGTGCCGTCTTTCGGTTGAGACGTTAAAGCGAGGCCCGTCTGCCCTCTCAAGTGGACGTAAAAGATCCCATGGCACAATTTTGAAGAAGAGCAGGGGAGTTATCCCCGCTGTCCTGGCCAAAATTTATCCCTCAATCAACATAACAAAAAAACAGATGTACTGGTCATTATCACATTGCTGTTTGTGGGAGCTTGCTGTGCGCAAATTGGCTGCCGCGTTTCCCACATTACAACAGTGACTACACTCCAAAAGTACTTCATTGGCTATGAAGCATTTTGAGACGTTCGGTGGTCATGAAAGGCGCTATATAAATGCAAGTCTTTTTCTTTCTTAGATTACGGCTGATCTGTACCTTAACTCTATTTACCCACCTTTACCCTTACCTAGCAACAATTTATCAATCTCAGTTTTGACATTTTCAGTTGACCTTCAGCCTGAACAGCTTTTTGGGGGCGAGAGTCCCAGATTTCCACTACCATATGTGTGAAGAAGTGTTTCCTGAAATCACCCTTGTTCTGGACTCTCCCCCACCAAAGGAAATCGTTTATTTGTATCTACCCTATCAATTCCTTTAATCATCTTAAACTATTACATTACCCCGGAATCTTCTATACTCGAAGGAATACAAGCCTAGTCTGTGCAACTTGCCCTCATAATTTAACCCTTTTAGCCCCGGTATCATTCTGGTAACACTGCGCTGCGCCCTTTTCTAAGCCAATATATCCTTCCTGTGGTGCGGTGCCCAGAGCGGAACACAGTTCTCCAGATGGCTGGGTTTGTTCTCATTGCAACAGAGGAGGTTGAGAGGAGATCTCATTGAGGTGTACAGAATTTTGAGGGGCCTGGACATAATGGATAGTAAGGGCCTATTTCCATTGATGGAGGATCAACGAGGGGCTATAGTTTTAAGGTGGTTGATGGAAGGTTCAGAGGGGATTTAAGGGGTGGCTTCTTCACGCAGAGGGGTGTGGGGGTCTGGAACTTACATTTAAAGGGTGCTTGGATGGGCACTTAAAGTGCCGTAACCTGCAGGGTTATGGACCTAGAGCTGGTAATTGGGATTGGACTGGATCACCTCTTTTTGGCTGGCGCAGATTCGATGGTAAGGACTGCAGGGAATAGAATACGGCCAGGGTGATCTCCTGGACTAGTTTCGATCGCCTGGATGGGTCGGAGAGGAATTTTTCCAGATTTATTTTCCTCAATTGGCCTGGGTTTTTATTTGGTTTGTGCCTCTCCCAGGAGATCACAAGGCTCCGGTTGGGGTGGAGTGTAGAATGTTTCAGTATAACGGGTGTCGCAGTTCTGTGGGGCGGACTGGTTGGGCTGGGTGCTCCTTACCTTTCCGTCATTGTTCATTGTTCATAGGTTTATTTGTAACCTTCAGGGCCGCTGACCGAGGGCCGTGTGGCTCTTTGTCAGCCGGCGCGGACACGATGGGCCGGAATGGCCTCCTTCTGCGCTGTAAATTTCTATATTTCTATGGGGTCTAACCAGAGCTTTATACAGCTGTAGCAAGTAAAGTCAAACAATACAGGCCCGCAATGGAAAAGGCTCATAACGAACCAGAACAGGACAGAAGATCCGACCAAAACTGTCACTAGTGGGAGCCATTTAACTTTACTGAAGGGAAACCATTAAAACCAAGGAAAGCTTTGATGCCTCTGACTACACTGGCATTGCCACCTTTACATAACTGGGTTGCCACCTGTGGCATATTTGCCATTAAACATCAACCCTATATTATAACAGGGATCACAGAATAAGTGGTGATATTGTCCCCTGAATAGAAAGAACTTGCATTTATATAGCACCTGTTGTGTTCCTAACACAGATGAGACTGCACACAGGGAGGTTAAAGTAACAGTGACCTCAGTCTTTATCAAGACACTCCAGAGTGAGTAACAGGCCTTAGGGGCCGGCTTATATACAGTGCTCCCAAGGGATGCTGGGATCCCTTGGGACTTCAGGGGATGCGCAACCTGGTGGCGGAACATGGGAGTGCATGCTTTACAAATACACAACATCACTCCCTCCCAAAGTCAAAGTGAAAACTATTTACAAGGTGAGGTGGTCGGGAGCCTTTCTTTCCCTGGTGGACCGCTTCGGTACAAATGTCTGTTCTGGTGTGTTGGCTGTGCCCTCGCTGGGCTGGCGTGTTGTTGGCCCTGCAGAGCTGCTGGGTGAGCCTGGCCTTGCTGGGCTGTTGGGCGTGATGGGTTCGATTTCCTGGTCCGGCGTGCTGTCGTTAATCCTTTGGGTGTGTGCTGTGGGCTCGAAAAAGGTGGTGTCTGCTGTGGGTTGTTCAGGGCAGTCTGTGAATTACAGCTTCGTTTGGTCCAGGTGCTTTCTGCAAATTTGTCCATTGTCTAGTTTGACTACAAACACCTTACTCACTTCTTTAGCTATCACAGTGCCCGCGATCCACTTGGGACCATGTCCATGGTTTAGCACATACACAGGGTCATTCAGATCAATTTTCCGTGACACAATGGCGCGACCATTGTTTACATTTTGTTGCTGCCGCCTGCTCTCTACCTGATCATGCAGGTTGGGGTGAACCAGCGAGAGTCTGGTTTTAAGTATCCTTTTCATGAGTAGCTCAGCCGGGGGTACCCCTGTTAGCGAGTGGGGACTCGTGCGGCAGCTGAACAGTACTCGGGACAGGTGGGTTTGGAGTGAGCCTTCTGTAACTCGTTTGAGGCTCTGTTTGATTGTTTGTGTTGTGTATCTGTAAAGCATGCACACCCATGTTCCACTCATCCCCTGAAGTCCCAAGGGATCCCAGCATCCCTTGGGAGCATTGTATATAAGCCAGCCACTAAGGCCTGTTACTTACTCTGGCGTGTCTTATTAAAAACTGAGGTCACTGTTACTTTAACCTCCCTGTGTGCAGTCTCATCTGTGTTAGGAACACAATAACTGGCGAGGAGAATACGAATCCAACACAAAGTTGCAGCAAACTGTGGGTATCCTGGAGAAGTTCTCGGAGGGTGAGAACTGGGAAGCCTATGTCGAACGGCTAGACCAGTACTTTGTAGCCAACGACCTGGACAGAGAAGAAAGTGCTGCAAAAAGGAGAGCGGTCCTCCTCACAGTCTGCGGGGCACGACCTACAGCATCATGAAGAATCTTCTGGCTCCGGTGAAACCCACAGATAAGTCGTATGAGGAACTGTGTACACTAGTTCGGGAGCGTCTTAACCCGAGGGAGAGCGTGCTGATGGCGAGAGGTATTGGTTCTACACGTGCCAGCGATCTGAAGGTCAGGAAGTGGCGAGCTACGTCGCCGAGCTAAGGCGACTTGCAGGACAATGTGAGTTTGATGGCTACCTGGAGCAAATGCTCAGAGACTTTTTTGTACTGGGCATTGGCCACGAGACCATCCTATGAAAACTTTTGACTGTAGAGATACCGACCCTCAGTAAGGCCATTGCGATAACACAGGCGTTTATGTCCACCAGTGATAACACCAAACAAATCTCTCAGCACACAAGTGCTAGCAATGTTCATAAATTAACTGGAACTGTGTTTGCGAGCAGAAATGTACAGGGCAGAAACCACGAGTTTGCAACTGCCAGCAGGCCTCAGGTGACTCAGAGTCCCCAACAAAGGATGAATGCAAGGCAGTTCACACTTTGTTGGTGTTGTGGAGGCTTCCATTCAACCTATTCATGCCGCTTCAAAGGGTATGTTTGCAAGAGCTGTGGAACAATGAGGCACCTCCAGCAAGCTGCAAGCTCTGCAAAACTTGCTAACCACCACGTGGCAGAGGAAGATCGGTCCATGGTGGATCAAAGCAATTTCGAGCCTCAGAGAGAGGAGGCAGATGCTGAAGTACACGAGGTTCACACATTTTCGACAAAATGTCCACCTATAACGCTAAACGTAAAATTGAACGGCTTACCCGTAGCCATGGAACTGTACACTGGCGCTAGCCAATCCATCATGAGTTAAAAGATGTTTGAGAGACCGTGGTGCAACAAGGCATTCAGACCAGCCCTGAGCCCCATCCACACAAAACTGAGAACGTACACCAAAGAGCTTATCACTGTCCTGGGCAGCGACATGGTCATGGTCACCTACAACGGCACGGTGCACGAATTGCCACTCTGGATTGACCCGGGCGATGGCCCCACACTGCTTGGAAGGAGCTGGCTGGGCAAAATCCGCTGGAACTGGGATGACATCCGAGCGCTATCACATGTCGATGAGGCCTCATGTACCCAGGTTCTAAACAAATTTCCTTCCCTTTTTGAGCCAGGCATTGAAAACATTTCCGGGGCAAAGGTGCGAATCCACTTGGTCCCAGAGACGCGACCCATTCATCACAAGGCGCGAGCCGTACCTCACATGATGAGGGAGAGAGTGGAAATTGAGTTGGACAGGCTGCAACGCAACGGCATCATCTCTCCAGTAGAATTCAGCGAGTGGGCCAGCCCAATTGTTCCAGTACTCAAAAATGATGGCACGGTCAGGATTTGCGGCGATTATAAAGTAACTACTAATCGTTTCTCGCTACAGGACCAATACCCGCTACTTAAGGCAGACGACGTATTCGCGACGCTGGCAGGAGGCAAGACGTTCACCAAGCTCAACCTGACTTCGGCCTACATGACGCAGGAGCTGGAGGAGTCTTCGAAGGGCCTCACCTGCTTCAACACGCACAAAGGACTGTTCATCTACAACAGATGCCCGTTTGGAATTCGATCGGCTGCAGCGATCTTCCAGAGAAACATGGAGAGCCTACTCAAGTCGGTACCACACTCGGTGGTCTTTCAGGACGACATATTGCTCACGGGTCGGGACACCGCCGAGCACCTACAAAACCTGGAGGAGGTCCTCCAGCGACTGGATCGCGTAGGGCTGCGGCTGAAGAGGTCAAAATGCGTCTTCATGGCAACAGAAGTGGAGTTTTTGGGGAGAAAGATCGCGGTGGATCACATTCAGCTCACAGACACCAAGACAGAGGCTATCAGGAACGCGCCCAGGCCACAGAACATCACGGAGCTGCGGTTGTTCCTGGGACTTCTCAATTATTTTGGTAACTTTCTACCTGAGAAAGCCAGAAACATTTTATGCTCCAACAAGCTGCTTGTATAACCCGTGTAAAAGACTTGTGCTAGCATGTGACGCGTCGTCGTACAGAGTCGGGTATGTATTACAACAAGCTAACGTTGCGGGGAAGTTGCAACTTGTCGCCTATGCTTCCAGGAGCTTGGCTAAAGCTGAGAGGGCCGACAGCATGATTGAGAAAGAGGCATTAGCGTGTGTGTTCAGGGTAAAAAAATGCATCAGTACCTGTTTAGCCTCAAATTTGAGCTGGAAACCGATCATAAGCCCCTCACATCCCTGTTCGCTGAAAACAAGGGGATAAATAATAATGCCTCAGCCCGCATACAAAGGTGGGCACGCGCGCTATCAGCATATAACTATACCATCCGCCACAGGCCAGGCACCGAGAACTGTGCGGATGCTCTCAGTCGGCTACCATTGCCCACCACGGGGTGGAAATGGCACAGCCTGCAAACTTGTTGATGGTGGTGCAGCCCGCAGACTTGTTGATGGTCATGAAAGCATTTGAAAATGATAAATCACCTGTCACGGCCCGCCAGATTAAGACTTGGACCAGCCAAGATCCTCTGCTGTCCCTAGTAAAAAAACTGTGTACTGCCTGGGAGCTGGGCCAGCATCCCCGTTGAAATGCAAGAGCTAATCAAGCCGTTCCAGCGGCGAAAGGACGAATTGTCCATACAGGCGGACTGTCTGTTGTGGGGTAACCGCATAGTGCTACCAAAAAAGGACAGGGAGACGTTCATCTCGGATCTCCACAGCACACACCCGGGTAAATTAATGATGAAAGCGATAGCCAGATCCCACGTGTGGTGGCCCGGTATCGACTCTGACTTAGAGTCCTGTGTACAGCAATGCAGCTTATCTGCTTAGTTGAGCAACGCGCCGAGAGAGGCACCATTAAGTTTGTGGCCCTGGCCCTCCAGACCATGGTCGAGGATCCATGTTGGCTATGCGGGCCCGTTTCTCGGTAAAATGTTCCTGGTGGCGGTGGATGCTTTTTCAAAATGGAATGAATGTGAAATAATGTCGGGAAGCACCGCCACCGCCACCATTGAAAGCGTGAGGGGCCATGTATTCCACCCACGGCCTGCCTGACATACTGGTCAGTGATAACAGGCCATGTTTCACCAGTGCCGAATTTAAAGAATTCATGACCTGCAATGGGATCAAACATGTCACCTTGGCCCTGTTTAAACCAGCCTCCAATGGGCAGGCAGAGTGGGCAGTACAAACCATCAAACAGAGCCTCAAACGAGTCACAGAAGGCTCACTCCAAACCCGCCAGTCCCGAGTACTGTTCAGCTGCTGCACAAGACCCCACTTGCTCACAGGGGTGCACCCGGCTGAGCTACTCATGAAAAGGACACTTAAAACCAGATTCTCGCTGGTTCACCCCAACCTGCATGATCAGCTAAAGAGCAGGCGGCAGCAACAAAATGTAAACGATGGTCGTGCCACTGTGTCACGAGAAATTGATCTGAATGACCCTGTGTATGTGCTAAACCATGGACATGGTCCCAAGTGGATCGCGGGCACGGTGATAGCTAAAGAAGGAAATAGGGTGTTTGTAGTCAAATTAGACAATGGATAAATTTGCAGAAAGCACCTGGACCAAATGAGGCTGCAGTTCACAGACTGCCCTGAACAACCCACAGCAGACACCACCTTTTTCGAGCCCACAGCACACACCCAAAGGATCAACGACACCACCCCGGACCAGGAAATCGAACCCATCACGCCCAACAGCCCAGCAAGGCCAGGCTCACCTAGCAGCTCTGCAGGGCCAAAAACACGCCAGCCCAGCGAGGTCACAGCCAACACACCAGAACAGACATTTGTACCGAGGTAGTCCACCAGGGAAAGTAAGGCTCCCGACCGCCTCACCTTGTAAATAGTTTTCACTTTGACTTTGGAGGGGGGAGTGATGTTGTGGTATGTGTAAAGCATGCACACCCATGTTCCGCCACCAGGGAGCTCATCCCCTGAAGTCCCAAGGGATCCCATCATCCCTTGGGAGCACTGTATATAAGCCGGCCCCTAAGGCCTGTTCCTCACTCTGGAGTATCTTATTAAAGACTGAGGTCACTGTTACTTTAACCTCCCTGTGTGCAGCCTCATCTGTGTTAGGAACACGTTAGTTTGTACTGCCCGCTCTGCCTGTCCATTGGAGGCTGGTTTAAACGGGGCCGAGGTGACATGTTTGATTCCATTGCAGGTCATGAATTCTTTAAGTTCGGCACTGGTGAAACATGGCCCATTGTCACTGACCAGTATGTCAGGCAGGCCATGAGTGGCAAACATGGCCCTCAGGCATTCAATGGTGGCGGTGGCGGTGCTTGCCGACATTATTTCACATTCAATCCATTTTGAAAAAGCATCCACCACCACCAGGAACATTTTACCGAGAAACGGGCCCGCATAGTCGACATGGATCCTCGACCATGGAATTGAGAGCCAGGACCACAAACTTAGTGGTGCCTCTCTGGGCACGTTGCTTAACTGAGCACACACGCTTCATTGCCGCACATAAGAACATAAGAATTAGGAACAGGAGTAGGCCATCTAGCCCCTCGAGCCTGCTCCGCCATTCAACAAGATCATGGCTAATCTGGCCATGGACTCAGCTCCACTTAACCGCCTGCTCCCCATAACCCTTAATTCCCTTATTGGTTAAAAATCTATCTATCTGTGATTTGAATACATTCAATGAGCTAGCCTCAACTGCTTCCTTGGGCAGAGAATTCCACAGATTCACAACCTTCTGGGAGAAGAAATTCCTTCTCAACTAGGTTTTAAATTGGCTCCCCCGTATATTAAAGCTGTGCCCCCTAGTTCTAGTCTCCCCGATCAGTGGAAACAACCTCTCGGCCTCTATCTTGTCTATCCCTTTCATTATTTTAAATGTTTCTATACGATCACCCCTCATCCTTCTGAACTCCAACGAGTAAAGACCCAGTCTACTCAATCTATCATCATAAGGTAACCCCCTCATCTCCGGAATCAGCCTCGTGAATCGTCTCTGTACCCCCTCCAAAGCTAGTATATCCTTCCTTAAGTAAGGTGATCAAAACTGCACGCAGTACTCCAGGTGCGGCCTCACCAATACCCTGTACAGTTGCAGCAGGACCTCCCTGCTTTTGTACTCCATCCCTATCGCAATGAAGGCCAACATTCCATTCGCCTTCCTGATTACCTGCTGCACCTGCAAACTAACTTTTTGGGATTCATGCACAAGGACCCCCAGGTCCTTCTGCACTGCAGTATGTTGTAATTTCTCCCCATTCAAATAATATTCCCTTTTACTGTTTTTTTTCCAAGGTGGATGACCTCACATTTTCCGACGTTGTATTCCATCTGCCACACCTTAGCCCATTCGCTTAACCTATCTAAATCTCTTTGCAGCCTCTCTGTGTCCTCTACACAACCCGCTTTCCCACTAATCTTTGCGTCATCTGCAAATTGTGTTACACTATACTCTCTCCCCTCTTCCAGGTCATCTATGTATATTGTAAACAGTTGTGGTCCCAGCACCGATCCCTGTGGCACACCACTAATCACCGATTTCCAACCTGAAAAGGACCCATTTATCCCGACTCTCTGCTTTCTGTTAGCCAGCCATTTCTCGATCCATGCTAATACATTTCCTCTGACTCCGCGTAGCTTTATCTTCTGCAGTAACCTTTTGTGTGGCACCTTATCGAATGCCTTTTGGAAATCTAAATACACCACATCCATCGGTACACCTCTATCCATCATGCGTGTTATATCCTCAAAGAATTCCAGTAAATTAGTTAAACATGATTTCCCTTCATGAATCCGTGTTGCGTCTGCTTGATTGCACTATTCCTATCTAGATGTCCCGCTATTTCTTCCTTAATGATAGCTTCAAGCATTTTCCCCACTACAGATGTTAAACTAACCGGCCTATAGTTACCTGTCTTTTGTCTGCCCCCTTTTTTAAACAGAGGCGTTACATTAGCTGCTTTCCAATCCTCTGGTACCTCCCCAGAGTCCAGAGAATTTTGGTAGATTATAACGAATGCATCTGCTATAACTTCCGCCATCTCTTTTAATACCCTGGGATGCATTTCATCAGGACCAGGGGACTTGTCTACCTTGAGTCCCATTAGCCTGTCCAGTACTACCTCCCTAGTGATAATGATTGTCTCAAGGTCCTCCCTTCCCACATTCCCGTGACCAGCAATTTTTAGCATGGTTTTTGTGTCTTCCACTGTGAACACCGAAGCAAAATAATTGTTTAAGGTCTCAGCCATTTCCACATTTCCCATTATTAAATCCCCCTTCTCATCTTCTGAGGGACCAACATTTACTTTAGTCACTCTTTTCCATTTTATATATCGGTAAAAGCTTTTACTATCTGTTTTTATGTTTTACACATGTTTACTTTTCTAATCTATCTTTCCTTTCTTTATTGCTTTCTTAGTCATTCTTTGCTGTCATTTAAAATTTTCCCAATCTTCTATTTTCCCACTAACCTTGGCCACCTTATACACATTGGTTTTTAATTTAATACTCTTCTTTATTTCCTTGGTTAGCCACGGCTGGTTATCCCTTCTCTTACCGCCCTTCTTTTTCACTGGAATATATTTTTGTTGAGCACTATGAAAGAGCTCCTTAAATGTCCTCCACTGTTCCTCAATTGTGCCACCTGTTTAGTCTGTGTTTCCAGTCTACTTTAGCCAACTCTGCCCTTATCCCACTGTAGTCCCCTTTGTTTAAGCATAGTACGCTCGTTTGAGACACTACTTCCTCACCCTCAATCTGTATTACAAATTCAACCATACTGTGATCACTCATTCCGAGAGAATCTTTTACTCGGAGATCGTTTATTATTCCTGTATCATTACACAGGACCAGATCTAAGATCGCTTGCTCCCTTGTAGGTTCTGTAACATACTGTTCTAAGAAACAATCCTGTATGCATTCTATGAATTCCTCCTCAAGGCTACCCCGTGCGATTTGATTTGACCAATCGATATGTAGGTTAAAATCCCCCATGATTACTGCCGTTCCTTTTTCACATGCCTCCATTATTCCCTTGATTATTGCCTGCCCCATGGTGAAGTTATTATTTGGGGGCCTATAAACTACGTCCACCAGTGACTTTTTCCCCTTACTATCTCTAATCTCCACCCACAATGATTCAACATTTTGTTCATTAGAGCCAATATTGTCTCTCACAACTGCCCTGATATCATCCTTTATTAACAGAGCTATGCCACCTCCTTTCCCTTCTTGTCTATCTTTCCGAATTGTCAGATACCCTGTATGTTTAATTCCCAGTCTTGGCCACCCTGCAACCACGTTTCTGTAATGGCCACCAAATCAAACCCATTTGTAATGATTTATGCCGTCAACTCATTTACTTTATTTCGAATGCTGCGTGCGTTTTGGTAGATTGTTTTAATACTAGTTTTTAAACCATGATTTTTAGTTTTGACCCCTCCTGCTGCCCCTTTATATTCATACATATTGTCCCTTCCTAGCACCTTGTGGTTTATACTTACCCCAGTGCTACTCTGCTCTGTTGCCTCCTGCCTTTTGCATTCTTTCTTGGGGTCCTGTTCATCTGAGCTCTCACCCACTCTAACTAGCTCAGAGCCCTCTCCTGGGTTCCGAATATTCCTCGCATTAGGCACCGAGCTTTCAGGCTTGCCTTTTTATTACACTTTGACCCTTTAGAATTTTGCTGTACAATGGCCCTTTTTGTTTTTTGCCTTGGGTTTCTCTGCCCTCCACTTTTATTCATCTCCTTTCTGTCTTTTGCTTCTGTCTCCATTTTGTTTCCCTCTGTCTCCCTGCATTGGTTCCCATCCCCCTGCCATATTAGTTTAACTCCTCCCCAACAGCACTAGCAAACACTCCCCCTAGGACATTGGTTCCGGTCCTGCCTAGGTGCAGACCGTACGGTTTGTACTGGTCCCACCTCCCCCAGAACCGGTTCCAATGCCCCAGGAATTTGAATCCCTCCCTGCTGCACCACTGCTCAAGCCACGTATTCATCTGAGCTATCCTGCGATTCCTACTCTGACTAGCACGTGGCACTGGTAGCAATCCCGAGATTACTACTTTTGAGGTCCTACTTTTTAATTTAGCTCCTAGCTCCTTAAATTCGTCTCGTAGGACCTCATCCCTTTTTTTTACCTATATCGTTGGTACCAATGTGCACCACGACAACTGGCTGTTCACCCTCCCTTTTCAGAATGTCCTGCATCCGCTCCGAGACATCCTTGACCCTTGCACCAGGGAGACAACATACCATCCTGGAGTCTCGGTTGCGGCCGCAGAAACGCCTACAATTGAATCCCCTATCACTATCGCTCTCCCACTCTTTTTCCTGCCCTCCTGTGCAGCAGAGCCAGCCACAGTGCCATGAACTTGGCTGCTGCTGCTCTCCCCTGATGAGTCATCCTCCTCAACAGTACTCAAAGCGGTGTATCTGTTTTGCAGGGGGATGACCGCAGGGGACCCCTGCACTACCTTCCTTGCACTGCTCTTCCTGCTGGTCTTCCATTCCCTATCTGGCTGTGGACCCTTCACCTGCAGTAAGACCAACTCACTACACGTGCTACTCACGTCATTCTCAGCATCGTGGATGCTCCAGAGTGAATCCACCCTCAGCTCCAATTCCGCAATGCGGTCCGTCAGGAGCTGGAGGCGGATACACTTCCTGCACACGTAGTCATCAGGGACAGCAGAAGTGTCCCTGAGTTCCCACATGGTACAGGAGGAGCATATCACGTGACCGAGCTCTCCTGCCATGACTTAACCCTCAGATACACTTAATTTGGTGACAACACTGTTAACAGGTTACTTACTGATATAAAAAAGAAAAAGAAAAGCTACTCACCAATCACCAGCCAATCACTTACCCCTTTGGCTGTGACGTCACGTTTTGATTTCTTTCTACTTCTTTTTTGCTTTTTCTCCCGGCTAGAGCTGTACAAGCTGGGCCTTTATAGGCCTCCCGACACCACGTACTCCCGCCTCTCGGACTGCCGCCACCTCTCACTGCCGCTGGGCCTTTATAGGCCTCCCGACACCACAAACTCCCGCCTCTCGGACTGCCGCCGCCTCTCGCTGCCGCTGGGCCTTTATAGGCCTCCCGACACCACGCACTCCCGCCTCTCGTACAGAGGACTCTAAGTCAGAGTCGATACCGGGCCACCACATGTGGGATCTGGCTATCGCTTTCATCATTACTATACCCGGGTGTGTGCTGTGAAGATCCGAGATGAATGTCTCCCTGCACTTTTTGGGTAGCACTATGCGGTTACCCCACAACAGGCAGTCTGCCTGAATGGACAGCTCGTCCTTTCGCCACTGGAACAAATTGATTAGCTCTTGCATTTCAACGGGGATGCTGGCCCAGCTCCCATGCAGTACACAGTTTTTTACTAGGGACAGCAGAAGAGCTTGGCTGGTCTAAGTCCTAACCTGGCGGGCCGTGACAGGTGAGTTATCATTTTCAAACACTTCCATGGCCATCAACAAGTCTGCGGGCTGCACCACCAGCAACAAGTTTGCAGGCTGCGCCTTTTCCACCCTCGTGGTGGGCAATGGTAGCCGACTGAGAGCATCCGCACAGTTCTCGGTGCCTGGCCTGTGGCGGATGGTATAGTTATACGCTGATAGCGCAAGTGCCCACCTTTGTATGCGGGCTGAGGCATTAGTATTTATCCCCTTGTTTTCAGCGAACAGGGATGTGAGGGGCTTGTGATTGGTTTCCAGCTCAAATTTGAGGTCAAACAGGTACTGATGCATTTTCTTTACCCCGAACACACACGCTAATGCCTCTTTCTCAATCATGCTGTCGGACCTCTCGGCCTTCGACAAGCTCCTGGAAGCATAGGCGACAGGTTGTAACTTCTCCGTGACGTTAGCTTGTTGTAATACACACCCGACTCCGTACGACGACGCATCAAATGCTAGCACAAGTCTTTTACACGGGTTATACAATGCAAGCAGCTTGTTGGAGCATAAAATGTTTCTGGCTTTCTCAATAGCAATTACTTGGTTTTTTTCCCCATACCCAGTTCTCACCTTTACGCAATAACACATGTAGGGGCTCTAAGAGGGTGCTTAACCCTGGTAAGAAGTTACCAAAATAGTTGAGGAGTCCCAGGAATGACCGCAGCTCTGTGACGTTTTGTGGTCTGGGCGCATTCGTGATAGCCTCTGTCTTGGCGTCTATGAGCCGAATGCCATCCGCTGCGATCTTTCTCCCCAAAAACTCCACTTCTGTTGCCATGAAAACGCATTTCAACCTCTTCAGCCGCAGCCCTATGCGATCCAGTCACTGGAGGACCTCCTCCAGGTTTTGTAGGTGCTCGACGATGTCCTGACCCATGACCAATATTTCGTCCTGAAAAACCACCGAGTGTGGTACCGACTTGAGTCGGCTCTCCATGTTTCTCTGAAAGATCGCTGCAGCCGATTGAATTCCAAACGGGCATCTGTTGTAGATGAACAGTCCCTTGTGCGTGTTGATGCAGGTGAGGCCCTTCGAAGACTCCTCCAGCTCCTGCATCATGTAGGCCGAAGTCAGGTCGAGCTTGGTGAATGTCTTGCCTCCTGCCGCGTCGCAAATAGATCGTCTTCCTTAGGTAGCGGGTATTGGTCCTGTAGCGAGAAACAATTAATAGTTCCTGTATAATCGCCTCAAGTCCTGACCGTCACTTTTGAGTTCTGGAACAATCGGGCTGGCCCACTCGCTGAATTCCACTGGGGAGATGATGCCCTCGCGTTGCAGCCTGTCCAGCTCGATTTCCACTCTCTCCCTCATCATGTGAGGTACCGCTCGCGCCTTGTAGTGAATGGATCATGCCTCTCGGACCAAGTGGATCTGGACCTTCGCCCCGGAACCAATACCTCGCCATCAGCTCTCCCTCGGGTTAAGATGCTCCCGAACCAGTGTACACAGCTCTTCATACGACTTATCTGTGGGTTTTACCAGAGCTGGAAGACTCTTCATGAGGCTGTAGGTCGGTGCCCCGCAGACCGTAAGGAGGACCGCTCTCCTTTTTGCAACGCTTACTTCTCCATCTTGCTCGTTGGCTACAAAGTGCTGGTCTAACCGTTTGACATAGGCTTCCCAGTCCTCACCCTCCGAGAACTTCTCCAGGATGCCCACAGTTTGCTGCATCTTTGCGTTGGATTCGTGTACTCGTTGCCAGTTATTGTGTTCGTAACACAGATGAGACTGCACACAGGGAGGTTAAAGTAACAGTGACCTCAGTCTTTATTAAGACACTCCAGAGTGAGTAACAGGCCTTAGGGACAGGCTTATATACAGTGCTCCCAAGGGATGCTGGGATCCATTGGGACTTCAAGGGATGAGCTCCCTGGTGGCAGAACATGGGAGTGCATGCTTTACAAATACACAACAGAACCTTTCAAGACATCTCAAAGTGCGTCACAACCAATGAAGTACTTTTGAAGAGTTCTCGCTGTTGTAATGTGGAGAACCACGGAAGGCAATTTGCACATAGCAAGATCCCGCCAATAGTGATGATATTAATGACCTGTGAATCTGCTTTAGGGATGATTATTGAGGGATAAATGATGGCCAGGACACAGGGGAGAACTCCCTTGTTCCCTGAATGGTGCCGTGGGATCCTTTAAAACTAACAGAGGGCAGATGGGGCCTCAGTTAAACATCTCATCCAAAAGACAGCACCTCCGTCAGTGCAGCACGCCTTCAATATTGCACTGAAGTGTCAGCCAGGATTATGTACTCAACTCTCTGACGTCGGACACACAACTTCTGACCTAGAAGCAAGAGCGCTATCCACTGATTCCATTATTAATCTCTTATAAAGATTCCATTATTAATCTCTTCCCCATTAACTCAGATGCACATCCAACTGCCAGATAGAGTATAATACCACGCTTATGTTCTCAAAACGTGAACAATGGGAATCCCCATGTTTCTGTGTTATCGAGAGAAGAAGTGGAGAAGCAATGGAACCATGTCGGAAGTTTGCAGGTGAGGTTGCACCATCATCATCATCGGCAGTCCCTCGAAGTCGAAGAAGACTTGCTTCCACTCCAAACGTGAGTTCTCAGGTGACTGTACAGTCCAATACGGGAATTACAGTCTCTGTCACAGGTGGGACAGTTGAAGGAAAGGGTGGGTGGGACAGATTTGCCGCATGCTCTTTCCGCTGCCTGCGCTTGGTTTCTGCATGCTCTTGGCGACGAGACTCGAGGTGCTCAGTGCCCTCCCGGATGCACTTCCTCCTCTGAGGGCGATCTTTGGCCAGGGACTCCCAGGTGTCGCACTTTATCAAGGAGGCTCTGAGGGTGTCCTTCAAACGTTTCCTCTGCCCACCTGGGGCTCGCTTGCCGTGTAGGAGTTCCGAGTAGAGCGCTTGCTTTGGGAGTCTCGCGTAGGGAATGCGAACAATATGGCCCACCAAACGGAGCTGGTCGAGTGTGGTCAGTGCTTCGATGCTGGGGATGTTGGCCTGATCAAGAACACTGACATTGGTGCGTCTGTCCTCCCAGGGGATTTGCAGGATCTTGTGGGGTCATCATTGGTGGTATTTCTCCAGTGATTTGAGGTGTCTGCTGTGTATGGTCCATGTCTCTGAGCCATACAGGAGGGCGGGTATTACTACGGCCCTGTAGACCTCTGTACTCTGGAGCACTCTGACCACCTTTCTTTACCTAACTACTCACAAGCACAGGCAGAGACATATGTATGTGGATTGGTCGAAGGTAGGCGATAGCAACATTGGATAGCATTTTGGAATCTGTGCTGCAATCATATGAACATACAAACATATGAAAATGACGGGCAGGAGAAGGCCAGCTGGTCCATTAAGCCTGCTTCACATCATGACTAAACACTCCATCCCCTCTCCCCTCCCCCTCATAGCAAAGCTCCCCCTAAGGTGCACTGATAGCGAGGTCCCGCGAAGTCCGCACAGCAAATTTAAAAGGCCCGCCCAGGGAAAAAGACAACTCAAGGGAATATTGTCTCATAGTCATCGCCCCCCCACCCCCCACAACCTGAGAGAGGCAAAAAAAAAAAACCAGGGGGGGAAACAGGGCTAATAAGGAAAAATATATCCTGGAGAATTCCTCTCCGACCCCTCAGGCGATGGAAACCAGTCCAGGAGATCCCACAGGCCACATGTTAGCTCTAAAGATACTGACCTATATGAGGTGATCTCTGCCCCAGTCAGGAACCAGTCCAGCTCCCTCTTGTGTGGAGTCAGTGCCCACCTCACCAGCCAGCAACACAGTCCAGGGCTCATTGCTACTGGGAAAAGAAAAACAGCCTAACATCCAGCCTATTCCTACTCTTACATAGTATAAACTAGACCCCCCTGCTTTTCAAATCTGTTAAACTGGAATAATCTATCTGTTATGTCTGCATGCCAATGATGCAATGATATATTGTAACACTAGACCTGCACATACCATACCTGTACACCAGAGGGTGCTACTGCTGGAGACCTAAGGGTCACCTGTACACTGCAGGCAACCCAGTATAAAAGGGAGCTCACCTCTTGGTGTCCTCACTCTAGGAGCTGTAATAAAGGACTACAATCTATACAGTTCAAGTGCCATACCCCTGCCTCGTGGAATCAATAACAGAGTGTCTACATACACAATACTATCAATAGGCACGGTCCCTAGCCCTTTAATTATTTTATAGACCTTTTTCCAGTCACCTCTAAGTCTACGCTACTCTAAAGTAAATAGGCCAAGGGTCTTGAGCCTATCTGGTTAGCTAAGCTTCTTTAAGCTAGAAATCATTCCTATAGCTCTCCTCTGGACCTTTTCCAAGGCCACTATATCACCCACCATGTGCGGGGGGACCAGAACCAGGCACAGGATTCCAGATGCGGTCAGACCAGCGTCAGTGTCAAAATGGTCTCCTTTAACAAGCCAATACCTTGTTAACTTTAAGAAAGACTTGCATTTATATAGCGCCTTTCACAGCCAGCCGACATCTCAAAGTGCTTTACATCCAATGAAGTACTTTTGGAGTGTAGTCACTGTTATAATGTGGGAAACGCGGCAGCCAATTTGCGCACAGCAAGCTCCCACAAACAGCAATTTGATAATGACCAGATAATCTATGTTTGTTATGTTGATTGAGGGATGAAAATTGGCCAGGTCAGCGGGGATAACTCCCCTGCTCTTCTTCGAAATAGTGCCACGGGATCTTTTACATCCATGGAGAGGGCAGACGGGGCCTTGGTTTAACGCCTCATCCGAAAGACGGCACCTCCGACAGTGCAGCACTCCTTCAGCACATCACTGGGAGTGTCAGCTTAGATTTTTGTGCTCCAGTTCCTGGATTGGGACTTGAACGTGGGCTGACTCAGAGCGAACGAGAATGCTGCCCACTGATCCACAGCTGACACTTGAAGCTTTAACTGAACACAACTGAACATTACTGTCCCATCAGCCTACTTTAAAACATGAGTAAAGTGATGGAAGGAGTCACCAATAATCCAGCTGCACTAACTCACCAATAACCTGCTCACCGATGCTCAGTTTGGGTTCCACCAGGGCCACTCGGCTCCAGACCTCATTACACCCTTGGTCCAAACATGGGCAAAAGAGCTGAATTCAAAAGAACGGTGAGGTGAGAGTGACTGCCCTCGACATCAAAGCGGCATTGGACTGCGTGTGACACCGAGGAGCGCTGGTAGTCATGGGAGAGAGAAAGAAAGCTCTGAGAGCAGCCGAAGGAGAAGGAGGGGGCCATGGGAGCAGCCCAGAGAATGAGCGAATGCTGAGAACAGCTGGAGAGAGAGGGTAAATGAGAAGACAGAAACCCAACTAAGATTAAGGAAACTGGTCTGAGTAGCCCAGTCAGACCTGTTTGCTTTTAAGAAAAACTCCAAGTGAGCCACCATGCTGTCAATCATTAGCAACAGTCCAAATACGAGAGATCTGCAGGTATTATGTGGTGGTTTGAGAATAGGTTGAGATCGTTTTGGCCCCAAGACCTCTAATCATTCAATTTACCAGATAAAACTGCGTGTGGACGAGGGCCAGCTATCTTAATGGAAACTTCAGAGGGAACCAGCTACTAGGGGTCAACATCATCATCGGCAGTCCCTCGGAATCGAGGAAGACTTGCTTCCACTCTTAAACATGAGTCCTTAGGTGGCTGAACAGTCCAATATGAGAACCACCGTCCCTGTCACAGGTGGCACAGATAGCTGTTGAGGGAAGGGGTGGGTGGGACTGGTTTGCCGCACGCACCTTCCGCAACCTGCGCTTGATTTCTGCATGCTAGGGATAGCTACTATGAGGTAGTCCACATCTAGAACTAGAGGTTAAACTGTTCAGCACTATGGGTCACCTTCTACAAATCGGTGCTCTGGGCATTGAACCTGGGAATGGTAACTGGAACATCCAGCATGGAGGTTAGCACACTCATTCCAAAGCCTGTCTGATTTTCCAGATAATTTTAATAGATGGGAAGTAATGCGAGCAATCAATTGGCCATTACGGTGGATTCTGCTGGGGGTGAGGGGCAGAGGCGCAGTAAAATCCCCAAACCCACGAGGACCAGTGGAGTTTCAATGGCAAACCTCTCGGCAGCTCATCTGCCACGTTAACCATGCACTGCCTCCAGCACTCCATGGCTGCAGTGTGCAGTATCCACAGGGTGCACTGCAGCACCTCCCAAACCTGCTTTGAACGCTGAGATTGCACTGAGAAAAGGCTCCGAAACAGAAGGAAATCCTGTGTGACTGCCCCAAAAAGGCACAGCAGAGAACCACTGGAATATCGTCCACTAGATGGAACTATATTACAAGCAGATAATCTCGTTCGGCAGCCGATGTGTCCTTGCATGGTGTCGACCAGCCACCGATCTTGCCCTAACCTGCATGCAGACTCTGCACCCCTCCAGGTCAAGGGATTTGTTTAAGGAGATACTCTGATTTCCCACCATGATGAGGGGGGGGGGGGGGGGGGGGAATTCTGGGTCGCTTTTCTCCCGAAACCAATCCCTTACCTTAAACTGATAACGAAGCAACCAATAGGACTGAAAGAGTCAATGGCAGTCACCTTAATGAGGAGGCGTTAGATAAAGTGCCGGATGAAGCAGCTCACCTCAGTACAACGTCCTACTGAGCACTTGGAAAACCGATGTGCCCCATTGCACATGGCCCTGCAACGTTTCATTTCCCCAATGCGCAGGCAGAAAAGGAAAAAACAAGATAAAAATATAAGCAATTCATGAGCATTCTTTCTCCAGTTTGCTGTTGGTCCTTGTTATAAAGTTATATAAGACCATCCATAAATCTGGAACAAAAGGTTAAAGATTTACACAAGCAAACTTTGCACTGCAGCGAAAAGGGACAAAGTTAATAAATACGCTAAGCTTTAATGGTTTTAAAGATTATGTTTACTGTTCCAAAAGTAGATAAGACTTTTATTTTCAGACTTATCTTGAACATAGACATAGAAACATAGAAAATAGGTGCAGGAGTAGGCCATTCGGCCCTTTGAGCCTACACCGCCATTCAATGAGTTCATGGCTGAACATGCAACTTCAGTACCCCATTCCTGCTTTCTCGCCATACCCCTTGATCCCCTAGTAGTAAGGACTACATCTAACTCCTTTTTGAATATATTTAGTGAATTGGCCTCAACAACTTTCTGTGGTAGAGAATTCCACAGGTTCACAATTCTCTGGGTGAAGAAGTTTCTCCTCATCTCGGTCCTAAATGTCTTACCCCTTATCCTTAAACTGTGACCCCTGGTTCTGGACTTCCCCAACGTTGGGAACATTCTTCCTGCATCTAACCTGTCTAAACCCGTCAGAATTTTAAACGTTTCTATGAGGTCCCCTCTCATTCTTCTGAACTCCAGTGAATACAAGCCCAGTTGATCCAGTCTTTCTTGATATGTCAGTCCTGCCATCCCGGGACTCAGTCTGGTGAACCTTCGCTGCACTCCCTCAATAGCAAGAATGTCCTTCCTCAAGTTAGGAGACCAAAACTGTACACAATACTCCAGGTGTGGCCTCACCAAGGCCCTGTACAACTGTAGTAACACCTCCCTGCCCCTGTACTCAAATCCCCTTGCTATGAAGGCCAACATGCCATTTGCTTTCCTAACCGCTGCTGTACCTGCAAGCCAACCTTCAATGACTGATGCACCATGACACCCAGGTCTCGTTGCACCTCCCCTTCTCCCAATCAGTCTCTCTGTTTTTACCACCAAAGTGGATCACCTCACATTTATCCACATTATACTTCATCTGCCATGCATTTGCCCACTCACCTAAACTATCCAAGTCACTCTGCAGCCTCATAGCATCCTCCTCGCAGCTCACACTGCCACCCAACTTAGTGTCATCCGCAAATTTGGAGATACTACATTTAATCCCCTCGTCTAAATCGTTCCTTTTCGAGAAAAAAAAAGTTTGTTTCCCCGGTGGCTAAAAGTACTGACAGGCCGAGAAGGTCCCAAGTTCGATCCACAGATGACACTAAGTTAGGAGGGACAGTGAGGAGTATAGATAGCAGCAGGAAGTTGCAAAGGAACAAAGACAGATTAAGTGAGTGGACAAAACTGGCAAATGGAGTTCAACGTGGTGAAGTGTGAGGTCATCCACTTTGGGCCCAAGGACGATAAATCGGAGTGTTTTCTAAATGGTGAGAAAGTAAAAACTGCAGAGAGATTTGGGAGTCCAAGTTCCAAAATCATTAAAAGCCAATAGAATGATTAAAAAAGCAATCAACAAGGCTAATGGAATGTTGGCCTTTATCTCAAACAAGCTGGATTGCAAAGGGGTGAAAGTGATGCGACAGCTGTACACAGCTCTGGTTAGACCCTATTTGGAGCACTATATTCAGTTCTGGGCGCTGCACCTCAGGGTGTATTGGCCTTTTCACACAAAGAATAGTAAAAATGTGGAACTCTCTCCCCCAGAAGGCTGTGGATGCTAGGGGATAATTGGTTCATTCAAGACTGAGATCGCTAGATTTTTTGTGAGATAAGTGTTTGAAGGGACAAAGGCCAGAAAATGGAGTTGAGTTGCCGATCAGCCATGATCTAACTGAATGGCGGAGCAGGCCTGAGGGGATGAATGGCCTCCTTCTGTTCCTAAAGTTCTGCAGGCTGTGTAGAATTTGCTGATTTTAGACCTTGCTGCACTTATTCTATCTGTCCAATCAGAGGGTTAATGAGTTGGGCCTTTGTTGATGGACCAATAAGGGTTGCCTCCGGATCTCCAAACAATGCCCCTGTTAGTGCTCCAATCAAACTGAAAAGCTGCCAAAATAACCATCACTTGCCAGCAAAACAAACGGATACCTTCCCAATGAAATCAGGATTTTATTACTGATGTCCACAAGACACCCAATGCCCTGCGGTGCCCACTGGTCACTGAATGCATCAAGTATACTGGAAGGCACCGCATGCTCGCTCTCCAGGACCATCAGAGCTGATCGAGCGTGGTCAATGCTTCGATACTGGCGATGTTGGCTAAAATATAGGCAAAAGTTGATAAGCAGATCCTCCAGTTAACTAATAAGAGGCTGCAATCTCTCAGATTCGATGACATGGGCCACAGACTCCTATAGGCCACAAAAATCTCAAGAGGCCTGGGAGTCCATGAAGGTGCTAAAAAAGACTGTTACGCATGACTTTGCCTCGTGCAACACTCTCCACTTTGGATCGCCAATGGTACAGGGTCATCATAGGTGGTCCCTCGAACGAGGATGACCTGCTTCCACGAGTTCACAGGTGTTTCGATGAAGGGTCCGATGTTCCAGTCCTGAACTCCAATTGAGGGGGCGGAAGATGCCTGTGCGCGAATTTTTTTTAACATGTGGTGACCGTTGCACACCAGCCATCACACGGGCTTGACAGAGCTAGGTCTTTATCCAGTGGCAAGGGTAGGACTCCCACGTAGAGAGCATTCCATTGGTGCCACTAATCAGCTGGGAGTGAGGTGCCGCAGGGATCAGTGCTGGGACCCCAACTATTTACAATCTATAGTAATGACTTGGAAGAGGGGACTGAGTGTAACGTAGCCAAGTTTGCTGATGATACAAAGATGGGAGGAAGGGCAATGTGTGAGGAGGACATAAAAAGGCTGCAGGAGTACATAGATAGGGTAAGTGGGCAAAAATTTGACAGATGGAGTATAATGTTGGAAAGTGTGAGGTCATGCACTTTGGCAGAAAAAAATCAAAGAGCAAGTTATTATTTAAATGGAGAAAGATTGCAAAGTGCTGCAGTACAGCGGGACCTGGGGGTACTTGTGCATGAACCACAAAAGGATATTATGCAGGTGCAGCAAGTGATCAGGAAGGCCAATGGAATCTTGGCCTTTATTGCAAAGGGGGTGGAGTATAAAAGCAGGGAAGTCTTGTTACAGTTGTACAGGGTATTTGTGAGGCCACACCTGGAATACTGCATGCAGTTGTGGTTTCCATATTTACGAAAGGATATACTTGCTTTGGAGGCAGTTCAGAGAAGGTTCACTAGGTTGATCCCGGGGATGAGGGGATTGACTTATGAGGAAAGGTTGAGTAGGTTGGGCCTATACACATTGGAGTTCAGAAGAATGAGAGGTGATCTTATCGAAACGTATAAGATTATGAGGGGCTTGACAAGGTGGATGCCGAGAGGATGTTTCCACTAGTGGGGGAGACTAGAATAAGGGGCCGCCATTTAGAACTGAGATGAGGAGAAATTTCTTCTCTCAGAGAGTTGTGAATCTGTGGAATTCGCTGCCTCCGACAGCTGTGGAAGCTGGGACATTAAGACAGAAATAGACAGTTTCTTAAACGGTAAATGGATAAGGGGTTATGGGGAACGGGCAGGGAAGTGGACCTGAGTCCATGATCGGATCAGCCATGATCTTATTGAATGGTGGAGCAGGCTCGAGGGGCCGTATGGCCTACTCCTGCTCCTATTTCTTATGTTCTTATATATTCTTATACCATCCCTTATTTTCTTAGTTAGCCACAGACGGTTATCCCTTCTCTTACAGTCTTTCCTTCTCATGGGGATATATTTTTTTGCTAGTTATGAAATATCTCCTTAAATGTCTGCGACTGCTCATCAACCGTCACATACTTTAATCTATTTTCCACTTTAGCCAATTCTGCCCTCATACCTTTGTAGTCTCCTTTATTTAAGCTTAGGAACCTGGTTTGAGAACCAACTTTCTCACCCTCCAACTGAATTTGAAATTCAACCACGTTATGGTCACTCATTCCGAAAGGATCCTTCACTACGAGATCATTTATTAATCCTGCCTCATTACACAGTACCAGATCTAAGATAGCCTGCTCCCTGGTTGGTTCCGCAACGTACTGTTCAAGGAAACTATCCCGGATACACTCTATAAACTCTTCCTCAAGGCTGCCCTGGCCAATTTGCTTTGTCCAATCAACATGAAGGTTAAAATCGCCCATGATTATTGCGTTCCTGTGGTGTCCCTGCACCTAACTACAAATTCACATGAGGCATGTATTGCAGACACAGTCACTACGTGACCTTAACCTTTATTCCCAGGACCAAGGAGTGCTGACCCTGGGTGGGACCTCCCCTTTTATACCTGGAAACCCAGGTGAGGAGTGTCTCCCACAATTTCACCCCCTGTGGTCAGGGTGTGCATTTCTCGGGTATAAGTACAGTGTACAAGAGTTGCATGAAGATTACAGTTACATGAAGATTACCGTTGCATGATGGTTACATACATGACATCACCGCCCCCATTACGTCTTTTTGTGTCAAAGGTTAAGTCTTTCGGGTGGTTGACGCTCTCTCGTGGAGCGCCGCAGTTGGAGCTCTGGTGGTTGAGCCTCGGCATGCGGCTCTGTCACTTGAGGTGATTCCGGCCTGTCCGGGCTGGCCGCAGGGACTGTGCATGCTGTGGACTGTCTTTGTTGCTCGTCCACTGGCAGTGGTGTGGGTGACATCTCATGCTCTTCCTCAGGTTCCTCCGTGTCTATGCTGAACCTTTTCTTTACTTGGTCCAAAAGTTTGCGGCAGATCTGCCCATTGTTTAGTCTGACCACTATGACCCTATTCCCTTCTTTGCCAATTACTATGCCCTCAAGCCACTTGGGTCCCAAAGCATGGTTAAGAACAAATACTGGGTCATCCATTTCTATACACCTCCCCCTTGAGTTTCGATCATGGAACTCGGTTTGGGACTGGCACTTGCCCTCAACAATGTCTGCCAGGTCTGGGTGGATGAGGGACAGCCGTGTCTTGAGCGTGCGTTTCATGAGGAGTTCCGCTGGCTCCCATGAGCGAGTGCAGGCGGGATCTGTAGGCCAGCAGGAGGCGCGATAGGCGGTATTGAAGGGAAGGTCCTTGGATGCGTAGCATGCCCTGCTTTATGACTTGGACCGCACGTTCTGCCTGGCCACTTGAAGCCGGCTTGAACGGCGCTGTCCGGACGTGTTTGATTCCATTGCTCGACATAAACTCCTGGAATTCATGGCTGGTGAAACATGGGCCATTGTTGCTGACCAGGATGTCCGGCAAGCCGTGGGTCGCGAAAACCGTATGCAGACTCTCCACGGTGATGGATGTCATGCACGAGTTTAATATGATGCACTCAATCCATTTCGAGTATGCATCGACACCGATCAGGAACATTTTCCCCATGAACGGGCCCGCATAGTCTACGTGAATACGTGACCATGGCCTGGTGGGCCAGGGCCAAGGGCTGAGTGGGGCCTCCCTGGGGGCATTGCCCAGCTGGGCACACGTCGTGCACCTGCGAACCCAGTGTTCCAGGTCTGAGTCAATCCCCGGCCACCATACATGTGACCGGGCAATGGCCTTCATTAACACGATGCCAGGGTACTCGCTGTGGAATTCGCTAATGAACGTTTCCCTTCCTTTCTGGGGCATGACTACCCGGCAGCCCTATAGCAGGCAGTCGGCTTGGATGGAGAGCTCATCCATCCGTCTCTGAAACGGTCTGACATCCTCGGGGCACGCCCTGTGTGCGGGCGGCCAATCCCCAGTCAGGACACATTTCTTAATCATGGATAGGAGGGGGTCTCTGTTGGTCCAGAGTTTGATCTGGCGGGCTGTGATGGGGGAGCCTGTGGTGTCAAAAGCCTCAACAGCCATGACCATCTCAGCGCTTTGCTCCGACGCCCCCTCGGTGGTGGCCAGTGGAAGCCTGCTGAGTGCGTCAGTGCAATTTTCGGTGCCTGGCCGGCACCTATGGTGTAGTCATATGCAGCCAGCGTGAGGGCCCATCGCTGTATGCGAGCTGACGCATTGGAATTGACAGCCTTGCTATCGGACAACAGGGATGTTAACGGCTTGTGGTCCGTCTCGAGCTCGAACCATCTACCGAAAAGGTACTGGTGCATCTTTTTCACACCGAGTGCTTCCTTTGCGACCATGCCGTATCCACGCTCTGCCTGGGAAAGTGACCTGGAGGCATAAGCCACCGGTTGGAGTTGGCCGTCATCATTACCCTGCTGCAACACACACCCAACGCGTAGAATGATGCATCACACGTTAAAACCAGTTTTTTACAGGGGCCATACAAAGTCAACAGTTTGATAGAACACAGCAGGTTCCTCGCCTTATTGAAAGCCCGTTCTTGACAGTCCCCCGAAAGCCATTCACAACCTTTACGCAGGAGCATGTGTAACGGCTCCAACAATGTGCTTAAGTTCGGCAGAAAGTTCCCGAAATAGTTCAAAAGTCCCAGGAATGATCGCAACTCCGACATGTTGCCGGGCCTGGGCGCCCGGCGGATCACCTCCGTTTATGATTCAGTGGGCCGGATTCCGTCTGAGGCAAACCTCCTGCCCAAAAACTCGACCTCTGGGGCCAGAAACACACACTTGGCCTTTTTCAGTTGCAAGCCTACCCGGGCCAGTCGGCGCAGCACCTCCTCCAGGTTGTGGAGGTGTTCCTCAGTGTCTCGACCCGTTATAAGGATGTAGTCTTGGAATATGATTGTTCCAGGAATGGACTTGAGCAAGCTTTCCATGTTTATCTGAAAGATAGCTGCCGCCGAACGAATGCCAAACGGACACCTGTTGTAGATTAATAAATAATCCCTTGTGCGTCGTGATGGTGGTCAGAAGCTTGGATTCTTCAGCCAGTTCCTGAGTCATGTAGGCCGAAGTGAGGTCCAGCTTCGTGAACAGCTTGCCACCTGCCAGCGTGGCAAAAAGATCCTCCGCTCTTGGGAGCGGTTATTGGTCTTGCAGTGACACTCGGTTGATGGTGGCTTTGTAGTCACCACAAATCTTGACCGAGCCATCTGCTTTAAGGGCAGGAACGATGGGACTTCCCCAGTCGCTGAATTCAATGGCCGAAATTATGCCCTCTCTGAGCAGCCTGTCCAATTCACTTTCAATTTTCTCACGCATCACATACAGCACCACTCTGGCTTTGTGGTGCACTGGTCCGGCGTCTGGAGTGATGCGTATCACTACTTTAGTGCCCTTGAACGTTCCGACACCGGGTTGAAACAGTGACCCGAATTTTTGTAGGACCTGTGAGCATGAACTTCGCTCCACAGATGAAATGGCGGGCACATCTCCCCATTTCCAATTCATCTCAGCTAGCCAACTCCTCCCCAAGAGCGCGGGGCCATTTCCCGGAACAATCCAGAGTGACAGCCAGTTCTGTGATCCATTATGTGTTACCACCAAGTTTGCACTGCCCAGCACTGGGATTATCTCTTTGGTGTACGTCCGTAGCTGCGTCTCAATGCATTCCAGTTTGGGCCTGCTAGCTCTGTGTGGCCATAGTCTCTCAAATTGTTGGGCACTCATAAGTGACTGGCTAGCTCCCGTATCCAGCTCCATGTGCACCGGGATGCCATTCAATAAAACTTTCATCATCGTGGGTGGTGTTTTGGTGTATGAGCTGTGGACGTCAGCCACATGAACCCGCTGAACTTCAGTATCCATGGTTTTTCCCCAGGTATCATCCTGCATTGCAGACCCCTCGTCTGGTTCCTCTGTCTCACAGATTAGCCTCGCTACAGCCTTTTTGCACATCCTGGCCAAGTGTCCACTGACGTTACAAATCCTACAGGTATATTGCTGAAACCTGCAGCTTTTCGCAATATGTCTACCCCCGCACCTCCAGCATGAGCTGAGATTGTTGTTAACAAAGGGACTGTTACCAGGCATTCCTCTCTGATTGCCCATTTGGTTATTTCTAAGCACTCTGATGGTGGGTGTTAATGGTCCCATTGCGGGATGCATTGTTTCTCGTGATGGCATGAATTGCCGATCACTTTTCCATTGTCCCTGTTGTGGGCCCACCTTAGAGTCTGTTGCTGCCTGGGCGGTTTCGAAATGCCCTTGCCTGCCTGCGGGGTCCTGAGCCGCGTTCACCATGTTAACTCCCCGGTCCATCACCACATTGGGACCAGGGCTGTGTGCGTAACTTAGCTTGGTCTCCTCTTCCCCTGCCATAAAGGTCTGAGCTATCAACGCCGCCCCTTCTAAAGTCAAGTCCTTAGTCTTTATGAGCTTCCTTAAAATCCTGGCATGATTAATGCCCTCAATGAAGCAATCCCTTAACATCTCCCCCCTGCAGGCGTCTGTGAACTTACAGAGACTGGCCAAGCGCCGCAAGTCCGCAACGAAGTCCGAGATGTATTGTCCCTCCCGACGCCGGAGTGAGTAGAACCGGTGCCGGGCCATGTGTACGCTCGCCAGCTTGAGATGCTCACTGATCAGCTGGCTGAGCTCTTCAAATGACTTGTCCACTGGCCTTTGGGGCACGAACAGGTCTTTCATCAGCGCATATGTCTGTGGTCTGCAGCTGGTCAGTAGATGCGCCCTCCGCTTGGCAGCCGCTGCCGCTCCCAGCCAGTCCTTCGTGACAAAGCTCTGCTGGAGTCTTTTCACGAAGTCGTCTCAGTCCTCACCCACACAGTAACGTTCCTCTGTGCTACAGTTGGCCATCCTCGTGGTTCAGTGATTCCCGTTTCTCGTCGCCAAATGTGGTGTCCCTGCACCTTACTACAAATTCATGCGAGGCATGTATTGCAGACACAGTCACACTGTGACCTTAACCTTTATTCCCGGGACCAAGGAGTGCTGACCCTGGGTGGGACCTCCCCTTTTATACCTGGAAACTCAGATGAGGAGTGTCTCCCACAAGTTCACCACCTGTGGTCAGGGTGTGCATTTCTAGGATATAATTACAGAGTACAGGAGTTGCATGAAGTTTAGTTACATGAAGATTACCGTTGCATGACGGTTCCTTTATTACAAGCCTCCATTATTTCTTGTTTTATATTCCGTCCAATAGTGTAGCTACTGTTAGGGGGCCTATAGACTATGCCCACCATTGACGTTTTCCCCTTATTATTCCTTATCTCCACCCAAACTGATTCAACATCTTGATCCTCTGAGCCAATATCATTTCTCATTAACGCACTGATCCCATCCTTTATTAACAGTGCTACCCCACCTCCTTTTTCTTTCTGTCTGTCCTTCCGAATTGTCAAATACCCCTGAATATTTAGTTCCCAGTCCTGGTCACCTTGCAACCACGTCTCTGTAACGGCTATCAGATCATATCCATTTGTATCTATTTGTGCTGTCAACTCATCTAGTTTCTTACAAATGCTACATGCATTCAGATAAAGATCTTTTAAATTTGTGTTTTTTACCATTTTTTCCTGCTTTGACCCCACTTTCTGATTCACCTTTATATTTATACACTCTGTCCCTTCCTGGCACGCTCTGGTTTTCATTTCCCCCAGTGCTACCCTGATCCACTGCCTTCTCCTTGTTCTTTGACTTTTTACATTTTCACTCACCTGAATCCTCCCCCCCACTAATTAGTTTAAAGCCCTCTCTACAGCCCGAGTTATTTGATTGGTCAGGACCCTAGTCCCAGCATGGTTTAAGTGGAGCCCGTCCCAATGGAACAGCTCCCTCTTACCCCAGTACTGGTGCCAGTGTCCCAAGAACCAAAACCCATTTCTCCCACACTGGTCTTTGAGCCACGTGACTCTCTGATCTTATTTACCCTATGCAAATTTGCTCGTGGCTCAGGTAGTAATCCAGCGATTGTTATCTTTCTGGTTCTGCTTTTTAATTTGGCCCCTAGCTGCTCATACTCTCTCAGCAGAACCTCTTTTTTTGTCCTACCTATGTCGTTGATAATATGTTCTTACTATACAGTATAAATGCACACGAGGCCTATACTTGAGAGAAGGTCACTCTGTGACCAGTAACCTTTATTAGCCAGCACTGAAGTGATGAAGGTGGGTGGAGCTTCCCCTTTTATACTTGAAAGTCCAGGTTAGGAGTGTCTCCCACAAGTTCACCACCTAGTGGTCAATGTTCTCACGGTGTACAACTTGGGTCAGTTTATACATGGGTTACAATGACAGTTGAATACATGACATCACCTCCCCCCCAAAGTCTTATTGGGATCACAGGTTAAGTCTCTCTGGTGGTTTACGCTCCCTTGTAGAGCGCCTGAGTTGGGGCTCTGGTTGTTGGGCGCTGGCCTGAGTGTCTGCTGTTTGCGGTGCCTCAGGCCTGTCCGGACTGCCCACAGTGACTGCGCTCTCCTCCACTTGGTTCCGGTGTTCGGTCACCTGTGGCGGAGTGAACTCTACATCGTGTTCTTCCTCTGCTTCTTCTGTGGGGTTGCTGAGCCTCCTTTTTGTTTGATCCACATGTTTGCGGCAGATTTGTCCATTGGTAAGTTTAACTACCAGAATCCTATTCCCCTCTTTGGCAATCACAGTGCCTGTGAGCCATTTGGGCCCTGCAGCGTAGTTGAGAACAAAGACAGGGTCATTGACATCAATACATCGCGCCCTCGCATTTCCGTCATGGTAGTCACATTGTGACTGGCGCCTGCTCTCAACAATTTCTTTCATGGTGGGGTGTATAAGGGATAACCTGGTTTTAAGCGTATTTTTCATTAGCAGCTCTGCGGGTGGGACCCCTGTGAGTGAGTGTGGTCGGGATCTATTGGCCAACAGGAGGCGTGATAAGCGGCTTTGTAGGGAACTCCCTTGGATTCTGAGCATCCCCTGTTTGATTATCTGCACTGCTCATTCCGCCTGGCCGTTTGAGGCCGGCTTGAACAGGGCCGTTCTGACATGGTTGATACCATTTCCTGCCATGAAGTCCTGGAATTCAATGCTTGTAAAGCACGGGCCATTGTCGCTGACCAAGACATCCGGTAGACCATGGGTGGCGACCATTGCCCGTAGACTTTCAACTGTGGCAGAGGATGTGCTTGAATTGAGAATGTCACATTCGATCCATTTGGAGTAGGCGTCTACTACAACCAAAAACAGTTTTCCCATGAAAGGACCTGCATAGTCCACATGGATGCGTGACCATGGCTTGGCGGGCCAGGACCAGGGGCTAAGGGGGGCTTCCCTGGGCTCATTGCCCAGTTGGGCACACGTGTTGCACCTGCGAACACAAAGTTCCAGGTCTGCATCTATCCCTGGCCACCAAACGTGTGATCTGGCAATTGCCTTCATCATGACAATGCCCGGGTGCTCATTGTGGAGTCCTCTGATGAACATCTCTCTGCCCTTCTGGGGCATGACTACTCGGTTTCCCCATATTAGGCAATCGGCCTGAATCGAGAGTTCATCCTTGCGCCTGTGAAATGGTTTAAATTCCTCAGGGCATGCCCTGTACGTGGCTGCCCAGTCTCCATTCAGGACACATTTCTTGACTAAAGACAGTAGTGGGTCTCTATTTGTCCAGACTTTAATCTGACGGGCTGTCACAGCTGAGACTTCGCTTTCGAAAGATTCAACAGCCATGACCATCTCAGCAGCATGTTCGGTTGCCCCCTCGGTGGTGGCTAGTGGGAGCCTGCCGAGTGCATTGGTGCATTTTTCAGTGCCCGGTCTGTGCTGAATTGTATAGTCATAGGCGGCTAACGTGAATGCCCACCTCTGTATGCGGGCCGATGCATTTCTATTTATGGCCTTGTTGTCAGCCAAAAGGGACGTTAGGGGTTTGTGATCTGTCTCCAGCTCAAATTTCCTGCCAAACAGGTACTGGTGCATTTTTTTTATAGCACATACACATGCAAGTGCTTCCTTTTCTACCATCCCGTAGCCCCGTTCTGCCTGGGACAGAATTATGGAGGCATAAGCTACCGGCTGTAATTGACCCTTGGCATTAACATGCTGCAACTCACACCCAACCCCATTAGACGACACATTGCACGTTAAAAAAAGTTTTTTACATGGGTCATATAGTGTTAACAGATTGTTGGAGCATAACAAATTGCGTGCTCTATCAAAAGCCCTTTCCTGGCTGTCCCCCCAGACCCATTCGCGACCTTTGCATAGGAGCACGTGTAGCGGCTCTAACAGCATGCTCAATTTGGGAAGAAAGTTACCAAAATAGTTCGAGGAACGAACGCAGCTCCATCATGTTATGGGGTCTGGGTGCTCTCTGGATTGCTTCTGTTTTGGATGCAGTAGGTTTGATCCCATCTGCTGCTACCCTCTTCCCCAGGAATTCTACCTCTGGAGCTAGGAAAATGCATTTCGCCTTTTTCAGTTGCAGACCTACCCGGTCCAGTCTGCATAGCACCTCCTCCAGGTTGCGGAGGTGTTCTTCGGTATCACAACCCATGATGAGGATGCCGTCTTGAAAAACCACTGTCCTTGGAATTGACTTGAGGAGGCTTTCCATATTTTATTTAAAGATCGCGGCGGCCGGGTGAATCCCGAACGGACATCTGTTGTACTCAAACAACCCCTTGTGTGTCGTGATGGTGGTCAGCTTCTTCGACTCACTCGCCAGCTCCTGGGTCATGTAAGCTGAGGTCAGGTCCAATTTTGAAAAAAGTTTGCCACCGGATAGCGTCGCAAAGAGGTCCTCCGCTCTCGGTAGCGGGTACTGGTCTTGGAATGACACCCGATTGATGGTGGTCTTGTAATCACCACATATCCTGACCGACCCATCCGCCTTAAGCACCGGCACAATCGGGCTCGCCCAGTCACTGAATTCGACTGGCGAGATGATGCCTTCCCTCAACAGGCGGTCCAATTCGCCTTCTATCGTTTCCCGCATCATGTACGGCACCGCTCTGGCCTTGTGGTGTACTGGCCTGGTGTCCAGGTTTATGTGAATCACTACCTTGGTCCCCATGAAAGTGCCAATGCCGGGCTGAAATAGTGAGTCAAATTTGTCCAGGACCTGTGAGCATGATATTCGCTCCACAGAAGAAATTGCATTGACATCGCCCCATTTCCAGTTCATGACAGCCAGCCAACTCCTCCCCAGTAGTGCGGGACCATCCCCTGGGACAATCCAGAGTGGCAATCTGTTCTCTGAATCTTTGTGGGTCACGACTACCGTGGTGCTGCCTAGCACCGGAATGATCTCCTTTGTGTATGTCCGTAACTATGCGTCAATTGGCAATAATTTTGGCCTCCTGGCCTTGGATGCCCACAACTTGTCGAACTGTTTGATACTCATCAGGGACTGGCTGGCCCCTGTGTCTAGCTCCATTGATGCTGGGATGCCATTGAGGAGCACATCCATCATTATCGGTGGCGTCCTGGTGTATGAACTGTACATGTGCTCCACATGAACTCGCTGAACTTCAGCTTCCAGCGATTTCCCCCGGTGTCCATTTGGCCTCGTAGGGCTTACATCGTACCCGTCCTCCTCGAACATCAACCTGGCTGCAGGCTTCCTGCACATACTTTTTTAAAATTTCAAAATACACTTTATTCATAAAAAAATCTGTACAATACATTCAATGGCATTTCAGTACATTTCGCTGCGGTCAGCAATCCCATACAATACATCTGGGTGCTGACGGCAGTTCCGTTCGTTACATTTCTTGTTTTTCAGTTCAAGTGCGATTCGGTACAATAAACGGGATACATTGTGGTACATTCACACAAATTACATTTCATGTGTTACAATACAGTGCCCGGAATGGGTGACGGTATATTTACATTTTTCTTTTCAAACATGCATTTCGTAACACACCTTGCATTGTACATGGCACGACATTGGTGTTTACAGTTTTGGTGCTCTATGTACACATAGAGTAAATTACAAATACAGCCCGAGGGAGGTTTGTACTGATTCCTGCCCCCGGGTTTACCGTGGCAGAAGGGCTTTAAACTGTGGCCCTTCCCCACCGTGCCTTTGCGGCGACTGCACCAATTTTCAGTGCGTCCCTCAGCACGTATTCCTGGATCTTGGATTGCGCCAGTCTGCAACATGCGGACGTGGTCATCTCCTTGTTCTGGAAAACCAGCAAGTTTCGGCAAGACCAAAGTGCGTCTTTGACCGAGTTGATGGCTCTCCAGCAGCAGGTGATGTCTGTCTCGGTGTGTGTCCCTGGGAACAGCCCGTAGAGCACAGAGTCCTGTGTTACTGAGCTGCTTGGGATGAACCTCGACAGCAACCACTGCATCTCTTTCCAGACCTGCGTTGCAAAGGCGCAATCCTGAAGGAGATGGGTGACAGTCTCGTCCGCCCCACAGCCGGCCCGGGGGCACCGTGCCGTGCTGCTGAGGCGTTGGCTGTGCATGAACACTCTGACGGGTAGGGCCCTCCTCACCGCCAACCAAGCTACGTCTTGGTGCTTGTGTGTAAGCTCTGGCGATGAGACGTTCTGCCAAACAAGTTCGACAGTCCGCTCAGGGAACCACCCGACAGGGTCCACCGTCTCCTTCTTTCGGAGGGCGTCCAGGACCTTACGTGTTGACCACTGTTTGATGGCCTTGTGGTCAAAGGGGTTTCTTTTGAAAAACTTTTCCACGAAGGACAGGTGGACAGGCATGGTCCAACTGGTGGGGGCGTTTCACGGCAGCGTGGCCAGGCCCATCCTTCTCAACAATGGGGACAGGTAGAACCTAAGCACGTAGTGACACTTGGTGTTTGCGTACTGGGGGGCTGTGCATAGCTTGATGCAGCCGCACACAAAAGTGGCCATCAGGATGAGGGCCACGTTCGGAACGTCCTTTCCTCCACTGTCCAGAGATTTGTACATCGTGTCTCTGCGGACACGGTCCATTTTGGACCTCCAGACAAAGTGGAAGACGGCCCGGGTGACTGCCGCGGTGCAGGAGCGAGAGATGGGCCAGACCTGCACCAGATACAACACTGAGAGCACCTCACTCCTGATGACCAGGTTCTTTCCTGCGATGGAAAGGGAGCGCTGCTCCCAAAATGCCAGTTTCTGTTTGACCTTGGCAATACGCTCGTCCCAGTTTTTGGCGCACGCCCCGTCCGCTCCGAACCATATTCCCAGCACCTTCAGGAAATCTGGCTTGACGGTGAAGGGAATAGAGGCTCGGTCGGTCCAGTTGCCAAAGAGCATGGCCTCGCTCTTGGTGCGATTGACCTTTGCTCCCGAGGCCAGTTCAAACTGGTCGCAGATTTCGAGCAATCTGCGGACCGACTGCGGATCCGAGCTAAAGACGGCGACGTCGTCCATGTATATGGAGGTCTTGACCTGAGCGCCTCCGCTGCCTGGGATCGTCACCCCTCTAATGCCCGCATCCTTCCTGATGGACTCGGCAAAGGGCTCGATACAACACACAAACAAGACAGACGAGAGAGGACAGCCTTGCCTGACTCCAGATCTGATTGGAAAGCTTTGAGTTTCCCACCCGTTGATTGGAACTGCACTACTGATGTCTGTGTAGAGCAGTTTGACCCAATTGCGGATACCCTCCCCAAACCCCATTTTGGAGAGCACGTCCATCAGGTACGTGTGCGATATCCTGTCAAAGGCTTTCTCCTGGTCTAAGCTGATTAAGCAGGTGTCCACCCTCCTGTCCCGCACGTAGGCGATCGTATCCCTGAGTAGCACGAGGCTATGAGAGATCTTCCTGCCGGGGACAGCGCAGGTCTAGTCCGGGTGAATCACCAGCTCAAGGGCAGACTTGACCCTGTTGGCGATGACCTTTGACAGGATCTTGTAGTCCACATTGAGCAGCGAAATGGGCCGCCAGTTTTTGATTTCCTCCCTCTCCCCCTTCTGCTTGTAGATGAGGGTGATGATGCCTTTCCTCATCGATTCTGACATGCTGCTGGCCAGAAGCATACCTCCGTACACTTCCAGCAGGTCTGGGCCTATCCAGTCCCACAGAGCCGAGTACAACTCGACCGGTAAGCCGTCGCTTCCGGGAGTTTTATTCGTCTCGAAGGACCGGACAGCCTTTGTCAGCTCGTCCAGGGTTAGCGGGTGGTCCAGACTCTCTCGTTTGCCGTCGTCTAAGACCTCCGAAATAGACGAAAGGAAAGACTGGGAGGCCGTGCGGTCTGTGGGCTTGACGTCGTACAGCCTGGCATAGAAGGATTTGCTGATCCTCAGCATGTCAGGCTGCGAAGACGTCACAGAACTGTCTTCTTCCTTTAGGCTGGTGATCACAGAGCTCCACCTGTGTACCTTTTGGAAGAAGAAGCGCGAGCACGTCTCATCCTGCTCGACGGAGCGGACTCTGGAGCGGAAGATGATCTTGGAGGACTCCGAGGCAAAGAGTGAGACTTGCTGGCCCTTCACCTCTTCGAGTTCCTCCGCGACATCGACCCCCATCGACTGCAGCAGGAGCAGGTTTTGCATACTCTTCTGGAGTTGGGACAATTCCCTCTGTCTCCCTCTCGCCTCCTGAACACCTTTGAGGATGAAGAACCTCTTGATGTTCGTCTTGATTGTTTCCCATCAGTGCATTGGGGAATCGCAGAGGAGTTTGACGGTTCTCCCACCTTTGTAATCCCTCTTGAGTTCCTCAACGTTTTCCGGAGTCAACAGTTTCACGTTCAGCTTCCATAGCCCTCTGCCAACTTTCTGGTTTTCCTGTGGGCGACAGTTGGCCAGTAGGAGGCAGTGGTCAGGGAAGAACACGGTGTGACGTCGGTGGATCTGACCTTGAGCGTGTGGGACACAAACAGGAAGTCAATTCTGGAACGGACGGACCCGTCTGGTCTCGACCAGGTGTATCTGCGCGGTGCTCCGTCTGCAGGGTTGCTGAAGACATCGCACAGCTTGGCATCTTTTACCGCATCCATCAGGAGTTTGGACGTGGCGTTCAGTTTGCTGTCGACTCTGCTGGATCGTCCAGCCGCATCGATGATGCAGTTGAAGTCACCGCCCAGAATGACTGGCCTGGACGTTCTTCACAGCTGGGGCGTAAACATTAATTAACCTGAGAGGGGTGTTTTTGTACATTACGTCTGCTACAAGGAGGCGGCCGCTCACCACCTCCTTAACTTCGGTGATGGTGAAGTGGCCTCCCCGCAGCAGAATGCCCAGGCCGGAAGCCCGGCTGTCGTTGCCCCCTGACCATATGGATGGTCCATGGGCCCACCATCGTGACCACTGCCGGTAACTGCTGAAGTGCGGCAGACCGCACTCCTGCAAGAACAGCAGGTCCGCTTTGACCTTGGCAAGGTGGAAACACATCGCGTAGTCGATTTTACGCTACGCACGTTAATACTAGCAATTTTAAAATCCATTTTAAAGCTATTTTTTACATTTACAAACATTACAGTTCAGATGCATCGTTTTCCATTTCAGGTAAACCATGCAACTTCTCAATGGCCATTTCCAGCATGCATAAGTTATTACTATCAACGTCAACATTTACTACACCTGGGGTGGCGTGGTCGTCGTCCCCTGCTGTGGGGGTGCTTTGACCAGGGGACTGCTGCAGTTTTGTGATTTCGTCCGCAATGTTCTCTGCATAGTCCTCGCCTGGTGTTGGTGGTTCCCTCTTTTCCTCATTTGTGGCGGTGTCAAGCTGGTGTGCGTCGATCGCTGCGTCGCTCCCGGTATTCCGGAGGTGGGGTGTGCTGGGCACTTCGCTGCTCCCGTTATCCCGGGGCTGGTCTGCGTTGGTTACTCCTTCACTCTCGGTGTCCCGGAGCTCGTGTGCGCTGGGCCCTTCATTGCTTGCAGGTTCCTGGGGCAGGGCTGTGTTGGTCGCTTCACTGCTCCCGGTTGCCTGTGGCCGTGGGGTGGCACATTGCCTCTTCTTTAGGCGGTGCGCTTTTCCTCATCAGACAAGCTGCCGTCGCTGGTTTCTGCCGAGCTTGGTGGTCGCCTCTTCCCCTTGCGCCCGCGGGCCTTTTTGTCCCGAGTCCACGGGGGCGTTGGTCGGGAGGAGGGTGTGGCTCTCCTCTGGAGCGTTGTGTTCGTCAGCTTCCACCTCCTCTGGTGCAATGTTCTTTGCTGCCTGCACATAGCTGAAATTGCATTTGGGGCAGTTTTTGTAAAGGTGCCCAGCCAGACCACAGAGGTTGCAGCACTTGGTCTCCTTACAGTCTTTTGTCTGGTGGCTTTCGTTCTTGCAGTTTCGGCAGATGACAGTCTTGCAGCTTGCCGCCACATGACCTGCCTTCCCGTAGGTGCGGCACACGTTGGGTTGGCCAGCGTACACCATGTAGCCCCGACTTCCTCCGATGGAAAAGCTGGAGGGGGTGGTTCAGGATGGTTCCGCTGGCGTCCATCTTCATGGTGACCTGGATCTGGCACTTGCTGGTCCATATTCCGTGCACGTCTTTCAAGTCACTGCTGTTTCCTGCCCCATCGACATACCTTTTGAGGAAAGTCAGCACATCAATGACCGGGATGTGGGGGTTGTACATTTGCACTGTGATAGTGCGTCTTCTCTGCAACGGGAGGGTGAACAGTGGCTCCCAAGTTAGCACTGAGTGCAGCGGTTCACTCGCCTCCTTCAAACCCTTCAGGAACTTCAGGCAGAGGGTGACGGTTCTGAAGGTCACATCGAAGTAACCTCTCTTCGGGTGGTCCTGCAAGGCGAAGACGTCAGCGACTTTCATGCCACATGTTCCCAGCAGGATTTTCTTCACGAAAAGGTCCCGGTTGATCGTTGTCTGTCCTTCCACTTTCTTCACCGTCACTCGGATGGTGTTTCGGACTCCCTGGTTCGCCGCTCGGTTGGCCGCCATCCGGGTTGCAGATTCCTCCTTTCGCTGTGAGTTTTGGCCGAAGCCCTCAATCTCTCGTTGCTCCAGTCCGGGGCACGGACGGACCTCCTGGTCTGCCCCTTGACGGGCCCAAAGGCCCGCCGAATCATCGGTTGACATGCAGATTTTGTCTCTTCTCTCCAATTGGCACCTGGCTCAAGCCAAAGGCCAGAGCCAGCAAAACTGGAAAAATGAGTTTCTGCAGTCAGTCAATTTGCATATGAATGCCCAATCAACAGGTACTCCACTTGATCTTAGCCAAAAGGCCGAGAAGCGAGAGGCTTCCTGCACATACTTTTTTATAATGTTTTATTCGTTGCCAATCTTTCCAATTCTTTGTCAGACCAACTTGTCAGATTACAAACGCCAAAGGTCACCTTGGGCCCATTCAAGGATCACTTTGCGCCAATGTTCTTAGCCAAAAGGCCTAGAGCCAAAGCACCGTTCCTGGAAGTACTGCAATACCAGGTTCGTGGACGGGTCAGGCCCCCCACCCAAAAAGCATAGGAGAACCACCTTCCTGATCCAGGGAGAACCACTTTCTCTTCATGGTTACTCCCCTGTCAGGTCAGTTATGCATGATCTTAGCCAAAAGGCCGAGAACAGGCCAAGTGATCGCTGACATTGCAATTTCTGCAGGTATATTGCTGATACCTGCAAGCTCTGGCTGTGTGTTTGCCTCCACACCTCCAACACGAATCCTGTCCCAGCCATTCCTTAGTGACGAAACTTTGCTGTAGTCTCTCAATAAAATCGTCCCAATCATCACCAACACAGTACCTCTTATCTGTGCTGCTAGTGGCCATGCTCGCGTGGTTTAAAATCCCAGTTTTTCGTCGCCAATAATATGTCCTTACTGTACAGTATAAATGCACATGAGACCCATACTTGAGAGAAAGTCACTCTGTGACCAGTAACCTTTATTAGCCAGCACTGAAGTGATGAAGGTGGGTGGAGCTTCCCCTTTTATACCTGAAAGTCCAGGTTAGGAGTGTCTCCCACAAGTTCACCACCTAGTGGTCAATGTTCTCACGGTGTACAACCTAGGTCAGTTTATACATGGGTTACAATGACAGTTGAATACATGACAGTTGGTACCCACGTGGACCACGACAACTGGATCTTCCCCCTCCCTCTCCAAGTTCCTCTCCAGCCCTGAGGCGATGTCCTTAACCCTGGCACCGGACAGGCAACACAGCCATCTGATGAAGGGTCATCGACCCGAAACGTTAACTCTGTTTCTCTCTCCACAGATGCCACCTGACCCGCTGAGATTTCCAGCATTCTCTGTTTTTATTTCAGATTCCAGCATCCGCGGTATTTTGCTGTTGAACTTCACAATGTGTCATTGATTAGCCTCTTGACTGTGTGTGGAATAAGAAGAGTTAAGCAGTGCCGAGGGCTTAACTACATACCAGGCAGTCAAGGAACCAGAATGGCAAGATGATGCAAGATTGTCCCTCAAAGGCAGGAGTTCATAAGCAGTGGAACACTGTGTAACAACGAGATTTAGAGCCCGGCTTTGTGCCCAAGGCTCTCAACTTGAAGAACACAAACTGGGCTGTCAAGGCTCACCATTTGGCAGTGGAACATATTTATTTCAGCTACGTCAGATTGCTACACTGTTGCTTTAAAACACACTTACAAAGAAATGCAACTCGGAATGGGTAATAACTGCGGGCCTTGCCAGCGGCGTTCACATCCCAAGACTGAATAAATACAAAAGACAGCGGTAGAAGCTCCAAGCTTTCAATTTTAAATGGCATTTTTTTTTTCATTAATAGAAACGGTAGCATAAATAAAATTCCCTCATGGCAGATAATGGATTCAAACAGTGGCCACCTCCAGCACTCCACAGACAATGTGTTTGTTTGTTCTCAGGATATGGGTGCTGTTGCCAAGGCGGGCGTTTATTGGCTACCCCTGCTTGCTCTGAGATGGTGCTGCTGGACCTCCTTCTTGACCCACTGTAGTCCCTGAGGTGACGCTGCTCCCACAACGGTGTTAGCTTGGGAATTGCAGGATACTGACCGAGTGACGGTGGAGGAACGTTGATCTATGTCCATCATCATCATCATAGGTGGTCCCTCATATCGAGGATGACTTGCTTCCACGTTGAGCTCACAGGTGTTTCAATGAAGGACTGAATACTCCAGATCCCGAACTACATGTTGAAGGGTGGAAGATGCCTGTGTGTGGATTAATGTGTGGTGGCCGTTGCACACCAGCCACCACACGGGCTTGACAGAGTAAGGTCTTGGTCCAGTAGCAAGGATTAACCAGGATGACTGGAGACCAGTTCTGCTGCACGGACCTAGTGCGCACACATATCGCAGTGTGCGCTGGCCCATGCTGCCCCTGGGCCCTTGCCTCTTCTGGGCCCCGAACTCTCGCCTCTCCTGGGCCCCGATCACATCCCTCTAGGGACTGTCGCCACTCCTTCGCCCCGACCTCGCCGCTCCTAGCTGTACCTGCCCACGCTCCAATTAGCAATCTGGAATTTGGTGACGCCCAATCCAGTCGCTCTCTTCACAGCCGTCACCCTCCTGAACCAGTTCGCTCTGCACTTTGCAATGGTACGCTCCATGCTGCTCCTTTGAAGGCCCCACCCTGCTGACGGTCCTTGCTGGTCGAGGCCGCCTTGCCGAATGCCAGGCCGGGCTCCACGCTGCTCTTTCCCAGCTCCCATTAGCCTTAAAAATGTCAACTTCCATTCATCGTCACCCAAATCAGCCGATTCCCAGGTACAGGTAGTACTAGGTTCTTTACCAAGCAAAGTGGGCCGCTTAGCACCACGGCGCTAAGCGGTACGTCCACATCAGGCTGGTGTATGGCAAGATGTTTCCATCAACATGCTGCAGGGAAGGGAGGTATCATTGAAGCAAAATCAAAGAGAATTTCCAACGGTGCCAATGGACATGAATAAAGTGCACTGCTGGCTGGGAGTCTTTCCCACTGGCCACATGCAACAGGAAATCACAACTTTGGGGAAGATCATCTAGCACAAACTGGGAAAGATACACCATAAGGAAATTCCTGGCTCTGTGTATTCAATTAGTTTATGTTGGGCTAGATCGAGCTTCCGACCCCATATCCTCTCCATCACCAAGTCCGCCTACTTACACCTCCATAATATCTCCCAGTTCCACCCATGTCTAGGGATGGACTGAGGGGGTGAGAGGGGGCAGTCACCCGGGGTCCAAGCCTAGAGTGGGGCCCATACAGGGTGGGATTAAAGGTAAAGGTAAACAGTATTGACATAAGTGACGTAGCAAGAGCGGGGCGAAGTCGCGAGGGCTCAGGCGCATGTTATTCTCCAGTTGAGTGTAAACAGACTCTAGATGCCCATTTTCTCAAGATGCATTCTACACACAAATCGGGGGCAGGGAAAGAAAAGAGCACCAGCAACATGAGGAGCAAAAGAGATGAGAAGTAGCTAAACTGCTCAAACTAGGTAGTTTTTTTACAACTAAAAACTCCAGCTCCTGAAGATGAAGGCCAAGACGACACTGTGCAGTCAACCTCAACAAGGAAACCACCAGTGGCCCCAGACCCAGAGTTGGCCGAGTTGGTGCTCCAAGTGCAAAAAGTTGAAGAAGATGAAAACCAACTGGTGTATACTGAGCTGAAAGAGACGCAACTTACGAGCGACATTGGGCCATCGGGAGGCAATATCTCAGAAGACATGCAAAGCCATTGGATTGCAAAAGGTAGTGAGGACTGCCAAAACTGTGATAAAGACTTCCAGAACTCCGGCGTGATTCATGCCAAGGAAGGATGTCGCCAATACTGCTCGAAGTGCTTCTTCACACATGTGCACCCGCTGATAGGAGAACGTGTGGAGCAAACGTGGCTCTGTTGTTCACCTTCAAATGGTACAGTATACTGCTTTGCTTGCAAGGTCACAGCACGAACAAGTAGCCGCTTTACTCATGGGTTTAATGACTAGAAACATGGAGATGAGAGGATTTCATCTCACGCAAACAGCCCCCAGCATAGAGAAGCCAGGGTAGTAATGTGCACTGAACAAGCAGGCACTGGTTGTGTGGATGGTCACATTGTCTTCCAGTTTGAAAATGAACGACAGTACTAGTGCAAGGTGCTAGAATGGGCTGTCTGTGATAAAGTTTCTCTGTGAACGAGGTCTTTCTTTGCGAGGCAGAGACAACATCGTTGGGTCTCCAAGTAATGGTAATTATCTGGGTGTGTTGGATGTTCTCACAAACTATGATGCATTTCTTGCTGAACATGGTTTGCCAACAAAGGCAAGGGGCATACTTCATACTTGTCTTCCACCACTTGTGAAGAACTGATTCGTCTGATGGGTGGCAAAGTATTTGAGACAATTATCCAGGAATTGAAATCAGCGAAGTTCTATTCAATATCTGTTGATTCAGCGCCAGATATCACACACTCAGATCAGCTGACATTTGTCATCCACTATGTTCTACCGACTGGTCCCGAGGAAAGGTTCTTTAACCTTTCTTCAGGAAAGATAGAATAAAAGGAAAAGGAGGTGGGGTAGCATTGCTGGTTAAAGAGGAGATTAATGCAATAGTTCGGAAGGACATTAGCTTGGATGATGTGGAATCTATATGGGTAGAGCTGCAGAATACCAAAGGGCAAAAAACGTTAGTGGGAGTTGTGTACAGACCTCCAAATAGTAGTAGTGATGTTGGGGAGGGCATCAAACATGAAATTAGGGGTGCGTGCAATAAAGGTGCAGCAGTTATAATGGGTGACTTTAATATGCACATAGATTGGGTTAACCAAACTGGAAGCAATACGGTAGAGGAGGATTTCCTGGAGTGCATAAGGGATGGTTTTTTAGACCAATATGTCGAGGAACCAACTAGGGGGGAGGCCATCTTAGACTGGGTGTTGTGTAATGAGAGAGGATTAATTAGCAATCTCGTTGTGCGAGGCCCCTTGGGGAAGAGTGACCATAATATGGTGGAATTCTGCATTAGGATGGAGAATGAAACAGTTAATTCAGAGACCATGGTCCAGAACTTAAAGAAGGGTAACTTTGAAGGTATGAGGCGTGAATTGGCTAGGATAGATTGGCGAATGATACTGAAGGGGTTGACTGTGGATGGGCAATGGCAGACATTTAGAGACCGCATGGATGAACTACAACAATTGTACATTCCTGTCTGGCGTAAAAATAAAAAAGGGAAGGTGGCTCAACCGTGGCTATCAAGGGAAATCAGGGATAGTATTAAAGCCAAGGAAGTGGCATACAAATTGGCCAGAAATAGCAGCGAACCCGGGGACTGGGAGAAATTTAGAACTCAGCAGAGGAGGACAAAGGGTTTGATTAGGGCAGGGAAAATGGAGTACGAGAAGAAGCTTGCAGGGAACATTAAGACGGATTGCAAAAGTTTCTATAGATATGTAAAGAGAAAAAGGTTAGTAAAGACAAACGTAGGTCCCCTGCAGTCAGAATCAGGGGAAGTCATAACGGGGAACAAAGAAATGGCGGACCAATTGAACAAGTACTTTGGTTCGGTATTCACTGAGGAGGACACAAACAACCTTCCGGATATAAAAGGGGTCGGAGGGTCTAGTAAGGAGGAGGAACTGAGGGAAATCCTTATTAGTCGGGAAATTGTGTTGGGGAAATTGATGGGATTGAAGACCGATAAATCCCCAGGGCCTGATGGACTGCATCCCAGAGTACTTAAGGAGGTGGCCTTGGAAATAGTGGATGCATTGACAGTCATTTTCCAACATTCCATTGACTCTGGATCAGTTCCTATGGAGTGGAGGGTAGCCAATGTAACGCCACTTTTTAAAAAAGGAGGGAGAGAGAAAACAGGGAATTATAGACCGGTCAGCCTGACATCGGTAGTGGGTAAAATGATGGAATCAATTATTAAGGATGTCATAGCAGTGCATTTGGAAAGAGGTGATATGATAGGTCCAAGTCAGCATGGATTTGTGAAAGGGAAATCATGCTTGACAAATCTTCTGGAATTTTTTGAGGATGTTTCCAGTAGAGTGGACAAGGGAGAACCAGTTGATGTGGTATATTTGGACTTTCAGAAGGCTTTCGACAAGGTCCCACACAAGAGATTAATGTGCAAAGTTAAAGCACAAGGGATTGGGGGTAGTGTGCTGACATGGATTGAGAACTGGTTGTCAGACAGGAAGCAAAGAGTAGGAGTAAATGGGGACTTTTCAGAATGGCAGGCAGTGACTAGTGGGGTACCACAAGGTTCTGTGCTGGGGCCCCAGCTGTTTACACTGTACATTAATGATTTAGACGAGGGGATTAAATGTAGTATCTCCAAATTTGCGGATGACACTAAGTTGGGTGGCAGTGTGAGCTGCGAGGAGGATGCTATGAGGCTGCAGAGCGACTTGGATAGGTTAGGTGAGTGTGCAAATGCATGGCAGATGAAGTATAATGTGGATAAATGTGAGGTTATCCACTTTGGTGGTAAAAACAGAGAGACAGACTATTATCTGAATGGTGACAGATTAGGAAAAGGGGAGGTGCAAAGAGACCTGGGTGTCATGGTACATCAGTCATTGAAGATTGGCATGCAGGTACAGCAGGCAGTTAAGAAAGCAAATGGCATGTTGGCCTTCATAGCGAGGGGATTTGAGTACAGGGGCAGGGAGGTGTTGCTACAGTTGTACAGGGCCTTGGTGAGGCCACACCTGGAGTATTGTGTACAGTTTTGGTCTCCTAACCTGAGGAAGGACATTCTTGCTATTGAGGGAGTGCAGCGAAGGTTCACCAGACTGATTCCCGGGATGGCGGGACTGACCTATCAAGAAAGACTGGATCAACTGGGCTTGTATTCACTGGAGTTCAGAAAAATGAGAGGGGACCTCATAGAAACGTTTAAAATTCTGACGGGGTTCGACAGGTTAGATGCAGGAAGAATGTTCCCAATGTTGGGGAAGTCCAGAACCAGGGGACACAGTCTAAGGATAAGGGGGAAGCCATTTAGGGCCGAGATGAGGAGGAATTTCTTCACCCAGAGAGTGGTGAACCTGTGGAATTCTCTACCACAGAAAGTTGTTGAGGCCAATTCACTAAATATATTCAAAAAGGAGTTAGATGAAGTCCTTACTACTAGGGGAATCAAGGGGTATGGTGAGAAAGCAGGAATGGGGTACTGAAGTTGCATGTTCAGCCATGAACTCATTGAATGGCGGTGCAGGCTAGAAGGGCCGAATGGCCTACTCCTGCACCTATTTTCTATGTTTCTATGTTTCTAAGTTCTTGCCGATAATCGGTCATACTGGACAAGAAATAGCAGAAATAATACTGGCCTTTCTAGATGAGAACAAGATTGACATACAAAATTGTCACGGACAATCTTATGATAATGCTTCAAATATGAGTGGGAAATACATTGGTGTCCAAACTATCATCGAAGAGCAATGCCCATATACGACGTTTATACCATGCACAGCGCACTCACTCAACCTTGTGGGGAAAAACAGTGCCAAATGCAGCCCAGTGATCATCAGATTGTTTGACCTTGTACAAAAGTTGTACACTTTTCTCTCTGCATTGACGCATCGCTGACTGCTTAATGAAAAACTAAGTCTTTAGGGCACTCTGTGGTTAAACAGCTTTCTGCTACTCTATGATCAACAAGGTATGAAGCAGTGTCAGCCCTGCTCAAAGGTTACACTCCCATATGCAAATTGTTGGAATCCCTGGCAACTGACGTGGAACAGAAAGTTGAATGCCAAAATGAAGCTCAGTTGATCCTAGACAAACTGGTCAACTAGATTCAGCTATTTTTATTGTCATTTGGAACACAATCTTGAAGCGCTTTCAGCTGACCGATCTCTCGCTTCAAGAGACCAGCTTGAATCTGAATGTCATGGTGTTCTTACTCGAGTCCTTTGGGAGTCTCGTGTCTGGAATGCGGACAATGTGGCCTGCACAGCGGAGCTGATCAAGTGTGGTCAGTGCTTCAATGCTGGGGATGTTGGCCTGGTTGAGGACGCTAATGTTGGTGCGTCTGTCCTCCCAGGGGATTTGTAGGATCTTGCGGAAGCATCGTTGGTGGTATTTCTCCAGCGACTTGAATGTATACTGTACATGGTCCACGTCTCTGAGCCATACAGGAGGGAGGGTATTATTACAGCCCTGTAGACCATGAGCTTGGTGGTAGATTTGAGGGCCTGGTCTTCGAACACACTTTTCCTCAGGTGGCCGAAGGCTGCGCTGGCACACTAAAGGCAGTGTTGAATCTCCTCATCAAGCACTCTACTCGGAACTCCTTCATGGCAAACGAGCCAAAGGTGGACAGAGGAAATATTACAAGGACACCCTCATAGCCTCCCCACCGACACCTGGGAGTCCCTGGCCAAAGACCGCCCTAAGTGGAGGAAGAGCATCCAGGAGTGCGCTGAGCACCTCGAGTCTCATCGCCGAGAGCATGCAGAAACTAAGCGCAGGCAGCGGTAAGAGCATGCGGCAAACCAGTCCCACCCACCCCTTCCCTCAACGACTATCTGTCCCACCTCTTACAGGGACTGTAGCTCTCGTATTGGACTGTTCAGCCACCTAAGGACTCATTCTAAGAGTGGAAGCAAGTCTTCCTCGATTCCGAGGGACTGCCTATGATGATGATGATCGAGTCCCTTGTCGATTTTGTCAAGACCCAGTGGACAGAGTTTGAGGACTTCGAAGACCTAGGGTTGGAACCTCCACTTTTGTGCTTCGTGCCCAAAAATGGGCGTTATTTCCGGCGTGGCCGTTAAAAAAGGGTTCTCGCCCATTCTCAAAACACCTAGTTTACATTTTTGAAAATGGCCGTTGCTGTGAGCGATATCAAATGGGCAGTAACCTTAATTTTTTTTTATCTTCTGCCGTAAAATGTGGCCATCCTTAGCAACGGCATGGCAACGCTCGATTCCCGCGATTCTAGAGGTCAAGGGTCGTCATGACATGCGCAGAAGAGGAGACAGAGAGAGAGGGAGCTCAGAGGCACTGAAAGCATGTGTGGCTGTGGTTTGTGCTTGTTTGGCTGTTGTGGGAGGCACGAGGGAGATTCACCAGCAGCAAAAAGTCTACTAAGCACCAAGAACATAGTTGGCACCGAGTTTTTGTCCAACAAATAATATATAAAATGGAAGGGATGGAGGAGGTCCTGGAGCTGGTAGCCAGGAACACTGGTGGCAGAGAGCTCCCAGTTGTCCCGGAGCACTGCACTGCACCCCAAGGTGACGCACCACCATTGCCAACCACACATGAGAGACAGCAGCAACATCTTGCTGATGGCTCGGAGCACGCTCCCACCTCGGGACCGTCCTCTCCCATATTTGTCCAAGTAGTGCTTCGGCCGTCACCCTCCCCCCCCTTCCCCCCCAATGAAGCATCGCCTGAGTTCCTCCTCGGCCAGGCGGCTTGGAATCAGGAGGGGAAGGGGAAGGGGTATAGGTGGGGAGGAGAAGCGGGGGGGTGGGGGGGAAAGGGTTGGTTTGTACAGAAATACTGATGATTTCAGACTAATGTTCGGTTTAAATGTATTTTATTTAACAAAACCTTGTAGTACTTTGGCTTAGTTAGCTGCACTGTTACACGCTGGTGATTCCTTAACATCAAAGGGTATAATCACACTTAATTTCAATCAACTTAAACTTTAACTGTCACCAAGGTGATGCCCAGCATTGACGTATGACCTGCACACCCAGCCGTGTGTCAGCCTTGTAAATAACATCAACGTTCTTTCAGGCAAAGCGATCATTGATGAGTTCCTGACGTAAGGCTCATGCAGCTATCATGCTACCATGGGCCCTTTCATGCGGTCCACAGGGGAGCGGGGGCATGGCTTCAGCATCAGCCTGATTGTCTGGCCTGCTGTCAGCGTCCGCCTCCTTGTCCTCTTCTTCCTCTCTCTGGTGAGGTGGACTGTCAGACTCATCAGGCAATTCTTGTCTCCTCCTGATAGTCAAGTTGTGCAGCATGGGGCAGACCACCACGAATTGAGCTACCTGCTCAGGGTGGTATTGGAGCTCGCCTCCTGAGTGGTCCAGGCATCTAAAGCGCTGCTTCAGCACTCCAATGGTTTTTTCCACGATATTGTGAGTTGCTCTGTGGCTCTCATTGTATCGCCTCTCAGCCTCGGTTTGGGTGTCACACAGGGGAGTCATCAGCCAGGTGGCGAGGTCATATCCTTCGTCCCCAAGCATCCAGCATTAACCTTGTGGCTCATTGTTAAACAAGTCAGATACCGTGCTCTCACGCAGGCTGTGAGCATCATGGATGCTGCCCAGAAATTGAGCATTCACTGCCAGTATAATTTGCTGGTGGTCGACAGCCAGTTGGACATTCAGGGAGTGGAATCCCTTGCGGCTCCTGAAAACCTCAGCATCCTGAAAAGGTGCCCACATCATGATGTGCGTACAGTTTATTGCTCCCTGCACCTTGGGGAAGTTTGCAATTCTGGAGAATCCTAGAGCCCTTTCACTCTGTGTCTCCCTGGTCATGGGGAAGCTGATCAAGTCCCTCCTGCGTGCGTACAGGGCTTCAGTGACCTGGCTAATGCAGCGATGTGTGGCATGCTGAGACAGACCGCAAATGTCACCACCTGTGGCCTGAAAAGAACCCGAGGTGTAGAACGACAGTGCCGCGGTGACTTTGACCTTGACAGATAGTGCAGTACTGATGGTGCTGGCAGGCTGCAGATCTGCCCTTATCAGCTGGCATACCTCAGTGATAACCTCTTTGTGGAAGCGCAGTCTCCGAAGACAAGTGGTGTCGGGCAAGTCGAGGTAAGAATGCTTCTCCTTATACTTGCGGGGGGTGTAACGTCTGGTTCTCCTCATCTGTCTGTCACTTGGTACATTGGGCACATAATGCAGTGGAGCGTTCCTTCGGCGATGTCGAGTCTGCTGCATGTATTTGGTCACCAAGAGAGGGTGGGAAAGCACAGGCCCCATTGCAGGAGCTCTGTTTTCCACCGATTGCTTACAAACAAGGAAATTCCCGAGGAACACACCTTTTCAATTCCACTCGGTCACAGTGTGGTCAAGGTGTTTTTAGAGATGTTCACATCAACTCCAACGACCTACAGAGTACATCCGAACTCCACCGAGGTTGAAGTACAGCAGCCTTTTAAAGGACGCGACATGTGATCTACAACATGGTGTCCATAACGCTGTGATTCGTTCCGGTTAGTTCCACTTTTTCTGTGTGGTTTTTTGAGCAAGCAATATTGTGGACGATATGTGTGCGAGGTGGTGAAATTGATGATGGGCGATCTCCATGGCCGCAAGTTTGGGTAAATATGCTCTTTACGACAAAAAAAAGTGGGTGGGCGTTAATATTGAATCTCGGCGTTAATTCCGTGCGGAAAGTAACGCTGGCCGATATTATGGGCGTTGAATTCTGCTGATTTTGTCCAAAAAAGTGGGCAGGCGGTAATATTTTTTCTCAGCACTAAGCACACAGGGAAAGTAATTCTCGGCGCTAAGTTTCTGAAAAATGCCCGACAGTTTCCATTTTGTGCCAAAGTGGGCGATATATGGGCGTTATACATAATTTCAGCGGTAAAATGGGCGTTAAGTGGGCGTTAAACAGGCAAAAAAAAGTGGAGGTTCTAGCCCCTAGGGATTAAACTGTGCGGCCACAACGAGTACAATTCAGCTCAGAGGCTCGTCCGGGTACACAACCGCCGCTGTGACGATGGAGATGCTGAAAACACTGTGCTGTCACCCAAGGAAAAATTCTAAACTGAAATGTTCCTTGCTATCCTTGATCAAGTAATCAGTACCTTGAAACATCACCTTAAAGCATACAAGGAAATCAAGGATAAGTTTGGATTCCTGTCCAAGCTAGCCGCTCTCTTGACTCATGAGATCAAGTAAGCCGCAGCAGATCTTGCCCGCTCCTGTCCCAAAGATCTGGAACCTGTGATTGAAAGTGAATTCATCCAGTTTTCTAACTTGGTGGCATCCTCAACTGAGCTTCAAACCTCAAATTGTGTTAAACAAACTAAGTCAGCAGAGCTGAGAATGTACCAATTCCTCCATACACACGCCCTCCCCCAAACCTTTTCTAATAGCTCTTCGGATAGATCTGTCGATGATGGTATCAAATTGCAGTGGTGAGCAGCATTTCTCTAAACTAAAATGCCTCAAAGATGAGGTCAGGAACCGAATGGGACAAGATTGACTTAATGGTCTTTCAATCATGAGCATCAAGAGCGAAGTACTGAGAGGAGTTGACTTCTCGAAAATCATTGACAAGTTTAGCCAACAAAAATCTCGGAAAAGACCACTGTAATGTTATACTTGTAGTTGCCTCTGTGGAGAAAATGGAATGCAAATGACAAATGATGGTTTTTGAAAAAATTGCGTGTCTTGTTCTAAATTGTTGTCATTGTCAATTTAATGTAAGGATTTTTTTTATTAAAGCGTTGCTGTTTACTGTTTATACAGGGTTTCATCAAGGTATTGGTTTGATTATTTGGAAACATAATAAAATATTAAATATGTATCGTCATAGTGTCAATGAGCACATAACCTGAGATATAGACCTGACCTGACCTTGACCTGATGCATACTCAGTATAGTGCCCTGTGACTTAGCTCACTAATGTCATTTACTGCAGGATGTGAATGGGAGTAGGGGGCCCATTGACGGGGTACTGCCCAGAGCCCGAGGCACCTTCAATCCATCCCTGCCTGCCCTCTTGCTGCACCATCTCTGCCGAAGTCTCAGAATTTGGGCTTCAAAGTTTTTATTCACGATACTGATTTTTCCGATGCACTTACATGCATACAACTCAAACCTGACCCTGTCTGGCACTCTTACTCCTTAATCCCTCCTCCGTCTGATCTGTTCTTTAGAACTTTCTGGCTTTTCCCTTTTTCCCTTCATAACTCCTTGTCCCATTTGTTCTCCTTACATTTCCTGCTAGACAATTGGTATGGGCTCCTCACATTTCCCCCTGGACAATTCTACCACAGTCTGTAACCTCAAGGCGCGGAATATCAGGCCAGATAACCAACCCTGGTTCAATGGCGAATGTAGAAGAGCATGCTAGGACAAGAACAAGAGATGCATGAAAATGAGATGCCATCCAGGTGAAGCTACAAAACAGGTCTACATGCACACTTAAACAGTGAAAGCAGCATGCTATAGACAAAGCTAAGTGATCCCACAACTAACAAATCCAGTGAAAGTTCTGCAGTCCTGCCACATCCAGTCATGAATGATGGTGGACAATTAAACAACTAACGGGAGGAGGAGGCTCCATGAGCATCCCCATCCTTAAATCCGTGACCTCTACCATCTATGAATGCAAAAGATAAATCTGAACCATCTTCAGCCAGAAGTGCCGAGTGAATGATCCTTCTCAACCTCCTCCTGAAGTCCCCACCATCACAGATGCCAGTCGCCCGCCAATTCGATCCACTTCACATGGTATCAAGAAATGGCAGAGCTCACTCAATACAGCTAAAGCTATGGGCCCCGACAACATCCCAGCTGTCGTGCAGAAGACTTGTGCTCCAAATCTATCCATGCCTCTAGCCAAGCTGTTCCAGTGCAGCTGCAATACTGGCATCTACCTGACAAAATGGAAAACTGGCCAGGTATGTCCTGTCCACAAAAAGCAAAACAACTTATTACTGTCCTACCAGTCCATTCTCAATCATCAGCAAAGTGATGGAAAGAGTCACCAACGGTGCTATTAAGTGGCATTTATTCACCAATAACCTGCTCACCGATGTTCAGTTTGGGTTCCGCTCTCGGTTCCAGACCTCATTACAGCCTTGGTCCAAACATGGACAAAAGAGCTGAATTCCAGAGGTGAGGTGAGAGTGATTGCCCTCGACATCAAGGCAGCATTTGACCGAGTGTGGCATCAAGAAGCCCCAGTAAAATTGAAGTCAATGAGAATCAGGGGAAAACTCTCCACTGGCTGGAGTCATACCGAGCACAAAGGAAGATGGTTGTGGTGGTTGGAGGTCAATCATCACAGCCCCAGGACATCGCTGCATGAGTTCCTCAGGGCAGTGTCCTAGGTCCTAGGCCCAACCATCTTCAGCTGGTTCATCATCAGGTCAGAAGTGGGGATGTTCGCTGATGACTGCACAGTGTTCAGTTCCATTCGCAACTCCTCAGATAATGGAACAGTCCATGCCCGCATGCAGCAAGACCTGGACAACATTCGGTCTTGGGCTGATAAATGGCAAGTAACATTCATACCACGTAAGTCTGAGAAGAGAGAGTGTAACAACCTCCCCATGACATTCAATTGTCGAGTCCTCCACCGTCAACATCCGGGGGGGGGGGGGTCTATTGACCAGGAACCGCTGAACCAGCCACAGAAGCAGCCACTAGCACAGGTCAGAGGCTGGGTATTCTGCAGTGATTGGCTCACCTCTTGACTCCCCAAAGCACCTATGACAACAGCGAGGAAATTCAACATCATCCAGGACAAAGCAATCCTCTTCATCAGCACAACATCCACTAGAATAAATATCCACTCCTTCCACCACCGGCGCACCGTGGCTGCAGTGTGTACCATCTCCAAGCTGCACTGCAGCAACTCGCCAAGGCTTCTTCGGCAGCACCTCCCACCTAGAAGGACAAGGGGCAGCAGGCGCATGGGAACACCATCACCTCCAAGTTACCCTCCAAGTCACACACCATCCTGACTTGCAAGTATATCGCCACTCCGTCGTCGCTGGGTCAAAATCCTGGAATTTCCTCCGTAACAGCACTGTGGGAGCATCTTCATCACACGGACTGCAGTAGTTTAAGAAGGCAGCTCACCACCACCTTCTCAAGGGCAACTAGGAATGGGCAATAAATGCCGGCTTTGCCAGCGATGCCCATATACAGAAATAGTGAAGATAAATTTTGCTATGCAATCAAAAATTGAGTAGCAATTTTTCATAGTTACAGAGCTTCTCTGTCAAACTATGAAAAGTTTGAACAGTGATTGGCTTATTTGGATGACTGACACTATTTACAACCATCCTTAATTTGTAACACAAGCTAGGCCGCACAGCTCCATAGTAACCAGAGTACAACCAGAGGAGCAACTCGCTTGCTTGCCAAATGTATCAGTCTTGGTTCAGAGATAATGCACTCCCATCTCTTGAGTCAAGAGGTCGTGGATTCAAGCCCCACTTGGAACACATCGGCCCAGATCTTGCGGTCTGGGAACCCCTCTTAGAGAAGTGGTGGTCAGACGTTGCGGAGTTGGGCACAGCGCAGTGGGCCGCGGATCCCAGGGTGCGCACGGTGTCAGTGTACCTGGGATCACCAAGGTCTCTCATTCACCCCCAAGTCTCTCACACACGACCCCACAGGCTCTCATTTTTATCGTGGGAAATTCTTGAGATTTTTTTTCTCCAGAATTGTCTTCTGTATACTTCTGGGAGAATGACCGATGAACAGCGTTAGTCATTGTGTGCTTGCACAAACATGTTCTATTGTCACAGATTTCCACTTTTTCTCTTGTGATAAAGAAATGCAGATCCGATACAGAGCTTGTGATGTCGATTTATTAGCACCTTAGTCCTTCCAAAGTGACAGCAATGTATGGGGCTCGGCAGTGAAATAATTTAGCTGTGAATTTGGTGCCGCAGTCCATAATACTGTCAAAATAAAAGTTTGAGGTACTTGGTTTTAGGTTGAGCCCAGGCACAGAAATTCTCTCTAGTAAATTGTCAGCCCAATACAGTCAGGTGTAATTGTGGTGAGCAATTATATTACCAAAAGCTATCCACTTACGCTGTGCAAACAGCAGCCGTGACATTTTCAGGCGTAATTGTTGGCAGTTAGTGGGCAATTAGCCCAACTCTGCGCCAGCAATCAGCAGTTCAACGCCGGAGCTGGTGATCTGCCGGACCCGGAACTTGACAGATCACAAGTTCGGGATTTAGTGCAAGCACATGCGAAAATTCCAGACTTGCTGCCCATTTCAACCATAAATTCTACTGAGTACTGAGGGAGCTCTGCACTGTGTGTGTCAGTTCTCATATGAGAAGTTAAACTTGAGGCCCCGGCTGACCTCCTCAGGTAGATGTAAAAGAGCCCATGTCACTATTGGAATAAGAGCAAGGGAGTTCTCCCCCGGTGACTTGGCCAATATTTATCCCTCACCAACATCACTAAACAACAGATGATGTCATTGCTGTTTGTGGGACCTTGCTGTGCACAATGTGTCTGCCGTCTTTGATAAGACATTCTGAGCGTGTGAAGGGTACCATATAAAATGCAGGGGCCTAGAAACTGGAGAACGCTGCTAACACTGGTGTTCAAGGAGAACGGCCGCCGGCTGAATGAGAGCAGGCAGTATCTGCATTTTGGTGCTGCCTGCTCATCATCATCAGTGTGACACTGATTTGCTAGTGCAATGCGCTCTTTGCAGCGCTAATCTCAGAAGGAAAAGAAGGACTTGCATTTATATAGCGCCTTTCACGACCACCGGATGTGTCAAAGCGCTTTACAACCAATTAATTACTTTTGGAGTATGGTCACTGTTGTAATGTGGGAAACACAGCAGCCAATTTGCGCACAGCAAGCTCCCACAAACAGCTATATGGTCATGACTAGATAATCTGTTTCTGTTATGCTGATTGAGGGATAAATATTAGCCAGGACACCAGGGATAACTCCCCTGCTCTTCTTTGAAATAGTGCCATAGGATCTTTTACATCCCCCTGAGAGGTCAAAAGGGTCTCGGTTTAACCTCTCATCCAAAAGATGGCCCCTCCGACAATGCAGCACTCCCTCGGCACTGCACTGGAGTGTCAGCCTGGATTTTTTTATGTGCTCCAGTCCCTGGAGTGGGACATGAACCCACAACCTTCTGACTCAGAGGCGAGTGTGCTACCCACTGAGCCACAGCTGATACTTAAGGAGGTCAAAGGGCGCCTCAGTCTCCCGCTCACAGTGTAAGGGAGCGGCAAAGAAAGGAGCGACCTGAACAGTTGCCGTACTTGCACCAAAAATATCAGCTGCCACCCGATGTTTATTAATTATTTTGTTTGCTTATGACATAGAAACATAGAAATTTACAGAGCAGAAGGAGGCCATTTCGGCCCATCGTGTCTGCGCCGGCCGACAAAGAGCCGCACGACCCTTGGTCAACAGCCCTAAAGGTTACATATAAACCTATGAACAATGAAGGAACGGCAAAGAGCACCCAGCCCAACCAGTCCGCCTCACACAACTGCGACGCCCCTTATACTGAAACATTCCACACTCCATCCCAACCGGAGCCATGTGATCTCCTGGGAGAGGCACAAACCAGATAAAAACCCAGGCCAATTTAGGGAGAAAGAAATCTGGGAAAATTCCTCTCCGACCCATCCAGGCGATCGAAACTAGTCCAGTAGATCACTCTGGCTGTATTCTATTCCCTGCAGTACTTACCATTATATCTGCGCTGTCCATCTACATAGATGCAGATACAAGAGATTTTATCACAGATCATCTTCAATCATTGACTTGTTTCCACTCTAAAAGTGAGTTCTCAGGTGACTGAACAGTCCAATACGGGAATGACCGTTTCTTTCACAGGTGGGACAGATCGTCGTTGAGGGAAGGGGTGGGTGGGACAGGTTTGCCGCACGCTCCTTCCGCTGCCTGCGCTTGTTTTCTGCATGCTCTCGGCGACGAGACTCGAGGTGCTCAGCGCCCTCCCTGATGCCCTTCCTCCACTTAGGGCGGTCTTTGACCAGGGACTCCCAGGTGTCGGTGGGGATGTTGCACCTTATCAGGGAGGCTTTGATTAACCCATTGATTTGCTGACCCACAAACGCTGTAGGCCTCCTGGAAAGCTGCCAGGAAATGCAACCCCCGTCACCACTGATCAACAAAAAATGACAGTTTAAAAGAAGAGCCTTGGCAAAGGAGGCATTTGAAGTTCTGGTGTCCTGCTGGACTCTTCACGGCCATTAACGCTGCTGATTGCCCTTTTAGCGGCAACAAATACTGTCATGACTTAGAGAGGGCGGCAATGCGAGCAGAGAACTCCAAAATGGAGGAGCTGGCGTCATAGAATCATAGAATGGTTACAGCATGGAAGGCCATTCGGCCCATCGAGCCCGTGCTGACTCTCAGCAAGTCCCACTCCCCCGTCCTTTCCCCATAGCAATGCAATTTTTTTCCTTCAGGTACTTAACCAACACTCTGTTGAAAGCCACGATTGAGTCTGCCTCCACCACCCTCTCAGGCCATGCATTCCAGATCCTAACCACTTGCTGCGTAAAATAGTTTTCCTCATGTCGCCTTTGGTTCTTCTGCTAATCACCTTAAGCCTGTGTCCTCTGGTTCTCGACCTTTCTGCCAATGGGAACAGTTTCTCTCTATCTACTCTGTTCAGACCTCTCATGATTTTGAACACCTCTATCAAATCGGCTCTCAATCTTTTCTGCTGTATGGAGAACAACCCCAGCTTCTCCTGTCTATCCACGTAGCGGAAGTCCCTCGTCCCTAGAATCATTCTTGTAAATCTTTTCTGCACCCTCGCTAAGGCCGTCACATCCTTCCTAAAGTGAGGTGCCCAGAATTGGACACAGTACTCCAGTTGAGGCTGAAAAAGTGCTTTATACAGGTTCATCATAACTTCCTTGCTTTTGTACTCTATACCTCTATTTATAAAGCCCAGGGTTCCGTAAGCCTTTTTAACCGCTTTCTCAACCTGCCCTCTTCAACGATTTGTGCCCATATACCACCAGGTCTCTCTGTTCACGCATCCCCTTTAGGATTGTACAGTTTAGTTTATATTGCCTCTCCTCATTCTTTCTACCAAAATGTATCACTTCGCCCTTTGCTGCGTTAAATTTTATCTGCCACATGTCCGCCCATTTCACCGACCTGTCTATGTCCTCTTGAAGTCTATTACTATCCTCCTCACTGTTCACTATACTTCCAAGTTTTGTGTCATCTGCAAATTTTGAAATTGTTTCCTGTACACCCAAGTCCAAGTAATTAATATATATCAAGAAAAGCAGTGGTCCCAGTACCAACCCCTGGGGAACACCACTGTATACCTTCCTCCAGTCCGAGAAACAACCATTCACCACTACTCTCTGTTCCCTGTCACTGAGCCAATTCCGTATCCATGCTGCCACTGTCCCTTTTATTCCATGGGCTTCAACTTCGCTGGCAAGCCTATTATGTGGCACTTTGTCGAAAGCCTTTTGGAAATCAATATACACCTCGTCAAAAAACTTGATCAAATTGGTTCAACATGATTTGCCTTTAACAAATCCATGCTGGCTTTCCTTAATTAATCCACACTTGTCCAAGTGACTGTTCATTTTGTCCTGGATTACTTTTTCCCCACTACCGAGGTTAAACTGACTGGCCTGAAGTTGCTGGGTTTACCTTTGTACCTTTTTTGAATAATTGTGTAACATTTGCAATTCTCCGGCCCTCTGGCACCACCCCTGGATCTAAGGAGGATTGGAATATTATGGCCAGTATCTCCGTGATTTCTGCCCTCAAATCCCTCATCATCCAAGGATGCATTCCAACCGCTCCTGGTGATTTATCCACTTTAAGTACAGACAGCCTTTCCAATACCTCCTATTTATCAATTGTTATCCTATCAAATGTCTCCACTACTGTTGTGTATGAATAAAGAGTCTGACCAGATACTGTGAGCTCAAAGTAAAGTGTGACCGTAGTCTTTTATTACAGGTCTCCAGAGTGCCTCTCCAGCCTGTGAGGCCTCCTTATGTACAGATGCTCCCAAGGGATTGTGGGATCCCTTGGGACTCTAGGGGATGAGCCCTCTGGTGGTTACACCAGGTATTTACAGGTTTACATATATAACAACACTCCCCCCCTCAAAGTCAATAGTGTAACTATTTACAATGTGAGTCGATCTGGGGCCTTTCTTTCCCTGGTTGATCATCTCGGTGCAAATGCTGGTTTTGGTGAGTTGTTTGTTGGGCCCTCGCTGGGCAGCTGTGCAGCTGGTCTTGCTGGGCTACCTGGTGTGGTGAGTTCTGCTGGGCTGCTGCGGGTGATGGGTTCTGCTTTGTGGTCAACCGCTGTGTCGGTTTCCACTGATGTGTGTGTGTTGGGGGGGTCAAAAAAGGTAGGGTCTAATATGGGTTGCTCTGGATAGTCCGTGAATCTGAGTTTGGTTTGGTCCAAGTGTTTCCTGTAGATGAGTCCATTGGAAAGTTTGACCCGAAACACCCTACTCCCCTCTTTGGCCACAACAGTGCCGGGAAGCCACTTGGGACCTTGTCCATAGTTCAACACAAATACAGGATCATTAATTTCAATTTCGCGTGATACATTTGCACTATCATGATATGTACTTTGTTGAAGCCGCCTGCTCTCTACCTGTTCATGTAGATCAGGGTGGACTAACGAGAGCCTTGTCTTAAGTGCCCTTTTCATGAGCAGTTCAGCGGGTGGAATCCCAGTGAGCAAGTGGGGTCTCGTGCGGTAACTAAGCAGCACTCGGGATAGGCGAGTCTGCAGTGAACCTTCAATTGCCCTCTTCAAGCTGTGCTTGATTGTTTGCACTGCTCTCTCTGCCTGACCGTTGGATGCTGGTTTGGACGGGGCAGATGTAACATGTTTGATCCCATTGCGGGCCATGAACTCTTTGAACTCGGCACCAGTAAAACACGGCCCGTTGTCACTCATAAGGACATCAGGCAGGCCGCGCATGGCAAACATGGCCCGCAGGCTTTCAGTGGAGGCAGTGGACATGCTTGCCGACATTATCTCATATTCAATCCATTTGGATAACCACTAGGAACATTTTACACAAGAACGGGCCTGCATAGTCGACATGGACCCTAGGACACGGTTTGAAGGGCCAAGACCATAAACTTAGTGTTGCCTCCCTGGGTGCATTGCTTAACTGTGAACATGTGTTACATTTGTGCACACAGGACTCTAAGTCTGCATCGATACTGGGCCACCACACGTGGGATCTGGCTATCGCTTTCATCATTACAATGCCTGGGTGGGTATTGTGGAGATCTCTAAAGAAAGTGTCCCTGCCCTTTTTGGGGACCACTACCCGATTACCCCACAGAAGGCAATTTGCCTGTATAGACATTTCACCTTTGCGCCGCTGGAACGGCTTTATCTCTTCCTGCATTTCTAATGGGACACTGGACCAGCTCCCGTGAAGCACACAGTTTTTTTACTAAAGACAGTAAGAGGTCCTGGCTCGTCCAGGTTCAAATCTGTCGAGCGGCAACAGGTGATTGCTCACTCTCGAATGCTTCCATAAACATGACTAAATCTGCAGACTGTGCTATTTCCACCCCCGTGGCAGGCAATGGCAGCCTACTGAGAGCATCGCCGCAGTTTTCTGTGCCTGGCCTGTGGCGGGTGGCGTAGCTGTATGCGGACAACGTGAGCGCCCATCTCTGGATGCAGGCCGATGCATTTGTATTTATCCCCTTACTTTCAGAAAAGAGGGTTATCTGTGGCTTATGGTCGGTTTCCAATTCAAATTTGAGCCCAAACAGATATTGATGCATTTTCTTTACCCAATATACACACGCTAACGCTTCTTTTTCAATCATGCTGTAGGCCCTCTCAGCCTTAGACAGACTTCTGGATGCATAAGCAACCGGTTGCAATTTCCCAGATTCATTAGCTTGTGACAATACACACCCAACACCGTACGATGACGCATCACATGCTAGTACCCAACGCTTACATGGATCATACAACCCAAACAATTTGTTTGAGCGTAACAGTTTTCTAGCTTTTACAAAAGCATTTTCTTGGCTTTTACCCCATACCCAGTCATCTCCTTTACTCAGTAAGGCGTGCAGTGGTTCTAACAGTGTGCTGAGACCCGGTAAGAAGTTATCAAAGCAGTTCAGGAGTCCTTGAAACGACCGCAGCTCCGTCACGTTCTGTGGCTTCGGTGCGTTCTCAATTGCCTCCGTCATCGAATCGATGGTCCGCTGCGATTCTTACATAGAAACATAGAAACATAGAAAATAGGTGCAGGAGTAGGCCATTCGGACCTTCGAGCCTGCACCACCATTCAATAAGATCATGGCTGATCATTCACCTCAGTACCCCTTTCCTGCTTTCTCTCCATGCCCCTTGATCCCTTTAGCCGTAAGGGTCATATCTAACTCCCTCTTGAATATATCCAATGAACTGACATCAACAACTCTCTGCGGTAGAGAATTCCACAGGTTAACAACTCTCTGAGGGAAAAAAATTCTCCTCATCTCAGTCCTAAATGGCTTACACCTTAACTTTAGACTGTGCCCCTGGTTCTGGACTTCCCCAACATCAGGAACATTCTTCCTGCATCTAACCTATCCAGTCCTGTCAGAATTTTATATGTTTCTATGAGATCCCCTCTCATCCTTCTAAACTCCAGTGAATACAGGCCCAGTCGATCCAATCTCTCCTTATATGTCAGTCCTGCCATCCCGGGAATCAGTCTGGTGAACCTTCGCTGCACTCCCTCAACAGCAAGAACGTCCTTCCTCAGATTAAGAGACCAAAACTTAACACAATATTCCAGGTGTGGCCTCACCAAGGCCCTGTACAACTGCAGTAAGACCACCCTGCTCTTATACTCAAATCCCCTAGCTATGAAGGCCAACATACATAGAAACATAGAAAATAGGTGCAGGAGTAGGCCATTCGGCCCTTCGGGCCTGCACCACCATTCAACAAGATCATGGCTGATCACCCACCCCAGCACCTCCCCCCCACGCCCCCTCCACACCCCCCCGACCCCCCCAGCCGCAAGGACCACATCCAACTCCCTCCCGAACACATCCAATGAACTGGCATCAACAACTCTCCGCGGTAGAGAACCCCACAGGCCAACAACTCCGTGAGTGAAGAAGTCTCTCCCCAATCCCAGTCCCAAACAGCCCACCCCCATCCCAAGAGCGTGCTCCCCACCAGCTCCGGACCCACCCAACACCGGGAATACTCTTCCCGCACGCAACCCGCCCCGACCTGTCAGAATCCTTCCCAAATGCCGAACACCCCCGGATGTCGGGCCCCCAGCCCCGGCCACCCCGGAGCCACGCCCCCGCGGCGCCAACCACACCACATCCACCAATCGCCATCTGCGCAGTCAACCCGTCCACCCCACTCTGAACACTCCCCACACCGAGGCACAGAGCCCCCAGGCCCGCCCCTCCAACACACTTCGGTCCCCCCCAGACCTTCGCTGCAATGTGGCCCCTCCTGTCCCCCGCCCTGGGTTTCTCTGCCCCCCACCTCCACCACTCTCCCCTCCATCCCCGCCCCCGTCTCCCCTCAACTTCCCTCTGCCTCCCCACACAGGCTCGCAGCTTGGGGGCGATAACCTTCTGGGGCAGGGAATTTTAGCCCCCCGCGTGGAAGGCCGCAGAATTGGCCTTACCACCCCTCAATGGAAGTGGAGTGCAATTTCCCACACTCCACTTCCTTTGGGGGCAGTTACCGGGGTATGACTGGATGCTCCTGTGACAACTGGTGCTCTCCACTCTCTGTCCTGTGACAGTTGGAACTGGTGCTCTCCACTCTCCCGTCCTGTGACAGTTGGAACTGGTGCTCTCCACTCTCTGTCCTGTGACAGTTGGAACTGGTGCTCTCCACTCTGCCGTCCTGTGACAGTTGGAACTGGTGCTCTCCACTCTGCCGTCCTGTGACAGTTGGAACTGGTGCTCTCCACTCTGCCGTCCTGTGACAGTTGGAACTGGTGCTCTCCACTCTCTGTCCTGTGACAGTTTGATATATACCATTTGCCTTCTTCACCGCCTGCTGTATCTGCATGCCAACTTTCAACGACTGATGTACTATCCAGGTCTTGTTGCACCTCCCCTTTTCCTAATCTGTTGCCATTCAGATAATATTCTGCCTTCTTCGTGTTTTTGCCACCAAAGTAGATAACCTCATAATTCTAAACATTATACTGCATCTACTATGCATTTGCCCACTCATCTAAACTGTCCAAGTCACTCTGCAGCCTCTTATCATCCTCTTCACAGCTCACACCCTCACCCAGCTTAGTGTCATCTGCAAACTTGGAGATATTGCACTCAATTCCTTCATCCAAATCATTAATGTATATTGTAAATAGCTGTTGTCCCAGCACTGAGCCCTGCAACACCCGATTAGTCACTGCCTGCCATTCTGAAAAGGACCCGTTTATCCCGACTCTCTGCTTCCTGTCTGCCAACCAGTTCTCTATCCACGTCAGTACATTACCCCCAATACCATGTGCTTTCATTTTGCACACCAATCTCTTGTGTGGGACCTTGTCAAAAGCCTTTTGAAAGACCAAATATACCACATCCACTGGTTCTCCCTTGTCCACTCTACTAGTTATATCCTCAAAAAATTTTAGAAGATTTGTCAAGCATGATTTCCCTTTGATAAATCCATGCTGACTTGGACCAATCCTGTCACTGCTTTCCAAATGCACTGCTATTTCATCTTTAATAATTGATTCCAACATTTTCCCCACTACTGATGTCAGGCTAACCAGTCTATAATTACTCGTTTTCTCTCTGCCTCCTTTTTTAAAAAGTGGTGTTACATTAGCTACCCTCCAGTCCATAGGAACTGATCCAGAGTCGATAGACTGTTGGAAAATGATCACCAATGCATCCACTATTTCTAGGGCCACTTCCTTAAGTACTCTGAGATGCAGACTATCAGGCCCTGAGGATTTATCGGCCTTCAATCCCATCAATTTCCCTAACACAATTTCCTGCCTAATAAGGATTTCCTTCAGCTCCTCCTTCTCTCTAGACCCTCGGTCCCCGACTATATCTGGAAGGTTATTTGTGTCTTCTTCGTGAAGACAGAACGAAAGTATTTGGTTTGCCATATCTTTGTTCCCCATTACAAATTCACCTGAATCTGACTGCAAGGGACCTACATTATAATCTTTTTCTCTTCACATATCTATAGAAGCTTTTGCAATCAGTTTTTAGATTCCCTGCAAGCTTCTTCACATACTCTATTTTCCCCCTCCTAATTAAACCCTTTGTCCTCCTCTGCTGAATTATAAATTTCTCCCAGTCTTCAGGTTTGCTGCTTTTTCTGGCCAATTTATATGCCTCTTCCTAACACTGTCCTTAATTTCCCTTGTTAGCCACGGTTGAGCCACCTTCCCCGTTTTATTTTTACTCCAGACAGGGATGTACAATTGTTGAAGTTCATCCATGTGATCTTTAAATGTTTGCCATTGCCTATCCACTGTCAACCTTTAAGTATCATTCGCCAGTCTATTCTAGCCAATTCACGTCTTATACCATCGAAGTTACCTTTCCTTAAGTTCAGGACCCTAGTCTGTGAATTAACTGTGTCACTCTCCATCTTAATAAAGAATTCTACCATATTATGGTCGCTCTTCCCCAAGGGGCCTCGCACAACAAGATTGCTAATTAGTCCTTTCTCATTACACATCACCCAGTCTAGGATGGCCAGCCTTCTAGCTGGTTCCTCGACATATTGGTCTAGGAAACCATCCCTAATACACTCCAGGAAATCCTTCTCCACCGTATTGCTACCAGTTTGGTTAGCCCAATCAATATGTAGATTAAAGTCACCCATGATTACTGCTGTACCTTTATTGCACGCATCCCTAATTTCTTGTTTGATGCTGTCCCCAATCTCACTACTACTGTTTGGTGGTCTGTACACAACTCCCACTAGCCCTTTGGTATTCTGCCCTTTGGTATTCTGCAGCTCCACCCTTACAGATTCCACATTATCCAAGCTAATGTCCTTCCTTACTATTGTGTTAAGTTCCTCTTTAACCAGCAACGCTATCGCACCTCCTTTTCCTTTCTGTCTATCCTTTCTGAATGTTGAATACCCCTGGATGTTGAGTTCCCAGCCTTGGTCACCCTGGAGCCATGTCTCGGTGATGTCAATTATATCATATTCGTTAATTGCTGCCTGCGCAGTTAAATCGTCCACCTTATTACGAATATTCCTCGTATTGAGGCACAGAGCCTTCAGGCTTGTCTTTTTAACACACTTGGCCCCTTTAGAATTTTGCTGTAATGGGGCCTTTTTTGATTTTTGCCTTGGGTTTCTCTGCCCCCAGGAACTCCACTTCAGGCGTCAGGAAAACGCACTTCGAGTGTTTTAACCTGAGCCCCACTCGGTTCAGCCAACTAAGAACCTCCTCCAGGTTCTGCAGATGCTCGACTGTGTCCCGACCTGTAACCAAGATGTCGTCCTGGAAGGCCACGGTGCGCGGGACCAACTTCAGTAAGCTTTCTCTGGAACATCGCCGCGGCTGATCGAATCCCAAACGGGCATCTGTCATAAATGAAAAGACCTTTGTGCGTGTTGAGGCAGGTGAGGCCCTTCGATGATTCCTCCGGCTCCTGCGTCATGTAGGCCGAGGTCAAGTCCAGCTTCGTGAACATCTTTCCTCCCGCCAGCATCACAAAAAGGTCGTCAGCCTTTGGTCATGGGTATTGATCCTGCAGGGAGAAACGATTGATAGTTACTATGTAATCACCACAGATTCTGACAGTGCCGTCTCCCTTGAGGACTGGAACAATCGGACTGGTCCAGTTGTTAAATTCATTCGCCGAAATGATGCCCTCTCGTTGCAGCCAGTCCAGCTCGATCTCCACCCTCTCTCTCATCATGTACTGTACCGCTCTCACCTTGTGATGGATGGGTCGCGCCCCCGGAATCAGGTGGATCTGCACTTTTGCTCCTTGGAACTTCCCGATGCCTGGTTTGAACAACGAGGGGAACTTGTTTAAGACCTGGGCACACGAAGAGTCGGCGACGGACGAGAGAGCTCAGACGTCATCCCAGTTGCAGCGTATCTTTCCCAGCCAGCTCCTGCCGAGCAGCGTGGGGCCATCGCCTGGTGCCACCCAGAGTGGTAACTCGTGCACCGCTCATCGTACGAGACCTTTACAGTAGCACTGCCAATTACGGGAATCAGTTCCAGCTTGAACGGTGCCGTTCTGACATGGTTGATACCATTTCCTGCCATGAAGTCCTGGAATTCAATGCTTGTAAAGCACGGGTCATTGTTGCTGACCAGGACGTCCGGTAGACCATGACAGGCCGAACGTCGCACCGCCATAGTTGACCGGGAACTTAGACACTTTGACATTAACATCGCCGCCCTAAGCGAGACTCGGCGGGCAGGGGAAGGCCAGCTCAAGGAACAAGGTGGAGTTTACACCTTTTCTGGAAAGGGAAACCAGAGGAAGAACGCCACCTCCACGGAGTCGGCTTCGCCATTAAAAATGAACTGGTCAACAGCCTCAAAGACTCCCCCTGCGGGGTTAACAAATGCCTCATGACTCTTCGACTCACCCTATCCCGGAACCAATGCACCACAGTCATCAGTGCGTACGCCCCTACACTCGAGGCAACGGATGAGACCAAAAAGGGTTTTTACTCCAGCCTCGAAACATCCCTGTCCCACGTCCCCGCATGTGACAAACTGATCCTCCTCAGTGACTTCAACGCCAGGGTCGGCATAGACACAGCCCTATGGGGAAGCATGATTGGCAGAGAGAGGGTAAGGAAAGCCAACTCCAGCAGTCCCCTACTCCTGACAAAATGTCTAGAACATGAACTCCTCATCACCAACACCCTGTTCTGCCAGAGAGACCAATACAAGGCATCGTGGCAACACCCTCGCTCCAAACACTGGCACCTGCTCGACTATGTCATCGTCTGAGCCAGGGATCGCAAGGATGTGCACATCACCTGCGCCATAACAGGAGCTGACGACTGCTGGACGGACCATCGCCTAATCCGATCCATCATCGACATTAACATTGCCCCAAAGCAGAGGGGACAGCAGAAGCAGTGCCGCAAAAAAGTTAATGCCGGGGCACTTAAAGACCCAGCTAAGAGAGCCCTATACAGCCAGCGCCTCACAGCTAACCTGGCGTGCCTTGATGACCCTGAGATGCTGGGTCATAGCGCTTGGTCTGCCCTCCAGGCCTCCACAACCAGTGCCTGTGAGGAGACACTTGGTCACTCAACCAGAAAACACCAGGACTGGTTTGATGAGAATGATCAGGAGATCCAAGAACTAATGGATTGCAAGCGCAGAGCATTTCTGAGCCTCAAGTAACAACCCAACTCGGGAGCTGCAAAACAACGTTACAGACAGTTCAAGGCTGAGGTCCAACAAAAAACCCGGGACCTAACGAACAAGTGGTGGATGGAGAAAGCACAGGAGATACAACAGCTGACCGACAGCCATGATATGCGAGGATTCTTCATCGCAGTCAAGGCTACCGATAGTCCAACTCCCAAGGCCCCACTCCACTCCTGGCCAAGAACAGGGAAACACTCATCAAGGACACCGAAGCAGTCAGGGCCCGCTGGAAGGAGCACTTCGAAGATCTCCTTAATCGAGACTCTGCCTTTGGCCCGAGTGTTCTCGACTCCATCCCGCAGCATGCGACCCACCACCAACTCGGGGAAACCCCAACGTTGCACGAGGTAGGAAAAGCCATAAAACAGCTCAAGAACAACAAGGCTACGGGAGCGGATGGAATCGCTGCTGAGGCTCTAAAGTATGGTGGAGAGGCGTTGTTGGCGTAGTTACATGACCTCATCTCTCTCATCTGGAGGGAGGAGAGCATGTCGGAAGATCTCAGAGATGCAGTGATCGTGACCATCTTTAAAAAAGGGGATAAGTCCGACTGCAGCAACTACAGGGGAATCTCCCTGTTATCAGCCACTGGGAAAGTCGTCGCTAGAGTTCTCCTCAACCGTCTTCTCCCTGTAGCCGAGGAGCTCCTCCGGGAATCAAAGTGCAGATTTCATCCCCTACGGGGCACAACGGACATGATCCTTGCAGCGTGACAGCTGCAGAAAAATGCAGGGAGCAGCGCCAGCCCTTATACAAGGCCTTTGACACTGTCAACCACGAGGGTCTATGGATGCCCCCAAAAGTATGTCAACATCCTTCGCCTGCTTCATGATGACATGCAGGCCATGATCCTTACCAACGGATCCATTACAGACCGAATCCACATCTGGACCGGGGTCAAACAGGGCTGCGTCATCGCTCCAACCCTCGTCTCAATCTTCCTCGCTGCCATGCTCCACCTCACAGTCAACAAGGTCCCCGCTGGAGTGGAGCTAAACTACAGAACCAGTGGGAACCTGTTTAACCTACGCCATCTCCAGGCCAGGTCCAAGACCACCCCAACCTCTATTGTCGAACTATAGTACGTGGACGATGCCTGCGTCTGCGCAGTCAGAGGGTTAATTCAAGGATATTGTCGACGTATTTACTGAGGCGTACGAAAGCATGGGCCTTACACTAAACATCCGTAAGTCAAAGGTCCTCCATCAGCCTGTCCTCGCTGCACAGCACTGCCCCCGAGTCATCAAGATCCAGAGTGCGGCCCTGGACAACGTGGACCACTTCCCATATCTCGGGAGCCTCTTATCAACAAAAGCCTCCAGTGTGCCAGTGCAGCCTTCTGCCGCCTGAGGAAAAGAGTGTTCAAAGACCAGGCCCTCAAATCTACCACCAAGCTTATGGTCTACAGGGCTGTAGTAATACCTGCCCTCATGTATGGCTCAGAGGCATGGACCATGTACAGTAGATACCTCAAATCGTTGGAGAAATACCATCAACAATGCCTCCGCAAGATCCTACAAATCCCCTGGGGGGACAGACGCACCAACATCCCCAGTATTGAAGCACTGACCACACTTGATCAGCTCCGCTGGGCAGGCCACAGTCCGCATGCAAGACACGAGACTCCCAAAGCAAGCCCTCTACTCGGAACTCCTTCACGGCAAACGAGCCAAAGGTGGGCAGAGGAAACGTTACAAGGACACCCTCAAAGTGTAACATCCCCACCGACACCTGGGAATCCCTGGCCAAAGACCGCCCTAAGTGGAGGAAGTGCATCCGGGAGGGCGCTGAGCACCTCGAGTCTCATCACCGAGAGCATGCAGAAATCAAGCGCATGCAGCGGAAAGAGCGTGCAGCAAACCAGTCCCACCCAACCTTTCCTTCAACAACTGTCTGTCCCACCTGTGACAGGGACTGTGCTCTCATATTGGACTGTTCAGTGTGGAAATGTATTTTTATCTAAGCTGATACCATACGGTATTTGTGTGCCTTTTGATCAAAATGGAGTCCTGGCCCTTCCAGAACTTTCTGCATTTTAGCAGTCAGCTTGCATAAACAGCTAAACCTGGTTTGAGATGGCTGATGGCCATCACACAGCTAGGAGACAAGTCATGCTGAGACAAGTAACCCCCCCCATGGTGCTCTCCTATTGTCTACACTACAGGAGTTCCATGTCACCCCACCCTTATCTTCTAGCCATTATCTTCTTTCCGAGACCTCATCCATTTGATGCAAACAGATAAACTGACCAGGAAATTGGAACAATCCTGATACAATACAAGACAGGTGATAGACCATTACCTATGACTCATGGAGTAATGGCCGGCTGGCCAACTGATAACCCTGACAAAAGGAAATATACCATGTCAGGACCAGGATATAGTAATTAACTCTTTATCTATATTCACTGACTGTGAGACAGAGCAATACACAGGGAGAGGCCATAACTTTGGTTTTACTGTATAAATATCTTGTTAAACTGAACCATTTCGGAGGTGTTCACTTAGCCCTTGACTGAGTGTAACCTACCCCTTGCGAGCAAGTAAATTAAAGAAACTTCTACCGGAGCTGTAAGTGTCGGAGTCATTCTTTTCGGAGGTCGAGATTTCGACAGTTATTGGAGGTTCCACCGAGATGCATACTCTCTGTCCTGTGAGTAAAACGGATACAGGCATAGTGCCTCTCCAGTGAAAGGCTTCAGTGGCCAAACAAGGTGAGCCTTTTGCTCACAAGAGGTTTCTTCACTGTTGAATCGCATATGTAATCTGTTGTCCACAGCGGAGGTACTGCAATCTACAAGACTCGACATTTAAAAGCTAAAAGTATTTTTTTTTATAACCATTTCTTTCTCAGCTCGCCAGCAGAAGAGAACAGGTTCTGGAAAAAAAATCTCGAGACAGCCCGGGGAAGGTTTCAGTAGGTAAGGGAGCGCTAGTCGATCGAAAAGGGTTCCAGGTTCTTATGTGATAAGATTTTTATTGTTTTTAATTCGGAAGGGGTTCTTATGTGATAAGACTATAAAAAAAAGGAAAGCGCAATCGATCAAAGAGTTTGGGTACGGAACCTTAAGTTTTATCAGTTTTTATTAGGATAAGTTAAGGACTCGGTCTGTAGTGGCGTACAACGCAGACTGAGAATTTGTTTAGATAAGGTGTAAGGTCATGATTTGTGTACTCGCGGGAATATTGTTTGTTGTCCTTGTTATACTGTCGTGTGCAATACCTTTGTGAGTCATTGCCATTAGAAAAACGGGAAGAGTCACTAGGGAAAGTTGTGATTGGGAAAAAAAAAACACAAGGATTGATTATGAAAGGAAACAGTAACTGATTGATCAACTACGGTTGGTTCGTGCCAACATATCTCACACACCCAGACTGAGCCCGAATTAAGAGCCTTTTCAGGCCACGTAACGGCCAGGAGAAGTGGGCGTAGAGAACTCGGTTGGCCGAAAGGATTGTGAGATCAGAAACTGTGGAAAATCTTAATAATCCAGAATGGGTGCCGGAGCAAGTTAAAACACCACAAAAGGCACACCAGCCTATGTCATGCTCCAGAATTGTGGTCAGTCTTCAATTGACCAAAGAAACAAAAACCGGTAAAGTGGACTAAGGGTGAAAACAGGCCATTTCCACCCGATGGTTCATTTAATTTAGAGAGAACAACATGTCTAGAGGAGTGTCTTATAAACAGAGATCCAGGTAAAAAAAAAGGAAAGTAATAGAAAAGGCCTGGGTTCCGATTCTTCAAGCCCATGTAAAATTAACAGAGGAAGTAAATCAAATGTAAAAAAAAAGAGAACCTGATAGTGACTTATGGATTAAAAAAAAAATGAAGCTAGCAAAAGAAAAAGCTTTATTGAATGGAGAGAGACTTGTGAATGTCTTGTCTTTGAATGAGAGTGCGTGAATGTCTTGTCTTTGAATGAGAGTGCTTCTGTCTTTTTTCCTTGTATCTGGAAACCTGTTTGGAAAGGTTGTGGAGCTGCCTGTTTGTTTTAGCTCCACCCACTTTTTCAAACAAAGTGAAGTTTTTTAACCCTTCATAGTGTTGTCCTGTATGTGGGAAGTTTAAGACATTTTAAGTTAGAAGCGCAGGTTTGGATTTATTCGGATGAGAGGTTACAGAGCTAGGAAAGGATAGGTTTGTTGAGACATGGTCCCGGTGGTTAAAAGTTGGAATGACTTTTTTTTTTAAAAAGCCTTTGTGGGTCTCTCGAGGTGCAGGCTGGGGGAGTACACTCTCATTGTCCTTGGTGTAAAATCTTGGTACAAAAGCTTCTAGCTCAGTAAGAGGATTTTTTTTGATAAAGAGTGGCAGTACAATAGTTGAATTGGGATTTTGAGATATTTCAGGTGATCTCCTTGATCAACATTTTGGGTGTATTGGAAAAATCTTGGGTTTGGAAGCCTTTTAATAAAATTAGAAAACAAGTACTAAACATTCTGTGATCTGTGAATCACTATAAGCAATCTGCTCTGCCCCACTACCAGTAACCAAGAGAGAAATGAAACACCTCCTCGGCATGACAGGATACTGCCGGCAATGGGTTAGGAGTTATTCCGAGATCGTTAGACCACTGTTAGACATGTCCATGCCTGCACTACCAGAGAAGTTGATTTGGAATGAGGTATCCCGGAATGCTTTTCAGAACCTTAAACAGTCCCTCACTTCAGCACCCGCCTTGGGATTACCAGATTACACTAAGCTATTCAACTTATTTGTGCATCACAAGTCGGGTTTTGCACAATCTGTTTTGACTCAGTTACATGGGGACAGGCAGCGACCGGTAGCATATTTCAGTACCCAACTAAACCCAGTGGCAGGCGGACTACTAGGATGTCTTCCTTCATTGGCAGCAGCTTATTATGCTATGCAACAGGCTCAGACAATAACTCTAAATCATCAGACCATTTTATATATCCCACACTCTGTCGAGATTTTACTTACTAAATGTGCCACCCAACACCTAACCGCCGCAAGAACCACTAAATATGAGGTCGAACTGTTATCAAATCCGAACCTTATCATCAAAAGATGCACTACCTTAAATCCAGCCACTCTACTCCCCACGGACGACGACGGCGAACCCCATTCATGTGAAATGGTAACCGAATTAGTGACTAAACCACGTATCAATCTAACAGATGTACCAATGTGTAACACTGATCTAGTGTACTATGTTAATGGATCAGCCCTACGAAATGATAGGGGCCAACCTAGAGCGGCTTATGCAATTGTAACTCAGTTTAATGTTGTCGAAACAGCCTCTCTTCCAGACTCCTTTTCAGCCCAACAAGCCGAATTGTTTGCGTTAACTCGAGCCTGTATTCTGGCTGAAGGACACACAGTTAATATCTACACTGACTCCAGGTATGCTTTTGGGGTATCACATGACTATGGACAAATTTGGAAGATTCGCGGGTACCTGACTTCTTCAGGAACCCCTATCAAAAATGCAGAACAAGTGGAAAATCTTCTGCGAGCCATTCAATGCCCCTTAAAACTTGCCATTATCAAATGCCAGGCACATACAGGCCAGTCGAATGAGGTGGCACTTGGGAATGCCAGAGCTGATAATGCAGCTAAGTCAGCAGCTCTGTCAAAAGGGGGGATGCAGGTGTCATTGTTCCCACTAAGGAACAATAATTGCTCAGACCCGCCACCCACTATTAATGACGTGCTGGCCTTTCAGACACAGGCCAGTACGGAGGAGGTGGTGACCTGGACGAAGGACCTATGTATAAAAATCCAGAAGGAATATGGGTTCACCACGACAGCCACGTGGTGGCCCCCAGATCCTTACTTCCATGGATTGCCCGATGTGTTCATACATTCACACATGCAGGCAAAGGGGGATTGGCAGATTATATTTTGGCAACTTGGTATGCACCAGGTATTTCGGCAATTGCAAAACAAATCTGTGAAAATTGTGTTACCTGTCAGACAATGAATCCGGGTAAGACGGAAAAAGTAGAATCTGCCTCCCACCCAAATCCAGTCGGGCCTTTTGTACATCTACAAATGGATTTTATTGAATTATCTATGTGTATGGGATTCAAGTATGTATTCGTTATTGTAGATGTGTTCTCTAGATGGATTGAAGCCTTTCCATGTAAAAAGGCCGATGCCACTACTGTTGCTAAATGTTTGTTAAAAGAAATTGTACCGCGCTTCGGAATCCCTGCTAAGCTTTCTAGTGATAACGGGTCACATTTCACGGGAACTGTTATAAGAGAAATGTGTAAAGCTTTGCAGATTAATCAACGTTTTCATTGCAGTTATCATCCACAATCAGCTGGACTTGTTGAAAGATATAATGGAATGCTTAAAAATAAGCTGGCAAAACTATGCAACGACACTGGACTGAAATGGACAGAACTGCTGCCCTTAGCTTTGATGGTAATGCGATCTGCAACCAACAGAACAACAGGCCTGTCACCGCATGAGATAGTTATGGGACGTCCCCAACGACTACCTTTTACAGCACCATTTACTGCAAAACAGATGGACATCCATAAAATGGAGGAAAATATGTTGAATTATTGTATTGCACTAACCAAATGTATTTCCAGCTTTCATTCACAGGTAAAGGAAGCCCAAGTCAAGCCAGCGGAAGGGAAGTGTCATAACCTGGAGCCAGGGGAATTCGTTTACATCAAGATTTTTAAAAGAAAAAGCAGTCTACAGCCAAGATTCGAAGGACCATACCAGGTCTTGCTGGCGACCAATACTGCAATCAAGGTAAAGGAAAGACCAACATGGATCCACGCATCCCATTGCAAAAGGGCACCCGACCAGGAGGAAGGGACGAAGGAATCAGAGGAACAGAAAAAGGAAGACTGAATAAGGAACTGTATGGACTATGGGGACTGATGGTGCTGGGCTTGACAGGGTTTTACTTCACATTATTGATTACACCAGGGGCACAGACCCGCCACCGAAGGGAATTGCACGTAAACGTATTTATGGCACTGAGTCATAGGTATGCTCAAGAAAGAAACTTGTCGAGTTGTTGGATATGTTCCCATGTACCTGTCCACTCCAGGGGGGGTATTCCCCTGAGATCTGTCCCCTTTAACGAATCAGAAATGGTAGAATGGTTGACAGTGCAAAACAGGACAAAACTAACTAAGGGGCCAGAAACGAAGGAGCAAACAGAATGGAGGTCGGCAGGGTATAAACTTAAAGCCATCCAGGGATGGTACCAGCCCAATTATGATAATAACCATCAGCCTCCCTTCCTAAGCATTACTCCCAGAATAGGAAATCCTGAAGGTATAATATGCCTAGTGAGTAATGAGACTAAAGGACCAGAAATGGGACGCAGCAAGTGTTCCCAAATGATTAAATGGCAAGCCACAACTAATCCCACTGAGAGAAAGATAGCAACCGTTGGCTGGACAACGGTCCATAACAAAGCCCCAGGTGAAGGGTGGGAAGGTGAGACCACTCGAGTAGGGATAGTGCAAAAGGACCAGGAGCTGATGCCCTACAATTGCACCTACTTTATTTGTGGCCATAAAGCCTACCCATGGTTACCGGCCAACTGGACAGGGTCCTGTTACTTAGGATATGTGGTACCCCTTATCAGATCAGTAAAGACTCTAAGGGAGGCCTATGGAAGTCATAGATTTAAACGGGATTTGACGTGGCTAAACAGAATATTCAAGGTAATGGTGCCACCCTATGGAATACAATCGACCGAATGGCAGTTACGGGAACTGGCTAACTTAGTCGAATCAGTAGCCAACGCAACTTCCCAAGCCTTTGAAGGGATAAATGACGAAATGGTAGCTATTCAAACAGTGGCGCTCAAATCGTATGGCCTTAGATTATCTCCTAGCCAAGGAGGGAGGAACATGCGCATTAATAGGTGGAGAATGCTGTACGTATATCCCAGATAAATCAGAAAATATCGGCAGTCTAGTTGAAAACATCAGGATGGTTGGGAGCCCTGGGGAAATCTGTGGTACAGGGTTTGATCATGTTCCTGCTGATAGTCTTCGCCCTGTATCTATTATTTGTCGTCATTAAGTGTTGCTGTGCCAGGGTGGGAGAAACTATGTTACCTACCGAGACCACGGCTAGAGTTATGGTAGCAACAACTGCTGAAGGCTCTTGTGTGGAAATGGAAATGGAGAGACTGTACAAGATCAGAATGGATTGAGTTGTCCTTGTGAAGGACAAAATGGGGGAATGTGGAAATGTATTTTTATCTAAGCTGATACCATACGGTATTTGTGTGCCTTTTGATCAAAATGGAGTCCTGGCCCTTCCAGAACTTTCTGCATTTTAGCAGTCAGCTTGCATAAACAGCTAAACCTGGTTTGAGATGGCTGATGGCCATCAGACAGCTAGGAGACAAGTCATGCTGAGACAAGTAACCCCCCCCCATGGTGCTCTCCTATTGTCTACACTACAGGAGTTCCATGTCACCCCACCCTTATCTTCTAGCCATTATCTTCTTTCCGAGACCTCATCCATTTGATGCAAACAGATAAACTGACCAGGAAATTGGAACAATTCTGACACAATACAAGACAGATGATAGCCCATTACCTATGACTCATGGAGTAATGGCCGGCTGGCCAACTGATAACCCTGACAAAAGGAAATATCTAGATACCATGTCAGGACCAGGATATAGTAATTAATTCTTTATCTATATTCACTGACTGTGAGACAGAGCAATACACAGGGAGAGGCCATAACTTTGGTTTTACTGTATAAATATCTTGTTAAACTGAACCATTTCGGAGGTGTTCACTTAGCCCTTGACTGAGTGTAACCTACCCCTTGCGAGCAAGTAAATTAAAGAAACTTCTACCGGAGCTGTAAGTGTCGGAGTCATTCTTTTCGGAGGTCGAGATTTCGACATCAGCCACCTAAGGATTCATTCTAAGAGTGGAAACAAGTCTTCCTCGATGCCCAGAGGCTGCCTATGATGATGATGAAGGAAACGCAACAGCCAATTTGCACACAGCAATCTCCCCCAAACAACAATTTGGTAATGACCAGCTAATCTGTGCTTTACTGATGTTGGTTGAGGGATAAATATTGGTCAGGACACAAGAAAGAACTCCCCTGCTCTTCTTCGAAATACTGCCATGGATCTTTTACAGCTGAGAGGAAAGACCGGGCCTCGTTTTAAAACCTTATCAGAAAGATGGCATCACCGACAGTGCAGCTCTGCACTGGCGTGTTAGCCTAGATTTTATGCTCAAGTCTCTGGAGTGGGAGTCGAATCCACAACCTTCTGACTCAGAGGCGAGAGTGCTGCCCACTGAGCCACAGCCAACACCTGCAGCCAAACCCTTTTGGGAAACTTTTATTATATAGCACCTTTAATGTAGTAAGACAACAACAACTTGTATTTATATAGCGCCTTTAACATAGTGAAACGTCCCAAGGCGCTTCGCAGGAGCATCATGCGATAAAAATTTGACACCGAGCCGCTTGGTCAAAGAGGTAGGTTTTAAGGAGCGTCTTGAAGGAGGAAAGAGAGGTAGAGAGGCAGAGAGGTTTAGGCAGGGAGTTCCAGAGCTTGAGGCCCAGGCAGCTGAAGGCACGGCCGCCAATGGTTGAGCGATTATAATCAGGGATGCTCAAGAGGGCAGAATTTGAGGAGCGCAGATATCTCGGGGGATGTAGGGCTGGAAGAGATTACAGAGGTAGGGAGGGGTGAGGCCATGGAGAAATCTGAAAATCCCAACGTGCTTCATAAGGTGTTACCAAGCAAAATTTGACACCGAGCCACATAAGGAAATATTAGCATAAATGACCTAAAGCTTGGTCAAAGAGGGAGATTTTAAGAAGGAGAGGTGGGTGAGGTTGAGGGAGGGAATTCCAGAGCTTCAGGGCTACACACTGAAGGCATGGCCGCCAAAGTTCGAGTGAAGGAAATTAGACTGGGAGCCAATGTAGTTCAGCGAGCACAGGGGTAATGAGTGAGTGGGACTTGGTACGAGTTAGGATACAGGTAGCATAGTTTTGGATGATCTCAAGTTTACGGATGAAGGGAGGTGCAAGGTCAGCTAGGAGAGCACTGGAACAGACGGTTCTGGAGGTAACAAAGGCTTAGATGTGGGCTGAAAGTGGGGCGGAGGCGGGCGATGTCACAGGGGTGGAAATAGGTGGTCTTGGTTATGGCGTGGATATGTGGTCGGTGGCTCATCTCAGGGTCAAATACGGCATCAAGGTTGCAAACAGTCTTGTTCGCCCTCAGGCATCGGCGAGTAGCAGGGTGTAATCAGTGGCTAGGGAACAGAGTCTGTGGCCGGGACCAAAGACAATTGGCCAAATTCGGGGTCTGTACGAGGCCCGTTTCCGTTTTGCGGCGGCTATGTGGCGCAATCGAGTTGCCACCGTGTTGCAGTCCAATGGCCCACCCACCGCCCCGACCCAAATTCAAGTCGGGGATTTTTCGGCCTGCCCCACTTGCACAAAGTGTGCAGTACAGCAGCGCGGCAGCCCTTCAAGGGGAGGGCCCACTGCCGCAGCCACCATGTCCTTATTTTTGCCGCCCGACTTCCTGATCAGCCGGCAAAATAGTGCCCACGGGTTTGGCCGGGTCGCCATCTTGGGTGCCAGGCCGCTGGCCCGGCCGAAACCCTCCCTGGTTGCCCAGTGGCCAAAGATAAAAAATACCCGATTCTCTCCCCTTTAACGGAGGGGAGAGAGTGTGGTGACGCACACGCGCTGTGACATCACCACCGCTGAGTGACAGCGGTGTAGACTCAATCCCGTCCCAACTACCACCCCTCAGCCTGATTTACTGCCGCACTTCCGCCCCCATTATAACCGACATCCGGTCCAATGTAAAAAAAAATACTAAGTGCCGAAAATCAACGGAAAGGCCGCCTCAACGATCCCGGCAGAAAAAACTTCAAGAAAAAGTAGGTGTGCCAGCTTTCTGGCGGCCCTGAATTTTGGCCCCAATGGCTTTGGTCTTCCCAATATTTAATTGGAGTGAATTTCTGCTCATCCAATCCTGGATGTCGGACAAGCAGTGTGACTAATCAGAGGCAAGTTAAGTCATGCTTGCTGTCAGTACTTCATAAGCAGCCATTAACCAAAACCATCACTCTTGTTTTGTGACTGGTGTATCTTTAAGAGATTATATTTCAATGCTGAATGGTCACTGTGCTTGAAATCATGGACATGAATCACGGGAAGAGTTGATACCACGAGGTTCAAGAAAAAGGGACATTGATCCATGGGCTAATGTGATTTTCCATTTAGGGGATTCAAGCAACGGCTTTTTGAACTGGGGTGGAAGTGAGATGTTGTGTATTTTTCTCAAACAATAAATGTATGATAATACAATGGTGCACCACAGAGGGCGCTGTGGTGGGAGACCTGAAAGTACCTGCACGAGGCAGTATAAAAGGCTGACCACCACACCTGGAGGCCACTCTGGAGCTGTTCAATAAAGGACTAAGGTCACAGCAGTTAGATTAACACCAGACCATGTGGAGTCAGTGATTTGTATGTTATATACACCACAAGGGCCATATCTAACTCCCTCGCGAATATATCCAATGAACTGGCATCAACAACTCTCTGCGGCAGGGAATTCCACAGGTTAACAACTCTCTGAGTGAAGAAGTTTCTTCTCATCTCAATCCTAAATGGCCTACCCCTTATCCTAAGACTGTGTCCCCTGGTTCTGGACTTCCCCAACATCGGGAACATTCTTCCCGCATCTAGCCTGGTGGGTTGGGAGAGGGGTGGGAGGGTGTTGTTAAATAATGTTTTTAATAATTCATTGTTTTAATACATTTTTTTTATTGAATTCAACAATTGTTGTGCATTCTCTCTTAGTTACATTAGTTACATTAAGCATAACATATAACATATAACATATAACACATAACATATTTACAGTTGTTCATCATTATTTGTTCAGTCTTTTATTATAGCCTCATTTTACTTAAGCTAAGCATTAATGCAGATGCCAGGCCAGTGCAGGCAAGGCAAAAATGAAACTTCACGCAAATGAAACTTTTGATTAATCGTAACTGTAAATGTAAATGTGAACATCCACCATGATAGTTCATGCAAAGCGTTCATAAATGAGCTGCTAACGCATCAGCTTAGCAGCCGCATAACTGCCACTGGGTACTGGTGTTCGGGGAGGGGGTGCTAGATCGTCAGGCTGATTGCTCTCCCCTCGGTCCTCGCCTGCATCTTCTTCCGCCTCTTCCTCCTCGCCGGCTGCCTCTTCCATCTCCCCTCCTTCTGGAGGTGGACCTACAGCATGATCTGGTATTACTTGTCCTCTCTTTATAGCTAGGTTATGTAGCATGCAACACATCACAATAAACTCTGCGACCTGATCAGGGTGGTACTGGAGGCTGCCTCCAGAATGATCCAGGCACCAGAAGCGCTGCTTTAGGACTCCAATTGTCTTTTCAACGATGTTGCGAGTCGCTATGTGACTTTCATGATACCGTTTCTGTGCTTCAGTGACAGGATTATGCAGAGGGGCCATGAGCCAACTGGCAAGGCCATATCCTTTATCCCCCAGCATCCAACCATGACCTTCTGGCTGATTGGCAAACAGGTCAGGGATAGCACTTTCACGTAAGATGTGCGCATCATGGATGCTGCCAGGAAATGTAGCATTTACTGTCATAATTGTTTGGTTGTGGTCGACATCAAGCTGCACATTTAGTGAGTGGAACCCCTTTCTGTTACGAAACACCTCCACGTTCTTTAAGGGGGCTTTCAGGGCAATGTGCGTGCAGTCTATTGCTCCCTGAACCTTGGGGAAGTGTGAAATCCTGTAGAAACCCAAAGCCCTCTCGGTCTGTGCCTCCCTGGTCATTGGGAAGCTTATGAAGTCCATTCTGTGAGCGTAAAGGGCTTCAGTGACCTATCCAATGCAGCAGTGTGTAGCGTGCTGGGAGATATGGCAGATGTCGCCAGCTGATGCTTGAAAAGATCCCGATGCGTAGAAGGCTAGGGCAGCAGTAACCTTCACCTCAAAGGACAGTGCGGTTCTGATGGTGCTGGAAGGCTGCAGATCACTCTTGACGAGTTGGCATATCTCATCGATGACCTCCGTGCAGAATCGCAGCCTCCTAAGACAAGCATTTTCAGACAAGTTCAGGTAAGATTGCTTTTCCAAGTACCTTCGTTGACTGTACAGTCACCTCCTCCATCTCTGTCTACGCATTACTCTGCCACCTCTTCGATTGATCCTTTCAGTAACCAGTGTGTGAGCAGTTACAATTAATGGCAGGGAAAGCAAAGGCCCCATCACTATCAATAATTACTTTCACTAATTTAAAATAATCTCTCTACTCCCTACTCTCTAATCACTGAACTCTGTACTCTCTACACTGTATACCAGTCAGTCTAATAAGCCCCAACACTATCAATAATTATTTTCACTATCTATAAAAGAACTTTTCACCAAAGAAATGCCTACACAATACCTACTATCAATATATATACCATAATATAATATTCTGAGCTGATCTATCTATAAATAACTCTCTAAATAACTCATAACTATTTAGCTCCTTTTTTTCTGTTGTCTCCACTCTTCCTCCGATCTTCAAAGAACAAAAAGGGCCACTGTACAGCAAAATTCTAAAAGGACAAAGGGTGTTAAAAAAACAAGCCTGAAGGCTTTGTGTCTTAATGTAAGGAGTATCCGTAATAAGGTGGATGAACTGTGCAAATAGATGTTAACAAATATGATGTGATTGGGATTACGGAGATGTGGCTCCAGGATGATCAGGGCTGGGAACTCAACATCCAGGGGTATTCAACATTCAGGAAGGATAGAATAAAAGGAAAAGGAGGTGGGGTAGCATTGCTGGTTAAAGAGGAGATTAATGCAATAGTTAGAATGGACATTAGCTTGGATGATGTGGAATCTATATGGGTAGAGCTGCAGAATACCAAAGGGCAAAAAACGTTAGTGGGAGTTGTGTACAGACCTCCAAATAGTAGTGGTGATGTTGGGGAGGGCATCAAACAGGAAATTAGGGGTGCATGCAATAAGGGTGCAGCAGTTATAATGGTGACGTTAATATGCACATAGATTGGGCTAACCAAACTGGAAGCAATACGGTGGAGGAGGATTTCCTGGAGTGCATAAGGGATGGTTTTCTACACCAATATGTCGAGGAACCAACCAGGGGGGAGGCCATCTTAGACTGGGTGTTGTGTAATGAGAGAGGATTAATTAGCAATCTCGTTGTGCGAGGCCCCTTGGGGAAGAGTGACCATAATATGGTGGAATTCTGCATTAGGATGGAGAATGAAACAGTTAATTCAGAGACCATGGTCCAGAACTTAAAGAAGGGTAACTTTGAAGGTATGAGGCGTGAATTGGCTAGGATTGATTGGCGAATGATACTTAAGGGGTTGACTGTGGATGGGCAATGGCAGACATTTAGAGACCGCATGGATGAACTACAACAATTGTACATTCCTGTCTGTCGTAAAAATAAAAAAGGGAAGGTGGCTCAACCGTGGCTATCAAGGGAAATCAGGGATAGTATTAAAGCCAAGGAAGTGGCATACAAATTGGCCAGAAAACCATGAACCCGGAGACTGGGAGAAATTTAGAACTCAGCAGAGGAGGACAAAGGGTTTGATTAGGGCAGGGAAAATGGAGTACGAGAAAAAGCTTGCAGGGAACATTAAGACGGATTGCAAAAGTTTCTATAGATATGTAAAGAGAAAAAGGTTAGTAAAGACAAACATAGGTCCCCTGCAGTCAGAATCAGGGGAAGTGATAAGGGGGAAAAAAGAAATGGCGGACCAATTGAACAAGTACTTTGGTTCAGTATTCACTAAGGAGGACACTAACAACCTTCCGGATATAAGAGGGGTTAGAGGGTCTAGTAAGGAGGAAGAACTGAGGGAAATCCTTATTAGTCAGGAAATTGTGTTGGGGAAATTAATGGGATTGAAGGCCGATAAATCCCCAGGGCCTGATGGAATGCATCCCAGAGTACTTAAGGAGGTGGCCTTGGAAATAGTGGATGCATTGACAGTCATTTTCCAACATTCCATTGACTCTGGATCAGTTCCTATGGAGTAGAGGGTAGCCAATGTAACGCCACTTTTTAAAAAAGGAGGGAGAGAGAAAACAGGGAATTATAGACCGGTCAGCCTGACATCGGTAGTGGGTAAGATGATGGAATCAATTATTAAGGATGTCATTGCAGCGCATTTGGAAAGAGGTGACATGATAGGTCCAAGTCAGCATGGATTTGTGAAAGGGAAATCATGCTTGACAAATCTTCTAGAATTTTTTGAGGATGTTTCCAGTAGAGTGGACAAGGGAGAACCAGTTGATGTGGTATATTTGAACTTTCAGAAGGCTTTCGACAAGGTCCCACACAAGAGATTAATGTGCAAAGTTAAAGCACATAGGATTGGGGGTAGTGTGCTGACATGGATTGAGAACTGGTTGTCAGACAGGAAGCAAAGAGTAGGAGTAAATGGGGACTTTTCAGAATGGCAAGCGGTGACTAGTGGGGTACCGCAAGGTTCTGTGCTGGGGCCCCAGCTGTTTACACTGTACATTAATGATTTAGACGAGGGCCTTAAATGTAGTATCTCCAAATTTGCGGATGACACTAAGTTAGGTGGCAGTGTGAGCTGCGAGGAGGATGCTATGAGGCTGCAGAGCGACTTGGATAGGTTAGGTGAGTGGGCAAATGCATGGCAGATGAAGTATAATGTGGATAAATGTGAGGTTATCCACTTTGGTGGTAAAAACAGAGAGACAGACTATTATCTGAATTATGACAGATTAGGAAAAGGGGAGGTGCAACGAGACCTGGGTGTCATGGTACATCAGTCATTGAAGATTGGCATGCAAATACAGCAGGCGGTTAAGAAAGCAAATGGCATGTTGGCCTTCATAGCGAGGGGATTTGAGTACAGGGGCAGGGAGGTGTTGCTACAGTTGTACAGGGCATTGGTGAGGCCACACCTGGAGTATTGTGTACAGTTTTGGTCTCCTAACCTAAGGAAGGACATTCTTGCTATTGAGGGAGTGCAGAGAAGGTTCACCAGACTGATTCCCAGGATGGCGGGACTGACCTATCAAGAAAGACTGGATCAACTGGGCTTGTATTCACTGGAGTTCAGAAGAATGAGAGGGGACTTCATAGAAACGTTTAAAATTCTGATGGGTTTAGACACGTTAGATGCAGGAAGAATGTTCCCAATGTTGGGGAAGTCCAGAACCAGGGGTCACAGTCTAAGGATAAGGGGTAAGCCATTTAGGACCGAGATGAGGAGGAACTTCTTCACCCAGAGAGTGGTGAACCTGTGAAATTCTCTACCACAGAAAGTTGTTGAGGCCAATTCACTAAATATATTCAAAAAGGAGTTAGATGTAGTCCTTACTACTAAGGGGATCAAGGGGTATGGTGAGAAAGCAGGAATGGGGTACTGAAGTTGCATGTTCAGCCATGAACTCATTGAATGGTGGTGCAGGCTAGAAGGGCCGAATGGCCTACTCCTGCACCTATTTTCTATGTTTCTATGTTTCTATGTTTCAAAATGGCGTCCGTAGCGCCCATTTCCTTCTGTAAAGCCCGGGAAAACCAACTATTTCTCAGCGATGTTTTTGGCCTTCCATCAGACCAGCGAAGTGCCGGCTATGTGCCGAAAATTGGGATGGGCCTTATGTCGGCAATCAGTTCAGCGATCATTTCGGCGAAGTGAGCCGAAACTTGGGGGCCTATTTTTCCAGTGATGTTTTGAGCCTAGATTCCATTTTTTGTTGAAAATGGGCGATAGAGGTCCGTTTTCGGTGATAGATGAGCCTTAGATGGACGATGTGAAGTGGAAAGTCTAGCATAGAAACATAGAAAATAGGAGTAGGCCATTCGGCCCTTCGAGCCTGCACCACCATTCAATAAGCTCATGGCTGATCATGCAACTTGAGTATCCCATTCCTGCTTTCTCTCCATACCCCTTGATTCCTTTAGCTGTAAGAGCCACAACTAACTCCCTTTTGAATATATCTAACGACTGTCCTCAACAACTTTCTATGGTAGAGAATTCCACAGGTTCACAACTCTCTGAGTGAAGAAGTTTCTCCTTATCTCGGTCCAAAATGGTTTACCCCTTATCCTTAGACTGTGACCCCTGGTTCTGGACTTCCCCAACATCGGGAACATTCTTACTGCATCTAACCTGTCCAATCCCGTCAGAATTTTATATGTTTCTATGAGATCCCCTCTCATTCTTCTAACTTCCAGTGAATATAAGCCTAATCGATCCAGTCTTTCTTCATATGTCAGTCCTGCCATTCTGGGAATCATCCTGGTGCACTCCCTCAATAGCAAGAATATCCTTCCTCAGATTAGGAGACCAAAACTGAACACAATGTTCAAGGTGTGGCCTCACCAAGGTCCTGTACAACTGCAGTAAGACCTCCCTGCTCCTATACTCAAATCCCCTAGCTATGAAGGCCAACATGACATTTGCCTTCTTCACCACCTGCTGTACCTGCATGCCAACTTTCAATGACTGATGTACCATGACACCCAGGTCTCGTTGCACCTCCCTTTTTCCGAACCTGTCACCATTCAGATAATATTCTGCCTTCCTGTTTTTGCCACCAAAGTGGATAACCTCACATTTATCTACATTATACTGCATCTGCCATGCATTTGCCTACTCACCGAACCTGTCCAAATCACCCTGCAGCCTCTTAGCATCCTCCTCACAGCTCACACCGCCACCCAGCTTAGTGTCATCTGCAAACTTGGAGATATTACACTCAATTCCCTCATCCAAATCATTAATGTATATTGTAAATAGCTGGGGTCCCAGCACTAAACCTTGCGGTACCCAACTAGTCACCGCCTGCCATTCTGAAAAGGACCCGTTTATCCCGACTCTCTGCTTCCTGTCTGCCAACCAGTTCTCTATCCACATCAATACATTACCCCCAATACCATGTGCTTTAATTTTGCACATCAATCTCTTGTGTGGGACCTTGTCAAAAGCCTTTTGAAAATCCAAATACACCCATCCACTGGTTCTTCCTTGTCCACTCTACTAGTTACATCCTCAACAAATCCAAGAAGATTTGTCAAGCATGATTTCCCTTTCATAAATCCATGCTGAATTGGACCGATCCTGTCACTGCCTTCCAAATGCGCTGCTATTACATCTTTAATAATTGATTCCAACATTTTCCCCACTATCGATGTCAGGCTAACCGGTCTATAATTCCCTGTTTTCTCTCTCCCTCCTTTTTTAAAAACTGGGGTTACATTAGCTACCCTCCAATCCACAGGGACTGATCCAGAGTCTATAAAATATTGGAAACTGATCACCAATGCAACCACTATTTCTAGGGCCACTTCCTTAAGCACTCTGGGATGCAGACTATCAGGCCCCGGGGATTTATCGGCCTTCAATCCCATCAATTTTCCTAACACAATTTCCTGCTTTTCTTGATATATGTTTCTATATTTCTATGGCACAAAACTTAGAAGTATAGTGAACAGTGAGGAGGATAGTGATAAACTTCAAGAGATGAACAGGCTGGTGGAATGGGCAGACACGTGGCAGACGAAATTTAACGCAGAACAGTGCAAAGTGATACATTTTGGTGGGAAGAATGAGGAGAGGCAATATAAACCAAATAATACAATCCTTAAGGGGGTGCAGCAACAGAGACACCTGGGAGTATATGGGCACAAATCGTTCAAGGTGGCAGGGCAGGTTGAGAAAGTGGTTAAAAAAGCATACGGGATTCTGGGCTTCGTAAATAGAGGTATAGAGTACAAAAGCGTGGAAGTTATGATAAACCTTTATTAAACAGTGGTTCGGCCTCTACTGGAGTATTGTGTCCAATTCTGGGCACCGCACTTTAGGAAGGATATGAAGGCTTTAGAGAGGGTGCAGAAAAAATTTACAAGGATAGTTTCAGGGATGTGGGACTCCAGTTACGTGGATAGACTGGAGAAGCTGAGGTTGTTCTCCTTAGACCAAAGAAAGTTGAGAGGAGATTTGATGGAGGTGTTCAAAATCATGAGGGGTCTAGGCAGAGTAGATCGAGAGAAACTGTTTCCATTGGTGGAAGGGTCGGGAACCAGAGGACACAGATTTAAGGTGATTGGCAAAAAGGTGGCAGGGCATGTTGAGAAGGCAACATGAGGAAAAAAATTTTTAATGCAGCAACTGGTTAGGATCTGGAATGCACGGCCTGAAAGGGTTGTGGAGGCAGATTCAATCATGGCTTTTAAAAGGGAATTGGATATGTTCCTGAGGAAAAAGAATTGCAGAGCTGCAGGGAAAGGGCAAGGAAGGGGGACTAACTGCAGCGCTATTGCAAAGAGCCGGCACAGGCTCGACAGGCCGAATGGCCTCTTTCTGTGCTATAACCGTTCTATGACCATAAAATCATAGAAATTTATAGCACAGAAGGAGCCCATTTTGGCCCATCGTGTCTGCGCCGGCCGATCAAGAGCCATCCAGCCTAATCCCACTTTCCAGCTCTTGGTCAAGTGCACATCCAAGTACTTTTTAAATGTGGTGAGGGTTTCTGCCTCTACCACCCTTTCAGGCAGTGAGTTCCAGACCCCCACCCCCCTCTTGGTGAAGAAATTTCCCCTTAAATCCCTTCTAAACCTCCCCCCAATTACTTTAAATCCATGCCCCCTGGTTGTTAGTCCCTCTGCTAAGAGAAATAGGTCCTTCCTATCCATTCTATCCAGGCCCCTCATAATTTTATACCCTTCAATAAGGTCTCCCCTCAGCTTCCTTTGTTCCAAGTGTTATGTATTTATGCTTGGGGTCACCAGACACCAGGGGGCGCCACTGTCGGAGGTCATCGGGCTGTACGCATGCATGCGCGGTCACTGGTATATAAGCGTGGGTACCATGTCAGGCGGGTTACTTTGGACATGAATAAAGTTGGATGAGGTTTATACCTGAGGCAGTTTACAGTAACAAGTCTTTTGAGTCATTACATTCATTACATTTGGCGACGAGGAAACTTTAGAACCTTCGCATGTACAATGGGCACTATTGGAATTCTGGAGAGATTTGCGGATGGTGAGGATTGGGAAGATTTTATTGACCGCCTGGATCAGTATTTTGTGGCCAACAAAATGGAGGGAGAGGCTGACGCAGTTCAACGCAGGGCGGTTTTCCTCACCGTTTGTAGTCCGAAAATTTATGGCCTCGTGAAGAATCTTCTCTCGCCTTTATATCCAACGGACAAAGAATATGGGGATTTGTGTGCTTTGGTGCGTGACCATCTTAAGCCAAAAGAGGGGATCATCATCTCACGCTATCGCTTCTACACGCATGTTCGTGCTGAGGGCCAGGATGTGTCGGGATTCGTTGCCGACCTGCGTCGTCTTACTGAGCCGTATAAGTTCGGGACCATGTTGGAAGACATGCTGCGAGATTTCTTTGTGATAGGCATCAACCATGATGTGATTCTTCGGAAGTTATTGGCTGAAGAGAAGTTAGATTTGAGCAAGGCCATCGCAACTGCCCAGACATGCATGACGACTGATGATAATTTGAGGCAGATATCATCGAAGAGTCGGAGCTCCACGACAAGTACTGTAAACAAGATTGTGTCATCGTCTAGCAGAGCTGCTTATGGCAGGGCCGACTCGACTGCTTCCATGAGAACCTGTAGCTGCTCAAAGTCCGCCAACTGGTAGGAATCTGAGTTCACCCTGTTGGCGATGTGGAGACAATCATCGGCCTCATCAGTGTCGGTTTAAACAATACTCCTGTAATGGCTTTTTGAAAGTGGGGCATCTTCAGAGAATGTGCCCACAACTGAGCAAGCGTGCTGCCGCTCATCACATTGCTGATGATGACCAGTCCAGTGCTAGCCCGGATACACAACCCGAGGAGGAAGTGTATGGTCTGTAGTCGTTCTTGGGAAAGAGCCAACCGATAATGGTTAATGTAAAGCTGAATGGCGTGCCTGTATCAATGGAGCTGGACAAGGGTGCGAGTCAGTCGATATTGAGCCAAAGGACATTCGACAAGCTGTGGGACACTGCGGCTATGAACCCTAAGCTGAGTCCAGTCAATGCCAAGTTGCGTACTTATACTAAGGAACTCATATCGGTGATTGGCAGTCAAGGTGTCATATGATGATGTGGTTCAAGATCTACCATTATGGATCATCCCAGGTAATGGTCCAACGTTGTTCGGCAGGAATTGGCTCGAGAAAATCAAGTGGAATTGGAATGATATCAAAGCGTTGTCATCGATGGATGACACTTCATGTGCTCAAGTGTTGAAGAAGTTTCCTTCTTTGTTTGAACCGGGCATTGGTAATTTTACTGGAGCCAAGGTGCAGATTCACCTGGATTCTGGTTCAAGGCCTGTCTATCATAAAGCTCGGTCTGTTCCCTATATGATGAGGGAGAAGGTTGAAATTGAGCTTGACAGACTCCAACGTGAAGGGGTAATATCACCTGTCGAGTTTAACGAGTTGGCTAGTCCTATTGTTCCTGTGTTGAAGAGTGATGGCACTGTCAGGATTTGTGGCGACTACAAGGTTACAATTAACCGATTTTCAAAACAGGATCGGTACCCTTTACCAAAGTCCGATGACTTGTTCGCCAGGCTAGCTGGTGGAAAGTCGTTCACTAAACTGGATCTGATATCGGCCTATATGACACACGAGCTTGTCGACACTTCAAAGAAACTCACCTGCATCAACACACATAAAGGACTGTTTGTCTACAACAGGTGTCCTTTTGGAATTCGTTCATATTTCAGAGGAATATGGAGAGTCTACTGAAGTCCGTTCCTAGAACTGTCATGTTTCAAGATGACATTCTGGTCACAGGTCGGGACACTGCGGAACATCTGAACAATCTTGAAGAAGTCCTACATTGTCTGGACAAAGTGGGACTCAGACTGAAACATTCGAAGTGTGTCTTCATGGCAGCTGAAGTTGAATTCCTGGGGAGGAAGATTGCTGCTGATGGCATCAGGCCCACTGATTCGAAAACCATGGCCATCAAAAATGCACCCAGGCCTCAGAATGTGACGGAGCTGCGTTCATTCCTTGGGCTACTCAACTTTGGTCATTTCTTACCCAGATTGAGCACTTTGTTAGAGCCACTGCACTCAGAAAAGGCAACAACTGGGTCTGGGGTGTGTCTCAAGATAGAGCCTTTAAGAAAGCTAAGCATCTGCTCTTTTCAAACAAGTTGCTTGTTCATTATGATCCGGTAAGCGTCTTGTATTGGCCTGTGATGCTTCATCATATGGGGTTGGTTGTGTACACCAACAAGCAAATGAGTCGGGTAAGCTACAACCTGTTGCGTATGCTTCGAGAAGTTTGTCGAAGGCTAAAAGAGCTTACAGCATGGTAGAAAAAGAAACTTTGGCCTGTGTATATGGGGTCAAAAAGATGCATCAATACCTGTTTGGTCTTCGTTTTGAACTCGAAACGGATCACAAGCTACTCATTTCATTGTTTTCGGAAAACAAAGGGATTAATACCAATGCATTGTCCCATATCCAGAGGTGGGCGTTGACATTGTCTGCCAATGATTGTGTTATTCATCATAGACCTGACACTGAGAATTGTGCCGATGCACTGAGTCATCTGCCCTTACCCACACCTGATATGGAGACGTCTCAACCTGCAGATCTACTGTTAGTAATGGATGCTTTTGAGAGTGAAGGAATCCCTGTCATTGCACAACAAGTTAGGATCTGGACCAGCCTATTCTATAGACCCTATTCTATCGGTTGTGAAACATTGTGTCCTCAATGGTGATTGGTCTGCAATAACTATTGAAATGCATGATGAGACCAAACCTTACAACCATCATAAAGATGAACTGTCCATTCAGTCAGGTTATTTACTGTGGGGTCATCGTGTTGCTATGCCTAAGAAAGGCAGAGAAAAATTTGTATATGAACTACATAGCACTCATCCTGGTATTTTCATGATGAAAGCCATTGCTAGGGCTCATATATGATGGCCTGGAATTGACTCTGATTTGGAATCATGTGTGCTTCAGTGCAATACTTGCATGCAGCTAAGTAAAGTACCAGCGGAATCTCCGCTGAGTCTTTGGTCATGGCCATCTAAACCATGGTCGAGGATACACATTGATTTTGTGGGCCCTTTCCTGGGAAATATGTTTTTTGTTGTGGTGGATGCATATTCAAAGTGGATAGAGTATATTATTATGTCATCCAGTATGTCTACAGCTACCATTGAGAGCCTTCATGTCATGTTTGTTACTCATGGTTTGCCTGACATTGTTGTGAGCGACAACGGATCTTGCTTCACAAGTCTGGAGTTTCAAGAGTTCGTGAACCTCAATGGTATTAAACATGTGAGGTCAGCCCCATTCAAACCTGCTTCTAATGGTCAAGCAGAGCGTGCGGTTCAAACAATCAAGCAAAGTATGAAACGTGTAACTCAGAGTTCACTTCAGACTCGTTTGTCCTGTATACTGCTCAGTTACAGGACCAGACCTCATATGCTTACTGGGGTCTCCCCTGCTGAACTACTGATGAAGAGAAGTCTCAAGACCAAGCTCTCTCTTGTTCATCCCGATTTGAATGATCGTGTTGAAAGCAGACATCAAAGTCAGTAAGGGTATCATGATCGTGCTGCTGTGTCACGTGACATCTCGGTCAACGATCCGGTTTAAGTACTGAACTATGGTCAAGGTCCAAAGTGGATTGCCGGCACTGTTACAGCCAAGGAGGGTAACAGAGTGTTTATTGTCGTGCTCATTGTCGTGCTCAAGAATGGGCAAACATGCAGGAAACATGTTGGTCAGGTCAAACTGCGGCACACGGATGAAATGGAACTGCTTGAGGAAGATGAAGTCAGTGACCAACCAACCAATGGTCATTCATCAGAGGACTTTGCTGTCATTATTGAAACGGGACCTCCAGTCTCTGATGTGGTCATTACCACTCTCATCAAATCGGTTACTCAGCCTTCAGTCACAACTAACTCAGAATTCTCGCCTAGAACTGAAGTTGAACTGAGACGATCAACTCGTGAGCAGAAAGTCCCAGACATTCTTAATTTGTAAAGAGACTGATATTAAGATCTTGAAAGGGGATGTTGTTATGTATTTATGCTTGGGGTCACCAGACACCAGGAGGCGCCACTGTCGAAGGTCATCAGGCTGTATGCGCGTGTGAGCGGTCACTGGTATATAAGCGCGGGTACCATGTTACTTTGGGCGAGAATAAAGTTAGATGAGGTTTACACCTGAGGCAGTTTACAGTAACAAGTCTTTTGAGTCATTACATTCATTACACCAAGGAAAACAAACCCAGCCTATCCAATCTTTCCTCATAGCTAAAATTTTCCAGACCAGATAACATCCTCGTAAACTTCCTCTGTACCCTCTGCAATGTAATCACATCTTTCCTGTAATGTGGTGACCAGAACTGCACATAGCACTCCAGCTGTGACCTAACTAGTGTTTTATACAGTTCAAGCATAACCTTCCTGCTCTTATATTCTATACCTCGGCTAATAAAGGCAAGTATTCTGTATGCCTTCTTCACCACCTTATCTACCTGGCCTGCTACCTTCAGGGATCTGTGGACCTGCACTCCCAGGTCCCTTTGTTCCTCTACACTTCTCAGTGTCCTACCATTTAATGTGTATTCCCTTGCCTTGTTAGCCCTTCCTAAATGCATTATCTCACACTTCTCCGGATTGAATTCCATTTGCCACTGTTCTGCCCACCTGACCAGTTCATTGATATCCTCCTGCAGTCTACAACTTTCTTCTTCATTATCAACTACACAGTCTATTTTTGTATCATCTGCAAACTTCTTAATCATACCCCCTACATTCAAGTCCAAAGCATTGATATATACCACAAAAAGCAAGGGACCTTGTACTGAATCCTGCAGAACCCTACTGGAAACAGCCTTCCAGTCACAAAAATACTCATCAATCATTACCCGTTGCATCCTGCCTCTGGGCCAATTTTGGATCCAACTTGTCACTTTGCCTTAGATCTCATTTGCTTTTACTTTCGTGACCAGTCTGCCATGTGGGACCTTATCAAAAGCCTTGCTAAAATCCATATACACTACATCAAACGCACTGTCCTCATCAATCCTCCCTTAACAAATCCATGCTGACTGTCCTTGATTAATCCGTGTCTTTCTAAATGAAGATTTCTCCTGTTCCTTAGGATTTTTTTGAATAATTTCCCCACCACTGCAGTTAGGCTGACTGGCCTGTAATTACTCAGTTTATCCCTTTCTCCCTTTTTAAACAAAGGTACAACGTTAGCAGTCCTCCAGTCCTCTGGTACCATACCTGTAGCCAGAGAGGATGGGAAAATGATGGCCAGAGCCTCTGTTATTTCCTCATTTGCTTCTCTTAACAGCCTGGGACACATTTCATCTAGCCCTGGGGATTTATCCACTTTCAAAGCTGCTAAACCTCTTAGTACTTCCTCTCTCACTATGTAATGAGAAAGGACTAATTGGCAATCTTGTTGTGCGAGGCCCCTTGGGGAAGAGTGACCGTAACATGGTAGAATTCTTTATTAAGATGGAGAGTGACACAGTTAATTCACAGACTAGGGTCCTGAACTTAAGGAAAGGTAACTTCGATGGTATGAGATGTGAATTGGCGAGAATAGACTGGCGAATGATACTTAAAGGGTTGACGGTGGATAGGCAATGGCAAACATTTAAAGATCACATGGATGAACTTCAACAATTGTACATCCCTGTCTGGAGTAAAAAATAAAACAGGGAAGGTGGCTCAACTGTGGCTAACAAGAGAAATTAAGGATAGTGTTAAATCCAAGAAGAGGCATATAAATTGGCCAGAAAAATCAGCAAACCCAAGGATTGGGAGAAATTTAGAATTTAGCAGAGGAGGGCAAAGGAGGTGGAAAATAGAGTATGAGAGGGAGTTTGCAGGGAACATAAAAACTGACTGCAAAAGCTTCTATAGATATGTGAAGAGAAAAAGTTTAGTGAAGACAAACGTAGGTAACTTGCAGTCAGAATCAGGTGAATTTATAATGGGAAACAAAGAAATGGCAGACCAATTGAACAAATACTTTGGTTCTGTCTTCACGAAGACACAAATAACCTTCCAGAAATACTATGGGACCGAGGGTCTAGTGAGAAGGACGGAAGGAAATCCTTATTAGTCGGGAAATTGTGTTGGGGAAATTGATGTGATTGAAGGCCAATAAATCCCCAGGGCCTGATTGGGATGCATCCCAGAGTACTTAAGGAAGTGGCCCTAGAAATAGTGGATGCATTGGTGATCATTTTCCAACATTCTATTGACTCTGGATCAGTTCCTATGGACTGGAGGGTAGCTAATGTAACACCACTTTTTAAAAAAAGGAGGGAGAGATAAAACGGGGAATTATAGACCGGTTAGCCTGACATCAGTAGTGGGGAAAATGTTGGAATCAATTATTAAACATGAAATAGCAGCGCATTTGGAAGGCAGTGACAGGATCGGTCCAAGTCAGCATGGATTTATGAAAGGGAAATCATGCTTGACAAATCTTCTGGAATTTTTGAGGATGTAACTAGTAGAGTATACAAGGAAGAACCAGTGGATGTGGTGTATTTGGAATTTCAAAAGGCTTTTGACAAAGTCCCACACAAAAGATTGGTGTGCAAAATTAAAGCACATGGTATTGGGGGCAATGTACTGACGTGGATAGAGAACTGGTTGGCAGACAGGAAGCAGAGAGTCGGGATAAACGGGTCCTTTTCAGAATGGCAGGTAGTGACTTGTGGGGTGCCGCAGGGCTCAGTGCTGGGACCCCAGCTCTTTACAATATACATCAATGATTTAGATGAAAGAATTGAGTGTAATATCTCCAAGTTTGCAGACGACACGAAGCTGAGTGGCGGTGTGAGCTGTGAGGAGGATGCTAAGAGGCTGCAGGATGACTTGGATAGGTTAGGCGAGTGGGCAAATGCATGGCAGATGCAGTATAATGTGGATAAAAGTGAGGTTATCCACTTTGGTGGCAAAAACACAAAGGCAGAATATTATATGAATGGCGACAGATTAGGAAAAGGGGAGGTGCAACGAGACCTGGGTGTCATGGTACATTAGTCATTGAAAGTTGGCATGCAGATACAGCAGGCGGTGAAGGCGACAAATGGCATGTTGGCCTTCATAGCTAGGGGATTTGGAGCAGGGAGGTCTTGCTGCAGTTGTGCAGGGCCTTGGCAAGGCCTCACCTGGAATATTGTGTTCAGTTTTGGTCTCTTAATCTGAGGAAGGACGTTCTTGCTATTGAGAGTGCGCAGCGAAGGTTCACCAGACTAATTCCCGGGATGGCAGGACTGACATATATGAGGAGAGACTGGATCAACTGGAGTTTAGAAGAATGAGAGGGGATCTCATAGAAACATAAAAAATTCTGACAGGACTGGACACGTTAGATGCAGGAAGAATGTTCCTGATGTTAGGGAAGTCCAGAACCAGGGGTCACAGTCTAAGGATAAGGGGTAAGCCATTTAGGACCGAGATGAGGAGAAACTTCCTTCACTCAGAGTTGTTAACCTGTGGAATTCTCTACGGCAGAGTTGTTGATGCCAGTTCGTTGGATATATTCAAAAGGGAGTTAGATATGGCCCTTCCGGCTGAAGGGATCAAAGGGTATGAAGAGAAAGCGGGAAATGGGTACCGAGGTGAATGATCAGCCATGATCTTATTGAATGGTGGTGCAGGCTTGAAGGGCCGAATGGCCTACTCCTGCACCTATTTTCTATGTTTCTATGTAAAACAAATCCCATGGCAGTATTTTGAAGAACAGGTGAAGTTCTCCCTGGTGTCCTGGTCACTATTTATCCCTCAACCAACATAACCAAAGAAAGATTATCGTCTATTGGATTAGCCTCTCATCTGGCAGTGTAGCACTGGAGTGCTAGCCTGGATATGTGCTCAAATCCTGGAGTGAGGTTTGAACATACAACCAGTGTGCGACTGAGCCAAAATGACATTTTACACTAATGTTCCTTCAAAATGCTTATATTGAGATCGAAATTTTATTTTTCCATGCTGTTACGCAAGCATATCTAGACCCCTTTAAAAAGATAGTTTAATTACAATTAAAATAATGGGGGGGGGGGGGGGGCGGGGGAGAGAAAAGAGAGCAAGTGAGGGTTATTTCTCGTTGAAGTTGAGACAGGTAGCAGTTTGGTAAAACATAAGCCAATATTTTTATTTATATACATAGAGAAACGGGACAACATTCCTGCATATTCTCATTGTATCCATATGAAGCTATATATATATAATAAAACATGGCCTATATCATAGCATGTCATTCCTGAAGACTGCAGAAAAACTTTTGATTGGCAGAAGCAGTATTGACCTATTATTTACCAATTCTTACAGGATTTATTAACAATACACATCGCACCAGAAGACAACTGGTGATTAAATAGCTCCGGTTCAACGACACAAAAGCTACTGGAGGCAAGAACATTGCTAAATGATTATCTTACAGGAGGAGAGTTTATGTCACATGTAAAAACAATTAAAATTGTGCATTTTAAATCTACAAAAAAATACACAGAAACTTTCAATTAAGGATCTTTGGAAAGAAATCCTGGACTTCACTCTTCATTCTTCAGTTGCTATTTTGACCAAGTGCTTTTTCTGAATCTCAAACAGACACCATCCCTCCTTTTTGGAGAGATCGGCAGCGCCAAGCTTCTTGTAGAAGTTAATTGACCGTTGGTTCCAGCCTGCTACAATGAAATGCATGCTGCTACAGCGGTCCTCGACAGCAGTCTGAAAACAGAGCAAAGCTTACGATTAACCTTCGATTCTTTCCTCAAGCAATTTATTCAGTGGCTTCACTCTGAAATCCACTGGGAAAGCTCTTCATGGAATCGTACCAAAGAGGAGGCAATTAAGCTCATGGGGCCTGTCCTGACTAGAGTTATTTAATTAAGGGAGTCAAGGGTCATGGGGAGTAGGCAGGGAAGTGGAGCTGAGCCCAAGATCAGATCGGCCATGATCTTACTGAATGGCAGAGCAGGCTCGAGGAGCCAAATAGCCTACTCCTAATTCTTATGTCCTTGTGTAATCCCACTCCCCTGTTCTTTCCCCATAGCCCTGCTAATTTTCTCCCCGTCAGGTGTATATCCAATTCCCTTTGGAAAGTTACTGTTGAATCGGCTTCCACCACCCTTTCAGGCAGTGCATTGTAGATCATATCGCTGCGTAAAAATACTCCTCATTCTTGCCTCTGGCTCTTTTGCCAATTACCTTAAGTCTGACTCCTCTGGTTACCAGCCCTTTTGCCAGTGGAAACAATTTCTCCTCATTTACTTCAGGATCTTGTCCACCTCTATTAAATCTCTTCTTAACCTTTTTGAGCTCCAAGGAGCACAGTCCCAGTTTCTCCAGTCTCTCCGCGTAACCAGTCACTCTTCCCCGGGAGCATTCGAGTAAATTTCCTCTGCATCCTCTCCAAAGGCCTTGACATCCTTCCTAAAGAGTACTGCTCAGAATTGGACGCTCCAGCAGAGGCCTAATCAATGTTTTATAAAGGTCTAGCATAATTTACTAGCTTATATACTCTGGTAATAAAGCCAAGAATTCCATATGCATTTTTAACAGCCTTTTCAACTTGTTTTGCCACCTTGAAAGATTTCTGTATGGAAGTCTTGCTACAGTTATACAGGGTATTGGTGAGGCCACACCCGGAATATTGCGTACAGTTTTAGTTTCCATATTTACGAAAGGATATACTTGCTTTGGAGGCAGCCCAGAGAAGGTTCACTAGGTTGATTCCGGGGATGAGGGGTTGACTTATGAGGAAAGGTTGAGTAGGTTGGGCCTCTACTCATTGGAGTTCAGAAGAATGAGAGGTGATCTTATCGAAATGTATAAGATTATGAGGGGGCTTGACAAGGTGGATGCAGAGAGGATGTTTCCACTGATGGGGGAGACCAGAACTAGAGGGCATGATCTTAGAATAAGGAGCCGCCTGTTTAAAACAGAGATGAGGAGAAATTTCTTCTCTCAGAGGGTTGTAAATCTGTGGAATTTGCTGCTTTAGAGCTGTGGAGGCTGGGTCATTGAATAAATTTAAGACAGAAATAGAGTTTCTCGAACGATAAGGGGATAAGGGGTTATGGGGAGCGGGCGGGGAAGTGGAGCTGAGTCCATGATCGGATTAGCCATGATCTTATTGAAACATAGAAACATAGAAAATAGGTGCAGGAGTAGGCCATTCGGCCCTTCGAGCCTGCACCGCCATTCAATATGGTCATGGCTGATCATGCAATTTCAGTACTCCATTCCTGCTTTCTCTCCATACCCCTTGATCCCTTTAGCCGTAAGGGATCTTATGTTTTTATCTCTGTTCCTGAACCCCTCTTCAAAATTGTATCATTTTGTTTATATTGTCTACATAAGACCATAATAGGAGCAGGAGTAGGCCACCTTGCCTTTTGAGCCTGCTCCACCATTCAATAAGATAATGACTGATCTGATCATGGACTCAGTTCAACTTCCATGCCCTTCTTCCATGTCTCTTCTCATTCTGCCATCCTCATGTATCATGATTTCCACCACCCCCACCATTCTTCATATATATTTAGAAAAACACACACCCTTCAGGCAATTGCTAATCAAAGGTTATATGACCAAATGCCAATCTCTCCTAAAAAGTAGTGAGTGAGGAGGACTGGGTAGTACAACGGGGTAGCACTCCAATCCAGAATTATGGGATGGAAGCCTCACTGCCAGATGCAATTTCTGAGCCAACTCCAAATTCCCCAAGTGAAATGAGTCTAGCTGGTCTCATTCTGGTCCATGGCGTCTATAAGTCCACCGCATAATTGGCAACCTTGGTCAAGCACAAAGATGATCAAATGGGTTGCATCCCAGTGATAACTATTACTGAGGTAGATAGGACAGAGTTGCACCCTGCAGTTGCTCCCAAGCTATATTCCACCCAGGAAAGCTTAGCAGAGTGCCAAGCTTTCTGTCGCCCAACACCAACACTTTGGAAAATGAACATTGGGAGGAAAAAAATCAAGATCATATATTAAAGGCGGTGCTGTCCTATGCCAAGAGTATCTGAAGCCGTAATGGAACCCGGACATTTCATTTGATGGGTGGAGGAGGGTTGGTGCAAAGGACGAGAAAACTGACTCATCATTCTGACCCATCTCCCATCTTCCCCCCTCCTCCCCTTTCTCCTTCCAATGTTCCATGCTTCTGGTTTGTAGCACTCCTCATACCACCTATTGCACTCCCAGTGTCTCCCATTCACCTCACTATAGGTCTAAGTCTTCAGTCCAGCTGTTTGTGCAGCTCCAGAACAGTGATGGTTTTCTGCTGCCTTGTACTACCTTTTCTCACTCTGGCAACAACAGTCAATTAGAGGCAAAGCTAGCCCAGTCTTCCTTGCTAATGTTAAATCAGTCTAAACACAAAAAGGACAACAACAGACTGCTCTCACATCAAAGAGGAAGTTTGGAAAGCCACATTTCCCAACAGCACTGTTTTGTGCGTTGAAGCAAAAAAGAAACTAAAAAAAAAAGAGAAGCTGAAAGTACATGGGAGGGAAAGGTTAAGTGTCCTACTAACTTTCCCGTTAAGATTAAAAAAATAGGATTTTTTTTTACCCGACTTATTTTCTTCAGAATTTCTGAGCCAATTCCATACCCTGCAAGGGAATCGAAAACATTAGGAACTGTACAATATGTCCAAATAAAATTTACTAAACAGGGAACGCAGAAAAAGTTGGCCATATTAGGACTTGCGTCATTTGTCCTCTGTGAATCTCAATAGTTATTTTGTTTACTTTCTAGTCTTCCCTGGGATACCTGCCAGAGAATAATAGAATAGCCCGCTACTGGAAGCATGTCCTGTGATTGACTGATTATACATTCAGAAACCTTGGCTAGGAGTAAACGAGCAAGCCTCCATCAAACGTCTTCAGTTCAACGATTGCCACACATACTTGCATTTGTATAGCACCTAAACATGCCCTCAGGACAACCCAAAGGGTTTTTATGGCCAATGAATCATTTTTGAAATATAGTCACCATAATGTAGGGCAAAACAAGGCAGCCATTTTGCACACAGCAAGGCCCCACAAACAGCAAGATAACTTCAAATGAGCAATTTTATGGTGGTATCGACCAGGATTTCCTGCTCTTTTGAATAATGCCATGGGATCTTTCTCATGTCCATCTGCACAGGCAGTCACAGTTTAGCAACTGATCCAAAAGACAGTATCTCCAGCAGTGCAGCACTCCCTCAGTATTGTAGTGAAGCATTAGTCCAGATTACGTGGCACTCAATCCCATCACCTTCTGACTAAGAGGCAAGAGTACCACAAACACCGATTGCCTATTTTCCTTGTTGGGCTCTTAGGATCAAGAACTAGGAAGTGGTACAGGTACCTGCACTGTATGAACATCATTCATTAAAAAGGTGCTATATAAATGCAAGTTGATATTAAGAACATAAGAAATAGGAGGAATAGGCCATACGGCCCCTCTAGCCCGCTCCGCCATTTAATACAATCATGGACTCAGCTCCACTTCTCTGCCCGCTCCCCATAACCCTTTTTTGAAGTTAACTAAAGCAGTTCAACTGACATACAACGATTAAAAGTATCCACATTTTGCAAACAAGTGTTAACCTTAGCAAGCCTCTTTTTTTTTTTAAAATACGACAACATTTTTGTTTTACCTCTGAATTCTTCCATTACATAGAAATCTTCAAGATACAGCAGCTTTCCGATCCAAGCATCATACGTGTAGTAGTACATAGCATATCCCACAATACTGTGTCCTGCAAAAGGATATCAGATACACGAGTTTGAAGTATTGAACAATGCATCCCCAAAACACAGACAGAACACTACACGGAGACCCTACAATCTTTGTATGCACTCAGTCAAGCGTAGGCAGCTTTTAGGAAATAAACTTGCATCCTCTGGAAGTTCTGAAATGCGTCACAGCTAATGAAGTACTTTTATGAAGTGTAGTAGTTGTGGTAATGTAGGAAACTCGGCGGCCAATTTGCGCACAGCAAGCTCCCACAAACAGCAACGTGACAAATGACCAAACAAACTATTTTCGTGATGTTGGTTGAGTGATGAAAATTGGACAGGACACCAGAACTTCTCTTCTTCGTATAATGCCATGGGACCGGTCACATCCACCCGAGGGGGCAGGCGGTTTAAGGTCGCATCCTATTTTATTCGGTCTCGACCTCAAAAGCTTTAAAAAAAATTAATTCTTGGAATGTGATATTGCAGACAAGGCTGCTAATAATTGCCCATCCCTGCTTGACCTGAGATTTGATACAATTGAGTCACTTGCTACGCCACTTCAGAGGGCAGTTAAGAGTCAACCACGTTGGTGTGGGTCTGGAGTCACAAATAGGCCAACCAGGTAAGGATGGCAGATTTCCTTCCCTAAACGATTAGTGAACTAGGTGGGTTTTTACGACAATCCGACAGGTTTCTCGCTGGTTTTACTGATACAAGATTACTCGCTTATTAATTTCCAGATTTTTTTTTAATACACATAAATTGTGTTCAATTTCTCAAACTACCATGGTCGGATTTGAAATCATGTCCCCTGGATTATTAACCGAGTTCAGTAACATAACCACTACACTACCATACCCCTAAATTAGTTTTAAACCATATACTTAGAAGCTGCTAAACAACAGACAGTTCCTGGAACAGATCGAAACCTGTGACGAGTGTAGTGCTGGCACATGCATGCCAGCAAAAAGTCAACAAATACTGTTCAGCCATGGATTAAACGACTTCATTATGTAAACAAGTATATAAAACTATTGTTTAACTAACGTTTTGGTTTTAACACGGCAGATCAGAAGGGTACCATGAGCCCATCTCAAATCAGTCCTGATTTTGCCAATCACACAGAGCCCCTTTGGTAAAACTGTAAATTAGCCACAAAAAGCAGAACAGCTCATTTAACACTTTGCAATCATTGCCAACATTTTAAAGAGTACTTTTGTAAGCACAATGCATGCAATAGTTCTGATCTACCATGCTTTCGCAATCTTCCTTCCCCCTTTTTAAAAAAAATTGCAAGTAGCATGTCCCCCTCTGGGCCTTACCTCCATTATCAAGATCATCTAATGTATAATGGATCTTTCAGTTACCAGCCCGCCCACCCATGTACACGCCTAGGGCCATGTACACGGCGAAGCTAAAGACTGTAACCTGAAGATTGGGGATAAATTAAAAGAGAATACATTCAACATTATTAAAAACAAGAACCAGATATTAAAAAAGGTAATCGTCACATTTTAAGTAATTTCAATTCATCGAGCTTATCCTTTGGACCAATCAACTTGACTTGATAATACACTGATTACACAGCAAGCTCTCAAACCTTCAAAGGAATCTTCTGCTGCAACTCAAAGTTGCTTTCTGATTGGTCTTAAGGTGGATTCAGAAGTTGGCACTCCGCAGTTATACTGTTAAATTCGGTTTGCTTAATCCAGCGGCAGACTTGTGGACCCAGCTCAAACTAGGCCTTCAAGGTTGCCATGGAAACTGGATCCAGACGTTAACTTGAAAGACCAGTGTGAAAGGCCCCAACAGGTTTACAAAAGAAAATGAACACCATTACTAGAAACGGTCAGGATGCAATACAACAGTATTTAACTACTCTGGTCTACTAATGCATTTATAAAATTGGGTAGCCTCTCAACCAAGCAATTTCCTTTATTACATTAAACACATCTTTCCTTTGTGTATACCCCTGCAAAGGAAAACAGTTGTTAATAGAAAAAATATCAAATACTGGTTTGATACACAGCACTGGTGAATCTTTTTGGAAACAATGTTAGAATGATAACCTTTACAATGTCACTGACAGCCAGCATAAGTGCAGCAAATCAAATATTGACGCCAACACAAATTATCTAGAAGCCTTTTTGCTAATACATGCTTTGCACCAGGGTTGGATCAAGTATGCTTCCTTTTAAGCATTTACCGAAACAGATAAGCAAATAAATACAAAGCACAAAACTCTAAAGATGTGCTAAGCAGCAAAACAAAAAGGTAATTCTACCTTCACGAGTCACATGTTCCGCCGGCACTTCTGCAAGAAGGCAGTGATAAAATGGACGTTCCCCAAATCCATCTTCAAGTAAATCTGCAAAATTAATTGCTGGCATATTCACAACACAGCAATGGTTGTATGGGGCAAATGCTGTAGGCAATTTTATACTCGATTACTGTACCTTTTTCAGTCAACTTCACACGATTTTCCATTTCTTCATATTTTGCCAGTTCCTAGCAAATAACCACAAACAGGAAAAGGTGAATATTTAACCCCAAACACCTCAATTATTCAATTTCAAAAGGCAGACACTGGGTTTATATTCAGCTTTTCATTTTTGAGGAATGACTTGTAGGTAGCTTGCATAGCACAATGGAAGGGGTAGATATAGCAGCAGCAAATCTCTCACTTTATCCTCACATTAAAAAGTACGGTCATATTCATTTAATTATCCTGCCACCTCTCTAACTTCTTCCTGTATGCTACATGTTGGTGTTAAGAGTTTTTTTTAAAATAAAATAATTTGGTTTTGAAGAGAGCCAACAACATAAATCTAAAGTTATCGGCGAACTGGGAGCACATTCGAGGGCCAAAATTGCCCCTTTCTATAAGGCCTCCGGCTACACGAAAACGACGGCCACAGGTCGGTGTGGAATGGTCGCCGAGTCTCCGCGGAAGGGCCGCCATTTTGAAAATTGCCCTTCCTCAGTTTTGGAGCTGTGTCCAGGACTATTCTGCCCATTTTGCCGCCGTGGCATGCATGTGCCGACCCCTTACCGACTGCCGGGGATCCCTTCCCGAAATTGCCCCTTTCTTAGAATTGCCCCGTGGGAGCGGCTGCGCTGCCGGTCGGTACCACTGACAGCGTTTGTCGTCGGTACGCTCTCTGTGGCTTGGCGGCCCGGCTGCCCCGAAAGAGGAGGGTGCATTGCCGCGGTCGCCATGTTTTGTTTTTGCTGGCCAACTGCCAGGGCGGGCCAACAATTATGGCCGCAGGATCGGCCGGGCTGCCAACAGGCAGCCTGGCACTCCCTCTTGGGTGGCAGGTCGCTGGCCTGGCTGAAACCCTTCCTGGTAGCCCAGTGTTTGCAACTAAAGTGGCTGCAGAGTTCGCAGCGGCCCTCCCCTTTAACTGAAGGGAAGAGCTGTTGTGACGTGCCGACGCAATGACGTCATCAGTGCGGCGCTGATACCACGCAGTGTCGGTCACTCCGCCCCGTCCCCACTTCCACCCCCACCATGAGGCCACTTCCACCCCACTCGAAAAATAACCCCGAACTGCTGAATTTCATTGGTATGCCAGAACACATCGAAAGCAGTAGGTGCGCCTCGTTTTGGGCGGCGGGCAGTCTCGGCCCCTATGTGTTCCTCGTGGCCCCTGATAATCTTGGGTGTGCTGCACACTGCCCCCCAGCACCACCAGCCCACCCCAGTTTGGGAACCTCTGTCCAGCAGCAACAACAACTTGCATTTATATAGCGCCGTTAACATAGTAAAACATCTCAAGGTGCTTCACAAGAGCGTTAACAAAATTTGACACCGAGCCACATAGGAGATATTAGGACAGGTGGCCAAAAGCTTGGTCAAAGATTTTTAAGGAGCATTTTAAAACGAGGATACTGGTGGGGAATTGTAGAGCTTAGGGCCGAGGCAGCGGAGAAAGCGAGGCTGTGCGCAAGAGGCCAAACACAAAATAAGTGCACGTAGCCTTGTTAATCCATGTAGCTAAACTGCGAATTTAGTTTTCACTAGCGCCAAACACAGATTATATCTCTCCACCTATGGGTTAGCAAATTCCAGTTTCACCAGGAGGCCACTGGCAGTGCTCTGCACAGCCAGTGAGCTGGCTGTTAAATAGAAAGACCACGCGTGCACGGAATGTTTAATGGCTCACGCGACCCCGCCTTAAAAAATTAAAGGGAACTTTGTTTGGACGCACGAGCTTCTGATCCAGAAGCAAGAGTGCTACCCACTGACTCACGGCTGACACAAATTTTCTAACTTTTCTTCATCAACCAGGGACAGGAGCACAAAAATAAAAATCTAGGCTGACACTCCAGTGCAGTGCTGAGGGAGAGCTGCACTGTCAGAGGTGCCATCTTTCAGATGAGACATTAAACCGAGGTCCCATCTGCTCTCTCAGGTGGACGCAAGAGATCCCATGGACTACTCTGTATTTCGAAGGGCATGGAAGTTATCCCCAGTCCTGGACAATAGTTATCCCTCAAAACAAACAAAAAAAGATTATCTGGTCATTATCACATTGCTGTTTGTGGGAGCTTGCTGTGCGCAAATTGGCTGCTGTGTTTCCCACATTACAACAGTGACTACACTCCAAAAGTACTTCATTGGCTGTAAAGCGCTTTGAGACATCTGGTGGTCGTGACAGGCGCTACACAAATCCAAGTTGTGATATATTCAGTGCACGAGCACACATAGCTTCCTAACATGGCAGGCAGCTCTCAGAAGCCTCCGGAACCTCTTGCTTCTGTTTATTATTAACTCTGTAGTTGCAGTACACAATACGTCCACATCCACAGTGTGGAGCTACAAACATTACAAGCTTACAGACATTAATCAAGTCTTTCTTTATAATTATCGTGGCTACCAACCACATGCTGTTCATCTTTTTACATAAGAACATAATAGGAGCAGGAGTAGGCCATACGGTCCCTCGAGCCTGCTCCGCCATTTAATACAATCATGGCTGATCCGATCATGGACTCAGATCCACTTCCCTGCCTGCTCTCCATAACCCCTTATTCCCTTATCGTTTAAGAAACTGTCTATTTCTGTCTTAAAATGTATCCAATGTCCCAGCTTCCACAGCTCTGAGGCAGTGAATTCCACAGATCCACAACCCTCAGAAGAAATTTCTTCTCATCTCAGTTTTAAATGGGCAGCCCCTTATTCTAAGATTATGCCCTCTAATTCTATTCTCCCCTATCAGTGGAAATATCCTCTCTGCATCCACCTTGTCAAGCCCCCTCATAATCTTATACGTTTCAATAAGATCACCTCTCATTCTTCTGAATTCCAATGAGTAGAGGCCCAGCCTACTCAACCTTTCCTCATAAGTCAACCACTTCATCTCCAGAATCAACCTAGTGAACCTTCTCTGAACTGTCTCCAAAGCAAGTATATCCTTTCGTAAATATGGAAACCAAAACTGTACGCAATATTCCAGGTGTGGCCTCACCAATACCTTGTATAGCTGTAGCAAGACTTCCCTGCTTTTATACTCCATCCCATTTGCAATAAAGGCCAAGATTCCATTGGCCTTCCTGATCACTTGCTGCACCTGCATACTATCCTTTTGTATTTCATGCACAAGTACCCCCAGGTCCCTCTGTACTGCAGCACTTTGCAATCTTTCTCCATTTAAATAATAATTTGCTCTTTGATTTTTTTCTGCCAAAGTGTATGACCTCACACTTTCCAACATTATACTCCATCTGCCAAATTTTTGCCCACTCACTTAGCTTGTCTATGTCCTTTTGCAGATTTTTTGGTGTCCTCCTCACACATTGCTTTTCCTCCCATCTTTGTATCGTCGGCAAACTTGGCTACATTACACTCGGTCCCTTCTTCCAAGTCGTTAATATAGTTTGTAAATAGTTGAGGTCCCAGCACTGATCCCTGCAGCACGCCATTGGTTACTGATTCCCAACCAGAGAATGAACCATTTATCCCTACTCTCTGTTTTCTGTTCATTAGTCAATCCTCTATCCATGCTAATATATTACCCCCAACCCCATGAACTTTTATCTTGTGCAGTAACCTTTTATGTGGCACCTTGTCAAATGCCTTCTGGAAATCAAAATACACCACATCCACTGGTTCCCCCTTATCCACTCTATTCATTACATCCTCAAAAACTCCAACAAATGTGTCAAACATGACTTCCCCTTCATAAATCCATGCTGACTCTGCTTCGGTATGACATCCTCAGATGTCAAACTATGCTCATTTAAAAATACTGCAGTTCTGTACTGTCAACTCAGAATTTATTTTCCAACCTCTCGCTTTACTGGTTCAACACCATATATTATACTGCCTCAATTTTTTCTTCCACAATGTAACATTTTTCACTTGCCTGTTTTGAATTTTATCTGCTATAGTATTGCCCACTTGCGTATACTGGCCCAGATTTCGCCGTCAGCAGCGAAGAAACGGTGCTCACCATTCATCATACTTACAGCTGCCCACAGACCTTTAGGGAGTTTTTGGACAGCAACTTACAGAAAATACAGATCATTTAGCAACAGTAAGTTTCTTCAACCAATCAGACTGAAGAATCCTCACAGATGCCGAAATAGCTCTCCGCCCGAAAGGGGGCGCACCTACCGAATTTTTTTTTAAATAAAAGTGTTCCATCCGCCGATTTTTAGCACTCTGTTCCTGGTGTCCGGTCGGAACGGTGTCGGGATTGGGGTGGAAGTCATCAGCGGGGCGGATGTGAGGGGTTGGCATTGGCTGCCGCTCCAAGTCATCAGCCTGGCGCTGATGATGTCAGCGCGCTGTGAGCATGCCGCGCCAACACGTCACAACATCTCTCCCCTTCAGTTAAAGGGGAGGGCCGCTGCGAACTCTGCAGCCACTTTGGTGGCAAACACTGGGCCACCAGGGAGGGTTTCGGCCAGGCCAGCGGTCTGGCACCCAAGAGGGGGTGCCAGGCTGCCTGTTGAGGCCCGGCCGAACCCGGGGGCATAACTGTCGGTCAGACCTGGCAGTCGACCAACAATAAAAAATAAAATGGAGTTGCCGGCAGCGCGATATCCCCTTTAAGGGCGGACGTGCCGTCCAACCACTGACAGCGCCCCCGATGGGGAAGGCTGTCGGGGGCACCGACCGGCAGCGATCCACTGCGGGGCAATACCGCGCGAGGGGCAGAAAGGGAGTTGCTGCCTGTCGGTAAGGGGTTGGCGGGTGCCTGACGCAGCAGGAACAAAGGCGGAGCAGAAACCGCTTCCCGTTGCTTCCAGTCCGGGGGTTATTTCGGTCGGCCCCCGGTCGGTAAGGCCTCTCCACTCCAATCAATTTATTTATTGATGGTTGTGCTTGAGTTTCGATTTTTATTTGGGAGGGGGGGGTGGGGGAGAGAAAGAGTGTTTTGATGGGGGGGCGGGGGGGAAACTTAAAAAAATACTTGATTCTGGTATAAAGTTAGGACTTCTATTTTTTATTTGTTATTGATTGATTGCTTATTACTTTTTGGTCTTTGTTGAGTGCTTTGTAAGTCTTGGTACAGGTCCTCTCAGCTTCTTTGTATTTTTTTTTTGTTATATTGAATGCTTATTTTTGTGCTTTGTAAGTCTTGGTTAAATGTATTAACCTGCACAGAATTCTTCACTGCCCGCAACATTTTTCAGAGCAGGCCACAGACACTGACCTAAGTCGATTTGGAGTAAGTTTTTGCTGACCAATGTGGCATGAATGGCCAAAACTGGCGTGTCTGGGACCGCCCCCTTTTGAAAAAAAAAAGACTGAACTAAAAAAAAAATCGTACCTAACTGACTTATCTGGAGCAAATTTTTTTTTGGCGGGGGGGGGGAATGGTATTTTTTTTTTAAACTTATGCCAGAGAAAACAACTTATTCCAAAAAAAATTGATGCAAGTCATGGCCAAAATTGGGCCCCAAGACTAATCACGCCATTCTTGAATGAACTCGCCCTAACCGTACAGCAATTTCACAACCTTCATGTGATTTAATGCAGAGTCTCTGAGCTAGGTACTGGTGTAGCGAAGCTTGCAGAGGAGCATAGCACTGGGATCAAATAACGCAGCCCAAGATAGAACTTGCATTTATATAGTGCCTTTCACATCCTTGGTACCTTCCAAAGCACTTCACAACAAATGACCCAATTGAGGTGAATAGCATAGATGGATTTAAGCAGAAACTAGATAAGTGCATGAGAGCACAAGGACTAGAAGGATATGGTGATACGGTGCAAGGAGGCTCCTGTGGAACACAAACACCAGCATAGATCACTTGGTACGAATGGCCTGTTTCTGCGCCGTAAAATGCTATGGAATTAGTCACTGTAGCACCATCACAAAGCAAACATCTATTTTACTGCTGTGTGCACGGTGCAACTAACTAGCATATACACATCAATGTTGTGCTCCATACGCCAACAAGGTCTCTCTGCCTTATCATTAACCACACAAAAGTACAGAAACCATTCCACGAGTTGTTCCACAGCATGATGGTCTGCAGTAAATGTCCACATGTCATCGTAACGTGCTGTCAATTTAACAGCTGCGCACTGCAGTTAATCTGCTGACATCCGGACTTAAGACAGGAGTCGGTGCTCCTGTAAAGTGCTTTGGGACGTCCCGAGTTCGTAAAAGACGCTACACAGATACAAATCATTTTTCTTGCACTCAAACAGCACAGGAGCCACCTCCAATCCTGAAGGGAGAATAATCACTCTGAAAATCGCACCCCTTCAAACATAAAACTACTTACAGAATGTTTTAAAACTGTAGGGATTATAGATAAAGTTTAATCAATGTAGACAGGACAGGACAGGTCATCAACAGAACAGCCTTGATCTGTCTCACAGAGAGTGGACTCTCGTGCTGTCAACTTACTGTTGCTCCCTCTCCGTGATTCGGTCTGTCTGTCTGCCTTCCACCCAGAGTTAGGTCCTTGTCCCCTCTCTGCCTTTCACCGAGTTAGTTCCTGGTCTGTCTCCGTTTGCCTGTCAATGAGTGGGTCATCGTCTCGCTCTTTCTCCCACCACACCCACAAACCCCCCACCCAAGGTGTCTGTCTCTCTCCCCCCCCCCCCCCCCCCCCCCACCTCGGTCTGTGTGTCTCTCTCTCGCCTCTCTCTCTCTCGCTTCCCTCCCCCCCCATCTGTCTCTGTCTCTCTCTTCCCCCCCCCCTGTCTCTCCCACCCCCCCGTGTGTCTCTCTCTCTCCTCCCCCCGTGTCTCTCTCTCTCTCTCCTTCCCCCCCCCCCCGTGTCACTCTTCCCCCCCCCCCTCTCGCGCTCTCCCCCCTCTCGCGCTCTCCCCCCTCTCGCGCTCTCCCCCCTCTCTCTCCCTTCCCACCCCCCTGCCCCCCTTCCTTTCTCTCTCTCTCTCTCTCTCTCGCTCCCCCACTCTTCCTTCCTCTCTCCTCCTCTCTCCCTCCCCCTCTCTCTCTCTCTCTCTCTCTCTCTCTCCTCCTCCCTCCTCCTCCTCCTCTCTCTGCTGCCCCTCCACCTTCCTCTCTCTCTCTCTCACTCACTCCTCCTTCTCCCCCCCTCCTTCGCCCCCCCCCACTCCTCCCTCTTCCACCCCACCCTCCCCCTCTCTCTCCCCCCACCCTCCCTCCCGCTCTCTCTCCCTCTCCCTCTCCCTCTCTTTCCCCCCCTCTCTCTCTCTCTCTCTCTTACCCCCCCTCCCTCTCTCTCTCTCTTCCCCCCCCCTCTCTCTCTCTCTCTCTCCCCTTCCCCCCCTCTCTCTCTCTCTCTCCCTTCCCCCCCCTCTCTCTCTCTCTCTCTCTCTCCCTTCCCCGCCCATCTCTCTCTCCCTTACCCCTCCTCCGCCTCCTCTCTCCCTTCCCTTCCCTTCCCCCCTTCCCCCCTCTCCCTCCCCCTCCACCTCTCTCTCTCTCTCTCCCCCCCCCCTCCTCCTCTCTCCCTTCCCTTCCCCCCTACTCCTCCTCCTCTCTCTCTCTCTCTCTCCCTTCTCCCCCCCCCCTCTCTCTCTCTCTCTCTCTCTCTCTCTTCCCCCCTCCTCCTCTCTCTCTCTCTCTCTCTTTTCCCCCTCTCTCTCTCTCTCTCTCTCTCTCTCTCTCCTCTGTCCCCCTCTCTCCTCTCTCTCTCTCTCTCCTCCTCCTCCTCTCTCTCTCTCTCCCTACTCCTCCCCTCCCTCTCTCTCACCCTCCTCCTCTCTCTCTCTCTCTATATCTATCTATCCCCCCCTCCTCTCTCTCCTCCTGCTCCTCCTCTCTTCCACCGCTTCTCTCTCTCTCTCTTTCTCTTTCTTTTCCCCCTCTCTCTCTCTCTCTCTCTCTCTTCCCCCCGGTGTCTCCCTCTCTCTGGTCTCTGTCTGTCTCTCCCCCTTTAGTCTGACTCTCTCTCTCTCTCTCTCTCTTCTTCTTCCCCCCCCCTCTCTCTCTCTCTCTCTCTCTACCCCCCTCCTTCTCTCTCTCTCTCTCTCTCTCTCTACCCCCCTCCTCCTCCTCTCTCCCTTCCCCCCCCCTCTCTCTCTCTTCCCCCCCTCCTCTCCTCTCTCTCCCTTCCCCCTCCTCCTCTCTCCCTTCCCCCCCCTCCTCCTCTCTCTCTCTCTCTCTCTCTCTCTTTCCTCCTCCCCCTCCCCTCTCTCTTCCCCCCCCCTACTCCTCCCCTCCCTCACCCTCCTCCTCCTCTCTCTCTCTCTCTCTCTCTCTCTCTATATATATCTATATCTATATCTATCTATCTATCCCCCCCTCCTCTCTCTCCTCCTCCTCCTCCTCTCTTCCACCACTTCTCTCTCTCTCTCTCTCTCTCTTCCCCCCTTCCCTCCCTCTCTCTCGCTCTCTCTTCCCCCCCTCTCTCTCGCTCTCTTTCTCTTTCTTTTCCTTTTCCTTTTCTCTCTCTCTCTCTCTCTCTCTCTCTCTCTCTCTCTCTCTCTCTTCCCCCCGGTGTCTCCCTCTCTATGGTCTCTGTCTGTCTCTCCCCCTTTAGTCTGACTCTCTCTCTCTCTCTCTTTCCCCCCCCC